>NW_027363283.1:0-1222444 GCF_046119375.1 Phyllobates terribilis
TCAATAAGTGATCACCTATCCTGTGTAGCCCATGAATCTGTGATCACTTGTTTTAACCACAGAAGCTCTTTCATGCAAACTCCAGAAATTGTCCGTCCCTGTTCTAGTCTGTGCACAGTAGATGTGAGGAGCCGCCGGTCACTGCTCCACTATAACAGGGAGAGCAGAGAAAAGAGATCTGCATATTGCTGTAGGTGGCCCCTAGAGTCAATGTCCCCTGTGGCCCCAGACGCCCCAGTCCGACCCTGCTGACATCTGATTAAGGCCTAAGGCCCCGTTCACATGTCAGGTTTTAATCAGTGTTTTTTTTCTCATTTTCATCTGATTTTGGTCAGTGTGGCAGTTTTTCTCCTCAGTGGGGCATATTTTTTTATATGTAAAGTAAAAAGCTAAAGGTTTCCTAGCCTCGCTTGCCCGGCCTATAGACCCTGGAAAACAAGCAGTACAGGCAACATGGTTGGTTCTGGCCATTTTTCTGACAGACTCATTGACTTCAATAGATGATCTTTATCTACAAATCGGATGAAAATCGGACCGGTCTCAGTTCTGATTTACAGATCAATCGTCCACAAAAAATAGAGCTGTAAACCTGTCCCCGGTCTATAACGGAGCATATTCTACCTGTTAGAGAAATAACCAGACGTGAAAAGAGCCATGTGCTATTCTTACAGGGAAGGGGCCACCATTTTATGTTTTGTATTAATAATTATTGATTATGTAATCAATTATTTTTAATACAAAATTAAATGTCCGACTTTATTAGTTTTTTAGTTATTTATGCTGACATTGGCCACTGGGGGCTGCCATTTTTATTTGGGGGGGGGTGTAAAAAGTGCTCTTACACACCTCATTTACAGCAGCCCTGGCCATAAGAGACAGTAGTCTGTCACCGACCCCATCTCTAACATTAGAGGCCGCTCCTCCTGCCTCTAGCTGTGACCTGGGCACGCCCCCTTGGCTGTTCAGGTCGCAGCCGTGGGAGGAGATTGCAGCCATCTTTGTGGAGCCTGCAGTGTAAGCTGTACATTCCCCCTGTCGTCGCACGCACTGCTCAGTCAGAGCGTGCCATGACAGGAGCTGCCGGGGAGGAAATGCCTGGGAGTGGAGGCCCCGAGTGAGTATCTGCGGCGGCGCCGTGCGGTGATCTCAGCTTCTCTGCTGTTATCACTGCCGACATCTTCAGGCAACACAGACACAGCGCTGCGTGGGAACGTGGAAGGTGAGTAGAAGCGTTTATTGTTTTTTTTTTTTCTCCTTTGCATTGAATATATGGGGGCATAAACCCACCAGGATGGAGGAGGAGTCATAAACCCACCAGGATGGAGGAGGAGTCATAAACCCACCAGGATGGAGGAGGAATCATATACCCACCAGGATGGAGGGGGGGCATATATCCACCAGGATGGATGGAGGGGGGGCATATACCCACCATGATGGATGTAGGGGGGGGGCACATACCCACTAGGATGGATGGAGGGGGGGCATATACCCACCAGTATGGAGGGGGGGATATACCCACCAGGATGGATGGATGGAGGGGGGCATATACTGACCGGGATGGATGGAGGGGCATATACACTTACCCAGGATGGATGGATGGAGGGGTATATACACCTACCCAGGATGGATGGATGGAGGGGCATATACACCTACCCAGGATGGATGGATGGAAGGGTATATACACCTACCCAGGATGGATGGATGGAGGGGCATTTACACCTACCCAGGATGGATGGATGGATGGAAAGGCATTTACACCTACCCAGGATGGATGGATGGGCATTTACACCTACCCAGGATGGATGGAGGGGCATATACACTTACCCAGGAAAGATGGAGGGGCAGATACTCCTACCCAGGATGGATGGAGGGGCATATACACCTATCCAGGATGGATGGATGGAGGGGCATTTACACCTACCCAGGATGGATGGAAGGAGGGGCATTTACACCTACCCAGGATGGATGGATGGAGGGGCATTTACACCTACCATGGATGGAAGGATGGAGGGGCATTTACACCTACCCAGGATGGATAGATGGATGGAGGGGCATTTACACCTACCCAGGAGGGATGGATGGATGGAGGGGCATTTACACCTAGCCAGGATGGATGGATGGAGGGGCATATACAGTATAGACCAAAAGTTTGGACACACCTTCTCATTTAAAGATTTTTCTGTATTTTCATGACTATGAAAATTGTACATTCACACTGAAGGCATCAAAACTATGAATTAACACATGTGGAATTATATACTTTACAAAAAAGTGTGAAACAACTGAAAATATGTCTTATATTCTAGGTTCTTCAAAGTAGCCACCTTTTGCTTTGATGACTGCTTTGCACACTCTTGGCATTCTCTTGATGAACTTCAAGAGGTAGTCACCAGAAATGGTCTTCACTTCACAGGTGTGCCCTGTCAGGTTTAATAAGTGGGATTTCCTGCCTTATAAATGGGGTTGGGACCATCAGTTGTGTTGTGCAGAAGTCAGGTGGATACACAGCTGACAGTCCTACTGAATAGACTGTTAGAATTTGTATTATGGCAAGAAAAAAGCAGCTATGTAAAGAAAAACGAGTGGCCATCATTACTTTAAGAACTGAAGGTCAGTCAGTCCAAAAAATTGGGCAAACTTTGAAAGTGTCCCCAAGTGCAGTTGCAAAAACCATCAAGCGCTACAAAGAAACTGGCTCACATGAGGACCGCCCAAGGAAAGGAAGACCAAGAGTCACCTCTGCTTCTGAGGATAAGTTTATCCCAGTCACCAGCCTCAGAAATCGCAGTTTAACAGCAGCTCAGATTAGAGACCAGGTCAATGCCACACAGAGTTCTAGCAGCAGACACATCTCTTCAACAACTGTTAAAAGGATACTTTGTGCAGCAGGCCTTCATGGTAAAATAGCTGCTAGGAAACCACTGCTAAGGACAGGAAACAAGCAGAAGAGACTTGTTTGGGCTAAAGAACACAAGGAATGGACATTAGACCAGTGGAAATCTGTGCTTTGGTCTGATGAGTCCAAATTTGAGATCTTTGGTTCCAACCACCGTGTCTTTGTGCGTCGCAGAAAAGGTGAACGGATGGACTCTACATGCCTGGTTCCCACCGTGAAGCATGGAAGAGGAGGTGTGATGGTGTGGGGGTGCTTTGCTGGTGAGACTGTTGGGCATTTATTCAAAATTGAAGGCATACTGAACCAGCATGGCTACCACAGCATCTGGCAGTGGCATGCTATTCCATCCGGTTTGCGTTTAGTTGGACCATCATTTATTTTTCAACAGGACAACAGGCTGTGTTAGGGCTATTTGACCAAGAAGGAGAGTGATGGGGTGCTACGCCAGATGACCTGGCCTCCACAGTCATCAGACCTGAACCCAATCCAGATTGTTTGGGGTGAGCTGGACCGCAGAGTGAAGGCAAAAGGGCCAACAAGTGCTAAGCATCTCTGGGAACTCCTTCAAGATTGTTGGAAGACCATTTCCGGTGACTACCTCTTGAAGCTCATCAATAGAATGCCAAGAGTGTGCAAAGCAGTCATCAAAGCAAAAGGTGGCTACTTTGAAGAACCTAGAATATAAGACATATTTTCAGTTGTTTCACACTTTTTTGTAAAGTATATAATTCCACATGTGTTAATTCATAGTTTTGATGCCTTCAGTATGAATGTACAATTTTCATAGTCATGAAAATACAGAAAAATCTTTAAATGAGAAGGTGTGTCCAAACTTTTGGTCTGTACTGTACACCTACCCAGGATTGATGGAGGGGCATCTACACCTGCCCAGGATGGATGGATGGAGAGGCATCTACGCCTACTCAGAATGGATGGATGGATGTAGGGGCATATACATCTACCCAGGATGGATGGATGGAGGGGCATATACATCTACCCAGGATGGATGGATGGAGGGGCATTTACACCTACCCAGGATGGATGGATGGAGGGGCATTTACACCTACCCAGGATGGATGGATGGAGGGGCATTTACACCTACCCAGGATGGATGGATGGAGGGGCATTTACACCTACCCAGGATGGATGGATGGAGGGGCATTTACAACTACCCAGGATGGATGGATGGGCATTTACACCTAGCCAGGATGGATGGATGAAGGGGCATATACATTTACCCAGGATGGATGGATGGAGGGGCATATACACCTACCCAGGATTGATGGAGGGGCATCTACACCTGCCCAGGATGGATGGATGGAGGGGCATCTACGCCTACTCAGAATGGATGGATCGATGGAGGGGCATATACATCTACCCAGGATGGATGGATGGGGGGGCATATAAACCTACCCAGCATGGATGGATGGAGGGGCATTTACACCTACCCAGGATGGATGGATGGAGGTGCATACACACCTACCCAGGAAAGATGGAGGGGCAGATACTCCTACCCAGGATGGATGGATGGAGGGGCATATACACCTACCCAGGATGGATGGCGGGGCACATACACCTACCCAGGATGAATGGAGGGGCATATACACCTACCCAGGATGGATGGATGGAGGGGCATATACTTCTGCCCGGCATGGATGGAGGGGCATCAACACCTACCCAGGATAAATGGAGGGGCATATACACCTACCCACAATGGATGGAGAGGCATCTACACCTACCCAGGATGGATGGAGGGGCATCTACACCTGCCCAGGATGGATGGAGGGGCATCTACGCCTACCTAGAATGGATGGATCGATGGAGGGGCTTATACATCTACCCAGGATGGATGGATTGGGGGGCATATAAACCTACCCAGCATGCATGGATGGATGGAGGGGCATATACACCTACCCAGGATGGATGGAGGGGCATATACACCTACCCAGGATGGATGGATGGAGGGGCATACACACCTACCCAGGAAAGATGGAGGGGCAGATACTCCTACCCAGGATGGATGGATGGAGGGGCATATACACCTACCCATGATGGATGACGGGGCACATACACCTATCCAGGATGAATGGAGGGGCATATACACCTACCCAGGATAGATGGAGGGGCATATACTTCTGCCCTGGATGGATGGAGGGGCATTAACAGTTACCCAGGATGAATGGAGGGGCATATACACCTACCCAGAATGGATGGAGAGGCATCTACACCTACCTAGGATGGATGAATGGAGGGGCATCTACACCTGCCCAGGATGGATGGATGGAGGGGCATCTACGCCTACCCAGAATGGATGGATCGATGGAGGGGCATATACATCTAGCCTGGATGGGTGGGCATATAAACCTACCCAGCATGGATGGATGGATGGAGGGGCATATACACCTACCCAGGATGGATGGATGGAAGGGCATATATACCTACCCAGAATGGATGGATGGAGGGGCATATACACCTAACCAGGATGGGGACCATATACCATATACGAAGATGTGGCCATATACAAGTATGGGGAGGGCATATACTGTGGGGCATATATGGGACCATTACGCTGTAGAGCACTATATGGGGCCATTACGCCTTTGGCTCACCATATGCGGCCATTACGCCTTTGGCTCACCATATGTGGCCATTACGCCTTTGGCTCACCATATGTGGCCATTACGCTGTGGCTCACCATATGGGGCCATTACGCTGTGGCTCACCATATAGGTCCATTACGCTGTGGGGCACCATATGGGGCCACTGAAGTTCTCCACCGAGGGGGTTAAAAACTCCTATTACAGTTACTGATGATTACTGCATGGCTCCTGTCACACAATTATGTTATAGCCTATTGACTTTGTACTTATATATAAAGATGATAATCATAGTGTCTTTTCAGCAGGGACAGATGTTACAGACTTTGCAGTAACTAATAAAAATGATGCCTTAAAACATTCTCTCATTATTCTGGCATTTAGCAAATATTAAAAATTATGGTAATCCTAATTGACCTAAAACGGGAAAGATTTATTCTGATTTCATGTCAGATATTGAGAAAAACATGCAGATGTGTCTATTTATACAGTGTATGGAAACTTCTGATTTCAACTCTGTGTGTGTGTGTGTATATATATATATATACATACTAGCTATTGAACCCGTTCTACGCCCGGGTGGTGAGCATTTTTATTGGTATATCGTCTCCCATGCTGGTATGTGCTGCCCCCATCCTGTACCCACCATCCAATCCCGGTATGCGTGGCACCCCTCACCCCCAATCCTGGTATGCATGGCACCCCTCACCCCCAATCCTGGTATGCGTGGCACCCCTCACCCCCAATCCTGGTATGTGTGGCACCCCTCATCCCTATCCTGGTGTGTATGATATCCCTCATCCTGGTATGCCTGGCACCCTATCCCTCACTCCCAATCCCGGTATGCGTGGCACCCCTCACCCCCAATCCCGGTATGCATGGCACCCCTCATCCCGGTATGCGTGGCACCCCTCACCCCCAATCCCGGTATGCGTGGCACCCTCACCCCCAATCCCGGTATGCGTGGCACCCCTCATCCTTATCCTGGTGTGTGTGGTATCCCTCATCCTGGTATGCATGGTACCCCATCCCTCATCCCTATCCCGGTGTGTATGGTATCCCTCATCCTGGTATGCATGGCACCCCATCCCTCATCCCCAATCCCGGTATGCGTGGCACCCCTCATCCCCAATCCCGGTATGCCTGGCACCCCTCACCCCCAGTCCCGGTATGCCTGGCACCCCTCACCCCCAGTCCCGGTATGCGTGGCACCCCTCACCCCCAGTCCCGGTATGCGTGGCACTCCTCACCCCCAGTCCCGGTATGCGTGGCACCCCTCATCCCCAATCCCATTAAGCTTGGCACCCCTCATCCCGGTATGCATGGCACCCCTCATCCCTATCCTGGTATGTTTGGCACCCCTCATCACTATCCTGGTGTGTATGGTATCCCTCATCCTGGTATGCATGGTGCCCCATCCCTCATCCCGGTATGCATGGCACTCCATCCCTCATCCCCAATCCCGGTATGCGTGGCACCCCTCATCCCCAATCCCGGTATGTGTGGTACCCCTCACCCCCAATCCCGGCATGCGTGGCACCCCTCACCCCCAATCCCGGTATGCGTGGCACTCCTCACCCCCAATCCCGGTATGCTTGGCACCCCTCACCATCAATCCTGGTATGCGTGTTACCCCTAACCCCCCAATCCTGGTATGCGTGTTACCCCTAACCCCCCAATCCTGGTATGCGTGTTACCCCTAACCCCCCAATCCTGTTATGCGTGGTACCCCTCACCCCCAATCCCGGTATGCGTGGCACTCCTCACCCCCAATCCCGGTATGCGTGACACTCCTCACCCCCAATCCCGGTATGCGTGGCACCCCTCACCCCCAATCCCGGTATGCGTGGCACCCCTCACCCCCAATCCCGTTATGCTTGGCACCCCTCATCCCGGTATGTGTGGCACCCCTCATCCCTATCCTGGTATGTATGGCACCCATCATCACTATCCTGGTGTGTATGGTATCCCTCATCCTGGTATGCATGGTACCCCATCCCTCATCCCGGTATGCATGGCATTCCATCCCTCATCCCCAATCCCGGTATGCGTGGCACCCCTCATCCCCAATCCCGGTATGCGTGGCACCCCTCATCCCCAATCCCGGCATGCGTGGCACCCCTCACCCCCAATACCGGCATGCGTGGCACCCCTCATCCCCAATCCTTGTATGCGTGGCAACCCTCATCCCCAATCCCGGTATGCGTGGCACCCCTCATCCCCAATCCCGGTATGCATGGCACCCCTCAATC
Organism: Phyllobates terribilis; assembly: GCF_046119375.1. Classification (NCBI taxonomy): domain Eukaryota; kingdom Metazoa; phylum Chordata; class Amphibia; order Anura; family Dendrobatidae; genus Phyllobates; species Phyllobates terribilis. Next base: position 7,746 of record NW_027363283.1, read on the forward strand.
CCGGTATGGGTGGCACCCCTCACCCTCAATCCTGGTATGCATGGTCCCCTCACCCCCCAATCCTGGTATGCGTGTTACCCCTCACCCCCCCCAATCCTGGTATGCGTGGTACCCCTCACCCCCCAATCCTGGTATGCGTGGTACCCCTCACCCCCCAATCCTGGTATGCGTGGTACCCCTCACCCCCCAATCCTGGTATGCGTGGTACCCCTCACCCCCCAATCCTGATATATACATGGTCCCCTCACCCCACAATCCTTTTATGTGTGGCCCCCTCATCCCTTTCACACTGTACACAAAAAAAAACAAAAAAAAAAAAGTTACACTCACCTTTGTAATAAAGGTAACCAAAAAATTAGAGAAATATTACAAAAATACTGGTACATACTGAGACAAGATCCCCTTCTACGGGATGTACTACCAGAGAGACCAGGCATCACCTTTAGAAGGGGTAAAACACTCAGAAACATTATAGCACCTAGTCGCTTGAAAAAATCTGTAGTGAAAAGCTCTGGAAAAAAACAAACGTCTCTCCAATCTAAAACTACTAATCCTATAATAAAAAAGACAACCAATACACTCAATGGCACTTTTAAATGCAACCAGAAAAAGTGCCAATGCTGCCAAACAATAACCCATGGCCATCAATCTATCACCTCCAATAGTACAGGAGAAACCTTTCCCATAAAACATCACCTGACTTGCACTAGCAGCTATGTTATATATGTAATTACATGTAGTTGCGGAATGCAATATGGTGGCCGGACGACACAGATGGTCAGATCACGTTTAAACGCACACCGACATAATGCAAAAATTGGGCTACTATCACATAGCCTATCGAGACATCTCTTACTAAATCATAATAAGAGCTTTGAGATAAGTTTGACTCCTGTCGAAGAAATTCCGCAGAATATATCAAACAGAATCCATCTACTGAACAAGAAAGAGGCTTTCTGGATGTACAGATTGCGCTCTCTACATCCGGACGGCCTCAATGATAGACTGGAGAACATATAGAACATCGAATTAGATCAGGACAGCGATGCTGACCAATAGAAATATATAGAAAGAATGGAATATATGGTAACCCAGGCTAGATATTTTTTATGATATATTCTTGGGTTTGCCCATAAACCCCTGACTAGTGAAGCCAGCATCATGAGGACATCCACAGCATAGAAGTAAATACCAATGAGAGAAACACAATAGACCCTGGAGTGTGGACTACACGAGTTCAATCCCAATAGAAAAAACTAACTTATCTAAAAAGTTCCCACAGCAATTAAAGATATAGAACTCACAATATGATTAGATTAATGTAATATGATTATTCTTTTTATTTTTTAATTATTTTTTTTTTGTGTTGTGTTTTCTCTCATAAGAAAAGTTTTTCTAGTAAAAGAAGTATAATATAATAGTCCTAATATGATCATTGAATATATGCTGTATGTGTGGATAATGCCATAGATTTACATTTTTTTATACATCCACTCATGCTGTACACTAGTGTTGAGCCACCCCCGTAGTGTTCGAGTTCGGTTCGGTTCGTCGAACACCCGTGTGTTCGTCGAACTGTTCGTCGAACACCTTCGAACACCGTTGAAACCAATGGCAGGCAAACAAAAACACATAGAAACACATAGAAAACACCTTCAAAGGTGTCCAAAAGCTGACAAACTGCTCAGAAGACACAACTAACACATGGAAAAGTGACAAGTACATATAGTCATGTGAAAAGAAAAGAGGTGGAGGAGTAAAAGGAGGGGGAGACACAGATATAGGCATGTCATGCCCTTCTAAAATCCAAAAAGTGAGAAGCCGACACGGCCAGTCCGTTCCTGCCTGTGCCACCTCCGTGTCGCCGGGTTTGTGCCAGAGCCGCGGTGGACCCTGACGGCCAGCCCCCCTATCCCAATACTGGTGCCTGTCCGCCGGTGGGTCGAGGCCCCCCACGGTGGGGGGGGAGTAACATCTGCAGAAGAAAGACCATCTTCCAGCCAAACTAAGATGTCGACTTCTTTTCGTGGACAATGTGATACGATCCCATTCTTACGGACACGCCCATCGCTACAAATTCTAGATGAGGCACAAAAACAGCAGGTGCTTCAACGGATATCAAGTGCTCCTTCAAGTGGGCTCTCCATCACCTCAATTTCAACATCACAAATACTCCAGTCCTCAGAGGTGTCACCCCAATCGCACTTGCTTCCTCACAGCTCCCAAGTCTCCAGCTGCCCGTCTGAGTATGGGATAACACAGATGGCTGAGTCTGCCCAGCTGTTTACTCATACTATAGCCTGGGAAACGGAGGTCTGCTCCAGAGCTTCTGTTAATCCAGATGAGGAAATGATCTGATCCGATGCCCAGAATCTTTATAAATTGGATCCAGGACCAGATGAAGAAGGTTCTGAGCATAATGTAGACCCTTGTTCCCAAACTGTAACTCCTGTTGGTGGAGACAATGATGAAGACGATGATGAGACTCAAATACCTGATTGGAGCGACAACTTGACTTTTCGGTCAGGGCAGGAAGAGGTTGGCTCTGAGGGCGACGGGTGTGATAACACACAGGGTGATGATGACGAGGTTGGAGATCCCACTTACTGTCAACCCACAGTCAGACAGTCGATGAGGTCAGCAGAGGAGGTGGAGGAGGATGTGACTAGCCCTGGGGATGGGGATGACTCGGTACCCGGACATTTGCCTGGCCTTGGGGATGTCGCGGTGGTCGGCTCCCTGGCCCGTACCCTGGGGTCTCTCTTTAAAAGGGTGGATAATTGTTAATTTTATAAGAGTTCATGACGCCACCTGTGGTATCTGGTGACAAGCACCAGCGCTGCAGCAGTCCACTGAGGCCGGTGATAAGGCAGCTCGATGGTATAGCTCCCCACAGGTGGAGCTAGGTCTCAGGGCAGCGTATGCAGGGGGAATGCAGGACAGGCGAGACCCAGCTGGATCAGAGCAAGAACGGGAACGGACACGGTAGTCACTTCAGTACCTTTTACTGGTGGAAATTCAGGCACATCCCGGAGCACTGTAGGGTGAAGGGTGCATATCAGGATCCTCCCCAATGAGCGGGTGTAGGGCCTCCTGTTTCTTGCCTCTGCGCAGTAAGTTTCTGACCTGCCTGGAGCTAGGCCTAACTTTGTCTCTGTCCTGCGCTGGCTGACCTTGTGGTAGGGCCTTCTCTTGGAGTTCACGCTCCCAGTATGCGGGGCCTAAGCGTCTCCTGGCTCTGTTACATATCAGCACCTTAGCGATCCTGGGACTTGTAGTTCTCCAGGGATTCCGGTTATGCCTTACTGGGTCATAGAGATACCGGTAAGCTCGGATCCTGTGTCCGGTAAATGCTTCGGGGTGAGCTGGTTAAGCTCCTCTGCCCCTTATGTACTAACTCGCCACTCGCCTTCGGCCTACTCGGGCCCTCACTAGGCTATACACACTAACGGCAGCTTGCCGCGCTTCATTGATCTTACGGCACCGGCACACCTTAAGCTCTATCTGGGCTCGCTGAATCTAGCAAGCAGGAGCTTCGTGCTCCACTGCTGAACTATTAACTGCGTTCTCTAGACTAGACTGAGCTCCACTGCAGACTGACCTCTCTTAGGCTTCTCTACTGCAGGAACTCTTCAGAGGAACTGAACTGCCTAGCTCCACCTTCCCTATTTATATCCCTAACGGGCTCCCTCTGCTGGACTGAGGTGGAAGGTGGAGATGTGTGAATGTGACTCGCCCCCTGGGCCGTGGGGCACGCGGATCCGGGCGATAGGGAGATGCTGGGAGTAGTAGTGGCGGCCCGGTCCCGCGGCTCAGGGTGGTCAGACCAATGGTAGTCTGCTACTGTACTTTAGATAATGTCCGACTACGCCACCCGTGGATTGCGGTTATTAGGAACCGCCGCTGCAAGGCAGTCCGCTGGGGCTGATGATGGGTGCAGCTGAGGTGATGTGACTCCCCACGGGAAGAGTGCAGCCCCAGGGCAGTGTAGTGGATGGTGGGAGTGATGGTAGTGCGAGTCCCGGTGCTGATAGTGCTGGAGGCGCGAAGGAGCACACAGACAACAAGTTAAAGTCCAGGGTCTTTACTCACAGTTCGTTTGTTCCGGGTCACTTCTGTCAGCAGTGACCGCCCGAGCCGTGCTGCGTCCACCAGGTGAGGGGCTCGGTCAACTCCCAGGCAGCTCAGGAGCATGGCACAGGACCCCCTTTAATCCTTTCTCTGGCCTGCCTTACCAGTGACCCACTTTTGTCCAGCTGCCGCGGACTTGTGCGGTTAAACGTGGGCCCCGTCCTCCGCTGTCCTATATGGTGCCTTCCTAGCAGGTTTGATGAGGTGTCGCACCAATAGATGATCACGACGACCGGTCTTTGGCTGAGGGTTGTTTCTCCTCCACCAACTTGGGATCCGGTACCCTTAATCTGCCTGACCCTGCACCCTGGATTCTCGTGGGTTCTTAGGGTCCCTTCCACCTTCTTGTTCCTGAGCCCTTCTGTTTCTCTGTCTCTCCTTCTTTGCAGTTCCTGTTCTGTTCCTTTCTGTTCCTTTCTCTTGGAGCTGAGATGAGCCAGAATCTCAGCTCCCCTTCACCTCCTCCTCGGCCTCTCACTAGGCCCTCCTGGAGTAGAGCTCCTACAGAGCCTCTACTCCCTGTCTTCTCCTCTGGCTGAACTGACCCAGAACTAAGATGGTGCCCACCTTTTATACCTCCCTCTAGCCATGAGCCCAGGTGACCAGCAACCAATGGGCTCCTTCCTACACTCAGGAACCGCCCCCTATCTGCCCCTACAGTACTGGGTGTTCCACCCCTCCCTCCCCACTCCAGCAGGGACATGGTCGGTCGTGCCTGCACTTATGTCTAGTGGGAGCACCGTTGAGCTGTCCCTCGGAAATGGGGTGTGTGTGCTGCATGCAGCTAACTGAGCCCTGGTCCACACTCCATCCTTACCCGGGAGTGGAATACCACACCTCTGGCAGAGGTGCAATACCCCTGTAGCGGCCGAGCCCTCGGGGCGCTACATTCCCCCCCGGTAAACCACAGCACGTCCTCGGGCTGGAAAAGAGCAAAAACAGATAATTACAGGACATGCAAAAACTTTTTCAATAACTTTTCACATCAGAAAACAGGTAACATGGTTCAATTCCCTTTATGGGAAACACTCCTCTTCTCTTGCCACTACCACAAAACACTTTGCTAATGCCTCTGGAACTCTTTTGTCACTTATCATATAAAACGGTCTCAAAATTATGTAAAACATTTTCTAGCAGCATATAAAACTTTCTCATGTAACACATTTTTAAGTAAAGCACATTCTTGGATTCTTGGCTGCGGTGCAACTTGCAACCAGGTAAAGGTGCAACAGTCCAGTAAATCTTGAGGTAGACGTTGCGGTTTTTGTATAAAACCAGTAGGGGGCGCTTTAGGAAGCGCAACTATATACAAAGGGTTGACCGCTCTCAGTCCTCGGCCAGTTTTGGGAAGGGAATGGCTGCTCACAGTCCTCAGCCTGATAGGGGATGAGGGGCACACCGGTAGCAGTTCAATATTTGTCCCAACGGGGACCACACTTTCAAGACGGGAACAGTCCCAAAAACAGTTCTGATACCCTGACGGGTAACTATGTACACGGGTACTTTGCTACTTACTAGTAGCGGTGTCCTCCATATGCTCCTTCTTCCTCCTCATATGGTTCTTCAGACCCGTCCGGGTCCTCTTGGCTCTCCTCATAGCCGCGGTATTGTAGCTCCTCCTCGGTGAGCCGATGAACATGTAGGGCGTATGGTCCTTTTGCACCCACGTGGCGGGTAAAGGCGACCACATCACCAGGGTACAGGTCACGGCCACGATGCCCCTCAGGTAGATGACTCTCCACGTCCCTGCGGGTCACAAAGACCATCGCCTGCGGTTTCTGGGCCCCTGATGAAGCCCCAGCCGTTCTCCATGTGGAACTTGACTACGGTCCCGGTGATTCGGGGACCACGGGCTGCTTGGGGGTCTTGGCGGGCCTTGCGCTTTTGTTCAGCACTCTGGACTTGGAGCCGTTCCTCCCTGACGCGCCTCTCTCGTTGCTCCCGCTCAAAGGTCGCCAGTTGCTGGTGACAGGCCTCCAGACGACGGACCGCGTCTGTCCGGGTCTCTTGAGAGAACCCCATCAAGTTCTCGCCGGTGGAGTCCCACGCAAATTGGACGTCTTCTAGTGGGGGTAGGGTGACCTCGACGGGTTCAGGAGCCGGTATCAGAGGCTCGCGCGGGGGCTGGGCCTTCCATGGATGATTGCCGGTCACTTCAGCCGGCCACTCCAGCGGCAGTCCATCCGGACCGGTGTGATGGGCAAACAGGTCCACGCCCAGCGATGGTATAGTGGGGGGACCTGATCTGGGAGCAGCGCCCGGGGGCACTCGGCCTTGCGACCAGGCCGGGGGTCTTGTGGCTGCGCTAGGTGGCAGTCCCATCCGGGACAGGGGCGCAGGCTTGGCGATGGCGCCCGGGTCATAAAATGTGGGCACCACATTTTAAAAAAGACATAGACAAACTGGAGCAAGTTCAGAGAAGAGCGACCAGAATGGTGACTGGTCTGCAAACCATGTCCTATGAGGAACGGTTGCAGGATTTGGGAATGTTTAGCTTGCAAAAAAGAAGACTGAGAGGAGACTTAATAGCTGTCTACAAATATGTCAAGGGCTGTCACATTGTAGAAGGATCATCTTTATTCTCATTTGCACAAGGAAAGACTAGAAGCAATGGGATGAAACTAAATGGGAGGAGACACAGATTAGATATTAGAAAAAACTTTTTGACAGTGAGGGTGATCAATGAGTGGAACAGGCTGCCACGAGAGGTGGTGAGTTCCCCTTCAATGGACGTCTTCAAACAGAGGCTGGACAGACATCTGTTTGAGATGATTTAGTGAATCCTGCTTTGAGCAGGGGGTTGGACCAGATGACCCAGGAGGTCCCTTCCAACTCTACATTCTATGATTCTATGATCCAGGCCTTGCGACCGGGCCGATGATGCTTCCTGCTTTACGGCACCCGGGGTCAAGGGGCATGGCGCTGGGCGGGGCGTGGCCGCGGCGCTCGCCGCTTGAGGCCTAGCCGGGAGCAGTGGCGGCGCGGCAACAGGTGCGGTGAGTGGGGCCTCTGGTGCTGCGACGGGAGGCTGGGGCAGGCTTGCGGGTGCTGGGCTTGGGGTGGTGACGTCCCCTTCACTTGCCTCAGTCCTCGTGGCTCCCTCTGCGGCGTCGCCTCCGGTCCTCTCTCCTCCTGCGCCGTCCTCCGAGGCAGGCAAACCGCGGGGTGCGGCTGAAGCCTGTCGCTGGTGGGTCTCGGCCTGCCGGGCCAGTTCCTCTCTCCACTCGGTGAGTGCACTCCGCTGCGCCCGGACCATCCTCCGCTCTAGGTCCTCCAGTGCAGCTTGCGCACGCTCCGGATCTCTGGGGAGCTGCGCCAGGACTTCTGCTAGGCTGCAGAACGGTTCGGCCTGCAGCAGGCTTCGGGCCAGGAGGCTGGTGCTGCTCAGGGCGTCCATTCCCAGGTGCGGTCTGTCTGGACTGATCCAGACCACTCCCTGCCCCGCAGTTTTCTTTCCTATCTGCCCCCATGGGGGGTGGTCCTGGGGCATTCTGCTGACAATCACTCTCAGGGGCAGCCCCCCCACGTTGACGGACATTTCCACAGCAGTGCTCATGGTTGTTGGGGGCGGGCTTACTCTTTGGCGCCATTCTGGGACCCGGCCCACGATGGGAGGCGGCCTCCTGTGGTCTTTTGGCGCGCACATTATGGCGCTCGTTCTTCTGGGGCGGGCGCCATCTTTAGTACCGTGAAACAGTCTCTTTTCAGGCGCGCAGTACCCGTGGTTAGCGGGCACGAAATCCTGCCGACTACGCCAAAGCTGACTCGCCCCCTGGGCCGTGGGGCACGCGGATCCGGGCGATAGGGAGATGCTGGGAGTAGTAGTGGCGGCCCGGTCCCGCGGCTCAGGGTGGTCAGACCAATGGTAGTCTGCTACTGTACTTTAGATAATGTCCGACTACGCCACCCGTGGATTGCGGTTATTAGGAACCGCCACTGCAAGGCAGTCCGCTGGGGCTGATGATGGGTGCAGCTGAGGTGATGTGACTCCCCACGGGAAGAGTGCAGCCCCAGGGCAGTGTAGTGGATGGTGGGAGTGATGGTAGTGCGAGTCCCGGTGCTGATAGTGCTGGAGGCGCGAAGGAGCACACAGACAACAAGTTACAGTCCAGGGTCTTTACTCACAGTTCGTTTGTTCCGGGTCACTTCTGTCAGCAGTGACCGCCCGAGCCGTGCTGCGTCCACCAGGTGAGGGGCTTGGTCAACTCCCAGGCAGCTCAGGAGCATGGCACAGGACCCCCTTTAATCCTTTCTCTGGCCTGCCTCACCAGTGACCCACTTTTGTCCAGCTGCCGCGGACTTGTGCGGTTAAACGTGGGCCCCGTCCTCCGCTGTCCTATATGGTGCCTTCCTAGCAGGTTTGATGAGGTGTCGCACCAATAGATGATCACGACGACCGGTCTTTGGCTGAGGGTTGTTTCTCCTCCACCAACTTGGGATCCGGTACCCTTAATCTGCCTGACCCTGCACCCTGGATTCTCGTGGGTTCTTAGGGTCCCTTCCACCTTCTTGTTCCTGAGCCCTTCTGTTTCTCTGTCTCTCCTTCTTTGCAGTTCCTGTTCTGTTCCTTTCTGTTCCTTTCTCTTGGAGCTGAGATGAGCCAGAATCTCAGCTCCCCTTCACCTCCTCCTCGGCCTCTCACTAGGCCCTCCTGGAGTAGAGCTCCTACAGAGCCTCTACTCCCTGTCTTCTCCTCTGGCTGAACTGACCCAGAACTAAGATGGTGCCCACCTTTTATACCTCCCTCTAGCCATGAGCCCAGGTGACCAGCAACCAATGGGCTCCTTCCTACACTCAGGAACCGCCTACTATCTGCCCCTACAGCACTGGGTGTTCCACCCCTCCCTCCCCACTCCAGCAGGGACATGGTCGGTCGTGCCTGCACTTATGTCTAGTGGGAGCACCGTTGAGCTGTCCCTCGGAAATGGGGTGTGTGTGCTGCATGCAGCTAACTGAGCCCTGGTCCACACTCCATCCTTACCCGGGAGTGGAATACCACACCTCTGGCAGAGGTGCAATACCCCTGTAGCGGCCGAGCCCTCGGGGCTCTACAAATGTTTATGGGGGCCTCATGTGGAGGATTCCATCAATGCACTCTTGTAGGATCTGTGATACCAAGCGCAGCGGGGCATCACAGATGCTATTGACGACGAGGTTAGGTTGCGCCTTCCTGAACAGAGACGGAGTACTGGAAGCACGTCAACAACTGCATCCTCAACCACAACTCTGCCTCTGACCACAAGTCGTAGTGGCTCTTCAGGTCACATGGGCTCTAAGCCTTGCATAGCCTGGGCATTTATTCAGATCGATAAGGATGACCCAACTCGTGTTATCTGTAATATTTGTCAGCAAAAGCTAAGTAGAGGCCAAAAAATCCATAGTTTGAGTACTTCATGCATGTACCGTCACATGGATATGAAGCATAAGTTGCAGTGGGAAGCTCACTGTGCTACAATGCGGCCTAGCCGGCTGGGCCAACCACCGTCTGCCCCATCTTGTGCATCCGCAGCCTCTTCATCCTCTGTGACTGGGGGGACAGCAGTCACACATGTTTTTGGACGCAGACCTGCCACCTCTTTACCCGCAACAGCCAGTGTGATTGGCAGGTCGTCAGTTCATTGGGAAGTGGAAACACCTGCTAGTGTTGAGCGCTCTCCGACATCGAGAGCACCACCTTTGGATCAAGGCAACCTAACATGTCCGCCTGCATCTTCCTCACAGATCGGCAGTTGCCGGGGACACCCTACTCAACACCGTCTAAGCACAACAGCCAGCCCTCGGTCCCTCAGATGTGGAAAAGTAAAAGACCATTTCCTCCTAGCCATGAGAAAGCTAAGAGGTTGAATTTCACCATCTGCAAGCTGTTGGCTACAGAAATGCTGCCTTTCCACCTGGAGGACACAGAGGATTTTCAAGACCTTATGTCCGTCACAGTGCCCCAGTACCAGATGCCCAGTCGGCACTACTTCTCAAAGAAAGGTGTGCCTGCACTCCACTAGCATGTCGCACACAACATCACCGCTTCTTTGAGAAACTCTGTGTGTGACAGGGTGCACTTCACCACAGACACTTGGACGAGAAGGCATGGACAGGGGCGTTACATGTCGCTGACTGGGCACTGGGTAACTATGGTGACAGCAGGACAAGGGGCTGCTGTCCAAGTCTTACCGTCCCCACGAGTTGTGTGTTAATCCTCTTTATCTCGAACTTCCTCCACTGCTTCTGCCTCCTCAACCTCCTCTCGGTCCTCCACCTGCACCCAAAGCCTGTCTGGTAATGCCACCTGCTTTCTAACTGCGCAGAAGGAATCCTGCACACCTCCTTACTATGCTGGCAGCTGGGCTCAACGCATCAGTGTTTACTTTGAAATGTCTGGGAAATGTGAGTCACACAGCTGAGGAGTTTTGGTCAGCTCTGGAGACCCAGTTTCATGAAAGGTTGTCTCCACTGGACCTGCAACCAGGGAAGGCCATGTGCGACAATGCTGCAAACCTGGGTGCGGCCCTTCGCAGGGGCAATGTCACACACGTGCCTTGTATGGCTCACGTGTTGAACCTGGTTGTCCAGCAATTTTTAGCCCATTATCCCGAACTAGATGGCCTTCTGCAGAGTGCACGGTCGCTGTGTGCTCACTTCCGCCGTTCGCATCCCGCAGTTCAACGACTTACATCTCTACAGAAGTCGTTGGGCCTGCCAGTTCACCGGCTGAAATGCGATGTGCCGACACGGTGGAATTCAACTCTGCACATGTTGCAGCGACTGTGGCAGCACCGACAAGCCCTGGTGCAATACGTTCTGACGTATAGCCTGGGCCAACGAGATCCAGAGGTGGGGCAAATCACGCTGGAGGAGTGGTCTCAGATCAGGGACCTATGCACCCTTCTGCACAGTCTTGAAATGGCGACGAAGATGTTTAGTGCTGACGATGCCATTATCAGCATGACTATTACGGTGATTTACATGCTGGAGCACATGTTAAACAGAATTCGGAGTCAGGTGGTGGGACAAGAGGAGGTGGAGGAAGTAGAGGAGGAGTCGTATGCGGAAGGGATAACATCTCCAAGGTCCAGACGGTTGGCAGCACCAAGGCGGCAGGCATGGGAGGGTGGGGGAGAGGGATTAACCAGGGCGCATGGTAGCAGCCAAACTGTTGAGGAAGGTGCAGGAGCCGAGGAAGAAGTGGAGGACGAACTGGCAATGGGCATGGAAGACTCATCAGATGAGGGAGACCTTGATCACATTTCTGTTGTGCGAGGTTGGAGGGAGAGGGCAGAGGAAGGAAGCATGATTCTTACCTCGCTACCAACACAACAAGGACTTGGTCCTTCTGGATGCGCAAGACACATGAGTGCCTTCTTGCTGCACTACCTGCAACATGACCCCCGGATTGTCAGAATTCGAAGTAATCCCGACTACTGGGTTGCCACACTCTTAGATCCCCGGTACAAAAGTATATTTGCCGAAATAATTCCTGCCATAAAAAGGTATTGACGAATGCAGGAGTATCTGTTGCAGAATCTTACATGTGCTTTTCCACAAAACACCAGTGGTGCACGTAGTGAATCTCACAGTTCTAACTTGCCAACGGTGTGACTGTCGAGTCTTCATCACTCAAACAGTAACAGTAACACAGTATCTGCTGGTAACAGCAATTTTGTGGAATCGTTTCACCACTTTTTTAGACCATCCTTTGCAAGGCCACAGGAGACAAGAAGTCTGACACATAGTCAATGCCTAGAGAGGATGGTACAGGAGAATCTCCAAGTGAACATCGAAGCCATGACTGTGTCACTGGACCCTTGCTCATTTTGGTATTCCAATCTTGAAAAATCGCCGGAGCTCGCCACTCACGCCTTGGAGATCTTGTCATGCCATGCAGCCAGCGTTCTCTCTGAACGTGTGTTCAGCGCTGCTGGTGGTGTGCTGACAGATAAGCGCACGCGGCTGTCCACTGAGAATGTAGACAGACTCACGTTCATAAAGATGATCAAATCATGGATTCGCAAGGACATTTCTACCCCTGTGTCATCCTTGGGAGACTAAAAGCTTGGGGATTTGGTAAAATCACCTCACCAACCGTTTTAAGCAACAGTGGGGCAATTGATGCCACTTAACCCTAGAACGCATGACCATAAAAATCTACACTTTCACATACCTGGGGCCCTTTAGGCCCGTGTGCAAATAACATGGAATAACTCAAACTCAAATGACAAACAACTATATACATGAAGAATACCTAGAGTTTCAAAATTCTAACTAAAGCAATCTTGCAGAAAATAGAAAACAATTAACTGGGCGGGCCTGCAAGGCCACAGGTATGCGTTCTAGGGTTAAGTGGTGTCTGTGCCACAATTTTGGGAGTCCCCTTGCTGTGTCTTACGTGACGTTGGCATCGTCAATTCCAGGTGGGTTGGGTCGCACCCCCCCTTTTAACTGTAAGAAACTACATACACTATGGCTTGGGGTAACACAGATGGTTGAGTCTGAAGAGCTGTTTACTCAGAGGTCTGCTCCAAATCTTCAGTGTCTGCTAGTCAGCGTAGAATTTTTAACTGTATCTAGCCTAGGCAATACTTTGGGCATAGTAGCCCAGCTGCGAAGCAAGCTGCACCGCCTGTGTATCTAATAAGAATTTTTAAATTAATCTAGCCTAGGCAGACTGTGGGGACCCCCAACCAAACCCAGATGCTCAGCCCCCCTACCGCCCCCCTTTTATGGACAACCCAATAATGTAACTCTTACAACTGGATAGGTGAGGATCGGTCACAGCTTTATTAACTCTTTATACTCATTCCATTAGAAAGGCATTTTATTTCTAAAATAATTCAGCTTGTTGCAGCATGCCCTGGGTCCCCACTCCGGCAAGTTGGCCAACAAGTGTAACTCTCCAACATGTCCTTTCTATTTCCAGGCCACGGAGGATCCAGCGTACTCGTATGCAGGACTCTGACCCCCACCCATCACTCTTAACGCTTGTTCCACTCTGTCCTGGAGTCCTGACAGGAATATGTCCAGTCCAATATCTATTAAGTGAACACCGTCGGGCCGTATGAGGCCTGCTTTATCTCCTTCCAGTTGTCGGTGTCGTATCACTACACTGCCTCTGTCTCTTCTAAATTTTGCCATCCGAATATTTATTACCCGCCTTGTCCATTCGATGGCCGTGATGTCTCGCGCACCTTGCCATACCGCTATCGGCACAATCTCTGACCATACTATAGCTAATTTTGTGAAAAATTCTCTGAAGCGCTCAGTGTCTAGTTTCATTATTGCCATTAGTTATGCGCTCTTGTGATGACCTAGGTTGTTTCCCCCGGCCTGTATAACTAAGATGACCGGACCTCTTGCCTCTCTCCCTACCTTGATTACCTCCATTAGTACCTGTGGCCATAGCAGGCCTCTAATACCTCTCCAGTTGAAATATGTGTTATGAAACTCTAATTTCCTCCCGCCTGGGCGGACTTTCGCCCTTTTTTGTGCCCAATATATATACGAGTGGCCTATCACTCACACTGTTGGCTTATCGTCACCTGTAAAAGAAACAAACCACGTTAGGATAACAAGTCCGGTCTTATGTATCTCGCCAAACACGTGGATCGCCATCTCCCTATCCTCTGAACTTCCGTTTCTGACAGTCCTGCTCTTGCTGCTTCCGTGGCCGCACCTATGCGGAATGAGTGTGTCCCGTAATCTTTGGGGTGGTTCCCTGCCGATGTTATGCATTTATTAAATATAGCTTGGAACAGGTATCTTGATAATGGCGTTCCATCAATGTGTGATACGAAGAAATTACTTTGTGATCTGATGGTTAGATATGTTTTTACTATTGTTACCCGACTCAGTGTACCGTTTGTGGGTTGTAGAAGTACCCAAGTACCCCTGCCCGCTGGAACCGTTTTCGATTGGTGTATGCGTACACGTATTGCATTATTGGCTATGACTACTTCCTGGTGTAATAAGCGTCCACTGGTGGTAATTTTGGATTGAGGGACTAATTCGCTTATACATAGCGCCCCGAAGAAGGCGATCACAAATGCAGTAGACATTAGTGTTGCTTCAAATTGTGAGTGTCATGTTAATGGTGTTAGGGATAAGATGTGAGAAATCAGTTTTAGTGACACGGGACGGGACGTCTACATTCCTGACTTGGCTGACCCCTTTTCCACCCTTTTATGGATTGTCTGATGATGAATCTTTGTCACATCTCCCCAATTCAGTAGTTGGAAGTGAAATGCTACTCCGGTCCGCCACCGCTGCGCTGACGCCCCTGATATGCCCCTCATCATTAGCTGGTGGAGAAATTCTATGGTGACTTGTGATCTGGCTTGTTCACATTGGTCAACCCGTCTGCCTGCTACTAGTCGTGTCCACTCTTCCCATGCCTTACCGTATGCTTGCCACGTTGACGGGGCAACTGACGCTCTGATTAATGGCATCAACTATTCGCCACTAGATCCCATAGGGAGGGTGGGCAACTGTTGCCCGATGGGTGGGCGTTGTGGAAGAGCTCTGTGAAAATCTGCCAATTGAATTGTTATAAAGCGTTAGCAGCAGCTTTATACCCCTCAACATAGTGGCTAGCGCGGACCCATACATTGTGTTTTAGGCACAGGAATACTAGCCTGCGTAGTAGGCCTAGCACTGGGAGAGACGATGATGCCATCTTATTAATGCAGTGCGCTAGGCTGGTGTTTTGTGTTATTAAGCGTATATTTTTGTTAGCCAGGCGCGCGCCCCATATTTCTATTGCTACCACTATTGGGAAAAATTATTTTCAGGGCTAGATGCAGCTAAAAATTATTATTAATTTCAAAGCTGGTGGAGCTTGGTATAGATGGCCTAATACAATGAGACCCACACACTGCTAGAAGGCCAAATATTTTTTCAGAGGTAGATGCAGATAAAAATTATTTTTAATTTGCAACCTGATGGAGGTCAGTATAGATGGACTAATAGAACAAGTCCCACACACTGCTAGAAGGCCAAATATTTTTTCAGAGCTAGATGCAGATAAAAATTATATTCAATTTGCAACCTGATGGAGGTCAGTATAGATGGACTAATAGAACAAGTCCCACACACAGCTAGAAGCCCAAATATTTTTTCAGAGCTAGATGCAGATAAAAATTATATTCAATTTGCAACCTGATGGAGGTCAGTATAGATGGACTAATAGAACAAGTCCCACACACAGCTAGAAGCCCAAATATTTTTTCAGAGGTAGATGCAGATAAAAATTATTTTTAATTTGCAACCTGATGGAGGTCAGTATAGATGGACTAATAGAATGATGCTATGCCCAAAAGATTTTACTTCACTAGGTGCAGTAAAAAAATTGGTATTCTATACACAGGTGGTATATCTTGCAACACAGATAGGCTACTCCACTGACTAACACACTCTGCAATAGGCCAAAAAGGATTAGCTTTGCTAGATTCAGCCAAATGCTGTGAAAAAAACTTGCACAGCACTGGCACAGACCTGCCTCGCAAAAACTGATAGGAACTGATGTAACCTAGTCCTGAAAAGGACTGCAATTACAATTAGTCTTTACTCCCACAATCTATCTATTTAAGAGCACAGACCTGCCTGATAAAAGTCGTAGGAAATGCTGTAACCTAGTCCTTAAAAGGACTGCAATCACAACTATTCCCTACTCCCAAGCTATCTGTAGATTTGTGCGAAAATTGGCTTGAAATTAACAAGGTATAGCGCACACAGCAACAGCGGTGCCGTCTAACACGCAGCTGCAGCAGTGAGAAAATGGTGGCGACGGGGAAAATGGCTTGGTCTTATAGGGCAAGGACATGTGACATACACTGCCAATCACACATGCCCTTGCTTGTGTGAAAAAAAGCACTTCGCTCCGTGTGTGCGCTGCTGATAGGCTGACAGATTGCACCTCCCCACTGCAAATGCGGGAAAGAGAAAAAAAAATGGAGATCTTCATTATTCCTGCAGAGATCCATCCCCTGCCCCTCCCCCCACCCCGCTGTACACTCAAACTGCGTATTAACATTAATTTTCATCATTACTGAGAAAAAATCCAGTTATGATTTTGGTGCACGAACAGTTATCGAACATAACCTCGAACAGCCGAATTTTTCTCAAATTGTTCGTGTTCGCCGACCGGCTCGAACACCGCCCAAAACAGCTCGAATTTGAGATTGGCGAACAGTTCGAGTAGAACACCGCTCATCTCTACTGTACACACGCAAATCAATGTTTGTAATGTTTTTCATGTGTGTGTGTTTTTCACCATATATTTTATCATGTACTGCAAATATACCTGTAACAACAAAAGAAACAAGCATACTGAAAACCACCAAGCAGCAATTAAGCTAATGAAGAACCACCAGGTCTTGACCATTTAACCTAATTAATTTATTCAAGTGAACCTATATAGACTATATAACTCTAACAGACTGTAAAGCAATATCTTACCTGAGGAAGGCTATTCTGTACCAATATATAGCCGAAACGCGTTGTTCTATGTATCGTTTTTTTATGATGATTTTTATCTAAGTAAATTTCTGAAGACTTTTAATACCTCCGCCTGGTGCCTGTCTCCTGGGAGCGCTGAACAGACTAGATGAATCCTTTCATTTTCTCCTGACCTTCTCAAGAACAGAGGAATTTTAATTTCATATTTTTTTTAATCAAATCATTCTGAACTTCAATTCCCATAACCCACCCTAAACCCAAATCCCAACACTCCAGAGAACCATTTTCAGAGCAGTTCTAGAATAACGGACTATAGCATTCGTAGAAGGAGAAGAAGATAAAAAAGTGACTAACAAAGGGGTAGCAGCGTTTTAATGTTATCATTTACTGCTTGATGCCTGAGCCGGGGAGTGCACGCTGAAAACTGTTGCAGGCTGCTGTAATCACAGGACACAAGCAAACAGCATGGCATTTCCTATCAGCAGGGAGGAAGTAAAGGGCGACAGCAATGAAAGTCTCCTCCTACTCCGCTCCATATTGAAATGAATAGTGTGCATCCTACAAATGAGATGCATACAGCAAACAATTGATTTTCCATACATAGGTTTTGAGTTGACCACTGGATATACACATGTGTATCACTAATTACCAGAACTGGAAATCGAAAAAAAAGACGAGCAAGTTTGGGGTGAATCCTGCCTTCATTACTGCACAGCCGCTCATAGAGGGATCGGTGCTAGGAACAGCAGGAGTGCCGGCGATGTTCACAGATTTACCTGCTGCGGGACTGAAGGAGTCTGATCGCGCTCGGCTCGAAGCTTTTTACCTGGTTTACGATAGGAATAATTGAAAGCTGTGCTTCAAAGGCGAGGAAGAAGTTTGCCACAGTCTGCGCTTGAATACCCTTAAGGGGGGAAAAAAAAGATATATACAAATACTGAAACATCTAAATGCATTAGAACATCAAACCTGGTGAAGCGGTAAATGACTTGTCCTCCAGGGATACAGGCTACTGTCATTCAGTAATTATTTAATAGGAATTTTACATTTTATGTGATCACCACGCTAGAATGTAAATGGAGAAAAACACAACACAACTCCTCATCATATGAAGATATTTTGTGTTATAGAACAGGATTTCTGTGGCACAACAAGACTGATTTACTATGTATGTGTGTCACCCTGGCCTGGATGCCACAAGTGTAATTAAAGCTGTGTCTGAGAGCAAGGGGGAGGTTCTCTAGTCAGGGGAACATTAGCATGCAATGCCTCCTGTCTCAGGCCAGTAGGGGGAGCTGGCTGCCCCTATAAAAGCTGGTACTGGGGGCAGGGTTAGAGAGAATGGATGGCCTGTCTCAGCACTGAGACGTGTCCCAGAGTGGAGCAGGGACAGAAAGTTGATTGCACCTAAGAGGAAGTGTGGCAGTAGGAGAGCCACCAGCCAGAGACGAGAGGCGAAGAGAGCCTGTCTTGGCAAATCAGAGACTGACCTTACCAGACTTTGGTGTCTGAGGCTGGAAGGATTCCACATCCCCCAGCAGAGAACCAGTCCGCAAGGGACTGTATATTCCTTGGCCTAAGAAGCCTGGAGGCCCTGCCACAACCGAAGGGACCAGTAAAGCCGTACAAGGCTGGGAGCAGAAAGGAACCCACGTCGCAGGCCATACAGGCGAGAATACACGGAAAGCTCGGAAACGTGGGCTGTTACCCTATCAGGAGGAGATAGCCAGAAGGAGCGCAGAAAGCACGGTAGGCCTACACCCTCACCCTGACCAGGGCCAATTTCCCCGTTACTCTCAGACATCCAGGTCCCCCTCCTAGCCGGGACTGTTTATGGGTCAATTTACCTGTTCTAGTAAAGACCCTGGACTGCAACCTGTTGTCTGTGTGCTCCTTGCTTCTCCAGCACTATCAGCACTGGGACCCTCACTACCATCACTCCCACCATCCACTATACTGCCCTGGGGCCGCACTCTTCCCGTGGGGAGTCACACTACCCTAGCTGCACACCTCATCAGCCCCAGCGGTCTGCATGCAGCGGCGGTTCCTAATAACCGCAAATCCACGGGTGGCGTAGTCGGACATAAACATCAGCACATAACGGACTACCACTGGCCTGACCACCCTGAGCCACGGAACCGAGTTGCCACTACTACTCCCATCGTTCCCCTACTGCCCGGATCCGAGTGCCCCACGGCCCAGGGGGCGAGTCATATGCACCATAGCCTTCATTTGATGTCACTTACTTAGCACCAACACCTTGCCCCAACTCTGCAATCCCCAATATCAGTCCATGACCTCAATGGGGTCACTATAAAATTATAAAGAGGACTGGTCATGTCTTTATTAGAAAATAGACAAACTTAGGATAGAAACAATATGAACATATACCCTGCTATAAGTAAGTAAAAAGCAATAGGAAATATATATAATATAGGGTACTTAGTAAACATGTTGTTTGATTAAAAAAAAAGCCATCCCACCAGCACCAAGGTGTACCCAGTCAGTTATGTGAAGTATATAATAAAATACACTTTAGTACAATATTAGTATCTTGTCCCTTTAAATCTGCAGCTACTTCTGTCACCATGGTAACTGCATTCATACTCAGCCAATAGGATTGCTCGGTTTGAATTTGAAGAAAAAAAAAAAGTCCTATATCGTCAGTTTGTTCCATCTCATCTGAGTGTGAAGACAGACACCTGCGATCAGCGAGATTATAGGTATAAGACGTGATATAATATAACGGACGGAGCCACATCCCATCACACGCACTCAGCGACCACAACTGACAGGAATCAGCACATTTATCAGAGGAGAAGTCATTATTCCCCAACACATGATAAGTGACAACTTCTAGATCTGCTGGGAACCCAACTAATCCCTGCTAGTACCTCCCCGGACCACCGCTCCATTCATTCTCTATGCAGGAGAAAGCTGAGTACAGCGCCCCCCATAGAGAATGAACGGACCGGCGGCTGAACATTTGCACTTCGCTCACTTCTATCTATAAATGCTGTTCTGCTGATTGGGTCATAGCGGCCAAACCCACCGATCTAAGAGTCATCACCTATCCAGAGATCAGTGAGAACTTGTTCCAACTAGACATCCCCTTTAATTGAAGAGATCACATATCTAACAGCCAATCCTATTCATTCCCAATCTTCCCTGTGCCCAGTAATGCCCCTGGGTATATCGCCAATATGAGCCAATCACCAAACCCTCTGCTGACTGTTCCCCATGTTTTATAGATTTTGGATCCGTTTCTACAAGAGAAGATCTCAGCGGCCACCATGGGGATGGGTTACTCTGCCAGCGATGGAGCAGGTAGTATCCACCAGCCGGTGATATCTCACCTTCCTCCATATTCTGCTGTTACATGTGTTTCTTCAGCTTTACCTCTTCCCAACAGAACCAATTGATGGTTTTTTCTGTTTTTTCCTTGGCTTTTTCCAAGGGCTATAACTTTTAATGTCTGTCCACATAGTGTGAGGTCTTGTTATTTTGCAGGACGAGCGGTACTTATAAATCCCACCATTCATTTACCACATAGTACTAGAAAACGGGGAAAAAAGTCCAAGTGCAGTAAAAGTGCGAGGAAAAAAAAAGCCTGACACTGTTTTTCTGGGAAGGATTTTAACGGCGCACATAGTGTGGTAAAAATGACCTGGTAATAGGATCCTACTCCTCAGTGTGATTACAGCAAGACCAAACTTCTCCAAGAGTTTTTCTGAGACCCGTAACATTTTCGTTTTTCGGGTTGATGGAGCTGTGTGGGGGCTTATTTTTTGAAGGGCAAGAGGACTTTATTGATAACATTTTGGGACACATATGACATGGTCATCGCTTCTTACAGGGTTTTCTGCAGTATTGTGGCGAACGAAAAAAATGCAATTTTGTCTTTTTGAATTTTTTTCTGTGTTCACTGATCGTTTGTTTTTTATATTTGGATAGATTGTATTTCTCTGAAAGAGACCATACCACAAATGTGTATATTTTTATTATCTTTATTTTTAGTGGGAGGTGAGCTGAACGTGTGGGGTTTTAATATTTTAAACTTTTTTTATTTTTTTAAATTTTCACTGCATTTGTATACATTATCTGATTGCTTGTGCTATATACAGCGATACCACAGTAATGCTCCATATAGCAAAATCACTTTCTTCTTTACAGCCCAAATGAAGCTTTATGATGACAGGCATGGAGGCTTCAGCAGACCCCCGGATGTCATAGCAGTCCGTGTGTGCCCTGTGATCGCGTCACAGGAGCGCCGGTGGGCGCATGGAACGATGCGTCCCAATGCCGGCGCGCTGTTAATGCTGCTGTTAGAGATTGACAGCAGCACTGAACAGGTTAACAGTGGTGGGCAGATCTTCGCTCCACTCGCAGCTCTTAGAGGCAGGTCCTGGTTGTTTGTCACAGCCATTATCTGCCATGTACGGGGCGAGCTGACTCTGCTCCATGCACCCGCTACTGACTTATACCATACATGTACGGCAGATGTTGGTAAGGAGTTAAAGCGGTTGTCCTGCTTTGCGGCCATTTGTTTTTTTTACTTTAATGCAAGTATTTGGGGCTAAAATTGATTTCCGTTATTGAGTTTCATTAAAAATGTTGCGTTCTGTAGCATCTGTGCTGCACTGTCTATTCCTGGCTGCAAAATTAGCTAACTGAGAATCTATCAGTGAGCTCCTTCTGACAGTCTTAAGGGAGAGTTTGTAGATCTTTCATCTGTTTTTTTTTCCTGAGTGCCTTTTAGCTGATCTATGCCCAAAGAAAACATGAAACTTGAATGTGCAGGGAAGCAATAAGTCTGTAATAACCAGTGAAAAATGAAATCTAAATGTAAAAAATTACTTTTAGTAGTAAATACATGGACATAAGAAAATACACACTGCAATGTCCTGCATTAGGAGGAACTCAGGGCCCACTGCACCAGCATATTGTCTCACAAGGGGCCTGAGGATCTCATCTCGGTACCTAATGGCAGTCAGGCTACCTCTGGCGAGCACATGGAGGACTGTGCGGCCCTTCAAAGAAATGCCACCCCACACCATTACTGACCCACTGCCAAACCGGTCGTGCTGAAGGATGTTTCAGGCAGCAGATCGCTCTCCACGGCGTCTCCAGACTCTGTCACGTCTGTCACATGTGCTCAGTGTGAACCTGCTTTCATCTGTGAAGAGCACAGGGAGCCAGTGGCGAGTTTGCCAATCCTGGTGTTCTGTGGCAAATGCCAAGCGTCCTGCACAGTGTTGGGCTGTGAGCACAACCCCCATGTGTGGACGTCGGGCCCTCATACCACCCTCATGGAGTCAGTTCTAACAGTTTGTGCAGACACATGCACATTTGTGGCCTGCTGGAGGTCATTTTGCAGGGCTCTGGAAGTGCTCCTCCTGTTGCTTCTTGCACAAAGGCGGAGGTAGCGGTCCTGCTGCTGGGTTGTTTCCCTCCTACGGCCCCCTCCACGTCTCCTGGTGTACTGGCCTGTCTCCTGGTAGTGTCTCCAGCCTCTGGACACTACGCTGACAGATGCAGCAAACCTTCTTGCCACAGCTCTCACTGATGTGCCATCCTGGATGAGCTGCACTACCTGAGCAACTTCTGTGGGTTGTAGAGTCCGTCTCATGCTACCACGTGTGTGAAAGCACAACCAACATTGAAAAGTGACCAAAACATCAGCCAGAAAGCACTGGTACTGAGATGTGGTCTGTGGTCCCCACCTGCAGAACCACTCCTTTATTGAGGGTGTCTTGATAATTGCCAATAATTTCCATCTATTGTCTATTCCATTTGCACAACAGCATGTGAATCATAGAATCATAGAATAGTAGAGTTGGAAGGGACCTCCTGGGTCATCTGGTCCAACCCCCTGCTCAAAGCAGGATTCACTAGATCATCTCAGACAGATGTCTGTCCAGCCTCTGTTTGAAGACGTCCATTGAAGGGGAACTCACCACCTCTCGTGGCAGCCTGTTCCACTCATTGATCATCCTCACTGTCAAAAAGTTTTTTCTAATATCTAATCTGTGTCTCCTCCCATTTAGTTTCATCCCATTGCTTCTAGTCTTTCCTTGTGCAAATGAGAATAAAGATGATCCTTCTACAATGTGACAGCCCTTGACATATTTGTAGACAGCTATTAAGTCTCCTCTCAGTCTTCTTTTTTGCAAGCTAAACATTCCCAAATCCTGCAACCGTTCCTCATAGGACATGGTTTGCAGACCAGTCACCATTCTGGTCGCTCTTCTCTGAACTTGCTCCAGTTTGTCGATGTCTTTTTTAAAATGTGGTGCCCAAAACTGTACACAGTATTCCAGATGAGGTCTGACCAAAGAGGAGTAAAGACCGATAATGACTTCACGTGATCTAGACTGTATGCTTCTGTTAAGAACACCAGAATTGGCACCGAAGAGGAGACCCCACCGAAGAGGAGACCCACCGAAGAGGAGACCCAAGAGGAGACCCACCAAAGAGGAGACCCCACCGAAGAGGAGACCCCACCGAAGAGGAGACCCAAGAGGAGACCCCACCGAAGAGGAGACCCCACCGAAGAGGAGACCCCACCGAAGAGGAGACCCACCGAAGAGGAGACCCAAGAGGAGACCCACCGAAGAGGAGACCCACCAAAGAGGAGACCCCACCAAAGAGGAGACCCCACCGAAGAGGAGACCCAAGAGGAGGCCCACCAAAGAGGAGACCCCACCGAAGAGGAGACCCCACCGAAGAGGAGACCCCACCGAAGAGGAGACCCCACCGAAGAGGGGTCTTATTAAACATTGACCTGTCTTTAGATGAAAAGGGAGCTTTTTTTTTTCTTTCTTTCTTTTATTGTATTCCTACTTCTTCCCTGAACATGATTTTTTATTTTTTTTTAAATCTGCCATACTGTTCCAGAGATATGGGCCTTTTTACTTACTGCTAAATTTTATGATCTATATCAAAGGGGGCGTGGCTCACAGGATCCTCAGGGGCGTGTCTTTAGGCTGCTCTGCATAATTATCCTGTGGGCCACGCCCCCTTATAAAGATTACACACAATCAACACTAAATAAAAAGGCCCATATCTCTGCAACCGTATGGTGGATTTAAAAAAATGAAAAAGTGTAATACTCGGGGGAGCAGCGGGAATAAAGTAAGGGCAAACACTGGTCACTTCTGACTTGGTGACATGTCCTCTTTAAAGTAGAATTTTTGTTCTTCTTCAATTCTGGTTATTGTATGTGATAAATTGGGAACATGTCATTTACTTACAGGATTGTGCTGGCGTTATCCTTTACTCTGCTGAATCTGCTACCCAAGTGGCCCTCGATGGTATTCAGTGTCTAGGTAAGGAGAGTCTAACCTGTGCCTTTTGGCCAACACCTAAATCCACCAGCACTACTGATACATATTTATTCTTCAGTTTTGCCCTCGATGTTTCCAGCAGTCCACAACACAAAGCGATCACCATTACGGCTGTGGGGGTTTTTTTTGGTTTTTTTTTGCCTAATGTTTTCAGCCGATTCATCAATTGAGCAAACTCTGTGCCCGAAAAATATAACCTCCATAATTGATTTTATATGATACATTTCTCGCACAAAATTTTGCGCTGTGTTAGAGGAGCATCCAATTTTTTTTTCATTAAAGTCACAAAAAAAAAAAGATTAAAGACGAAAATAAAGAATTCATTGTACTGTGTGCGCCATTTTGAAGAATTATTTTGGTGCAAAAAAAACCCCATCAAGTAATGATCCAAGATGTAAAAAAAAAAAAAAAATGAGAAAATGACTTTAAATTTTAACTGCAAATGAAACTTGCCCTATGTGTCTTCACCTGTATGAAAAGACTGGGATGGCTCTGGGAGCAAGCGCACCACCACCGCTGTGTTTTCATATATAGGCATCTCCAATGTTTAGGAATTCAGTGTTGACAAGCGTTGCGATTTGTGCAAGTAAAGGTGTCAGGTTTAGATTGTTGCCTGTATTCACTTTAAGGGAATCTTTAAGTAGGTTTTTGTTATATAATCGGAGAGCAGCATGGTGGAGGGGCAGAGACCCTGATTCCAGCGATGTGTCATTTTTGATACAAAAACAGTTTTCTCTGCTGCAGAGCTCTAAATGCTTAGCCCTGTATAACCCCTCCCACACCACTGATTGGCAGCTGTGTATAACACCCGCCCACACTACTGATTGGCAGCTGTGTATAACCCCCGCCCACACTACTGATTGGCAGCTGTGTATAACCCCCGCCCACACTACTGATTGGCAGCTGTGTATAACCCCCGCCCACACTACTGATTGGCAGCTGTGTATAACCCCCGCCCACACCACTGATTGGCAGCTGTGTATAACACCCGCCCACACTACTGATTGGCAGCTGTGTATAACCCCCGCCCACACTACTGATTGGCAGCTGTGTATAACCCCCGCCCACACCACTGATTGGCAGCTGTGTATAACACCCGCCCACACTACTGATTGGCAGCTGTGTATAACCCCCGCCCACACTACTGATTGGCAGCTGTGTATAACCCCCGCCCACACTACTGATTGGCAGCTGTGTATAACCCCCGCCCACACTACTGATTGGCAGCTGTGTATAACCCCCGCCCACACTACTGATTGGCAGCTGTGTATAACCCCCGCCCACACCACTGATTGGCAGCTGTGTATAACACCCGCCCACACTACTGATTGGCAGCTGTGTATAACCCCCGCCCACACTACTGATTGGCAGCTGTGTATAACCCCCGCCCACACCACTGATTGGCAGCTGTGTATAATCCCCGCCCACACCACTGATTGGCAGCTGTGTATAACCCCCGCCCACACCACTGATTGGCAGCTGTGTATAACCCCCGCCCACACCACTGATTGGCAGCTGTGTATAACCCCCGCCCACACCACTGATTGGCAGCTGTGTATAACCCCACCCACACTACTGATTGGCACCTTCCTGTGTACACTATATATTGATAGAAAGCTGCTGATCAGACACCTAGTGCTGTAATGATAATATCCTGCTGATTTAAGACTGATTTTATTGATACAGCAGCACACAGCCCTGTAGTAACACATTGCTGGAATCTGGCCGGACATTATTCTGATCTCAGATTACATAGACAATCCTGCTGACAGATTCCCATTAAAAGGTTCTTCCCGTCCTCTGCTCCCCATCCTCTGGCTTCCTGCTTGCTCCTGATGATTGACAGTTCGGACCAGAGGTGCCACCCGTCCTGTGCGCTCTCCAGTGCTGCAATCAGAAGCAGCCTTCCCTCCTGGAGAATCAGAGGACAGAGGCATAATGAAGCCGGCCGGATCCAGAGCGGACAGCACTCCTTCCCTAGGAGACCGACCACCTCTGACAGACTGGCAGAGGTGGCTGGTGACCTAAAAATATCTCTCTTCTCTAGGTCTGAGAGGATTTTTAATAAGAAGTAAATTGAAAAGTTTTTACCGTATTTTGCAATTTTACCCATGAAGACTGAGACCACCCCATGTTCACTGTTCTTTTATAAATGTTTATTTCTCCACAGGGGGCAATGGCTATATAAACGACTACCCGATGGGCCGCTTCCTTCGTGATGCCAAGCTTTATGAAATAGGGGCTGGTACTACCGAGGTTCGGAGACTGGTCATAGGAAGAGCCTTCAATGCTCTGTACAAGTAACCTGCCGACCTTGGAGATCGCCGATCATGGCTCTAACTCCGAACTCAATCCGCAAAAATCTCTCTGCACCCGGGTGGATGAGGAGCGATGGGCACTCACTGCCTAAAACACTTACCTCGTAGCTGCGAGCCTCGTGGCCGCACAGACTGGACTGTTAGGAGACCGGACCGGTCCAGTGCTCTGTCTACCGACTCTTTATCAAGTGAATGTGAAGATTCTTATACCGGGGACATGAAACCATGAACCGTATAGTTATATCCAAGAGATGGGGGGCTCTGATCACCCCCACTGATCACTGTTTATGGAGTCTGTGTATTGCTCCAGGAACAAATAAAGCATACGTCAATCATCTGTCATTATTTTCCCCAGTGCTGTCTATAGTGATATCTACAGCCTGTTAAAGGAGTTGTCTGGGACTTAAACATTTAACATTGATGACTTATCCTTAGTATAGGTCATCAATGTCTGATCGGTGGGGGTGCGACACTCTGCACCCCCGCCAATCTGCTGTTCCTGGTGTCAGCGGCCAGGACTGATCAGTTACAGAGCTGCACAGTGGGTGCGACCGGGCACTGCACTCCACCGGGCACTGCACTCCACCTGCTATTGATTTGAATAGGGGGCGGATGTGCAGTACCGGCCGCGGCCACTATACAGGCGCTGTGCAGATCCATAACTGAGCAGTTTTGTGACGCCGCCGACATCAGGAACAGCTGACTGGTGGGAGTCCCGGGTGTCTCACCCCCACCAATCATACATTAGTGACCTGTCACCAATGTAAGTCTTAAAGGGGTTGTCTAAGTGTAACCCACCCTGTAAGAGCAGAGATGCATTACAGAAAGTGGATGCTTCATCTCTTCATTCCTGTCCTGTCTGTCATCCTGCATAGTCCAGTGAAGGCAATGGCAGGAGAAATGCATGCTGGGAGGTGAAAGGAAGTCAGTTCCAGCTCCTATAGTGCTGATGAAATACTGCACATTCAGAGTATGAGAGTTTTTGGACATATTAGACTATATCAGCACCAGTGGCGGTTTTAGCTTATTGTGGTGTATGTGGTCGGCTTCACTCTGCTTTTCTACAGGATTTATGTGAAGGGCTTTAAGAAAATATAAGCTCTTAAGAAAAATTATAGAAAATTTCAGTTAAATTACTTGTAAAAATCACTGATTCTTCTGTGGCAGAATCAGGGGGAGATCTGGAATTTTTACAAAGAATATAACTCAATTTTTTGTTTTTAAGCAAGCGACAGGTTCTCTAGCAGTAGTCCTAAATAAAATACACATGGAATAAATGGGGAAAGAGTTGATACGAGGAGTAAAATAATAGAAATATATCCCCCCGGTGGAGGTTTAGTAGATTGCAGGCAGGTGTCACAATGTACTTTAGTGACCCCTGCTGGTAGTGGTGGGGATTTGTTTTCAATTGTATTTTAATTCTATTCTTGCTGCATCTCACAATAAATACTAAGGAGGGAAATTTCCTAAGACAGGCGAGTCACAGTCCAGTCTGATTTGTGCTGGATTTATGAAGAGGGGAACACCATGTAATAAATAAGGTAAAGATTTAGCCGTTCTTGAAGCAAATTGAAATCTCCATCTGCTGTGAGCAGCCATAGAGCTGCTTTATGTGCTGAATTCTGGTATATTATAGAAAGTCTATCAGATGTATAGGCCGCCCCTCAGGCCTAATCACAGACACTTTATAAAAAGAAACAATTGCAAGTTTTAGCACAAGACAGATTTCTAAATAAAACATTTAATAGATCGCCCCTATGGGCATATTATTAAAATCTAAAAGAAAGTTATTCTATCCATTAGCACATATGCTCCTAACATGGGAAATAATCACCACAGAATTGTTTAATATGCAGTAAATGAATAACCTGCCAGACACCCGACGGACTGACCGCGGCAGGGGCAGAAATCACACTTAGGCCACGGCCCCACTATCAGTATTCGGTTAGTATCTTTCCTCTGGAGTGGGAGCCAAAACCAGATGAGGAACAATCAGAGAAAAGGTATAATAGAAACAAGTCACCAATTCTGGATTTATCACCCACTCCTGGTTTTGTCTCCCACTCCTGAGAAAAAATACTGACTGAATACTGATAGTGGGGTCGTGGCCTTAAAAGGGTTATTCCCAAATGGGTATTGTTGGATAGTTCTTGTAAATACAAGTGATTTTTGCAATTTACTGCTTATTAAAATTGTCAGTCGTTCTTGAAATATTAACACTTTATTCTTTTAGTTACAGCTCATTGCTTTGGAGACCGACCACTGCTGCTGGACAGCAGAACATAAGCAGTGCTTACATGCTCTTTTCCATTGAGCTTGTAAGCGCTGTATTGAACCTGTCCCGAAACGCTGAAGCGCACCACAACTTCCTAACCAGTTTCAGCACAAGGTAGACCACAGCGGTGGTCGGTCTCCAAGGCAACAAGCTGTAAACAAAAGAAAAGCGTTAACTCAAGAACGACTGAAAAGTTTAATAAGCAATGAAATGCAAAAGTGCTTGTTTTTACCAACACTATCTGACAGTGCCCATCTATGAAGATGAGGAAAAACCCTTTTAAAGGCCACTGACAAAGGAACAATATTTGCAGCCTGTTTTAATATTTCTCATCTGGAGCCTCCCTCACAGCAGTATATGCCGAATTTGGGGGTCTGTACGTCCATTTCACTGTTGCCTTCACTAGCTCGCAGGTATCTGCACCGAGGTCTCTTCTATAGCGGCCATGTAGTGGTAGATACCAGTTATTTTTCCCTATTACTGTACGTGCTCCTCTCCGTGAGTCACATAGTATTCATGTCCCCGTTGTGCCCTATAGTTGGTAAAATTGCCTTCTAGAAACATGAATGCTACCTGTGGATTCATTGGAAAGTTATCATACCCTGAGTGTCCCTATAGTGTAATAATGCCCTTTAGGTGTCCACTGAACTGCTAATAATGCCCCCCTGAGGATTCCTTTTACAGTTATATTGACACTGTCGCCCACAAAAAATAGGGCCCAAAAATGTAAAATAATTATATATTCACCATAAACCGGATCCTGAGTGATCTGCGTCCTACAACGCAGGCTGCCGTGAGCACTTCTGCCTATCAATGGGTACTGATTGTACAGAAACTCCTCCGTACTCCAGTAGATGTATGTAACATCAAAATCAGATTTAGGCTATGTGCCCACGATGCAGAATAGATGCAGATTTTTCCTGAGCGTTTCTGCCTCTCCCTGGCAGAAAAAAAAACACATGCAGATTTTACATGCGTTTTTTTCTGCCAGGGAGAAGCGTTTTTTAAGCATTTTTGCATGCATTTCCGCATGTAAAAAACGGGTCATGCAACCGCCGACATC
The DNA here is from genome assembly GCF_046119375.1 of Phyllobates terribilis. Taxonomy (NCBI): domain Eukaryota; kingdom Metazoa; phylum Chordata; class Amphibia; order Anura; family Dendrobatidae; genus Phyllobates; species Phyllobates terribilis. Next base: position 37,323 of record NW_027363283.1, read on the forward strand.
AGCGGTCGTGTGACCATCACATGACTAAATGACGTCAGCGCAGGTCCTTTTAGAACACGGCAGGACGCCAATTACAGAGGACACCGCGGAAGAGGTAAGTATAATGTTTTTTTTTTTTTTTACGTTTTAATTCTTTTTTTTTTTACTAATGGTACCCGGGTCGGATGAGAGTCTCCTCTGCTCCAGACCCGGGTACCATCCACGCATTGAACCGCATAACATTCGCATGCATACATGCGGATGTTATGCAGTTCAATGCAAGTCAATGGCGGCAATTACGCACAAGAAATGGACGTGCTGTCGATTTTTCCGCAATGATAATACGCAGCGGAAATTTCTGCAGCATGTGCACAGCACATGCAGATTACCAAGCGTTTTTAATGCACTTTCGTGGTGGAAATGCATTAAATCCGCATCGTGGGCACGCAGCCTAAAACACTTTATGCAATAAAATGAAATTGAATTAAAAAAATAGTTTACTACCTGTTTGCAAATGACAAACTGCACTTTTACTATTTCTAGACGATTTATGAAAAAAATCACGGCCAGACGATATTTATTACGGACACATTGGAAAACCATAATAAATGCTTGTGATTATAAGTGATAAATGTCCACAGCCCATAATCCTGATGTGTAACGTCAGCTGCAGTCACTGTCATCTGTAACATGATGAGAATTACTCACAATAATCTGCAGAAGTTTCTTCAGCTTCAGAAAATGTAATTGTTTCTCCAGAGCGGGCGATAAAGTGCCGTATTGTTCTGTGCTGGAGTTTGTGGTGGGCCGGCGACCCTGGTGCTGGTTATAAGCCCGGTCTATGGACCTCAGCGTTACAGGTCACCTAAACACCTCTACATGGAGCCTGTAACCTGTATTCTCAGGCCGTGTAAGGGACGCCATAATGATAAGGCGCCTGCCTGGTAACAAGTGCAGATTAATGGCCGCTACAGTGAAGAGAATGGCCTGTGGTGAAAGGGTTAATACTGGGGCCCTGCATCAGTAATAGCCCCTGTAGTCACCATGACAACTGTTATGAGGTCATAAACACATGTCATAAAGAAGATTCCGTGAGAGAAGGCCGCGCTGCCACGATCAGCGCCATTACTGATGGACCGAGGACCTGGAGCGCGGCCCCCCACGTAATGTACCCACCTGGGTGTAATATGGAGGTTCTAGCAGGGGGAGGGGTTGTCCGCTTTAGACGCCCCCAGGGTGTATGAAGATAATAGATGGGGGTCCGCAGCAGAGGATAGAGAGACCCTCTACATACAGCCCCTCTCCTCAGGGTGAACATGGATAGACCTATGAATTTCATGGGTGCTGTGGGGAGATGGGTAGAGGGGAGGGGGGATTTATCCTATTAGGGGTCATCCATAACCAACAACCCCTGTAACCGAGTGTCCAACTTCTTGTGACTTGGACCTGGATCTGTAAGGGAGAGTTATAATAATTTCTGTAATGAGTATATCATGTCATCCATGTTGTATATATATATTCACTGTGTCCATTAGTGGAGATTTGAATCCTTAGTTATGTTCTCTATAGTCAGCAGCAAGAATTAATTGTAACTGACTATTATCTGATTCTGCATTGTCTGTATAACCTTGATCACAATGTATTAGGGTCAGACAGCCGCTCAGCTTGTTTGTCTCCTTGTTAACAGGTAAACAGAGTTTTACTTCAGAATTCAGGTGTCGTCTTATCCTCTTGGTAAAAGGTGAAATTCTCCTGTCATCTTGGTCCTTCGAGCCGGAATTCATCATCTCCTCCAACATGAGGTAAGTGCTGATACCGCGCACGAGGAGGGATGGAAATACCCTCTGTGGAACAAGTCCTCCGCCTGAATTGGCGTCAAAAGAGGCCAAGGAGAATTGAGAGTCGACCACATCTGAATTTGGGTAAGAAAAATGGTATTATTATTATTAATTAGGTAATATTATTAGTCCAGTATTAATGGTATTTATAAGTTGCTGCAATTGGGGTTCGTGTGACCCCTGGAAATTGCTGCAATTGGGGTTTGTTTGACCCCTGTAATTGTTGCTATTGGGGTTGTGTGACCCCTGTAAGTTGCTGCAATTGGGGTTTGTGTGACCCCTGGAAGTTTGACCCCTGGAAGTTGCTGCAATTGGGGTTTGTGTGACCCATGTAAGTTGCTGCAATTGGGGTTTCTGTGACCCCTGTAAGTTGCTGCAATTGGGGTTTCTGTGACCCCTGTAAATTGCTGCAATTGGGGTTTGTTTGACCCCCTGGAAGTTGCAAATAGTCCATAGTCTATGTGAGAAGACTACAGGAATAAATAACTCTGTGTGCCCATTAAACGATCTACATGGTGAGGGTCTAGGACCAGGGGGCATTGTTAATAATCCGCTGGGCTAACTTGCAATAATACTGATGGTTGTGTGTGTGTATGTATGTATGTATGTATGTATATATATATATATATATATATATATATATATATATACACATATATACATATATATATATATATATACACATATATATATATACACACATATACATATATATATATATATATATAATATAGAAAAAAAGAAAAGAAAAAGAGCAGCACAAGCAAACAACCAACTTGTAAATGGGTGGGTGCCCATCCTCCAGGTAAATAGCAAACCTCCTTACATATAAAAAAAAAAAAATAGCTCCACAGTCACCATCAGGGCGGCGTCAGCACCCGACGCACCCGGGCAAATGCCGGGGCCCTGAGCAGGTAGAGGGGCCCACTGGCGGTCGCGCACCCCGCCGGGCTATGGGCGGAGGAGAGCTGTGCCAGCGCCCGCCCTTCTCCGCCGCTTGCTCAGCGCCCCGGCAGCCGGATACTTACCTCTCCCCGTGCCTCCGCAGATCTGCTGTCTTCCTGCTCTATGCTCTCTGTGACGTCTCAGGTCAGAGGGTGCGGTGACGTCTTTACACCGTGCCCTCCCCTGAGCCGTCACAGGCCGCGCAGAGCGGGAATATACCGGCGAGTCGGCGACGCTGGAGTCCGGAGCTGAGGCATGGGACATTATATGGGGGGGGGGTGACATCCTGCATGGGGCATTATAAAGAGAGGGGGGGGGTGACATCCTGCATGGGGCATTATAAAGAGTGGGGGGTGACATCTTGCATGGGGCATTATACAGAGGGGGGGTGACATCCTGCATGGGGCATTATACAGAGGGGGGGTGACATCCTGCATGGGGCATTATACAGAGGGGGGGTGACATCCTGCATGGGGCATTATAAAGAGGGGAGTGACATCCTGCATGGGACATTATAAAGAGGGGGGTGACATCCTGCATGGGGCATTATAAAGAGAGGGGGGTGACATCCGGCATGGAACATTATAAAGAGAGGGGGGTGACATCTTGTATGGGGCATTATACAGAGGGGGGGTGACATCCTGCATGGGGCATTATACAGAGGGGGGGGTGACATCCTGCATGGGGCATTATACAGAGGGGGGGGTGACATCCTGCATGGGGCATTATAAAGAGGGGGTGACATCCTGCATGGGGCATTATAAAGAGGGGGGTGACATCCTGCATGGGGCATTATAAAGAGAGGGGGGGACAGCCTGCATGGGGCATTATACAGAGGGGGGGGGTGACATCCTGCATGGGGCATTATAAAGAGAGGGGGTGACATCCTGCATGGGGCCTTATACAGAGGGGGGGTGACATCCTGCATGGGGCCTTATAAAGAGGGGGGTACATCCTGCATGGGGCATTATAAAGAGGAGGGGTGACAGCCTGCATGGGGCATTATAAGGGGGGGGGGAACAGCCTGCATGGGGCATTATAAGGGGGGGGGACAGCCTGCATAGTGCATTATGTGGGGGGAACTGCCTGCATGGAGCATTATAAGGGGGGGGACAGCCTGCATGGAGCATTATTTGGGGGTCAGTATCTTGTATGGAGCGTTATAAGGGGACCAGTATCCTGTATGGAGCGTTTTATGGGGGCCAGTATCCTGTATGGAGCGTTATATGGGGGCCCGTATCCTGTATGGAGCTTTATAAGGGGACCAGTATCCTGTATGGAGCGTTATAAGGGGACCAGTATCCTGTATGGAGCGTTATATGGGGGCCAGTATTCCGTATGAAGCGTTATATGGGGGCCAGTATTCCGTATGGAGCGTTATATGGGGGCCAGTATTCCGTATGGAGCGTTATATGGGGGCCAGTATTCTGTATGGAGCCTTATATGGGGGCCAGTATTCCGTATGGAGCCTTATATGGGGGCCAGTATTCCGTATGGAGCCTTATATGGGGGCCAGTATTCCGTATGGAGCCTTATATGGGGGCCAGTATTCCGTATGGAGCCTTATATGGGGGCCAGTATTCCGTATGGAGCCTTATATGGGGGCCAGTATTCCGTATGGAGCCTTATATGGGGGCCAGTATTCTGTATGGAGCCTTATATGGGGGCCAGTATTCCGTATGGAGCCTTATATGGGGGTCAGTATTCCGTATGGAGCCTTATATGGGGGCCAGTATCCCGTATGGAGCGTTATATGGGCGCCAGTATTCTGTATGGAGCGTTATATGGGGGCCAGTATCCTGTATGGGGCATTTTATGGCGGCCAGTATTCTGTATGGAGCGTTATATGGGGGCCAGTATTCCGTATGGAGCGTTATATGGGGGCCAGTATTCCATATGGGGCCTTATATGGGGGCCAGTATTCCGTATGGAGCCTTATATGGGGGCCAGTATTCCATATGGAGCCTTATATGGGGGCCAGTATTCCGTATGAAGCGTTATATGGGGGCCAGTATTCCTTATGGAGCCTTATATGGGGGCCAGTATTCCGTATGGAGCCTTATATGGGGGCCAGTATTCCGTATGGAGCCTTATATGGGGGCCAGTATTCCGTATGGGGCCTTATATGGGGGCCAGTATTCCGTATGGGGCCTTATATGGGGGCCAGTATTCTGTATGGAGCGTTATATGGGGGCCAGTATTCCGTATGGGGCCTTATATGGGGGCCAGTATTCTGTGTGGAGCGTTATATGGGGGCCAGTATTCCGTATGGGGCCTTATATGGGGGCCAGTATTCTGTATGGAGCGTTATATGGGGGCCAGTATTCCGTATGGGGCCTTATATGGGGGCCAGTATTCCGTATGGGGCCTTATATGGGGGCCAGTATTCCGTATGGAGCGTTATATGGGGGACAGTATTCTGTGTGGAGCGATTCGCCGGTTTCTGAGCTATTGTGGAATTTACAATAGATATCGCTCATGTAATGTAAGAAGTGAAATCTTTGCATTGTACTATATATATATATTTCTCTGCTGTATCTCTGCATCATGAATCGTGGTATGTGTTAAAGGGGCCCACTGAGACTCTTTCGCCCGGGGCCCAGAAAAACATATATATATGCCGGTATTTTGTTGTTATATATTTATGTATTTATGTATACGCCGGTATTTTGTTGTTATATATTTATGTATATATGTATACGCCGGTATTTTGTTGTTATATATTTATGTATATATGTATACGCCGGTATTTTGTTGTTATATATTTATGTATATATGTATACGCCGGTATTTTGTTGTTATATATTTATGTATATATGTATACGCCGGTATTTTGTTGTTATATATTTATGTATATATGTATATGCCGGTATTTTGTTGTTATATATTTATGTATATATGTATACGCCGGTATTTTGTTGTTATATATTTATGTATATATGCATACGCCGGTATTTTGTTGTTATATATTTATGTATATATGTATACGCCGGTATTTTGTTGTTATATATTTATGTATATATGTATACGCCGGTATTTTGTTGTTATATATTTACCGTATATTCCGGCGTATAAGACGACTTTTGAAGACTGAAAAATCTTCTGTCTAGTCTGGGGTCGTCTTATACGCCGGTAATGCTTTTGAACTTTCAGAAATTGACATGCGGGGATACTCTGGGGGTGTTAATAAGCTGCCGTGGCCGTATCCCTGCCATGTCGGAGTTAATATAAGGTGGAGGGAGTTAAAATACGGCGGCGGTACGTCCAGACAGTCAGCGCTTCTGTGCTGAAACTGACACATCGCTGCGTATTCCCAGCTCCGGACACAGGGCAGGACTTCTGTGCCGACAGCTTTCACTTGTCACAGAAGCGCTGCGCTGTGTCCGGAGCAGGGAAGTTCGCATCGCTTCTGTGACAATATATGAAAAGCCGGCAATTCAGCAGCGGCATAAGCCGGCACCCGACAATTTAGAATAGAAAGAATAGAGCATCACACATAGATTAGATAGATAGAAACATGTCAGTCACATATATATGAAGTACAGTGACAGTATTGCTTACTGTACTTGTCATTTAGTGTAAAGGATTTATTAAAACAAATAATAGTGTTTTCATGCACTGTCTCTTTAAAAAAGCCGGCCGGCAATTCAGCATCTGTACCCGACAATTTATAACAGACAGAATAGAGCTTCACACATAGATTAGATAGATAGAAACATGTCAGTCACATATATATGAAGTACAGTGACAGTGTTGATTACTGTACTTGTCATTTAGTATTAAAATAAAGGATTTATTATTAAAAAAATTGGCGTGGGGTTCCCCTTAATTTTAGGCTCTAGCGGAGGTTAAGCAGACAGCTGGGGCAGATGTTTGAAGCCTGGGAAGGGGGTAATACCCACAGAGCTTCCCAGGCTACTAATATCAGCCCCCAGCTGAATACCTAGTCTTTACTAGCTATTAAAATGGGGAACCCCCCCAAAAAAATGACGTGGGGTCCCCCCTAATTTAATAGCTAGCAAAGGCTAGGCAGACAGCTGGGGGCTGATATTAATAGCCCAGGAAGGGAGCCATGAATATTGGCCCCCTCCCAGGCTAGAAACACCAGCCGTCAGCCGCCCCAGAAATGGCGCATCCATAGGATGCGCCAATTCTGGCACTTAGCCTCGCTCTTCCACGCTGCCCTGGTGCGGTGGCAGGGGGTAATAGGGCTGGGGTTGATGTCAGCTTATAATGCCAGCTGACATCAAGCCCAGGTTAGTAATGGAGAGGCGTCTATAAGACACCCCCATTACTAACCCCATAGTCAAAGTTAAAAAAAACACAAACACCCAGAATAAAGTCCTTTAATTGAAATAAAGACACAATCCTTTATTGTTCTAAATTAAACCATACTTACCATCACGCCCATTCCAGCTGAAGCCAACGATCTCCTGCAATAAAAGAAAAATAATAAACCAACCTCATCCTTACCTTTCCATGGTTCCCACGACAGCTTCAGCTCTGCTACATCGAGATGACAGGCTGGACCGCAGCAGAACACCGCCATCCAGCTTGCCATGCCGCAGACACTGAGAAGCGCAGGCATGCTTGCGCTCCTCAGTGTCTCTCTGTGACGGCATCCAGATGAGCCGACAATGAACTCAGCTCACCTCCTGGACGTCCGTCACTGACAGCGTGGGAAACTTCTACTGCGCATGCGGGGAGCAGGAGAATTTTCCCACGCTGTCAGTGACGTGCATGAGGTGAGCCTAGTTCATTGGACATGATCTCGGCTCATCTGGATGCCGTCACAGTCAGACACTGAGGAGCACAAGCATGCCTGCGCTTCTCAGTGTCTGCCGCATGGCAAGCTGAACGGCAGCGTTCTGCTGCGGTCCAGCCTGTCATGTGAATGTAGCAGAGCTGGACCGGTCCTGGGAACCATGGAAAGGTAAGGATGAGGTTGCTTTATTATTTTACTTTTATTGCAGGAGATCGTTGGCTTCAGCTGGAATGGGCGTGATGGTAAGTATGGTTTAATTTAGAACATTAAAAAATTGTGTCTTTATTTCAATTAAAGGACTTTATTCTGGGTGTTGTGTTTTTTTTAATTACTTTACTAGAAATTCATGGCGGTCATGTCTAATATTGGCGTGACCCCATGAATTTCGGGCTTAGGGCCAGCTGATAATGCCAAGCTGGCCCTAACCCCTTTATTACCCAGTGAGCCACCGCACCAGGGCCCTGGATGAGTTGGGTACAGCGCCAGAAGATGGCGCTTCTATGAACGCGCCATTTTCCGGGGTGGCTGCGGACTGCAATTTGCAGCAGGGGGGGCCCAGAAAGCTTGGGCCTCCCTGCGCTGCAGATTCCAGCCCCCAGCTGCCTAGTTGTACCTGGCTGGACACAAAAATAGGGCGAAGCCCCACGTATTTTTTTTTTTTATTATTTCATGAAATAATTAAAAAAAAAAGGGCTTCCCTATATTGTTGTGTCCGGCCAGGTACAAATAGGCAGCTGGTGGTTGGGGGCAGCCCGTTCCTGCCTGCTGTACCTGGCTGGACACAAAAATATGGCGAAGCCCCACGTCAACATTTTTGGGAAAAATTAATTACAAAATTAATAATTTAGGGACTGCATCTTTATTAACCCCTCAATTGTCATTTAGTGTTAAAATAAAGGATTTTTTAAAAAGAAAATTGGCGTGGGATCCACCATCATTATAGTCTCTAGCGGAGGTTAAGCAGACGGCTGGGGCAGATGTTTGAAGTCTGGGAAGGGGGTAATACCCACGGAGCTTCCCAGGCTACTAATATCAGCCCCCAGCTGAATACCTAGCCTTTACTAGCTATTAGAATGGGGGACCCCCCCAAAAAATGACGTGGGGTCCCCCCTATTTTAATATGTTTATGAGTGACAGTTTTCCTGCTATATACCTGCATGTCATAAGAATTTAAATTAAAAAAGGACCATGTTAAATTCAAATCTGTTTTTTTTTAATTTTTACCGGTGTTTGGTATGCGTTGGAAAAGGGGTAGTCTTATACGGTGAATATATCCTAAACTCTATATTTTAACAGGAAAGTAGGGGGGTCGTCTTATACACCAGGTCGTCTTATACGCCGGAATATACGGTATGTATATATGTATATGCCGGTATTTTGTTGTTATATATTTATGTATATATGTATACGCCGGTATTTTGTTGTTATATATTTATGTATATATGTATACGCCGGTATTTTGTTGTTATATATTTATGTATATATGTATACGCCGGTATTTTGTTGTTATATATTTATGTATATATGTATACGCCGGTATTTTGTTGTTATATATTTATGTATATATGTATACGCCGGTATTTTGTTGTTATATATTTATGTATATATGTATACGCCGGTATTTTGTTGTTATATATTTATGTATATATGTATACGCCGGTATTTTGTTGTTATATATTTATGTATATATGTATATGCCGGTATTTTGTTGTTATATATTTATGTATATATGTATACGCCGGTATTTTGTTGTTATATATTTATGTATATATGTATACGCCGGTATTTTGTTGTTATATATTTATGTATATATGTATACGCCGGTATTTTGTTGTTATATATTTATGTATTTATGTATACGCCGGTATTTTGTTGTTATATATTTATGTATATATGTATACGCCGGTATTTTGTTGTTATATATTTATGTATATATGTATACGCCGGTATTTTGTTGTTATATATTTATGTATTTATGTATACGCCGGTATTTTGTTGTTATATATTTATGTATATATGTATACGCCGGTATTTTGTTGTTATATATTTATGTATATATGCATACGCCGGTATTTTGTTGTTATATATTTATGTATATATGCATACGCCGGTATTTTGTTGTTATATATTTATGTATACGCCGGTATTTTGTTGTTATATATTTATGTATATATGTATATGCCGGTATTTTGTTGTTATATATTTATGTATATATGCATACGCCGGTATTTTGTTGTTATATATTTATGTATACGCCGGTATTTTGTTGTTATATATTTATGTATATATGTATATGCCGGTATTTTGTTGTTATATATTTATGTATATATGTATACGCCGGTATTTTGTTGTTATATATTTATGTATATATGTATACGCCGGTATTTTGTTGTTATATATATATGTATATATGTATACGCCAGTATTTTGTTGTTATATATTTATGTTTATATGATATGCCAGTATGTTGTTGTTATATATTTATGTATATATGTATACGCCGGTATTTTGTTGTTATATATTTATGTATATATGTATACGCCGGTATTTTGTTGTTATATATTTATGTATATATGTATACGCCGGTATTTTGTTGTTATATATTTATGTATATATGTATACGCCGGTATTTTGTTGTTCTATATTTATGTATATATGTATACGCCGGTATTTTGTTGTTATATATTTATGTATATATGTATATGCCGGTATTTTGTTGTTATATATTTATGTACATATGTATATGCCGGTATTTTGTTGTTATATATTTATGTATATATGTATACGCCGGTATTTTGTTGTTATATATTTATGTATATATGTATACGCCGGTATTTTGTTGTTATATATTTATGTATATATGTATACGCCGGTATTTTGTTGTTATATATTTATGTATATATGTATACGCCGGTATTTTGTTGTTATATATTTATGTATATATGTATATGCCGGTATTTTGTTGTTATATATTTATGTATATGCCGGTATTTTGTTGTTATATATTTATGTATATGCCGGTATTTTGTTGAATTTTGTCTTTTGTCAATCGTGTCATTGTCATTTGTCTTTTAATATCGTAAAATCAAAGACATAAAATGTATGTTTTCTGTAGACACATGAGGCTCCTTGAATGATCTCTAGAGTGAATGTATGAGGATTAGATATAAAATCCTGAGTGTATAAGGGAGTCCAGTTAGGTGCGGTTGACGGTCATTTGTGGACTGAAGACAATTGATAGGTTATTATAACTGTGTAAACACCAAGGTACACGGCACCTGATCCCATGGATGATATTTCTTGTCGTCTTACAGAATACAATCTGTATTGTTCTATGTATACTTCTTATAATAACACAGAGTGACTGAAACCTCCACGTTTCAAAAGTGAACGCAGGGTTAAACCTGTGGCGGTTGAGCGAGACCTCGTCACGATCACTGTGGAGTTAGTAGAGTCCGCGACGGTGGTGTTCTGAATACCTGATTTTAAGAACGGGAACGTCTCTGGATATAAAGAGACGGTGTCGATAGACTTTATCTCAGCACTTCAGGTCTAGGAATACGAGGGAACTTTTGTCTATTGTCTTATCGTTTCTCTTGTCTTAATTCTGTGGGTCACATGTCTTCATGTGCGTGGTTGTCCAAACGCTGATTGTGAAAGTTGTTGTGAATTGTGTGTTTGTATTGTTATCCTCGTCAATTACACTGTGCTGCCATATTCCTCCTTTACAGGCCTTCATTGGACAAAGGTGGGAACACATAGAATATCCAGTAAATAAGCAGAGATCTCCTTCCTGGATTCAGGTGTTGTCCGATCTCACTTGTAGGTGAAATTCTCCTGTCAGAGAGATGGTCGATCCACCTGCGCAATCAGATCAACCAAATTCGTTCTAGCAATCAATATGGTGGAAGATATCGCAGCTGGATCTCTCCAACATCCACTTTATCACATTTATCATCTACATTTGTTATGTCGTTCTCTGTAAATCTGGATAAATGTACAAATTGTAAAACTCTGCAGTTCCACCTGTTATATATCGGCACTAACTCTCTAAGCCCAAGGGAAGGGCAGCCCTCCAGCCATGGTTCCCTAGAGGTTTCCTCCACAGAGGGTTTTCCTCTCCTGAGTGCTGGAGGGTGACTCTTCGTGAGTCGGGGGTTGTGCCATTTTCGGTGTCATGTAAATTTAAATAAAATTCTGACTATTTGACACCTAATTGCAATGCTTTGTGTATTTATTTTGTGTGCTTCTGTCTGATTCATTTTATTTGGGGGTTGGGGTCCATCACATACGGCTGGACATCTGCCGGCCGCACAGGACGTAGTAAGCATATTATGCCCCGGGGGTCGCCCCTGCTCTGATGATGATGATGGAGAAGAGGAGACAAGCATTACAGCACAACTCCTGAACGTGTGCTCTCATCATTGGAATAAAGAATTGTATTACAACATTATTAAAAAGCAGATTACTTGTCTATTCCTGTAGCTCACATTGTTTTCAAAGGAGAAAGCTGCATGCAAGATGGTCTGTGGGAACAGGGGCTACACAAAATCTTCTTTATCCTGATGGGTCATCCCTGCCACCAGATGGGAGCTGCACCCCCGACCTAAGGGGCAGCCTCAAAATAATGCTTCCTTAAAGGGAAACTTTTATGTCTGATAACGCTATAAACCTGAACATATAGGGTTAATCTGCAGGTTAATAGCTTTAGGAAGGTGCCCAACCGCTGGACAGTAAGTGTGGCACCCGAGAGAAAATTAACTTTATTTATCCTAGGAGACGCCATCTTTCAGTCATTCAGACATGGCCCAGAGCAATTATTGTCACCGCTCACAGGACTGAGAGCAGCAGCTGTAAGCATGCCCCGGCACTGACTGACAGCCGGCTATGCAGTGCAGTCAGTGCCAGGCCGTGCTCACAACCGCCACTCTCAGCAATGTGAGTGATGGCTGTAATGTTGTTTTAGTACCAAATTTGTAATTTTCACAGGGGATAATAGGAGAACACGGACCCCATAATTTGTTACACAATTTCTCCCGAACGTAATGATGACCCCTGTGCGGTCAAAAACTGCAGTGGGAGCAGACGGCCGGGCTGGGAGAGGAAAGAGCGCTATTGGATTTTGGACTGGAATAGATTGTGAATGCTGTCTCACATGTGAAGACCCCCTGACATGCCAAAACAGCAGAAACAACCCACAAGTGACGCCATTTTGGAAACTAGACCCCGGAAGGAATTCTTCTAGCTGTGCGCTGAGTATTTTTAACCCACAGATGATTCACAAAACTTTATAACAATTAGATGTGAAAACAAAAAATAAATATTTTCCACTGAAATACTGTGTTAGCCCAAGTTTGCAATTTCCACAAGGGATAATAGGATGAAATGGATCCATATATTGTTATGTAATTCCTCCGAATGCAGTGATCCCCAGGGCCGTATTCACAGGTCATGCTGCCCCAGGCACTGGTCATAAATGCCCCCTGATTACAGGCCATTTATAACAATTATCCGTATGGGAAGGTCATGTCTAGTCAGGCGCAATGCTAATCAGTCAGTAATAACAAAGGAGAACCTGAATAATAAAACTATTGTCTATAACTGATCACTAGTTATAACAATGTAATAATAATTGGCACCAGTTGTACAATTTCCAGAAGTCTGATCCCCCCAGCGAGCAGCCTGGTCCTGGTGGTCAGTGGTGGGGATTGTGTCCTAATCATCTGGTCTTCTGGAGCACATAGTAATAAATGCTGAGACTAAATATTATTCCTATACAGAGACAGAATAATACCGCTATATCACTTCCTAATAACAGCACCACACACCCATACAATGAGTATATAGTCCCATCATATCACCGCCACCTTGCTGGGATTGGAGAACCATCATACATAGACTGAATAATACCACTATGCTGTGACTGAATAACAAGACCAAAGACTGAATAATACCGCCATATTGTTACCAAATAAAAACAATCCTATGGGAATCCATACAATGCAGAAAATGTAACTGAGGGCTCTGTGCACACATCTTCTCAGGCGGATTCCTCTGCAGAAACTGCCTGGAAAACCTCCCAACCAATGTCCAAAAGAAAGAACATCTTCATCTCCATGTAAAGCCACTTGCTTTGCTCATGTTCCGACTTCTGAACGTCTTTTAACCACTTCAAATTCCTAAAAACGCCAAGAGACTAAAAGAAGCGACCTGAGCGCTGTCTGGAGTTTGATGCTGGGAAGACGCTGTTACGTTACAATACAAGTCAGTGTTAGAGCTGAGATTGTGGACTTTCCTCTCTTCCTCCAGACTCTGGATCTTGATTTCCAAATGAAATGCAAAATTTACTTTCATCTGAAAACAACACCTTGGACCAGCGCTGCCATCGGGGCTTTAGTGCCCTTACTAGATTCCTCTTTCATTGCCCCATGCCCCCTTAAAGTATGATGCCAACAAAAGTGCCCCCCAAACACAGTATGATACCCCCATGGTGAATTCCTCCACATACACAGTATAATGATCCCTACTGGACCCCTACCGTACCCCACCAACTCCCAAGTCAAAGTATGGTGACCCCCAACACAGCATGATCCCCCAACTGTGACCACCACACAGCCCCCCATGCTGTATAATGGGCCTATATACATTATAATGACCCCACACCTCTCCACACTCCACATAGTATAATGCACTTGTCATGGTCCTCCACACAGTATAACGCACTCGCCATGGTCCTCCACACAGTATAATGCACTCGCCATGGTCCTCCACACAGTATAATGCACTCGCCATGGTCCTCCACACAGTATAATGCACTCACCATGGTCCTCCACAAAGTATAAGACACTCGTTATGGTCCTGTACACAGTATAATGCAGCCCCCCATAGGGTAAAATGCAGCCCCCAGTCCTCCAGTATTATCAGTACACACTGATTTATAAATAAATACATACTTACCGCTCCTCGCTCCCCGCTGCTTCAGTCTCTGCAGCGCGTCTGTCATCACCTCCGCAGCTGCCAGCTCCACTGTCTGACAGAGCGTGGAGCGTCATCATGCCGCTGCGTCAGACGCAGAGGAGGAATGATGGGAGAGGGAGTGTCACATGACGCTCCATCATTGCTTTCCAACCAGGGCCGGCTCCAGGTTTTCGTGGGGCCCAGGAGAAAGAGTCTCAGTGGCCCTTTTAACACATACCACCATTCAGGATGCACAGATACGGCAGAGAAAAAAAATGTTATATATATATATATATATATATATATATATATTAAAAAATAATGCAGCATGGCTCCATATGGCCAAGATACGTCTTAACAATGAAAATATTGGATCTAGACTGTTTTTTGCTCAGGAACAAGTACTTACAAAAAAACAAAGGTTTTTAGCGCATAAATTGGCTCATATTGTTATAAGGGGGTGTAACTGCCTCTTGCTGATTCTGCACTCCTCCCAGTAACCAGCTGGTGATGTATAAACAGTTCTACTTGCCCTCTAAATGTAGATGTATTTAGCCCAGAAAAAGACGATTGTCCGTTTAGTTGTAGGCTTGTAGCCCGAAAGTGGCATGTAAGGCAGAGTAGTTACCCATCAGGGGGAGGTTACCTTGCCATGGTTGATGGGCACACATGAATTGGCCAATTTATGAGCTAAAAACCTTTATTTTTTGTAAGTACTTGTTAGTGAGCAAAAAAACAGTCTAGATCCAATATTTTCATTGTTAAGACATATCTTGGCCATATGGAGCGCTGCTGCATTATTTTTTAATATATTTTATAGTTAGAGGAGCTGGCACCAGTTCACACTAGGAGGTGCTGGTCAGGTTTATCTGGTTCATAAATATATATATACACTACCGTTCAAAAGTTTGGGGTCATTTAGAAATTTCATTATTTTTGAAAGAAAAGCACATTTTTTTCAATGAAGCTAACATTAAATGAATCAGAAATACACTCTATACATTGTTAATGTGGTAAATGACTATTCTAGCTGCAAACGTCTTGTTTTTATTGCAAGATCTACATAGGTGTATTGAGGCCCATTTCCAACAACCACCACTCCAGTGTTTTAATGGTACATTGTGTTTGCTAACTGTGTAAGAAGGCTAATGGATGTTTAGAAAACCCTAGAAAACCCTTGCAGAAGTATGTTAGCCCAGCTGAAAATGGTTTGGCTGATTTGAGAAGCTATAAAATTGACCTTCCTTTGAGCTAGTTGAGAATCTGGAGCATTACATTTGTTTGTTCTATGAAACTCTCAAAGTGGCCAGAAAAAGAGAACTTTCATGTGAAACTCAACAGTCTATTCTTGTTCTTAGAAATGAAGGCTATTCCATGCGAGAACTTGCCAAGAAACTGAAGATTTCCTACAACAGTGTGTACTACTCCCTTCAGAGGAGAGCACAAACAGGCTCTAACCAGAGTAGAAAGAGTAATGTGAGGCCCCGCTGCACAACTGAGCAACAAGACAAGTACATTAGAGTCTCTAGTTTGAGAAATCGACGCCTCACAGCTCCTCAACTGGCAGCTTCATTAAATAGTACACGCAAAACGCCAGTGTCAACGTCTACAGTGAAGAGGCCACTCCGGGATGCTGGCCTTCAGGGCAAAGTGGCAAAGAAAAAGCCATATCTGAGACTGGCTAATAAAAGGAAAATATTTTTATGGGCAAAAGAACACAGACATTGGACAGAGGAAGATTGGAAAAAAGTTTTATGGACAGACGAATCAAAGTTTGAGGTGTTTGGATCACACAGAAGAACATTTGTGAGAAGCAGAACTACTGAAAAGATGCTGGAAGAGTGCCTGACGCCATCTGTCAAGCATGGTGGAGGTAATGTGATGGTCTGGGGTTGCTGGTAAAGTGGGAGATTTGTACAAGGTAAATGGGATTTTGAGAAAGGAAGGCTATCACTTCATTTTGCAACGCCATGCCATACCCTGTGGACAGCGCTTGATTGGAGCCAATTTCATCCTACAACAGGACAATGACCCAAAGCACACCTCCAAATTATGCATGCAGGGAAGAAGCAGGCAGCTGGTATTCTGTCTGTAATGGAGTGGCCAGCGCAGTCACCAGATCTCAACCCCATTGAGCTGTTGTGGGAGCAGTTTGACCGTATGGTACGCAAAAAGTGCCCATCAAGCCAATCCAACTTGTGGAGGGGCTTCAGGAAGCATGGGGGGAAATTTCTCAAGATTACCTCAGCAAATTAACAGCTAGAATGCCAAAGGTCAGCAATGCTGTAATTGCTGCAAAGGAGCATTCTGTGACGAAAGCAAAGTTTGAAGGAGAAAATTATTCTTTATAATAAAAATCATTATTTCTAACCTTGTCAATGTCTGGACTATATTTTCTAATCATTTTGCAACTCATTTGATAAATTAAAGTATGAGTTTTCATGGAAAACACAACATTGTCTGGGTGACCCCAAACTTTTGGACGGTAGTGTATATATATATATATATCTATAATATAACCGGGGATGCGGGTCTCTGTCCGAAGCCTCGATAGACTGCGCATGCGTGACGCGCAGTCTGGCTCCAGGCAGAAGACCGCATCCAGCCGTTACAGGTAAGAGGAGGTGTATGGCGTCGGAGATCGCTGTATGCGTAGGCACTGAACGCACACTGCGATCTCCGGCGCCATACTTACTTACCTGACCGGGAAGAGCGTTGCCGCGGCGCCTCTCTTCAGCGGAGACCGGGGGCGGAGTGAGACGTCGGATCGGCGCGTGCGCATAGCGCTATCCGGCGCCATTTTACTGAAGACACATTTACAGTGTGTCTTCAGCAAAATGGCGCCGGACAGCGCGGAGCTCTGTCGCCGCACTCCTCCCCCGGCCTCCGGCAGAACAGGACAATTTAACACCATATTTTAGACTTCAGTGCAAGAGGAGACCCAAGAGGAGACCCCACCGAAGAGGAGACCCCACCGAAGAGGAGACCCAAGAGGAGACCCACCGAAGAGGAGACCCAAGAGGAGACCCACCGAAGAGGAGACCCCACCGAAGAGGAGACCCACCGAAGAGGAGACCCACCGAAGAGGAGACCCCACCGAAGAGGAGACCCAAGAGGAGACCCACCGAAGAGGAGACCGAAGAGGAGGCCCACCGAAGAGGAGACCCACCGAAGAGGAGGCCCACCGAAGAGGAGACCCACCGAAGAGGAGACCCAAGAGGAGACCCACCGAAGAGGAGACCCACCGAAGAGGAGACCCACCGAAGAGGAGCCCCACCGAAGAGGAGACCCACCGAAGAGGAGACCCCACCGAAGAGGAGACCCCACCGAAGAGGAGACCCAAGAGGAGACCTACCGAAGAGGAGACCCACCGAAGAGGAGACCCACCGAAGAGGAGACCCAAGAGGAGACCCACCGAAGAGGAGCCCCACCGAAGAGGAGACCCACCGAAGAGGAGACCGAAGGGGAGACCCACTGAAGAGGAAACCGAAGAGGAGACCGAAGAGGACAGAACTGCACCTTAAGATCCCTAGGGGGAAAGGGATGGCCAAAGGCCAGAAAAGACAACAATCGATCCTACAACAAAAAGGAAGAAGCAGAACCAGAACAAAGTCCGCCATTACATCAACCGGTATTTGAGAGGAAAGAGGAACATCATGTGGACCATCCTGCTGGGACCTCTCTGCCGATAACATCATACGGCAATACCGGCTGGTAAGTATAAATCCACCAAAGTAATAATAGCAGGATAGTAGTAATATAGTGGCAGTATATCAGTATTAGTGTAATTTGAGTAATAATACTAGTGATAATAGTAAGAAAGTAATAAAATAACAGTAGTAATAGTAGTAGGTAGAATAGCAGTGTGATCCAGGGTTCTAGGACTGATCGCCTTTTCTCGGGGTCAAGAAGGAATTTTTCCGCTGTGACACAAATTGGCTGAAGGTGTCCTGAGGTTTTTGCCTTCTTTTGGATCAACACTCTAGGAATAGGGTAGTATTAGTAGCAATAGGAAAGAAGAATAATACCGTAATAAGATAGCGGGTTATTATTATTATTAATAATAAATATAAACTAGTTATATCTATAGAAAGAACAAAGAGTAAATAAAAATAATTATAGACGTAGTTTAATCAATACAGTAATATTAAATAGTTATAGAAAAGTTAGAGTAGTACTTTAATAAGAAAGCAGGACATAAGACAAAATATATAAAAAAAAATATATTAAAAACAACTATAGTAGTACATTTAGTACAGTAATAGTAATTACATAACTAGTAACATAATTAGGTTTGATCCAGGGTTCTAGGACTGATCGCCTTTTCTCGGGGTCAAGAAGGAATTTTTTCCCTGTGACACAAATTGGCTGAAGGTGTCCTGGGGTTTTTGCCTTCTTCTGGATCAACACTGTAGGTATAGGGCAGTATTAGTAGTGATAGGAAAGAAGAGTAATACTATAATAAGATAGCACAATGTTAATAATAACCATATCAAATAGTTAGATTTATAAAAACAAATTAAAATAACTCCAGTAGTACAATAATTAGTGTAATATTTAACTTGTAATAACATTATTAGGTTTGATCCAGGGTCCTAGGACTGATCGCCTTTTCCCGGGGTCAAGAAGGAATTTTTCCCGTGACACAAATTGGCGTTAGGTGTCCTGGGGTTTTTGCCTTCTTCTGGATCAACAGCTTTAGGCATAGGGATTTTAGTAATACCATTATTAGAATCACAAGATTAATAAAAAAAAATAGAATTTAATTTTTTTAATTAGTTTTATAACAGTTACAATTAATTGGATTAATGCAATAATAATAAATAGTAAAAATGGTGGTAATAATAAAAAAACTAGTCCCAGTTACTAAGTTAGTGTAGTGTTAGTGTAGGGACCCATCTGAAGAGGTCGCCTTGACGTTGGCAGATGGGCTCGCACAATTTGCTCAAAATGTGCGCTAAGAACCTCATATTTCTATGTACAGGAGATCTAGCAGTAATTCCATTCAGGAGATAGATATCTGTGTACACACACACTTTGTTATATACTTTTGTGCAGCACACAGGGCAGGTATACAGGTACAGGGTGAGAGTGTTACAGTGATATTATAACTTGGCCTTAAGGATAAAATGCTGACAACTACAGATCCTGGAAACACATCTGAAACTAGACCTTGTTAGTAACTGGTTCCCAGCTAGTGGTGAATATGTACAGGGCAGTCCGGTACCAGGACCCGCTCTATAGGACACATTATCATCAGGCAGGTCCTGTCAGGGCTCTTACAAGATCTGCGGCAGAAGTGTGGCTGTATAACACATTCCTGCTCCTGCCTCAGCCACCGACAGTGGAGCCAACCCTGACCCTGGCAATTTAATCCACTGTATGACACAGTAGGGGGCTTCCACAGCATTTAGGCACTTTAGACAGGAGAGGGAGGCGCGAACATGGTGCCGATGAGTTTCTATGGCAGCCGAGATCTAACAATGGACCCCATGACGGCCATCTAACTGCTCCTATTAGACCCCGGCTGAGCAAAGGTCTATGAGGACGCCGGTGAGACTTTTGTCGCCTGCTCTGCACATATTAGAAATGCCTAGAGCTGATTAGTTTGCCATTTGTAAATCTGATCCAGCAGTGCTGGGCTACCACTGACGTGATCAGGGCTATTGAGCTCCTAGATTGGGCAGAGGAGCTCAGTCTTCAGCAGGAGCTGGCCGAGGAGAGCGGAGCAACTTGCATGGGGCTGCTGCACAAGAAGTAACTCAAAAGGTGGAGATTTACCCAGAGACGTGGTGCCCGGGCTGTGATCTGCTGTGCAGGCTGCATAGACGATGCCTCCTAGGACCCGAACTTCACCCCTAACAGGCACAGCAGAGCTCGGACGGCTGCAAGTGAACGGAGAGCGGCTGATTAGTAACTGCTGCGTCTCCTGCAGCTCAGGTAAGAGCCGTACAGAGCGGGGGCTCAGTAATGATGAATACGGGAAGTGTCCGCCCCTCACATGTCCTATATGCGGCCTCCAGAGGTAAAGTCTCCCCTGTAACCAGCGCCTTCTCCCACCTTCTCTGCTGCCATGCTCCATTGCTTAAAGGGGATGTCTGAAGAAAACAAGTTATCACTTATCCACAGGCTCGGTAATCACTTACTGATTGTGGGGTCTGACCGCTGTGAACCATTGTCTGATCGGGAAGGAGTGGAAAGTCAGGGATCAACTGCAGCTCCATTCATTCTCTATGGGGCTCCAGAAAAGCCGAGCTCAGGGCTTGAATGCCACATAGGGAAGGAATGGAGCGGATCCTGGAGTAATAACATGTCCTCCTCTCCTCAGCTTTCTGTCTGTGTAAGTGGCTCAGCCCTTGTCTCCCCTTCTGCACCGGCTTCTGTACTGGTCCCTGTAGACTTTCTTCTATGAGGAAGAGGAAACCCCTCTGCCCTTCTGCTCTCAGACCTCTGCGGCTTTTCCCCATCGCTCAGTGCAGCCATTATATGTAATAAGGATCATTCTTGTCCGGCTTTCATTCCGCCCAGCTGACAAGATAATAAACATGTGAGGTGGAAGGTTCACAATTATTAGATGTGTTGTGAAAAGTCTCCACAGCAAATTCAGAGAAAACTGCAGGGTGACCGCTTGTGAAACCAGCACAAAATCCAGCGGACAGCGCCTCCCTGCCCCCCGCCGGTCTCTGTATCCTGGCATTCAGCTATTCCATTTGGTGCTTATTCAGGGAGGAAAACAAAAATGTGATGTTCTTACACAGACGCCTGAAGACGCGACGTTCGCTGCTGTGACGCCCAGCTGCGCTTGGTATCACAGATCCTATAAGTGTGCATTGATGGATTCCTCCACAAGACGCCCTCATAAGCATTCACACACCTCCACCTTCCACCTCAGACCACCAGAGGCAGCCCGTTAGGGATATATAAAGGGAAGGTGGAGCCAGGCAGCCCAGAAAGTGATTCAGCAGTTTCCTGCTCAGACACAGAAGGACTCAGTGCAGTCGAGCCAGAGCCTAGCAGTTCCTGCAGAAAGAGTTCAGTACAGTCTGTAGAGTGATTCCAGACTAGAACTCAGCTCAGGATAGAGAGCTAGGAGTGTGCCGACGCTCTGAGAGCGGCGAAGAAGAGCAGTGTCCCGGCTGCAGTGTGTGTTGCCTAGTGAGGGCCCGAGCGGGACCAAAGGTGAGTGGAGAGTGAATACATAGGGGGCAGAGGAGCTTAATTAGCTCACCCCGAAGAATTTACCGGACACCAGGTCTGAAGCTTAGCGGGATCTCTACGACCCAGTAAGACATAACCGGAATCCCTGGAGAACTACAGGTCCCAGGATCGTTAGAGTGCTGATACGTAACAGAGCCGGGAGACACATAGGCCCCGCAAGCTGAGGAGCGTGTACTCCAAGAAACGGCCCTACCACAAGGTCAGCCAGCGCAGGACAGAGACAAAGTTAGGCCTAGCTCCAGGCAGGTCAGAAACTTACTATGCAGAGGCAAGAAACAGGAGGCCCTACACCCGCTCATTGGGGAGGATCCTGATATGCACCCTTCACCCTACAGTGCTCCGGGATGTGCCTGACTTTCCATCAGTAAAAGGTACTGAAGTGACTACCGTGTCCGTCCCCGTTCTTGCTCTGACCCGGCTGGGTCTCGCCTGTCCTGCATTCCCCTTGCATACGCTGCCCAGAGGCCTAGCTCCGCCTGTGGGGAGCTATACCATCGAGCAACCTTATCACCGGCCTCAGTGGACTGCCGCAGCGCTGGTGATTATCATCAGAAACCACAGGTGGCGTCATTAACGTTCATAAAATTAACAAACAACCACCCTTTTAAAGAGTGACCCCAGGGTACGGGCCCGGGAGCCGACCACCGCGACATCCCCAAGGCCAGGCAAAGGCCCGGGTACCGAGTCATCCCCATCCCCTGGGCTGGTCACTGCTTTTCATCATCCATGTTGGGCTGTTGTACGACGTGTGGACTACTCTGCTTGTTGGATTCTTGCATTACCACAAACACTGCCTTTATTTTGTGATTTCTGTGCCGCTTCCCATTTCTATTGGCAGCGTGATATACCAGCACGTGAGGGCTGCCACAATCATGTGTCAATAGGTTATTGATGGAGGCCGTGATACAGAGACTGTCCTGGACCAGGGAGGAGTTGGTACAGAAGCACCTAGAGAGGGGGGTACAGGGGCTTCATTTCAATTTTAAAACTTAGCTGGATTGTGTTTAGGTACAAGAATGGAAAGAAAAATAGAAAAAAAAAATTAAGAGTTTATTATTTGGCAAAATCGTTCATCAGAGGTTTGGCCACTACCAAAAAGTTTTTGATGAACTTACAGTAGCAGCTGGCAAAACCCAAAAAACTTTGTAACACCTTTAAGTCCTGAATATAATAACAATCCAGTACCGTCCGGACTTTTGCCAGATCCATGCAAAAACAGTGAATGATAAGAAATAACCCAAAAAAGGGACCTCTTGATGGAGAACATAAATTATTTGTCAAACCAGAGAAATGTATTATCTTTGAGTATCTGTAAGACCTGCCTGACATGTACCTGATGTGATACGAGGTGAATAAATTAGACTGTGGGGACCCCCAACCAAACCCCGACGCTCAGGCCCCCTACCGCCACCCCTTCCTTAACAATACAATAATGTAACTCTTACAACTGGATGGGTGAGGATAGGTCACAGCTTTATTAACTCTTTAACTCATTCCATTAGAAAGGCATTTTATTTCCAAAAATAATTCCGCTTGTTGCAGCATGCCCTGTGTCTCCACACCGGCAAGTTGGCCAACAAGAGTAACTTTCCAACATGTCCTTTCTATTTCAGGCCAAGGAGGATCCTGCGTACTCGTATGCAGGACTCCGACCCCCACCCATCATCATTAACGCTTGCTCCACTCCGTCCTGGAGTCCTGACAGGAATATGTCCAGTCCAATATCCGTAAAATGAACACCGTCGGGCCGTATGAGGCCAGCTTTATCTCCTTCCAGTTCTCGGTGTCTTATCACTACACCACCTCTTTCCTTTACAAATTTTGCCATCCGAATATTTATTAGCCGCCTTGTCCGTTCGATGGCTGCACTGTCTCGCGCACCTCGCCATACCGTTCTCGGCACAATCTCTAACCATATTATAGTTAGTTTACTAAAAAATGCTCTGAAGCGCTCAGTGTCTAGCTTCATTATTGCCATTAGTTATGCGCTCTTGTAATGACCGAAGTCGTTCCCCCCGGCGTGTATAACTAAGATAACCGGACCTGTTGCTTCTCTCCCTATGTTGATTACCTCCATTAGTACCTGTGGCCATCGCAGGCCTCTAATACCTCTCCAGTTGAAATATGTGTCATGAAACCCCATATTCCTCCCGCCTGGGCGGACTGTCGCCCTTTTTTCTGCCCAGTATATGTACGAGTGTCCTATCACCCACACTGTTGGCTTATCGTCACCTGTAAAAGAAACAAACCACGTTAGGATAACAAGTCCGGTCTTATGTATCTCGCAAAACACACGGATCGCCATCTGCCTATCCTCTGCACTTCCAGACAGTCCTGCTCTAGCTGCTTCCGTGGCCGTGCCTATGCGGAATGAGTGTGTCCCGTAATCTTTGGGGTGGTTCCCTGCTGATGTTAGGCATTTATTAAATATAAATTGGAACTGGTATCTTGATAATGGCGTTCCATCAATGTGTGATAGGAAGAAATTACTTTGTGGCCTGATGGCTGCATATGTTTTTTCTATTGTTACCGGACACAGTGTACTGTTTGTGGGTTTTAGAAGCACCCAAGTGCCCTTGCCCGTTGGGTCTGTTTTGGATTTGCGTATGCGTAGGCGTATTGCATTATTGGCTATGACTACGTCCTGGTGTAATAAGCCTCCACTGGTGGTGATTTTGGATCGAGGGACTAATTCGCTTATGCGTAGTGCCCCGAAAAAGGCGATCACAAATGCAGTAGACAGTAGTGTTGCTTCAAATTGTGAGTGGCATGTTAATGGTGTTAGGGATATGATTTTTGAGAGCAGATTTAGTGACACGGGATGTCTGCACTCCTGACTTGTCTGACCTCTTTTCCACCCTTTTAAGGCTTGACTGATGATGAATCTTTTTGTCACATCTCCCCAATTCAGTAGTTGGAAATGAAATGCTACTCCGGTCCGCCACCGCTGCGCTGACGCCCCTGATATTCCCCTCATTATTAGCTGGTGGAGAAATTCTATGGTTACATCTAGTCTGGCTTGTTCACATTGGTCAACCAGTCTGCCTGCTACTAGTCGTGTCCAGTCTTCCCATGCCTTACCGTATGCTTTCCACATTGACGGGGCGACTGACGCTCTGATTAATGGCATCAGCTGTTCGCCACTAGATCCCATGGGGAGGGTGGGCAACTGGTGCCCGACGGGTGGGCTTTGGGGAGGCGCTCTCTGAAAACCTGCCAATTGAATTGTGATAAAGCGTTAGCAGCAGCGTTAGATCCCCCCTCCACATTGTGGCTAGCGCGGACCCATACATTGTGTTTTAGGCACAGGAATGCTAGCCGGCGTAGTAGGCCTAGCACTGGGAGAAACGATGATGCCATCTTATTAATGCAGTGCGCTAGGCTGGTGTTATTTGTTATGAAGCGTATATTTTTGTTCGCTAGGTACGTGCCCGATATTTCTATGGCTACCACTATTGGGAAAAGTTCCAGGAGTGTCTGTTTTTTTGTTAACCCTTGTTCAGACCAATACAGAGGCCATAAGCCTGTGCACCACTGGTTATCTAGTATCGCTGCATATCCGCCCACTTCTGCTGCCCCTGTGAATAATGTTAGTTCAATGTTGGACTGTTCTGCTGACATAAATAACGTGTGACCATTGAATGATTGTAAGTATGTTTTCCACATCTCTAAGTCCGCCCGAAGCTGCCTGCTGATTCTGATTCTATGACTCGGTTTTAATGCACGTTTTGTTGCAAGGTATAAACGACGAGAAAAAACCCTTCCGACTGGCATCACCTGGCTCGCGAACACGAGGAGGCCTAGTAACACTTGCATCTGTTGTAGTGTTACTTTCCGTACTGTGCAAAATCACTCGAGGTGTAGTGTTTTTTGTATTTTTTCTGTTGGGAGGTGGAATAACCTTGCTGTGGTGTCGATTTCGATGCCTAAGAACGATAGCTTTGTTGTGGGGCCTATGGTTTTTGTAGGGCATAATGGGACTCCGAACCGTCGAGAGATGTTTGTGAATTCGTTAAGAAATGATTGGCATTGATATGAGTCTTTGGGTGCGACGAATAGGAAGTCATCTAGGTAATGTGTGACGGACCTATTGCCGGTTTCATACCTCAACACCCATTCTAGGAAGGAACTGAATAGTTCGATGTAATAACAAGATATTGAACAACCCATTGGGAGGCAAGTGTCGTAGAAGTATTCATCGTCCACTTGGCATCCCAGCAGGTGGTAGCAATCTGGGTGCACCGGTAGTAGGCGAAAGGCGGATTCTATGTCGGATTTAGCGAGCAGCGCTCCGGGCCCCGCATCGCGTAC
Source organism: Phyllobates terribilis (assembly GCF_046119375.1). NCBI lineage: Eukaryota > Metazoa > Chordata > Amphibia > Anura > Dendrobatidae > Phyllobates > Phyllobates terribilis. Next base: position 63,336 of record NW_027363283.1, read on the forward strand.
TAACATTACTGCTCTGTCGAACGACGCGTAGGAGACCGAGGCGTCTTCAGACGAAATACCGTCATTTACAGACTCTCCTTTTGGGTAAGATAAATGATGGATAAGCCGGAATGAACCTGGCTCTTTTTTGGGGATTATTCCCAGAGGGGAAACTCTTAGGTTACTGAATGGTGGTGTTGGGAAAGGGCCCGCCACTCTGCCTAGAGCTACTTCTTTTTGTATTTTTTGCCTAAGTATTTCAGGGTGCTCTTTTGCAGATTTAAGGTTATTTGCAAAGGTGGGCGATTTATTAAGTTTGAAAGGGATGAAAAATACCGTATGTGAAACCAAAACGTAACTGTCCCGCTGCGTCTTTCTTAGGATATTGGTCTAGCCAGGGGCCCATCGCGTTTACGCTCACCGGGGTCCTTGGATTCTGACTGTGGGAGTTTAATTGATAATTTGCTTGTGGGACGAGAACATCTTGCCGCGGGGTGGGCTGCACCGCAGGCTGAGCATTCATGTTTGTATCTGCATAAGGCGTAGAAACGACAGTGTCCCTCATTGTACTGCCAGCTGGCCCCTGGTCTACGTACTACCACTGAATTTTGGCCTGCTGTTGTCTGTTGTCCAGTAGCCGTTGTTGGAAAGGGATGGTGTTTCTGTGACAGCATTCATCGCAACCATACGTCTGTAGCTTTTACCCCCCAGCCTAACTGTGGTTGCAGGGCCAACCACCTCCGGAACTCTTCATCGTAGCGCCACCATGCTGAACCGCCGTGGGCTTTGTACGAGTTATACACCCTATCCTGGTATATGAATAGTTCCGAGCAGCGTTCCGGATGCTTTTGGCCCATGATGAACCCAGCACAGAAAACGCCTGTAACCAGTTACTCATCGTCATTGCAACCTTTTGTCTGTTTCTGTCGAATGGTCTGTCGGCTATCCTTTTCTCTTTGTCTATAGTATGTTGGTCAGCGGTTACAAGTGACCAAATGTCGATGCAGTCATTATTCCATATTTTAATTCTGGTTTCCTCGTCTATGTGTGAGCCCAATGGGCTTTTCCCGCAAAAGAATGTGTCCTTGTGTATGCTGGCTAATGGTGGAGTTCTTTTAGTAGAATTATGTATAGCGCCTGGTGGCGCGGATAGTTGTTCGACTATGGCCTTAAGGGCCGCTATTAAGTTGGTGTTACTATTTCCCATTTCAGTTATACTTATATTGCACGCACCCATTCCTGCGGCTGGAGGAGGGACTCCGATGTGTGGAGGGACTCTGACACCTGTCTCGCTCGGGGTGAGCGGCGTGCCTGTGCTCGTAGACCTGCGTGAAATCGTTGTATCGTGCAGACTGTAAGCTCTGGAGGGTGCTATTGTATAGTTTCTGTCCCCGGGAGGACGGGATCGGTGCAAGCGGCTGTTGGGGCTCGACGATGCGCTCGACATCTCTGATGCAGAGGATGGTGAGCGCCACCTTGAGGACTGCGACCTGTGACCCCTCCTGTGGGATGCCGATCTCCGCTTTGCTTGAGATGTCCGCTTCCTTCGCCGGTGACTTGTGTGCGATGGCATAGATCTGTCGTCGGAGGAACTACAGCGAGTTCGCCTAGAGTGAGTACGCCTGGAGTCTCTGTGTCCCTGAGGGTGTATGGGGGGTTCTGCGCAGTTTACATGTGTCCCACCGGGACATGTCGGTGCTATTTGTGGCCAGGGCAATGCTATAGCGGTGTCAAGCGCGTGCGTCGCTGCGCTATTATAGGGGTATATGGGGGAGGCGAGGATGGTCGCTGAAGTGTTTAGGCTCCGTATCGTGTCCATCAGTGGGGTATTGATACTGTGACTGGGCGCTGGATGGGCTGCGGTGATTACAGGGCCGCAATGTCCCCTGGATGTGTAGTGTCACGTGTTCTGTTTTGGGAACTTTTTCTTTTATTTTTAATAGGAGTTTTTCTGTGGGGGATTGTTTGGGGGGGAGGCAGAGCACAGCCCCCGGCAGAGGATTCCTGTCTGGAGCTCTGCTCTGCCACAGCCCCTGCTGTGTGTTGAGGGGGCGGGGAATGGTTACTAAGTGGCCCGCAGCTTCTTCTGTGAGGCTGCGGGGTGCTGTGCCTAAAGCGCTCTGGAGGACGGGAGTGCCTGCTGGACCTCCGCCCTCCAGGGCGCTCCTCGGCAGGATGCGGGACGGGAGTGTTAACAGGGGTGGGGAACAACAGGCTCTATGCTGTCTCCAGCGCCGGCGGCAGGCAGGAGACCTGAATCCCCTCTGTGCCCGCCGCCGACATGGAAGACAGCCCGCACTCATTTATTAGTGCAGTGGAGCCCTGCGCCCGCTGTGAGTGAGGCGCAGGGTCCACTGCCGCACTAGCTTCAGCTTCCTGCTCCGCCCCGCAGCTTTCTGGACTGGGGGGCGTGACCTGCGGGGTCACGTGAGGCGGACATGCGCCCCGCACATGCGCATCGAGCGCTTCCTGCCCTCCAGCTCCGCCTCCCCCAACATGCCTCTTCGGCCTAGTGGAGTCGCGCGCCCGCTTCCGGACCGCCACGTCTGCCCGCTTCCCCGAGTCAGCGCGCGCCTGCAGCACTACCGCAGCCACCTGCCGTCCCGTGCCGGGTTGAGTGGCCCGATGAACACTGTAAAGTTGTGCGGATGCGGCGGTCAGGTGAGGATGGGGATCGGGACCAGGCCGCGGAAGTAATGCAGCCCCCCGTTCCAGATGACCCGACCGCCGTGGAGGGGACCGTTGTATCGTGGGCAATTGGAGTGAGTAGGCCCAAGTGGTGAGGGGACTGGGGAATATGATGTTCCCATAAGGGGTTGAGGGCCAGGGGCAGGGTGATCTGGGGATTTAGAGCTTGGGGCCAGGGGGATGAGCGCTGAGCCCCGACATGAGAGCCTGTAACCAGCGCTCGCCCCCCTGTGCAAACCCAGCCTGGAGGGCCTCAGCAATCTGACCTGATCCTGAAATCTCCATGACATTCGACTCCGGGACCAGCAAAGAAAGGAAGTAACGTGGGATGTCCCGGTGTTTATGTATCCAGGGGACGGCTTGCAGCAGCCGTCCCTTTCGCTTCATTGGATCCTTCCGGGGGCTTCAGGATCACTGGTCAGTAAGGGGCAGAGAAGGGGGGGTCACCAATCGCCACGGCCCAGGGAGGGGCCACCACAGTCAGTGACTCCCTCCTTATTTAGTATGGAGTCTACCATTATGTCATCAAGATGGGTTTGTTGTGATCTACCTGCCAGATGAGTAAAAATGGGAGCATTAGTCAACCCAAATGCCATCACAAGGTTTTCATAGTGCCCCTCAGGAGTATTGAAGGCCGTCTTCCACTCATCTCCTCAATGTGAATGAGATTATAAGCCACCCTGAGGTCTAGTTTAATCAAATTGTAGGAGCCAAATGGTTTTCTAAAGAGGTCTGGGATGAGAGGGAGAGGATATGCATCCCAGACCTTAATCTGATTAAACTCGCAAAAATCAAGGCAGGGGCACAACCCCTAGTTTGTTTGTTTTTTGACAAAGAAAAACCCCACTGCAACGGGAGATGAAGAAAGTCTTATGGCCCTTTGGTAGACTTTCAGTGATCTAGTTTTTCATGGCCTGCCTCTCTGAACCAGAGATATTATATAACCTGTTTTTTTGGTAGCTTGGCCCCAGGAATAATATTGCCGACGCAATCATAAGGATGATGGGGAGGAAGTTCTTGACTCCCCTGTTCAGAAAACACATTCCTAAAATCAGACCCACCGTGGCTATCCGAGTGACCAAGCAGTGTTCTTGGCAATACTCGCTCCATTTTACCACCTCCCGAGTCTGCCAGTCTACGGCTAAGTGCCCACGATGCAGAAATGCTCTGGATTTTTCCTGAGCGTTTCTGCATCTCCCTGGCAGAAAAAAATGCATGCGGATTTTACATGTGTTTTTCCTGCCAGGGACAAGTGTAAGTGAAGTGTTTTTTCACATGCATTTCCGCATGCGGGTTGTCAAGCGCTTTCCAAGCGATTTTAGCATCACTTGGAAAGTGCTTGACAACTTGGTCACACTATATAAATACGTGCAACCAGCATGGATTTATATAGTGTGACCAAGTTAATAGTTGAAGAAAAAAGATTAAAAATGGTAAAAAAAACAAAAAACAAAAACATTTTACTTACCTTCTGATGGCCCCTGGTCTCTTGTACGGCTCACGGTGGTGTGAAAGGACCTTCCATGACGTCATTTAGTCATGTGACAGATCACGCGACCGCTGACGAGCCGTACAAGAGACTGGGCGCAGCGGAGAAAAGACAGGGGGCCATCAGAAGGTAAGAATAATGTATTTTTTTCTTTTCTTTTTTTTTTTTTTTACTACAGGTACCATGGTACCCGGGTCTTGAGGAGAGTCTCTTCTTCTCCAGACCCGGGTACCATCCACACGTTGAATCGCTTAATATCCGCATGTGCACATGTAGTCATGCGGATATTAAGCCATTCAATGGAGGCGAAAACGTTGCGATTACGCAAAATAATTGGTAGTGCTGCGGATTTTTCCGCACTGATAATGCGCAGCGGAAATTTCCGCAGCATGTGCACAGCACATGGGGATTATCATTGGGGAACATTGCAGACCTTCTACCAAGCGTTTAAGCGTTTCTGCAATGGAATTGCCGCTGCGGAAACACTTAAAAGACGCATAGTGGGCACACAACCTACCACAGGATTGTGCAGCGTAAACCAAGGTAGTCCAAGGACCACAGGAGAGGGCAAGCCCTCTAGCACATAACAGTCAATAAATTTAGAGTGCAAGGCCCCTACCTGCAGATGTAGCACACGAGCGACAAGAGTAAAATACCCCTAGCTCAAGGGTGCAGAGTCAATGGCGATTATGGGTGTTGAGCCAGAAAATTTATGAGGTTTGAGGTCCTGATCGAACCTAGCGTCGATCAAAATAAACCCCGCCCCAATGTCCAGAAAGGCAGAAATTACCACCATACTTTTGCCAAGATGGATCTTGGACGGTAAAAAAAAAAATTGTGACCTACCCACAGAGGAAATAAGTACACCCCCGAGTTGCCAATTCACCCCGCAACTCGCGGGCGCCTTAGTTTTCCGGTGGGTGTTTAGGAATTTAGGAAAGACACACACACACACGTGCAACATCCCCCTAGAATACCCAGAACATGCCCCCACCAGCCCCACAGACCACCCAAAGCAAGCAGCATCCCCCAGAGCCCAGCACTGACCTCCTCCTGAAGCTTCACCGTATCACTTTCTGCATGAATCTCTGGCGTCTGGTGCTAAACTAGAACACGCCCATAATGCAGTCAGGACACGCCCCCGCAAACTACGTCATACCTGGAAGGAGCCCATACATTCTAGCGTTTACCAGGGAGGAGGCTGCAGAGCGAGTTGTGGGTGGTGAGGCTGCTGAGTATTGGGGAGACATGGCGGATGACTGCGCACCCCACACTGAGCTCCCGGGGGGGGCAGTCTCAGTCCGGGGGGGGGGCACCCTGGCTTCCTGTGGATGTGGTTAGTCCCCTGCAGCAATGGTCGGTGACGGGTCAGAGCCGGGGATTACAGGGGGCCGCAGCCTCTCACCTGTCAGCAGTTGGACTATAAACCAGGTTTCCAGTCACTGACAGTATGGCTGGAGCTGCGCCCATTATGCACTGTTAGAACTTGGCGATGTCTGCCATGTTTGGAGGTTCCTGGATTCTGTATTTTTCTGCACAGGGTTTGTCCATGAGAAAAAGGAACACAGAGCGCCAGTCCTGGCCCCAGGTTGTGTCTGGTACTACAGCTCCGGTCTAGTGACGTGACAGGTGCTGAGCTGTAATGCCACACACAGCCTGTACCTAGGGGTGGCGCTGTAATCCAACAGCTCTGGCTTTCTACTCTGGGACAACTTCTGTAAGGCTGAATTCACACATCTGTGCTCCACGGAGCGAGCTCAGATCTGACAACCGCTGGGTCACCAGTGCTGATCTGTGATTACCTCCTAGGAATAGATGTGGCACTGATCAGGTCCGGAGAGCCGGGCCGGGTCCTCGGATCCCACCACGGATGTGTGAATTCCTCCTTAAGTTAATATCTTAGTGTTAGAGTTCTCCTTTAGAATTTGTGTTCACATGAGAGTAATTTATTATAGTTTATTGTGTAACTTTCGAAAAACGTATCGATTACTAATCCTGAGTTACAGCCAGTGATAGTCTAGAGCTGCGTTCAGAGATCTGCAGGCTTCTGAGCTGAAATCTCCCAGCAGTCCTTGCTGAGATTACTATTGTTAGCGTTGCAATGTTAAGGCAGGTGCAGATAGCAGTGTTTTCGGTCGGAGTGCGATCTGACAAAACATTGAATCGCACTGTGACCAGTGTTTGTCCAAGGAGAAAAATCGCACATGTGCACGGCCCCATAGACAGTCTGTCCGAGGACAAAAATCACTATGCTTGAGTTTCATCTAATATTCGGATCACGTTCGGCCATGCAAGTTAATGAGTCCTTCGAAAAGATCGCACTGCACTCAGATGACATCTGAGTGCAGTCCCATTTTTCACGGATTGACGGAACGAAGAAGATGGAGAATTTTTTTTGACCTATGTCTTGTATCTTGTTTTGTGTCACTTTATGTACAGTTCTGGCCAAAAGTCTTGTGACTGATACAAATTTTGGTGTTCACTTCAGTGTTTTTAGATCTTTTAGTCAGATGTTTCTGTGGTTACTGTAGTACAATTATCAGCATTTTATAAGTTTTACACTTTTATTGACAAATACATCAAGTTTATGGAAAGATTCAATATTCAGTGTTGACCCTTATTTTTCAAGACTCGTTCCCTTCGCCTTGGCAGCTGGATATCGGCTGCTGGGCCAAATCCTGACTGACGACGGACAATTTTTGTCTAATCAGTGCTAGGAGCTCACTACATACATTTCTGTTTGTCCACCCGCTTTTTGAGGAGTGACCACAATCGAATTGAGATCTGGAGAGTTTACTGGCCATGAACCCAAAATGTCAATGTTACCCAGACACTTAGTTGTCACTTTTGCCTTGTGACATATTCTCCGTCATGCTCATATATGCATTGTTAATCACCAAAAATGCTCCTGCAGTGTTCTTAGGCAAAATTGTGAGTGAGCCCACTCCCTTTTGATGATGGATAACTCCACACATGACTCGTCTCGGGTGCTTTACTGTTGGCATAACACAGGACTCAAAGTAGCGCTCAGCTTTTCTTCTCCGGACATTCATTCTTCCATATGTCCCTAACAGTTTGAAGGGGGCCTTCATCAGGGAAATAACTTTACCCCAGTCCTCTGTAATCCAATCACTGTAGTTTACTGCATTTTATAATCCTGTTCTTCATCTTTTTCATGGAGAAAAGTGGTTTCTTTGCTGCCCTACTTGACACCAGCACAGCCTCCAAAATCCTTCTCCTCACGGTGTGTACAGATGCACTGACGCCCGCCTGCTGCCATTCTTGAGCAAGCTCTGCACTGGTGTTGAACCAATTCCATAGCTGAATCCTATGTAGGAAGTGATACAGGGACTTGCTGGACTTTTTTCGGAGTCCTGAAGTCTCCACAGCAAATTAACCTCCCCCTATTAAGTTATTATTTTTTATAGTGCCATTTATTACATGGAGCTTTACATGTGAAAAGGGATATACATAGCAAAAAACAAGTACAATAATCTTGAACAAAAACGAATCACCGACTGGTACAGGAGGAGCGAGGACCCTGCCCGCGAGGGCTTACAGTCTACAATGAATGGGTGAGGATACAGTAGGTGAGGGTAGAGCTGGTCGTGCAGTGGTATGATGGAGCGGTGGTTACTGCAGATTGTAGGCTTGTCAGAAGAAGTGGATCTTCAGCTTCCTTTTGAAGGTTTCCACGGTTGGCAACAGTCTGATATATTGGTTTAGAGAGTTCTAGAGTAGGGGGATGCATGGGAGAAATCTTGCGTGCGATTGTGGGAAGAGGAGATAAGAGGGGAGTAGAGAAGGAGATCTTGTGAGGATTGGAGGTTGCGTGCAGGTAAGTACCAGGACACTAAGTCACAGTTATATGGAGGAGACAGGTTGTGGATGGCTTGGTATGTCATGGTTAGGGTTTTCATCTGGAGTCTCTGGATAATGGGGAGCCAGTGAAGGGATTGACAGAGGGGAGAGGCCAGGGAATAGTGGGGGGGACAGGTGGATTAGTCGGGCAGCAGAGTACAGTTATCTGACAGGAGAAAACAAACTCCTTTGCCATGCTTGCCGATGGGGCGAGGGGTGTGGGAAAGGTGGAATCCAACGTATGAAAGTGCAGCTGGAGAGGCCATGTCAGAGGGGGTGAGTCAGGTACCATTGATGCCAAGGAAGGAAAGTTTGTTAGTAATGAAAAGTTTGTTGCAGACGGAGAGAGCATTCCATAGAGCTCCTGTTAGTGGGATTGGGGAAGCTGGGGATGGGCAATGGGTATAGGGTTAGAAATGTTGCGGAAATTTGATAGATTGTGGATGAGAGGTAGAAGTGACTGTGGGGATGTGGTGAGGAGGGCCATGATTTGGAGAGATATCGCCAGCAGTGAGGAGCAGAAGGAGCGAGCGTGAGGTGGCTGTCTGTGTTTAGAGACAGAGGATTGTATGTTGAGGAACAGATCTGAGGAGGAGGTGAGATGGAGGGAGAGATGACCAGTTCATTACTAGGTGTAGGGATTAGAAGGGTTAGTAGAACGTGTAGGACTATAGGGGTGAGAGTGAAAACAAAGAGAAACATTTTTTACTCTGGCTGTGCAGTTACCTTCAGGTATCTTCTGGTTCATTTCTGGTCTAACTCAGTGCAGCACACTGTAAGGTGGCTGCCAGACAGGTCGTGGATGGGAGGTATGTGTCCCCGAAGTACCAAACTTCGGTGATGTAGGACATGGAGAAGCAGGCTCCAGAACACATAGTGCTGGGAGGGAGTTAATGGGCCCGGATTAAAGGGCCGGGTTTTAAGAGCAGCTGAAAGAGTTGGGGGGAAATAGCTGCTCACTTACCTCCAGTCCAGGTCTTGGAAGGCCTGATTTAAGACAGCTGCGCCTGTCTCAGTGGTGCTGTGTGTTGTGCAAGGTGAGCAAACCTTGCATGTGCTGCTCAGTCTGCTGGAGGCCGAGAAAAGCACTACATTTAAACGGCTGATGCCGTGCTGTATGGACTGGTTATTTTTAGTTTTGTTCTGTTATAGCAGTGTTTCCCAAACCTCATCCTTACGGACCCCCATAGGTCATGTTTTCAGAATCTCCTTAGTATTACACAGGTGAGAGAATTCCTGATGCCTTGATGATACTTCAATCATCTGTGTAATACTAAGGAAATCCTGAAAATACGACCTGTGGGGTCTGTGAGGATGGGGTTTGGGAAACACTGCGTTATACCTTTTGTGTATCTATTGTATGGTGGCAGAAGGTGCCAAGCCCCCCCCCTGCTTTGGGCAGAGGGGGGGTATGTAAGGTTGCTGCCGGACAGGTCGTGGACGGGAGGTATGTGTCCCCGAAGTGCCAAGCTTTGGTGATGTAGGACCCGGAGAAGCAGGCTACAGCACACATAGTGTAGTGATAGGGTTTTGTGGTTAAGTAATTTCTTTGGGAAAAAATTAATATGCATTTTTTTTTTTTTTAACAATTCATCTGATCATTCTTCATAACAATCTACAGTTAATGCAAATTGACACTATAAAAACTGAAGCAGCAAACTTTATGAAAGCCAGAATGTGTTTCAGTCTCCAAACTTGCCGACTGTGTATTATTGTGTTACCTCTTTTGTATATTATTGTGTCACCTCTTATCTTGTGTATCGCTTCTCTTTTCAGTTTGTTAGCCACATGCTGCCAGGCGAGAGCTTGTGGGCACAATCATGCGGCTGGTGATTCTTGATGACTATGCCCTGGCCAGCGAATGGGCAGCAAAATACCTAAGTAATCGCATCGCCCAGTTCAATCCTGGACCTGACAATTACTTCACACTTGGGCTACCCACAGGTAATGTGCCTTTTATCTATCTTTATCCAGTTTTCCACGAGTTGGTTCCAGCGTTTTAGTTGTGGATTGAACTATTTTTGCACATGTGAATTACGAGAAGTCCTCAGGAGTAAGTCAGATGTGTACGGCAAAGCTTCATAGAGGAGGGAGACTCCAAGTTCACTGCTGAACATCTGCTCTCTCCATGTTTCGTTGCGATCTACCAGTGTCTCCGTAAGATTTGGCCATTCTCTACTGTTATATGCAAGAGTGTGCCAATTTTCCAAAGAAACAAGGAGACTGAGTAGCTCAACAGCCTCTTGCCACTGATCGGCAAACAAATTTGGAGAAAATAATTGGACAAAGCCTGAAGGACGCGGTAATGCAGGGTTGTGTTCTGGGAGATCGATGAAGACATAAGAAGCATGATCTGTGCTGAACAGTATGGATGGTAATCCAAAGCCTCCATAACCAAGCTTGGCGTGGAAGGCACTCGGGAAATAGGAGTGTGAGTTGGGGGTCTCCCAGTGGTAATACAGTTGGAATCACTGCCTTATTAATACAACGGGGAACTGTTTTTATTTCAATTAACAATTTAAAGGGGTTGTCCGCACCCTACACTGATTTAATCCTAAATCTCTATTTAATTTAATAATCTACCGTATTTTTCAGACTATAAGACGCACTTTTTTCCTCCAAAATTTTGGTGGAAAATGGGGGGTGCATCTTATAGTCCGAATGTTGGGGGGGGGTGTGTATATATATATATATATATATATGTGGGGTGTGGGGGTAGCGGTGGAGGAGCGGGGCACAGGAGGCAGCGGCCGCCCGCTGCAGCCTACACTGTCCCCGCTGCTACAGCAAATTAATATTCACTGCTCCCCACGCCCATGGGGCATGGGGAGCACTGAATATTCATGCTCCTTAATAGCAGCACACAGTGTAGCCGCGCTGCGGCTCCTGCTGCTGCCGGAATCGCCTGTGCCCGCTATTAAAGGGCTTGAATATTCAACCTCTCTCCACGCCCATGGGCGTGGGGAGGGGGTGAATATTCATGTCCTTTAATAAGCGGGCACACGCTATAGCCCGGCAGCAGCAGGAGCCGCAGCACGGCTAAGCTGTGTGCCGGCTATGAAGGAGAGTGAAGTCACTGCTCCCCGCACACACAGACCCGGCATGGGAGTGACTTCCGGGAGCTGATCTTTCCATGTCAGCCGCGCATGGCAGTGACGTCATGCGCGGCTGTAAAATAATACTCTTTCTGTATTATTTTTTCTACTGAGGACTTCTCAAAGTATCAATATCACGATATTCTTATAAAAAAATGTATCTATTTATTCTTGGATTGTCCATTAAAAAGAATCAGATTGCAGCAGGTACATACAATAATTAGTTATAAAGTAATTGTCCATTTGTCCATAATTAGCTTAATTGTTGAGATTCACCCATCTTTCCTTGGATCCTGGCTGGTAAATCATGTCTTTATCCAGCACGTGTCCAGGCCTACATGTCAGATACTTCTCAGCATGAAGATTCTGTGTCTTGTGGGGTGGGAAGAGCAAGAGAGCCCCCCCTTTCTATACCATGGGCTTTTATAGCCAGTCGTATGGACACCTGTTCTACATATGGTGGTGAACCAAAAATACACACACAAATAGCGCATGTCAACTAGACACAATGGCTGAGGCATAGAACTCAGATTTAAGAAAAATGATTATCGATTATTAATTATTTAACATTCCCCCCTTTTTGAGGATAAAAAGGACTGAAAAATCCTCAAAAGAAGACAGGTTTATCATTAGGATAACAATCATTTTTTCTTTCCTTCTTCCTTGGCAATATCATTAAATTTCCATAATAATAATAATAATAATATCAATATCTGATTATTGTTATATAATGATGTGAATTCATGTTATGGTAAGCCGTGACTAATATTCATTTAATATGTATAATTATACTTCCCTATATCTAAATTGAAGTAATCGCGGGTTCAATCGTCATCATCTGATGTCATCGGGTCTTCGTCTCATCTTCTTCTTGGTTCTTTTATAACACAGTCTTTAGATGAAAACTCCTTTGAAATAAATGACAGCGTGTAGATATTGTACAGTCCATAATTGTATTCATCATTGTGCAGTCTATAAACTGTACTCTTTATTAGAAAGATCATGTGTGTCAACTGATAAGAAAACAAAGTCTATGGATGAAATGTAGCTTTAATATCTGTGTGATGTCACCTGGACTGACGTTGGATATTCTGGAATCTTCCCCGTGTCATCTGCACTGGTCTCATGTCACTTTTGGAACAGATGTGACGTCTTTGGTCAGTAAAGCAAGGGTTAACTTGACACTTCCCTGCTTTATATAGCCCCATAACTAGTACTCAGTCCTTTATATACAGGACACATATGCCAGGTATTACCTGTTCACCAGCTTTCATTGAAGCGTTGCAGGTGATAAGAAACCACTGGAACGTGATGAAACTTGAACACAACACAGTTCATATAGGATCATCGTCCTCTGCCGTCCCGGTGATCAGTGGTGTGAATTGTATCTGACACAGTCTATTATAACACTCAGCATTCACACCTGTTACCTTCTGAGACTTCCGGATATCAGTTGCTTCTTCTTGTAACCTCTGAGAGTCTCTTTGATTTATAAATATGAAAAGTCATTATTAAGATAGAATTCATAATTGCGATGTCTTGATTGAAGTCTTCATTCCCTAATCTGATACCAAATCTGGCAACTTTCCTAACCTATAATATCACAGCGTACCATAGCAATCAATAATATCCATCTAATTATTATCAAAATATTAAAATAAATTATGTTTGGAATAATAAACAATAATAGATAATAATTCATTATTAATCAAGTTCTTCATGTGATAGAACATTTTTATGTCATAGGTGTAATTGCCTTTTCCAACCCATAGGTGTCAGTGTGTTTTGAAACAACAAGTGTTTATATCTTTATTAAACCAATAATACCAAAGAATGTATACTGCTGAACTAAAATGAATAAATATATGAATGTAAGAATGAATGAATGAATTGTTGTGTTTACTCAGAAAATGTAAACATTTTTCTTATATTAATTCATATCATCATTATATTTAATGAAGCAATATTCTTTGTACTAGACATTACCCCATTAAATATTAATGTGTTTTCTCAGTTGAAATATTGAACTGAATTAAAATCAAAAATTGAAAATTAAAACTGAAAAATGGAAAAATAAGAAAATAAGTAAGAATAAAAATGTAAAAATGAAAATAAAAATAAGGCCTTCATATGTTAATGACAAATGAAGAGTAATTATATTCTCCATAAAAAATACCTTTATATTTCCATTATCTGGATGATTTCATATTTGTCATAACCTTGTATCACCAAAAAATTATTAAACTATGCAACTTTGCATGTAATACCCTTCTTAATTATACCATTGTACCTTATAACTTTTTGACAGTTAGGGTGATTAATGAGTGGAACAGGCTGCCACGAGAGGTGGTGAGTTCCCCTTCAATGGACGTCTTCAAACAGAGGCTGGACAGACATCTGTCTGAGATGATCTAGTGAATCCTGCTTTGAGCAGGGGGTTGGACCAGATGACCCAGGAGGTCCCTTCCAACTCTACCATTCTATGATTCTATGATTCTATTATTGTTTCTTCTTTATTAAAATGTGTGAAAAAATAAGTATTGATCAAAAGTGATTATGTAATCAGGATCAAAAACACATTTTCCCCTTTAATACCAAAAAATATTATTTTATAAAATTTATGTATATATCAGAACCAAATTAAAAATAATTATTCTTCTATGAACATTTTGCATAAATTTCATATCGATGAGTAGCATAGATTTGTCTACAGAGAGGTGTGTACCTATTTAGGTAACCATTAAAAATAATATCATAGTTATTCAAGAATATTATCATGTGGAAAATTATTCTAAATATAAATTTGCTTTGTAAACCATTTGATGTGTGGTTGCTCTTATCCACTATTAGTTAAATCAAGAAATAATAATTATTAAAGAAATATAGAAGTATATATATATGTAGATAATACCTAATTATGTATTATAATTTTTTTTCAGAATTAAATATATTTTTGTACCTTCACATAAAGAAACATTTTTTTTTTCCAAACATACAAACGTACGAGGCCTCTGTCACATCAATCACACTTAGCAGCTGCTGATTTACTCATCTGTCACCTTCACTCTGACATTCACAGATCTGTTCAACTCAAACATTCCACATATGAAGTTTTAGATATATATATATTTAACCCAAAATTGTTGTATCCCAATTTATTAATGCGCATTGTCATATCAATTAAATATCTTAATATTCTTTGAATATTCCCCAAGTACATATTATATAATATGAGAGTAAGTTGCTGAAATTTCAGATACTTGAAAAAAAAACCTCTTGTTTGGCTATGTGCACACGATGCAGAAATGAAGCAGAAAATTTCTGCATCATTTCTGCATCTCCCTGGCAGAAAAAACGCATGCAGAAATGCGTTTTTCCTGCAGAATACATGCGGATCCACATGCAGATTCACATGCGTTTCCGCATGCAGATTGACAAGCGCTTTACTGGTGATTTTAGCATCTCTTGGAAAGTGCTTGACAACTAGGTCACACTATATAAATCCATGCAAACAGCATGGATTTATACAGTGTGACCCTAGAGAGTGTATATACTTACCTCCGATGGCCCGCGCTGTCCTGCTCACTCCGTTCTCCCGGCTGCCGGCAACTTTGAATTGAAAGACCTGCCGACGTCAGCGTCACGTGACCCGTCACATGACTCTGACGTCACCGCAGGTCCTACAACTCACTGCAAGTGCCGGGAAGCAAGCAGGAGCGCTGCGCGGGCCGACAGATGGTAAGTATATATATATTTTTTATTTTATTCTTGTTTTTACAGCTTTTTTAATGGTACCTGGGTGTGGATGAGACTCTCCTCTCCTCCACACCCGGGTACCATCCGCATATTAGAACGCACCAATTACGCAAGTACAGATGCAGTCTTGCGGAATTGGCGCGTTCTAATGCAAGTCAATGGCGGCGAAAACGCCGCGTTTCCGCAAAATTAAATGACATGCTGCGGATTTTTGAGCGCAGCGTTTACGCTGCGGAAAAATCCGCATCATGGGCACAGTACATGCGGATTTCAATTGGGGAACATTGCTTCCCTTCTACCATGCGTTTTTCATGCGTTTCCGCGGCGTTTACGCAACTGCAAAAACGCTGCGGAAACACATGAAATACGCATCGTGTGAACTCAGCCTTATAGATTCTTTTTTCACTGGCTGCCCGGTCTTAAGTTACATCAGCTGAAAATAGAATGAATAGGATCTATACTATTAGCTCAAAGTTCAAAGGCCGCAGCTGTCACACGTCATGCTGTAAAGCTACTTTAATTTGCACGAACACTTCATGCACAGAAAATATTAATTAATTAATGTTACACATAAATCATGCAATTTTCAGCTTCCTGTGTGAATAAAGAAATAAATCCATTTTAGAGTTGTTTGATCAAATCCTGCTTTGGAATGAAAACTCTAAGGAAATATAAGAAAATAAAATTAAATATCAAATTCATACAGAAACAGAATTATTTAAATATCTTATACATATATTGGTTGGTTCTAATGTAATTCAAAATATTGTTACTTAAATTTATATATGAAGTTCTAATTTATTAATTAATATATATATATATTTTATAAACATATATATAAATACAATTATACACAATCTCTACTTAGACAAGTGTATATATATATACATACATGAACTACTACCGTGTTTCCCCGAAAGTAAGGCCCTGTCTTACATTAATTTTACCCCCAAAAGTCCCACCCTGCCTTACTTTCGGGGGAGGCCTTACATTGGGAAAAAAAATGACGACAATTTTTTTTAACAATAAAATTAACATTTATTAACAGTCCGGCAACCCTCCCCATCCTCCCCCCTGCAGCATCCCCATACAGTGGTTCTGCCCCCCACTCTGCCACCACACATACTGACACATACGGTACCGGTACAGCCCCACACGGCACCCACACACATATCGTACCGGTACCGTACACACACTGACACATACAGCCCCATACGGCACCCATACACATACCGTACACATACCGTACACACACACACACACACACAGACACACACACACACACACACACAGAGAGAGTTTCGGAACTTACCGTTACTTTCCTTCTGTTTCGATCTCCTCTGCGGTGCCGGGCTGACGATTCGGATGCCGGGGAAGCTGGACCAATCGGAGCGAGCCTGTAGGCGGTGACGTCGCAGCTGATTCGGCCAATCAGCTGCGAGCCGGCTGACTGGCCAATCACAGCTCGGGCTGGTGGCCAGCAGGGACTACGGTACGGAGCCTGTGACGAACAGGCTGATCGGCCAATCAGCCTTACATTCCCCGCCCCCCCCGCCGCTACCCTGCCTTACAATCGGGGGGTGCCCTACATTGGCGGACCCCCCGAAACCCCCCACCCTGCCTTACTTTCGGGGGGGCCTTACTTTCGGGGAAACACGGTAGAAACTATGTAACTACAATTTTACTGTATAAGATTATAAATAAATATTGAGACATTGTAACACTTCTATGCTACATTATAATTACAGTTTTTCCTTAGCCACTCCCTAAACCAAATCTTCTGTCTCTCTCAAATATCTCCAGGAACGCCCTATTTAGGAAAGACATTTTTCTATCCTTCAAAACCTCAGAGAACTGCCTGTCCTTCTGTCCACATTCCATGACGTCACTGTGAGCCGGTCGTCTCACCTGACTCTGTCCATCAGTTTCGGCCATTTTCCTTTTTAGAGAATCACAGTTCTGACTGAGAATTAACTCATTCTGTGAAGAGATGGACCTTTGCACTGGCTGATATGGCTTATAACAGATATGAAATCTCCTGCGTATTTGATAGAGTTCACTATGGGGATGACTCAGTCTAGGAGAGTTTGATATTGGCTTTTGATAAGATTTTACCTTTCCTGGTTTTATAAAATTAACTTGATTTTTTTCCTTTTCACGATTCTCATGTTTCCTAACAGAATCCAGCAACTGCACACATTTGAATAGGGATTCTTTTTGTGACGCTATAACTCTAGATACTGGATCTAGGAATTTGAATTTTTGTACAAAACTTTTTATCATATGTTGTACTTTTCCATTTTTGATGAGAGCTTTGTACAACCGTTCAAATATGGACATGAATGTATATGTACATTCCTTCCTACCAATCCTTAGTTTCTGCAGATCTTCTATGTTGGGAAAATCCTTTGTGACACAATAAATCAAATATCTTAATCTGTCCGAATCATTTTCCCATCCATTAGGAGAGTCATTTTCACAGGGCATTAAATGTAAACGTCTGGACAATGTCACAGGAATCCATATTTTAAATAATTGATTCCTCTCCTCATTGGATAAATCAAACTTATCAGAGAAGCTCTCAAATGTCTCTGAATTTCTACAGGCATGGATTTTGACATCATATTTTGGCATGATTTTGTATAATTTCAGCAAATTTTTCCTCATTTTAATTTGCAGTTGAGCCTGGGTAATTCCTGAATTCTCTGATATTTTTAGTGGCTCTTGTACGTCCGCTCCTCCTACGTCACTCACGTCTCCTCCCACATCACCTAGTATGTCGGTTTCTCGTATGTCAGTCATGTCTCCTCCCATGTCAGGTTTCTGTATGTCCATCTCTTGGTCAGACCCAAGGTCACCTTCAGTTACAGACACGTGTCTTATTTCTTGTTTATTTTCCACATTACAGTCAGAATCAGTATCACCATCTGACATTTCTACACTATTTTTCTGCTTAGAAATCTCTAACACAAGACTATGAAAAAAATCTACCAAATGTAGAATATTTCTCAATTTCTGTTTGTCTCTATTTACCAATTTAGAAGTGAACTGTAAATTCTGCAATTCACATTCTTTGTATAAACTGAGCCACAAAACTTCTATATCATCTCCTACATTAACTTTGAAATTAATATTACTTTGTTTAGCAAAAGAAGAAATTATATCCATATTTTGCTTACCTTAAGATTCCTTAGCTTCTCTTTATCAGCACATCCTGTCTTCAGTTCGTCTGATTCTTTTCCTGTGTGATTCTGTTCCTTGTTAGTACCTCAGTCTATAGATCCTTTCTGCTTCTCGTGACAAATTAGTGAATTTACTGACACGTGAACAACAGCTGTTCAGCTCGTCAGGACTTCCCCCCTTGTTCACGGAAGAAATTCACTTAATTAAAAAAAAAACGAAAAACAGGACTGGCTGGCTCACCATTGTAAAATAATACTCTTCTCTGTATTATTTTTCCTACTGAGGACTTCTCAAAGTATCAATATCACGATATTCTTATAAAAAAATGTATCGATTTATTCTTGGATTGTCCATTAAAAAGAATCAGATTGCAGCAGGTACATACAATAATTAGTTATAAAGTAATTGTCCATTTGTCCATAATTAGCTTAATGGTTGAGATTCACCCATCTTTCCTTGGATCCTGGCTGGTAAATCATGTCTTTGTCCAGCACGTGTCCAAGCCTACATGTCATCTGCTTCTCAGCATGAAGATTCTTCTTGTGGGGTGGGCAGAGCAAGAGAGCCCCCCTTTCTGTACCATGGGCTTTTATAGCCAGTCGTATGGCACACCTGTTCTACATATGGTAGTGAACTAAAAATACACACACAAATAGCGCATGTCAACTAGACACGATGGCTGAGGCATAGAACTCAGATTTAAGAAAAATGATTATCGATTATTAATTATTTAACATTCCAAATGAATTTCCATAATTAACCATTTAACAATGATAGGGCAGCTTCAGATGGAATGGCTCCCCACAGGTGGAGCAGGCCTCAGGGCAGTGTAGAATAAATGGAGGTGCGCTGGGCGTTGTAGTGCAGGGAGGCAAATGGCACCGGCGAAAGAAAGGAGCGGAGGCAGCTCAGTGCAGTCATCCAAGATTTACTCACAGTTCTTAGACAGTCCACAGGTGCACTGTACTGGTGCAAGCCTCCCGCGTCGCGCCGCGTTCACCGGGCAGGGGTTCCATCTTTCCTCAGGCAGTTTGGGTGTACCTGGCAGAACCCCACTTTCTTATGTACCTCTCTAGACTGACTTCACGCTGGGTCTTACTCCCTCCTGCCCTGCGCTTCCCACTGTGAATCCTGTTCGGGTGGCTGCGAGGTCCGCCCTGTCCGTCGGAGTTGCACAGACCTGCTTGACCTTACTCGGATTGAAGTGGGGGTTTGGCTCCTGGCTATAGAAGTCAGAAGCCTCAGGTTTTTCCAGCCGAGGCCTGAAGCTGCATGACTGGGCCAGGGGCCGGTCCCCTTCTTGCAGCCTAGATCCTCCTGACACTTGGCAGGTTCGGGGTGTACGGGTGGCGCCTGCACTCGCCGTACTCCCCTAGGATCCCTTCTACAGAACAGAGCTTACTCCCTGCTCCCCTCCTGGGCCTCAGTCCTGGGCCCTTGAAGTGGAGCGGAGCTCCTACAGAGACTCTGCTCCCAGACTGTTCCTCTGAACCACACTCCTCAACTTCCTGCTCTTGTTAAGATGTCTACCTTTTTATATATCTACTGTATGAGTGCTCCCATAAACTACTTCCTTCACCCACACCCACTACTGGTTCCCCCTAACTTTGGGTTCCCCCCACCCCAGCCAGGGTCAGGGCTCAGCAGAAAACTACATTGCGTCTTGCCCCTCCTGCTGGCCTGGGGTAGTGTAGTGTTGGATGTAGGTGTTGGGGTTCCATGCAGCACTCCCTCCTTACCTGAGAGAAGGGAGACACCACACCTCTGGGTGAGGAGCAGTACCTCTGTGGCGACCAAACCCTCAGGGGCGCCACACTACTACATGGATGACTATGGAGATGCATTATACTTTATGGATGACTATGGGGCTGCATTATAGTACATGGATGATTATGGGCTGTGCATTATAATTTATGGATGACTATAGGGTGCATTATGTTTTATGGATGACTATGGGGTGCATTATATTTTATGGATGACTATGGGGGTGCATTATAGTACATGGATGACTATGGGCTGTGCATTATACGTTATGAATGACTATGGATTGTGCAATATCCTTATTGAAAAAAAACACCATCCTTATTGAAAAAATGACCAAGTATGCAATGGACCAGGCAACTGTTAGGTGGATTCATAACTGGCTTAGTGATCGGACTCAAAGGGTGGTTGTAAATGGCTTCACATCCAGCTGGATGAATGTCTCAAGTGGGGTACCACAGGGCTCCGTCCTGGGACCTGTATTGTTCAACATCTTTATCAATGATTTAGATGAAGGAATTGAGGGTAAACTGATTAAATTTGCTGATGACACAAAGCTAGGAGGGATAGCTAATACTAGAGAAGAGAGAGGGAAGATTCAAAAAGACCTAAATAAATTGGAGCAGTGGGCAGCAACCAACAGAATGGTTTTTAACAGGGAAAAATACAAAGTACTACATCTGGGCAATAAAAATGAAAAAAGCATATACAGAAAGGGAGGAATAGAGCTAAGCAACAGTACATGTGAAAAAGACTTAGGTATACTAATAGATCATAGACTGAACATGAGTCAACAGTGTGATGCAGCAGCAAAAAAGGCAAATACAATTCTGGGATGTATTAACAGAAGCATAGAGTCTAGATCACGTGAAGTCATTATCGGTCTTTACTCCTCTTTGGTCAGACCTCATCTGGAATACTGTGTACAGTTTTGGGCACCACATTTTAAAAAAGACATAGACAAACTGGAGCAAGTTCAGAGAAGAGCGACCAGAATGGTGACTGGTCTGCAAACCATGTCCTATGAGGAACGGTTGCAGGATTTGGGAATGTTTAGCTTGCAAAAAAGAAGACTGAGAGGAGACTTAATAGCTGTCTACAAATATGTCAAGGGCTGTCACATTGTAGAAGGATCATCTTTATTCTCATTTGCACAAGGAAAGACTAGAAGCAATGGGATGAAACTAAATGGGAGGAGACACAGATTAGATATTAGAAAAAACTTTTTGACAGTTAGGGTGATTAATGAGTGGAACAGGCTGCCAGGAGAGGTGTTGAGTTCCCCTTCAATGGACGTCTTCAAACAGAGGCTGGACAGAAATCTGTCTGAGATGATTTAGTGAATCCTGCTTTGAGCAGGGGGTTGGACCAGATGACCCAGGAGGTCCCCTCCAACTCTACCATTCTATGATTCTATGATTCTATATAATTTATGGATGACTATGGGGTGCACTATACTACATGGATGACTATGGGCTGTACATTATACTTTATGGAGGACTAATGGCTGTGTATTATATTATATGAAGGATATGGGCTGTGTATTATACTAATATGGATGACTATGGGCTGTGCAGTGTATTATATGGAGGACTATGGGATGTATTATACAATATAAAGGACTATGAGATGTCCATTATACTTCTTCTTTGGAGCCCCGTGACTTTTATGTACGCCCCTGATGAGCATAGTTTATTTTCTTCTATACATTAAAGAACAGTAGCAGAATGGGGAAAATGTACCAGGATGAGGGATATACTGTATATACCAGAATGGGCCCGGGATAAGGGACATATACCAGAATGGGCGATATAAATACCAGGATGGGGCCAGGATGAGGGACATATATACCAGGATGAGTGATATACAGTATATACCAGGATGGAGGACGCGCATATATATATATATATATATATATATATATATAATATAATATAATATAATATAATAATTTATTCAAGATAGAAGGGGGACCCGGTCCAGATCTTGCACTTGGGCCCATACGACTCTAGTTACGCCACTGCATGCAGCTATAACCAGTCAGTCAAATGGGTACATACAGTACTGTGCAATATTTTTAAACAGGTATGGAAAACTGCTGCAAAACAACATCAAAGCATCAGGTACACTTGCATACAGTTTTGTGAAGGACCTCAACAAGGAGACTGTTCCCAATATCTTGGCTCACTAAAAAATAACCACAGATCTTCTGTGGATGTAGGCTTGGACAAAAATACTTCTGTCTCTCTATGTAATCCAAGACTGACTTGATGATTTTGAGATCAGTGTTCTGTGGGGGCCATATCATCACTTCCAGGTTCGTTGTTCTTTTTTATACTGTAGATAGTACTTAGTCACATTGGCTTTATGTTTGGAGTCATTGTCCTACTTGTTAGGAATTGTGGTTCTGTGCTCCCACCTGAGAATGGATCAAGTCCAGTGCTACGCTACTCCGGTTTGCAGGGGCCACCATTGTCCTGACTCTGCAGGCGAAGCTACTACGCATGCAGGAAAACCGCCTCAATCTTATGGAGCATCGCGCTCTGGAGTAGTAGGATTTGTGAGGACGCGGGATGCCGTATCTCCCGCTGATATAATGCCCGGTTAACATGGGATGCTGTGTTCCCCTGATTGCCAGGCAACACACGATACTGCGGTGTCTGGCACTAGGCAGTGGTGGGATTGGGTCCAAGCTGCTGTGCAAGTTAGCAGGGAGTGGTTGTCTTGGGATGATTGAGAGGTATTCAACACCTGATCATTAGGCGGGCTATTTAAACCTGTTCCCTGCTCAGTCCTTTGCTGTTTATTACAGTTTCAATGTGCTGTGGTGGTGAGGGGTGCTATCATTATTAGCTGTTATCTTTCCAGTGTTTTGTCTTAGGAGTCCTCTCTTTCCCTTTTAATTTTTACTAGGTGTTCTTATAGAGGTACCCACCTGGTTCTTGACTAGGCACCGGCCGTGTCACCAGACCCCAGCTGGCTGGCGACAGTGGGCCTGGGAAGGCTCTGCCAAAGTCCCCCTTCCATCACTGGGAGCTGAGTGAAAAGTGTTCCCGGTCCTAAAGAGCTCACCTAGCTGGGCAGCTTGCGCCAAGTGCGTCTGTCCCTGCGGATTTGCTGGTTTGGTGCCAGTCTTCCTGGGTCTTTCTGCGTTAGCGCATAACACTGCTGAATAATAAATTTAGAGCCAGTCAGACGCTTAACTGATGGTATTGCATGATGGATAATTATTAGTGTTGAGCGAGTATGTTCTGTTAACCCTTTCGGCAAGTATGCTTGGGCCGAGCACCGAGTAGTTACAGCTGCTCGGTGTTATGTTTAAATCACTCCCGTGTGCATAATTTGCGACTGTTTGACAGCTTTAGTACATGTAAGGAATGTCTATTTATTACACATTCCTCACATGTATTAAAGTTGTCATACTCGCCAAAAGTGTTAACAGGACATACTCGCTCAACACTAATAATTATCTGCTATATTTCTCTGCATTGAAGACACCATTCATGATGACCAAATCCCCAACTCCATTTGTTGAACTGGAGTTCCAAATATGCTAGGTCCCTCTGTAATGGTGTAGAACAGGGGTCCTCAAGCTACGGCCCGCGGGCCACATGCGGCCCGCGGAGGACTTTTATCCGGCCCGCCGGGCTGTGGGCAGAGGAGAGCGGTGTCAGCGCCCGCCCTTCCTCCCGCTTGCTCAGAGCCCCGGCAGCCCGATACTTACCTCTCCCCGTGCCTCCGCAGATCCGCTGTCTTCCTGGTCTGCGCTCCCTGTGACGTCTCAGGTCAGAGGGTGCGGTGACGTCTTTACACCGCGCCCTCCCCTGAGCCGTCACAGGGAGCGCAGTGCGGGACGTCACTGCCGCGACACTGGAGTCCGGACCTGAGCAGCGGCAGCAGGCAAGGAGGGAGGTGAGTATTGGATTTTTTTTTTTAATGTATGGAGGCATGGGACATAATATTAGGGGTGACATCCTGCCTGTGGCATTATATGGGGGGGTGACATCCTGCCTGTGGCATTATATGGGGGGGGGTGACATCCTGAACGGGGCATTATATGGGGGGGGTGACATCCTGAACGGGGCATTATATGGGGGGGGGTGACATGCTGCATGGGGCATTATATGGGGGGGTGACATGCTGCATGGGGCATTATATGGGGGGGTGACATCCTGAATGGGGCATTATATGGGGGGGTGACATCCTGAATGGGGCATTATATGGGGGGGTGACATGCTGCATGGGGCATTATATGGGGGGTGACATCCAGCATGGGGCATTATATGGGGGAGTGACATCCTGAATGGGGCATTATAAAGACAGGGGGGTGATATCTTGCACGGGGCATTATATGGTGGGAGAAAGGGAAATCCTGCATGGGGCATAATAAGGGGGGAACAGCCTGCATAGGGCATTATAAGGGGGAAACAGCCTGCCTATTGAGGACCTATGCTGCCTATTGGGGACATTTACCTGCCTATTGGGGACCTATGCTGCCTATTTGGGACATTTACCTGCCTATTTGGGACATTTACCTGCCTATTGGGGACCTATGTTGCCTATTGGAAACATTTACCTGCCTATTTGGGACATTTACCTGCCTATTGGGGACCTATGCTGGCTATTGGGAACATTTACCTGCCTATTGGGGACATTTACCTGCCTATTGGGGACCTATGCTGCCTATTGGGTACATTTACCTGCCTGTTTGGGACATTTACCTGCCTATTGGGGACCTATGCTGGCTATTGGGAACATTTACCTGCCTATTGGGGACATTTACCTGCCTATTGGGGACCTATGCTGCCTATTGGGTACATTTACCTGCCTGTTTGGGACATTTACCTGCCTATTGGGGACCTATGCTGCCTATTGGAATCATTTACCTGCCTATTTGGGACATTTACCTGCCTATTGGGGACCTATGCTGCCTATTGGGAACATTTACCTGCCTATTGGGGACATTTACCTGCCTATTGGGGACCTATGCTGGCTATTGGGTACATTTACCTGCCTATTGGGGACCTATGCTGCCTATTGGGGATATTTACCTGCCTATTGGGGATATTTACCTGCCTATTGAGGACCTATGCTGCCTATTGGGGACATTTACCTGCCTATTGGGGACCTATGCTGCTTATTGGGGATATTTACCTGCCTATTGGGGACCTATGCTGCCTATTGGGGACATTTACCTGCCTATTGGGGACCTATGCTGCTTATTGGGGATATTTACCTGCCTATTGAGGACCTATGCTGCCTATTGGGGACATTTACATGCCTATTGAGGACCTATGCTGCCTATTGGGCACAGTTACCTACCTATTGAAATACCGGTTGATTTAACTTTACTTGTTCTTCATTTAAATATTGTATTTGTTCCTGTATTGTTTTTTAACTACAAAATAAGATATGTGCAGTGTGCATAGTAATTTGTTCATAGTTTTTTTTAAAAACTATATTCCGGCCCTCCAATGGTCTGAGGGACCGTGAACTGGCCCCCTGTTTAAAAAGTTTGAGGACCCCTGGTGTAAAAGATGTCTGAACACCCTCTCTGAAGACTCCTGACTGTATAGTTAGTGTGACCTGTGGTTTTATGTGTTTTATCCTTATGTAGGCTCCAGTTTTCCTCTGTACAGGGGTGGACATGGTTAACTGTAGGGCCAGCCCATAGTTTGGGGAGGAGTAAGTGGGCACCAGGAGTTAGTTCCTGTTTTAATACAGAGTCTGAGTAGAGCTGCAGAGAAGAAAGGACAACTTCAATCGGATCTAGCCATAATTTTGCGTTTGCGAAGAGCAAATGTGACACCCCAGGGGTCTGGTTGCCACAGTGATAGAGATATTACGTCTGAGAGCAGGTGGGAGGTCTCTTGGTCAGGGATCCTATGCATGCCACACCTCCTGCCCAGTCCTGGGAGGGGAAGAACTTCCCCTATATAAACCTGGGGCTGAGGCAGGGTTAGTGAGTAGAGAAGAAGCAGAGAAAAGAAGCAAATATAGGAAGAAACAACAGGAGCTCTGTGGGAGCAGTGTACAAGGAGTCAGGGGCTGGCAGCTGCAGAGCTCGCCCTGACCGAGAAGATTTCTTACCGGACCCGGAGTCCGAGGCTGTGGGGACTAACTCCTGCCCAGCAGCAGAATCCGTCAGGCAGGGGATTCCAGGTCCTCTGGCCAAGAAACCTGAAGGCACGGTCACACGCATGGGACCAGCACCGCCATCGTGGAGCGGAAGCTACTAGAAGGCCCCGAGTCACCGGCCATACGGGTGAGCACCACACGGCACACTCAGGGACGTGGGCTACTTTTACCCGCCTCTAGCAAGGTAGCCAGAAGAGTACAGTTAGTTTGGGAGGCCTACAACTCCGCCTGGCCAGGGGAGATTCCATCTGCTCAAGGACTGACCAGGCCCCAATCGCTAGCCAGTACTCCAGGAGGGTCTATCTTTGTCACCAGTAAAGACCCTGAACTACACAGTACCGTCTCCGAGTGGTTCCTGCTACCCCCATCATCCACGTCGGCTGCCCTGAGGCCATACCCCTCCCGTTGGGGGTTATACTATCACGCTGCACAATCCTACCACCGGCCTCAGCGGTCTGCCCTGCAGCAGCAGCTCCCTGGCTGCACTCAACGGGTGGCGTAGTCATCTAACATCTACTGCTAAAACATCGCCGCTTAGTCTGACTCCCTGGGCACGGACCGGATCACCGCCACGAGACTACAACCCTCAACAGATCCGGCTCCGGGTAAGCTCCCGCGTGCGCAACGCTGCGCGACACAGGCCCAGGGGCGCGTCAACTTTGGCGTAGTCGGCAGGATCTCGTGCCCGCAACCACCGGGTACTGCGTGCCTGAAAAAGAGACTTTTCAAACTTACCTTCCGGCGCCATCTTCAGCCTTCTTCCCGCCATCGGTGAAGTTTCCCGCCATCCGGCGCCATCTTCTGCCTTCTTCCCGCCATCCGTGGAGTTTTCCCGCCATTGGACGCCATCTTGAGGACGCCGCGCGGGAAGAAGAGGGGGCGTGGACTCCGAAAGCGCGCGAGAACTGAAGCCCCGCCTCACGTCCGGACGTTGCGTAAGGTCCTGGAAGGAGCCCAGCAGACGCCGACGTCACAAGAGCGCGACGGAAGGTCCTCAACCCTGACGATCCACTGCGGAGCCGCGGCCTACGGAAGAGGATCATCGCAAGGTAGGCCACGGTCCACTAGGGGGGAGGAAGATGTCGGATACGGAGGAGAGCTTCACTGCCTCAACCCCTGCCAGCGCTACCGCTGCTGCAGTTATGCCCTTCACCATGCCCTATATCCCGGGAGCAGCTTGGCTACCCCAGTACTCAGGGGAGTCACATACCCTGCATGACTTTAGAGAAAAGCTGGATAGCCTCTTCCAGGTGTACCCCCTCACAGAAGAGCAAAAAGTGAGCATCCTGGTGGCCCAACTAACCGGGGCAGCCAAAAGGGAAGTAAAATCCTGGCCACCTGGGAGGAATACTGTCGCAGGGATACTAACCCGGCTGAAGGACACCTTTGATACCCGCACCTCAGCCGAGATTAAGCTTAGATTCTACGGGTGCAAGCAGCGAGCGCATGAGAGTATAAGGGACTATGCACTAAACCTACAAGAGGCCCTGAGGGCCATTAAGCAGACCGACCCTGATGGAGTGGGAAACGAGGACAGGCTGTTGACCGAACAGTTTATAGAGGGACTATATTGTAATACCCACCGAACCCAGTTGCGGGCAATGGCCTTACAGGATCCCCATCTGGGCTTTGCACAGTTCAAGGACAGAGCCATCCGGGTGCTCCGAGAACCGGCACCGGGTGGCGTTGTGACCCACAGGCGCCCTGCTATCACTTACCACCAGGAGGCGGCGCCCTTGTCGGCGGGGCCTGTGGGAGCTGATGCGCAGGCTTTGGACAATGACCCGGCTCCAGACCTACACCATCAGGTCCAAGAGCTAGCTAAGAGCGTTGCTGCGCTAACCCGAACTGTGCAGTCTTTACAGGCTTCCACCCCAGGGAAGATCCAGCTGGCATCCGGACCGGAGGACATCCCGTGGCGTCGACCAAGGAGGACCCCACCGGCCAGAGGAAGACCCAGTGACCGATACAGCGAGGACGGACGACCCATCTGCCGCCGCTGCAATCAACCCGGACATATGGCAAGGTACTGTTCTTTAAACGGGCACAACCTGGGGTAGAGGGCCAACCCCCAGGAAAAAGATCACCAGGCCCATCGAACTGGCGCGACAGATATGTGGGAGGACGTCCAGTCTTGCCTGTGGTACTGGATGGCATTCCCATGAGTGCCCTACTGGACACCGGGTCACAGGTCACCACCATCCCGTACGTGCTCTTTAAGCAGTACTGGAATGACTCGGATATTACCCGCTACCCTGACGACGACTTGAGTATCATCGCCAGCAATGGCCAGCCCGTGCCACAGATCGGATTTAAAGAGGTGACCATCAAAATCGGAAGAGTCGAACTGGCAGCACAGGGACTGATCATTGTAGATATTGACAAACATGAGAGTCACCCAAAAATAACTCTGGGAACTAATGTAATTGAAAATTGTCTTGCAGAGGTGATTTTCCTTCTACAGCAGGTTGCCAAGAACGCCAGCGCCGGCGAGCAGCGGGTGCTCCAGAAAGAGATCCGGGCACTGATGCGACGGCAACAGGTGGAACTCTCCGGCGGTGAGATTGGTAGTGTAAGAATGTGTGACCCTTTTCCTATTGCCATGCCCCCAAAAAGTGAAATGATGATTTGGTGCCGGGCAGCTATTGGTCTGAGAGGTAGGGATTACCAGGCAATGGTAGAACCAGTTTACTCAGACAGTAGGCCCACCATTTTGACAGCCCGGGGGGTGGTTGATGTACGCCATGGGAGGGTGCCCGTTCGCATAATAAATATCGGGGAGAGGGAAGTGTACCTGCCCCGGTATGCCACGCTAGCCAAATTATATACCATTAACCAAAATTCTATACAATCTGTGGAACCCTTGCCTCCATCTCACCCGGAGGAAGGTAACGGCTCTAAGAAAAACATGGAGGACTGGTGTCAGCAACTACATCTAGGTACTGACTCCACTCCCTCACACCAGAAACAAGGAGTCTATCGGGTGGTTCAAGAGTACGAGAGAGTGTTCAGTAAACACCCGTTAGACTTCGGGCGAGTCAAGGGGGTAGAACACCACATCCCCACGGGAGACCATCCTCCTATAAAAGAGAGGTATCGACCCGTACCCCCTGCCCACTACCAACACGCTAAGGGGATGCTTAGAGACATGAAGGAGGCTGGGGTGATCAGGGATAGCTGTAGCCCCTGGGCAGCTCCACTAGTCTTAGTCCGAAAGAAAGACAACACCATGAGGATGTGTGTAGATTACCGGAAAATCAACCGTATCACACACAAGGATGCGTACCCCTTACCAAGGATAGAGGAGTCATTGGCTGCTTTAAGATCTGCTAACTTCTTCTCTACCTTGGATCTCACTAGCGGGTACTGGCAGGTTCCTGTAGCAGAGGCGGACCGGGAGAAGACTGCATTCACCACCCCGATGGGACTTAGTGAGTTCACCTGCATGCCGTTCGGACTCTGCAACGCACCAGGAACCTTCCAACGATTAATGGAGTGCTGTCTGGGCCACAGAAACTTCGAGACGGTCCTGTTGTACCTGGACGATGTCATCGTATATTCTAAGACTTATGAGGACCACCTGAAACACCTGGCGGAGGTGTTCGAAGCTCTGGCGAGTTACGGCCTAAAGGTGAAACCCTCCAAGTGTCACCTCCTGAAACCAAAGGTGCAGTACCTGGGACACGTGGTGAGCGCTGACGGAGTGGCTCCCGACCCTGATAAGATCACCGCAATTAAGGAATGGCCAAGCCCCTCCAGCGTAAAAGAAGTGCGGCAGTTCCTCGGGTTGGTAGGCTACTACCGAAGGTTTATTCCCGGTTTCACCAGAAAGGCAGCACCTATGCAGGACCTCCTGATAGGCCAGTCCCGGAAGGCCAAGAACCAGAAGCCGCCCTTCAAATGGGAGGAGCTGGAAGAAGAGTCCTTCCGCCAGCTGAAGATGGCCCTCACGGGGGATGAAATCCTGGCGTACCCGGATTATAGCCAGCCCTTTATCCTCTACACCGACGCCAGTAACATCGGGCTAGGAGCCGTACTGTCCCAGATTCAGCAGGGGAAAGAACGAGTAATCGCCTACGCCAGCCGAAAACTGCGACCCACCGAAAGGAACCCCGAGAATTACAGCTCATTTAAGCTAGAGTTCCTGGCCGTGGTATGGGCAGTCACCGAGCGCTTTAAGCATTACCTCGCTTCTTCCCGGTTCACCGTGTACACGGATAACAACCCGTTGACACACCTGGACACGGCAAGACTCGGTGCCCTGGAGCAGAGGTGGATGGCCCGTCTGTCCAACTACGAGTTCACAATCAAATACCGGGCAGGACGCTCCAATACCAACACGGACGCCCTGTCCAGGATGCCCAACCTGCCGGACGGAGGAGAAGATCCGGAGGGACTGGAAGAAGTTGAACTCCCTGCGTTCCACCGTCATGGGACTATCCAGTATTCCCACCGGGTAAGGAGTAAGCAGGCTGCTACGTTGAACCCCTTACCCCACTACAACTGGGCAGAAACGCAAGACAGCGACCCTGCCGTCCGACTGGTGAAGGAGATGCTGACTCGGCCGGAGGCTCGCCTTGAATCAGACGCTCCGGAGGAAGCCAAACAACTATGGGCAGAGAAGAGTCGACTGTTCCTTTACAAAGGGAAGTTGTGCCGCAGAATGGTTAACTCCCGGACGCATGAATTACTCTGGCAAGTAGTGGTGCCACGAAGAGACGCAGCCATGGTGATGGAGGCATACCACGACGGAGCTGGACACTTCGGGTGGAAGAAGCTGGAGTTCCTGCTGCGCGAGCGGTTCCACTGGGTAGGCATGAGGGGAACCATCGAGAAGTGGTGCAGAGACTGTGGCCCGTGCAACCTGAGAAGGAAGGACCGTGCCAGCCAGAAGACTCCCCTGCAGTCCATCGTCACCCGGCAACCGTTGGAACTGGTAGCCTTGGATCATGTAAAGCTGACCCCAAGCAGAAGTGGCTACGTCTACGCGTTAACCATCGTGGATCATTACTCCCGGTTCTTGGTTGTCGTCCCCGTCAAGGACTTAACGGCTCAAACAGCAGCTAGAGCCTTCCAGCAGCACTTCTGCCGTCCACACGGGTACCCGGACCAAGTGCTGACGGACCAGGGACCTGCCTTTGAAGCGGAGGTCTTCCAGGAATTTTGCAATCTGTATGGCTGCCGGAAGATAAGGACGACACCCTACCATCCGCAAACTAATGGACTTTGTGAAAAAATGAACCAGGTGGTAATGGATCTTCTAAAAACGTTGCCTCTGGAAGAACGCAGTCTGTGGCCTGAGAAGTTGCCCGATCTGGTGGACCTATACAACCACATCCCGGTAGGTTCCACCAACTGTACCCCGGCTTACCTAATGAGGGCGAGACCTGGTAAGTTACCTGTTGACCTGGAAATGGGAGTCCTGACACCCGAGGACACTTCACCAGAACCGGAAAGTACAGGAGAGCGTGGAGCGAAGTCTCTGTCAGGCTAGGGAAAGACAAGAGAAAACTTACAACCAATATGCTCCCGCCGTTCCCCTGGTACCCGGAGAGCAGGTCTTAAAGAGGAAAAGACGGCTCCACAAGTTGGACGACCAGTGGGAGAAGGACCCGTACACCGTACTGCCCTCAAGCCACGATAACCCGAAGGTCTGTACCATCAGTAAAGACGGAGGGGAAACCACAGCCATTGTATCCCGGGACCACCTGAAGAAGTGTCCCGAACAACTGAGGAACCCTGAAGAGGAACAAGAAGACCATCGACCCGTAGAGGAAAGGGAAGATATGGTTAGTACTGTGCTCGGGGACTTCCCTCGGTCTTGGACTCAAGTCAATGGTGCAGTTGTGGTACCCGTACTCACCTTCCTCCAACCGTCATCCCAAGCACCTACGGAGCAACGGGTAGAGCTGGAAGAACAGCCGGTCCAGGAGGCAGAAGACCCCACACCCGCAGACCAGGAGGATCAATCCTCTGCTTGCAGTGAGCCTGCCATATCCCTAGTGAGCCAGGGAACTCGTAGACAGCTGCCCAGTTTACCCTTGACAGCTCCTACACCCTGTAGTTCGGGGCCAGACAGTCAGCTCCGTAGGTCCACCAGAGCCACTAGAGGCCAGTTACCCGCACGCTGGAGGATTTAAAGTGTATAAATTGTTTTATTTATGTTTACCTGTGTATTGTTGCTTGTGTATAATTTTGTGTTTCTAGTTATTTTTAGGAGTCCTTGGTGGATCTTCCGGGAATCCTTGTACAATTAGTTGGAGCGTAACCCAGGATGGACTAGAGACTGTTAAGGACTCGGGGCAAGACAGACCCCTACCTGGTTACGTCTCCCTGTTTTGGTGAAATGGACACCTTTGTTTTCTTCAAAACTGCACCCGGTTGCGGACACGCCGTAACCATCTTTATGTGTTTTTCTTATTGTATTATTATTGTTTATACCTTGTTATGTTTTTCTAAAAATATGTTTAGTCCCGGAGTACTAAATTTCACTAGGGGGGAATGTGACACCCCAGGGGTCTGGTTGCCACAGTGATAGAGATATTACGTCTGAGAGCAGGTGGGAGGTCTCTTGGTCAGGGATCCTATGCATGCCACACCTCCTGCCCAGTCCTGGGAGGGGAAGAACTTCCCCTATATAAACCTGGGGCTGAGGCAGGGTTAGTGAGTAGAGAAGAAGCAGAGAAAAGAAGCAAATATAGGAAGAAACAACAGGAGCTCTGTGGGAGCAGTGTACAAGGAGTCAGGGGCTGGCAGCTGCAGAGCTCGCCCTGACTGAGAAGATTTCTTACCGGACCCGGAGTCCGAGGCTGTGGGGACTAACTCCTGCCCAGCAGCAGAATCCGTCAGGCAGGGGATTCCAGGTCCTCTGGCCAAGAAACCTGAAGGCACGGTCACACGCATGGGACCAGCACCGCCATCGTGGAGCGGAAGCTACTAGAAGGCCCCGAGTCACCGGCCATACGGGTGAGCACCACACGGCACACTCAGGGACGTGGGCTACTTTTACCCGCCTCTAGCAAGGTAGCCAGAAGAGTACAGTTAGTTTGGGAGGCCTACAACTCCGCCTGGCCAGGGGAGATCCCATCTGCTCAAGGACTGACCAGGCCCCAATCGCTAGCCAGTACTCCGGGAGGGTCTATCTTTGTCACCAGTAAAGACCCTGAACTACACAGTACCGTCTCCGAGTGGTTCCTGCTACCCCCATCATCCACGTCGGCTGCCCTGAGGCCATACCCCTCCCGTTGGGGGTTATACTATCACGCTGCACAATCCTACCACCGGCCTCAGCGGTCTGCCCTGCAGCAGCAGCTCCCTGGCTGCACTCAACGGGTGGCGTAGTCATCTAACATCTACTGCTAAAACATCGCCGCTTAGTCTGACTCCCTGGGCACGGACCGGATCACCGCCACGAGACTACAACCCTCAACAGATCCGGCTCCGGGTAAGCTCCCGCGTGCGCAACGCTGCGCGACACAGGCCCAGGGGCGCGTCACAGACATACTAGGGAATACATTTCAGCATTCAAGTAACAGTGGCAGCAGTACTCCATACCAAAGGCAAGTTGGGGCACCCACTGAAAAATAAATCATTTTAAAGCTAGTCTCAGTGTTAGCCAGACCTGGAGGTCTTTGTGAAGAAATATGGGATCAGTCAGGCTGGTACAATGGTCACAGCGCAATACATCGACCCATGTAGCCCTGTACTGGGAATATGAAGGCCCTCGGTGGAGCTTGTTGTTCATTTGCAAAGTTCTACACAAGTATTGCGCCACCGTCCTCAACCATCAAATGTGAACCTCTGTCATACTATACAGATGAAAGTTTAAAGCATTATTCCTGCTACCCATTGTACATTTTTTCCAGACCTAGTAAATGAGAGTTTATTTTCGGAAACATGTCTGTCTTCTTCTTTGCGGAGTTAAAGAGTCCCAGTGTCTCACCAACTGTGGCAGAACATAGTCTGAAGGTGCCATCAGCTGAATCCGTAATATGTGCACACAACGAGGAACCCCTTGTCTCGTCCCTTACACCTTCACCATACTTCATTGTTGCTTGCAGACCCTCTATATTGTTCCACTCTCCAGCCCTTTGACAAACTAACTGTCTTCTGTGAACGGCAAATATTTCACATTTTTGCTCATTAGTCCATAGCCAAGGCTGACATTTTTCGGCACCCTTGTTTCTATGACTAAGATATTGTTTTTGATTACAATTCTTCCTTGAAGACCACTTCTGGCCAGAACTTTGGATGGGATGGGAGCATTTTTGTGCCAGCTCTGTGCTCAGGCTTGGACTGGCCGACAGGAGAATCCTCCAGTGGACCCCTGTGCAGAGTGGCCACCACCCTTTTATATGAGCAGTACTTGGCACAATAAACTTTACTCACTATGTGCAGACAAAGGTAGCATCTTATTCATTTACCAATCTACCCAGTTCATGGTTATATAAATTTGTGATTGAGGATAATGTCACATTTGCATGTAGTTGAGAAGTGGGGCCCTAAAGTTGGACAGTGGGGGTCTCTGGCACCAGTCAGACACTGCTTGTGTCTCTTGTATTCGGTGTCTCTGTGTCCCGGTCTTCAGTCTTCAAGCAGGTAGTTTGTTGTGTAGGACATACACTATTTTAGTGCCCTTCCCCCATCACAGAGATTGGTCTCCATAAGGATGTGTGCCCACGATGCATTTTTAAACTTTTCCGCAGCAGCAAAAACGCTGCAGAAACGCTTAAAAAACGCATGGTAGAAGGCCTGCCATGGTCCCCAATGATAATCCGCATGTGCTGTGCACATGCTGCGGAAATTTCCACTGCGGATTATCATTGCGGAAAAAAACGCAGCACTACCAATTATTTTGCGGAAGTGCTGCGTTTTCGCCGCCATTTACTTGCATTAGATCGCATGGATTACGCATCACTGTATATGTAGATGCGCATTCCATGCGTTCTAATGTGTGGATCGTACCCAGGTCTAGAGAAGAGGAGACTCTCCTCCGGACCCTTGTACCATAGAAAATTGTAAAAAAAAATGAATAAAATAAGTATATATTTATTTTTTACCTTCTGGCGGCCCCCGATGAGCTCCTCCTCTCATGCCGGCAGTTCGATGGACTGAAGGAATTGCGCTGACGTCATAGTCATGTGACGGGTCACGCGACACTGACGTCGGCAGGTCCTTCAGTGTAACATGATCTGCCGGCAGCCGGGACGGTGAAGCTAGACACCGGGGGCCATCAGAAGGTAAGTAAATATTTATTTTTTGACATTCTCTTGGGTCACACTATATAAATCCATGCTGGTTGCATGGATTTATATAGTGTGACCAAGTTGTCAAGCACTTTCCAAGTGATGCTAAAATCGCTTGGAAAGCACTTGTCAAACCGCATGCGGAAATGCATGTGAAGAACGCTTCACATCCGCATGTCCCTGGCAGGAAAAACGCATGTACAATCCGCATGTACAATCCGCATGTACAATCCGCACGTACAATCCACATGCATTTTTTCTGCCAGGGGAGATGCAGAAACGCTCAGGAAAAATCCGGAGCATTTCTGCATCGTGGGCACATTGTTAGAACCCTCCTGTTAGTTTTTGCTATCTTGTGTTTTGCAGTCACGTGACGATCTACCTATATATTCCAGCTCCTCCCTTCTGGCTTTGCTGGACTTCAGTGTTGTTTGACTGTTTTGCTAGCCTGGTGCTTCTGTGCCTTTCTCTGTTTGCTTGGTCCTCTTGGACCTCTAGTACTTTTTGTCAGTTTGTCTTTTGTGTTCTACAACAATTTCTGTTTAGGAGGTGTCCCATTTTTGTCCCAGTCCTTAGTTCTTTAGGGACCCCTACCTTAATTCTATAGGTCTTCGTTCAGACTAGCTGAGGACGAAGGTGGGTCTGTTCACTAGGAACAGGCAGCCCGCTACATCGTAGGGATTCAGCTTAGTCTTACTGTAGGGACAGCTTTCCCCTATCTTTCCTTAGTTCTTCTTGCAGATCACAACAGTAAGTCCAGCCCAAAAAAAAAACTAAAAGGAAAGAAATTCAGGGATCAGTATGGTTTCCGTCCAGGAGTTGGCTCAACGCGTGCAAGGATTGTCTCTGGAGGTGGCCGAGCTTCAGCAACACGTGAGTAGCTGTCCTGGAGCGCATTTTGTGGAACCAAAGGTAGGACTGCCTGATGTTTTTTATGGTAAACAGCAAGATTTTTTTCCTTTAAAAATGCTTATTTGTTATATTTTCGTTTGAGACCAAGTTCCTCTGGGAATGAATCACAGCGCATTGGTTTTATTATGTCACTTTTGCGCAAAGAACCACAGGGTTGGGCCTTTTCCCTCCAGCCTAATGATCCGTGTTTAAATTCTGTTGAAGAATTTTTTTCTGCTATGGGGCTATTATATGACGATCCTGATCGAATCTCATCTGCTGAATCAGAACTTAGACGTTTGAATCAGGGGTCTGATGATGTTGAAAATTATTTCACACACATCAGGAGATGGGCTTCAGAAGTTAAGTGGAATGATTCGGCGCTTAGATGTTTATTTCTTGCTGGTCTGAGTGAAAGGGTTAAGGATTTGCTAATTGCATTCCCTGCACCTGAGACTCTGCAGGAGGCTATGCAGTTAGCTGTTCGTATAGACAGGAGACTGAGGTGCAGGCTCAATGACGTAAAGACTCCTGTAATGTCAGGTCCTAGTCCCCAGAAAATCTGCACTGACGGCGGGGAACCGATGGAGGTTGGGGAGATGTCACTCCACTCTCAGGAAAAAGACTGGAGATTCGCTGAGGGATTGTGTCTTTATTGTGGTAAAGGTGACCATTTGATTAAGTATTGTGAGCGTCATTTAAGTAAAGAAAAAAAAAGGTCAGTTACGCCCGTATAGCTTGTTTATGCTCTGCAAGAGTATTTCTTTCTGGGAGTACTACTCTGCAGGGAGATTTGATTGAATTTCAGGTATTTGTGGATTGTGGTTCAGCACTTAATGTGATTGATAAAGGGTTTTTGGAAAACCTTAAATTGAAATCCAAACCTTTGTCATCACTTATTTCTGTGGTTGCAATTGATAACACTCCTTTGAACTGTATTACTCACAAGGTTGCAGTATTTTCTCGCACTATCAATGGAGTTCACCAAGAAATTTTGGACTTGGTTGTTTTGGATAATTTACCCTCTCCAGTTGTTCTAGGATTGCCTTGGTTAAAACTGCACAATCCTTTATTGGACTGGTCTACTAATGTGATTAAGTTTTGGAGTCCGAAGTGCTATGATAAATGTTGTAATGGTCGCTCTGCGGCTGTGGAAAAAGTGGAATTACCTGTACCTATTCAAGATTTTTGGAGGGTTTTTTTGGAGGAGTCGCAAGTTTTACCTCCTCATAGGGATTATGATTGCGCCATTGAGTTTGTTCTGGGTGCTACTCTTCCCAAAAGTCGCTTGTTTAAACTGACTATCCCTGAAAGAAAGGCCTTGGAGGAGTACAAAGAGACTAGCCTGGTTGCTAGTCACATTAGACCTTCTAAGTCGCCTGTGGCAGTCGGATTCTTCTTTGTTAAAAAAAAGGACGGCGGTTTATGTCCATGTCTGGATTTTCGTGAAATAAGATTACCGTACGCAATTCCTACCCGTTACCGTTAATTCCTGACTTGTTTAACCAGTTAGTGGGAGACAAGTGGTTCTCCAAAATTGATCTCCGGGGGGCATACAATTTGTTACGTGTGAAGGAGGGTGATGAATGGAAAACTGCTTTTAACACTCCGGTAGGTCATTTTGAAAATCTGGTGATGCCTTTTGGTCTTACCAATGCACCTGCATTTTTTCAGAACCCTATTAATGACATCCTGAGACCTCTGATTGGTAAGAATGTGGTTGTGTATTTGGATGACATTTTGATTTATTCACCAGATCTGGAGTCCCATTGGCAGAGTGTACGTGAAGTTTTGCAGTTATTGGGTGATATTTCACTCTTTGCTAATCTGGAGAAATGTGAGTTTGCTGTGCAGAAAATTTGTTTTTTGGGCTACATTGTCTCCAGCGATTGCTTTGAGATGGACCCTGTGAAGGTTCAGGCTGTGCAGGAATGGCCTAGGCCTATTGGTTTGAAATCTATACAGAGATTTTTGGGTTTTGCCAATTATTACAGGAAATTCATTAAGAATTTTTCTGTAATTGTTAAACCTCTAACCGATCTCACCAGGAAAGGTGCGAATACGGCCCAGTGGACTACTGAGGCCATTGAAGTTTTTGAGTATCTCAAAGAGAGGTTCAGTTCTGCCCCTATCCTTATGCAGACTGATGAGACCAAGCCTTTTTTGGTCGAGGTCGATGCTTCATCGGTGGGGGTCGGAGCAGTTTTGTCTCAGGAGAACAAGGGTGGAGTACATCCTTGTGCCTTCTTTTCGAAAATTTTTTCGGAAACCGAACTGAATTATGATGTTGGAAATCGG
This sequence comes from Phyllobates terribilis, assembly GCF_046119375.1. Classification (NCBI taxonomy): domain Eukaryota; kingdom Metazoa; phylum Chordata; class Amphibia; order Anura; family Dendrobatidae; genus Phyllobates; species Phyllobates terribilis. The sequence goes on from NW_027363283.1 coordinate 101,720, forward strand.
GAGCTGCTGGCTATTAAACTCGCGTTTGAACATTGGCGTCATTTTTTGGAAGGCGCTAGATTTCCTATTCAGGTTTTCACAGATCATAAGAATTTGATTTATCTGGATGCTGCCAAGCGCTTGAATGCCCGTCAAGCTAGGTGGGCACTTTTTTTTTCTCGGTTTCATTTTTCTGTTACCTATTTCCCTGGTACTAAGAATGTTAAAGCCAATGCTTTATCTCGCAGCTTCTCTCCTACGGTCGGTGCCGAGGAGGAGGAGAGCATTTTACAGAAAGGAGTTGTGGTGGCGGCTTTGGACTCTGTTTTGGAGAATGGGATTCTGAAAGCTCAAGATGATGCTCCATCTAACACTCCCCATGGGAGGTTGTTCGTGCCTGGAGCCTTTAGGAGAGATTTGTTTGTGGAGTGTCATGAGTCTCTGTTGGCAGGTCATCCAGGAATTTCGGAGACTAAGAGACTGATCAGTCGCAGTTTTTGGTGGCCTGGATGGCAGAAGGAAGTCATCAAGTGAGTGTGTCAGTGTACTGTGTGCGCTAGGTCAAAGGCTTCACATACTCCTGCTGCGGGGTTGCTTTGCCTTCTGGATGTTCCTAGTGCGCCTTGGACGCATCTCACTATGGATTTTATTACTGATCTTCCTGTGTCCGAGGGTTTTACTGTCATCTGGGTGGTCGTGGACCGTTTTAGTAAGATGTGTCATTTGGTTCCATTCATTAAGTTGCCCTGCGCCAAGACACTCGCTAAGGCATTTGTTAAGGAGATTGTCAAGCTCCATGGTGTTCCCACGGATATTGTTTCTGATAGAGGACCTCAGTTTGTGGCTTGCTTTTGGCGTGCTTTTTGTGCAGGTTGGGAGTCCATTTGTCATTTTCGTCTGGTTATCATCCTGAGTCTAATGGACAGACTGAAAGAAAGAACCAGGATGTTGAGCAGTTTTTGCGTTGCTTTGTGGCGGACAATCAAGAGGTGTGGTCGGAGTTTCTGCTTCTCGCAGAATTTGCTCTTAACAGTCATACATCCTCCTCTGCTGGGTGTTCTCCTTTTTTTTTGTTGTACTGGGAGACATCCGTCTTTTGGTTCTTTCTCCAAATTGGGGTCGGCGGTGCCGGAGGAGGAGAATTTTTCCGGTGATTTAGAGAGAGTTTGGACTAATGTACGTTGTAACCTTCAAGAGGCTAACAAAAAGTCCAAGAAGTATTTTGACAGGAAACGTAAAGAGGTTTTGTTTACTGTGGGTGACATGGTTTGGTTGTCCTTGAAGAACCTGCGTTTGAGGATTCCCTCTAAAAAACTGGGTCCTAAGTTTGTGGGTCCATTTAAAGTGCTTCAGGTTGTTAACCCACCTGCTGTTAGGTTGGATGTCCCTACTTCCTGGAAGATTAATCCTGTATTTCATGTTTCCTTCTTGAAAAAGGCTGACGTATCTAATAGGGACGCCACTGTCACAGTTCCTCCTGTGGTGGAAGACGGCGAATATGAAATTTCTCGTATTTTGAATTCTAGATGGCATAGAGGGAAATTACAGTATCTTGTCTCCTGGAAGGGTTTCGGTCCCGAAGACTACTCCTGGGTAAGGACGGATGATGTCTCTGCTCCTAGGCTAGTTAAAGCTTTCCACAGGAGGTTTCCTCAAAGGCCTGGGCCTGGAGGATCAGGAGGATCCTCATAGAAGAGGGGGTTCTGTTAGAACCCTCCTGTTAGTTTTTGCTATCTTGTGTTTTGTGGCCACGTGACCACCTGCCTATATATTCCAGCTCTGCCCTTCTGGCTTTGCTGGACTTCAGTGTTGTTTGACTGTTTTGCTAGCCTGGTGCTTCGGTGCCTAGCTCTGTCAGTTTGCTTGGTCCTCTTGGACCTCTAGTACTTTTTGTCAATTTGTCTTTTGTGTTCTACAACAATTTCTGTTTAGGAAGTGTCCCATTTTTGTCCCAGTCCTTAGTTCTTTAGGAGCCCTTCCTTAATTCTATAGGTCTTCGTTCAGACTAGCCGAAGAAAAAAGTGGGTCTGTTGACTAGGAACAGGCAGCCCGCTACATCGTAGGGATTCAGCTTAGTCTTACTGTAGGGACAGCTTTCCCCTATCTTTCCTTATTTCTTCTTGCAGATCATAACACACATAGCCTTACTTTGTTATTTAGATAGACAGATAGATAGAGGGCTGCCACCAGGAATTTCAGGGCCCAATATTGGCAACATTTTCAAGCTCCCTTGAGACTCCGCCCAGGCTCCACCCCAGCTCCACCTCCACCCCTCGAAACTTCCACAGTCCCACCACCAAATATTGGAAAAACTCCACTTCTGCACCACGCCCTCACCAATCACAGATTTACAGTTCCCACTCAACCATATATCACATACATAGCCAGCAACTTTTGTTTTGGCCAAAAGATTTTTTTAATCAACCACCACGACAAGTTAGACTCTTTTGGCTGGGCCCTACTTTACTCTAACCTATTAAACCTTTCTTAAAATATCCAATACTCTTTTTAGGTATATTTTTATTTCTTTTTCTTTAAAGGAATGTGTCACATACATTTTTTAAAATGACTAATAATATCACATTCAAGGAACAAAAACCATCACACCATAGCCGGACCACAATTTACCATCACATAGTCACCAAATAATACCACATACAAGGTATACTGCCACACCATGACCAGACCACATATTACCACCACATAGTGATCAAATAATAGCACATACAAGGAAAAAATACCGCCACACCATGGCCAGACCACATATTACCACCACATAGTGATCAAATAATACCACATACAAGGAAAAAATACCGCCACACCATGGCCAGACCACATATTACCACCAAATGGTCACCAAATAATACCACATATACACTGTGTGCAGAATTATTAGGCAAATAAGTATTTTGATCACATGATAATTTTTATACATGTTGTCCTACTCCAAGCTGCATAGGCTTGAGAGCCAACTACCAATTAAGTAAATCTGGTGATGTGCATCTCTGTAATGAGGAGAGGTGTTGACTAATGACATCAACACCCTATATAAGGTGTGCTTAATTATTAGGCAACTTCCTTTCCTTTGGCAAAATGGGTCAGAAGAGAGATTTGACGGGCTCTGAAAAGTCCAAAATTGTGAGATGTCTTGCAGAGGGATGCAGCAATCTTGAAATTTCCATACTTTTGAAGCGTGATCACCGAACAATCAAGCGTTTCATGGCAAATAGCCAACAGGGTCGCAAGAAGCGTGTTGGCCAAAAAAGGCGCAAAATAACTGCCCATGAATTGACGAAAATCAAGCGTGAAGCTGCCAAGATGCCATTCGCCACCAGCTTTGCCATATTTCAGAGCTGCAACGTTACTGGAGTATCAAAAAGCACAAGGTGTGCGATACTCAGGGACATGGCCAAGGTAAGGAAGGCTGAAAAACGACCACCTTTGAACAAGAAACATAAGATAAAATGTCAAGAATGGGCCAAGAAATATCTTAAGACTGATTTTTCAAAGGTTTTATGGACTGATGAAATGAGAGTGACTCTTGATGGGCCAGATGGATGGGCCAGAGGCTGGATCAGTAAAGGGCAGAGAGCTCCACTTCGACTCAGACGCCAGCAAGGTGGAGGTGGGGTACTGGTATGGGCTGATATAATCAAAGATGAACTTATGGGACCTTTTCGGGTTGAGGATGGAGTGAAGCTCAACTCTCAGACCTACTGCCACTTTCTGGAAGACAACTTCTTCAAGCAGTGGTACAGGAAGAAGTCGGTATCGTTCAAAAAAAACATGATTTAAATGCAGGACAATGCTCCCTCACATGCATCCAACTACTCCACAGCGTGGCTGGCCAGTAAAGGTCTAAAAGAAGAAAAAATAATGACATGGCCCCCTTGTTCATCTGATCTGAACCCCATAGAGAACCTGTGGTCCATCATAAAATGTGAGATCTACAGGGAGTGAAAACAGTACACCTCTCGGAACAGTGTCTGGGAGGCTGTGGTGGCTGCTGCACGCAATGTTGATCGAAAACATATCAAGCAACAGACAGAATCTATGGATGGAAGGCTGTTGAGTGTCATCATAAAGAAAGGTGGCTATAATGATCACTAATTTTTTTGGTTTTTGTTTTTGCATGTCAGAAATGTTTATTTCTAAATTTTGTGCACTGATATTGGTTTACCTGGTGAAAATAAACAACTGACATAGGATTATATTTGGTTTTTATTAAGTTGCCTAATAATTCTGCACAGTAATAGTTACCTGCACACACAGATATCCTCCTAAGATAGCCAAATCTAAAAAAAAAACACTCCAACTTCCAAAAATATTAAGCTTGGATATTTATGAGTCTTTTGGGTTGATTGAGAACATAGTTGTTGATCAATAATAAAAATAATCCTCTAAAATACAACTTGCCTAATAATTCTGCACACAGTGTAAGGGACAAATACCGCCACACCATGACCGGACCACATATTACCACCACATAGTGACCAAATAATACAATACTGATCATTAATAAAAAAAAAAAAAAATACTAATATTACCATAAGTGCCATTATACACAGGAGCTCTCTACATAGTAGACGGTGTACAGTGATCACCAGTGACATTATACACAGGAGCTCTGTATATAGTGTCAGTGTACAGGTAATACAGTGATCACCAGTGACATTATACATAGGAGCTGTGTATATAGTGTACAGGTAATACAGTGATCACCAGTGACATTATACACAGGAGCTCTGTATATAGGGTCAGTGTACAGGTAATACAGTGATCACCAGTGACATTATACATAGGAGCTGTGTATATAGTGTACAGGTAATACAGTGATCACCAGTGACATTATGCACAGGAGCTCTCCATATAGTGTATAGTGTACAGGTAATACAGTGATCACCAGTGACATACACAGGAGCTCTGCACATTAGTATATAGTGTCATTGTACAGAGAACACACTGACTCACAAGTGACGTCTCTAGTTGAAGTCCTTCATCTTCGCTTTTTTTCACTTTCATCCAGCGCAGACCGACCTCACTTCTTCCAGCCAGGACTCGTCTCTGCATAAAATAGCACACAGTTATCTAGAGCACATTCCCCAATTTCTACATTACGCAGCTGAATACAGATGTGCACCCACCATTAATATATAATTAGTTATTATGCAACCCACCATTCCAAATACAAATTGTAATCCACCACGGCCCCCCCCACTAACTGTAAATAGCCACTTTCTCCACCCAATAAATATATAAATTAAATAGCACCTGTACTCTTTCCCAATTCATTACCAGTCACACTCCTGCATCCTCAACACCCCCCACTCTGTACCTTCCGCTCCCCCAATTCATTATATTTACATGAACCCCTCCACTCCAATTCATTATGTCATGTTCATGCTCTCTCCCAACCTGTATTCATAATCATTTATTCTCCCCCACTCCCAATTCATCATTTGCTCTCCCCCACTCCCAATTCATTATTTGCTCTCCCCCACTCCCAATTCACCATTAGCTCTCCCCACCCCCCATTCAACATTTGCTCTCCCCACTCCAAATTCACCATTAGCTCTCCCCACTCCAAATTCACCACTAGCTCTCCCCACCCCCCACTCCCAATTCACCATTTGCTCCCCCCATCCCCACTCCCCATTCACCATTTGCTCTCCCCACTCCCAACTCATCATTTGCTCTCCCCACTCCCAATTCACCATTTGTTCTCCCCACCCTCCACTCCCAATTCACCATTTGCTCACCCCACCCTCCACTCCCAATTCACCATTTGCTCTCCCCACCCGCACTCCTAATTCACCATCTGCTCTCTACCCCCACTTCCAATTCAACGTTTGCTCTCCCCACCCCCCACTCACTATTTGCTCCATTCACCATTAGTTCTCCCCACCCCCTATTCCCAATTCACCATTTGCTCTTCCCACCCCCAATTCATCATGTGCACTCCACACTCCCAATTCACCATTAGCTCTCACTACCGCTCCCTCCCAATTGACCATTTTCTCTCCCCACTCCCAATTTACCATTAGCTCTCCCCACCCCCACTCCCAATGCACCATTTGCTCTCCCCACCCACCACTCCCAATTCACCGTTTGCTCTCCCCACCCCCAATTCACCATTTGCTCTCCCCACCCCCACTTCATCATTTGCTCTCCCCACCCCCAATTCACCATGTGCTCTCCACACTCCCAATTCACAATTTGCTCTCCCCACTCACCTCTCTCAATTAATCATTTGCTCTCCCCAACCACTCCCAATTCATAATTTGCTCTCCTCACCCCCCCATTCAGCATATGCTCTCCCCACCCCCCACTTCCAATTCACCATGTACTCTCCCCACCCCCCAGATCATTATCTGCTCTCCCCACCCCCAATTCACCATGTGCTCTCCCCATCCCCCACTCGCAATTCACCATTTGCTCTCTCCACCCCCCACCTTCAATTCATAATTTGCTCTCCCCACCCACCATGTGCTCTCCCCACCCCCAATTAATAATGTGCTCTATCCACTCCTCACTCCCAATTCACCATGTGCTCTCCCCACCCCCCACTCCCAGTTCACCATGTGCTCTCCCCACCCCTTAATTCCAGTTCACCTTGTGCTCTCCTCACCCCCCACTTCCAATTCTCCATGTGCTCTCCCCACCCCGACTCTCAGTTCATCATGAGCTCTCCCCACCCCCACTCCAAAATCATCATTTGCTCTCCCCACCCCCAATTCACCATGTGCTCTCTCCCCCCCCACTCCCAATTCATCATGTGCTCTCCCCTTCCCCCACTCCCTATTCTCCAAGTGCTTTCCCCAACCTCCACTCCCAGTTCATCATGAGCTCTCCCCCAAGACCATTTAATTAATTCTATTAAAAATAAATAAATTGATACTTACCTCTCATATAATCCCCTGCAGCTGCACTTCTGTACTGGCATCTTGGCGCTCTATGCAGACGCGTACGCGATGATGTCATTGCGTACGCACCTTCACCAGCACGTCCCATAAGAGGCGGAGGGACTGCACGGCCGTTCAGGTTTTATGGCGGTGAGAGCTCCAAGGGTCCCGGCACACGATACCCCAGTGTCGGCATATAAGTAAGCAAAAAAGATGGTAGCACTTAATAGAAAATTACATAAAAAATGGTGTATTTATTGGCCCGTGTGAACAGGTGCCAATGTTTCGGCTCAAAAGCAAGTGGATTTTTAATGCAACCAAACAAGCCTCATCAGGTCTAAGAAATGTATTTATTTTAATAAAATAAACAGTTTGTATTGTGGAGTCTGCTCCACTTCAGAGTTATTACATATATTGGGAATAACTCTTTAACCCCTTCCCACTTAAGGTACTTTTTACTTTCCTGACCAAGCCAAATTTTTTAAACTAATATGTGCCATTTTATGTGGTAATAATTTTTTTCTTGACACATTGTAGTTTACGTTCGTGGTAAATTTAGGTCAATATGATAGACATTTATATAAAAAATATCGGAAATTTGATAAATATTTAGAAAAAGTCTCATTTTTGTACTTTGAATTTTGTATGCCAATGAAATGTCCCATCCCTCAGTTTTTCAGGACCATCTACACATTTGAAAAGATTTTGAGGGATCTATATGTCATGTATACACCTCAAAATATTCAAAACCGTATTCAGAAATTTTGTATAACCCACAGGGCTTCATGCAAAGTTAAATGAAAAATTACTTTTTATTATTATTATTAGCATGTGAAGGTATTTGCAAAGGGGGGTAGCAGAGGAATAGTGAGGCGAGAGATGAACCAGTCGAGCAGCAGAGTTGGGGATGGACTGGAGGGGTGCGAGAGTGTTAGCAGGTAGGCCACAGAGGAGGGTGTTGCAGTAGTCGAGGCGGGAGATGATGAGGGCATGAACAAGCAGTTTAATAGATTGAGGGTTGAGGAAAGGATGGATTCTGGGAATACTTTTGAGCTGGAGGCCACAGGAGGTGGCAAGAGCTTGGATGTGGGGTTTGAAGGACAGGGCAGAGTCAGGGGTTACTCCGGGGACCGGGGAAAGTGTGATGTCATTTATTGTGATAGAAAGATCAGGTGGGGAAGATATGCGAGATGAAGGAAAGATGATGAGTTCAGTGTGCGGAAACAGTTGGCTTATACTCGAGTATATACGGTATATACTTTAAACTGTAAAGTGTTAGTAACAAGGCAAATCAACAGTAGAACTAATAACAGTAAGCTTGGGATAGCAGAGAAAGTCTTTCACTATTTAACGTTAATGTTCTCTTCACAAAGGTGGTGTGCCCAGTCGTGTGAGTTTCCATGTAAGTTCTCTATGAAGCTCTGGCCCTAGCGGGGATCACTGGGTTTTCCGGCTAGGCCGCAAGTCTCTCTCTGATGTTCACTACTAGGACCAACCCTTCTCAATCACTATGTTTCCACAAAGTAAAATAATAGGAGCTATACTCACCTCCGGTGCTGGCACTATTCCAGCTGGATCACTGAGGGGCTCCCGCAGGAACTGAGCAGTCAATGTCTGTGATCCTAGCTGTTATCTTTAATTAACGCCTTTGATGCCGCAACCTATAGTATCAGTGGCATCTAGGTTGTCAAATAAAGGTAGGGGGCTCTTTTAGTCAACCAACTCACACAATGGCCCCCACAGCTGTAATTGTAAATCATGCCGCGCAGCATCGTGCAATAAAGCTCAACCAGGTTCACATTCTGTAAAGGGACTAAAGTAAAAAAAGTAAAAACCAAAACGGTTTATAGAAAAAAATAACAAATCCCAGGTCCCGTTCTTTGATGTGGACTTGGGAACTGAGCCGACAAATGATGGCTGCATTATTCAGCCATCATCTGCCTCTAACAGATGCGAGTGGAGGGAAGCGACCGTTAACCTGTTATATGCCGCTAACTATCTGTGATGGCAGAATTTACAGCGACTGGTCCAGGTGGGGCACACTGTTCTAACTGTCCCTGCATCATGATTGTGGGGTGCCAAAGGGTTGTCATGACAGCTTGAGGTTTTCTGAACACCCCAGTGCTTGTCATGACAATACTCTGTAGTATCGGTGTCTCTGCGCCTTGACAGGCAGAGACGCCGTCCCTCTTACCGCCGCGCTCCCCTCCCGGCGTCCTCCGGCGCTCCTGCTTCTGCCGGTGCGCAGCTTCCCGGGCATTGTGCTTAGGGCGCCCTCTTAAAGGGGCCGCGCACGCCGTCCTAAGGAGTCCCCGGCCAATGACCGGAGGACCTCTCATATAAAAGGCACCTCCTCCAAGATGGAGGTGCCCATGCAAGGTTGTAGCTTTGTGTGTTAAACTCTGCTTCAGCCCTCAGGTCCTGCTGCCAGCCTGACTACCAGTCCAGCCCGCCAGCTTGACTACAAGTCCAGCCCGCCAACCTGACTACAAGTCCAGCCCGCCAGCCTGACTACTAGTCCAGTCCGCCAGCTTGTCTACTCTCCAGCCCGACAGTCTGTCTACAGTCAAGTCCGCCAGTCTGTCTATGGGCCTTGCCCGCCTGCTTACCTGGAAGCACCTGCCTGTTACCTACCGTGCCTACCAGTCAGCTTATCTGGAGGCTCCTGCTTGTTATCTGCCGTGTCTGCCAGTCTGCCTACCCGGATCACCCGTCAGCCTGCCTGCCGTGCTCATCTGCTGTACCGGTCAGTTCCTGCCTTCTGACCCGTGGGAGTCACCTGCTCTCATACAAGGTTGGTCCCAGAGTAGCACCTGGTCTCTCTGCTCGGTCTTCCCTGGTCACGGAGTCGATTGAGCCGCCGTATGACCTTGGTCAGTCCGAGTTGACAGCTACTTACGCCCCTCTGGTCCCTCCTTGCACCGCAGCACAGAGGTTCCACCACCCGGATCCGTAACATACTCCTTTGAACACATGCCTGTGGAGAGTAGGAGACTGTGATTTTTGCTACATACTGAAGCAGGGCTGCCACCAGGAATTTCAGCACCCCATACTGGCAACATTTCCGGGCACCCTTGAGACTCCACACCAGCCCCGCCTCCACCCCTCAAACTTTCCACCGTCCCACCTCCCACTCTTGGAAAAACTCTGCTTCTGCACCTCGGTTTCACCAATCACACATAAACAGTTCCCATCGAACACCATATCACATACACAGCCATCAGCTTTTGTTTTGGCCAAAAGATTTTTTAAGCCTGCCACCACGACAAGGTAGACTCTTTTGGCAGGGCCCTACTCTACTCTAACCTATTAAACATTTCTTAAACTATCCAATATTCTTTTTAGGTATATTTTGCTTATTTTTCTTTAAGGGAATGAGTGACGTACATTTTTTAAACTAATTGAAACCAGATTGTGATAATTTTTTTATAATCTGTATTTCTGACTTCAGATTATTGTATCCTGTTTTCTGTACATTTATGGAAATCTGCTGTCTTGCCTGTTTGGAGATATGAACAATAGACATATGGATGTATATATATCACAAGACAAAATATGGGAGTCTAATTCCTAGGGAGAGTTTTCTATACATGTTCTCATGTTTAGTGACATGCAGATGTCATTGTGCAGGAAAGGGGAAGAGGTGAGCTGTGACACGACCTAATGTGAATGGTGGATTCTGTTATCTCTCATTGTAATCCTGCTGGCTATGATAATGAGGTGACTGCTGAAAAGGAATCTCTTCTGGACGTGTTATTCTATTAGAAAAGCAATTTCTGTTTATTTATTATTTATGATATAAGGGGTGACAAACTTTAAAGTAAATTCTTCCAAAAAGTTAAACTATGATTAAAAGGATTGGCAATTTTCTGGTTATTCTTTACCAATGTGTTTGAGATGATGATAAGGCACTTAGTATTATGGTCTTTCTTGAACTTCGGCACTAAATACGAAATATGGGAAATAGACTATATTTCTATGTTGAATTTCTGCATTAAGGGCCTTTTAATCATCTCACACACACATTGGTTAAGAATAACCAGAACACGGTCAATGCCCTTAACATAAAAGTTTTGTAAAACATTCCCACTAAACATTTCGCTAATTAAATCGATTTTTCATAAGAGTCATTTAGTTAAATCCTTTGGTCAATTATGTAAAGTGCAAAATTATAATGTAACAAAACAAAGACAAAACGTATAACCAATTAATACAATGAAAATAAGGTCATTTTGTGAGGTCAGAAAACATATTAAAACAACAAACAGTTTTGCACACGATCTAAGGAAATGAACCATAATAATAAAGATGTATTTCCATAAATTCAAGAACAACAAACAATAGTGCGCTCTATCCTAAAAACTGAGCCCTAATATTAAATGGGTATTCCCATCTGGGGTACGGATAGTGCATCGCAGGGTCAGTCAGGTGCAGGTCTCAGAACTGAAACATTACTATCCGATCTGTTACATCTGTCTAATACTAGGACTTTGGGTCAGTAATCCCGCAGTCAGGCTAGGACACTCATCCATAATACAGGGGAACATACATGGCAATAACACACTAATGTAAAACTGGCTACATGTAGAAGATGTGAAGATGCAAATTTACATGTATGGAACAGGCAGTCGTTTTACCTGCTGGTTAGAAAAATCCTTAATCAGGTCTTTAATATTCAGGTGTCTGGCGAGCTCATGTTCAATTGACAGAAGGGCTCGGCTGTTTAACCGTTGTTCCGTCATTGTAGAATGCAGATAGTTCTTGAGAGTTTGCTAATGCTATCTCTCCTTCTGCTACTCAAAGTGGTTGGGTGATAAAAATTCTTACAATACACACCTCTCCAAATCTTGAAGCTCGAATTTGTAGATGGCGTTTAGTAAAGCCAGTGGACCAATGTTTTCTGTAAATGTAGCTTCATAAACTTTCCGAAGACGTTGCTACTCAGAAAGTAACGGTGATGTGAGATCTACCTGCCTTCCCATGGGTTGTTCCATCTCTTGCTATTATTTTGAATTATTTGGTTCTTTCCTAGAATGGGTGGTTAAGTATGAAACAGGTTCCTCCGCTATAATCCATTATCTTGACGATTTTCTTTTTGTGGGACCACCAGATTCCAGGTCCTGTCAATTTTTGCTGGACAATTTTATTTTTTTCGCGTCGTATTTTGGCGTTCCCTTATCCAGTGGAAAAACTTTTGCTACTACTTCGCTATCCTTTTTAGGAATTGAGATTGATTCCGTTGCCATGGTTTTTCGCCTTCCCTCAGAAAAAAATTCAAAATTGCTGTCCCAGATTGAAGGATTTTGTTCTGTCCTCAAAGTAACACTATGTCAAATGCAGTCCATGCTAGGCCTCCTTAACTTTGCTTGCACAGTAATGCCTATGGGGAGAATTTTTCCAGACGTTTATCCCTCTCGACCAAAAGCATCAAGCTTCCCCATCATAGAATTCGGATAAAACCTCCTTTGAAAGCAGACTTGCTGGTTGGGAAGGAGTTCCTCTTGTCCTATAATGGATATACATTCTTTTAGTCATCGGAATTGACTAATGAGGATCTCTCCCTTTTTTCCGATGCCGCTGGATCTACTGGTTTCAGTGTCATTTTTGGAGACCAATGGTGTGCCGAACCTTGGCCGGAATCTTGGCGCACTGAGGGCTGGGTTAAAAACCTTACTTGGTTAGAGTTATTTCCTATCATCACAGCCATTTCTTTATGGGGCCCATCCCTCAGGGATAAACGGATCTGTTATTGGACTGACAATATGAGTATTGTACACGCCATAAATCACTTGTCATCCTCATCTCCCCTGGTTATCAAATTACTCAGATTCCTGGTATTAAAATGCTTACGTTTAAACATCTGGTTTTAAGCCCGCCATGTTCCGGGTACAAATAATGTCATTGCTGATTCTCTTTCTCGTTTCGATTGGCAGAAATTCCGGGAATGTTTCCCCGCAGCCAAACCAGAGGGGCATCCATGCCCATCCCTCATGTGGGAGGTGGTAGAGAAAGATTGATGGAGTTGGTGAGATCTTCAGTGGCCTCATCTACATGGCGTTCTTACGGTAAGGCATGGAATGAGTGGCATAACCTATTTGGGGATAGATCAGCAGCAGCATCCGACGCTGCCCGTCTGGAGGTCACAATCGAATATTTACTTTACTTGCGTAGCATGGGTGTTTCAGGAGCCGTTGCACAGAACCGCCTATCTGATCTCGGTGTTTATTTTCGCCTCTTAGGTTGGAACGATGTTACTAAGGTTTTCATCATTCGGCAGGCTATTATGGATTGGAGGAGGGAGCACACTCGTCAGGAGAACAGACGGCCCATTTCTTTCAGTTTACTTACCCGCCTAATCAACCCACTCCCGCTGTCCGCTCTTCTCCTTTCAAGTCTGCTCTACTCTCTGCCGCTTTTTGACTCGCGTTTTTTGGTTTGGTGCTTTGCGCATTAGTGAATTGGTGTCCCCATCCAAGCGCACTTCAGGAGGACTCCAGTATGATGGTATCACTCCCTGTGACCGAGGTCTCCGTATCCACTTTCGGAAATCGAAAATTGACCCGTCCGGTATTTGTTCATGGGTTCCCCTTCTTACCATCCCCGGTCCTATTTGTCCTTTAACCCTTGTTAATAATTACTTATCATTCTGGCGATCTGGTGACTCCTTTTTCTCACATGAGGATGGTTCTCCTCTTACGGTTTTTCAATTTCAATCTAGTTTTTTTGGAAATGTTTAGCTTTCGTAGGCCTTCCTCTCAAGGTATTTGGTACGTACTCCTTTAGGATAGCAGCTGCTACCGAAGCAGCCCGTGCTGGTTTGCCTAACTCCGAGATCCAGCACATTGGTAGATGGCGTTCCTCCTGTTTTGCAAGATACATCAGACCGAATTTATTGCTTCACTAACTTTATTATCTCTTCATAGATGGTGTAAAACACACAGTGAGGATACTGGGCCACTCTTACATCTTCTGGGCATCCCAAAGAGCAGAACGTCGACCAGGTGGCAGAGGTCTTGGGTTCCACGGCATCAACGTTTTTTTGAGAGGAATAAGAGGCTTGACCTGGCCTCAGGTTCTTCCCGAGGTGGTGCGGATAGCTCAGACTGCTTCCTCTCCCTTAATTCTAGTCCTGCATGCGGGCGGGAATGATCTCTGCTCCTTTCACCTAGCGGAACTCCTCACAATCATGCGCTCCGACGTGGATAAATTCCACAGACTTTTTCCAGAGCTTACTCTGATTTGGTCAGAGGTCATGTCACGTGTTGCATGGCAGGGCGCGAGAGATGTGGCGGCAGTTGAACGTTCTGTGCGCACGCTTAATGCCCGCTTGTCCCGCTTTATCCGTTTTAAGGCCGGAGTGGTCATGAGGCATCACCAACTTGAGGGAGACAATTCCAGTCTTATGCTACCCGATGGAGTCCATCTGACGGAAATAGGGCTGGATATTTTTCTCTCCGGTCTCCAGGATAGCATAGAACAAGCTTTTTACCAAATGGGTGGGGGGCGGAGCGCAGTATAAATACTCCGCTCCTCCTTAGCGGTCATTTTCTCCATCTTGATGTTTTTTTCCGGGACGAAGTCTGACTTGCGCTGGGAGTCCAGCTGTGGCATATGGATTTGCACCCGTTTCAGCTGGCCAATAGTGCCTTAACCGAGTTTTATACCGGTTAAATACTGAGCATGTCCTTTTTGGCTGTGACCGACTTCTACCCATTAAAAGGAGTTTTGGTTAAGATCTGTGTGTTGTCGTTATTCCATGGGACTTTTTGAGGAAATATTGTTGTTGGGTCTCAGCAGTCTGCAGGGCACGTCAATCTTTAATTGAATGCCCCTTGACTGCTGTGCCCTGCTGAAGGGGTTAAATTGTGTGTCCCATGTTCTTTTTCTCCTCTCCTCCTGGCTTTCACCCAATAATCCTCTTCTTCCTCCCTCTTCCCCTCTTTATAAGTCCAGACCCTGTGTGAAGCCCAGCTGTGCTTGGTATCACAGATCCTAGAAGGGTGTATTGACGGATTCCTCCACAAGAGGCCCCCATAACCATTCACACATCTCCACCTTCCACCTCAGACCACCAGAGGGAGCTGTTAGGGATATATAAAGAAGGGAAGGTGGAGCCAGGCAGTCAGTTCCTGCAGAGTGAGACACAGAAACAGGGCAGTCTGCAGTGGAGCTCAGTGACTCCGCAATTCCTCTGGAGAGTTCAGTTAGTGCAAGCCTGAATACAGAGTTGAGCCCGGTTGAGTCGTAGCTCAGAATAGTGAGCTTAGGTGTGCCGGCGCCATAAGATCGGTGAAGCGCGGCAAGCTGCCGTTAGTGCGAGTAGCCTATTGAGGGCCCGAGTAGGCCGAAGGCGAGTAGAGAGAGTTAGTACATAGGGGGCAGAGGAGCTTAACTAGCTCACCCCGAAGAAGAATTTACCGGACACCGGGTCCGAAGCTTACCGGGATATCCACGACCCAGTAAGATATAACCGGAATCCCTGGAGAACTACAAGTCCCAGGATCGCTAAAGGGCTGATACGTACCAGAGCCAGGAGACACATAGGCCCCGTAGGTCGGGAGAGTGCACTCCAAGAGAAGGCCCTACCACAAGGACAGCCAGCGCAGGACAGAGACAAAGTTAGGCCTAGCTTCAGGCAGGTCAGAAACTTACTAAGCAGAGGCAAGGAACAGGAGGCCCAAAACCCGCTCATTGGGGAGGATCCGGACATACACCCTTCACCCTACATTGCTCCGGGGAGTGCCTGAATTTCCATCAGTAAAAGGTACTGAAGTGACTATCGTGTCTGTCCCTGTTCTTGCTCTGACGCGGCTGAGTCTCTCTGTCCTGCATACCCCGTCATACACTGCCCTGAGGCCTAGCTCCATCTGTGGGAGCTATACCATCCAGCTGCCTTATCATTGGCCTCAGTGGACTGCGCAGCGCTGGTGATCCTCACCAGAAGCCACAGGTGGCGTCACGAACTTTTATAAACTTAACATCTATCAACGCCTTTTTAAAGAGAGACCCCAGAGTACGGGCCCGGGAGCCGACCACCGCGACCTCCTTAAGGCTAAAGGCCCGGGTAACCGAGTCTTCCCCCATCCCCTGGGCTAGTCATCTCCAACTGGCGTCACGAACAGGATTACGTGCCCGCTGCAACGACAGAGTGTTGTGCCCGTTGCCACCGGGTACTGTGCGCCTTTATTCTGAACTGTGTACGTAAAGTTGTGGTGAAGGTTGCCGCCATTGTTGGGCCGTTGAGCAAGAAGAAGGGCGTAACCGCGGGAAAATAAGGGGCGTACCTTCAAAAGAGCGCTAAGCCCCGGACACGCCCCACGCCTTGACGTCAAAGATAGAAGCGCCAGTTCCTGTAAGGAGCATCGCTGAACGCTCTGACGTAGGACGCAAGGTCCTGAAGACAACCGTCACCTGCGGAGCTGCGGCCTACCGGAAGAAAAAAAACAGAAGGTAGGCCACGGTTAACTAGGGGGGTGCCAAGATGTCCGACAAGCAGCAGAACGCCAACCTACCGGTCAACGTCCCTGAAGTTCAGCCCGATGATGAGCAGGCCGAAGCCGCCGCTCCACCAGCAGCGCCTGTAACACCCGTAATTCCTATGACTTTACCGTACATTCCTGGAGCAAAGTGGCTCCCCCAGTACAACGGCAAACCAAATACCCTGTCTGGATTCAAACGGAAGATATGTGGTATCTTGGACATGTACTCCATGACCGGCAAACAAAGAGCCGCCGTTGTATTAGGACAGCTGACCGGTGCTGCGGAGCGGGAAGTGGAAACATGATCGGCCGCAGACCAGGAGTCAGTGTCCGCAATATTTCAAAAACTACAGACTGTCTTTGAGGACCTTACTGAGGCGGACCTCCAGATGAGGTTTTACAGCTGTTCCCAACAACCAGAGGACAATGTTCGGGACTACGCCTGGCGTCTACAGGGGGCCCTGCGGGCTCTAAACCAGGTTAGTCCAACCAGCGTTGAAAATGAGAACAAAATGCTGAAGGAACAGTTTGTCCGGGGACTGAGGTCTCCAGAGGAGAGCAGGACTGTGCGTTGGTGGTCCCTGGATCATCCAGAAGCTACCTTTGACAATCTTAAGGACATGGCTATAAAAGGACTGCAGCCCCTGGAAACAAATGCCATCCAACGTTACCAGGGTGGGGCGACCCCAGTACCTGCAACACCCACCTTTTCCCCGGTGGCTGCTGAAGCTAAAGTTCCAGCAACGTCCCCTAAAGAACTGGACAGTCTGCGCTCTGAGGTGCGTCAGTTGAGTAAAACCCTGACCACTGTGCTGAGTGCTCTGCAGTTGCGGACGGAGCCTGAGGAAGGAGGGAAGATCCTGTTAGCCGATAGCCCTGAGAATGTCCCCTGGATGCGAAGGAGGAGGAGACCAACACCACCCTCGCCGAGGATCAGTGACTAGCGCCGTCCACCAAAGGACCCAGCCTGCTACCGCTGCCGCAAGACCGGACACATCGCCCAGAATTGTCCTTTAAACGAGAAAACCCTGGGTCCGAGGGCCGACACCCAGGAGTAGACTCACCAGGCCCATCAGACTGGTACAACAGGTTCGTCGGAGGAAGACCTTTCCTGTCCATTGTACTGGACGGGATCCCGACGCATGCCCTGCTGGACACAGGATCTCAGGTAACCATCATGCCTGAAGTCCTCTACAAGAGGTTCTGGTCCATGGACGACCTACGTCCGCCAGCTCCAAATCTGTCTGTGTATGCCTCAAATGGACTCCTCCTTAACCTACTCGGGGTTAAGAATGTGACTGTAAAGGTGGGGAGAGTGGAGCTGAAGGACCAGGGACTAATTGTAGTGGAGAATAACCCTGATGACAGCAACCCGTATATGGTATTGGGCACTAACGTTGTTGGTAACTGTTTGGGAGAAGTTGTGTTCTTGCTCCAACAGATCGCCGACACTGCCAGACCGAGAGAGAGGAGGGCACTGCAGAGGGAGATCCGCGTCCTGATGTATCAACAGCAAGTAAAGTTAACAGATGGTGAAATCAGTAACGTGCAGGTAACAGACCCCATACCCATTGTCGTTTCCCCAATGAGTGAAATGCTCATCTGATGAAGAGCTGCCATAGGTCTTAGAGGACAGAGCTACCAGGCGGTAGTAGAACCCCTATGCTCTGAGCACAGACCCACGCTCTTAACTGCCAGGGGAGTGGTAGATGTACGTAATGGGAGGGTGCCCGTCCATCTTCTCAACTTAGGGGAAGATGAGGTCAAACTGCCACGTTATGCCACTGTTGCCAAATTACATGCTGTCAACAACAACTGCATCCATGAGGCGGAGTCCTTAACTTCACCAGAAGAAGTGGAGGATAATGACCCTGCAACCCAGGTGGAGGATTGGTGTCAACCGCTCCCTGTTGGGTCGGACACCACTCCTACCCACCAAAAACAGGGTGTACACTGGGTGGTTCAAGAGTACTCGCAGGTGTTCAGTAAACATCCACTAGACTTCGGAAGGGTTAAGGGGGTTCAACATCATACCCCCACAGGCAACCATTCCCCAATCAAAGAACGTTATAGGCCTATACCCCCAGCTCACTACCAGAAGGAAAAAGAAATGCTGCATGACATGAGGAAGGCGGGAGTGATAAGGGATAGTTGTAGTCCCTGGGCAGCTCCCCTAGTGCTGGTTAGGAACAAGGACGGGAGCATGAGAATGTGTGTAGATTACCGTCAAGTAAATCGCATTACACATAAAGATGCATACCCTTTACCACGCATAGAGGAGTCCCTAGCTGCCTTAAAGTCTGCAAATTACTTTTCCACCCTTGACTTCACTAGTGGGTACTGGCAAGTAGCTGTGGCTGAGGAGGATCGGGAGAAGACGGCCTTCACCACCCCGATGGGACTCTGCGAGTTCAACAGTATGCCGTTTGGACTCTGCAATGCCCCCGGAACGTTCCAGAGATTGATGGAGTGCTGCCTGGGACACCGCAACTTCGAGACTGTGTTACTTTACCTGGACGATGTAATTGTGTACTCCAGAACGTACGAGGACCACTTGAAACACCTGGCAGAGGTATTTGAGTCACTGTCCCGGTATGGGATGAAGTTGAAGCCCTCAAAGTGCAACCTACTCTAGAGAAAGGTACAGTACTTGGGGCACATTGTCAGTCCGGAAGGGGAAGCACCAGACCCGGAGAAAGTCACAGCCATCCAGAAGTGGCCAGAGCCGAAGAACCTCAAGGAGGTGCGTCAGTTCTTGGGACTAGTAGGATACTACCGGAGGTTCGTAAAGGACTACACTAAGAGAGCAGCTCCTCTGCAAGACCTCCTGGTAGGACAGTCCCCCAAAGGCAAAAAACCCCCATTCCACTGGGGTAAGGAGCAAGCCGAGTCGTTTCAGGAGATGAAGGAGATCCTGACAGGTGATGAGATCCTAGTCTACCCTGACTACAGCCAACCGTTCCTACTGTATACAGATGCCAGCAACGAAGGCCTGGGTGCTGTTCTAAGTCAGAAGCAGAATGGGCAGGAGAAGGTGATCGCATACGCAAGTAGGAAGCTCCACCCGACTGAGAGGAACCCAGAGAACTATAGCAGCTTCAAGTTGGAGTTCCTGGACTTGGTCTGGGCCATCACTGAAAGATTCAAGCACTATCTGGCTTCCAGCAAGTTCACTGCCTTTACTGATAACAACCCCTTGACCCATCTTGAAACAGCTAAGTTGAGAGCTCCGGAACAACGATGGATGGCTCGGCTGTCAAACTACCAATTTACAATCAAATACCGGGCGGGCCGCAAGAACGCCAAAGCCGATGCCCTGTCTAGGATGCCTCACCAGTCAGACACAGAAGAAGAAGTGGATGACCTGGAAGAGATTGAGCTACCTGCCCTTCATCGAAGTGGGATGATCCATGAGCAACGAGCCTCCAGGAATCAGCGTGGAAAAACGTTAAACCCCCTGTCTCAGCACAGCTGGAAAGAGACCCAGGATAGCGACCCGGTTGTCAGCCGCATCAAACAGCTGATAACTCAAGAAGGTGCCTCCCTGGAGAAAGATGCGTCTCTGCAAGCAAAGCAGCTGTGGAATGAGCGAAGTCGGCTGTTTATCTACCATGAGAAGCTGTGCCGGAGGTGCGTCAATCCAAAGACTCATGAGATGGTATGGCAGATAGTAGTCCCTAAGACAGACATCCAGATGGTATTAGAGGCTTACCACGATCAGGCGGGGCACTTTGGTTGGAAAAAGCTAGAGACCCTGCTGAAATGTCGATTCTACTGGGTAGAAATGCGCAGCTCCATTGAGAGGTGGTGCTGGGACTGTGGACCCTGCGGCCTAAGAAGGAAAGACTTCAGCAGCCAGAAGGCACCCCTGCAACCCATCAAGACGACTCGACCCCTGGAGATCGTGGCCCTGGACCATGTTGAGCTCTCCCCCAGCAGGTCAGGGTACTCCTATGCTCTGACTATGGTGGATCACTACTCACGTTTCTTGGTGGTCGCCCCCGTCAAAGACCTGACGGCAGAGACAGCAGCAAAGACGTTCCAAGCGTATTTCTGCAGACCCCATGGTTACCCTGAGCAGGTGCTGACGGACCAGGGCCCGGCCTTTGAGGCTGAGCTGTTTAAGGAGTTCTGCCATCTCTACGGGTGTAAAAATATAAGAGCTACACCGTATCACCCGCAAACAAACGGTCTCTGCGAAAAGATGAACAACATTATCATCGACCTGCTAAAGACCATACCACTTGAGGAGAGAAACCAGTGGCCAGACCTACTACCTGACCTAGTGGATCTGTAGAATCATATACCAGTGAGTTCCACCAACTGCACTTCGGCATATCTCATGCGGGCAAGGCCAGAAAAGCAGCCCATGGATCTGGAGCTTGGTGTTGTTGAACCTGAAGCTGATATGACCACTGAGGACTGGGACAAAACCAGACAAGAGCAGTACAGAAGGGTACAAGCTTGTGTCAAGGACAGTCTTACTCGGGTGAGAGAAAAGCAGGAAGTTTAATACAACAAAAACGCACCCGCAGAACCTTTCACACCAGGTGAAACAGTGTTAAAAAGAAAAAGAAGTAACCACAAACTTGATGACCAGTGGGAAAAAGACCCCTACACTGTGTTACCGTCACGGTTTAACAACAAAAAGACATGCATAATTAGTCGTGATGGAGGAAGAACATCTGCCACAGTGTCCAGGGACCACCTAAAGTTGTGTCCAGACTTACAGAAACACCAAGAAAAAGTGCCTCTCACAACCCAGGAAGAACCTAAAGAAGCAGTGACCCACACTGACCTAGGAGACTTCCCAGCGGATTGGCCTCAAATAGGAGGTGCAGTAATTATTCCAGTACTCCAATTCTATGAACAGCCAGCAAACCCTCCACAGCAAGTTAAACCTGTAAGTGCTGTAGAAGAGCCAGCTCAAGAAGTATCCCCGGATGAAGGATCCCCGGCAGGAGCAGAGCAACAGGGCCCAGCCAATGGTAGACTTGCCAGTCCAAGAGAGAGGTTAAGGCAGTTTTACAACATGGTTACATGTAGAACTGGTAGAGTAACTGAGGATACAGACACTGACACTCCACCAACCACAGCACTACGCAGGTCAATATGTAGTACAAGAGGTAAACCTCCTGTTAGGTACACTCAGTAGATAGTTAAAAATCTCTGAAAATATATATAGTTACCCCTGGGGTATTGTATATTAAATTGTAATGTACTGCATGACTGTTTATTTTTATGCATGCTTATCCATTTGTGCTTTTTTCTCATTAATTCTTTATTTGCCTAAGAACTTCGTGGCTGAGGACTGTGTGCAGCCCAAAAACTCTTACTATATATAATAGCGCTCCCTGGAGTGCCCTTTAGGTGACCTCAGAAGCAAAACCTGTTTGGAGTGGCTCTTTTGGAGGTCCAACTCGGGATCTTCATGCCCTGCAGCTACCCCAGGGCCAACGTAGAAGGTTTAGGACAGGTCCCTCAAAACTACCAAAGTACTCTACCTTGTGAGATGGACATCCTTGCTGGGAACCTCACCACAGGAGACTTGGATTCTGAGGACACTCTGTAATTGTTTTGTTATGCAACGTTTAAGATTCGTGCCTCCCATAAAGGGAATATTGTTCATGTATTGCTTAAGTTTACTATTGTTATTGTTTTATAAAATGTACTTCAGCTCGGGAGTGCTGAGATTAACTAGGGGGGAATGTGAAGCCCAGCTGTGCTTGGTATGACAGATCCTAGAAGGGTGTATTGACGGATTCCTCCACAAGAGGCCCCCATAACCATTCACACATCTCCACCTTCCATCTCAGACCACCAGAGGGAGCCCGTTAGGGATATATAAAGAAGGGAAGGTGGAGCCAGGCAGTCAGTTCCTGCAGAGTGAGACACAGAAACAGGTCAGTCTGCAGTGGAGCTCAGTGACTCAGCAATTCCTCTGGAGAGTTCAGTTAGTGCAAGCCTGAATACAGAGTTGAGCCCGGTTGAGTCGTAGCTCAGAATAGTGAGCTTAGGTGTGCCGGCGCCATAAGATCAGTGAAGCGCGGCAAGCTGCCGTTAGTGTGAGTAGCCTATTGAGGGCCCGAGTAGGCCGAAGGCGAGAGGAGAGAGTTAGTACATAGGGGGCAGAGGAGCTTAACTAGCTCACCCCGAAGAAGAAATTACCGGACACCGGGTCCGAAGCTTACCGGGATATCCCCGACCCAGTAAGATATAACCGGAATCCCTGGAGAACTACAAGTCCCAGGATCGCTAAAGTGCTGATACGTACCAGAGCCAGGAGACACATAGGCCCCGTAGGTCGGGAGCGTGCACTCCAAGAGAAGGCCCTACCACAAGGACAGCCAGCGCAGGACAGAGACAAAGTTAGGCCTAGCTCCAGGCAGGTCAGAAACTTACTACGCAGAGGCAAGGAACAGGAGGCCCAAAACCCGCTCATTGGGGAGGATCCGGACATACACTCTTCACCCTACAGTGCTCCGGGGAGTGCCTGAATTTCCATCAGTAAAAGGTACTGAAGTGACTATCGTGTCTGTCCCTGTTCTTGCTCTGACGCGGCTGAGTCTCCTTGTCCTGCATACCCCGTCATACACTGCCCTGAGGCCTAGCTCCACCTGTGGGGAGCTATACCATCCAGCTGCCTTATCATCGGCCTCAGTGGACTGCGCAGCGCTGGTGATCCTCACCAGAAGCCACAGGTTGCGTCACGAACTTTTATAAACTTAACATCTATCAACGCCTTTTTAAAGAGAGACCCCAGAGTACGGGCCCGGGAGCCGACCACCAAACCTCCTTAAGGCTAAAGGCCCGGGTAACCGAGTCTTCCCCCATCCCCTGGGCTAGTCACCTGCCTCTTCCTGCCTCTCTCCACACAAGCATGGGACCCGCAGTCTGCGTTTCCCACCACCCCTCCCCTTTTTTCCCATGTACAGTGTGTTTTGTTGGTATTATTTGGTTGTTCTGTATTTAAGTCACAGCAGCAGTCATTTGCTCTATCTTGATGTTTTTCTCCAGTACGAAGTATGATATGCGCCGGGAGTCCGGCAGTGGAATATGGATTTGTACCCGTTTCAGCTGGCCAATAGTGCCTTAACCGGGTTTTATACCAGTTACGCGCTGAGCACATCCTTTTTGGCTGTGACCGACCTCTAACCATTAAAAGGAGTTTTGGTTAAATTCTGTATGTTGTCGTTATTACATGGGACTTTTTGGGGAAATTTTGTTGTTGGGTCTCAGAAGTCATCTTACTACTGTTAATGGTAAAAATGATCATAGACATGTGCAATGTTGGTTAAAAAAAAATCTGGCCTCCTCCTCCCCTTAATAGCCGGCCATCGCACACCATGTTATTTCTTCTTACCCCAAGACAGCACCAAAGACTGGAGCTGTTATGAGCAAGAGGAAATCCAATTACCAGTTAAGGTAAAATGTTCTGCACATGCCTATGAGTATCATGAAGCGCAGATGTTGTGGCGCTTATACTTACTGCCAGCATATGAGTAGATCTGCTGGCATCTCTGTATTTGGTGTCATATATTGGGATCCTCTGTCATTGCTATGCTTATCTTCATTATTAACTGATCATTTTTTAAAAAAAAAAAAAAAATCCGGCCTCCTTCCTCCCCTTAATAGCCGGCCATCACACACCTCTTCCCAACACCCATGACAGCACTTTCATGAGTGTGAGGAAATCTTACTACCGGTAATGGTAAAAATGATCATAGACATGTGCAATGTTAGTTAAAAAAAAAATCCGGCCTCCTTCCTCCCCTTAATAGCCGGCCATCGCACACCATGTTATTTCTTCTTAGCCCAAGACAGCACCGAAAGATGGAGCTGTCATGAGCAAGAGGAAATCCAATTACCGGTTAGTGTAAAATGTTCTGCACATGCCTATGAGTATAGTGAAGCGCAGATGTTGTGGCGCTTATACTTACTGCCAGCGCATGATTACATTGTCTGGCTTCTTCATCTTTGGGGTCTGTGTTTTGGGTCCCTCAGTGTCGTATCCATGGTCATCTTCATTCCAGCAGTGCTTTCAGATGATCATCAAAGTGATGTCCAATCTTCAGTTCTTCAAGGTCTTCTGGAGGCTGAGGAAGACAGCTGGCTCTGATGACTATGGAGCTGGTGTCTTGTCAAGGGTTTCCAAGTTGACAAAAGAAAATCCCTTGAACATGGCCTGGTCCTTTGCTGATAGAGGTGACTTTTTGGCCTCTGCTGCTTCTAATTTCTCCAGATGGTGTGGTCGAGAACGGTGATGAGCTTTAGATGGCTATAAAACAAACAAAAAAATAATTATTACCAAAATCTCAAACGTTCTGGAGAAGGATGATATGAAATGATCTGGACCATCAGACCAGGACCAGCAGCTCTGGATGATGTTGATTTTCCAATGTTAGGCTGTGTGCCCACGATGCGTTTTTAATGCGTTTCTGCAGCGTTTTTGCAGCGCGGAAACGCATTAAAAACGCATGGTAGAAGGGCAGCAATGATAATCCGCATGTGCTGTGCACATGCTGTGGAAATATCCGCTGAGGATTATCATTACGGAAAAAAACGCAGCACTACCAATTATTTTGCGGAAATGCTGCGTTTATCGCCGCCATTGACTTGCATTAGAACGCGCCAATTCCGCAAGACTGCATCTGTACTTGCGTAATTGGTGCGTTCTAATGTGTGGATGGTACCCAGGACTAGAGGAGAGGAGACTCTCCTCCAGACCCAGGCACCATTAAAAAATCTGTAAAAAAAGAATAAAATAAAAAATAAATGTATATTTACCTTCCGGCGGCCCGCGCTGCGCTCCTACTTGCTTCCCGGCACTTTGCAGTGGATTGAAGGACCTGCGCTGACGTCAGAGACATGTGACGGGTCATGCGACGCTGACATCGGCAGGTCTTTCAATCCACTGCAAAGTGCCAGCACCGAGCAAAGCAAGCCAGCGCGGGCCATCGGAGGGTAAGTATACATTTGTTTTTTTTATTTTTAACCACTCTCTCGGGTCACACTATATAAATCCATGCAGTTTGCATGGATTTATATAGTGTGACCTAGTTGTCACAAGCACTTTCCAAGTGATGCTAAAATCGCTTGGAAAGCGCTTGTCAATCCGCATGCGGAAATGCATGTGAAGAACGCTTCACATCCGCATGTCCCTGGCAGGAAAAACGCATGTACAATGCGCATGTACAATCTGCATGTATGATCCACATGTACAATCCGCAGGTACGATCCGCATGTACGATCCGCATGTACAATCCGCATGTACAATCCGCATGTACAATCCGCATGTACAATCCGCATGTACGATCCGCATGTACGATCCGCATGTACGATCCGCATGTACGATCCGCATGTACAATCCGCATGTACGATCCGCATGTACGATCCGCATGTACGATCCGCATGTACGATCCGCATGTACAATCCGCATGTACAATCCGCATGTACGATCCGCATGTACGATCCGCATGTACAATCCGCATGCGGAAATGTCAGTGAATAACGCTCCATTTCCGCATGTCCCCAGCAGGAAAAACGCATGTACAAGCCGCATGTACAATCCACATGTACAATCCGCATGTACAATCCGCATGTACGATCCGCATGTACGATCCGCATGCACGATCCGCATGCACGATCCGCATGCACGATCCGCATGTACGATCCGCATGTACGATCCGCATGTACGATCCGCAAGTACAATCCGCATGTACGATCCGCATGTACAATCCGCGTGCGTTTTTTTCTGCCAGGGAGATGCAGAAACGCTCAGGAAAAAATCCTGAGCATTTCTGCATCGTGGGCACATAGCCTAAGTGTCAGCGCTAACTAATACTTAACAGAGGTGCAATGTGATCTGGTCATATGCTTACTACAGGGATGTGAGGTGGAGGCACTTTCAGGGCTTCCACAGAGACCCAATCAATACACTGGAAAAACACCTGCTCTCGGATGTTACCATGGACTCCTAAGCGTCTGGCTGGATCTTTCTGTAGGAGCTAAAAACAATAAAGTAAAACCCATGAAGGTAAGCGGTAGAGGCAATAAAACATTCTCACAACTTCACCATTTAAATGAATATTGTACAACCCATAGTACTAATAACCTGGAATTATACTGACCTGTTTAATGATGTCATCAATGCCGGAGGATGCCTCATCGAGTGTCAGATGGAACGTACACTCACTGGTAACCATATCTTTTAAGATGACGCCAAGAGAATACCAGTCTACTCCGGCGTTATACTCCTCGCCAGCAAAAATCTATCATGGAAGTAAGAACAAAAAGGTCAAAATGTTAACATTCCCATGGACTGTAATTTTAGCGAAAACTAAATAGGAAAGCACTATTATCCCACCTCAGGAGCCATGTAACCTGCAGTCCCAGCGTATTCGGTGGCTGTTCGGTCTCCATGCATGTTGTCAATTGCGAGACCGAAATCTGTGATCTTAATATGGCCCGTTTCAGCCACCAAGATGTTCTCGGGCTTGAGGTCTCTGTGGATGACGCCCTTGGAGTGGAGGTACTGGATTCCACAGACCAGTTCAGCGGCATAGAATCTGACAGAAAGACATGAATGAGTGTAACTTTCCGAGGAGAAGACAAGAAACACAAAGATATTGCTTCCAGCCAATATTATCTACATTGACTAGACGATTAGAACAAGATGACCATATGCAGAACATACAACAAATCCTGCCAGATCCCACTGAAGAATAATGAGGCCACTCAGATTTCTGTCAATGTTCTGGTTAATTTCGCTGCAATCTACAGTATTTTTTATATTAAAAACACCAGAACCCAAAGGCAGATAATACAGCAGGGAAGTGAACGGATCAATGCTAGACATTTCTATACAGTTATGATCAGGTTTGTTGGTAACATAAAATGTACCTTGCGCTGGGGATGTCAAGCCGCCCCTTCTCCAGAAGGAAGGTGTTAAAGTCCCCGCAGCTCACGTATTCCAGACCAAGCAGCACACAGAGCTGGAGCACAGAAATACAGAAGTAGATTTGTATGCAGGTAAAGTGGCCAAAAGATCACAATATCTACACACCTACTACAGAATAGCTCCGTATAACTATAGGCCGCAGGATAAATGGAAGGTGGTCTACATGTCCCATGTAAGAAGGATTACATTTCACATGTCCCATCATTTGTTTCAATGTTCTAGCTGATGACCATGAGACCCCTGTAATGACACCTTAGGGTTCATAGTGATGCTCCTGTGGAGGGTCACTTAAATATGCGGATATGTAGAATGATTTTCTTCAGGGGCATACAGAGATAGAAAGAATTGCTGTACATGTTGTTCAGTTAATGTTCAATGTCCTTTTATGTCAGATATTTATAGGGGTGTCCTGTGATTACTGATGCACAGGGCAGGCATGGTGCCAGTATCTCTTCCCCCGCAGCATCTGGCAGATTTATTATAAAATGATTCTGGTTTATGGTAAAAACACGAGGTCAGACCTTGTACAACACTTTAATAAGTAAAAAATGGAGGCACGTTTTCATGAAACTAGCTTCACGTGGCGAGACTCCTTAGATATGGTGCTCGGATTGAATCATGTTTTTCAAAGCATTTAACTCAGACAAAAGAATGAAATCTTTGTGCCCGGAGGTCTCACTAGTTGTATCAGCAGAATAATATATCATACAGAAAATACTTACACATATCTTACTGACCAACAGTCAGGGAGGCCCGACTGGACTGGACGAGTGTAGACTGCAGTGCACAAAGCATGGTTGTTGTATACCCTAATCCAAGCTACAATAATACCAGGCCATAAAAGTGGTGGTCTGAAGGACATGATGCTCCATCTGTTAACCGGTTCAGGACCGCCCACTGTACCCAGGGTCCTGCAAGCGCTGCGGTTCCGGTGCAGAGCGATAGCTCTGACATGTGAGATCATGGGGACCTGATTGGATCAGGTCCCCATGATGTTAACCTGTTCCTATCTTCTAGATGAAGCGATCCATAGCGATCGCGGCATTTAAAAGATAGTGACACCGGTGGTCGGTGATCCAGACCCCGACATACCTTAGCAGCGAGGGGATCCTGATGCTGTGACCTCTGACCTCATTGAGACCTGATTGGCTCAGGTCTCGATGATGTCAGCATCACACCAGCCAATCAGAGAGGGCGATCTGCCTGATAAATACACTGTTTCCCCTCCGATCTCAGTGAGAGAGCAGAGGAGAAACAGTGTGACAAGAGCTGTGTCAGCCTTGCCACTGTGAAAGTAGAAAAAAAGAAAGTAAGAGTTAGGTTAGGGTTAGTCAGTCCTGTCAGTCAGTCAGTCCGTCCTCTCAGGTCAGGTCAGTCAGTCCTGTCAGGTCAGTCCAGTCCAGTCAGTCCGGTCCGGTCAGTCCAGTCCCGTCCGGTCAGTCCAGTCCAGTCAGTCCAGTCCAGTTCCGTCCGGTCAGTCCAGTCCAGTCAGTCCAGTCCAGTCCAGTCAGTCCAGTCCAGTCAGTCCAGTCCGGTCAGTCCAGTCCAGTCAGTCCAGTCAGTCCGGTCCAGTCAGTCCGGTCAGTCCGGTCAGTCCAGTCCGGTCAGTCCAGTCCAGTCAGTCCAGTCCGGTAAGTCCAGTCCGGTCAGTCCAGTCCAGTCAAAAAATATAAAAACAAATAAAATGGCCCGTCAGACTTTTACCGCAGAGGAGGTGTATGCCCTGCTATGTTCTGACACTGATGACAGTGCAATCTCAGATGGAGATGTGGATTTTGAGGGCTTTAGTAGCGGCGACACTGAGAGCTCAGAAATGAGCAGTGATTCTGGTCCATCCTCAAGCCCAAGGACCAGTACAACAATAGGGGCAAATAGCGCTACTGGAGAAACGTCTCCAAATCAGGGAACACTGCCCAGTACAAGCGCTGTCCCTTCTACTAGTGAATTGGCGCACGCCAGTGTACAAGGGGCTTTGCCACGTGATATAGCATTTCCCAGATGGGAGGCTTCTGATTCGGCTGCTCCATTCAGCCCTGATTTCAACGCCATTCCTGGTATAAATGTGGAGGTGGAAGATTTTGGACCAATTCATTTTTTTAATTTGTTTTTTACAGACAGCTTGCTAGAGCATATTGTCGTGCAAACAAATTTATACGCATCCCAATTCATAAGCCAGAATCCCCGATGTTACTATGCTAGGGCAAATTTATGGACACCAACTAATGTCCCGGAAATCAAAAAAAATTTAGGACTTACATTTGCCATGGGGCTTGTTAAAAAACCGAGCATTCGATCCTACTGGTCCAACCACCCTGTTCAAGCCACCCCTATGTTTTCAGTCGTTCTTCCTAGGACCCGTTATGAAATGCTCATGTGGTTTTGGCATTTTAACGACAATAGTCAATGCCTGCCCAGAAATGCCCCAGAACATGACAAGTTATATAAAATTAGACCCATCATTGAAAATTTGTCAGAAAAAATCTGAAGGCTCTACACCCCAACACAAAATATTTCTATAGATGAGTCCCTTGTAAAAATTCAAAGGAAGACTGCACCTCAAGCAATTTATAACATCTTAAAGGGCAAGGTTTGGAATAAAGCTCTATAAAATGTGCGAAAGTTCAACCGGATACACATCCGCTTTTCACATATATGAGGGGAAAGATAGCCAACTAAACCCACCAGGATGCCCTACTTATCTGGGGACATCTGGAAAAATTGTTTGGGAGCTGATAAGTCCATTTTTTCAAAAAGGCTACAATCTATATGTGGACAATTATTACACCAGCATACCCCTATTTAAAAGTCTGGTTGAACACAACATCGGGGCTTGTGGGACCATCCGTAAAAACCGTCAGGGGTTTCCACAACCATTGGTCAACCAAAAGTTCCAAAAGGGGCAGTCAGGGGCTGTACGCAATGGAGAGCTGCTTGCCCTGAAGTATAGGGATAAGAGGGATATTTTTGTCCTCAGCTCGATCCACACAGATGCCACAAGGGCCACTGTAGAACTAGGATCCACCACTCCGAAGCAAAAACCTGTGTCAGTCATTGACTACAACAAACACAAGGGGGGTGTGGACCTTGCAGACCAGGTTCTACAGCCATACCAGGTATCAAGAAAGTCCTATACCTGGTATAAAAAGTTGGTTATTTATTTGTTTCAGGTGGCCACATACAATTCTTTTGTGTTGTACAAAAAAGCAGGAAATTCCAATCCTTTTCTTGATTATCAAGAAAAGGTAATTGAAAATCTTGTTTTTGAAAGTGTTAGCCCCGCTCATCCATTAGAATCTGAGGATGTGAAAAGACTCACTGAGCGACATTTTATTGCACTTATTCCAGCAACGGAAACGAGAAGGAACCCTCAGAAAAGATGTCGTGTATGTACTAAGAGAGGAATGAGGCGTGATACCCGCTACTATTGCATTTGGTTCATTTAGTGAATGACACATTCGAGTAGAGCTCACTTAATTTCCAGGGGTGGGGGGGTTCTCCAGAATCTAAACCTTCCATTGTGTGCTTGTTTCTGGTAATCATCCATTGAGTTAAAATGGTCACTAAACCCATAGATGAATTCCCAGACGGGTGTCAGTTCCAAAATGGGGTCACTTCAGGGGGGATTCTTTAGTTATGGTACTTAGCGCCTCTGAAAAGTGCCAGAACAGCAGAATCCCCCATGAAGTGACCCCATTTTGGAAATGACACCTCTCTGGGAATTCATCTATGGGTTTAGTGACCATTTACCTATCTACTTATTTTCCCACCACTAGATTAATTTATACAGAGGAGTAGATTGTAAAATTCGGTCACTTGTTGGGGGTTTCCTCTGTTTAGGCACCTCAGGGGCTCTCCAAATGCAACATGGCGTCCGCTATCGATTCCAGCCAAATTTCCAATCCAAAAGTCAAATGGCGCTCCTTACCTTCCGAGCCATGCCGTGCGCCCAAACAGTGGTTTTGCACCACATATGGGGTATCAGCGTGCTCAGGAGAAATTCCACAACACATTTTGGAGTCCATTTTTACCTGTTACCCTTGCGAAGATTAAAAAATATTGGCTCTAAGGTAATTTTTTGTGAAAAAAAGTTAAATGTTCATTGTTTTCTTCCACATTCCAAAAATTCCCGTGAACCACCTGAAGGGTTAATAAAGTTCTTGAATGTGGTTTTGAGCACCTTGATGGGTGCAGTTTTTAGAATGGTGTCACTTTTGGGTATTTTCTGTCATAAAGGCCCCTCAAAGTGACTTCAAATAAGATGTGGTCCCTAAAAAAATGTTTTTGTAAAGTTTGTTGTAAAAATGAGAAATCGCTGGTCAACTTTTAACCCTTATAGCTTCCTAACAAAAAAAAAATTTGGTTCCAAAATTGTGCTGATGTGAATTAGACATGTGGGAAATGTTATTTATTAACTATTTTGTGTGACATATCGCTCTGATTTAAGGGCATGAAAATTCAAAGTTTGAAAATTGCAAAATTTCCAAAATTTTCCGATTTTTTCACAAATAAACGCAAGTGATGTCGAAGAAATTTTACCACTATCATGAAGTACAATATGTCACGAAAAAACAATCTCAGAATCAGGGGAATCCGTTGAAGCGTTCCAGAGTAATTACCTCATAAAGTGACAGTGGTCAGAATTGAAAAAATTGGCTCGGTCACGAAGGCAAAAACAGGCTCTGGCGCGAAGTGGTTAACGTAGCATCTCAGGTTCTCATACAAGAAGTATTAGAAAAGCAGCTTTTCAAGAGGTTTCAGTAGACTTTGGCTGTGCCCGGGACATTTGCTTACTTGTCTGGGAGATCTCTTTTTTTCTGGAAGCCGACCATCATTTTTAACACGATTGTCTAGAATTATACATGTGTGTATATGTTGCGCCCCTGTGGGTTAAGTCGCCACAGAGGTACTGCATCTCACCCAGAGGTGTGGTATCTCACTCTCAGGTAAGGATAGAGCGCTGCCCGGGACCCTAATACCTGCATCCAACACTACACTACTCCAGACCAGCAGGAGGGGCAAGATGCGTCGCTTCCCTTCTGAGCCCTGTCCCTGGCTGGAGTGGGGGGAACCAAAATAGGAGGAACCATGTAGTGGGTGTGGGTGGAGGAAGTAAATCAGGGGAGCTCAGTAAGAAGTGCTATAAAAAGAAGGTGGAACAATCTAGAAGGGTTCTTCAGTGAGAGGAAGAGTTGGGAGCAGGAGCTCTGTAGGAGCTCTGCTCAGGAGGAGGGCCTAGCCAGAGAGGCCCAAGACTGAAGAGAGAGAGAGAGGAGCAGGAGAAAGGCTCCAGGAGCATGGAAGGGATCCCAGGGGTACGGGCAGTGCTGGAGGCCACCTGTATGCCCGAATCTGCCAGGCGGTGGAGGGATCAAGCCGCAGAGGGGACCGGCCCCTAACTAGTGAGAATTACAAAGTTCAACTAGGAACCGGAGGCTTCTGTACTTTCAGGGTGCAGTTGCCACATCCGCACTCAAGTCGCCAAAAAGGTAACCACATAGGATCCAGGGAACTCCAGGTTGCCCAGAAAGATCCGAGGATACCGACTAGGGACATTGTTTGGTGAGGCACAGGGCAAGAAGGGTGAGGGCCAGCGCAGAAAGACGGCTGAGAAGGTCATATAGAACGGGGTCCTGTCAGGCACTCTTGAAACACCTGGGAGTTTGCTGCACCCCTGCCTGGTGAAAGCAGCGCGATGTGGGAGGTCGTAGTCCAGAAAGTGTAACCTGAGGAACTAAACAACTGTGAGTAAGCCCTGAAGACTGCACCCCACTGTCTCTGTGAATTATTCTGGCCGCGCCATCACCCCCTGCACTACAACTGCAACAGCAACATCCATAACATTTCAGCACAGCCCTGGAGCTAAGCTCTACCTGTGGAGGGGTAAACCAACTCTACTGCATTTACACCAGCTCCAGAGGACCTGCTCCGCAGCGGCGGCTCCATATAGCCGCATACCACAGGTGGCGTCACGAACTGTATATAAAAACTATATATCCCCTGTAAATATCTCCTTTTATTGACCGCCCTGGGTCACGGACCGGGTCACCGCCACTGTGATATCTCCCCTGCACCGACCGGCCCTGCACCGAGTACCCCACGGCCCAGGGAGCGCGTCATATATTATAGCTAAATAGATTGTTGACTGTCAATCTTCCTTAATCTGGGGCTCCATGCAAGATCTCGCCTCATGAGATAATTCTGAGAAAGGTCAAAGGTCAAGAATGGGTCTTTCAGCAGGACAATGACCCGAAATATACAGCCAAGGCAACTAAGGTGTGGCTCCGTAAGAAGCATTTCAAGGTCCTGGAGTGACCTATCCAATCTCCAGACCTTAACCCAATAGAAAATCTTTGGAAGGAGCTGAAACTCAATGCTGCCCAGTGACAGCCCCGAAACCTGAAAGATCTGGAGAAGATCTGTATGAAGGAGGGGGCCAAAATCCCTGCTGCAGTGCGTGCAAACCTGGTCAAGAACTACAGGAAACGTCTGACCTCTGTAATTGCAAACAAAAGTTTCTGTACCAAATATTAAGTTCTGTTTTTCTATTGTATAAAAATACTTATTTCATGCAATAATATACAAATGAATTATGTAAAAATCATACAAAGTAATTTTCTGGATTACTTTTAGATTCTGTCTCTCACAAGTGAAGTGAACTACGATAAAAATTACAGACCTCTCCATTCTTTGTAGGTGGGAAAATTTGCAAAATCGGCAAAGTATCAAATACTTATTTTCCCCACTGTAGAAATGAGCACATACAGTACAGACCAAAAGTTTGGACACACCTTCTCATTTAAAGATTGTTCTGTATTTTCATAACTATGAAAATTGTACATTCAAACTGAAGGCATCAAAACTATGAATTAACACATGTGGAATTATATACTTAACAAAAAAGTGTGAAACAACTGAAAATATGTCTTATATTCTAGGTTCTTCAAAGTAGCCACCTTTTCCTTTGATGACTGCTTTGCACACTCTTGGCATTCTCTTGATGAGCTTCAAGAGGTAGTCACCAGAAATGTCTTTCACTTCACAGGTGTGCCCTGTCAGGTTTATTAAGTGGGATTTTTTGCCTTATAAATGGGGTTGGGACCATCAGTTGTGTTGTGCAGAAGTCTGTTGGATACACAGCTGATAATCCTACTGAATAGACTGTTAGAATTTGTATTATGGCAAGAAAAAAGCAGCTAAGTAAAGAAAAATGAGTGGCCATCATTATTTTAAGAAATGAAGGTCAGTCAGTCCGAAAAATTGGGCAAACTTTGAATGTGTCCCCAAGTGCAGTTGCAAAAACCATCAAGCGCTACAAAGAAACTGGCTCACATGAGGACCGCCCCAGGAAAGGAAGACCAAGAGTCACCTCTGCTTCTGAGGATAAGTTTATCCGAGTCACCAGCCTCAGAAATCGCAGGTAACAGCAGCTCAGATTAGAGACCAGGTCAATGCCACACAGAGTTCTAGCAGCAGACACATCTCTACAACAACTGTTAAGAGGAGACTTTGTGCAGCAGGCCTTCATGGTAAAATAACTGCTAGGAAACCACTGCTAAGGACAGGCAACAAGCAGAAGAGACTTGTTTGGGCTAAAGAACACAAAGAATGGACATTAGACCAGTGGAAATCTGTGCTTTGGTCTGATGAGTTCAAATTTGAGATCTTTGGTTCCAACCACCGTGTCTTTGTGTGACACAGAAAAGGTGAACGGATGGACTCTACATGCCTGGTTCCCACCGTGAAGCATGGAGGAGGAGGTGTGATGATGTGGGGGTGCTTTGCTGGTGACACTGTTCGGGATTTATTCAAAATTGAAGGCATAATGAACCAGCATGGCTACCACAGCATCTTGCAGCGGCATGCTATTCCATCTGGTTTGCGTTTAGTTGGACCATCATTTATTTTTCAACAGGACAATGACCCCAAACACACCTCCAGGCTGTGTAAGGGCAATTTGACCAAGATGGAGAGTGATGGGGTGATACGCCAGATGACCTGGCCTCCACAGTCACCAGACCTGAACCCAATCGAGATGGTTTGGGGTGAGCTGGACCGCAGAGTGAAGGCAAAAGGGCCAACAAGTGCTAAGCATCTCTGGGAACTCCTTCAAGATTGTTGGAAGACCATTTCCGGTGACTACCTCTTGAAACTCATCAAGAGAATGCCAAGAGTGTGCAAAGCAGTCATCAAAGCAAAAGGTGGCTACTTTGAAGAACCTAGAATATAAGACATATTTTCAGTTGTTTCACACTTTTTTTGTTAAGTATATAATTCCACATGTGTTAATTCATAGTTTTGAAGCCTGGAATGTGAATGCACAATTTTCATAGTCATGAAAATACAGAAAATCTTTAAATGAGAAGGTGTGTCCAAACTTTTGGTCTGTACTGTATATATATATTATATATATATTTATAATATGGTTGCCAAAAATAAAAAATCCTAATGATTGCACAGATACGTAGCACAATGTGAATGTTAATCTATATAATTGACATTAACTAAGGGGAAATGTAAGCGTCTGTAGAACTACTAAAAGGATATCTTCATAGTGTGACAAAGTCTCTGGTAGTGTGTCAGAAGGGAGGTATGTGTCGCTGAGACTCTTAGACTCAGTGATGTGAAAACATGCAAGTTCTCATGCACAAGTAGGTGCAGAGAGAGTTAATAGAACCACATTTACAAGGGAATGTTTTCAGTGGATAATGAAAGTGTAGGGTGGAACGTTATCCACCATCCTTCCAATCAGGGGAGTGTCTGGGCTTTAAATAGTCAGCCCTGACACTCAGGTGTGTTCAGTACCTGGGGAAACTTTGTTCTAGGAAGGAGCTAGCACATGCTGTGATCAACCTGTGTGTAGCTAATTGTGAGTGGCCAGACCTTGGCCGAGATAAGGACTCTGCTTAAAGTTCTGAAAGTTTTGCATTTTGTTTTGTCTCTTTAGCTGAATGGGCTGTGTTTTTATTTACGGACTCAAGGGTAGTTTATGACTGCTAAATAAACTAACCTGAGAATTTAAAGAGACAGTATCTTGTGGTTTACCTACGCATACAGCCGAGCTTGTCGCTATACCACAATAGACTCACAAGCCCAAGTGGGTACACATATATAGTATATAATATTAAGCTCTATAAGGAATCTCCTATAAAATAAAACATCCAAAATGGATGTTTTGGGGGCCCCTGATGAAGCAAGGACGAAAGGTACATTGGTGCACATAGGACCACATCCCACATTTACTCACTTGGACATTTAAGTTGCCTTGTAACTACTGCTCCTCCATTTTGAATGTATTATTTTATAGGAGATTCTTTACAGAGTTTAATATTATATACTATATATGTGTACTCACTTGGGCTTGTGAGTGTAAGAAGCTATCTTCTTAGTAGTTCTAAAAACACTTACATTTCCTATTGGTTATTGTCAACTATATATAGACTAGATGGTGGCCCGATTCTAACGCATCGGGTATTCTAGAATATGTATGCGGCCGACCGGGCGCAATTAGCAAAGCGGTGTTTAAATTTGGCGGCAATATCGGAGATTGGTCACGGGCGGCGGCCGCGACCAATCAGCGAACCGTGTTAGTGAGAACTGGAGAGCGTGTTTAAATTTGGCACCAAAATCGCTGATTAGTCGCGACCAATCAGCAGAGCGGTTTTTAAATTTGGCGCCAATACTGCTGATTGGTCGCGACCGCTGACCGCGACCAATCAGCAGAGCGATGCAGAGCATTGTTTAAATTTGGCGCCAAAATCGCTGATTGGTCGCGGATGGCGGCCGCGACCAATCAGCAAAGCGGTGTTTAAATTTTGGGCCAAAAGCGCTGATTGGTCGCGGGCGGAGGTCGCGACCAATCAGCGAACCGTGGTAGTGAGGACTGGAGAGCGTGTTTAAATTTGGCACCAAAATCGCTGATTAGTCGCGACCGCGACCAATCAGCAAAGAGGTGTTTAAATTTGGCGACAATACTGCTGATTGGTCGCGGCCGGCGACCGCGACCAATCAGCAGAGCGATGCAGAGCGGGGTTGAAATTTGGCGCCAAAATCGCTGATTAGTCGCGACCGCGACCAATCAGCAAAGAGGTGTTTAAATTTGGCCCCAATACTGCTAATTGGTCGCGGCAAGCGACCGCGACCAATCAGCAGAGCGTTGTTTAAATTTGGCACAAAAAACGAAGATTGGTCGCAACCACCGGCCGCGACCAATCAGCAGAGTGAGGTTTAAATTTGGCGCCAATACTGCTGACTGGTCACGGCCGACAACCGCGACCAATCAGCAGAGCGGTGTTTAAATTTTGCACCAATACTGCTGATTGATCTCGGCCAGCGACCGCGATCAATCAGCAGAGCGTTGATTAAATTTGGCACCAATCTCGTTGATTGGTCGCGGCTGGACTCCGCGACCAATCAGCAGAGCGTTGTTTAAATTTGGCGCCAATCAGCGAGATTGGTTGCGGCTGGCGTCCGCGACCAATTAGCACAGCAGTGTTTAAATGTGGCGGCAAGATCAGTGATTGGTCGCGGCCGCTATTTAAATGTGGTGCCCAAATCGGTGATTGGTCGCGGGCGCTATTTAAATGTGGCGCCCAAATCGGTGATTGGTCGCGGGCAGCAGCTGCGACCAATCAGCAGAGCGGTGTTTAACTTTAGCGCCAAGATCACTGATTGGTCGCGCTCTCCGCACGCGACCAATCAGCTAATCGTATTGGTGAGGAGCGGGGAGCGGAATTGTATTACTGAGGACTGGGGAGCGCCGCAGCCTGTGCGGGTACTTCCGCTGCGAGAACCCGGGACATGAGCGACTGCTCGCAGCAGAAGTATCCCGACCCGCAGAGCCGCTCCCCGGTCCTCCCTTCACACCCTAGCCGCTGATGTCACCACAGTATCCGCATGGTGTTACAAAGGTCTGGACATTTGTGTTAAAAATCGCTGATTGGTCGCTGGCGCTGCCCGCGACCAATCACCGATTTGGGCGCCAAATTTAAATATTGGCCGCGACCAATCACCGATCTTGGCTCCACATTTAAAGACCGCTGTGCTGATTGGTCGCCGACGTAGGGCGCGACCAATCACCGATTTTGGGGCCACATTTAAATAGCGTCCGCGACCAATCAGCACCGTAGTGTTTAACTTTTGCGGCAAGATCCGTGATTGGTCGCGGGCCAAGACAGCGACCAATCACCGATTTGTGCGGCACTTTTAAATAGAAGCCGCGACCAATTGGATGTCAGCGCCGCTCCCCGGTCCTCCCTTCACACCCTAGCCGCATGGATGTCAGCGGCGCTGCCTGTGCGGATACTTCCGCTGTGAGAACCCGGGACATGAGCGGGCGCTCGCAGCAGAAGTATCTCGACCCGCAGTGCCGCTCCCCGGTCCTCCCTTCACACCCTAGCCGCTGATGTCCCCACAGTATCCGCATGGTGTTACAAAGATCCGGACATTTATGCTAAAAATCGGTGATTGGTCGCTGGCGCTGCCCGCGACCAATCACCGATTTGGGCGCCAAATTTAAATATCGTCCGCGACCAATCACCAATCTTGGCTCCACACTTAAACACCGCTGTTCTGATTGGTCACGGCCGATATTTAAATTTGGCGCCCAAATCGGTGATTGGTCGCGGGCAGCGCCAGCGACCAATCAGCGATTTTTAACACAAATGTCCGGACCTTTGTAACACCATGCGGATACTGTGGGGACATCAGCGGCTAGGGTGAGAAGGGAGGACCGGGGAGCGGCGCTGCGGGTCCGGATACTTCTGCTCCGAGCGCCCGCTCATGTCCCGGGTTCTCGGAGCGGAAGTACCCGCACAGGCAGCGCCGCTGACATCCAATTGGTCGCGGCCGCTATTTAAATCTGGCGCACAAATCGGTGATTGGTCGCTGTCTTGGCCCGCGACCAATCACTGATTTTGGTGCCAAAGTTAAACACTATTGTGCTCATTGGTCGCGGACGCTGACCGCAACCAATCACCGATTTGGGCGCCAAATTTAAATATCGGCCGCGACTAATCACCGATCTTGGCTCCACATTTAAACACCGCTGTGCTGATTGGCCGCGGCCGATATTTAAATTTGGCGCCCAAATCGGTGATTGGTCGCAGGCAGCGTCGGCGACCAATCAGCACAGCGGTGTTTAAGTTTTGCGCTAAGATCAGTGATTGGTCGGGTCCGAAGACCGCGACCAATCATCGAATCGTCTTGGTGAGGACCGGGGAGCGGCGCTGCTTGTGCGGCTACTTACGCTGCGAGAACCCGGGACATAGCGGGCGCTCGCAGGAGAAGTATCCTGACCCGCAGCACCGCTCCCCGGTCCTCCCTTCCGCATGGAGGTCAGCGGCGCCGGCGGTCCTTCCGCTGATACCGGCCGGGAGATGAGCGCCTCGCGCCGCTCATCTCCCGGATGCATCTCAGTCCCGCAGATGGGTCCGGCGGTCGGGTTCCTTCAGCTGGTACCGGCCAGGAGATGAGCGCCTCGCGCCGGTCATCTCCCGGCTGCATCGCCGCTGAGCTCGGTCTCGCAAATGAGCCGCTAACGGCCGCCATCTTTTTTCAGAAATACCGCGGCGCTGATTGGCCGCTGGCGGACCAATGAGCGGCGCGGGATTTCCTGGACAGACAGACACACAGACAGACAGACGGGATAAGACGATTATATATATAGATTAACATTCACATTGTGCTACATATGCGTGCAATCATTAGGATTTTTTTTGGCAACCATGTTATAGGCATATATCTAATATATATAATTGTCTTATCCCGTCTGTCTGTCTGTCTAGAAAATCCCCCGTCGCTGATTGGTCCGGCCACGGCCAATCAGCGACGCGGGATTTCAGAAAAAAGATGGCGGCCGTTAGCGGCTCATCTGCCGCACGAAGGTCAGCGGCGATGCAGCCGGGAGATGACCGGCGCTAGCCGGTCATCTCTCGGCTGATCGCAGCAGAACTACCCTGACCTCCATGCGGCTACCGTCGGGAGATCAGCGGCTAGGACCGCTGATCTCCCGATGGTAAGTGTGAAGGAAGGACCGGGGAGCAGCGGCACCGCCGGTCGGGATGCTTCTGCTGCGAGCAGCCGGTCATCTCCCAGCTGCTAGCAGCGGAAGTACCCGCATAAGCAGCGCCGCTCCCGGGCCCAC
The DNA here is from genome assembly GCF_046119375.1 of Phyllobates terribilis. NCBI lineage: Eukaryota > Metazoa > Chordata > Amphibia > Anura > Dendrobatidae > Phyllobates > Phyllobates terribilis. Next base: position 142,181 of record NW_027363283.1, read on the forward strand.
ACTAATACGACGCTGATTGATCGCTGCCGACGGCGGCGACCAATCAGTTATATTGGCGCCAAGTCTAAACACTGCTCTGCGCCAATCAGCACAGCGGTGTTTAAATTGGCACCAATATCGCTGATTGGTCGGGGCCGGCGGCCGAGACCAATCAGCACAACGGTGTTTAAACTTGGCGACAATATCGCTGATTGTTCGCGGCCGTCAGCAGCGACCAAGCAGCGATATTGGCGCCAAATTTAAACACCGCTCTTCACAGAGGTCAGCGGCGATGCAGCCGAAGTACCCGACCGGCGGCGCCGCTGACCTCCATGCGGCTACCGTCAGGAGATCAGCGGCTAGGGCCGCTGATCTCCCGACGGCAAGTGTGAAGGGAGGACCGGGGAGCGGCGCCGCCGGTCGGGATACTTCTGCTGCGAGCAGCCGGTTATCTCCCGCAGCGCCGCTCCCCGGTCCTCACTAATACAATTCGCTGACTGGTCGCGGCCGGGACCAATAAGCGATATTGGCGCCAAATTTAAACACCGCTGTGCTGATTGCGCCCGGTGTACCGCATACATATTCTAGAATACCCGATGCGTTTGAATCGGGCCACCATCTAGTATATATATATATTCACTACTGTCTCTATATATGTGATACTCATGTGTTGGTGACTTGGGGTCCTCCAATGTTATACTCTGTAGAATTGTCTTTTAATTTTTGCAATATTTATTTTAGCGTCAATAAGCACCTATTGTTTTATTTTGGTGGTATCTACAGTCATATACATGTATATACATACAGCAATATATATACTGTATAAGATCTGATGTCTGTAGTCACAGTATGTCAGCAATGTACAGTATGTACTTTATTGTGCACTGACATTAGATCATATATGCCCTGGACTGATCCTGCACCGACTACCAGACATCACATTGTATAGATGGCAGTATAGATATAATCTGTGATGTCCTGTACAGGCCGGCTCCAGGTTTTCGTAGGCTCAAAAGAGTCTCAGTGGCCCCTTTAACACATACCACAATTCATGATGCACAGATAAGGCAGAGAAATATAGATATAGTACAATGCCAAAGATTTCACTTACAGTATTTTTCGGACTATAAGACGCACTTTTTTCCCTCCAAAATTTTGGAGGAAAATGGGGGGTGTGTTTTATAGTCCAAATGTTGGGGGGTATATATATGTGGGGTGTGGGTGGAGCGGTAGAGGAGCGGGGCACAGGAGGCAGCAGCCGCCCGCTGCAGCCTACACTGTCCCCGCTGCTAAAGAAAATGAATATTCATGCTCCTTATTAGCAGCACACAGTGTAGCCGCGCTGTGGCTCCTGCCAGAATCGCCTGTGCCCGCTGTTAAAGGGCATGAATATTCAACCTCTCTCCACGTCCATGGGCATGGTGAGGGGGTGAATATTCATGCCCTTTAATAAGCGGGCACACGCGATAGCCCGGCAGTAGCAGGAGCCGCAGCGCGGCTACGGTGTGTGCCGGCTATGAAGGAGAGTGAAGTCACTGCTCCCAGCGCACACAGTCCCGGCATGGGGAGCAGTGACTTCTGGCAGCTGATCTCTCCTTGTGAGCCACGCATGGCAGTGATGTCATGCGCGGCTCACATGGAGAGATCAGTACGGGCAGACAGGACGCGGCGCTGGAGGAGAGAAGAAAGGTGAGTATCAGTGTTTATTTTCTTTTATGTGCAGCATGATAGGGATTAGGGGGACCATGCATACCAGGATAAGGAAGAGGGGGCAATACATACCAGGGTAACGCTGAGGGGGCCATACATACCAGGGTAACGCTGAGGGGGCCATACATACCAGGGTAATGCTGAGGGGGCCATACATACCAGGGTAACGTTGAGGGGGCCATGTGCAGCATGATGGGGATTAGAGGTGCCATACATACCAGGACAGCGATGAGGGGTGCCATGCATACCACTATACCAGGATAAGGATGAGGGGTGCCATGCATACCGGGACAGGGATGAGGGGTGCCATGCATACAGGGACAGGGATGAGGGGTGCCATGCATACTGGGGCAGGGATGAGGGGTGCCATGCATACTGGAGCAGGGATGAGGGGTGCCATGCATACCGGGACAGGGATGAGGGGAGCCATGCATACCGGGACAGGGATGAGGGGAGCCATGCATACCGGGACAGAGATGAGGGGTGCCATGCATATCGGGACAGGGATGAGGGGTGCCATGCATACCGGGATAGGGATGAGGGGTGCCATGCATACCGGGATAGGGATGAGGGGTTCCATGCATACCACGATGGGGACCACGTATAAAAGGAAGGAGGGGGGCATATATACCAGGATGGGGGATATTGTCAGAATTGGGGGACATTACTCCTATACCAGTGTCAGCAGAAGACCCCCTCCCCCTTAAAAGTGCATCATGAACACATTTTTGGCTTAAATTTTTATTTTTTTATTTTCCTCCTCTAAAACCTAGGTGCATCTTATGGTCTGGTGCATCTTATAGTCCGAAAAATACGGTACTTCTTACATTACATGAGTGATATCTATTGTAAATTCTATAATAGCTCAGAAACCGGCGAATCCTCACAGTGCATGGGGCGTGTCAAGGGGGGATTCAAAAGTTTTCATTTTAGACTGTACATTATAGTCCTCCATACAGTATTATGGGGACCACATAGTCCTCCATACAGTATTATGGGGACCACATAGTCCTCCATACAGTATTATGGGCACTACATAGTACTCCATACAGTATTATCGGCACCACATAGTCCTCCATACAGTATTATGGACACCACATAGTCCTCCATACAGTATTATGGGCACTACATAGTACTCCATACAGTATTATGGGCACCACATAGTCCTCTATACAGAATGGGCTCCATACTGAATAATGGACCCCATATAATGTTCCATAAAGAATAATAGGCCCCATATAATGCTCTATACACAATAATGAACCCCATATAATGCTCATTACACCATAATTGACCCCATATATTACTCCATGCAGAATAATGGGCCCCATATAATGCTCCATAGAGAATGGGCCCCATATAATGCTCCATAGAGAATGGGCTCCATACATAAAAAATAAATAAAATACTCACCTCTCCTCATACCCTGCTGGCTACAGGTCCTGTCTCTTCAACACTGAGACGTGACAGAGTCAGAAGACGCAGAGGAGACTGGACCTGCGGCCAGCAGGGTATGACGAGAGGTGAGTATTTCAAACACCGTAAAGCACGGAGGGGTTACACTGGGCCCCCCCAACTCACAGGCCCAATAGCGTTCCAGTGTCCCCAACTGTGAGTGGGCCCCCCCCCTCTTGCCCAGGGCCCTGGCACTTGCCCTGGTGCAATGGGTGGTTATGCCGGCTCTGGCCCTGTAGCTGGTGCAGGATCAGTCTGGGGCAGGGGTCTGTATAGTAAGGTCTGAAGTGTCTCGATCTCAGGTCCGATGTGATTTGAACATTCATACAGATCGAGAGCCGTCGATCTCACACTGACAGCACGACCCCAACCTGCTTGAAGGGTCCATCTGCTACAATAAATCTTTCTGATCCTCAGCAGAGCGACCATAGATAACATTCAGGATCTGGCCCTGGACTTGTCAGGAGGTGAGCAGCATCCTGCCACTTCCACACTCTACAAAAAGTATAAATCTCCTGTCCTGACCACTATCCGGAGCTCAGGCTAAGGCCACGGCCCCACTATCAGTATTTGGTCAGTATATTTTCTCAGGAGTGGGAACCAAAACCAGGTCAGTAACAATCAGAGAAAAGGTATAATAGAAACAAGTCACCAATTCTGCATTTATCACCAACTCCTGGTTTTGTCTCCCACTCCTGTGAAAAAATACTGACCGAATACTGATAGTGGGGTCGTGGCCTTACAAGAATCAAAGATGTCTGCCCTCTCGTACTGCTCAGCGGCTGAAGCTTCTCTCCGGCAGGCATAAGAACGTGGCCTGTGCCGGCTGTTCTGGGCTGCAGATGCCCAGCTGGCACATGTACACAATGAAAGATACAGGGCCGCCCTGCAGTCTGTAAAGAAGCAGCTGCTTGGCGACCGGCTTGGAGGGCATGTGCCCCTCTGGCCCACCTCGCCCCTGGTCAATATGATACCATCTTTTTCATTAGTTGGTGAGGTTAGAAGAAATTTCACTCCAAGACAGTGGATTTTGTACTTTATTCCAGTATATTTATACATAGAAAACATGGCAATGAAAAACAAGTAGATGCACGTGCATAAAAATGGCCCAACATTAATTAAAAAAAGCCTTTAAGATACAGATAATACTTGTATACAAAAATATTAACACATTCTCAAATTGTATATAAAGTGCACAAAAGTCAATAGCCCTGACATATAGTGTACACAGGGTCCCGTCCCCCCACATGGTATACACAAAATACAATGTCATCCAGGAAATAACAAAAAATAACAAATACATTTAATCTATTCTGAAATCCCATGTCTATACAAGATAATAATATGTAAAATTCTACAGTGTCAAAGAAATGAGCTAGAGACTACTACATGGCGATGATGCCTACGAACAAGATAATGCCCAGCGAATGCTGTAAATGATACAAATATTACCAGTCACCCAATTAGACACATGAGGTCCGGGCAAGTGATTTTCTACAGTTCATTGACCTCTATGATGACATCTAATATTTTCAATCATTTATAGAGCGGGGTACATTGGGCCTCATTAATAAATCTGCTCACTAGAAAACTAGTTGCCCATACTAACCAATTAGAGCTCAGCTAAGGTTGTTTTAACGGACCTGGAAAAGTAAAAGCTGTTCTGTGATTGGCTGGGATAAGTAAAAAGGCTGTTTTAATAAATGATTCCCAATGTACCAAGCCCCGCCATAAATGTTATTGATTACAGTAGGGGCCACAATATCCCATGTGTATAGTCATCACATTCATCTTATTGTCTGCGGTTACCTTGGGACATGCTATATTGAAATGTAAGATGATATCAGTGGGGTCCATGAGGCAGAGCAGTGTGTGGTACGTGTGACATTTCCTAATATCGAGCAATCAATACTGTACCTTGGTCTGGAATGCAAAGTCTGCGTGGACAAGGAAGGGGCTCCCAGATGCCAGCTGTAAAACCCGTCGCTCCACCATCACACGCTCATCACCGTCAGCAAGCAGGGCTCTTTTGCCGATGATCTTAACAGCAAAATGTTTGCGGGTAGATGAATCTTCCGCCAGCAGGACCGTTCCATAGCATCCCCGGCCAAGCACTTGATGGAATAATAATCTCCTCTTGATGGTATCAGAGACTGTGCTTTTGGAGCCGGTTGGCCAAACACCGCTGCTTCCTGCAGCTTCTTCAGCCTTCTGCTTTAGATCCATGGGTTTCTGTCCTAATGTAATCCTTCTTCTTTTCTTCTCCTTTTTGTCCCCTGATGAGATGAAGATGGCTCCTCTCTTCTTGGCTCCCATCTTCTGACTTTCTACCTTCTCCTTTTCTTCCACTTCTTCTTTCTTCTGGACTGGTTGTTTTGTCCTGTTGACTGAAGACTTCCTCTCATCATCAGATGTGTCATGGGAAGGTCTTAGTCTCTTCGCTCCTTCTCTCCTCACCACGTTCTCCTCTACTTCTTTCTTCTGGACTGGTTGTTTTGTCCTGTTGACTGAAGACTTCCTCTCATCATCAGATGTGTCATGGGAAGGTCTTAGTCTCTTCGCTGCTTCTCTCCTCACCACGTTCTCCTCTACTTCTTTCTTCTGGACTGGTGGTTTTGTCCTGTTGACTGAAGACTTCCTCTCATCATCAGATGTGTCATGGGAAGGTCTTCGTGTCTTCACTCTTTCTCTGTTCACCACAATCTCCTCCTCTTTTATATCCATATTATTGCTTTGCTTAGATTTAGCCGACATCTCCTCCACTGTTGTTGGTCAATTCCAACTGTCACTTACAACTGTCACTCAGTGCACTTCATATGGAATCATCATGCATGCACCACCACTGGTCATGTGATCAGCATCTGACCAATGATATTTAAGAGATAAATGAACATTAGCTGAGATTAAATATTCAGGTAATATTCAGATATTCTGTGGAACACAAGGTGCCACATTTAGTAATAGTAATAGAACTGCACTAAGTCGCCAATTTAATTTACATTGTTACTACAGAGCATCAGATGAATGTAATATAATAAATATTAGCAAGATGTATGATTTCCATCCACTCTACGTATCATAGAAATACAGATGTACTATCTTTTTATATAGAGATGTAGCAGAAGCCATCCTGATTGTTTGCAGCATGCTATGGTGATAGAGAAGCATGCATGACTGTGCCATGCAAATGGTGAGGAGCATCAAAATGGGACATATGATTCACGTAGCCAGGGGCGTAATGTCCGCGGTCGCAGTGGCAGTCACTGCGACCGGGCCCAGGGGGGGTTGGGACTTGTAAACGCCAGCAGAAATTTCAACAGGATGTGTGTATTGCAGTGCACAGTCGCTTCGGGTCCGTGCGTGACAAATCAGGGGCGGGCGGGGGCAGAGCCGGACTGGGGTGTCTGGGGCCCACCAGGGACATTGACTCCAGGGGCCCACCCCCCCGGGCCCACCCTTCAGCTATTAGCAAATACCTGTTAGCCGTTATACCCATTATACTGGCGGCTCCTGCCCATCACTGTGCGCTCACCAGAACTGCGATGTACAATTACTGTAGTTTGCATTAAAGGGTTTTTATTGGTGAAAACAAGTTATCAGTGATGCACAGGTTGGGAAGGTGATCACTTATTTATTGGTGGAATCCGCACTGTCAGAAGATTGTGGCACTTGAGTATTTGGTGAGATTTTTACCTCTGTATTTATAAGACAAAACCAGGAGTGGAGCAATCCGAGGTCATGTTTTATGCATTTCTCACCCACTCCTGGTTTTGTCTTATAAATAGAGAGGTGAAAATCTCACCAAATGCCAACTTGCTTTCTCTGGTGAACCTCTGTAACTGCATCTCTGCTGCTGTGTAATAGTCACAGGGCAGGGAGGGGTTAAACATCTAAGTATTTAATATCTATTGGAAATAAAGAGGTTTCCCCTTATTGATATCAGATAAAACAAATGACCAACCACAATCCACTCTACCAAGACCAATATTACCAGATAGAAGGCAGAAATACCACCACACCGTGACCAGATCACATATTACCACCACATAGTGCCCAAATAATACCACATACAAGGCACAAATACCGCCACACCATGACCAAAGCACATAATACCACCACATAGTGATCAAATGCTACCAGATACAAGGTATAAATACTGACACACCATGAGACCACATATTACCACCACATAGTGACTGAATAATACCACATACAAGGGACAAATATCGTCACGTCATGACCAAAGCACATAATGCCACCACATAGTGACAAATAATGCTAAAATAATAAAAATGTAAAAAAGCTCAGTATATTGGGTCAGTGTACAGGTTATACAGTGATCACCAGTGACATTATGCACAGGAGCTCTGTATATAGTGTACAGGTTATACAGTCATCACCAGTGACATTATACACAGAAGCTCTGTATATAGTGTCAGTGTACAGGTAATGCAATGATCACCATTGATATTATACACAGGAGCTCTGTATATAGTGTACAGGTAATACAGTGTTCACCAGTGACATTATACACAGGAGCTCTGTATATAGTGTCAGTGTACAGGTAATACAGTGATCACCAGTGACATTATGCACAGGAGCTCTGTATATAGTGTCAGTGTACAGGTAATATAGTGATCACCAGTGACATTATACACAGGAGCTCTGTATATAGTGTCAGTGTGTGTGTGTATAGGTAATACACATACTCACCAGTGATGTCTCTAGGTGAAGTTCTTTATCTGCAGACCGATATATCACATCTTCTATGCAGGACTTATCTCTGCAGAAAATAACATAGTTAGCTATAACTGATCACTTCCAGAGCACAAGCCACACTTTTCCGAAGATTTCTACACTGCATGAAATGACAAAATGCAACATAGTGCCGCACTACACAGTAAAAATAAAACACAAAATACATTTAGGGACTCCATCTTTAATAAAAAAAAAAATCATGAGAGATCAGAGATTATGGGTCCCAGTCAGGGATCGTACATCGAAATCATGTGGCCCAGTCAGGGGCGTATACAGAAATCATGGGGCCAATCAGGTTAGGGGTGTACATAGAGATCATGGGGCCCAGTCAGCGGCGTACATAGAGATCATGGGGCCCAGTCAGCGGCGTACATAGAGATCATGGGGCCAATCAGGTTAGGGGTGTAGATAGAGATCATGAGGCCCAGTCAGCGGCGTACATAGAGATCATGGGGCCCAGTCAGCGGCATACATAGAGATCATGGGGCCCAGTCAGCGGTGTACATAGAGATCATGGGGCCCAGTCAGCGGCGTACATAGAGATCATGGGGCCCAGTCAGCGGCTTACATAGAGATCATGGGGCCCAGTCAGCGGCGTACATAGAGATCATGGGGCCCAGTCAGCGGTGTACATAGAGATCATGGGGCCCAGTCAGGGATCGTACATAGAGATCATGGGGCCCTATGAGGTGAGGCTCTCAGCTCCACAGTATGGTGCCCTCAGGGAGCTCCCACAGGGCATCACAGGCCTTAGTATGAAGCAATACTAGAAGACTTGTGGAATTGCTTCATACTAAGGCCTGTGATGCCCTGTGGGAGCTCCTGAGGGCACCATACTGGGGAGGTGAGATCCTCACTTGGCAGTAGTAGGAGCAGCATCTCCATAGTGTGGCATTCACATCACACTACATGCTGCACTGTACAGGACTCCCAGCCGGCAGCAGGACAGATGAGGAGGTAACTGGGACCAGCGCCGGACTGGAGTACCTGGGGCCCACCAGGAAAAAATCAATCTTGGGGCCCACCAGCACCATGCAGTTACCGTATATAGGAATAACATAAGTCCACAAACTCTTTCAAAATGAATCAACTTTATTAACCAATAAATCTCTGCTGCTGTGTAGTAGTCACAACACAGGGAGAGGTTAAACATCCAAGTATTTAATATGTATTGCAAATAAAGAATGTTCCCATTCTTAATATCCGAAAAAACAAATGACTGACAACAATCCACTATACCTAGACTAATAATACCATATAGAAGAGAGACATACCGCCACACCATGACCAGAACACATACCACCACATAGTGATCAAATACTACCAAGTACAAGGTATATATACTGCCACACCATGAGAAGACCACATATTACCACAAAATAGTGACTGTCTGAATAATAACACATACAAGGGACGAATACCGCCACGCCATGACCATGGCACATAATGGCACCAGATAGTGAATGATAATGAAAATGTAAAAAAACTCTGTATATAGAGTCAGTGTACAGATACTGCAAAGATTATCAGTGACATTATACACAGGAGCTCTGTATATAGTGTCAGTGTACAGGTAATATAGTGATCACCAGTGACATTATACACAGGAGCTCTGTATATAGAGTCAGTGTACAGATAATGTAGAGATTATCAGTGACATTATACACAGGAGCTCTGTGTATAGTGTCAGTGTAGAGGTAATACAGTGATCACCAGTGACATACACAGAAGCTCTGTATATAGTGTCAGTGTACAGGTAATATAGTGATCACCAGTGACATTATGCATAGGAGCTCTGTATATAGTGTCAGTGTACAGGTAATACAGGGATCATCAGTGACATTATACACAGGAGCTCTGTGTTTGGTGTCAGTGTACAGGTAATACAGTGTTCACCAGTGACATTATACACAGGAGCTCTGTATATAGTGTCAGTGTACAGGTAATACAGTGATCACCAGTGACATTATGCATAGTAGCTCTGTATATAGTGTCAGTGTGCAGGAAATACAGGGATCACCAGTGACATTATACACAGGAGCTCTGTGTTTGGTGTCAGTGTACAGGTAATACAGTGTTCACCAGTGACATTATACACAGGAGCTCTGTATATAGTGTCAGTGTAAAGGTAATATAGTGATCACCAGTGACATTATGCATAGGAGCTCTGTATATAGTGTCAGTGTACAGGTAATATAGTGATCACCAGTGACATTATACACAGGAGCTCTGTGTATGGTGTCAGTGTACAGGTAATACAAGGATCACCAGTGACATTATGCACAGCTCTGTATATAGTGTCAGTGTGTGTGTGTATAGGAAACACAGGGATCACCAGTGACATTATACACAGGAGCTCTGTATATAGTGTCAGTGTACAGGTAATAGAGTGATCACCAGTGTCATTATGCACAGGAGCTCTGTATATAGTGTCAGTGTGTGTGTGTATAGGTAATACACATACTCACCAGTGATGTCTCTAGGTGAAGTTCTTTAACTGCAGACCGATATATCACATCTTCTATACAGTACTTATCTCTGCAGAAAATAACATAGTTAGCTATAACTGATCACTTCCAGAGCACAATCCACACTTTTCCCAAGATTTCTACACTGCATGAAATGACAAAAAAAGAAACATAGCACTGTACTACACAGTAACAGTGCTCCAGTGTCATTCTGTGCCTGCTCATCTGTCAGCAGACATATTTGTCTGATGGCAAAGATCTAAGAGAGATGAAGACAGAAGACCTATGGATTACGTTGGGAGTGAGGATTTTTCTTTATTAAAGGTGGAGTCCCTAAATGTGTTTTATTTTTAATAAAAAAAAAAAAAAATTCTGTCTTTTTTTTTTCTGTTTACTAGAAATTGATGGTGGCTATGTCTAATTTGGCGTGAAACCATGAATTTCGGGCTTAGTACCGGCTGATAAGGCAAAGCTGGCCTGGTACTAACCCTATTATTACCCAGGGTGCCACTCACCACCAGGGCCGCTGGAAGAGCCGGGTAAAGCACCTGGAAATGGTGCTATGATGAATGTGCCATTTTCAAGGGTGGCTGTGGGCTGCGATTTTCAGCGTGGAGGGCCAAGAACGCTTGGGCCTTACCATGCTGCGAATCTCAGCCCCCAGCTGCCTGGTTTTATCTGGCTGGCGATCAACATATGGCGGGAAAAAAAAAAGTTAAGTAGTTTAAAACAAATATTCGGCTTCTCTGTCTTTTGATCGCCAGCCAAGGTAAAGCCAGGCAGCTGGGGGTGGCAGTACGTAGCTGTCTGCTTTATCTGCGGTGAGAATCAAAAATTCATTTTTAAAAATTTCTTTTCACACTTCTATATGTGACAGACCCAACAGCCAATTGCAGATGCTGTCAAAGAGGATGGGCTTCTGTGATTGGCTGTTTGAGTAATGAACAATCAGCCCATACATTCTAGTATGGTACTATGTATGGGCTGCTTTCAGGTTACTCAAGCAGCCAGTCACAGACGCCCATTCTCTGGGTCAGCCTCTGTGATTGGCTGTTGGGACTGTCACACATATAGAAGTGTGAAAATAAATAAATAATAAAACAAAAATGACATAGCGCTCTGCAGAAATTTTGATTCTCAGCGCAGATAGAGGTGGCAGCCCGTAGCTGTCTGCTTTATCTGCCTGGTTTTACCTTGACTGGCGATCAAAAGTCAGGAAAGCCCAATGTTTTTTTTATTTAAAAAAAAAAATGCGTGGGCTCCCGCCATATTTTGATCGGGGGGGCTGGGGGCTGGGATTCTCAGCATGGTAAGGCCCAAGCATTCTGGGCCCCCCATGCTGAAAACGGCAGCCTGCAGCCACCCCTGGAATTGGCGCATTCATCGTAGCGCCATTTCCAGGCACTTTATCCGGCTCTTCCAACGGCCCTGGTGGGGGGTGGCACGCTGGGTAATAATGGAGCTAGTACCAGCTTTGTATTATCAGCTGGCACTAAGCCTGAAATTCATGGCATCACGCCAAACTACACATGGCCACCATGAATTTCTAGTAAACAGAAAAAACACAACACAGAATTTTTTTTTTAATAAAAATAAAACACAAAACACATGTAGGGACTCCATCTTTAATTAAAAACAAAACCCTCGCTCTGACGTAATCCACGGATCTTCTGTCTCCAGCTCTGCTACATCTTTGCCATCAGACAAATATGCCTGCTGACAGAGATGAGCAGGTACAGAATGACACTAGAACCCAGTTGTCAGAGAAGTGCTCAGCTGGCCTCCAGCCGCCGACCATGTTTTCCTGATGATAATCATGCCCATTGCCCAGTAGTATTTACTGCCAGCCCCGGCCAGGGGTCCTCCCAGTCACCCCTCCCCCCTATCCCTTCCCCCTCCCCCTCCCCGTTTCATACTGACTCGTCGAGATGAGCTGCAGCCGCTGCCTGGAGCGACGCAGGGTCCGTACTCCACAGCGCGCACAGGAAGCAGTCCCAGGGCAATGACGTCATCACCCTGAGACTGACCTCCTGCGCACGCGCCGGCAGTGTCGCGCTGCGCAGAGGAGGCAGAGGGCCCATCACTAATCATATCGGCAGTGCTGCGAACCGCGGGGGGGGGGGCCCTCTGTTCAGGGGGTAGGGGGCGGGGCCATCGGGACCCGGGGGTTTTCCCGATCCTCCGGTGGGCCAGTCCCCCCTGCAGAGGGGCATATGTATACATGCAGGTCGGCCACATCCCAGTGGTGCAGACACATCCACACTGCACCCTGTATCCTTGTGCACTGCCGTCTGCTGCAGTGGTAGGAGCCGCCTGAATGCATCTTCTTCCTGCCGGAGAGGAGCTTGTGGGCCTGTGCGGTGAGGAGGTGGACGCTGCGCACCTCCTGAGAAGTATATGGCTCTCCATGTATCTGTGCACATAGTATACCACTCTAGTGTATAGCAGAAAGGAGACATCGACCAGAAGAGTCCAGGCATGTGGGTGATGCACATAATTATTATATTGATAACCAGGTGGAAGAGGAGGAAATGCAGAAAAAGGGGGGAATTAAAAACTATACGCAAAGGGGACGTCGAGACAGGAATTACAATTAACACCAGTGGGAATGGATCATGATTAGAACAGCAAAGGGATAATACAGAGAATCAAGCCACAAATTAATCCAGTATATAAAAATATATATACATATCATTAGCTAGATATATCTGTACATATGATTGTTTAATTATAAACTTTACATAAAGTGCAAGTGTGACGCCTCTACTCAGAGAAGCCCGTGTTTTACCCTGGGTGTTGGGGGACTCGGTGTCAGGCCCTGTGATGGAGAGGTGGGATGCAGCCGTGGCCCGGGCCCGACCCGTGCTCAGGGCCGTCACATTAGAAAGAGATGGTGTGGGCTAGTCCTGCTTGAGTGGCTGATTAACGACTACGCCACCTGTGGTGTCTGGTGAAGGGTCACCAGCGCCGCAACAGTCCGCTGAGGCACGGTGTCATGGCGGCCAAAGTTCTCACTGCTCCCCACAGGCGGAGCAGGGCCTCAGGGCAGGCAGACAGGATGGAAGGGGGGTAGTAGTGCGAGGAGTACGGGCACCGCGTTGCATGGTATGGCGCATAATGAACAGTCCGGAGGCCATAGGGGTGAACTTCCAAGGCTTTACTCACTTAGAGATGACAGCGGGAAGGCGACTCCCTGCTCCCCGCGGAGTCCTGCGGCCACCAGGGACGGGGGTCCGACTACCTCCGAGAAAGTCCAGTGTTTGGTAGCGACCCTACACCAGAGTGTTCCTGCACTACAGACTTCACCCTTTCCCGTCTGTGCGTGTGTAGCTAGGCCGAGTCTCCATCTGAGCTCCTCTCAGGATTAGGGCACGGGTGGCAATTCTTCTCCATCCGATGCCCGGTGGGATCCTCAGGGCCTAACCGGGCTTTCCTGTCCAGGACATAGAGTACAAGGTCGGGGGTCGGTACTCCTCATGCAGCCAGAATCCCTCTGAATAGATCAGGTAGGCGAGGACAGGTGGCGTACTCCGCTCCGTCTGCATCCTCCCCGGGACCCATTTGCTGGGGAGCCACACTCTACAGCTCCTGGGCCTTCTTGATCCTGGTCCTTGGCCGGGTTGAGACATTCCTTGTCTGCAACCTACCTCTCGTCCCAAGGCCAGGGTACAAGGGCTGTGTCCCATGCCGGTGCAGGCCCACACAGGATCTGTGCTCCCGGAGGGAAGTCACATTAACACGTAGTAGTTTGACAGCACAGTACGACCACTAGGACTTGACTAACTAGGACCAACGAACGACTAGCAGAAAAGGACTAAGATCAAAAATGGCTTTTCATTAAATATTAGATCTAAAGTGTAACTAACTTGTAAGTCCTCCACCCTCACCCACTAACTGGTTCCAACCACTTTGTGTTCCCCAGTCTCCCTGTAACCAGGGGAGCAGCACCTAGTGCATACTAGCTCCCTCTGGTGGAGAAGTGTGGTGTTGGATGCAAAAGGTTAGGTCACAACTATCACACTGGCCTTACCACGGAGGAGGAACACTACACTCCACTAAAGAAATGCAGCATTCCTGTGGCGGTTGAACCCTCAGGGGCGCCACAGAAGTGCCTCCAAAGTATAAATATACATAAATTATATATCTCATATGTGAACAAATACAGGTGTTTCTCACTAAATTAGAATATCATCAAAAAGTTAATTTATTTCAGCTCTTCAATGCAAAAAGTGAACCTCATATATTATATAGAGTCATTACAGAGTGATCTATTGTTTATTTCTGTTAATGCTGATGATTATGGCTATACGAGTTTCACTTTTTTGTATTGAAGAACTGAAATAAAGTAACTTTTTGATGATATTCTAATTTAGTGAGATGCACCTGTGTATGTATATATACAAGGGCTGGTCCCTTATTATTTGGATGTCGGTGTGAATCCTGTAGAGAGTAGTGCACTGACTTGGGCATATGTGCTGTTGACAGATATGTATTTGTATCCACTTTAAGCATTTTTAAAAAAGGTGACCACATGTGCATTGTACTCACGCTATAGCAGATGCAGATCCCACTCCTGAATGGCGTCCACCCCGACGTATGTTTCGGCTTCTTGTCTTCGTCAGGGGGTGGCATCATTCGGAAAGAGCTAAGAGTTAAATGGCCAACTATAGCCAATCAGGATGGAGGTATGTCTCCACCAACCAATGGGTGCTGAGGAGGCGCGGCGCGATACACAACGCGCACCAACGCTACGAGGCAACTACGGCGACATGTGACCTGTGACGCTGCGATCACGTGATGGAGACACATGATCGGGGGTCACGGGGCACATATAGATACAGTCGGGGAGGATGACGTGGAGACGTTCATGCGTATCGCCTCTTCAGCAGACATCTAATCTACTGATTGAGTGTGGATATATCGGATAAAGTGGAAAATCTTCTTAATTTATAATGATGGATAACGAGTATAGGTTACATATTACAGCAATACACAGGAATAGGGGGTAGTGAGTGTTACATGTATATAAGAATATAAAGAATATCATAAATTATTATGTGTGATCAGGTAATAAATAAATAATATATACTGTATATTATACGGATATTAGTCCCCATATACAATACAAAGATTAATGAATTAGACTAAAAATAACCATTATAATAGATGGAGAAAAAGGGGGAATAAATACTAAGTCATTATTAAAGGGGTTTTCCCACAAACAAAAGTTCATTTGAATCATTGTCTGTGTCTGACCCTGTACGGAACATACCACAGCTCCTGGGCAGGGGGGGAGCAAAAGACAATACAGACATTACAGCCGGGGATCGCAGAGGATTCATTTTCTGAGGTAAAACATTTCACTGCCTGATTTATACAATATTGTCCCTCACAAAATGAATCCTCTGTTATTCCCTGCTGTAATGTCTGTATACTCCTTTGCTTCCTCCCCTGCCCAGGAGATGTGGTATGATCAGACCATGTTCTGCACACCATCAGACACAGCCATTCATTACAATTACTTCTGTTTGTGGGAAAACCCCTTTAATACATATATCGAAATCGTGAAAATCAATAGTGAATATGTTTATATAAATATATAAAAATACAGTGACATGTGAACAATAAATAAAGGGTGAAAAATATATATAAAAGAAAAAAAATGTATAAAATAATAAAATTTCAGGGACATGTGAACAATTAATAAAGGGGAAGGGAAGGAAAAAAGGAGGGGAGAGGTGTGGACGGGAGGGTTGGGGAGGGGGAAAAGGTGAACGTGAGGAAAAACTAAAAGATAATATTAATACATATATATACTGTAGAGAATTGTACTCAGCCGCCTTAGAGGTAGGCACAGGATACTGTTTCTTTAAAAATGTCCAAGGCAAGTTTATTCAGACCTCATAAACCGCACTTGCAAAGTAAACAAAAGACAGCCTTGTCCAGCACAAAGTAACAAAATAGAACATAACTAGTCCATACAATACAGCAGGTTCACCTGCTCACGGTCAGTGTCCTGTAGCACAGACACGCTGGAGGTCTCCACACCTCCAGCCACAGACACTGAATGAGACACTCGGTCTCCATTTTATACACAGGCCCTTGGGTGGGGATATGTGAGCAGCCAATCCTTCCCAACTCTAATGACTGCTCGTAAAAACCAGCCCTGATACGCCCAATTAACTCTCTCTGGGTTTATATCACCGAAGCTACTAACCTTGGTAACGCATATCTCCCCTCAAGGACCTGTCCGGCAGCCATCTTACAATACATAATAACAATTAACGTAATTCTTTTATTAATATCCATATGTGTACCCTCTTAGTGTTTACACTATAGTATAACGAATAATACAGACATCAGCTGTTATACATTATAAACACTGTCATATATCTGTATATACAGTACAGACCAAAAGTTTGGACACACCTCATTTAAAGATTTTTCTGTATTTTCATGACTTTGAAAATTGTACATTCACACTGAATGAATGAATTAACACATGCGGAATTATATACTTCACAAAAAAGTGTGAAACAACTGAAAATATGTCTTATATTCTAGGTTCTTCAAAGTAGCCACCTTTTGCTTTGATGACTGCTTTGCACACTCTTGGCATTCTCTTGATGAACTTCAAGAGGTAGTCACCGGAAATGGTCTTTCAACAATCTTGAAGGAGTTCCCAGAGATGCTTAGCACTTGTTGGCCCTTTTGCCTTCACTCTGCGGTCCAGCTCACCCCAAACCATCTCGATTGGGTTCAGGTCTAGTGACTGTGGAGGCCAGGTCATCTAGCGTAGCACCCCATTACTCTCCTTGGTCAAATAGCCCTTACACAGCCTGGAGGTGTGTTTGGGGTCATTGTCCTGTTGAAAAATAAATCATGGTCCAACTAAACGCAAACCGGATGGAATAGCATGCTGCTGTAAGATGCTGTGGCAGCCATGCTGGTTCAGTATCCCTTCAATTTTGAATAAATCCCCAACAGTGTCACCAGCAAAGCACCCCCACACCATCACACCTCCTCCTCCATGCTTCACGGTGGGAACCAGGCATGTAGAGTCCATCCGTTCACCTTTTCTGCGTCGCACAAAGACACGGTGGTTGGAACCAAAGATCTCAAATTTGGACTCATCAGACCAAAGCACAGATTTCCACTGGTCTAATGTCCATTCCTTGTGTTCTTTAGCCCAAACAAGTCTCTTCTGCTCGTTGCCTGTCCTTAACAGTGGTTTCCTAGCAGCTATTTTACCATGAAGGCCTGCTGCACAAAGTTTCCTCTTAACAATTGTTGTAGAGATGTGTCTGCTGCTAGAACTCTGTGTGGCATTGACCTTGTCTCTAATCTGAGCTGCTGTTAACCTGCGATTTCTGAGGCTGGTGACTCGGATAAACTTATCCTCAGAAGCAGAGGTGACTCTTGGTCTTCCTTTCCTGGAGCGGTCCTCATGTGAGCCAGTTTCTTTGTAGCGCTTGATGGTTTTTGCAACTGCACTTGGGGACACATTCAAAGTTTGCCCAATTTTTTGGACTGGCTGACCTTAATTTCTTAAAGTAGTGATGACCACTCATTTTTCTTTACTTAGCTGCTTCTTTCTTGCCATAATACAAATTCTAACAGTCTATTCAGTAGGACTATCAGCTGTGTATCCACCTGACTTCTTCACAACACAACTGATGGTCCCAACCCCATTTATAAGGCAAGAATTCCCAGTTATTAAACCTGACAGGGCACACCTGTGAAGTGAAAACCATTTCCGTTGACAACCTCTTGAAGCTCATCAAGAGAATGCCAAGAGTGTGCAAAGCAGTCATCAAAGCAATCACCAGCGCTGCGACAGTCCTCTGAGGCAGATGATAGGGCAGCTTGAGATGGAACGGCTCCCCACAGGTGGAGCAGGACTCAGGGCAGTGTAGAATAAATGGAGGTGCGCTGGCTGGGCGTTGTAGTGCAGGGAGGGAAATGGCACCGGCGAAAGAAAGGAGCGGAGGCAGCTCAGTGCAGTCATCCAAGATTTACTCACAGTTCTTAGACAGTCCACAGGTGCACAGTACTGGTGCAAGCCTCCCACGTCGCGCCGCATTCACCGGGCAGGGGTTCAGTCCTTCCTCAGGCAGTTCGGGTGTACCTGGCAGAACCCCACTTTCTTATGTACCTCTCTAGACCGACTTCATGCTGGGTCTTACTCCCTTCCCTGCACTTCCCACTGTGAATCCTGTTCGGGTGGCTGCGAGGTCCGCCCTGTCCGTCGGAGTTGCACAGACCTGCTTGACCTTACTTGGATTGAAGTGGGGGTTTGGCTCTTGGCTATAGAAGTCAGAAGCCTCGGGTTTTTCCAGCCGAGGCCTGAAGCTGCATGACTGGGCCAGGGGCCGGTCCCCTTCTTGCAACCTAGATCCTCCTGACACTTGGCAGGTTCGGGGTGTACGGGTGGTGCCTGCACTCGCCGTACTCCCCTAGGATCCCTTCTACAGAACAGAGCTTACTCCCTGCTCCCCTCCTGGGCCTCAGTCCTGGGCCCTTGTAGTGGAGCAGAGCTCCTACAGAGACTCTGCTCCCAGACTGTTCCTCTGAACCACACTCCTCAACTCCCTGCTCTTGTTAAGATGTCTACCTTTTTATATATCTACTGCATGAGTGCTCCCATAAACTACTTCCTCCACCCACACCCACTACTGGTTCCCCCTAACTTTGGGTTCCCCCCACCCCAGCCAGGGCTCAGCAGAAAACTACATTGCGTCTTGCCTCTCCTGCTGGCCTGGGGTAGTGTAGTGTTGGATGTAGGTGTTGGGGTTCCATGCAGTACTCCCTCCTTACCTGAGAGAAGGGAGACACCACACCTCTGGGTGAGGTGCAGTACCTCTGTGGCGACCGAGCCCTCAGGGGCGCCACACTACTACATGGATGACTATGGAGATGCATTATACTTTATGGATGACTATGGGGCTGCATTATAGTACATGGATGATTATGGGCTGTGAATTATAATTTATGGATGACTATAGGGTGCATTATGTTTTATGGATGACTATGGGGTGCATTATATTTTATGGATGTCTATGGGGGTGCGTTATAGTACATGGATGACTATGGGCTGTGCATTATACGTTATGAATGACTATGGATTGTGCATTATAATTTATGGATGACTATGGGGTGCACTATACTACATGGATGACTATGGGCTGTACATTATACTTTATGGAGGACTAATGGCTGTGTATTATATTATATGAAGAATATGGGCTGTGTATTATGCTAATATGGATGACTATGGGCTGTGCAGTGTATTATATGGAGGACTATGGGATGTATTATACAATATAAAGGACTATGAGATGTCCATTATACTTCTTCTATGGAGCCCCGTGACTTTTATGTACGCCCCTGATGAGCATAGTTTATTTTCTTCTATACATTAAAGAACAGTAGCAGAATGGGGAAAATATACCAGGATGAGGGATATACTGTATATACCAGAATGGGCCCGGGATAAGGGACGTATACCAGAATGGGCGATATAGATACCAGGATGGGGCCAGGATGAGAGACATATATACCAGGATGAGTGATATACGGTATATACCAGGATGGAGGACGCGCATATATATATATATATATATATATATATATATATATTATATATATATATATATATAATATAATAATTTATTCAAGATGGAAGGGGGACCCGGTCCAGATCTTGCACTTGGGCCCATAAGACTCTAGTTACGCCACTGCATGCAGCTATAACCAGTCAGTCAAATGTGTACATACAGTACTGTGCAATATTTTTAAGCAGGTATGGAAAACTGCTGCAAAACAACATCAAAGCATCAGGTACACTTGCATACAGTTTTGTGAAGGACCTCAACAAGGAGACTATTCCCAATATCTTGGCTCACTGAAAAATAACCACAGATCTTCTGTGGATGTAGGCTTGGACAAAAATACTTCTGTCTCTCTATGTAATCCAAGACTGACTTGATGATTTTGAGATCAGTGTTCTGTGGGGGCCATATCATCACTTCCAGGTTCGTTGTTCTTTTTTATACTGTAGATAGTACTTAGTCACATTGGCTTTATGTTTGGAGTCATTGTCCTACTTGTTAGGAATTGTGGTTCTGTGCTCCCACCTGGGAATGGATCAAGTCCAGTGCTACGCTACTTCGGTCGCAGGGGCCACCATTGTCCTGACTCTGCAGGCGAAACTACTACGCATGCAGGAAAACCGTCTCAATCTTATGGAGCATCGCGCTCTGGAGTAGTAGGATTTGTGAGGACGCGGGATGCCGTATCTCCCACTGATATAATGCCCGGTTAACATGGGATGCTGTGTTCCCCCGATTGCCAGGCAACACACGATACTGCGGTGTCTGGCACTAGGCAGTGGTGGGATTGGGTCCAAGCTGCTGTACAAGTTAGCAGGGAGTGGTTGTCTTTGGATGATTGAGAGGTATTCAACACCTGATCATTAGGCGGGCTATTTAAACCTGTTCCCTGCTCAGTCCTTTGCTGTTTATTACAGTTTCAATGTGCTGTGGTGGTGAGGGGTGCTATCATTATTAGTTGTTATCTTTCCAGCGTTTTGTCTTAGGAGTCTTCTCTTTCCCTTTTAATTTTTCCTAGGTGTTCTTATAGAGGTACCCACCCCGTTCTTGACTAAGCACCGGCCGTGTCACCAGACGCCAGCTGGCTGGCGACAGTGGGCCTGGGACGGCTCTGCCATAGTCCCCCTTCCATCACTGGGAGCTGAGTGAAAAGTGTTCCTGGTCCTAAAGAGCTCACCTAGCTGGGCAGCTTGCGCCAAGTGCGTCTGTCCCTGCGGATTTGCTGGTTTGGTGCCAGTCTTCCTGGGTCTTTCTGCGTTAGCGCATAACACTGCTGAATAATAAATTTAGAGCCAGTCAGACGCTTAACTGATGGTATTGCATGATGGATAATTATTAGTGTTGAGCGAGTATGTTCTGTTAACCCTTTCGGCGAGTATGCTTGGGCCGAGCACCGAGTAGTTACAGCTGCTCGGTGTTATGTTTAAATCACTCCCGTGTGCATGATTTGCGACTGTTTGACAGCTTTAGTACATGTAAGGAATGTCTATTTATTACACATTCCTCACATGTATTAAAGTTGTCATACTCGCCAAAAGTGTTAACAGGACATACTCGCTCAACACTAATAATTATCTGCTATATTTCTCTGCATTGAAGACACCATTAATGATGACCAAATCCCCAACTCCATTTGTTGAACTGGAGTTCCAAATATGCTAGGTCCCTCTGTAATGGTGTAGAAGATGTCTGAACACCCTCTCTGAAGACTCCTGACTGTATAGTTAGTGTGACCTGTGGTTTTATGTGTTTTATCCTTATGTAGGCTCCAGTTTTCCTCTGTACAGGGGTGGACATGGTTAACTGTAGGGCCAGCCCATAGTTTGGGGAGGAGTGAGTGGGCACCAGGAGTTAGTTCCTGTTTTAATAGAGAGTCTGAGTAGAGCTGCAGAGAAGAAAGGACAACTTCAATCGGATCTAGCCATAATTTTGTGTGTGCGAAGAGCAGACATACTAGGGAATACATTTCAGCATTCAAGTAACAGTGGCAGCAGTACTCCATACCAAAGGCAAGTTGGGGCACCCACTGAAAAATAAATCATTTTAAAGCTAGTCTCAGTGTTAGCCAGACCTGGAAGTCTTTGTGAAGAAATATGGGATCAGCCAGGCTGGTACAATGGTCACAGCGCAATACATCGACCCATGTAGCCCTGTACTGGGAATATGAAGGCCCTCGGTGGAGCTTGTTGTTCATTTGCAAAGTTCTACCCAAGTATTGCGCCACCGTCCTCAACCATCAAGTGTGAACCTCTGTCATACTATACAGATGAAAGTTTAAAGCATTATTCCTGCTACCCATTGTACATTTTTTCCAGACCTAGTAAATGAGAGTTTATTTTCGTAAACATGTCTGTCTTCTTCTTTGCGGAGTTAAAGAGTCCCAGTGTCTCACCAACTGTGGCAGAACATAGTCTGAATGTGCCATCAGCTGAATCAGTAATATGTGCACACAACGAGGAGCCCCTTGTCTCGTCCCTTACACCTTCACCATACTTCATTGTTGCTTGCAGACCCTCTATATTGGTCCACTCTCCAGCCCTTTGACAAACTAACTGTCTTCTGTGAACGGCAAATATTTCACATTTTTGCTCATTAGTCCATAGCCAAGGCTGACATTTTTCTGCACCCTTGTTTCTATGACTAAGATATTGTTTTTGATTACAATTCTTCCTTGAAGACCACTTCTGGCCAGAACTTTGGATGGGATGGGAGCATTTTTGTGCCAGCTCTGTGCTTAGGCTTGGACTGGCCGACAGGAGAACAGGAGAATCCTCCAGTGGGCCCCTGTGCAGAGTGGCCACCACCCTCTTATATGAGCAGTACTTGGCACAATAAACTTTACTCACTATGTGCAGACAAAGGTAGCATCTTATTCATTTACCAATCTACCCAGTTCATTGTTATATAAATTTGTGATTGAGGATAATGTCACATTTGCATGTAGTTGAGAAGTGGGGCCCTACAGTTGGATAGTCGGGGTCCCTGGCACCAGTCAGACACTGCTTGTGTCTCTTGTATTCGGTGGCTCGGTGTCCCGGTCTTCAGTCTTCTATCAGGTAGTGTGTTGTGTAGGACATACACTATTTTAGTGCCCTTCCCCCATCACAGAGATTGGTCTCCATAAGGCTGTGTGCCCACGATGCATTTTTAAACTTTTCCGCAGCGGCAAAAACGCTGCAGAAACGCTTAAAAAACACATGGTAGAAGGCCTGCCATGTTCCCCAATGATAATCCGCATGTGTTGTGCACATGCTGCGGAAATTTCCGCTGCGGATTATCATTGCGGAAAAAAACGCAGCACTACCAATTATTTTGCGGAAGTGCTGCGTTTTCGCCGCCATTGACTTGCATTAGATCGCATGGATTACGCATCACTGTATATGTAGATGCGCATTCCATGCGTTCTAATGTGTGGATCGTACCCAGGTCTAGAGAAGAGGAGACTCTCCTCCGGACCCTTGTACCATAGAAAACTGTAAAAAAAAAATGAATAAAATAAGTATATATTTATTTTTTACCTTCTGGCGGCCCCCGATGCGCTCCTCCTCTCATGCCGGCAGTTCGATGGACTGAAGGACCTGCGCTGACGTCATAGTCATGTGACGGGTCACGCGACACTGACGTCGGCAGGTCCTTCAGTGTAACATGATCTGCCGGCAGCCGGGACGGTGAAGCTAGACACCGGGGGCCATAGGAAGGTAAGTATATTTATTTTTTGACATTCTCTTGGGTCACACTATATAAATCCATGCTGTTTGCATGGATTTATATAGTCTGACCAAGTTGTCAAGCACTTTCCAAGTGATGCTAAAATCGCCTGGAAAGCGCTTGTCAACCCGCATGCGGAAATGCATGTGAAGAACGCTTCACATCCGCATGTCCCTGGCAGGAAAAACGCATGTACAATCCACATGTACAATCCGCATGCGTTTTTTCTGCCAGGGGAGATGCAGAAATGCTCAGGAAAAATCCGGAGCATTTCTGCATCGTGGGCACATTGTTAGAACCCTCCTGTTAGTTTTTGCTATCTTGTGTTTTGCGGTCACGTGACGATCTGCCTATATATTCCAGCTCCGCCCTTCTGGCTTTGCTGGACTTTAGTGTTGTTTGACTGTTTTGCTAGCCAGGTGCTTCGGTGCCTATCTCTGTCAGTTTGCTTGGACCTCTAGTACTTTTTGTCAGTTTGTCTTTTGTGTTCTACAACAATTTCTGTTTAGGAGGTGTGCCATTTTTGTCCCAGCCCTTAGTGCTTTAGGGACCCCTCCCTTAATTCTGTAGGTCTTCGTTCAGACTAGCCGAGGACGAAGGTGGGTCTGTTCACTAGGAACAGGCAGCCCGCTACATCGTAGGGATTCAGCTTAGTCTTACTGTAGGGACAGCTTTCCCCTATCTTTCCTTAGTTCTTGTTGCAGATCACAACAGTAAGTCCAGCCCAAAAAAAAAACTAAAAGGAAAGAAATTCAGGGATCAGTATGGTTTCCGTCCAGGAGTTGGCTCAACGCCTGCAAGGATTGTCTCTGGAGGTGGTCGAGCTTCAGCAACACGTGAGTAGCTGTCCTGGAGCCCATTTTGTGGAACCGAAGGTAGGACTGCCTGATGTTTTTTATGGTAAACAGCAAGATTTTTTTCCTTTAAAAATGCTTATTTGTTATATTTTCGTTTGAGACCAAGATCCTCTGGGAATGAATCACAGCGCATTGGTTTTATTATGTCACTTTTGCGCAAAGAACCACAGGGTTGGGCCTTTTCTCTCCAGCCTAATGATCCGTGTTTAAGTTCTGTTGAAGAATTTTTTTCTGCTATGGGGCTATTATATGACGATCCTGATCGAATCTCATCTGCTGAATCAGAACTTAGACGTTTGAATCAGAGGTCTGATGATGTTGAAAATTATTGCACACACATCAGGAGATTGGCTTCAGAAGTTAAGTGGAATGATTCGGCGCTTAGATGTTTATTTCTTGCTGGTCTGAGTGAAAGGGTTAAGGATTTGCTAATTGCATTCCCTGCACCTGAGACTCTGCAGGAGGCTATGCAGTTAGCTGTTCGTATAGACAGGAGACTGAGGTGCAGGCTCAATGACGTAAAGACTCCTGTAATCTCAGGTCCTAGTCCCCAGAAAATCTGCACTGACGGCGGGGAACCGATGGAGGTTGGGGAGATGTCACTCCACTCTCAGGAAAAAGACCGGAGATTCGCCGAGGGATTGTGTCTTTATTGTGGTAAAGGTGACCATTTGATTAAGTATTGTGAGCGTCGTTTAAGTAAAGAAAAAAAAAAGGTCAGTTACGCCCGTATAGCTTGTTTATGCTCTGCAGGAGTATTTCTTTCTGGGAGTACTACTCTGCAGGGAGATTTGATTGAATTTCAGGTATTTGTGGATTGTGGTTCAGCACTTAATGTGATTGATAAAGGGTTTTTGGAAAACCTTAAATTGAAATCCAAACCTTTGTCATCACTTATTTCTGTGGTTGCAATTGATAACACTCCTTTGAACTGTATTACTCACAAGGTTGCTGCATTTTCTCTCACTAGCAATGGAGTTCACCAAGAAATTTTGGACTTGGTTGTTTTGGATAATTTACCCTCTCCAGTTGTTCTAGGATTGCCTTGGTTAAAACTGCACAATCCTTTGCTGGACTGGTCTACTAATGTGATTAAGTTTTGGAGTCCGAAGTGCTATGATAAATGTTGTAATGGTCACTCTGCGGCTGTGGAAAAAGTGGAATTACCTGTACCTATTCAAGATTTTTGGAGGGTTTTTTTGGAGGAGTCGCAAGTTTTACCTCCTCATAGGGATTATGATTGCGCCATTGAGTTTGTTCTGGGTGCTACTCTTCCCAAAAGTCGCTTGTTTAATCTGACTATCCCTGAAAGAAAGGCCTTGGAGGAGTACAAAGAGACTAGCCTGGTTGCTGGTCACATTAGACCTTCTAAGTCGCCTGTGGCAGTCGGATTCTTCTTTGTTAAAAAAAAAGGACGGCGGTTTATGTCCATGTCTGGATTTTCATGAAATTAATAAGATTACCGTACGCAATTCCTACCCATTACCGTTAATTCCTGACTTGTTTAACCAGTTAGTGGGAGACAAGTGGTTCTCCAAAATTGATCTCCGGGGGGCATACAATTTGTTACGTGTGAAGGAGGGTGATGAATGGAAAACTGCTTTTAACACTCCGGTAGGTCATTTTGAGAATCTGGTGATGCCTTTTGGTCTTACCAATGCACCTGCATTTTTTCAGAACCCTATTAATGACATCCTGAGACCTCTGATTGGTAAGAATGTGGTTGTGTATTTGGATGACATTTGGATTTATTCACCAGATCTGGAGTCCCATTGGCAGAGTGTACGTGAAGTTTTGCAGTTATTGGGTGATATTTCACTCTTTGCTAATCTGGAGAAATGTGAGTTCGCTGTGCAGAAAATTAGTTTTTTGGGCTACATTGTCTCCAGCGATGGCTTTGAGATGGACCCTGTGAAGGTTCAGGCTGTGCAGGAATGGCCTAGGCCTATTGGTTTGAAATCTATACAGAGATTTTTGGGTTTTGCCAATTATTACAGGAAATTCATTAAGAATTTTTCTGTAATTGTTAAACCTCTAACCGATCTCACCAGGAAAGGTGCGAATACGGCCCAGTGGACTACTGAGGCCATTAAAGTTTTTGAGTATCTCAAAGAGAGGTTCAGTTCTGCCCCTATCCTTATGCAGCCTGATGAGACCAAGCCTTTTTTGGTCGAGGTCGATGCTTCATCGGTGGGGGTCGGAGCAGTTTTGTCTCAGGAGAACAAGGGTGGAGTACATCCTTGTGCCTTCTTTTCGAAAAAATTTTCGGAAACCGAACTGAATTATGATGTTGGAAATCGGGAGCTGCTGGCTATTAAACTCGCGTTTGAACATTGGCGTCATTTTTTGGAAGGCGCTAGATTTCCTATTCAGGTTTTCACAGATCATAAGAATTTGATTTATCTGGATGCTGCCAAGCGCTTGAATGCCCGTCAAGCTAGGTGGGCACTTTTTTTTTCTCGGTTTCATTTTTCTGTTACCTATTTCCCTGGTACTAAGAATGTTAAAGCCAATGCTTTATCTCGCAGCTTCTCTCCTACGGTCGGTGCCGAGGAGGAGGAGAGCATTTTACAAAAGGAGTTGGGTGGCGGCTTTGGACTCCGTTTTGGAGAATGGGATTCTGAAAGCTCAAGAAGATGCTCCATCTAACACTCCCCATGGGAGGTTGTTCGTGCCTGGAGCCTTTAGGAGAGATTTGTTTGTGGAGTGTCATGAGTCTCTGTTGGCAGGTCATCCAGGAATTTCGGAGACTAAGAGACTGATCAGTCGCAGTTTTTGGTGGCCTGGATGGCAGAAGGAAGTCATCAAGTGGGTGTGTCAGTGTACTGTGTGCGCTAGGTCAAAGGCTTCACATACTCCTGCTGCGGGGTTGCTTTGCCTTCTGGAGGTTCCTAGTGTGCCTTGGACGCATCTCACTATGGATTTTATTACTGATCTTCCTGTGTCCGAGGGTTTTACTGTCATCTGGGTGGTCGTGGACCGTTTTAGTAAGATGTGTCATTTGGTTCCATTCATTAAGTTGCCCTGCGCCAAGACACTCGCTAAGGCATTTGTTAAGGAGATTGTCAAGCTCCATGGCGTTCCCACGGATATTGTTTCTGATAGAGGACCTCAGTTTGTGGCTCGCTTTTGGCGTGCTTTTTGTGACAGGTTGGGAGTCCATTTGTCATTTTCGTCTGGTTATCATCCTGAGTCTAATGGACAGACTGAAAGAAAGAACCAGGATGTTGAGCAGTTTTTGCGTTGCTTTGTGGCGGACAATCAAGAGGTGTGGTCGGAGTTTCTGCCTCTCGCAGAATTTGCTCTTAACAGTCATACATCCTCCTCTGCTGGGTGTTCTCCTTTTTTTTTGTTGTACTGGGAGACATCCGTGTTTTGGTTCTTTCTCCAAATTGGGGTCGGCGGTGCCGGAGGAGGAGAATTTTTCTGGTGATTTAGAGAGAGTTTGGACTAATGTACGTTGTAACCTTCAAGAGGCTAACAAAAAGTCCAAGAAGTATTTTGACAGGAAACGTAAAGAGGTTTTGTTTACTGTGGGTGACATGGTTTGGTTGTCCTTGAAGAACCTGCGTTTGAGGATTCCCTCTAAAAAACTGGGTCCTAAGTTTGTGGGTCCATTTAAAGTGCTTCAGGTTGTTAACCCGTCTGCTGTTAGGTTGGATGTCCCTACTTCCTGGAAGATTAATCCTGTGTTTCATGTTTCCTTCTTGAAAAAGGCTGACGTATCTAATAGGGACGCCACTGTCACAGTTCCTCCTGTGGTGGAAGACGGCGAATATGAAATTTCTCGTATTTTGAATTCTAGATGGCATAGAGGGAAATTACAGTATCTTGTCTCCTGGAAGGGTTTCGGTCCCGAAGACTACTCCTGGGTAAGAACGGATGATGTCTCTGCTCCTAGGCTTGTTAAAGCTTTCCACAGGAGCTTTCCTGATAGGCCTGGAGGATTCAGAGGATCCTCATAGAAGAGGGGGTACTGTTAGAACCCTCCTGTTAGTTTTTGCTATCTTGTGTTTTGCGGTCACGTGACCATCTGCCTATATATTCCAGCTCTGCCCTTCTAGCTTTGCTGGACTTCAGTGTTGTTTGACTGTTTTGCTAGCCTGGTGCTTCGGTGCCTAGCTCTGTCAGTTTGCTTGGTCCTCTTGGACCTCTAGTACTTTTTGTCAATTTGTCTTTTGTGTTCTACAACAATTTCTGTTTAGGAAGTGTCCCATTTTTTGTCCCAGTCCTTAGTTCTTTTGGAGCCCTTCCTTAATTCTATAGGTCTTCGTTCAGACTAGCCGAAGAAAAAGGTGGGTCTGTTCACTAGGAACAGGCAGCCCGCTACATCATAGGGATTCAGCTTAGTCTTACTGTAGGGACAGCTTTCCCCTATCTTTCCTTATTTCTTCTTGCAGATCACAACACACATAGCCTTACTTTGTTATTTAGATAGACAGATAGATACTGTAGATAGAGGGCTGCCACCAGGAATTTCAGGGCCCAATATTGGCAACATTTTCAAGCTCCCTTGAGACTCCGCCCAGGCTCCACCCCAGCTCCACCTCCACCCCTCGAAACTTCCACAGTCCCACCACCAAATATTGGAAAAACTCCACTTCTGCACCACGCCCTCACCAATCACAGATTTACAGTTCCCACTCAACCATATATCACATACATAGCCAGCAACTTTTGTTTTGGCCAAAAGATTTTTTTAATCAACCACCACGACAAGTTAGACTCTTTTGGCTGGGCCCTACTTTACTCTAACCTATTAAACCTTTCTTAAAATATCCAATACTCTTTTTAGGTATATTTTTATTTCTTTTTCTTTAAAGGAATGTGTCACATACATTTTTTAAAATGACTAATAATATCACATTCAAGGAACAAAAACCATCACACCATAGCCGGACCACAATTTACCATCACATAGTCACCAAATAATACCACATACAAGGTATACTGCCACACCATGACCAGACCACATATTACCACCACATAGTGATCAAATAATAGCACATACAAGGAAAAAATACCGCCACACCATGGCCAGACCACATATTACCACCACATAGTGACCGAATAATACCACAAGCAAGGAACAAATACCACCACACCATGACCAGACCACATATTACCACCAAGTGGTCACCAAATAATACCACATATACACTGTGTGCAAAATTATTAGGCAAATAAGTATTTTGATCACATGATACTTTTTATACATGTTGTCCTATTCCAAGCTGCATAAGTTTGAGAGCCAACTACCAATTAAGTAAATCTGGTGATGTGCATCTCTGTAATGAGGAGAGGTGTTGACTAATGACATCAACACCCTATATAAGGTGTGCTTAATTATTAGGCAACTTCCTTTCCTTTGGCAAAATGGGTCAGAAGAGAGATTTGACGGGCTCTGAAAAGTCCAAAATTGTGAGATGTTTTGCAGAGGGATGCAGCAATCTTGAAATTTCCAAACTTTTGAAGCGTGATCATCGAACAATCAAGCATTTCATGGCAAATAGCCAACAGGGTCGCAAGAAGCGTGTTGGCCAAAAAAGGCGCAAAATAACTGCCCATGAATTGAGGAAAATCAAGCGTGAAGCTGCCAAGATGCCATTCGCCACCAGCTTTGCCATATTTCAGAGCTGCAACGTTACTGGAGTATCAAAAAGCACAAGGTGTGCGATACTCAGGGACATGGCCAAGGTAAGGAAGGCTGAAAAACGACCACCTTTGAACAAGAAACGTAAGATAAAATGTCAAGAATGGGCCAAGAAATATCTTAAGACTGATTTTTCAAAGGTTTTATGGACTGATGAAATGAGAGTGACTCTTGATGGGCCAGATGGATGGGCCAGAGGCTGGATCAGTAAAGGGCAGAGAGCTCCACTCCGACTCAGACGCCAGCAAGGTGGAGGTGGGGTACTGGTATGGGCTGGTATAATCAAAGATGAACTTATGGGACCTTTTCGGGTTGAGGATGGAGTGAAGCTCAACTCCCAGACCTACTGCCAGTTTCTGGAAGACAACTTCTTCAAGCAGTGGTACAGGAAGAAGTCGGTATCGTTCAAAAAAAACATGATTTAAATGCAGGACAATGCTCCATCACATGCATCCAACTACTCCACAGCGTGGCTGGCCAGTAAAGGTCTAAAAGAAGAAAAAATAATGACATGGCCCCCTTGTTCATCTGATCTGAACCCCATAGAGAACCTGTGGCCCATTATAAAATGTGAGATCTACAGGGAGTGAAAACAGTACACCTCTCGGAACAGTGTCTGGGAGGCTGTGGTGGCTGCTGCACGCAATGTTGATCGAAAACAGATCAAGCAACTGACAGAATCTATGGATGGAAGGCTGCTGAGTGTCATCATAAAGAAAGGTGGCTATAATGATCATTAATTTTTTTGTTTTTTGTTTTTGCATGTCAGAAATGTTTATTTCTAAATTTTGTGCACTGATATTGGTTTACCTGGTGAAAATAAACAAGTGAGATGGGATTATATTTGGTTTTTATTAAGTTGCCTAATAATTCTGCACAGTAATAGTTACCTGCACACACAGATATCCTCCTAAGATAGCCAAATCTAAAAAAAAAAACACTCCAACTTCCAAAAATATTAAGCTTGGATATTTATGAGTCTTTTGGGTTGATTGAGAACATAGTTGTTGATCAATAATAAAAATAATCCTCTAAAATACAACTTGCCTAATAATTCTGCACACAGTGTAAGGGACAAATACCGCCACACCATGACCGGACCACATATTACCACCACATAGTGACCAAATAATACAATACTGATCATTAATAAAAAATAAAAAAAATACTAATATTACCATAAGTGCCATTATACACAGGAGCTCTCTACATAGTAGACGGTGTACAGTGATCACCAGTGACATTATACACAGGAGCTCTGTATATAGTGTCAGTGTAGAGGTAATACAGTGATCACCAGTGACATTATACACAGGAGCTCTACATATAGTGTATAATGTACAGGTAATACAGTGATCACCAGTGACATACACAGGAGCTCTGTACATTAGTATATAGTGTCATTGTACAGAGAACACACTGACTCACAAGTGACGTCTCTAGTTGAAGTCCTTCATCTTCGCTTTTTTTCACTTTCATCCAGCGCAGACCGACCTCACTTCTTACAGCCAGGACTCGTCTCTGCATAAAATAGCACACAGTTATCTAGAGCACATTCCCCAATTTCTACATTACGCAGCTGAATACAGATGTGCACCCACCATTAATATATAATTAGTTATTATGCAACCCACCATTCCAAATACAAATTGTAATCCACCACGGCACCCCCACTAACTGTAAATAGCCACTTTCTCCACCCAATAAATATATAAATTAAATAGCACCTGTACTCTTTCCCAATTCATTACCAGTCACACTCCTGCATCCTCAACACCCCCCACTCTGTACCTCCCGCTCCCCCAATTCATTATATTTACATGAACCCCTCCACTCCAATTCATTATGTCATGTTCGTGCTCTCTCCCAACCTGTATTCATAATCATTTATTCTCCCCCACTCCCAATTCATCATTTGCTCTCCCCCACTCCCAATTCATTATTTGCTCTCCCCCACTCCCAATTCACCATTAGCTCTCCCCACCCCCCATTCAACATTTGCTCTCCCCACTCCAAATTCACCATTAGCTCTCCCCACTCCCAATTCACCACTAGCTCTCCCCACCCCCCACTCCCAATTCACCATTTGCTCCCCCCATCCCCACTCCCCATTCACCATTTGCTCTCCCCATTCCCAACTCATCATTTGCTCTCCCCACTCCCAATTCACCATTTGTTCTCCCCACCCTCCACTCCCAATTAACCATCTGCTCTCTACCCCCCACTTCCAATTCAACGTTTGCTCTCCCCACCCCCCACTCACTATTTGCTCCATTCACCATTAGTTCTCCCCACCCCCTATTCCCAATTCACCATTTGCTCTTCCCACCCCCAATTCATCATGTACTCTCCACACTCCCAATTCACCATTAGCTCTCACTACCGCTCCCTCCCAATTGACCATTTGCTCTCCCCACTCCCAATTTACCATTAGCTCTCCCCACCCCCACTCCCAATGCACCATTTGCTCTCCCCACCCACCACTCCCAATTCACCATTTGCTCTCCCCACCCCAACTTCATCATTTGCTCTCCCCACCCCCAATTCACCATGTGCTCTCCACACTCCCAATTCACAATTTGCTCTCCCCACTCACCTCTCTCAATTAATCATTTGCTCTCCCCAACCACTCTCAATTCATCATTTGCTCTCCTCACCCCCCCATTCAGCATATGCTCTCCCCACCCCCCACTTCCAATTCACCATGTACTCTCCCCACCCCCCAGATCATTATCTGCTCTCCCCACCCCCAATTCACCATGTGCTCTCCCCACCCCCCACTCGCAATTCACCATTTGCTCTCTCCGCCCCCACCTTCAATTCATAATTTGCTCTCCCCACCCACCATGTGCTCTCCCCACCCCCAATTAATAATGTGCTCTATCCACTCCTCACTCCCAATTCACCATGTGCTCTCCCCACCCCCCACTCCCAGTTCACCATGTGCTCTCCCCACCCCTTAATTCCAGTTCACCATGTGCTCTCCTCACCCCCCACTTCCAATTCTCCATGTGCTCTCCCCACCCCGAACTCTCAGTTCATCATGAGCTCTCCCCACCCCCCACTTCACCATTTGCTCTCCCCACCCCCACTCCAAAATCATCACTTGCTATCCCCACCCCCAATTCACCATGTGCTCTCCTCACCCCCCACTTCCAATTCTCCATGTGCTCTCCCCACCCCCGACTCTCAGTTCATCATGAGCTCTCCCCACCCCCACTCCAAAATCATCATTTGCTCTCCCCACCCCCAATTCACCATGTGCTCTCTCCCCCTCCACTCCCAATTCATCATGTGCTCTCCCCTTCCCCCACTCCCTATTCTCCAAGTGCTTTCCCCAACCTCCACTCCCAGTTCATCATGTGCTCTCCCCCAAGACCATTTAATTAATTCTATTAAAAATAAATAAATTGATACTTACCTCTCATATAATCCCCTGCAGCTGCACTTCCGTACTGGCATCTTGGCCCTCTATGCAGATGCGTACGCGATGATGTCATTGCGTACGCACCTTCACCAGCACGTCCAATAAGAGGCGGAGGGACTGCACGGCCGTTCAGGTTTTATGGCTGTGAGAGCTCCAAGGGTCTCGGCACACGATACCCCAGTGTCGGCATATAAGTAAGCAAAAAAGATGGTAGCACTTAATAGAAAATTACATAAAAAATGGTGTATTTATTGGCCCGTGTGAACAGGTGCCAATGTTTCGGCTCAAAAGCAAGTGGATTTTTAATGCAACCAAACAAGCCTCATCAGGTCTAAGAAATGTATTTATTTTAATAAAATAAACAGTTTGTATTGTGGAGTCGGCTCCACTTCAGAGTTATTACATATATTGGGAATAACTCTTTAACCCCTTCCCACTTAAGGTAGTTTTTACTTTCCTGACCAAGCCAAATTTTTTAAACTAATATGTGCCATTTTATGTGGTAATAATTTTTTTTTTAACACATTGTAGTTTATGTTCGTGGTAAATTTAGGTCAATATGATAGACATTTATATAAAAAATATCGGAAATTTGACAAATATTTAGAAAAAGTCTCATTTTTGAACTTTGAATTTTGTATGCCAATGAAATGTCCCATCCCTCAGTTTTTCAGGACCATCTACACATTTGAAAAGATTTTGAGGGATCTATATGTCATGTATACACCTCAAAATATTCAAAACCGTATTCAGAAATTTTGTATAACCCACAGGGCTTCATGCAAAGTTAAATGAAAAATTACTTTTTATTATTATTATTATTAGCATGTGAAGGTATTTGCAAAGGGGGGTAGCAGAGGAATAGTGAGGCGAGAGATGAACCAGTCGAGCAGCAGAGTTGGGGATGGACTGGAGGGGTGCGAGAGTGTTAGCAGGTAGGCCACAGAGGAGGGTGTTGCAGTAGTCGAGGCGGGAGATGATGAGGGCATGAACAAGCAGTTTAATAGATTGAGGGTTGAGGAAAGGATGGATTCTGGGAATACTTTTGAGCTGGAGGCCACAGGAGGTGGCAAGAGCTTGGATGTGGGGTTTGAAGGACAGGGCAGAGTCAGGGGTTACTCCGGGGACCGGGGAAAGTGTGATGTCATTTATTGTGATAGAAAGATCAGGTGGGGAAGATATGCGAGATGAAGGAAAGATGATGAGTTCAGTGTGCGGAAACAGTTGGCTTATACTCGAGTATATACGGTATATACTTTAAACTGTAAAGTGTTAGTAACAAGGCAAATCAACAGTAGAACTAATAACAGTAAGCTTGGGATAGCAGAGAAAGTCTTTCACTATTTAACGTTAATGTTCTCTTCACAAAGGTGGTGTGCCCAGTCGTGTGAGTTTCCATGTAAGTTCTCTATGAAGCTCTGGCCCTAGCAGGGATCACTGGGTTTTCCGGCTAGGCCGCAAGTCTCTCTCTGATGTTCACTACTAGGACCAACCCTTCTCAATCAATATGTTTCCACAAAGTAAAATAATAGGAGCTATACTCACCTCCGGTGCTGGCACCATTCCAGCTGGATCACTGAGGGGCTCCCGCAGGAACTGAGCAGTCAATGTCTGTGATCCTAGCTGTTATCTTTAATTAACGCCTTTGATGCCGCAACCTATAGTATCAGTGGCATCTAGGTTGTCAAATAAAGGTAGGGGGCTCTTTTAGTCAACCAACTCACACAATGGCCCCCACAGCTGTAATTGTAAATCATGCCTCGCAGCATCGTGCAATAAAGCTCAACCAGGTTCACATTCTGTAAAGGGACTAAAGTAAAAAAAGTAAAAACCAAAACGGTTTATAGAAAAAAATAACAAATCCCAGGTCCCGTTCTTTGATGTGGACTTGGGAACTGAGCCGACAAATGATGGCTGCATTATTCAGCCATCATCTGCCTCTAACAGATGCGAGTGGAGGGAAGCGACCGTTAACCTGTTATATGCCGCTAACTATCTGTGATGGCAGAATTTACAGCGACTGGTCCAGGTGGGGCACACTGTTCTAACTGTCCCTGCATCATGATTGTGGGGTGCCAAAGGGTTGTCATGACAGCTTGAGGTTTTCTGAACACCCCAGTGCTTGTCATGACAATACTCTGTAGTATCGGTGTCTCTGCGCCTTGACAGGCAGAGACGCCGTCCCTCTTACCGCCGCGCTCCCCTCCCGGCGTCCTCCGGCGCTCCTGCTTCTGCCGGCGCGCAGCTTCCCGGGCATTGTGCTTAGGGCGCCCTCTTAAAGGGGCCGCGCACGCCGTCCTAAGGAGTCCCCGGCCAATGACCGGAGGACCTCTCATATAAAAGGCACCTCCTCCAAGATGGAGGTGCCCATGCAAGGTTGTAGCTTTGTGTGTTAAACTCTGCTTCAGCCCTCAGGTCCTGCTGCCAGCCTGACTACCAGTCCAGCCCGCCAGCTTGACTACAAGTCCAGCCCGCCAGCCTGACTACAAGTCCAGCCCGCCAACCTGACTACAAGTCCAGCCCGCCAGCCTGACTACTAGTCCAGTCCGCCAGCTTGTCTACTCTCCAGCCCGACAGTCTGTCTACAGTCAAGTCCGCCAGTCTGTCTATGGGCCTTGCCCGCCTGCTTACCTGGAAGCACCTGCCTGTTACCTACCGTGCCTACCAGTCAGCTTATCTGGAGGCTCCTGCTTGTTATCTGCCGTGTCTGCCAGTCTGCCTACCCGGATCACCCGTCAGCCTGCCTGCCGTGCTCATCTGCTGTACCGGTCAGTTCCTGCCTTCTGACCCGTGGGAGTCACCTGCTCTCATACAAGGTTGGTCCCAGAGTAGCACCTGGTCTCTCTGCTCGGTCTTCCCTGGTCACGGAGTCGATTGAGCCGCCGTATGACCTTGGTCAGTCCGAGTTGACAGCTACTTACGCCCCTCTGGTCCCTCCTTGCACCGCAGCACAGAGGTTCCACCACCCGGATCCGTAACATACTCCTTTGAACACATGCCTGTGGAGAGTAGGAGACTGTGATTTTTGCTACATACTGAAGCAGGGCTGCCACCAGGAATTTCAGCACCCCATACTGGCAACATTTCCGGGCACCCTTGAGACTCCACACCAGCCCCGCCTCCACCCCTCAAACTTTCCACCGTCCCACCTCCCACTCTTGGAAAAACTCTGCTTCTGCACCTCGGTTTCACCAATCACACATAAACAGTTCCCATCGAACACCATATCACATACACAGCCATCAGCTTTTGTTTTGGCCAAAAGATTTTTTAAGCCTGCCACCACGACAAGGTAGACTCTTTTGGCAGGGCCCTACTCTACTCTAACCTATTAAACATTTCTTAAACTATCCAATATTCTTTTTAGGTATATTTTGCTTATTTTTCTTTAAGGGAATGAGTGACGTACATTTTTTAAACTAATTGAAACCAGATTGTGATAATTTTTTTATAATCTGTATTTCTGACTTCAGATTATTGTATCCTGTTTTCTGTACATTTATGGAAATCTGCTGTCTTGCCTGTTTGGAGATATGAACAATAGACATATGGATGTATATATATCACAAGACAAAATATGGGAGTCTAATTCCTAGGGAGAGTTTTCTATACATGTTCTCATGTTTAGTGACATGCAGATGTCATTGTGCAGGAAAGGGGAAGAGGTGAGCTGTGACACGACCTAATGTGAATGGTGGATTCTGTTATCTCTCATTGTAATCCTGCTGGCTATGATAATGAGGTGACTGCTGAAAAGGAATCTCTTCTGGACGTGTTATTCTATTAGAAAAGCAATTTCTGTTTATTTATTATTTATGATATAAGGGGTGACAAACTTTAAAGTAAATTCTTCCAAAAAGTTAAACTATGATTAAAAGGATTGGCAATTTTCTGGTTATTCTTTACCAATGTGTTTGAGATGATGATAAGGCACTTAGTATTATGGTCTTTCTTGAACTTCGGCACTAAATACGAAATATGGGAAATAGACTATATTTCTATGTTGAATTTCTGCATTAAGGGCCTTTTAATCATCTCACACACACATTGGTTAAGAATAACCAGAGCATGGTCAATGCCCTTAACATAAAAGTTTTGTAAAACATTCCCACTAAACATTTCGCTAATTAAATCTATTTTTCATAAGAGTCATTTAGTTAAATCCTTTGGTCAATTATGTAAAGTGCAAAATTATAATGTAACAAAACAAAGACAAAACGTATAACCAATTAATACAATGAAAATAAGGTCATTTTGTGAGGTCAGAAAACATATTAAAACAACAAACAGTTTTGCACACGATCTAAGGAAATGAACCATAATAATAAAGATGTATTTCCATAAATTCAAGAACAACAAACAATAGTGCGCTCTATCCTAAAAACTGAGCCCTAATATTAAATGGGTATTCCCATCTGGGGTACGGATAGTGCATCGCAGGGTCAGTCAGGTGCAGGTCTCAGAACTGAAACATTACTAACTGATCTGTTACATCTGTCTAATGCTAGGACTTTGGGTCAGTAATCCCGCAGTCAGGCTAGGACACTCATCCATAATACAGGGGAACATACATGGCAATAACACACTAATGTAAAACTGGCTGCAATGTAGAAGATGTGAAGATGCAAATTTACATGTATGGAACAGGCAGTCGTTTTACCTGCTGGTTAGAAAAATCCTTAATCAGGTCTTTAATATTCAGGTGTCTGGCGAGCTCATGTTCAATTGACAGAAGGGCTCGGCTGTTTAACCGTTGTTCCGTCATTGTAGAATGCAGATAGTTCTTGAGAGTTTGCTAATGCTATCTCTCCTTCTGCTACTCAAAGTGGTTGGGTGATAAAAATTCTTGCAATACACACCTCTCCAAATCTTGAAGCTCGAATTTGTAGATGGCGTTTAGTAAAGCCAGTGGACCCATGTTTTCTGTAAATGTAGCTTCATAAACTTTCCGAAGACGTTGCTACTCAGAAAGTAACGGTGATGTGAGATCTACCTGCCTTCCCATGGGTTGTTCCATCTCTTGCTATTATTTTGAATTATTTGGTTCTTTCCTAGAATGGGTGGTTAAGTATGAAACAGGTTCCTCCGCTATAATCCATTATCTTGACGATTTTCTTTTTGTGGGACCACCAGATTCCAGGTCCTGTCAATTTTTGCTGGACAATTTTATTTTTTTCGCGTCGTATTTTGGCGTTCCCTTATCCAGTGGAAAAACTTTTGCTACTACTTCGCTATCCTTTTTAGGAATTGAGATTGATTCCGTTGCCATGGTTTTTCGCCTTCCCTCAGAAAAAAATTCAAAATTGCTGTCCCAGATTGAAGGATTTTGTTCTGTCCTCAAAGTAACACTATGTCAAATGCAGTCCATGCTAGGCCTCCTTAACTTTGCTTGCACAGTAATGCCTATGGGGAGAATTTTTCCAGACGTTTATCCCTCTCGACCAAAAGCATCAAGCTTCCCCATCATAGAATTCGGATAAAACCTCCTTTGAAAGCAGACTTGCTGGTTGGGAAGGAGTTCCTCTTGTCCTATAATGGATATACATGCTTTTAGTCATCGGAATTGACTAATGAGGATCTCTCCCTTTTTTCCGATGCCGCTGGATCTACTGGTTTCAGTGTCATTTTTGGAGACCAATGGTGTGCCGAACCTTGGCCGGAATCTTGGCGCACTGAGGGCTGGGTTAAAAACCTTACTTGGTTAGAGTTATTTCCTATCATCACAGCCATTTCTTTATGGGGCCCATCCCTCAGGGATAAACGGATCTGTTATTGGACTGACAATATGAGTATTGTACACGCCATAAATCACTTGTCATCCTCATCTCCCCTGGTTATCAAATTACTCAGATTCCTGGTATTAAAATGCTTACGTTTAAACATCTGGTTTTAAGCCCGCCATGTTCCGGGTACAGATAATGTCATTGCTGATTCTCTTTCTCGTTTCGATTGGCAGAAATTCCGGGAATGTTTCCCCGCAGCCAAACCAGAGGGGCATCCATGCCCATCCCTCATGTGGGAGGTGGTAGAGAAAGATTGATGGAGTTGGTGAGATCTTCAGTGGCCTCATCTACATGGCGTTCTTACGGTAAGGCATGGAATGAGTGGCATAACCTATTTGGGGATAGATCAGCAGCAGCATCCGACGCTGCCCGTCTGGAGGTCACAATCGAATATTTACTTTACTTGCGTAGCATGGGTGTTTCAGGAGCCGTTGCACAGAACCGCCTATCTGATCTCGGTGTTTATTTTCGCCTCTTAGGTTGGAACGATGTTACTAAGGTTTTCATCATTCGGCAGGCTATTATGGATTGGAGGAGGGAGCACACTCGTCAGGAGAACAGACGGCCCATTTCTTTCAGTTTACTTACCCGCCTAATCAACCCACTCCCGCTGTCCGCTCTTCTCCTTTCAAGTCTGCTCTACTCTCTGCCGCTTTTTGACTCGCGTTTTTTGGTTTGGTGCTTTGCGCATTAGTGAATTGGTGTCCCCATCCAAGCGCACTTCAGGAGGACTCCAGTATGATGGTATCACTCCCTGTGACCGAGGTCTCCGTATCCACTTTCGGAAATCGAAAATTGACCCGTCCGGTATTTGTTCATGGGTTCCCCTTCTTACCATCCCCGGTCCTATTTGTCCTTTAACCCTTGTTAATAATTACTTATCATTCTGGCGATCTGGTGACTCCTTTTTCTCACATGAGGATGGTTCTCCTCTTACGGTTTTTCAATTTCAATCTAGTTTTTTTGGAAATGTTTAGCTTTCGTAGGCCTTCCTCTCAAGGTATTTGGTACGTACTCCTTTAGGATAGCAGCTGCTACCGAAGCAGCCCGTGCTGGTTTGCCTAACTCCGAGATCCAGCACATTGGTAGATGGCGTTCCTCCTGTTTTGCAAGATACATCAGACCGAATTTATTGCTTCACTAACTTTATTATCTCTTCATAGATGGTGTAAAACACACAGTGAGGATACTGGGCCACTCTTACATCTTCTGGGCATCCCAAAGAGCAGAACGTCGACCAGGTGGCAGAGGTCTTGGGTTCCACGGCATCAACGTTTTTTTGAGAGGAATAAGAGGCTTGACCTGGCCTCAGGTTCTTCCCGAGGTGGTGCGGATAGCTCAGACTGCTTCCTCTCCCTTAATTCTAGTCCTGCATGCGGGCGGGAATGATCTCTGCTCCTTTCACCTAGCGGAACTCCTCACAATCATGCGCTCCGACGTGGATAAATTCCACAGACTTTTTCCAGAGCTTACTCTGATTTGGTCAGAGGTCATGTCACGTGTTGCATGGCAGGGCGCGAGAGATGTGGCGGCAGTTGAACGTTCTGTGCGCACGCTTAATGCCCGCTTGTCCCGCTTTATCCGTTTTAAGGCCGGAGTGGTCATGAGGCATCACCAACTTGAGGGAGACAATTCCAGTCTTATGCTACCCGATGGAGTCCATCTGACGGAAATAGGGCTGGATATTTTTCTCTCCGGTCTCCAGGATAGCATAGAACAAGCTTTTTACCAAATGGGTGGGGGGCGGAGCGCAGTATAAATACTCCGCTCCTCCTTAGCGGTCATTTTCTCCATCTTGATGTTTTTTTCCGGGACGAAGTCTGACTTGCGCTGGGAGTCCAGCTGTGGCATATGGATTTGCACCCGTTTCAGCTGGCCAATAGTGCCTTAACCGAGTTTTATACCGGTTAAATACTGAGCATGTCCTTTTTGGCTGTGACCGACTTCTACCCATTAAAAGGAGTTTTGGTTAAGATCTGTGTGTTGTCGTTATTCCATGGGACTTTTTGAGGAAATATTGTTGTTGGGTCTCAGCAGTCTGCAGGGCACGTCAATCTTTAATTGAATGCCCCTTGACTGCTGTGCCCTGCTGAAGGGGTTAAATTGTGTGTCCCATGTTCTTTTTCTCCTCTCCTCCTGGCTTTCACCCAATAATCCTCTTCTTCCTCCCTCTTCCCCTCTTTATAAGTCCAGACCCTGTGTGAAGCCCAGCTGTGCTTGGTATCACAGATCCTAGAAGGGTGTATTGACGGATTCCTCCACAAGAGGCCCCCATAACCATTCACACATCTCCACCTTCCACCTCAGACCACCAGAGGGAGCTGTTAGGGATATATAAAGAAGGGAAGGTGGAGCCAGGCAGTCAGTTCCTGCAGAGTGAGACACAGAAACAGGGCAGTCTGCAGTGGAGCTCAGTGACTCCGCAATTCCTCTGGAGAGTTCAGTTAGTGCAAGCCTGAATACAGAGTTGAGCCCGGTTGAGTCGTAGCTCAGAATAGTGAGCTTAGGTGTGCCGGTGCCATAAGATCGGTGAAGCGCGGCAAGCTGCCGTTAGTGCGAGTAGCCTATTGAGGGCCCGAGTAGGCCGAAGGCGAGTAGAGAGAGTTAGTACATAGGGGGCAGAGGAGCTTAACTAGCTCACCCCGAAGAAGAATTTACCGGACACCGGGTCCGAAGCTTACCGGGATATCCACGACCCAGTAAGATATAACCGGAATCCCTGGAGAACTACAAGTCCCAGGATCGCTAAAGGGCTGATACGTACCAGAGCCAGGAGACACATAGGCCCCGTAGGTCGGGAGAGTGCACTCCAAGAGAAGGCCCTACCACAAGGACAGCCAGCGCAGGACAGAGACAAAGTTAGGCCTAGCTTCAGGCAGGTCAGAAACTTACTAAGCAGAGGCAAGGAACAGGAGGCCCAAAACCCGCTCATTGGGGAGGATCCGGACATACACCCTTCACCCTACATTGCTCCGGGGAGTGCCTGAATTTCCATCAGTAAAAGGTACTGAAGTGACTATCGTGTCTGTCCCTGTTCTTGCTCTGACGCGGCTGAGTCTCTCTGTCCTGCATACCCCGTCATACACTGCCCTGAGGCCTAGCTCCATCTGTGGGAGCTATACCATCCAGCTACCTTATCATTGGCCTCAGTGGACTGCGCAGCGCTGGTGATCCTCACCAGAAGCCACAGGTGGCGTCACGAACTTTTATAAACTTAACATCTATCAACGCCTTTTTAAAGAGAGACCCCAGAGTACGGGCCCGGGAGCCGACCACCGCGACCTCCTTAAGGCTAAAGGCCCGGGTAACCGAGTCTTCCCCCATCCCCTGGGCTAGTCATCTCCAACTGGCGTCACGAACAGGATTACGTGCCCGCTGCAACGACAGAGTGTTGTGCCCGTTGCCACCGGGTACTGTGCGCCTTTATTCTGAACTGTGTACGTAAAGTTGTGGTGAAGGTTGCCGCCATTGTTGGGCCGTTGAGCAAGAAGAAGGGCGTAACCGCGGGAAAATAAGGGGCGTACCTTCAAAAGAGCGCTAAGCCCCGGACACGCCCCACGCCTTGACGTCAAAGCTAGAAGCGCCAGTTCCTGTAAGGAGCATCGCTGAACGCTCTGACGTAGGACGCAAGGTCCTGAAGACAACCGTCACCTGCGGAGCTGCGGCCTACCGGAAGAAAAAAAACAGAAGGTAGGCCACGGTTAACTAGGGGGGTG
This sequence comes from Phyllobates terribilis, assembly GCF_046119375.1. Classification (NCBI taxonomy): domain Eukaryota; kingdom Metazoa; phylum Chordata; class Amphibia; order Anura; family Dendrobatidae; genus Phyllobates; species Phyllobates terribilis. The sequence continues at coordinate 185,306 of NW_027363283.1, forward strand.
CCAAGATGTCCGACAAGCAGCAGAACGCCAACCTACCGGTCAATGTCCCTGAAGTTCAGCCCGATGATGAGCAGGCCGAAGCCGCCGCTCCACCAGCAGCGCCTGTAACACCCGTAATTCCTATGACTTTACCGTACATTCCTGGAGCAAAGTGGCTCCCCCAGTACAACGGCAAACCAAATACCCTGTCTGGATTCAAACGGAAGATATGTGGTATCTTGGACATGTACTCCATGACCGGCAAACAAAGAGCCGCCGTTGTATTAGGACAGCTGACCGGTGCTGCGGAGCGGGAAGTGGAAACATGATCGGCCGCAGACCAGGAGTCAGTGTCCGCAATATTTCAAAAACTACAGACTGTCTTTGAGGACCTTACTGAGGCGGACCTCCAGATGAGGTTTTACAGCTGTTCCCAACAACCAGAGGACAATGTTCGGGACTACGCCTGGCGTCTACAGGGGGCCCTGCGGGCTCTAAACCAGGTTAGTCCAACCAGCGTTGAAAATGAGAACAAAATGCTGAAGGAACAGTTTGTCCGGGGACTGAGGTCTCCAGAGGAGAGCAGGACTGTGCGTTGGTGGTCCCTGGATCATCCAGAAGCTACCTTTGACAATCTTAAGGACATGGCTATAAAAGGACTGCAGCCCCTGGAAACAAATGCCATCCAACGTTACCAGGGTGGGGCGACCCCAGTACCTGCAACACCCACCTTTTCCCCGGTGGCTGCTGAAGCTAAAGTTCCAGCAACGTCCCCTAAAGAACTGGACAGTCTGCGCTCTGAGGTGCGTCAGTTGAGTAAAACCCTGACCACTGTGCTGAGTGCTCTGCAGTTGCGGACGGAGCCTGAGGAAGGAGGGAAGATCCTGTTAGCCGATAGCCCTGAGAATGTCCCCTGGATGCGAAGGAGGAGGAGACCAACACCACCCTCGCCGAGGATCAGTGACTAGCGCCGTCCACCAAAGGACCCAGCCTGCTACCGCTGCCGCAAGACCGGACACATCGCCCAGAATTGTCCTTTAAACGAGAAAACCCTGGGTCCGAGGGCCGACACCCAGGAGTAGACTCACCAGGCCCATCAGACTGGTACAACAGGTTCGTCGGAGGAAGACCTTTCCTGTCCATTGTACTGGACGGGATCCCGACGCATGCCCTGCTGGACACAGGATCTCAGGTAACCATCATGCCTGAAGTCCTCTACAAGAGGTTCTGGTCCATGGACGACCTACGTCCGCCAGCTCCAAATCTGTCTGTGTATGCCTCAAATGGACTCCTCCTTAACCTACTCGGGGTTAAGAATGTGACTGTAAAGGTGGGGAGAGTGGAGCTGAAGGACCAGGGACTAATTGTAGTGGAGAATAACCCTGATGACAGCAACCCGTATATGGTATTGGGCACTAACGTTGTTGGTAACTGTTTGGGAGAAGTTGTGTTCTTGCTCCAACAGATCGCCGACACTGCCAGACCGAGAGAGAGGAGGGCACTGCAGAGGGAGATCCGCGTCCTGATGTATCAACAGCAAGTAAAGTTAACAGATGGTGAAATCAGTAACGTGCGGGTAACAGACCCCATACCCATTGTCGTTTCCCCAATGAGTGAAATGCTCATCTGATGAAGAGCTGCCATAGGTCTTAGAGGACAGAGCTACCAGGCGGTAGTAGAACCCCTATGCTCTGAGCACATACCCACGCTCTTAACTGCCAGGGGAGTGGTAGATGTACGTAATGGGAGGGTGCCCGTCCATCTTCTCAACTTAGGGGAAGATGAGGTCAAACTGCCACGTTATGCCACTGTTGCCAAATTACATGCTGTCAACAACAACTGCATCCATGAGGCGGAGTCCTTAACTTCACCAGAAGAAGTGGAGGATAATGACCCTGCAACCCAGGTGGAGGATTGGTGTCAACCGCTCCCTGTTGGGTCGGACACCACTCCTACCCACCAAAAACAGGGTGTACACTGGGTGGTTCAAGAGTACTCGCAGGTGTTCAGTAAACATCCACTAGACTTCGGAAGGGTTAAGGGGGTTCAACATCATACCCCCACAGGCAACCATTCCCCAATCAAAGAACGTTATAGGCCTATACCCCCAGCTCACTACCAGAAGGAAAAAGAAATGCTGCATGACATGAGGAAGGCGGGAGTGATAAGGGATAGTTGTAGTCCCTGGGCAGCTCCCCTAGTGCTGGTTAGGAACAAGGACGGGAGCATGAGAATGTGTGTAGATTACCGTCAAGTAAATCGCATTACACATAAAGATGCATACCCTTTACCACGCATAGAGGAGTCCCTAGCTGCCTTAAAGTCTGCAAATTACTTTTCCACCCTTGACTTCACTAGTGGGTACTGGCAAGTAGCTGTGGCTGAGGAGGATCGGGAGAAGACGGCCTTCACCACCCCGATGGGACTCTGCGAGTTCAACAGTATGCCGTTTGGACTCTGCAATGCCCCCGGAACGTTCCAGAGATTGATGGAGTGCTGCCTGGGACACCGCAACTTCGAGACTGTGTTACTTTACCTGGACGATGTAATTGTGTACTCCAGAACGTACGAGGACCACTTGAAACACCTGGCAGAGGTATTTGAGTCACTGTCCCGGTATGGGATGAAGTTGAAGCCCTCAAAGTGCAACCTACTCTAGAGAAAGGTACAGTACTTGGGGCACATTGTCAGTCCGGAAGGGGAAGCACCAGACCCGGAGAAAGTCACAGCCATCCAGAAGTGGCCAGAGCCGAAGAACCTCAAGGAGGTGCGTCAGTTCTTGGGACTAGTAGGATACTACCGGAGGTTCGTAAAGGACTACACTAAGAGAGCAGCTCCTCTGCAAGACCTCCTGGTAGGACAGTCCCCCAAAGGCAAAAAACCCCCATTCCACTGGGGTAAGGAGCAAGCCGAGTCGTTTCAGGAGATGAAGGAGATCCTGACAGGTGATGAGATCCTAGTCTACCCTGACTACAGCCAACCGTTCCTACTGTATACAGATGCCAGCAACGAAGGCCTGGGTGCTGTTCTAAGTCAGAAGCAGAATGGGCAGGAGAAGGTGATCGCATACGCAAGTAGGAAGCTCCACCCGACTGAGAGGAACCCAGAGAACTATAGCAGCTTCAAGTTGGAGTTCCTGGACTTGGTCTGGGCCATCACTGAAAGATTCAAGCACTATCTGGCTTCCAGCAAGTTCACTGCCTTTACTGATAACAACCCCTTGACCCATCTTGAAACAGCTAAGTTGAGAGCTCCGGAACAACGATGGATGGCTCGGCTGTCAAACTACCAATTTACAATCAAATACCGGGCGGGCCGCAAGAACGCCAAAGCCGATGCCCTGTCTAGGATGCCTCACCAGTCAGACACAGAAGAAGAAGTGGATGACCTGGAAGAGATTGAGCTACCTGCCCTTCATCGAAGTGGGATGATCCATGAGCAACGAGCCTCCAGGAATCAGCGTGGAAAAACGTTAAACCCCCTGTCTCAGCACAGCTGGAAAGAGACCCAGGATAGCGACCCGGTTGTCAGCCGCATCAAACAGCTGATAACTCAAGAAGGTGCCTCCCTGGAGAAAGATGCGTCTCTGCAAGCAAAGCAGCTGTGGAATGAGCGAAGTCGGCTGTTTATCTACCATGAGAAGCTGTGCCGGAGGTGCGTCAATCCAAAGACTCATGAGATGGTATGGCAGATAGTAGTCCCTAAGACAGACATCCAGATGGTATTAGAGGCTTACCACGATCAGGCGGGGCACTTTGGTTGGAAAAAGCTAGAGACCCTGCTGAAATGTCGATTCTACTGGGTAGAAATGCGCAGCTCCATTGAGAGGTGGTGCTGGGACTGTGGACCCTGCGGCCTAAGAAGGAAAGACTTCAGCAGCCAGAAGGCACCCCTGCAACCCATCAAGACGACTCGACCCCTGGAGATCGTGGCCCTGGACCATGTTGAGCTCTCCCCCAGCAGGTCAGGGTACTCCTATGCTCTGACTATGGTGGATCACTACTCACGTTTCTTGGTGGTCGCCCCCGTCAAAGACCTGACGGCAGAGACAGCAGCAAAGACGTTCCAAGCGTATTTCTGCAGACCCCATGGTTACCCTGAGCAGGTGCTGACGGACCAGGGCCCGGCCTTTGAGGCTGAGCTGTTTAAGGAGTTCTGCCATCTCTACGGGTGTAAAAATATAAGAGCTACACCGTATCACCCGCAAACAAACGGTCTCTGCGAAAAGATGAACAACATTATCATCGACCTGCTAAAGACCATACCACTTGAGGAGAGAAACCAGTGGCCAGACCTACTACCTGACCTAGTGGATCTGTAGAATCATATACCAGTGAGTTCCACCAACTGCACTTCGGCATATCTCATGCGGGCAAGGCCAGGAAAGCAGCCCATGGATCTGGAGCTTGGTGTTGTTGAACCTGAAGCTGATATGACCACTGAGGACTGGGACAAAACCAGACAAGAGCAGTACAGAAGGGTACAAGCTTGTGTCAAGGACAGTCTTACTCGGGTGAGAGAAAAGCAGGAAGTTTAATACAACAAAAACGCACCCGCAGAACCTTTCACACCAGGTGAAACAGTGTTAAAAAGAAAAAGAAGTAACCACAAACTTGATGACCAGTGGGAAAAAGACCCCTACACTGTGTTACCGTCACGGTTTAACAACAAAAAGACATGCATAATTAGTCGTGATGGAGGAAGAACATCTGCCACAGTGTCCAGGGACCACCTAAAGTTGTGTCCAGACTTACAGAAACACCAAGAAAAAGTGCCTCTCACAACCCAGGAAGAACCTAAAGAAGCAGTGACCCACACTGACCTAGGAGACTTCCCAGCGGATTGGCCTCAAATAGGAGGTGCAGTAATTATTCCAGTACTCCAATTCTATGAACAGCCAGCAAACCCTCCACAGCAAGTTAAACCTGTAAGTGCTGTAGAAGAGCCAGCTCAAGAAGTATCCCCGGATGAAGGATCCCCGGCAGGAGCAGAGCAACAGGGCCCAGCCAATGGTAGACTTGCCAGTCCAAGAGAGAGGTTAAGGCAGTTTTACAACATGGTTACATGTAGAACTGGTAGAGTAACTGAGGATACAGACACTGACACTCCACCAACCACAGCACTACGCAGGTCAATATGTAGTACAAGAGGTAAACCTCCTGTTAGGTACACTCAGTAGATAGTTAAAAATCTCTGAAAATATATATAGTTACCCCTGGGGTATTGTATATTAAATTGTAATGTACTGCATGACTGTTTATTTTTATGCATGCTTATCCATTTGTGCTTTTTTCTCATTAATTCTTTATTTGCCTAAGAACTTCGTGGCTGAGGACTGTGTGCAGCCCAAAAACTCTTACTATATATAATAGCGCTCCCTGGAGTGCCCTTTAGGTGACCTCAGAAGCAAAACCTGTTTGGAGTGGCTCTTTTGGAGGTCCAACTCGGGATCTTCATGCCCTGCAGCTACCCCAGGGCCAACGTAGAAGGTTTAGGACAGGTCCCTCAAAACTACCAAAGTACTCTACCTTGTGAGATGGACATCCTTGCTGGGAACCTCACCACAGGAGACTTGGATTCTGAGGACACTCTGTAATTGTTTTGTTATGCAACGTTTAAGATTCGTGCCTCCCATAAAGGGAATATTGTTCATGTATTGCTTAAGTTTACTATTGTTATTGTTTTATAAAATGTACTTCAGCTCGGGAGTGCTGAGATTAACTAGGGGGGAATGTGAAGCCCAGCTGTGCTTGGTATGACAGATCCTAGAAGGGTGTATTGACGGATTCCTCCACAAGAGGCCCCCATAACCATTCACACATCTCCACCTTCCATCTCAGACCACCAGAGGGAGCCCGTTAGGGATATATAAAGAAGGGAAGGTGGAGCCAGGCAGTCAGTTCCTGCAGAGTGAGACACAGAAACAGGTCAGTCTGCAGTGGAGCTCAGTGACTCAGCAATTCCTCTGGAGAGTTCAGTTAGTGCAAGCCTGAATACAGAGTTGAGCCCGGTTGAGTCGTAGCTCAGAATAGTGAGCTTAGGTGTGCCGGCGCCATAAGATCAGTGAAGCGCGGCAAGCTGCCGTTAGTGTGAGTAGCCTATTGAGGGCCCGAGTAGGCCGAAGGCGAGAGGAGAGAGTTAGTACATAGGGGGCAGAGGAGCTTAACTAGCTCACCCCGAAGAAGAAATTACCGGACACCGGGTCCGAAGCTTACCGGGATATCCCCGACCCAGTAAGATATAACCGGAATCCCTGGAGAACTACAAGTCCCAGGATCGCTAAAGTGCTGATACGTACCAGAGCCAGGAGACACATAGGCCCCGTAGGTCGGGAGCGTGCACTCCAAGAGAAGGCCCTACCACAAGGACAGCCAGCGCAGGACAGAGACAAAGTTAGGCCTAGCTCCAGGCAGGTCAGAAACTTACTACGCAGAGGCAAGGAACAGGAGGCCCAAAACCCGCTCATTGGGGAGGATCCGGACATACACTCTTCACCCTACAGTGCTCCGGGGAGTGCCTGAATTTCCATCAGTAAAAGGTACTGAAGTGACTATCGTGTCTGTCCCTGTTCTTGCTCTGACGCGGCTGAGTCTCCTTGTCCTGCATACCCCGTCATACACTGCCCTGAGGCCTAGCTCCACCTGTGGGGAGCTATACCATCCAGCTGCCTTATCATCGGCCTCAGTGGACTGCGCAGCGCTGGTGATCCTCACCAGAAGCCACAGGTTGCGTCACGAACTTTTATAAACTTAACATCTATCAACGCCTTTTTAAAGAGAGACCCCAGAGTACGGGCCCGGGAGCCGACCACCGCGACCTCCTTAAGGCTAAAGGCCCGGGTAACCGAGTCTTCCCCCATCCCCTGGGCTAGTCACCTGCCTCTTCCTGCCTCTCTCCACACAAGCATGGGACCCGCAGTCTGCGTTTCCCACCACCCCTCCCCTTTTTTCCCATGTACAGTGTGTTTTGTTGGTATTATTTGGTTGTTCTGTATTTAAGTCACAGCAGCAGTCATTTGCTCTATCTTGATGTTTTTCTCCAGTACGAAGTATGATATGCGCCGGGAGTCCGGCAGTGGAATATGGATTTGTACCCGTTTCAGCTGGCCAATAGTGCCTTAACCGGGTTTTATACCAGTTACGCGCTGAGCACATCCTTTTTGGCTGTGACCGACCTCTAACCATTAAAAGGAGTTTTGGTTAAATTCTGTATGTTGTCGTTATTACATGGGACTTTTTGGGGAAATTTTGTTGTTGGGTCTCAGAAGTCATCTTACTACTGTTACTGGTAAAAATGATCATAGACATGTGCAATGTTGGTTAAAAAAAAATCTGGCCTCCTCCTCCCCTTAATAGCCGGCCATCGCACACCATGTTATTTCTTCTTACCCCAAGACAGCACCAAAGACTGGAGCTGTTATGAGCAAGAGGAAATCCAATTACCAGTTAAGGTAAAATGTTCTGCACATGCCTATGAGTATCATGAAACGCAGATGTTGTGGCGCTTATACTTGCTGCCAGAATAGGAGTAGATCTGCTGGCATCTCTGTATTTGGTGTCATATATTGGGATCCTCTGTCATTGCTATGCTTATCTTCATTATTAACTGATCATTTAAAAAAAAAAAAAAAAAAATCCGGCCTCCTTCCTCCCCTTAATAGCCGGCCATCACACACCTCTTCCCGACACCCATGACAGCACTTTCATGAGTGTGAGGAAATCTTACTACCGGTAATGATAAAAATGATCATAGACATGTGCAATGATGTTTGTTTTAAAAAAAAAAAAAATCCGGCCTCCTTCCTCCCCTTAATAGCCGGCCATCGCACACCATGTTATTTCTTCTTAGCCCAAGACAGCACCGAAACATGGAGCTGACATGAGCAAGAGGAAATCCAATTACCGGTTAGTGTAAAATGTTCTGCACATGCCTATGAGTATAGTGAAGCGCAGATGTTGTGGCGCTTATACTTACTGCCAGCGCATGATTACATTGTCTGGCTTCTTCATCTTTGGGGTCTGTGTTTTGGGTCCCTCAGTGTCGTATCCATGGTCATCTTCATTCCAGCAGTGCTTTCAGATGATCATCAAAGTGATGTCCAATCTTCAGTTCTTCAAGGTCTTCTGGAGGCTGAGGAAGACAGCTGGCTCTGATGACTATGGAGCTGGTGTCTTGTCAAGGGTTTCCAAGTTGACAAAAGAAAATCCCGTGAACATGGCCTGGTCCTTTGCTGATAGAGGTGACTTTTTGGCCTCTGCTGCTTCTAATTTCTCCAGATGGTGTGGTCGAGAACTGTGATGAGCTTTAGATGGCTATAAAACAAACAAAAAAATAATTATTACCAAAATCTCAAACGTTCTGGAGAAGGATGATATGAAATGATCTGGACCATCAGACCAGGACCAGCAGCTCTGGATGATGTTGATTTTCCAATGTTAGGCTGTGTGCCCACGATGCGTTTTTAATGCGTTTCTGCAGCGTTTTTGCAGCGCGGAAACGCACTAAAAACGCATGGTAGAAGGGCAGCAATGATAATCCGCATGTGCTGTGCACATGCTGTGGAAATATCCGCTGAGGATTATCATTACGGAAAAAAACGCAGCACTACCAATTATTTTGCGGAAATGCTGCGTTTATCGCCGCCATTGACTTGCATTAGAACGCGCCAATTCCGCAAGACTGCATCTGTACTTGCGTAATTGGTGCGTTCTAATGTGTGGATGGTACCCAGGACTAGAGGAGAGGAGACTCTCCTCCAGACCCAGGCACCATTAAAAAATCTGTAAAAAAAGAATAAAATAAAAAATAAATGTATATTTACCTTCCGGCGGCCCGCGCTGCGCTCCTACTTGCTTCCCTGCACTTTGCAGTGGATTGAAGGACCTGCGCTGACGTCAGAGACATGTGACGGGTCATGCGACGCTGACATCGGCAGGTCTTTCAATCCACTGCAAAGTGCCAGCACCGAGTGAAGCAAGCCAGCGCGGGCCATCGGAGGGTAAGTATACATTTGTTTTTTTTATTTTTAACCACTCTCTCGGGTCACACTATATAAATCCATGCAGTTTGCATGGATTTATATAGTGTGACCTAGTTGTCACAAGCACTTTCCAAGTGATGCTAAAATCGCTTGGAAAGCGCTTGTCAATCCGCATGCGGAAATGCATGTGAAGAAAGCTTCACATCCGCATGTCCCTGGCAGGAAAAACGCATGTACAATCCGCATGTACAATCCGCATGTACAATCCACATGTACAATCCGCATGTACAATCCGCATGTACGATCCGCATGTACAATCCGCATGTACGATCCGCATGTACAATCCGCATGCGGAAATGTCAGTGAATAACGCTCCATTTCCGCATGTCCCCAGCAGGAAAAACGCATGTACAATCCACATGTTCAATCCGCATGTACAATCCGCATGTACGATCCGCATGCACGATCCGCATGCACGATCCGCATGTATGATCCGCATGTACGATCCGCATGTACGATCCGCATGTACGATCCGCAAGTACAATCCGCATGTACGATCCGCATGTACGATCCGCATGCACGATCCGCATGCACGATCCGCATGTATGATCCGCATGTACGATCCGCATGTACGATCCGCATGTACGATCCGCATGTACGATCCGCAAGTACAATCCGCATGTACAATCCGCATGTACGATCCGCATGTACAATCCGCATGTACGATCCGCATGTACGATCCGCATGTACGATCCGCATGTACAATCCGCATGCGTTTTTTTCTGCCAGGGAGATGCAGAAACGCTCAGGAAAAAATCCTCAGCATTTCTGCATCGTGGGCACATAGCCTAAGTGTCAGCGCTAACTAATACTTAACAGAGGTGCAATGTGATCTGGTCATATACTTACTACAGGGATGTGAGGTGGAGGCACTTTCAGGGCTTCCACAGAGACCCAATCAATACACTGGAAAAACACGTGCTCTCGGATGTTACCATGGACTCCTAAGCGTCTGGCTGGATCTTTCTGTAGGAGCTAAAAACAATAAAGTAAAACCCATGAAGGTAAGCGGTAGAGGCAATAAAACATTCTCACAACTTCACCATTTAAATGAATATTGTACAACCCATAGTACTAATAACCTGGAATTATACTGACCTGTTTAATGATGTCATCAATGCCGGAGGATGCCTCATCGAGTGTCAGATGGAACGTACACTCACTGGTAACCATATCTTTTAAGATGACACCAAGAGAATACCAGTCTACTCCGGCGTTATACTCCTCGCCAGCAAAAATCTATCATGGAAGAGAGAACAGAAAGGTCAAAATGTTAACATTCCCATGGACTGTAATTTTAGTGAAAACTAAATAGGAAAGCACTATTATCCCACCTCAGGAGCCATGTAACCTGCAGTCCCAGCGTATTCGGTGGCTGTTCGGTCTCCATGCATGTTGTCAATTGCGAGACCGAAATCTGTGATCTTAATATGGCCCGTTTCAGCCACCAAGATGTTCTCGGGCTTGAGGTCTCTGTGGATGACGCCCTTGGAGTGGAGGTACTGGATTCCACAGACCAGTTCAGCGGCATAGAATCTGACAGAAAGACATGAATGAGTGTAACTTTCCGAGGAGAAGACAAGAAACACAAAGATATTGCTTCCAGCCAATATTATCTACATTGACTGGACGATTAGAACAAGATGACCATATGCAGAACATACAACAAATCCTGCCAGATCCCACTGAAGAATAATGAGGCCACTCAGATTTCTGTCAATGTTCTGGTTAATTTCGCTGCAATCTACAATATTTTTTATATTAAAAACACCAGAACCCAAAGGCAGATAATACAGCACCGAAGTGAACGGATCAATGCTAGACATTTCTATACAGTTATGATCAGGTTTGTAGGTAACATAAAATGTACCTTGCGCTGGGGATGTCAAGCCGCCCCTTCTCCAGAAGGAAGGTGTTAAAGTCCCCGCAGCTCACGTATTCCAGACCAAGCAGCACACAGAGCTGGAGCACAGAAATACAGAAGTAGATTTGTATGCAGGTAAAGTGGCCAAAAGATCACAATATCTACACACCTACTACAGAATAGCTCCGTATAAATATAGGCCGCAGGATAAATGGAAGGTGGTCTACATGTCCCATGTAAGAAGGATTACATTTCACATGTCCCATCATTTGTTTCAATGTTCTAGCTGATGACCATGAGACCCCTGTAATGACACCTTAGGGTTCATAATGATGCTCCTGTGGAGGGTCACTTAAATATGCGGATATGTAGAATGATTTTCTTCAGGGGCATACAGAGATAGAAAGAATTGCTGTACGTTTTGTTCAGTTAATGTTCAATGTCCTTTTATGTCAGATATTTATAGGGGTGTCCTGTGATTACTGATGCACAGGGCAGGCATGGTGCCAGTATCTCTTCCCCCGCAGCATCTGGCAGATTTATTATAAAATGATTCTGGTTTATGGTAAAAACACGAGGTCAGACCTTGTACAACACTTTAATAAGTAAAAAATGGAGGCATGTTTTCATGAAACTAGCTTCACGTGGCGAGACTCCTTAGATATGGTGCTCGGATTGAATCATGTTTTTCAAAGCATTTAACTCAGACAAAAGAATGAAATCTTTGTGCCCGGAGTTCTCACTAGTTGTATCAGCAGAATAATATATCATACAGAAAATACTTACACATATCTTACTGACCAACAGTCAGGGAGGCCCGACTGGACTGGACGAGTGTAGACTGCAGTGCACAAAGCATGGTTGTTGTATACCCTAATCCAAGCTACAATAATACCAGGCCATAAAAGTGGTGGTCTGAAGGACATGATGCTCCATCTGTTAACCGGTTCAGGACCGCCCACTGTACATAAACGTCGGCGCTGCATGGGCTCTGTGCAACGCCGACGTTTAAAAAAGGTGGGTGGTCCTGCAATGTTAAGACCCCCCAGGGTCCTGCAAGCGCTGCGGTTCCGGTGCAGAGCGATAGCTCTGACATGTGAGATCATGGGGACCTGATTGGATCAGGTCCCCTTGATGTTAACCTGTTCCTATCTTCTAGATGAAGCTATCCATAGCGATCGCGGCATTTAAAAGATAGTGACAGCCGGTGGTCGGCGATCGGGACCCCCACATACCTCAGCAGCGAGGGGATCCTGATGCTGTGACCTCTGACCTCATCGAGACCTGATTGGCTCAGGTCTCGATGATGTCAGCGTCACACCAGCCAATCAGAGAGATCACTAGGGAAGTTTGTTTTAGCAACAAACTTTCCCGGGCGATCTGCCTGATAAATACACTGCTTCCCCTCCGATCTCAGTGAGAGAGCAGAGGAGAAACAGTGTGACAAGAGCTGTCAGCCTTGCCACTGTGAAAGTAGAAAAAAAGAAAGTAAGAGTTAGGTTAGGGTTAGTCAGTCCTGTCAGTCAGTCAGTCCTGTCAGGTCAGTCCAGTCCAGTCAGTCCGGTCCGGTCAGTCCAGTCCCGTCCGGTCAGTCCAGTCCAGTCAGTCCAGTTCCGTCCGGTCAGTCCAGTCCAGTCAGTCCAGTCCAGTCAGTCCAGTCCAGTCAATCCAGTCCGGTCAGTCCAGTCCGGTCAGTCTAGTCCAGTCAGTCCGGTCAGTCCAGTCCAGTCAGTCCGGTCAGTCCAGTCCAGTCCGGTCAGTCCAGTCCGGTCAGTCCAGTCCGGTCAGTCCAGTCCAGTCAAAAAATATAAAAACAAATAAAATGGCCCGTCAGACTTATACCGCAGAGGAAGTGTATGCCCTGCTATGTTCTGACACTGATGACAGCGCAATCTCAGATGGAGATGTGGATTTTGAGGGCTTTAGTAGCGGCGACACTGAGAGCTCAGAAATGAGCAGTGATTCTGGTCCATCCTCAAGCCCAAGGACCAGTACAACAATAGGGGCAAATAGCGCTACTGGAGAAACGTCTCCAAATCAGGGAACACTGCCCAGTACAAGCGCTGTCCCTGCTACTAGTGAATTGGCGCATGCCAGTGTACAAGGGGCTTTGCCACGTGATATAGCATTTCCCAGATGGGGGGCTTCGGATTCGGCTGCTCCATTCAGCCCTGATTTCAACGCCATTCCTGGTATAAATGTGGAGGTGGAAGATTTTGGACCAATTCATTTTTTTAATTTGTTTTTTACAGACAGCTTGCTAGAGCATATTGTCGTGCAAACAAATTTATACGCATCCCAATTCATAAGACAGAATCCCCGATGTTACTATGCTAGGGCAAATTTATGGACACCAACTAATGTCCCGGAAATCAAAAAAAATTTAGGACTTACATTTGCCATGGGGCTTGTTAAAAAACCGAGCATTCGATCCTACTGGTCCAACCACCCTGTTCAAGCCACCCCTATGTTTTCAGTCGTTCTTCCTAGGACCTGTTATGAAATGCTCATGCGGTTTTGGCATTTTAACAACAATAGTCAATGCCTGCCCAGAAATGCCCCAGAACATGAAAGGTTATATAAAATTAGACCCATCATTGAAAATTTGTCAGAAAAATTCTGATGGCTCTACACCCCAACACAAAATATTTCTATAGATGAGTCCCTTGTAAAAATTCAAAGGAAGACTGCACCTCAAGCAATTTATCCCATCTAAAAGGGCAAGGTTTGGAATAAAGCTCTATAAAATGTACGAAAGTTCAACGGATACACATCCGCTTTTCACATATATGAGGGGAAAGATAGCCAACTAAACCCACCAGGATGCCCTACTTATCTGGGGACATCTGGAAAAATTGTTTGGGAGCTGATAAGTCCATTTTTTCAATAATTATTACACCAGCATACCCCTATTTAAAAGTCTGGTTGAACACAACATCGGAGCTTGTGGGACCATTCGTAAAAACTGTCAGGGGTTTCCACATCCATTGGTCAACCAAAAGTTCCAAAAGGGGCAGTCAGGGGCAGTACGCAACGGAGAGCTGCTTGCCCTGAAATATAGGGATAAGAGGGATATTTTTGTCCTCAGCTCGATCCACACAGATGCCACAAAGGCCACTGTAGAACTAGGATCCACCACTCCGAAGCAAAAACCTGTGTCAGTCATTGACTACAACAAACACATGGGGGGTGTGGACCTTGCAGACCAGGTTCTACAGCCATGCCAGGTATCAAGAAAGTCATATACCTGGTATAAAAAGTTGGTTATTTATTTGTTTCAGGTGGCCACATACAATTCTTTTGTGTTGTACAAAAAAGCAGGAAATTCCGATCCTTTTCTTGATTATCAAGAAAAGGTAACTGAAAATCTTGTTTTTGAAAGTGTTAGCCCCGCTCATCCATTAGAATCTGAGGATGTGAAAAGACTCACTGAGCGACATTTTATTGCACTTATTCCAGCAACAGAAATGAGAAGGAACCCCCAGAAAAGATGTTGTGTACGTACTAAGAGAGGAATGAGGCGTGATACCCGCTACTATTGCCCACAATGCCCATCATTGCCAGCCTTATGCGTCACTGACTGCTTTAAAATCTTCCACACAGAACCACGTTTTTAAACTGTAAAAATGTATTCCATTTTGTCATTCAAACATTTGGTTCATTTAGTGAATGACACATTCGAGTAGAGCTCACTTAATTTCCAGGGGTGGGGGGGTTCTCCAGAATCTAAACCTTCCATTGTGTGCTTGTTTCTGGAAATCATCCATTGAGTTAAAATGGTCACTAAACCCATAAATGAATTCCCAGAGGGGTGTCATTTCCAAAATGGGGTCACTTCAGGGGGGATTCTTTAGTTCTGGTACTTAGCGCCTCTGAAAAGTGCCAGAACAGAAGAATCCCCCCTGAAGTGACCCCATTTTGGAAATGACACCTCTCTGGGAATTCATCTATGGGATTAGTGACAATTTACCTATCTACTTATTTTCCCACCACTAGATTAATTTATACAGAGGAGTAGATTGTAAAATTCGGTCACTTGTCAGGGGTTTCCTCTGTTTAGGCACCTCAGGGGCTCTCCAAATGCAACATGGCGTCCGCTATCGATTCCAGCCAAATTTCCATTCCAAAAGTCAAATGGCGCTCCTTACCTTCCGAGCCATGCCGTGCGCCCAAACAGTGGTTTTGCACCACATATAGGGTATAAGGGCGCTCAGGAGAAATTGAACAACACATTTTGGGGTCCATTTTTTCTGGCTGCCCTTGTGAAAATTAAAAATTTGAGGCTAAAGTAGCAGTTTTGTGTTAAAAATGTGTTTTTTTTATTTTCACACTTCAACATTATAAAATTCTGTGAAGTCCCTGGGGGTTCAAGGTGCTCACCACACATCTAGATAAGTTCCTTGAGGGGTCTAGTTTCCAAAATGGGGTCACTTGTTGGGGGATTCCTCTGTTTAGGCACCTCAGGGGCTCTCCAAATGCAACATGGCGTCCGCTATCGATTCCACCCAAATTTCCATTCCAAAAGTCAAATGGCGCTCCTTACCTTCCGAGCCATGCCGTGCGCCCAAACAGTGATTTTGCACCACATATGGGGTATCAGCGTGCTCAGGAGAAATTCCACAACACATTTTGGAGTCCATTTTTTCCTGTTACCCTTGCGAAAATTAAAAAATATTGGGTCTAAGGTAATTTTTTGTGAAAAAAAGTTAAATGTTCATTGTTTTCTTCCACATTCCAAAAATTCCCGTGAAGCACCTGAAGGGTTAATAAACTTCTTGAATGTGGTTTTGAGCACCTTGAGGGGTGAAGTTTTTAGAATGGTATCACTTTTGGGTATTTTCTGTCATAAAGGCCCCTCAAAGTCACTTCAAATAAGATGTGGTCCCTAAAAAAATGTTTTTGTAAATTTTGTTGTAAAAATGAGAAATCGCTGGTCAACTTTTAACCCTTATAGCTTCCTAACAAAAAAAAATTTTGGTTCCAAAATTGTGCTGATGTGAAGTAGACATGTGGGAAATGTTATTTATTAACTATTTTGTGTGACATATCTCTCTGATTTAAGGGCATGAAAATTCAAAGTTGGAAAATTGCAAAATTTTCAAAATTTTCGCCAAATTTCCGATTTTTTCACAAATAAACGCAAGTGATATCGAAGAAATTTTACCACTATCAAGAAGTACAATATGTCACGAAAAAAGAATCTCAGAATCAGGGGAATCCGTTGAAGCGCTTCAGAGTTGTTACTTCATAAAGTGACAGTGGTCAGAATTGAAAAAATTGGCCCGGTCACGAAGGCAAAAACAGGCTCAGGCGCGAAGTGGTTAACGTAGCATCTCAGGTTCTCATACAAGAAGTATTAGAAAAGCAGCTTTTCAAGAGGTTTCAGTAGACTTTGGCTGTGCCCGGGACATTTGCTTACTTGTCTGGGAGATCTCTTTTTTTCTGGAAGCCGACTATAATTTTTAACACGATTGTCTAGAATTATATATGTGTGTATATGTTGCGCCCCAGTGGGTTCAGTCGCCACAGAGGGACTGCATCTCACCCAGAGGTGTGGTATCTCACTCTCAGGTAAGGATAGAGTGCTGCCCGGGACCCTAACACCTGCATCCAACACTACACTACTCTAGACCAGCAGGAGGGGCAAGATGCGTCGCTTCCCTGCTGAGCCCTGTCCCTGGCTGGAGTGGGGGGAACCAAAATAGGGGGAACCATGTAGTGGGTGTGTGTGGAGGAAGTAAATCAGGGGAGCTCAGTAAGAAGTGATATAAAAAGAGGGTGGAACAATCTAGAAGGGTTCTTCAGTGAGAGGAAGAGTTGGAATCCCAGGAGGACTACAAGTCCCTGGCAAACCTGAAGCTAGACACATACAGGACGAGGAACCACGAAGGCCCCGACGTCCAGGGAAAGTGGTTACCAACCGGAGGTCCTACTTCAGAGCAACAGGTGGAGTAAAAGCAGGACACATAAGCTAGGCCCAGTTGCAGGCTGGCCAGGAGCTTACACCGAGGCAGACACGGATCAGAAGGCCTTATACCCGCTCCCTGGGGAGAAGTCTAAAAGTGCGCCCTTCACCTGGAGTACCCTGGCCTGTACCTAACAGCTGTACCAGAAAAGGTAACGAAGCAAAACCCCCTGTCTCTCGTGGCGTCAAGAACTCTCTGAACTTTTACTAATAATTTATACACCTTTGTGCACTGACCGCCCTGGGCCAGCCACCATGATATACCCCCCCCAAACAGTACACCGCGGCCCTCGGGGGCGAGTCATGACAAAGCCCTGCTCCTGGGCCCCCAGGCGGAAGTCCCTGACCCAGGCGCTGCTCATGAAACCCTGCTCCTGGGCCCCCTGCAAAAGCCACCTGATCCCACACCCGAACGGGTGTACGGGCGCGCGGCCTGGGACTGGTCCGCGGAGGTGGAAGACCAGAGCCTCCCACTGCTACCTGCTCCTAAGCCCTCAGCCCTCTACAGGAGTGAAGAGGACCAGTTCCTGTGGGATAACCCGGGGGAGGACCTCATGGGTTTTCCCCGGGAGACACGAAGGGAAGCTGCCCGACGGGAAGAGCACTGTCGGAGAGAGCTCTGGCAGCTGGACAAAGAGCGGCACATCCGGCGGGTGCGCTGGGAGAAGATGGAGGCCCGTAATCTAGAGGAGAAGACCCGGGCCCGCAAAGCAAAGACGGCCACCACTAGTCCCCGTGCAGAAGGGACTGTCGTGAAGTTCGACCTGGACGCCGGGTGGGGCTTCATCAGAGAGCCACAGGATGCGACGGATCTATTTGTTAATCGGAGGGACGTGGAGTCCCACCTGCAGCAAGAACATCCCGACCGAGACCTGTACCCTGGTGACCAAGTCACCTACACCAGGCACAGAGGTGAGCGGGGCTGGTATGCTTCCCTGTGAAGCCCTGTCCCTGGCTGGAGTGGGGGGAACCAAAATAGGGGGAACCATGTAGTGGGTGTGGGTGGAGGAAGTAAATCAGGAGAGCTCAGTAACAAGTGATATAAAAAGAGGGTGGAACAATCTAGAAGGGTTCTTCAGTGAGAGGAAGAGTTGGGAGCAGGAGCTCTGTAGGAGCTCTGCTCAGGAGGTGGGCCTAGCCAGAGAGGCCCAAGACTGAAGAGAGAGAGAGAGAGGAGCAGGAGAAAGGCTCCAGGAGCGTGGAAGGGATCCCAGGGGTACGGGCAGTGCTGGAGGCCACCCGTACGCCCGAATCTGCCAGGCGGTGGAGGGATCAAGCCGCAGAGGGGATCGGCCCCTAACTAGTGAGAATTACAAAGTTCAACTAGGAACCGGAGGCTTCTGTACTTTCAGGGTGCAGTTGCCACATCCGCACTCAAGTCGCCAAAAAGGTAACCACATAGGATCCAGGGAACTCCTGGGAACTCCAGGTTGCCCAGAAAGATCCGAGGATACCGACTAGGGACATTGTTTGGTGAGGCACAGGGCAAGAAGGGTGAGGGCCAGCGCAGAAAGACGGCTGAGAAGGTCATATAGAATGGGGTCCTGTCAGGCACTCTTGAA
Organism: Phyllobates terribilis; assembly: GCF_046119375.1. NCBI lineage: Eukaryota > Metazoa > Chordata > Amphibia > Anura > Dendrobatidae > Phyllobates > Phyllobates terribilis. The sequence continues at coordinate 203,716 of NW_027363283.1, forward strand.
ACACCTGGGAGTTTGCTGCACCCCTGCCTGGTGAAAGCAGCACGACGTGGGAGGTCGTAGTCCAGAAAGTGTAACCTGAGGAACTTAACAACTGTGAGTAAACCCTGAAGACTGCACCCCACTGTCTCTGTGAATTACTCCGGCCGTGCCATCACCCCCTGCACTACAACTGCAACAGCAACATCCATAACATCTCAGCACAGCCCCGGAGCTAAGCTCTACCTGTGGAGGGGTAAACCAACTCTGCTGCATTTACACCAGCTCCAGAGGACCTGCTCCGCAGCGGCGGCTCCATATAGCCGCATACCACAGGTGGCATCACGAACTGTATATAAAAACTATATATCCCCTGTAAATATCTCCTTTTATTGACCGCCCTGGGTCACGGACCGGGTCACCGCCACTGTGACATCTCCCCTGCACCGACCGGCCCGGCCCCCGAGTACCCCACGGCCCAGGGGGCGCGTCATATATTATAGCTATATAGATAGATATTTGATCACACGGAAATTGCTCAATGGCATCCGTAGGGATTAAGTAATATTTAAAGGGAATCTGTCACTAAGTTTGTTACCTCATCTGAGAGTAGCATGATGCAGGAAAAGGGACCATGATTTCAGGGATATATCAATTAGTTTACTGGGTGCAGCAGCTGTGACACAGAGTTTATAGATGTAGCAGAGCTCAGAAAGCTAACCCCACCCACACCACAGCTTTCTGTGTACATTGTATATTGACAGTGAGCTGCTTATCACAGTAGGGGGCGCGATTGGACCAGGGCTCACATTAGCTGTAGTCCTGGCCATGATAATCTCCTGATGATAAAACATTCATTGTATTGAAACAACAGCACACAGCCTAATATGTGACACATCACTGAAAGCGGTCACATTGCTGGGCTAGTGGAGTCACTCAATTGCAATTTACATAGGGATAGATCTACCTATCTGTAGCTACATAGGGGTGCAGCTCCAATAGCCTCACATTGTATAACTAACATAAAGCAAAATGCCTGCTATCCACTATCTAACCATCAGGGATTGTATCCTATTCTGTGATGTCTAATGATCAGAGGAACAAGGCGCAGTTAAATTAGAGAAAACGCCTCCCCAACATGTCTCACCATTACGGGCGTCATCAGGGTAATGATGGGTCGTTTGTGAACAAACTGAGACAAAGAGCCAGCTCCCAGCTCTGAACAACGGGAGCTGCCACCCCAGTGATGGTCCCAACCCCATTTATAAGGCAAGAAATCCCACTTATTAAACCTGACAGGGCACACCTGTGAAGTGAAAACCATTTCCAGTGACTACCTCTTGAAGCTCATCAAGAGAATGCCAAGAGTGTGCAAAGCAGTCATCAAAGCAAAAGGTGGCTACTTTGAAGAACCTAGAATATAAGACATATTTTCAGTTGTTTCAAACTTTTTTGTTAAGTATATAATTCCACATGTGTTAATTCATAGTTTTGATGCCTTCAGTGTGAATGTACAATTTTCATAGTCATGAAAATACAGAAAAATCGTTAAATGAGAAGGTGTGTCCAAACTTTTGGTCTGTACTGTATGTGCTCATTTCTACAGTGGGGAAATAAGTATTTGATACTTTGCCGATTTTGCTAATTTTCCCACCTACAAAGAATGGAGAGGTCTGTAATTTTTATCGTAGTTCACTTCACTTGTGAGAGACAGAATCTAAACGTAATCCAGAAAATTACTTTGTATGATTTTTACATAATTCATTTGTATATTATTGCATGAAATAAGAATTTTTATACAATAGAAAAGCAGAACTTAATATTTGGTACAGAAACCTTTGTTACAATTACAGAGGTCAGACGATTCCTGTGGTTCTTGACCAGGTTTGCACGCACTGCAGCAGGGATTTTGGCCCCCTCCTTCATACAGATCTTCTCCAGATCTTTCAGGTTTCGGGGCTGTCTCTGGGCAACATTGAGTTTCAGCTCCATCCAAAGATTTTCTATTGGGTTCAGGTCTGGAGACTGGCTAGGCCACTCCAGGACCTTGAAATGCTTCTTACGGAGCCACACCTTAGTTGCCTTGGCTGTATATTTCGGGTCATTGTCATGCTGAAAGACCCATTCTTGATCTCTCTCAGAATTATCTCACGAGGCGAGATCTTGCATGGAGCCCCAGACTAAGGAAGATTGACAGTCATCTTGTGTTTCTTCCGTTTTCTAATAATTGTACCAACTTCTCTCCAAGCCGCTTGCCTGTTGTCCTGTAGCCCATCCCAGCCTTGTGCAGGTCTACAATTCTGTCCATGGCGTCCTTAGAGAGCTCTTTGGTCTTGGCCATGGTGGAGAGGTTGGAGTGTGATTGAGTGTGTGGACAGGTGTATTTTATACAGGTAACGAGTTCAAACAGGTGCAATTAATATGGTTAGTGAGTGCAGAGTAGGGGGGTTTCTTAAAGAAAAATTAACAGGTCTGTGAGAGACAACATTTTTGCTGGTTGGTAGGTGATGAAATACTGATATACATATGTATCTACATGTAGGTGCTCTGGGTATGCATGTATCTCTATGTATTTTCTCTCTCTCTCTAAAATATATATATAATCTGTATGTGCTGTGTATACATATATGTGTATGTGCTATGTTTATATACAGGAGTGTATCACATATGGAGTGTATGTAGCATTCACAGTTATAAATCCCGGCAGCACAGACAAGAGTTCATAAGTGTAGACATTGGCAATTGCCCAATGAATGAGGGAAATGCTGCTCATTCATCTAGGGATTGGATTGTAAAGAGATTGGTATCAAGCGCAGAACGACTTGTCAATCGCACTCGTTTAATGGCCTGAACTCTGCGCATGTAAATGCAACCGAAATGTTTCTGTGTGATGGTGCAATATATGAGCATCGGGGCCCCACTTTAAACTTTTGCCCAGGTTCCTACTTTGTCTAAAACCGGCCCTGAGTGTAATTATTGGAAGGGCCAGCCCTGGGAGTTGATTAGGAACCGGACCTGCCCTAGAGCAAGGTTAATGCTGGGGGGACTAATTATTATACAACTATATGAGGTGATAGGCTGTGATTATTGCAAAGGGGCATGTAATTGAAGTTATGCAAAGTAGTTATACTATAAGGACTCATTCAGCCGTCAGTGAAGAACGGTCTGCGCTCGGCCTGCAGTGCATGGACTGGGGGCCAATCTCCTGACCTCCATCCTCATACATGCTGTGAGGCTGCTGAGTTCCGGTCAGGAGACCCGTGGCCAGTCCATGCACTGCAGGCCAAGCACAGACTGTTTATCCCTGATGGCTGAATGAGCCTTAAAGGGGTTGTCCAGTCTAAATCCACAAGTCTGCAGTCCCTCTATGTGACTGCAGACTTGTGAATCACTTCCTCATCGTGACCACCATTCTCAGCTCTGACACTGGGAATCCTCACAGTGCGTGCGGTGTGAGGATTCAGAAGTCAGCACTTACATAGATTTGACGCATAGATGTCTGCACTTGGACTGCAGGGTATGAACTGGCCACGGGTCTCCTGACCTGAACTCAGCGCCATTATCCCACACCGTGAGTGTCAGCGCCATTATCCCGCGCCCCGAGTGTCAGCGCCATTATCCCGCGCCCCGAGTGTCAGCGCCATTATCCCGCACCCCGAGTGTCAGCGCCATTATCCCGCACCTCGAGTGTCAGCGCCATTATCCCGCACCCCGAGTGTCAGCGCCATTATCCCGCACCCCGAGTGTCAGCGCCATTATCCCGCACCACGAGTGTCAGCGCCATTATCCCGCACCACGAGTGTCAGCGCCATTATCCCGCACCCCGAGTGTCAGCGCCATTATCCCATTCCCCGAGTGTCAGCGCCATTATCCCGCACCCCGAGTGTCAGCGCCATTATCCCGCACCCCGAGTGTCAGCGCCATTATCCCGCACCCCGAGTGTCAGCGCCATTATCCCGCACCCCGAGTGTCAGCGCCATTATCCCGCACCCCGAGTGTCTGCGCCATTATCCCGCACCCCGCGTGTTAGCGCCATTATCCCGCACCCCGAGTGTCAGCGCCATTATCCCGCACCCCGAGTGTCAGCGCCATTATCCCGCACCCCGAGTGTCAGCGCCATTATCCCGCACCACGAGTGTCAGCGCCATTATCCCGCACCCCGAGTTTCAGCGCCATTATCCCGCACCCCGAGTGTCAGCGCCATTATCCCGCACCCCGAGTGTCAGCGCCATTATCCCGCACCCCGAGTGTCAGCGCCATTATCCCGCACCTCGAGTGTCAGCGCCATTATCCCGCACCCCGAGTGTCAGCGCCATTATCCCGCACCCCGAGTGTCAGCGCCATTATCCCGCACCCCGCGTGTCAGCGCCATTATCCCGCACCCCGAGTGTCAGCGCCATTATCCCGCACCCCGAGTGTCAGCGCCATTATCCCGTACCCCGAGTGTCAGCGCCATTATCCCGCATCCCGAGTGTCAGCGCCATTATCCCGCACCTCGCGTGTCAGCGCCATTATCCCGCACCCCGAGTGTCAGCGCCATTATCCCGCACCCCGAGTGTCAGCGCCATTATCCCGCACCCCGAGTGTCAGCGCCATTATCCCGCACCCCGAGTGTCAGCGCCATTATCCTAGGCTATATGTGATTACATTACGGGAGGCCTCAATATAAATATACGTAAAAAAAAAAGTGTGATGATCCTATAGAGCAGTAGTGTTAGCGTCAGAATAAGCAGGACAAATAAAGGGTTTATCCAACATGTAAAACTAATTTGGAAGCTACAGTTAGGCTTTTAATAGGACTCTTTCAGCATGACTGTGCAAACCAAGTACAGGAGCTCACTGCCAATCATTTAACTACTGTTTTTCCACTATATGATTAGATATTAAGTGCAAATTGCTTGTTTCTTGGTAATGGCCGCATGCTTTTGCAAAAACTGTGCAGCCATTAACAATAAGTGAACCATTTGTAATTAATTTCTACCAGTACAGCTCAAAAAAGCTGTGATCTTTATGAAATGGGTTGTTAGCAGATGTACCTTGGTCGCACACATGCTATACTCATCAGGTGCTACATGAAACTCAAGCCTAAAGATGGCCGCGACACTCATGGGCCGCTGCATTGTGCTTGCCCCCCAGGCTAAAATTTGCCAGCCAATAATATGTGACTGGTATATCAAATACTGTGATACAGACATCAGATGTTTTACAGTAGATACACTGTCATATATATGACTACCAACATAAGGAGCATGAGTAATCCAAGACTTTATCACTACAGGCAACACCAAAACTATAGATACCACCAAAATGAAACAATAGGCGCTTATTGCCGCTAAAATAAATCTTTATTAAATATTGCAAAAATTAAAAGACAATCGTACAGAGTATAGCAATGGAGGATCACAAACACATGAGTATCACATTTATAGAGACATAGTAGTCACATATATATATATATATATATATATATATATATATATATATATATATATATATACAGTACAGACCAAAAGTTTGGACACAACTTCTCATTTAAAGATTTTTCTGTATTTTCATGACTATGAAAATTGTACATTTACACTGAAGGCATCAAAACTATGAATTAACACATGTGGAATTATATACTTAACAAAAAAGTGTGAAACAACTGAAAATATGTCTTATATTCTAGGTTCTTCAAAGTAGCCACCTTTTGCTTTGATGACCGCTATGCACACTCTGGGCATTCTCTTGATGAGCTTCAAGAGGTAGTCACCGGAAATGGTTTTCACTTCACAGGTGTGCCCTGTCAGGTTTAATAAGTGGGATTTCTTGCCTTATAAATGGGGTTGGGACTATCAGTTGTGTTGTGCAGAAGTCTGGTGGATACACAGCTGATAGTCCTACTGAATAGACTGTTAGAATTTGTATTATGGCAAGAAAAAAGCAGCTAAGTAAAGAAAAACGAGTGGCCATCATTACTTTAAGAAATGAAGGTCTGTCAGTCCGAAAAATTGGGCAAACTTTGAATATATCCCCAAGTGCAGTTGCAAAACCCATCAAGCGCTACAAAGAAACTGGCTCACATGAGGACCGCCCCATGAAAGGAAGACCAAGAGTCACCTCTGCTTCTGAGGATAAGTTTATCCGAGTCACCAGCCTCAGAAATCGCAGGTTAACAGCAGCTCAGATTAGAGACCAAGTCAATGCCACACAGAGTTCTAGCAGCAGACACATCTCTACAACAACTGTTAAGAGGAGACTTTGTGCAGCAGGCCTTCATGGTAAAAGAGCTGCTAGGAAACCACTGCTAAGGACAGGCAACAAGCAGAAGAGACTTGTTTGGGCTAAAGAACACAATGAATGGACGTTAGACCAGTGGAAATCTGTGCTTTGGTCTGATAAGTCCAAATTTGAGATCTTTGGTTCCAACCACCGTGTCTTTGTGCGACGCAGAAAAGGTGAACGGATGGACTCTACATGCCTGGTTCCCACCGTGAAGCATGGAGAAGGAGGTGTGATGGTGTGGGGGTGCTTTGCTGGTGACACTGTTGGGGATTTATTCAAAATTTAAGGTATACTGAACCAGCATGGCTACCACAGCATCTTGCAGCGGCATGCTATTCCATCCGGTTTGCGTTTAGTTGGACCATCATTTATTTTTCAACAGGACAATGACCCCAAACACACCTCCAGGCTGTGTAAGGGCTATTTGACCATGAAGGAGAGTGATGGGGTGCTACGCCAGATGACCTGGCCTCCACAGACACCAGACCTGAACCCAATCGAGATGGTTTGGGGTGAGCTGGACCGCAGAGTGAAAGCAAAAGGGCCAACAAGTGCTAAGCATCTCTGGGAACTCCTTCAAGATTGTTAGAAGACCATTTCCGGTGACTACTGTACCTCTTGAAGCTCATCAAGAGAATGCCAAGAGTGTGCAAAGCAGTCATCAAAGCAAAAGGTGGCTACTTGAAAGAACCTAGAATATAAGACATTTTTTCAGTTGTTTCACACTTTTTTGTTAAGTATATAATTCCACATGTGTTAATTCATACTTTTGATGCCTTCAGTGTGAATGTACAATTTTCAGAGTCATGAAAATACAGAAAAATCTTTAAATAAACTTTTGGTCTGTACTGTATATATAATATAACGCTACAAGCCTCCCTCTGTCTGAAGCCTTTAAAGACTTGGCAAGTGCTACATGCCTGCGCAGTCTGGCTCTAGACAGAAGAACCCATTACGTTACAGGTAAGAGGAGTGTGTATGGCGCCGGAGATTGCGGTATGCGTAGACACTGAACGCATACCGCGATCTCCGGCACCATACTTACCTGACCGGGAGGAGCGTTGCAGCGGCGTTTCTCTTCTCGCCGGAGACCAGGGCAGGAGTGAAGGCGTTGGAATCGGCACATGTGCATAGCTCTATCCGGCGCCATTTTACTGAAGACATACTTGCAGTGTGTCTTCAGCAAAATGGCGTTGAACAGCACGGTATGGGCACGCGCGTACTCTGGCGCCGCACTGCTCCCCCGGCAGAACAGGATACAGTAGCACTGGAGCACAGGGAAGAAAGGCGAGTATGTGTTTATTTTTTTGTATGTGTGCACCGTGAAAGGGATGAGGGGTGCCATACATACCAGGAATGGGGTGTGACGGGTACCATACATACCAGGAAAGGGGTGTGAGGGGTACCATACATACCAGGAAAGGGGTGTGAGGGGACCATGCATGCCAGGAAAGGGGTGTGAGAGGACCATGCATGCCAGGATTGGGGGATGAGGGGTACAATGCATACCAGGATTTGGGGGGTGACTGAACCATGAAAACCAGGACTGGGGGGTGAGGGGTGCCATACATACCAGGATTGGGGGGTGAGGGGTGCCATACATACCAGGATTGGGGGGTGAGGGGTGCCATACATACCAGGATTTGGGGGGTGACTGAACCATGAAAACCAGGATTGGGGGGTGAGGGGTGCCATACATACCAGGATTGGGGGGTGAGTGGTGCCATACATACCAGGATTGGGGGGTGAGGGGTACCATGCATACCAGGATAGGAAAGTGGGGTTCCATGCACACCAGAATAGGGATGAGGGGTACCATGCATACCAGGATTGGGGGATGAGGGGACCATGCATACCAGGATTGGGGGATGAGGGGACCATGCATACCATGATTGGGGGATGAGGGGACCATGCATACCAGGATTGGGGGATGAGGAGGCCATACGTACCAGGATTGGGGATGAGAGAGTCATGCATACCAGGATTGGGGATGAGAGAGCCAAGAATACCAGGATGGGGGATGAGGAGGCCATACATACCAGGATTGGGGGATGAGGGGAGCCATACATACCCGGATTGGGATGAGGGGTGCCATGTATACCAAGATGAGAGGTACCATAAATACCAGAATAGGAATGAGGGGTACCATGCATACCAGAATGAGGGATGGGTTGCCATGCATACCAGGATGAGGGGTAACATACATAACAGGATAGGGATGAGGTGTGCCATAAATACCAAGATGAGGGATGGGGTGCCATGCACATCAGGAAGAGGGATTGAGTGCCATACATACCAGGACTGGCGAATGAGCGGTGCCATACATACCAGGATGAGAGATGGGGTGCCATGCATACCGGATTGGGATGAGGGGGTGCCATGCATACCCGGGTTGGGGTGAGGGGTGCCATGCATACCCGGATTGGGGATGAGGGGACAGGATGGGGGCAGCACAAATACCAGGATGGGGGACAGCACATACCAGCATGGGAGACCATATACCAATAAAAATGCTCACCACCCGGGCGTAGAACAGGTTCAATAGCTAGTGTGTGTATATATATATACACATATATATATATATATATTTATAATATGGTTGCCAAAAATAAAAAATCCTAGTGATTGCACAGATACGTAGCACAATGAGAATGTTAATCTATATAATTGACATTAACTAAGGGGAAATGTAAGCGTCTGTAGAACTACTAAAAGGATATCTTCATAGTGTGACAAAGTCACTGGTAGTGTGTCAGAAGGGAGGTATGTGTCGCTGAGACTCTTAGACTCAGTGATGTGAAAACATGCAAGTTCTCATGCACAAGTAGGTGCAGAGAGAGTTAATAGAACCACATTTACAAGGGAAGGTTTTCAGTGGATAACGAAAGTGTAGGGAGGAACGTTATCCACCATCCTTCCAATCAGGGGAGTGTCTGGGCTTTAAATAGTCAGCCCTGACACTCAGGTGTGTTCAGTACCTGGGGAAACTTTGTTCTAGGAAGGAGCTAGCACATGCTGTGATGAACCTGTGTGTAGCTAATTTTGAGTGGCCAGACCTTGGCCGAGAAAAGGACTCTGCTGAAAGTTTTGCATTTTGTTTTGTCTCTTTAGCTGAATGGGCTGTGTTTTTATTTATGGACTCAAGGGTAGTTTATGACTGCTAAATAAACTAACCTGAGAATTTAAAGAGACAGTATCTTGTGTTTTACCTAAGCATACAGCCGAGCTTGTCGCTATACCACAATAGACTCACAAGCCCAAGTGGGTACACATATATAGTATATAATATTAAGGAATCTCCTATAAAATAAAACATCCAAAATGGATGTTTTGGGGGCCCCTGATGAAGCAAGGACGAAAGGTACATTGGTGCACATAGGACCACATCCCACATTTACTCACTTGGACATTTAAGTTGCCTTGTAACTACTGCTCCTCCATTTTGAATGTATTATTTTATAGGAGATTCCTTATAGAGCTTAATATTATATACTATATATGTGTACTCACTTGGGCTTGTGAGTGTAAGAAGCTATCTTCTTAGTAGTTCTAAAGACACTTACATTTCCCCTTGGTTATTGTCAACTATATAGATTAACATGCACATTGTGCTACATATGCGTGCAATCATTAGGATTTTTTTTGGCAACCATGTTATAGGCATATATCTAATATATATATTTGTCTTATCACGTCTGTCTGTCTGTCCAGAAAATCCCGCGTCGCTGATTGGTCCGGCCGCGGCCAATCAGCGACAGGGGATTTCAGAAAAAAGATGGCGGCCGTTAGCGGCTCATCTGCCGCACGGAGGTCAGCGGCGATGCAGCTGGGAGATGACCGGCGCTAGCCGGTCCATCTCCCGGCTGATCGCAGCAGAACTACCCTGACTGGCGGCGCCCCTGACATCCATGCGGCTACCGTCGGGAGATCAGCGGCTAGGACCGCTGATCTCCCGACGATAAGTGTGAAGGGAGGACCGGGGAGCGGCGCCGCCGGTCGGGATACTTCTGCTGCGAGCAGCCAGTCATCTCCCGCAGCGCCGCTCCCCGGTCCTCACTAATACAATTCGCTGCTTGGTCGCGGCCAATCAGCGATATTGGCGCCAAATTTAAAACCGCTGTGCTGATTGCGCCCGGTGTACCGCATTCATATTCTAGAATACCCGATGCGTTTGAATCGGGCCACCATCTAGTATATATATATATATATTCACTACTGTCTCTATATATGTGATACTCATGAGTTGGTGACTTGGGGTCCTCCATTGTTATACTCTGTAGAATTGTCTTTTAATTTTTGCAATATTTATTTTAGCATCAATAAGCACCTATTGTTCCATTTTGGTGGTATCTACAGTCATATATATGTATATACATACAGCAATATATATACTGTATAAGATCTGATGTCTGTAGTCACAGTATGTCAGCAATGTACAGTATGTACTTTATTGTGCACTGACATTAGATCATATATGCCCTGGACTGATCCTGCACCGACTACCAGACATCACATTGTATAGATGGCAGTATAGATATAATCTGTGACATCCTGTACAGGGCCGGCTCCAGGTTTTCGTAGGCTCAAAAGAGTCTCAGTGGCCCCTTTAACACATACCACAATTCATGATGCACAGATAAGGCGGAGAAATATAGATATAGTACAATGCCAAAGATTTCACTTACCGTATTTTTCGGACTATAAGACGCACTTTTTTCCCTCCAAAATGTTAGCTACGCTGTGTGCCGGCTATGAAGGAGAGTGAAGTCACTGCTCCCCGCGCACACAGTCCTGGCATGGGGAGCAGTGACTTCTGGCAGCTGATCTCTCCTTGTGAGCCACGCATGGCAGTGATGTCATGCGCGGCTCACATGGACAGATCAGTGCAGGCAGACAGGACGCAGCGCTGGAGGAGAGAAGAAAGGTGAGTATCAGTGTTTTTTGTTTTTTTTTATGTGCAGCATGATGGGGATTAGGGGGACCATGCATACCAGAATAAGGATTAGGGGGACCATGCATACCAGGATAAGGATTAGGGGGACCATGCATATCAGGATAAGGATTAGGGGGACCATGCATACCAGGATAAGGATGAGGGGGCCATACATACCAGGGTAACGCTGAGGGGGCCATACATACCAGGGTAACGCTGAGGGGGCCATACATACCAGGGTAATGCTGAGGGGGCCAAACAAACCAGGGTAATGCTGAGAGGGCGATACATACCAGGGTAACGCTGAGGGGTGCCATACATACCAGGGTAACGCAGAGGGGGCCATGTGCAGCATGATGGGGATTAGAGGTGCCATACATACCAGGACAGGGATGAGGGGTGCCATGCATACCACTATACCAGGGTAAGGATGAGGGGTGCCATGCATACTGGGACAGGGATGAGGGGTGCCATGCATACCGGGATAGGGATGAGGGGTGCCATGCATACCGGGATAGGGATGAGGGGTGCCATGCATACCGGGATAGGGATGAGGGGTGCCATGCATACCAGGATGTGGATGGGGACCACGTATAAAAGGGGGGGGGGCATATATACCAGGATGGGGGATATTGTCAGAATTGGGGGACATTACCCCTATACCAGTGTCAGCAGAAGACCCCCTCCCCCTTAAAAGTGCATCATGAACACATTTTTGGTTTAAATTTTTTTATTTTTATTTTCCTCCTCTAAAACCTGGGTGCGTCTTATGGTCCAGTGCATCTTATAGTCCGAAAAATATGGTACTTCTTACATTACATGAGTGATATCTATTGTAAATTCTATAATAGCTCAGAAACCGGCGAATCCTCACAGTGCATGGGGCGTGTCAAGGGGGGATTCAAAAGTTTTTATTTTAGACTGTACATTATAGTCCTCCAAACAGTATTGTGGGCACCACATAGTCCTCCATACAGTATTATGGGCACTACATAGTACTCCATACAGTATTATGGGCACCACATAGTCCTCTATACAGAATGGGCTCCATACTGAATAATGGACCCCATATAATGTTCCATACAGAATAATAGACCCCATATAATGCTCTATACAGAATAATGAACCCCATATAATGCTCATTACACCATAATTGACCCCATATATTACTCCATGCAGAATAATGGGCGTCATGTAATATGCCATATAGAATAATGGGCCCCATATAATGCTCCATAGAGAATGGGCCCATATAATGCACCATAGAGAATGGGCCCCATATATTGCTCCATAGAGAATGGGCCCCATATAATGCTCCATAGAGAATGGGCTCCATACATAAAAAATAAATAATAAAATACTCACCTCTCCTCATACCCTGCTGGCTACAGGTCTTGTCTCTTCAACACTGAGACGTGACAGAGTCAGAAGACGCAGAGGAGACTGGACCTGCGGCCAGCAGGGTATGACGAGAGGTGAGTATTTCAAACACCGTAAAGCACAGGGGGGGGTTACACCGGGCCCCCCCAACTCACAGGCCCAATAGCGTTGCAGTGTCCCCAACTGTGAGTGGGGCCCCCCTCTTGCCCAGGGCCCTGGCACTTGCCCTGGTGCAATGGGTGGTTATGCCGGCTCTGGCCCTGTAGCTGGTGCAGGATCAGTCTGGGGCAGGGGTCTGTATAGTAAGGTCTGAAGTGTCTCGATCTCAGGTCCGATGTGATTTGAACATTCATACAGATCGAGAGCCGATGATCTCACACTGACAGCACGACCCCAACCTGCTTGAAGGGTCCATCTGCTACAATAAATCTTTCTGATCCTCAGCAGAGCGACCATAGATAACATTCAGGATCTGGCCCTGGACTTGTCAGGAGGTGAGCAGCATCCTGCCACTTCCACACTCTACAAAAAGTATAAATCTCCTGTCCTGACCACTATCCGGAGCTCAGGCTAAGGCCACGGCCCCACTATCAGTATTTGGTCAGTATATTTTCTCAGGAGTGGGAGCCAAAACCAGGTCAGTAACAATCAGAGAAAAGGTATAATAGAAACAAGTCACCAATTCTGCATTTATCACCAACTCCTGTGAAAAAATACTGACCGAATACTGACCGAATACTGATAGTGGGGTCGTGGCCTTACAAGAATCAAAGATGTCTGCCCTCTCGTACTGCTCAGCGGCTGAAGCTTCTCTCCGGCAGGCATAAGAACGTGGCCTGTGCCGGCTGTTCTGGGCTGCAGATGCCCAGCTGGCACATGTACACAATGAAAGATACAGGGCCGCCCTGCAGTCTGTAAAGAAGCAGCTGCTTGGCCACCGGCTTGGAGGGCATGTGCCCCTCTGGCCCACCTCGCCCCTGGTCAATATGATACCATCTTTTTCATTAGTTGGTGAGGTTAGAAGAAATTTCACTCCAAGACAGTGGATTTTGTACTTTATTCCAGTATATTTATACATAGAAAACATGGCAATGAAAAACAAGTAGATGCACGTGCATAAAAATGTCCCAACATTAATTAAAAAAACCCTTTAAGATACAGATAATACTTGTATACAAAAATATTAACACATTCTCAAATTGTATATAAAGTGCACAAAAGTCAATAGCCCTGACATATAGTGTACACAGGGTCCCGTCCCCCCCCATGGTATACACAAAATACAATGTCATCCAGGAAATAACAAAAAATAACAAATACATTTAATCTATTCTGAAATCCCATGTCTATGCAAGATAATAATATGTAAAATTCTACATGTCAAAGAAATGAGCTAGAGACTACTACATGGCGATGATGCCTACAACAAGATAATGCCCAGCTAATGCTGTAAATGATACAAATATTACCAGTCACCCAATTAGAAACATGAGGTCCGGGCAAGTGATTTTCTACAGTTCATTGACCTCTATGATGACATCTAATATTTTCAATCATTTATAGAGCGGGGTACATTGGGCCTCATTAATAAATCTGCTCACTAGAAAACTAGTTACCCATACTAACCAATTAGAGCTCAGCTAAGGTTGTTTTAACGGACCTGGAAAAGTAAAAGCTGTTCTGTGATTGGCTGGGATAAGTAAAAAGGCTGTTTTAATAAATGATTCCCAATGTACCAAGCCCCGCCATAAATGTTATTGATTACAGTAGGGGCCACAATATCCCATGTGTATAGTCATCACATTCATCTTATTGTCTGCGGTTACCTTGGGACTTGCTATATTGAAATGTAAGATGATATCAGTGGGGTCCATGAGGCAGAGCAGTGTGTGGTACGTGTGACATTTCCTAATATCCAGCAATCAATACTGTACCTTGGTCTGGAATGCAAAGTCTGCGTGGACAAGGAAGGGGCTCCCTGATGCCAGCTGTAAAACCCGTCGCTCCACCATCACACGCTCATCACCGTCAGCAAGCAGGGCTCTTTTGCAGATGATCTTAACAGCAAAATGTTTGCGGGTAGATGAATCTTCCGCCAGCAGGACCGTTCCATAGCATCCCCGGCCAAGCACTTGATGGAATAATAATCTCCTCTTGATGGTATCAGAGACTGTGCTTTTGGAGCCGGTTGGCCGAACACCGCTGCTTCCTTCAGCTTCTTCAGCCTTCTGCTTTAGATCCATGGGTTTCTGTCCTAATGTAATCCTTCTTTTCTTCTCCTTTTTGACCCCTGATGAGATGAAGATGGCTCCTCTCTTCTTGGCTCCCATCTTCTGACTTTCTACCTCCTCCTTTTCTTCCACTTCTTTCTTCTGGACTGGTTGTTTTGTCCTGTTGACTGAAGACTTCCTCTCATCATCAGATGTGTCATGGGAAGGTCTTAGTCTCTTTGCTCCATCTCTCCTCACCACGTTCTCCTCTACTTCTTCTTTCTTCTGGACTGGTGGTTTTGTCCTGTTGACTGAAGACTTCCTCTCATCATCAGATGTGTCATGGGAAGGTCTTAGTCTCTTCGCTCCTTCTCTCCTC
Source organism: Phyllobates terribilis (assembly GCF_046119375.1). Lineage (NCBI taxonomy): Eukaryota > Metazoa > Chordata > Amphibia > Anura > Dendrobatidae > Phyllobates > Phyllobates terribilis. Next base: position 218,861 of record NW_027363283.1, read on the forward strand.
ACCACGTTCTCCTCTACTTCTTCTTTCTTCTGGACTGGTGGTTTTGTCCTGTTGACTGAAGACTTCCTCTCATCATCAGATGTGTCATGGGAAGGTCTTAGTCTCTTCACTCCTTCTCTCCTCACCACAATCTCCTCCTCTTTTATATCCATATTATTGCTTTGCTTAGAGTTAGCCGACATCTCCTCCACTGTTGTTGGTCAATTCCAACTGTCACTTCCAACTGTCACTCAGTGCACTTCATATGGAATCATCATGCATGCGCCACCACTGGTCATGTGATCAGCATCTGACCAATGATATTTAAGAGATAAATGAACATTAGCTGAGATTAAATATTCAGGTAATATTCAGATATTCTGTGGAACACAAGGTGCCACATTTACTAATAGTAATAGAACTGCACTAAGTCGCCAATTTAATTTACATTGTTACTACAGAGCATCAGATGAATGTAATATAAATATTAGCAAGATGTATGATTTCCATCCAGTCTACGTATCATAGAAATACAGATGTATTATCTTTTTATATAGAGATGTAGCAGAAGCCATCCTGATTGTTTGCAGCATGCTATGGTGATAGAGAAGCATGCATGACTGTGCCATGCAAATGGTGAGGAGCACCAAAATGGGACATATGATTCACGTAGCCAGGGGCGTAATGTCCGCGGTCGCAGTGGCAGTCACTGCGGCCGGGCCCAGGGGGGTTTGGGGCTTGTAAACGCCAGCAGAAATTTCAACAGGATGTGTGTATCGCAGTGCACAGTCGCTTCGGGTCCGTGCGTGACAAATCAGGGGCGGACTGGGTCGGGGGCAGAGCCGGACTGGGGTGTCTGGGGCCCACCAGGGACATTGACTCCAGGGGCCCACCCACCCTTCAGCTATTTGCAAATACCTGTTAGCCGTTATACCCATTATACTGGCGGCTCCTGCCCATCACTGTGCGCTCACCAGAAATGCGATGTACAATTACTGTAGTTTGCATTAAAGGGTTTTTATTGGTGAAAACAAGTTCTCAGCGATGCACAGGTTGGGAAGGTGATCACTTATTTATTGGTGGAATCCGCACTGTCAGAAGATTGTGGCACTTTGAGTATTTGGTGAGATTTTTACCTCTGTATTTATAAGACAAAACCAGGAGTGGAGCAATCCGAGGTCATGTTTTATGCATTTCTCACCCACTCCTGGTTTTGTCTTATAAATACAGAGGTGAAAATCTCACCAAATGCCAACTTGCTTTCTCTGGTGAACCTCTGTAACTGCATCTCTGCTGCTGTGTAATAGTCACAGGGCAGGGAGGGGTTAAACATCCAAATATTTTATATCTATTGGAAATAAAGAGGTTTCCCCTTATTGATATCAGATAAAACAAATGACCAACCACAATCCACCAACACCAATATTACCAGATAGAAGGCAGAAATACCACCACACCGTGACCAGATCACATATTACCACCACATAGTGCCCAAATAATGCCACATACAAGGCACAAATACCACCACACCATGACCAAAGCACATAATACCACCACATAGTGATCAAATGCTACCAGATACAAGGTATAAATACTGACACACCATGAGACCACATATTACCACTACATAGTGACTGAATAATACCACATACAAGGGACAAATATCATCATGTCATGACCAAAGCACATAATGCCACCACATAGTGACAAATAATGCTAAAATAATAAAAATGCAAAAAAGCTCAGTATATTGGGTCAGTGTACAGGTTATACAGTGATCACCAGTGACATTATGCACAGGAGCTCTGTATATAGTGTACAGGTTATACAGTCATCACCAGTGACATTATACACAAAAGCTCTGTATATAGTGTCAGTGTACAGGTAATGCAATGATCACCATTGATATTATACACAGGAGCTCTGTATATAGTGTACAGGTAATACAGTGATCACCAGTGACATTATGCACAGGAGCTCTGTATATAGTGTCAGTGTGTGTGTGTATAGGTAATACACATACTCACCAGTGATGTCTCTAGGTGAAGTTCTTTATCTGCAGACCGATATATCACATCTTCTATGCAGGACTTATCGCTGCAGAAAATAACATAGTTAGCTATAACTGATCTCTTCCAGAGCACAATCCACACTTTTCCCAAGATTTCTACACTGCATGAAATGACAAAATGCAACATAGTGCCGCACTACACAGTAAAAATAAAACACAAAATACATTTAGGGACTCCATCTTTAATAAAAAAAAATAAATCATGAGAGATCAGAGATTATGGGGCCCAGTCAGGGATCGTACATAGAAATCATGTGGCCCAGTCAGGGGTGTATATAGAAATCATGGGGCCAATCAGGTTAGGGGTGTACATAGAGATCATGGGGCCCAGTCAGCGGCGTACATAGAGATCATGGGGCCCAGTCAGCGGCGTACATAGAGATCATGGGGCCAATCAGGTTAGGGGTGTACATAGAGATCATGGGGCTCCCTCAGCGGCGTACATAGAGATCATGGGGCCCAGTCAGCGGCGTACATAGAGATCATGGGGCCCAGTCAGCGGCTTACATAGAGATCATGGGGCTCAGTCAGCGGCGTACATAGAGATCATGGGGCCCAGTCAGCGGCGTACATAGAGATCATGGGGCCCCGTCAGGGATCGTACATAGAGATCATGGGGCCCAGTCAGCGTGTGTGCATAGAGATCATGGGGCTCAGTCAGCGGCGTACATAGAGATCATGGGGCCCAGTCAGCGGCGTACATAGAGATCATGGGGCCCAGTCAGCGGCGTACATAGAGATCATGGGGCCAATCAGGTTAGGGGTGTACATAGAGATCATGGGGCCCCCTCAGCGGCGTACATAGAGATCATGGGGCCCAGTCAGTGGCGTACATAGAGATCATGGGGCCCAGTCAGCGGCTTACATAGAGATCATGGGGCTCAGTCAGCGGCGTACATAGAGATCATGGGGCCCAGTCAGCGGCGTACATAGAGATCATGGGGCCCCGTCAGGGATCGTACACAGAGATCATGGGGCCCAGTCAGCGTGTGTGCATAGAGATCATGGGGCTCAGTCAGCGGCGTACATAGAGATCATGGGGCCCAGTCAGCGGCGTACATAGAGATCATGGGGCCCAGTCAGCGGTGTACATAGAGATCATGGGGCCCAGTCAGGGATCGTACATAGAGATCATGGGGCCCCATGAGGTGAGGCTCTTACCTCCACAGTATGGTGCCCTCAGGGAGCTCTCACAGGGCATCACAGGCCTTATTATGAAGCAATACTAGAAGACTTGTGGAATTGCTTCATACTAAGGCCTGTGATGCCCTGTGGGAGCTCCTGAGGGCACCATACTGGCGAGGTGAGATCCTCACTTGGCAGTAGTAGGAGCAGCATCTCCATAGTGTGGCATTCACATCACACTACATGCTGCACTGTACAGGACTCCCAGCCGGCAGCAGGACAGATGAGGAGGTAACTGTCTGGGACCAGCGCCGGACTGGAGTACCTGGGGCCCACCAGGAAAAAATCAATCTTGGGGCCCACCAGCACCATGCAGTTACCGTATATAGGAATAACATAAGTCCACAAACTCTTTCAAAATGAATCAACTTTATTAACCAATAAATCGCTGCTGCTGTGTAGTAGTCACAACAAAGGGAGAGGTTAAACATCCAAGTATTTAATATGTATTGCAAATAAAGAATGTTCCCATTCTTAATATCCGAAAAAACAAATGACTGACAACAATCCACTATACCTAGACTAATAATACCATATAGAAGAGAGAAATACCGCCACACCATGACCAGAACACATACCACCACATAGTGATCAAATACTACCAAGTACAAGGTATATATACTGCCACACCATGAGAAGACCACATATTACCACCACATAGTGACTGTCTGAATAATACCACCACATACAAGGGACAAATAACGCCACGCCATGACCATGGCACATAATGACACCAGATAGTGACTGATAATGAAAATGTAAAAAAAGCTCTGTATATAGAGTCAGTGTACAGATAATGTAGAGATTATCAGTGAAATTATACACAGGAGCTCTGTGTATAGTGTCAGTGTAGAGGTAATACAGTGATCATCAGTGACATTATACACAGGAGCTCTGTAAATAGTGTCAGTGTACAGGTTATACAGTGATCACCAGTGACATTATACACAGGAGCTCTGTATATAGAGTCAGTGTACAGATAATGTAGAGATTATCAGTGATATTATACACAGGAGCTCTGTGTATAGTGTCAGTGTAGAGGTAATACAGTGATTACCAGTGACATTATACACAGGAGCTCTGTATATAGTGTCAGTGTACAGGTAATATAGTGATTACCAGTGACATTATACACAGGAGCTCTGTGTATAGTGTCAGTGTAGAGGTAATACAGTGATCACCAGTGACATTATACACAGGAGCTCTGTATATAGTGTCAGTGTACAGGTAATATAGTGATCACCAGTGACATTATGCATAGGAGCTCTGTATATAGTGTCAGTGTATAGGTAATACAGGGATCATCAGTGACATTATACACAGGAGCTCTGTGTTTAGTGTCAGTGTACAGGTAATACAGTGTTCACCAGTGACATTATACACAGGAGCTCTGTATATAGTGTCAGTGTACAGGTAATACAGTGATCACCAGTGACATTATGCATAGGAGCTCTGTATATAGTGTCAGCGTACAGGAAATACAGGGATCACCAGTGACATTATACACAGGAGCTCTATGTTTGGTGTCAGTGTACAGGTAATATAGTGATCACCAGTGACATTATACACAGGAGCTCTGTATATAGTGTCAGTGTACAGGTAATACAGTGTTCACCAGTGACATTATACACAGGAGCTCTGTATATAGTGTCAGTGTACAGGTAATATAGTGAACACCAGTGACATTATACACAGGAGCTATGTGTATGGTGTGAGTGTACAGGTAATACAGTGATCACCAGTGACATTATACACAGGAGCTCTGTATATAGTGTCAGTGTACAGGTAATACAGTGTTCACCAGTGACATTATACACAGGAGCTCTGTATATAGTGTCAGTGTACAGGTAATATAGTGATCACCAGTGACATTATGCATAGGAGCTCTGTATATAGTGTCAGTGTACAGGTAATATAGTGATCACCAGTGACATTATGCACAGGAGCTCTGTATATAGTGTCAGTGTACAGGTAATATAGTGATCACCAGTGACATTATACACAGGAGCTCTGTATATAGTGTCAGTGTACAGGTAATATAGTGATCACCAGTGACATTATACACAGGAGCTCTGTATATAGTGTCAGTGTACAGGTAATACAGTGATCACCAGTGACATTATGCACAGGAGCTCTGTATATAGTGTCAGTGTGTGTGTGTATAGGTAATACAGGGATCACCAGTGACATTATGCACAGGAGCTCTGTATATAGTGTCAGTGTGTGTGTGTGTGTGTGTGTATAGGTAATACACATACTCACCAGTGATGTCTCTAGGTGAAGTTCTTTAACTGCAGACCGATATATCACATCTTCTATACAGGACTTATCTCTGCAGAAAATAACATAGTTAGCTATAACTGATCACTTCCAGAGCACAATCCACACTTTTCCCAAGATTTCTACACTGCATGAAATGACAAAAAAAGAAACATAGCTCAGCACTACACAGTAACAGTGCTCCAGTGTCATTCTGTGCCTGCTCATCTGTCAGCAGACATATTTGTCTGATGGCAAAGATCTAAGAGAGATGAAGACAGAAGACCTATGGATTACGTTGGGAGTGAGGATTTTTCTTTATTAAAGATGGAGTCCCTAAATGTGTTTTATTTTTAATAAAAAAAAAAAAAAATTCTGTCTTTTTTTTTTCTGTTTACTAGAAATTGATGGTGGCTATGTCTAATTTGGCGTGAAACCATGAATTTCGGGCTTAGTACCGGCTGATAAGGCAAAGCTGGCCTGGTACTAACCCTATTATTACCCAGGGTGCCACTCACCACCAGGGCCGCTGGAAGAGCCGGGTAAAGCACCTGGAAATGGTGCCATGATGAATGCGCCATTTTCAGGGGTGGCTGTGGGCTGCGATTTTCAGCGTGGAGGGCCAAGAACGCTTGGGCCTTACCATGCTGCGAATCCCAGCCCCCAGCAGCCTTGTTTTATCTGGCTGGCGATCAACATATGGCGGGAAAAAAAAAAGTTAAGTTTAAAACAAATATTCGGCTTCTCTGTCTTTTGATCGCCAGCCAAGGTAAAGCCAGGCAGCTGGGGGTGGCAGTACGTAGCTGTCTGCTTTATCTGCGGTGAGAATCAAAAATTCATTTTTAAAATTTTCTTTTCACACTTCTATATGTGACAGACCCAACAGTCAATCGCAGATGCTGTCAAAGAGGATGGGCTTCTGTGATTGGCTGTTTGAGTAATGAACAATCAGCCCATACATTCTAGTATGGTACTATGTATGGGCTGCTTTCAGGTTACTCAAGCAGCCAGTCACAGACACCCATTCTCTGGGTCAGCCTCTGTGATTGGCTGTTGGGACTGTCACACATATAGAAGTGTGAAAATAAATAAATAATAAAACAAAAATGACATAGCGCTCTGCAGAAATTTTGATTCTCAGCGCAGATAGAGGTGGCAGCCCGTAGCTGTCTGCTTTATCTGCCTGGTTTTACCTTGACTGGCGATCAAAAGTCAGGAAAGCCCAATGTTTTTTTTTAAGTATTTAAAAAAAATAATTAAAAAAAAAAAATGCGTGGGCTCCCGCCATATTTTGATCGGGGGGGCTGGGGGCTGGGATTCTCAGCATGGTAGGGCCCAAGCATTCTGGGCCCCCCACGCTGAAAACGGCAGCCCGCAGCCACCCCTGGAATTGGCGCATTCATCGTAGCGCCATTTCCAGGCACTTTATCCAGCTCTTCCAACGGCCCTGGTGGGGGGTGGCACGCTGGGTAATAATGGGGTTAGTACCAGCTTTGTATTATCAGCTGGCACTAAGCCTGAAATTCATGGAGTCACGCCAAACTACACATGGCCACCATGAATTTCCAGTAAACAGAAAAAAACACAACACAATTTTTTAATAAAAATAAAACACAAAACACATGTAGGGACTCCATCTTTAATTAAAAACAAAACCCTTGCTCTGACGTAATCCACGGATCTTCTGTCTCCAGCTCTGCTACATCTTTGCCATCAGACAAATATGTCTGCTGACAGAGATGAGCAGGCACAGAATGACACTAGAACCCAGTTGTCAGAGAAGTGCTCAGCTGGCCTCCAGCCGCCGACCATGTTTTCCTGTGCGTTGCAAATAATGCATACTTTCAAACACATGCCTATTTTTGCTATGCAAGTCTACGGTACATTGCATCTGCGCTGATTTACAACGGATGCGTTGTAACGCACAGCATAAACGCAATGTTAACCCAGCCTAACAGCAGCGAGAAGGGGAGACGGAGCCCTGGAGACCGCCTAGTCAGTCTACTGGTGGTACTATCATGCCCATTGCCCAGTATGTACTGCCAGCCTCTGTGGTATTAGCATTCAAGCTCACATGGCATGTCCTGCCAGCCAGCCACTGGTGTTAGTACTAGCATGATAGTACCACACCACCAGTGGCTGGGCAATGGGCATGCATGATGGTACCACCAGTGGCTGGCAGGACATGCTGGACATGATTCATGCCTAGTATGTCCTGCCAGCCTCCTTGGTACTATCATGCCCACCCACTATGTCCTGCCAGCCCCTGGTGATAGTACATGCTGCTGGGCATAGTACCAGTAACCAGAGGCTGGCAGCAGGACATGCTGGGCAATGGGCATGATGAGAACCATGCCCATTGTCCAGTAGTATTTACTGCCAGCCCCGGCCAGGGGTCCTCCCAGTCCCCCCTCCCCCCTATCCCTTCCCCCCCCCTCCCCGTTTCATACTCACGCGTGGAGATGAGCTGCAGCCGCTGCCTGGAGCGACGCAGGGTCCGTACTCCACAGCGCGCACAGGAAGCAGTCCCAGGGCAATGACGTCATCACCCTGAGACTGACCTCCTGCGCACGCGCCGGCAGTGTCGCTGCGCAGAGGAGGCAGAGGGCCCATCACTAATCATATCGGCAGTGCTGCGAACCGGGGGGGGCCCTCTGTTCCCTGTACAGGGCCCAGGGGTGTAGGGGGCGGGGCCATCGGGACCCGGGGGTTTTCCCGATCCTCCGGTGGGCCAGTCCGCCCCTGCAGAGGGGCATATGTATACATGCAGGTCGGGCACATCCCAGTGGTGCAGACACATCCACACTGCACCCTGTATACTTGTGCACTGCCGTCTGCTGCAGTGGTAGGAGCCGCCTGAATGCATCTTCTTCCTGCCGGAGAGGAGCTTGTGGGCCTGTGCGGTGAGGAGGTGGACGCTGCGCACCTCCTGAGAAGTATATGGCTCTCCATGTATCTGTGCACATAGTATACCACTCTAGTGTATAGCAGAAAGGAGACATCGACCAGAAGAGTCCAGGCATGTGGGTGATGCTAATAATTATTATATTGATAACCAGGTGGAAGAGGAGGAAATGCAAAAAAAGGGGGAATTAACTATACGCAAAGGGGACGTCGAGACAGGAATTACAATTAACACCAGTGGGAATGGATCATGATTAGAACAGCAAAGGGATAATACAGAGAATCAAGCCACAAATTAATCCAGTATATAAAAATATATATACATATCATTAGTTAGATATATCTGTACATATGATTGTTTAATTATCATAAACTTTACATAAAGTGCAAGTGCCTCCAAAGAATAAATCTACATAAATTATATATCTCATATGTGAACAAATACAGGTGTTTCTCACTAAATTAGAATATAATCAAACAGTTATTGTTTATTTCTGTTAATGCTGATGATTATGGCTATACGAGTTTCACTTTTTTGTATTGAAGAACTGAAATAAAGTAACTTTTTGATGATATTCTAATTTAGTGAGATGCACCTGTATATGTATATACACAAGGGCTGGTCCCTTATTATTTGGATGTCGGTGTGAATCCTGTAGAGAGTAGTGCACTGACTTGGGCATATGTGCTGTTGACAGATATGTATTTGTATCCACTTTAAGCATTTTTAAAAAAGGTGACCACATGTGCATTGTACTCACGCTATAGCAGATGCAGATCCCACTCCTGAATGGCGTCCACCCGATGTATGTTTCGGCTTCTTGTCTTCGTCAGGGGGTGGCATCATTCGGAAAGAGCTAAGAGTTAAACGGCCAACTATAGCCAATCAGGATGGAGGTATGTCTCCACCAACCAATGGGTGCTGAGGAGGCGTGGCGCGATACACAACGCGCACCAACGCTACGAGGAAACTATGTGACCTGTGATGCTGCGAGCACGTGATGGAGACACTTGATCGGGGGTCACGGGGCACATATAGATACAGTTGGGGAGGATGATGTGGAGACGTTCATGTGTATTGCCTCTTCAGCAGACATCTAATCTACTGATTGAGTGCGGATATATCGGATAAAGTGGAAAATCTTCTTAATTTATAATGATGGATAACGAGTATAGGTTACATATTACAGCAATACACAGGAATAGGGGGTAGTGAGTGTTACATGTATATAAGCATAGGCGGATTATAATGAGGACGATCTGGGCTACCGCCCAGGGCCCCGAACCTCCAGGGGGCTCCGGGGTGTCTATGGCCAGATTGTCCTCATTATATGTGCGGCGCCACGGCACATACCGGCAGACAGTGGGGGGGGGCCCAGGATCGCTCCCCCAGCAGCGGCACACAGCCGCTGCTTCTTCTTCTTCGGCCGGGCCAGCACTGCAGCAGTTAACTTCCCTGTGCTGGCCCGGCCGCGTCACTGCTAGGAGACACGGCCCTGTGCGCGGCCGTGTCTCCTAGCTGTGTCGTCACGCAGTGCGCACCCGGCCTGCAGTGCTGCACCGGAAAAGAGCTGGAGCCGAGTCGGGGGATGGTGAGTGTGTGTGTGTGTATGTATATGTATGTATGTGTGTGTGTGTGCAGGCAGATGTCATTGTGTGATGTCTGTTTATATGTATTTTTATGTTTCAAATGTGTTTATGCGTGTATGTATATGTATATGTTTGTGTGTGCGTGACTGCGTGCGGCCTCCTGCTGAGTATAGATGGCGCCGTGCGGCCTCCTGCTGTCTCTGGGGGGGGCGCCGTGCGGCCTCCCGCTGTGTATAGATGGCGCTGTGCGGCCTCCTGCTGTCTCTGGGGGGGGGGCGCCGTGCGGCCTCCCGCTGTGTATAGATGGCGCCGTGCGGCCTACTGCTGTCTCTTGGGGGGGGGGCGCCGTGCAGCCTCCCGCTGTGTATATATGGCGCCGTGCAGCCTCCCGCTGTGTATAGATTGCGCCGTGCGGCCTCCCGCTGTGTATAGATGGCATTGTGCGGCCCCCTGTGTATAGATGGCATCGTGCGGCCTTCCGCTGTTTATAGGTGGCGCCGTGGGGCCTCCCGCTGTGTATAGGTGGCGCCGTGCGGCCTCCCGCTGTGTATAGGTGGCGCCGCCCGCTGTGCATAGGTGGCGCCGTGCGGCCTCCCGCTGTGTATAGGTGGCGCCTCCCGCTGTGTATAGGTGGCGCCGTGCGGCCTCCCGCTGTGTATAGGTGGCGCCGTGCTGCCTCCCGCTGTGTATAGGTGGCGCCGTGCGGCCTCCCGCTGTGTATAGGTGGCGCCGTGCGGCCTCCCGCTGTGTATAGGTGGCGCCGTGCGGCCTCCCGCTGTGTATAGGTGACGCCGTGCGGCCTCCTGCTGAGTATAGATGGCGCCGTGCGGCCTCCTGCTGTCTTTGGGGTCGGGGGCGCCGTGCGGCCTCCTGCTGAGTATAGATGGCGCCGTGCGGCCTCCTGCTGTCTCTGTGAGGGGGGCGCTGTGCGGCCTCCCGCTATGTATAGATTGCGCCGTGCGGCCTCCTGCTCTCTCTGGGGGGGGCGCTGTGGGCCTCCCGCTGTGTATAGGTGGCGCCGTGTGGCCTCCCGCTGTGTATAGATGGCGCCGTGCGGCCTCCCGCTGTGTATAGATGGCTACGTGCGGCCTCCCGCTGTGTATAGATGGCTACGTGCGGCCTCCCGCTGTGTATAGATGGCTACGTGCGGCCTCTCGCTGTGTATAGATGGCTTAGTGCGGCCTCCCGCTGTGTATAGATGGCTACGTGCGGCCTCCCGCTGTGTATAGATGGCTACGTGCGGCCTCCCGCTGTGTATAGATGGCTACGTGCGGCCTCCTGCTGTGTATAGATGGCTACGTGCGGCCTCCAGCTGTGTATAGATGGTTACGTGTGCTCAATATTGAGTCATACAATTAATGTAAGGCTATGTGCCCACGATGCAGAAATGCTCCGGATTTTTTTTGAGCGTTTCCGCATCTCCCTGGCAGAAAAAACGCATGTGGATTGTACATGCGGATTGTACATGCTTTTTTCCTGCCTGGGACTTGCTGATGTGAAGCGTTCTTCACTTGCATTTCCGCATGCGGGTTGACAAGCGATTTTAGCATCACTTGGAAAGTGCTTGACAACTTGGTCACACTATATAAATACATGCAACCGGCATGGATTTATATAGTGTGACCATAAAAGAATGGTAAAAAATAAATATATAATTACCTTCTGATGGCCTGCCGACGTCAGCGGTCGCGTGACCCGTCACATGACTAAATGACGTCACGGCAGGTCCTTTTCAGACCATCGCGAGCTGCTGGCAAGCCAGGACGCATCGGATAAAGACACCGGGGGCCATCAGAAGGTAAGTATAATATTTATTTTTTATTTTATTCTTTTTTTACAGGTTCCATGGTACCTGGGTCCGGAGGACAGTCTCCTCTTCTCCAAACCCGGGTACCATCCGCACATTGAAGCGCATGGATTCTGCATGTACAGATCCAGTGATGCGGATTCCATGTGTTCTAATGCAAGTCAATGGCGGCGAAAGCGCCGTGCTTCCGCAAAATAATTGGTAGTGCAGCGGATTTTTCCGCAATGATAATTCGCAGCGGAAATTTACACAGCATGTGCACAGCACATGCGGATTATCATTGGGGAACATGGCAGACCTTCTACCAAGCGTTTTTAAGCGTTTCTGCAGCGGAATTGCCACCGCGGAAACGCTTAAAAAACGCATAGTGGGCACACAGCCTAAAAAAAATTATTATAATTAATATTGTGTTCTCCCCGCCTCAGTCCTCACAGCACAACGCTGAACACGAGCTCCTCATCACCAGTCCTCCTGTCCCGGCACAATGTGCGCACTGCTGCAGCAGCAGGTGGAATAGTGTCCACTGGACTGAGAAGGCCCCGCCCCTTCTGGTGACATCATGATTCCATGAACTCGCTCCTCCCCCTCAAGAAATCAACTCCAATCTAGACGCTCCGCTGCTGCTGAGGCGTGGTGACGCTGTAGCTGGGTGATTGCAGTCAGAGTAGTGGTGTTTGGCGTCTGTACTACAGGTAAGAAGATGGGAATGTGCCAAGGTGATTACTACATTCAGGACAATAAGTAGCTAGCTGTAGGTGTGCAGAATCCCACTCCCAATATTGTCAGGGTCTCGCACCCCCTCGTGTCGTGGGCTGTCAGGCTCCCGCACCCCCTCGTGTCGTGGGCTGTCAGGCTCCCGCACCCCCTCGTGTCGTGGGCTGTCAGGCTCCCGCACCCCCTCGTGTCGTGGGCTGTCAGGCTCCCGCACCCCCTCGTGTCGTGGGCTGCCAGGCTCCCGCACCCCCTCGTGTCGTGGGCTGTCAGGCTCCCGCACCCCCTCGTGTCGTGGGCTGTCAGGCTCCCGCACCCCCTCGTGTCGTGGGCTGTCAGGCTCCCGCACCCCCTCATGTCGTGGGCTGTCAGGCTCCCGCACCCCCTCGTGTCGTGGGCTGCCAGGCTCCCGCATCCCCTCGTGCTGTGGGCTGTCAGGCTCCCGCACCCCCTCGTGTCGTGGGCTGCCAGGCTCCCGCATCCCCTCGTGTCGTGGGCTGCCAGGCTCCCGCACCGCCTCGTGTCGTGGGCTGCCAGGCTCCCGCACCCCCTCGTGTCGTGGGCTGTCAGGCTCCCGCACCCCCTCGTGTCGTGGGCTGTCAGGCTCCCGCACCCCCTCGTGTCGAGGGCTGTCATTCTCCCGCACCCCCTCGTGTCGTGGGCTGTCAGGCTCCCGCACCCCTTCGTGTCGTGGGCTGTCAGGCTCCCGCACCCCCTCGTGTCGTGGGCTGCCAGGCTCCCGCACCCCATCTTGTCGTGGGCTGCCAGGCTCCCGCACCCCCTCGTGTCGAGGGCTGTCAGGCTCCCGCACCCCCTCATGTCGTCGGCTGTCAGGCTCCCGCACTCTCCCCTTGTCGTTGTCTGTGGAGAAGATTAATACATATTTTCATTTTTCAGGTTTTCTCTTATAAAACAAGATCTCTGAGCTTCTGTCTTTGACTGAAAAAATGGCCTCTGACAAGTCGCTGCTGTCTGCAGAAATGAACACAAACATGGAGGAAGCGCTGTATGAACAGATGCTGATGAAGGTACGAAGATGAATTGGAGAGGCCAGCAATCACCGGGTGAATGTCTCCTCCGTCAGCTGCCGGGAGCGCGGCAGTCTCCAAAATTTACCTAATGTGTATTGTTGGCTTTAGACCCCTCACAGTTGTACTATTTTGGTGCAGGAAAAATCAGTTTGCAGACCCATCCTGTTCATGTTACTCACTGATTCACACTTGTTGCCTCATTTCAGGCCAAACAGGAGATGGAGAGCAGAATACCGAACTTACCAGAAAGCAGAGAGATCAGACCCCAGCCGGGTGAGATGGGCATCCTCTGATTATTATCCAGATTACTTTGTGCATATTATGTGACAGATACCACAGTGGGGTAGTGGGGTCTTATTGACTGCAACGGTCACATGATGCAACCAACGTGGGGGGTCACATAATTTCTTATGCAGTTGATTACATGTAAATGCTGCTTGGCTTTTGCCGATTTTATTGTGTTTTTGTTCACTTTTTGTTTTTATTTCTGTGTTAGGTTTCTGCATTAAAACTCGCACATCCAAAAATACCAAAATCTTTATTAACATCTGCAAGTCGAACCAGATCCCAGCGGCCCCGGACCTGACGGAGCAGGAGTTAGTCAGCATCCTGGAATCTGATGATCCCTCCGGCTATCGAGTCCCCATGAGCCTTGGAGAGCCCCACGTTGAAGTTGATAATAGTACGTTTTTTTTTAATACAGCGCTTCTCTTTTTAAAGGGATAGTCCAGAGATATCCTTAAAGGGGTTAAAATAGCAAGTATTACAACTTACTAATCCTCAATGGTCAAAGGTGCCATCTCCACAGGTTCTGGTAGGTCCACTTCCAGTCTGTGGAATAAAGTTTGACATCTTGTTGTTGACTTTTGAACTTTTTTGGTTTAGATTTGGGACTAAGAGGGATTGTCCACTACTTGGATTCCCCTTTAAGAACTTATACCACTTATTCATAGCAGCCCTACTAAGGTCAATGGATTGAGTCGGCACCGCAAAGTATCTAAGTCCTGGTGCACTTTGTCCTACAGGTAGAGGCGGCTGCTCGGCGTACGACATAGTGATTAATGGCACCTTCTTTGAGAAAATTACGGTAACTGCAATTGCTTATTCCGACATACGAGCTGTCTGCTCTCCTTTGTGTCAGCTCCTTACTTTGTATTTTTTTTATTAGAATAATGAGCTTTTCAGGGAATTTTTTATCACCGTGGCCATGGAGGGACTAGAGAACAAGTACGAAATGGAGCTGTCAAGAGGTAACGACCGCATCACTGATCTTTTCCTTGATTTTTCCATCGACCACACAAGGACTTGTTCTTTCGTGGAGCAAGTTTACCATATAATATATTGAACATTTTTATGTACCAACCTGTTGTATGGCACCGTATCAAATGCCTTTGAAAAGTCCAGATAGACAACATCCACTAAGTTTCCCTGGTCCAACCTGAACTTACCTCCCCATAGAATCTTTTCAGATTAGTTTGCAGGACAGATCCCTCATAATCATATGTTTAGGTTATTCTTATTGAGGTGCTCCAGGTTAGTATCTCTTAGAAAACCCTCAAAGTTGTTGCCCACAGTACAAGTTAAACTTACCGACCTATAAATTCCAGGCTCAGATGTTATCCCCTTCTTGAATATTGGTACCACATTTGCTATGTGGGTGTAACCCTGGTGGATATGGACCCACTGCCCCACGGGAGGGTTGTGACTAGGTGTCTACTGGGTCTCCACTAGAACCTCTGGTGGTGAGGATAGACTGGGCCTCCGGTAGACACCAGGTACCACTTCAGTGCAGTTCCCGGGACTGCAGCAGCATTCCGGAGGTACCAGGGTACCAGACTCAGGAGAGCAAAGACAAGGACTAGGTCAGACAGTCCGAGATCAGGGCAGGAAGCACAGGTTCAGGATAGAGAAAAATGGCAAGGGGGACAGGGGTTTTTGATACCAGAAAACTCCTTTAACGCTTGCAACCTCTGTTGCTTGACTGCTACTCAAACAGTCAAATCAGTCAGTAAGAATTTAGGGAACTTCCATGGCGATATTTTGCATCAGTATTTGTTAGCAGACGCCAGGAGTGGATCCAGAAGAGGTGAAAGTGTTTCAGTTACTATTTTTCACTGTGTTTGTTCCCCTCTGGTTTTCAGCTTACAAATACTGATGTAAATTAGTGCCCAAAATACTCACTGTGTGAATGAGACGAGGAAGCTGCTTGTAGTACTGTAATAGAAGTCCTTATTCTGAGGATGAGTTCTGTAATTCTTGTCTTCTCTGCTCCATCAAACTCCCCAGAGCAGGGGCAACCCCTGGAGCAAAACTTCTGGCGGCAGATGTCCAGACGTATGACTCAGTGATGTGTGATGGACCCCGACTCCCAAAAAAAATGAATCAGACACATACAAAATAAATACACAAATCATTGCAATTAGGTGTCAAACGTTCTCAACTTTATTTAAATTTACATGACACCGAAAATGGCACAACCCTCGACTCACGAAGAGTCACCCTCCAGCTCTCAGGAGAGGAAAACCCCCTGTGGAGGAAACCTCTAGGGAACCATGGCTGGAGGGCTGCCCTTCCCTTGGGCTTAGAGAGTTAGTGCCGATATATGACGGAGTTTTAGAATTTCTACATATTTACAGAGAACGACATAACAAATATAGACTATTAATGTGATAAACTGGATGTGGGAGAGATCTGGCTGCGATATCTGTCACCACATTTATTGCTGGAACGAATTTAGTTGATCTGATTTCCCAGGTGGATCTACCACTTCTCCCTTACAGATCCAGCTCCGTCTCTCAAGATGTTGGGTACTTGGTTACAGGGGTTGCTCATTATGGATAACCCCTAATAGGATGAGTATCCCCTCCCCCTCCCAATTTATCACCCATTAAAGTCAAGGATCCATCTATGAACTCCCAAAGAAGAGCAGCTCTTTGTACATAGTAACAGAAGGGGATCCTGTTTTGGGGACCCCCCCTCTGTTACCTTCCCTTCCCCCCGGGGTGTCTAAGAAGACAACCCCTTTCCCTGCTAGAACCTCCAAATTACACCAACATTGGCACATTACGTGGGGTGGTCAAGCTCAAGGTCCTCAGGCGCATCATCAGTAATGGCGCTGATCATGGCAGCGCGGCATTCTTTTATGGAATCTTCTTTATGACACTTGTTTATGCCCTCACAATAGTTGTCATGGTTACTACAAGGGCTATTACTGATGCAGGGTCCAAGTATTAACCCTTTCATCATTGGTAATTCACTTTCATTATGGAGGCAAATAACTGCACTTGTTACCAAGCAGGAGTCTTATCATTACGGCTTCCCTTAGGCACCATAAGAAATAAAGATTATAGAACATACGTACAAGTGTTTCAGGAGTGTTTTGCACTTTTTAGATCCATAGATTGGGCTTATAACTAGCACTTTACAAAGCGGAAAATTAAGAGGAAATTACTTGTAAAATAATATTATAGGGAATTGCATTTCAAGCATTTTCCTAATGTGCATTCTGCATACTTGCATAGTTACATAGGTTGAAAAAGTTTTAACTTTAATGTCCTTGGTCTATCTCCAAAGTTATACATTTTCTATTACTAGATTATTTATAACCCACAATGTCATGTTTTGTTAAAAAAGTATCCAGCCCTTCTATAAATGCTGTTATACTATCTGCCATTACTATATCTTGTGGTTGGCATTCCACAGTCTGACTGCTCTAACTGTAAAGAATCCTTTCCTATTAAGTTGCCAGAATCGCTTCTCCTCCGCTTGTTATGAATGTTCCTGGTGCTTTGTAAGGTCCTGGAAAGTGATAAGTCATGTGCCAGTACTATGCATTGACCACATATGTATTTATACATATAAATGTATATTTATGAAGGAGATGATAATTACCCTTCATAGAGGTGTTATGATCATTCATAAATTGCTTTCATAGGTTTGATCTCCAGGATTAGGAGAGATTTGGGGTGTAAACGTAATAAACAATGAGTAAAACATCAAAGCAAACGAAAAAGGGTTTGTGACCCAAACTGGTAGGTGAGACCGGCTAGCCCCATATTATACAAGGTCACAACCAGGTTTCGCCTGAGGAGGGCAGCACTAATGAGTCCTCAGGAGCGCATAACCCTGAAATATGCAGCGATTCTACACTACCCATTATAAAAGGGTTTAATATGCTACTTACTACCATGTTTAGCTAAGATACAAGGCATACTTGTAAGGAGAGATGAAAAAGGTGATGGGGGACAACATATAAATATACTGAGGAACTCTATACACTAGTGGCCAAAATTGAGGCAACACCCCCAAGATTTATGAATTTTTAGCATTTTGCCAATACAAATACAAATTTCATGAATGTTTTTGATTTCACAGTAAAGTTTTTAAGTAGAAATAAAATCTCATATAGAAACACAATATTAGCAGGAAATTTGTTCATTTGTCAACAAATTGGACACAGATGACTGTGGGAGAAAAGCCATTGATTTGTCCTGTTTTCATATCTAACACTAAATGTTAATACTCAGTTGGATAGCCCTCGGCCTTGATGACTGCCTGGCATCTACTTGGCATGCTATCTACCAGTTTGTGTAAATCAGATGGTGTGATGATATGAAGCCATGATTTGATGATGGCTGCAATGAGTTCCTGCTTGTGTGAAGCCCGCTGTTTTGACACCGCTCTTTTGAGCCGAGCCCAGAGATTCTCAATAGGATTGAGATCTGGGCTGTTTCCTGGCCAATTCAATAGCTGGACATTTTTGTCCTTGAACCAAGAGAGACATTTTTTAGCTGTATGGCATGGGGCTCCATCTTAAAATAAACGGTGTCCCTTCACTAAATACATCACGTGCTGAAGGAATGAGTTTAGGCTGAAGGATTTCCTTGATGTACTTTTCAGCATTAACTGTTTCTTCAATTACCTGCAGCCGACCACCTGCATCTCTGGACACGCAGCCCCCTACCATAACACTCAGAGGAGGCTTCATGGTGGGTATTGTACCCTCTGGCAACCAGTCCTCTCCAGGTCGTCGTCGAACGTAGCGGACACCGTCGCTGCCAAAGATGGATATACGTGTCTCATCGCTCCATATAACATTTCTCCATTGTTCAATGGTCCATTTACAATGTTCTTTGGTCCCTGCAGACGTTTCTGACGCTGTGAGGCATTCAAAAATGGCTTTTTACCTGGTATTCTGGCTCTTAACCCTGCATTTACCAATCGTCGTCGAACCGTCCGATCAGACACTGTCACTCCGGTGTTGACAAGCTCCTTGTTGATGTTAACAGCCGTTTATTTCCTGTTATTTAGGGCGATTCTAACAATTCTTCTATCAGTCTGAGGAGTTGTAGCCTTCTTCCTTTCTCTACCTGGTTTATTCTTTATCGAACCAGTCTCTTGAAACCGCTTACACACTTTGAGAACGAAAACATGTAATTGCTTACCTTCTGATGACAAACTGGCTTTAAAATATAAAAACCGCATTTTAATCGCACAATATCTGTCTTACAACCCACACCCAGGTCACTATAAACCAACATAGAATACATATGGCAGAAGAGGGCGTGTGTACAAGTAAGTAGGTCAGTGAAAACTTCCATTAAATATTGGTGATGGTGAAAAACTGAAAGTGTTGCCTCAATTTTGGCCACTAGTGTATAACACAAAATATAAACAAAAAAGAAAGGAAAGAACATTTCTGCACAAAAAACGTGTCGCTCGGCAGGAAAATCCCATTGATGTTGCGTTTTTTGAGATTTTTTTTTCCCTTTCTTTAGAAACGCTGCAAAAATACTGAAAGAATAGACATGAAACTGCTTCAAATCTGCAAGGATTCACTTTTCCTGCTTTTCCTGGTACTATCAAGCATAGCGTTTTTGGGAACTTGGAGCTCTATATTACAAATATGTCCGTCCCTCCAGTTGAAAGAAATTAACATTTTCCTGGAGGGAAGTTTATATTTTACATTATGTCAGTTTTTGTCTATCGATGATAAAGTGCAGTTTGCAGCAATTTTTATTGTGACATATACCCAAATCATTCATGAAAATATTTCACATTCAACGCGCGTCGGGCGGGCCTGCGTCCTCTCACATGCCAGGGCTGAGTTTCAGTTCCAGTCCGACCCTGTTAATCATCTATGGTTTCCCTTCAGAGTGGAAAATGCTGAAAAATCGGAAGTTCCTGGGATCCATTTTTGAACAGAATATCAGAACCAAATCAAAACCGATGATTCATAATAGGGGTAAGTCCCAACTCTAAGGTACAAGTCTATGGCATACAGTCTGTAAAAGACGACAGAGTAGGGTGCTGTTGAGCATCGACGGCTTCTTCTCTGATGTTCCTCGCTCATCCATGCAGTACATAGTCGGCCATTCAATTGATTGGATATCTTATAATACCACATTTCCCCTAGGGACACAAAGTATGACGAGCGCCACTCCTCCTGGTGATAGGTTATACCCAACAGATGGGGCAGCGCCACTCCTCGTGGTGATGGGTTACACCCAACAGATGGGGGAGCGCCACTCCTCGTTGTGATGGGTTACACCCAACAGATGGGGGAGCTCCACTCCTCATGGTGATGGGTTATACCCAACAGATGGGGGAGCGCCACTCCTTGAGGTGATAGGTTATACCCAACAGATGGGGGAGCGCCACTCCTCGTGGTGATGGGTTATACCCAACAGATGGGGGAGCGCCACTTCTCGTGGTGATGGGCTGCACCCAACAGATGGGGGAGCTCCACTCCTTGTGGTGATGGGTTACACCCAACAGATGGGGGAGCTTCACTCCTTGAGGTGATGGGTTATACCCAACAGATGGGGGAGCGCCACTCCTCGTGGTGATGGGTTATACCCAACAGATGGGGGAGCGCCACTCCTCGTGGTGATGGGTTAAACCCAACAGATGGGGGAAGTTGCAGAATGGCTTGTTATGGTGCAAGAACAATGTGGACATTGTTTTGTTTTTTTGTTTTAACTATTATGCCTTTATGTTCTTTATTTTTTTCCTACAGACCCTCCCAGCTAACTCCAAGCAAGTCCCTAATCTCAGAAGTTGAAAGGTTTGGGTTTCTTTGAGGTTTAATGCATGCATTTACTTTTTTTAGAATCCCATCTTACAAAAGATATAGGATATCCAACTTCTTGGACTCCAAGAATAAGGGGGCTGCAGCCTGGAAGTAACCCCGCTGCCCTTTTTAAAGAATATGCTGGTGTGGGGCAGCTACCCGGATATTCACTATGCAGGAGAACTGCAGCTAAGCCCATTCACTTTGCTGGATCTATGCTGTCGTTCCGCTGCACAGTGGAGGCCATGATGCCGATGTGCAGGGAATGACTGTGAAAGGGGCTGTTCCTCATTACCAGCATCAGTGCCCCTTTATTATATTAGAGATCGACCCCAACAGATCATAAATTGATGGTGTACCCTTGCAATATACTGCTGCCTTCCTTTTTTTTATCAGTTCACCTGTGAAACCAGATTACATGATTGTGGCGGAACCTCCTGTAGGACACCCAAGTTTTCTGGTGGCTGAAATCTCTTTACCTAAAGTGGTGAGACCCTTAGATGTGGTTTAGGATTGTGACCTTTTTGTATTTCATGTGATTTCCAATAGTCTTCCCTTATTAAAAGTC
Source organism: Phyllobates terribilis (assembly GCF_046119375.1). NCBI lineage: Eukaryota > Metazoa > Chordata > Amphibia > Anura > Dendrobatidae > Phyllobates > Phyllobates terribilis. The sequence goes on from NW_027363283.1 coordinate 240,038, forward strand.
TGTGCCAACCTCGTGCTACCGGTCCTCCTCTGCCAACTTTTATCATCACAGCTTTGATGTGTCCACAGTAGCCAATTGCTGGCAGCTGTGACACATTTACTGGATGATGATGATCTAATTTTTTTTTCATACCGTGGTGGGTTGTTTGCAAGCTGTTGGAATGGGAAAGAAGATCTCTGTAAACGACTCTGTCAGCAGAGAACGACTGTTCAAACCAAGCACAGACGCCCAGTGCTTCACGGCGGGACCAGTCATTTATATAAGCCTTCCCCCCTGCTTGTTTCCCCTCCATCTCCACCATCACCTCTTCTTTGACAGTTCTGGCTTCATAGATCCAGAGAGGAGATAGAGGGAAAACAAGCTGTTGGGAAGATGTATATATTATTATTGTTATTTAATTATATAGTGCCATTGATTCCATGGTGCTGGTGCATATAAATGATGTTATAATGATGATATAAATGATGAAAGAGGCTTGTTGCAATAGTGTAGAACACGCCGCTCTTTATTTTTTCTATATTAATGCGACATTTGGAGGAATCGCACAGAAAATGCTTTAAATGTATTTATTTTTTAATTTGATTTTTCTCATGTCCATGATTCACATTGCGTTAAATGAGGCATAATGAAGATTAAGAATGTTTCAGCTAATGTAGCCTTCATCAGACAGGATAATGTAGCTTAAGGGGACCCACTTGGTTAAATATAGGGGTCAGTTCTGGTCTTCCCAAAAAGCAGATTAAGTAGTCACCACACGGGAATCTGGTGATTACTGGGTTTGCTTTTGGGGACCCCAGATTTCTTCATATAACCGAGTGGGCCTTCTGCCTAATGAAGGCTACATTATCTGAAATTCTGGTACCATTCATTATGCCTCACTTAAAGGGGTTGCCTGGCACTTTAATATTGATGACCTATCCTAAGGATATTCCATTAGTATTAAAGTGGTGGACAACCCCTTTTAATGCAGTGTGAATCCTAAAAAATATTTTTCAGCATTTTCTGTGAGCAGTTCCTCCACATGTCAGATTTAATGTAGGAGACGTGTGGAGCTACACAGTAACTTCTAGTTGGCCACGTATCAAGATAAAAGTTTAGATTTTTGTGCACTTGTTGGTTACAACTTTCTTTCCCGTACAGAAGCATTCAGCGACATAAGCGCTGTTACCACGCTGGTCTTCTCTTTACAGTCTTCTGCTAGATCTCTTGTGTTGGACTTGGGTGAAGACAGAATAGTCGGACGTCCCGATTTGTATCATCTAGACGTCTTCATTCCTTACAATATCATCCAAGAACAAAGTGGAGCTCAGTTCAACAAGGACAGTAAGGTGAGACAATTAAGCAAAGCTGGACATGTCTTCTAGCCCATTCTGAAATCTCCTTCTTAAAAAGGTTCTCTGAGAAAATGTATAAAATAAAATTTTAAAAAATGTATACATTTATTTAGCAAAAATAAATTGTTTTAATTAGTGAATAATTCTATGTGAATACTTTTATGCCCAAAAATGGCAAAAGTATTCTCGGAGTGATACCTTTATTGGCTAACCAGAAAAAAAAAATATATATGCAAGCTTTCAGAGCACAGAGGCTCCTTCTTCAGGCAATATTACAAATGAATTGATAACATTTGTAATCCTGCCTGAAGAAGGAGCCTGTGTGCTCTGTAAGTTTGCATATATATTTTTTTTTTTCTGGTTAGCCAATAAAGGTATCACTCCGAGAATACTTTTGCCATTTTTGGGCATAAAATTATTTCCATCAAATTTTCTGGCTAACACGGTACCACAATATAAATTTGTATTGTACATCACAATTAGGGGATAATAATTGCATATGGACATAATGGCCAACGATGTCAGCAGCCATCCATCCTAGATGGGTGAAAGTAAACTGTTTGAGACGGACTTCTCTGACCTACCTGTCGGAATCAAGAACGTGCATCTGTCATTGATTGACTGACTGATCACGTCCATGAGTCAACATGTTGTAAACCTGTCATGATGAGTGAGCAGATAGGATGCTGCCCCTCACCCTGACAGGAACTTATCTATCACAACATATAGTTGCCCAGAGACATCTGAATGCATCGGCTTTCCTTTATGCCATTCATCAAACATGTCGTATATTTTGTGTATAGCGAGTCACAAGCCTCGCACTGCTCTGCGTCTTATCATTTGGTTCTATGAGCTGCAGTAAAACGTGACGTATATTCCAGGTGCTGACGATCACAATGCCGGTGCAGCCAGCATAGCGGTGGGCTCAGAAGATCAGCTTTGGAAAGCGTTCCTCTTATATCGATCCAGTGGATCCTACTTACATTCGCTGCTGTTTACATTGTATGGTTACAATTCTATTTAGACTTCAATATGACTCCAGAATAAATTTTTGTCTTTCTTATACTTGCCGTATATTTTTCCCAAGGAAGGGGTTTAGGTATTGTGCTTTTTTTTTTTTATTTCTACTGTAATATTTCATAATATCTGTGAATAAGTCTTGAAAATAATTTGCATTGAAAAGGTTGAGATCCTCTGAATCTACAGGGATTTTTAGGAATTAAAAATCTACAGCAGTAAATCTGCAGCAGAATTTACATTTTGCACCATGTCTGGATTTAGTAGCAGCTGCCCCTTTAAATGGAATATGTCAGCAGGTTTTTGCTATCCCATTTGAGAGCAGCATAATCCGAGGCCCTGATTCCAACGATGTATCACTTACTGGGCTGCTTGGTGTTATTTTGATAAAATTGCAGTTTTTTTTTTCTCATGCAGATCTCTGAATGCTGAGCTCTGTATAATAACCCCACCCACACCTCTGATTGGCAGCTTTCTGTGTGCACTGTATTTAAACTGCCAATCAGTGGTGGGGGGCGTGGTTGGACTACCTGGCAGCAGGTTTACTAGTCCTCTAGTGATAATCTTCTGCTAATAAAAGTGTGATTTTTATCAAAACTACAACCAGCAGCCCTGTAAGTGAGATGTCCCTAGAATCAGGGTCTTTGTCTCTACATCATGCTGCTCTCAACAACAACCAATATATAGTACATCCGACAAGGGGTCAATGTGTTAAAAAAGACCTTTATTATAATAATTTGGGTACATGGCGGGAAAGAAAAGAGCACACACACATATATATAGTAATACCATATAATAGTGAGGAGGTATAATGTAAATATTTGAATTGCAGAGACACCAGGGCTAAATAGTAGTAGCTCCAATTGTGCTAATGCATACTGATAGTATATCCTAGGTCACATAGTAAAAGGATATAATCCCAAATAATAAAAGCCAATATAGGCATTCCCAAGATAATGACCTTTTGGTATATACATATCAAGGGATGTATTATATCCAAGTAGGTTCATTCCCAAGTAACAATAATGTTGTATTGGATTCATTCATACCTGGTATATATTGTCTGCACGTCTTGCAATAGCTCTGGGCTCGGTGGTCCTACTCCTAGTGTGGCGCTCACCCCATCATGCTGCTCTCAGAATAGCCAAGAAAAACCTGCTGACAGATTCCCTTTACAAATAGCTGAAATGGCTCCTAGATACCAGAGAAGGAAAACGTTATTAAAACGGTTCTGTTTCCTAAATAGAAAAGCAAATTAAACACCACTGGATAATGTGGTGTGTGAAACCGTCCATTGGATTGCTGTTTCGGGTGGGCTCAGGAGCAGAGCCCCCATCCTACACAGCTGACATCTTGCTGTAACAGCAGCGGCCAGAGCGGAGCGTCAATCACTGCTGTTTAACCATTTATATGCTGTCAATCACTGATGGCAAGTTAAATAGCGCAATCACCGGTACGCTATACAATGTTACTAGAATTTTTTTTTTACTTTTCCATTTCCTTGAATTACTTGTTGTGATTTGCGGATCCATTGACTGGCCAAGTGGAAGGGCTGCAGCCGATCATTCATGTCCGTAGCAGATACACATTTACATGTGTAAATAGGCCCTTATAGAAATCAATCAATAGAACGTATACCTGGATATCCAGGTTTATCCTTTGCATACATTTAAAGAGGTATAAGTCATGGCATATTACTAGGATGTCATTCTTGGGGGTCTGACAGCCTAATTTAGAAAGAAGTGGATGCATTATTTTTTTCACGCTCCCAATTTAACAATTTGAGTACAGTTGGATCTATTGTTTTTTTTATTTTTTGCACTATGGGTGGGTTGTTGGGAGCACAGCTGTGCAGGAAAAAAAAAGCTTACAGGTTCTCAATTCCTTCATTCTTGGGATCGGTGGCGGAACCACAGGTCGGACCATCGCCAATCAAGATATTATATCCCTTCACACTCATCATTGCTCCCAATTAACAATTTGAGTAGGTGCATTTTTTTAGGGTATTTTTGCGCAATGGGTGGGAGCACAGCTGTGCAGGAAAAAAAGCTGATAGGTTCCCCATTCCTTCTTTCTCAGAATCAGTGGATGGAACATCGCCAATCACAATATTATATCCCTCACACTAATCGTTGCTCCCAATTATCAATTTGAGTACGGTTATACCTATTGTTTTTTTAGGGTTTTTTTTTGCACTGTGGGTGGTTGGGAGCACAGCTGTGCAGTTAAAAAAAAAGCTGATAGGTTCCCCATTCCTTCATTCTCAGGATCAGTGGTGGAACCAGAGGTTGGATCATCTCCAATCAAAATATTATATTATTCACACTAATCATTGCTCCTAGTTAACAATTTGAGTACGGTTGAACCCATTGTGTTTTTTTAGGGTTTTTGTTTTTTTTGCACTATGGGTGCAAGTTATAGTAATATGTGTCACCGTAAAAAAAAACAACTAATAGTGTCTCCTGATTGTTCAGACACAAATATATCTGTTGAAAATAGTCTGGTATACACCAGTAAATTATAACTGTGGTTTTGCTGTTCCACAGTAAAAAATCTCTATTATCCTGCTTTTGGCATTTTTTGCCGCAAAGAAAAACAGTAGTAGTGTCTCCTGATTGTTCAGACACAAATATATCTGTTGAAAATAGTCTGGTGTAGGCCCGAGAAATACAAGTGTGGTTTTGCAGTTCCACGGGTCAAATCTCTGTATGATCCTGCTTTTTTGCATTTTTTGCTGTAAAGAAAAACAGTACTGTCTCCTGATTGTTCAGACACAAATATATCTATTTAAAATTTTCTGGTATACCCCAGTAAACAATAACTGTGGTTTTGCCATTCCACGGTAAAAAATCTCTATTATTCACCTTTTGGTATTTTTTCCGTAAAGAAAAACAGTAATAGTTTCTCCCTGATTGTTCAGATTGTTTAAAAGAGTCGGGTGTAGGCCAGAGAAATAGAACTGTGGTTTTCCTCTTCCACGGTTCTAATCTACTTTATTACCCTTTTTCCATTGATGGTGCGAGTGTAAGCTATTTTACTTACTTTACAATGGGCAAGGCGCGTGGCAAGGGACATGGAAGTGGACGTTCTGGTGATGGTGCATGCAGAGGACGGGGCCGTGGCCAAGGTGAAAATGTGCCACAACCAACAGCCATATCTTCTCACTCCCACTTCTTGACCGAATTACTAGGGAAGCACAGAACAACACCAGATCAGTGTGAACAGGTTATTAATTGGATAGCAGATAATACTTCCAGTTACCTGGGCACCACCACCTCCGGTCTGTCTTCCACACGGTCAACTCTTAGTAGCCATGAGTCTCGACCGCATACTCCTCCTCACCCTGATGCTCCTCCCTCCCATCATGCCGAGTGTCGTCAGACAGCAACTGATCCCACACTTGGACACTCTGAAGAGCTGTTCACTGGTCCATTTCCAGATTTGTGCCCCTCGCCTGCTCCGCTTGAAGTGGTGGAAGAGGAGATCCCATGTAGAGATGCCGAAATATTTGAACAGCCACGGCCAGAGGAAGTCAACGCTGGCAATTTGTCACAAGAGGTTGACGATGACGAGACACAATTGCCAGGAAGTGAGGAGGAGGATCGTGGTGCGCAAGTGGAAGAGGAGGAGGTGTTGGATGATCTAGTAACTGACCCAATGTGGCAGGAGGACATGCAGAGCGAGGCCAGCAGCAGACAGGGTGAGGGAGGCAGAGTACCCCAACAGGCAGAAAAAAGCAGTGTGGTGGCCGCACACAGAAGGCCGGCAACAGTTCCCCGTAACACCAACACGAGGGACGTTGCCAGTACAACCTGTAGGTCTTCCAGAGTCTGGAATTTTTTTAAAGACTCTGCTGATATCCCCAAAAAGGCCATTTGTACCACCTGCCATGCCAGCATCAGCAGGGGTGACAAAACTACCAGCCTGACCACCACCAGCATGATCAGGCACATGGCAGCAAAGCACCCGACTTTGTGGGGCGAACCCCAGGGTCCATGACCAGTGTCAGCGGGTGTCACCTGTTGTGTGTGCATGGCAATCCCCTGTCCATACTGCATGCAAAGATGCCCCCTCCTCTCAGTCTTTATGGCAGTCTCTCAAGAGTGTGCAAAGCAGTCATCAAAGCAAAAGGTGGCTACTTTGAAGAACCTAGAATATAAGACATATTTTCAGTTGTTTCACACTTTTTTGTTAAGTATATAATTCCACATGTGTTAATTCATAGTTTTGATGCCTTCAGTGTGAATGTACAATTTTCATAGTCATGAAAATACAGAAAAATCTTTAAATGAGAAGGTGTGTCCAAACTTTTGGTCTGTACTGTATGTACCATCTTGACAAACTTTGAGGAGTCCACCAAGATGGTGAGTGGCGATGACGCCATCATTAGCGTCAGCATTCCACTTGTCTGTCTTTTGCAATGCTCTCTGCAGAGAATTAAAGAGGAGGCATTGCAGCCAGAGTATGATGAAATGGATCAAGAAGCCGTAGCGGTCGATTACACACAGCCCAGCCTCATCTCATCCCAACGTGCATTGGGGGACAATGAGGGAGAGGAGGAGGAGGAAGAACAGGAGCTTGTATCATGCGCTGTAGACGGTAGTACCTGTACAACTGTCATACTGTCAGTTCAGCGTGGGTGGCCTGAGGACAGGGGGGGGGGGGAGGAGGAGGAGAGCATGGTCAGTCGTCATCTTGGTGAGGACACGGAAGTCTTGCCCGTTACCAGTCTGGCACGCATGGCTGACTTTATGTTACTCTGCCTTAACCGTGACCCTCGCGTTGTCAAAATGTTGGGTGACAGTCATTACTGGTTGGTGACACTTTTAGACCCCCGCTACAAGGAGAACTTTCACTCTCTTATTCCTGAGGTGGAGAGGTCTACGAAAATGGGGCAGTACCAGAAGGCCCTTGCTGCAGAACTGTTAAAAAAAATTCCCATCTGAACACGCTAGCGGCAGAGGTCACAGTTCGTTGACCAACCAAGGCGTACAAGCGAGAGAGAGGCAACTCCAATCCAGCAGAGGCAGGGGAACACTGTCAACATTCTGGGACAGTTTTCTGAGACCTGCCCAGCTTACAGGCCCTGAGGCGCGGGGTACTCTCACAAGCAGTGGAAAGTTTCAAAAGATGGTGAGGGAGTACCTTGCCGACCGTACCAGCGTCCTCCGTGATTCCTCTGTGCCTTTTAATTATTGGGTATCCAAGCTGGACACTTGGAATGAAATCGCTCTGTACGGCCTGGAGGTCCTGGCCTGCCCTGCCGCTAGCGTGTTATCGGTGCGTGTTTTTAGTGCTGCTGGGGTAATTATAACTGATAAGCGCACTCGCCTGTCAACTGACAATGCTGACAAGCTGACCCTTATCAAAATGAACAGTAGCTGGATTGGGCCAGACTTCTCATCACCACCAAATGACAGCAGAGTAACATAAAGTCAAATCCACTGTGTTATTTCGGAAGGTGTATTCACATGCACCGCTTCACACCCACACATGGGTATACGCTTCCTCATTTCGGCTGTTTTATGTTCTTCTCCTTATCCTCAGCCTCCACCACCACTATACCACCAGGGTGACCGTGGTCCGTGTTGCCATTATTGAAAGTTCCTCCGTCCTTATTTTTGTCAGCTTTTGCTTGGAAGGCATAAGCAAAGACTGTGGGAGACCCACTCCCCAATAATGGGAATAATATTTTTAAAATGCTGTACTGTATGGCTCTTGTAAGGGGCATTAAAAGCGTCTTGTTAAGCTACTGCGACCTCCACCACTTTTCCGAGGAGCATTAAAACCGTCTTGTTAATCTACTGGGACTTCCACATCTCTTCCAAGGGGCATTCAAACCGTCTTGTTAAGCTACTGGGACCTCCACCACTTTTCTGAGGGGCATTAAAAGCGTCTTATTAAGCTACTGGTACGTCCACCACTTTTCCGAGGGGCATTAAAAACGTCTTGTTAAGCTAGTGGGACCTCCACGTCTCTTCCAAGGGGCATTCAAACTGTCTTGCTAAGCTACTGGGACCTCCACATCTCTTCCAAGGGGCATTCAAACCGTCTTGGTAAGCTACTGCGACCTCCACCACTTTTTCGAGGGGCATTAAAAGCGTCTTATTAAGCTACTGGGATCTCCACCACTTTTCCGAGAAGCATTAAAACCGTCTTGTTAAGCTACTGGGACCTCCACGTCTCTTCCAAGGGGCATTCAAACCGTCTTCTTAAGCTACTGGGACCTCCACGTCTCTTCCAAGGGGCATTCAAACCGTCTTGTTAAGCTACTGGGACCTCCACGTCTCTTCTGAGAGGCATTAAAAGCGTATTGTTAAGCTACTGGGACCTCCACCACTTTTCCGAGGGGCATTAAAACCGTCTTGTTAAGCTAGTGGGACCTCCACCACTTTTCCGAGGGGCATTAAAACCGTCTTTTTAAGCTACTGGTACCTCCACGTCTCTTCCAAGGGGCATTCAAACCATCTTGTTAAGCTACTGGGACCTGCACCACTTTTCCCAGGGGCATTCAAACAGTCTTGTTAAGCTACTACGACCTCCACCACTTTTCCAAGGGGCATTAAAACCGTCTTGTTAAGCTACTGGGACCTCCACTTTTCCGATGGGTATTAAAAGCATCTTGTTAAGCTACTGGGACCTCCACCACTTTTCCGAGGAGCATTAAAACCATCTTGTTAAGCTACTGTGACCTCCACGTCTCTTCCAAGGGGCATTCAAAGCGTCTTGTTAAGCTACTGGGACCTCCACCACTTTTCCGAGGGGCATTAAAAGCATCTTGTTAAGCTACTGGGACCTCCACCACTTTTCCGAGGAGCATTAAAACCATCTTGTTAAGCTACTGGGACCTCCACGTCTCTTCCAAGGGGCATTCTAACCGTCTTGTTAAGCTACTGTGACCTCCACGTCTCTTCCAAGGGGCATTCAAACCGTCTTGTTAAGCTACTGGGATCTCCACTTCTCTTCTGAGGGGCATTAAAAGCGACTTGTTAAGCTACTGTGACCTCCACCACTTTTCCGAGGGGCATTAAAACCGTCTTGTTAAGCTACTGGGACGTCCACGTCTCTTCCAAGGGGCATTCAAACTGTCTTGTTAAGCTACTGGGACCTCCACGTCTCTACCAAGGGGCATTCAAACCGTCTTGTTAAGCTACTGCGACCTCCACCACTTTTTCACGGGGCAGTAAAAGCGTCTTTTTAAGCTACTGGGACCTCCACCACTTTTCCGAGGGGCATTAAAACCGTCTTGTTAAGCTAGTGGGACCTCCACCACTTTTCCGAGGGGCATTAAAACCGTCTTTTTAAGCTACTGGTACCTCCACGTCTCTTCCAAGGGGCATTCAAACCATCTTGTTAAGCTACTGGGACCTGCACCACTTTTCCCAGGGGCATTCAAACAGTCTTGTTAAGCTACTACGACCTCCACCACTTTTCCAAGGGGCATTAAAACCGTCTTGTTAAGCTACTGGGACCTCCACTTTTCCGAGGGGTATTAAAAGCATCTTGTTAAGCTACTGGGACCTCCACCACTTTTCCGAGGAGCATTAAAACCATCTTGTTAAGCTACTGTGACCTCCACGTCTCTTCCAAGGGGCATTCAAAGCGTCTTGTTAAGCTACTGGGACCTCCACCACTTTTCCGAGGGGCATTAAAAGCATCTTGTTAAGCTACTGGGACCTCCACCACTTTTCCGAGGAGCATTAAAACCATCTTGTTAAGCTACTGGGACCTCCACGTCTCTTCCAAGGGGCATTCTAACCGTCTTGTTAAGCTACTGTGACCTCCACGTCTCTTCCAAGGGGCATTCAAACCGTCTTGTTAAGCTACTGGGATCTCCACTTCTCTTCTGAGGGACATTAAAAGCGACTTGTTAAGCTACTGTGACCTCCACCACTTTTCCGAGGGGCATTAAAACCGTCTTGTTAAGCTACTGGGACGTCCACGTCTCTTCCAAGGGGCATTCAAACTGTCTTGTTAAGCTACTGGGACCTCCACGTCTCTACCAAGGGGCATTCAAACCGTCTTGTTAAGCTACTGCGACCTCCACCACTTTTTCACGGGGCAGTAAAAGCATCTTTTTAAGCTACTGGGACCTCCACCACTTTTCCGAGAAGCATTAAAACCGTCTTGTTAAGCTACTGGGACCTCCACTTCTCTTCCAAGGGGCATTCAAACCATCTTGTTAAGCTACTGGGACCTCCACGTCTCTTCTGAGAGGCATTAAAAGCATCTTGTTAAGCTACTGTGACCTCCACAACTTTTCCGAGGGGCATTAAAACTGTCTTGTTAAGCTACTGGGACCTCCACGTCTCTTCCAAGGGGCATTCAAACCGTCTTGTTAAGCTACTGGGACCTCCACGTCTCTTCCAAGGGGCATTCAAACCGTCTTGTTAAGCTACTTGGACCTCCACGTCTCTTCCGAGGGGCATTAAAAGCGTCTTGTTAAGCTACTGTGACCTCCACCACTTTTCCGAGGGGCATTAAAAGCATCTTGTTAAGCTACTGGGACCTCCACGTCTCTTCCAAGGGGCATTCAAACCGTCTTGTTAAGCTACTGGGACCTCCATGTCTCTTCCAAGGGGCATTCAAACCGTCTTGTTAAGCTACTGCGACCTCCACCACTTTTCCAAGGGGTATTAAAACCGTCTTGTTAAGCTACTGGGACCTCCACTTCTCTTCCAAGGGGCATTCAAACCATCTTGTTAAGCTACTGGGACCTCCACGTCTCTTCTGAGAGGCATTAAAAGCATCTTGTTAAGCTACTGTGACCTCCACAACTTTTCCGAGGGGCATTAAAACTGTCTTGTTAAGCTACTGGGACCTCCACGTCTCTTCCAAGGGGCATTCAAACCGTCTTGTTAAGCTACTGGGACCTCCACGTCTCTTCCAAGGGGCATTCAAACCGTCTTGTTAAGCTACTTGGACCTCCACGTCTCTTCCGAGGGGCATTAAAAGCGTCTTGTTAAGCTACTGTGACCTCCACCACTTTTCCGAGGGGCATTAAAAGCATCTTGTTAAGCTACTGGGACCTCCACGTCTCTTCCAAGGGGCATTCAAACCGTCTTGTTAAGCTACTGGGACCTCCATGTCTCTTCCAAGGGGCATTCAAACCGTCTTGTTAAGCTACTGCGACCTCCACCACTTTTCCAAGGGGTATTAAAACCGTCTTGTTAAGCTACTGGGACCTCCACCACTTTTCTGAGGAGCATTAAAACCGTCTTGTTAAGCTACTGGGACCTCCACGTCTCTTCCAAGGGGCATTCAAACCGTCTTGTTAAGCTACTGCGACCTCCACCACTTTTCCAAGGGGCATTAAAACCGTCTTGTTAAGCTACTGGGACCTCCACCACTTTTCTTAGGAGCATTAAAACCGTCTTGTTAAGCTACTAAGACCTCCACGTCTCTTCTGAGGGGCATTAATAGCGTTTTGTTAAGCTACTGTGACCTCCACCACTTTTCCAAGGGGCATTTAAACCGGCCAGTTAAGCTACTGGGACCTCCACGTCTCTTCCAAGGGGCATTCAAACAGTCTTGTTAAGCTACTGGGACCTCCACTACGTTTCTGAGGGGCATTAAAACCATCTTGTTAAGCTACTGGGACCTCCACCACTTTTCTGAGGAGCATTAAATCCGTCATGTTAAGCTGCTGGAACCTCCACGTCTCTTCTGAGGGGCATTAATAGCGTCTTGTTAAGCTACTGTGACCTCCACGTCTCTTCCAAGGGGCATTCAAACCGTCTTGTTAAGCTGCTGGGACCTCCACGTCTCTTCTGAGGGGCATTAATAGCGTCTTGTTAAGCTACTGCGACCTCCACCACTTTTCCAAGGGGCATTAAAACCATCTTGTTAAGCTACTGGGATCTCCACGTTTCTTCTGAGGGGCATTAAAAGCGTCTTCTTAAGCTACTGTGACCTCCACCACTTTTCCGAGGGGTATTAAAACCGTCTTGTTAAGCTACTGGGACCTCCACCACTTTTCCAAGGGGTATTAAAACCGTCTTGTTAAGCTACTGGGACCTCCACATCTCTTTTGAGGGGCATTAATAGCGTCTTGTTAAACCACTCTGAACTCCACAGCTCTTCCAAGGGGCATTGATATGTTGTTTTTACTTAACACTAACCTCCACGACTCTTCGAACGGGCATTGCAGTTCCTCTTAATTTTTGGCAGCTTTTTCTTGGAAGGCATAAGCATATACTATGGGAGACCCACTCCCCAATAATGGGAATAATGTTTGTAATATGCTGTACTGCATGGCTCTTGTAAGGGGCATTGCAAGCTCCTTCGTCCTAATTTTTGGCAGCTTTTGCTTGGAAGGCATAAGCAAAGACTATGGGAGACCCACTCCCCAATAATGGGAATAATGTTTGGAATATGCTGTACTGCATGGCTCTTGTAAGGGGCATTGCAAGTTCCTCCGTCCCAATTTTTGGCAGCTTTTGCTTGGAAGGCATAAGCAATGACTATGGGATACACACTCCCCAATAATGGGAATAATGTTTGTACTATGCTGTACTGTATGGCTCTTGGAAGGGGCATTAAAAGCCCCTCTTCCGAGGGGCATTCAAACCGTCTGGTTAAGCTACTGGGACCTCCACGTCTTTTCCGAGGGGCATTGAAACCATCTTGTTAAGCTACTGTGACCTCCATGTCTCTTCAAAGGGACATTAAAACAGTCTTCTTAAGCCACTCTGAACTCCACAGCTCTTCCTAGGGGCATTGAAATGTTGTTTTTAATTACCTCTAACCTTCACAACTCTTCCAACGGACATTGCATTTCCTCCTAATTTTAGTCAGCTTTTGCTTTTCAATGCAAAGGCTAATACTAAGGGAGACCCACTCCCCAATAGTGGGTAGAAGGTTTTTAGTACGCTGTAATCCACGTCTGTTTCAAGGGGCATTGCAGTTCCTCAGAATTTTTGGAAAGCCTTCCATTCACTGTTTAGGCCAACAGTGCACAGGAGACCCAGTTGCTATAAATGGAAAAAACTGTTTAGTTAAGGCCCTCTGACCTCCATGTCATTTCCAAGGTACATTGGAGTGCCTCGAAATTTTTGGTAGGCATTGCACTCACTGTATGCCCTATAACTGTGTAGCCAAACCGCTCCTTTTGTTACAGAAACATATCCTACAAGACATATGTGGTTGACTGGCCTGATATTGATGTGAATGATCCCTGTTCCTCCTGCTCTTTCTCCTTTGCCACCACCTCATCCATCATTCATCACCTGAAGCTTTGTTTTAATGGGAGTCATAGAACTGGGATAGTAGCAGGAAAACATCCAGCAATCCTCAGAGGAGGTAGGATATGCGCCAAAACGCTGACCACCTCAGGCCTTGCCGCTACTACATACATGCGCTTGCATTCCAACAAAACAAAGCAGATGCTAACTTGTATCATCATCATGGTCCTCACCTTGGCACTCTCAACTCCCCTGATGGAGAAGCCAGGGCCCACCGGAGGAGTCTGGTTCTCTGGTGGGCTCGTCCAATGCTGCCCTAAAGCAGGCCAGGCTAAGAAAAGTGTGTGGGGGGATCTTCCAAGGAGAAATAGGGGCGGCTGGGGACCGTTTATGGACACCCGGCTGCCCCCAGGCGGCTGGCGACCGAATATGGACACCCGGCCGCCCCCTGGCGGTTGGGGACCGAGTGTGGACACCCCACCGCCGGGCGGCTGGGGACTGAGTATGGATACCAGGCCGCCAACGCTGCCATGACATGGTGGCCAGATTCCGCCTCCACATGCCTAAATGGCCCAATTTCAAGTGCAAGCAAGCAGTATGGTATTGCAGCCTGGGGGTGGGTGGGTGGTTGGCTGCATATTTGCACTTGCATTGCAAGGAATGGGGGAGGTACAATTGAACCCTGCCCTGGGACAAGAACTTGCACGGGGATAGTTGCAAGTCTGCATCTTCTGATGCGGCAAGGATGACTTCTGATGGGCACACTTTTAGGCAGTGACCGGGGAGTCAGAGAGGCTTCCAGGGGTCTTCCCTATGCTGTCCCCATGTCTTTTCAGCACTGTATGCATGTGTCACACAGCACATGGCCAGATAAGGTTGTAAAATGTTAAAATGACATTTCCCGGTGAATGCATTTGTCACGGTTGAAGCAATACAAAAGTGCAAAAACACATTAAAAATGCTACTTGTGAACATAGCCCAAGGTGTGGAGGAGTATTTTTTTTTTTGTTATTTATTTTACCTTATACACAAGTCTTTACCCTGGAAAGGAACTTCCTTAACATATTTCACAGGAAAGCAGTTTCAGTTTAGTTTTTGAACGTTTTATTGTGAGCCCTTAAAAGTGGCTTAATACCTCTGACCACGTTGTTGACAGAAGTGACCTGGGGGTCAGAAATGCTTCCTGGGGCGATCCCCATGCTGTCCCCATGTCATTTTAGCACTGTCACTATCGTTTTGGGCACTTGTTAGGCTTTTAAAAGACAGCCGGGGATGCCGCCGCGAAAATGCTCGGGTCTCCCATAGACTAACATTGGGCTCGTGGCTCAGGTCGAGCAACCGAGTATCATGGCGAGCTCGGCCCGAGCTTTGAGCACCCGAGCATTTTAGTGCTCGCTCTTCACTACTAAATACCCTTCATTATTTATTATTTTTGCACTTTGCGATTTACCCATTTACTTCTACTTACTTGGGTATTTTGCTTGCCTTTGGTTTTTCTTTGTCTAGTGTCCTTGTGTGAGCATGCATTTACATTTTGCATGCACATCAATTTATGTTTCAGTTCAGACTTCTAGGTTTTTTCTTTGTAGTGTGCTTTAGTACATATAAGGGTGTGGCCGCCCTTTGTCTGAGCTGAAATGTTTATTCTGCCTCAGGTCTATGCTTCTACTAGGGGGTCAGTCTCTCTGTCCTTATCCATATGTACGTCACTTGACAAATGGTAAGGTTTTAATATTAGAGTTAGGACTGTCCCATAAGGGTTGCCGTGATGTGGCGGGATAGTTTTTGCATTATTTTTATCAAAATTATGTTAACTAAATACCCTTCATTATTTATTATTTTTGCACTTTGCGATTTACCCATTCACTTCCGGTTACTTGGGTATTTTGCTTGTCTTTGGTTTTTCTTTGTCTAGTGGCCTTGTGTGAACATGCATTAACATTTTGCATGCACATCAATTTATGTTTCAGTTCAGACTTCTAGGTTTTTTCTTTATATGCTATATATGCTGTATGTGCGGGAAGGGAGCTTGTCTGTACACTGCTTGTTATGTGTGGGGGAGGGAAGCTGTCGGACAAAGAGGGGTCCTGCAAACATCCAACTAATGGCCCCCCATATATATTACAGGAAGGTAGGTCAAACCCAAGGATTTTTGCTGGAGCAGCCGACCATGTGCTGTGTATGGGGCCATCTCCCCCACACATATAACCACATTCATGTATATGGGGGAGTCGGGATGTGTTGTGTGGACAAGCGTCCGGTCTAAAGCTAACTAGTGTATGGGCATCTGAGACTAAGGCAAGTTATCATCCAGAAAGTCTTTCTCCAGCCTGCTGAAAAAATGCCGGATAGAGAAAGGTTTTTATCACCTAAGCCAGATCTCACTGGAGGGGAAGCAAGAAGAAAAAAGGAGAAATGTAAAATAAGACACAAGTCCAGACAGTTGTCATCCAAAACTTTATCTGGTATCGACCAAGAAAATTACAATCAGTAAAAGTATAAACCACATTTAGGAAAAACACAGATGAGCTGCGGGACCATCGCTTCTTCTTCTGGGACTTTTTGGCGGACAGGTTGCTCTGCTGTCGGAGGCCTTTCTTGTTCTTGGACTTCTCCTTCATGTGGATTCTGAAGACTAGGAGGCTCCTGAGGGTCCATCTCTCCTGCCAGCAGCTCAGAATGACTTGGAGATATGTTTCCTTCAGTCCAGGAAAGCAAGAGAGGGAAAAGATGAATGTGATGTAATAACAAGACAAACCTAAAAAAAAAACATGTATAAAAAATCATGTAACTGCAAACTGCACTAAAATGACCCCAATAACGTAAGTGCTGTAGCATTAAAGAACCTGCAAAACGAGTGGTGTGAAAAGACCTGGGACTTGTCAGAAATATGTAATGTTTTGTCTAAAATGACAAAAAAAAAGAAAAGATTCAAGGGATGAGCAGCATTTTATAACAGGTAAAAAATATACAAATTTGTGACAAGTGATCGGTATTAAGTATTGTGGATGATACCCAGACGTTTATTTCAAATGAAGAGTTTAATGAACGTCTTGTATTCGGCCAATTGGAACCTTCCCGGAAATGTCTGCGCCGGTGATAAAATCTACTTACTAATAGAGCTCCCGACTGGACACAAAGAACTGCAGCTCATGGAGGAATGAAGCTTCTTTCCTTCTCAGCCAAGAACTTCTTATATCAGTCCCGTACGGCCTCTATCATGTGCTGATATCTAGCAGAAAGAGAAAAAATCAATTATAAACTAAATAAAATTTATTAAAGAAAAAAAAACCACCTGCGAACATGAAGCATTTGTAGCAAAGCACAGCTATTATTTACAGAGCACAATTGTTTTACTTTATTCTATATTAGTGGCCGCTCTGTGCAAAAACTTGTGGGAAATTACTGCAGCACTAATATTGCCCGTCCAGAGAGCACCCAAGTATTCCCCAATTTCTGACTCCACCGCCCGATTGCCCCCACAAGCACAATGCTGCACCGCTGTCCCCTGCCTGGTACAGGCTCCTTTATAGGGTCCTTTCAGCTGTTGTTCACCAAGATGTGAAGTAATCCGAGTACAGGGTTTCCCATGTCTGAGTGCAGGGGTGGAGAGCAGAGAGGATCAGACAGGGACAGGCCCATACACAGACTGCTGGTATATAGAGGACAAATCTCACTGAACAGCAGCTACAAGAAGCTTCTGGATGGGGGCAGTGGGGGTGAGACAGCACTTCAGCAACGTGTTTGGGAGAGAAGGAAGAAAATAAGCAAATGAAGAAAATTTATAAAGTTCACAAGTCTGCAATGTGAGGAGGATAATTACATGAAGAAAACCCTCTAGGTGCAGCATCGGCAACCGGAAAACCGCCCCAAGGTCCACCTGTGTCATCAGCGCCCCCCTGCTGGACCCCTAATCAGTTGTACTGCAGACTCAGATGATTGATAGTGACACTAGGTAAGCTCTTTCCCTATGGTGGCACTAGCTGACCATCCTGTGGATAGGACAGGTGCCGGATCATTCAGTCCTTTCCCTCTTCCCCAACGTGAAGCAAACATCCCTCTGACCAGACAAACATCCCCCTAACCAGGCAAACATCCCCCTGACCAGGCAAACATTCCCCTGACCAGGCAAACATCCCCCTGACCAGGCAAACATCCCTCTGACCAGGCAAACATCCCTCTGACCAGGCAAACATACAACCCCTTATTTTCTTTCCCATTTTACTTCCTTTATTAATTTCTCCTCCAACATTACTGACAACTCCAAGTTCAATAGTTTGATAGTCTCATCTCCTGCCTTTGTATGTGGAGGAGACAATAAACAGCCGTATACATCCTAAACCTGTCACAAGGACTTTCTCTGCAACTCCCTACTCTCAGCTTTCCCCCTGTAACAATCCATCTTTTTCTCTTTCTCGCTCATACATTTCAGACACTTTATTAACATGTTAATCATATTTCCAAACTTACTGCATTCCACTTCATCTGATCATACAACACCGTTTAAAAGAATCACAATCACTTACTTGTCTGCTGCTGTAATTCTTGGATTGTTTTCTTGCTGTTACTTGGTCTTATTTTGCTTCTTTGCTGTCCTTAAACCACCATCTGCCGCACAGTGTCCACATCTTGTTCCACCGGGTCGCTCTTTTGATCCCTGCAACAACAGACACTATGCGAGTATGACTTCACATGTGACATTTCCAAGTCCCTTTACCATTGTGGTGCCAATGGAGTACACCTTTTCCCGTTAGTATGCCACCGGGCACACCTATTCCCGTTAGCATGCCACCGGAGCACACCTTTACAATTAGCATGTGACCGGAGCACACCTTTACCGTTAGCATGCCACCGGAGCACACCTTTACCATTAGCATGCCACCGGAACACGCCACTTTCCCGTTGGCTTGCCACCGGAGCACGCCACTTCCCAGTTGGCTTGCCACCGGAGCACGCCACTTTCCCGTTTGGTTGCCACCGGAGCACGCCACTTTCCTGTTGGCTTGCCACCGCAGCACGCCACTTTCCCGTTGGCTTGCCACCGCAGCACGCCACTTTCCCGTTGGCTTGCCACCGGAGCACGCCACTTTCCCGTTGGCTTGCCACCGGAGCACGCCTCTTTCCCGTTGGCTTGCCACCGGAGCACGCCACTTTCCCGTTGGCTTGCCACCGGAGCACGCCACTTTCCCGTTGGCTTGCCACCGGAGCACGCCACTTTCCCGTTGGCTTGCCACCGGAGCACGCCACTTTCCCGTTGGCTTGCCACCGGAGCACGCCACTTTCCCGTTGGCTTGCCACCGCAGCACGCCACTTTCCCGTTGGCTTGCCACCGCAGCACGCCACTTTCCCGTTGGCTGGCCACCGGAGCACGCCACTTTCCCGTTGGCTTGCCACCGGAGCACGCCACTTTCCCATTGGCTTGCCACCGGAGCACGCCACTTTCCCGTTGGCTTGCCACCGGAGCACGCCACTTTCCCGTTGGCTTGCCACCGGAGCACTTCTTTTTCCCGTTGGCTTGCCACCGGAGCACGCCACTTTCCCGTTGGCTTGCCACCGGAGCACGCCACTTTCCCGTTGGCTTGCCACCGGAGCACGCCACTTTCCCGTTGGCTTGCCACTGGAGAACGCCACTTTCCCGTTGGCTTGCAACCGGAGCACGCCACTTTCCCGTTGGCTTGCCACCGGAGCACGCCACTTTCCCGTTGGCTTGCCACCGGAGCACGCCACTTTCCCGTTGGCTTGCCACTGGAGAACGCCACTTTCCCGTTGGCTTGCAACCGGAGCACGCCACTTTCCCGTTGGCTTGCCACCGGAGCACGCCACTTTCCCGTTGGCTTGCCACCGGAGCACGCCACTCTCCCGTTGGCTTGCCACCGGAGCACGCCACTCTCCCGTTGGCTTGCCACCGGAGCACGCCACTTTACCGTTGGCTTGCCACCAAAGCACGCCACTTTCCCGTTGGCTTGCCACCGGAGCACGCCACAGTCCCGTTGGCTTGCCACCGGAGCACGCCACAGTCCCGTTGGCTTGCCACCGGAGCACGCCCCAGTCCCGTTGGCTTGCCACCGGAGCACGCCACAGTCCCGTTGGCTTGCCACCGGAGCACGCCACTTTCCCGTTAGCTTGCCACAAGAGCACGCCACTTTCCCGTTGGCTTGCCACCGGAGCACGCCACTTTACCGTTGGCTTGCCACCGGAGCACGCCACTTTCCCGTTGGCTTGCCACCGGAGCACGCCACTTCCCCGTTGGCTTGCCACCGGAGCACGCCACTTCCCCGTTGGCTTGCCACCGGAGCACGCCACTTCCCCGTTGGTTTGCCACCGGAGCACGCCACTTCCCCGTTGGCTTGCCACCGGAGCACCCACTTTCCCGTTGGCTTGCCACCGGAGCACGCCACTTTCCCGTTGGCTTGCCACCGGAGCACGCCACAGTCTCGTTGGCTTGCCACCGGAGCGCGCCACTTTCCCGTTGGCTTGCCACCGGAGCACGCCACTTTCCCGTTGGCTTGCCACCGGAGCACGCCACTTTCCCGTTGGCTTGCCACCGGAGCACGCCACTTTCCCGTTGGCTTGCCACCGGAGCACGCCACTTTCCCGTTGGCTTGCCACCGGAGCACGCCACTTTCCCGTTGGCTTGCCACCGGAGCACGCCACTCTCCCGTTGGCTTGCCACCGGAGCACGCCACTTTCCCGTTGGCTTGCCACCGGAGCACGCCACTTTCCCGTTGGCTTGCCACCGGAGCACGCCACAGTCCCGTTGGCTTGCCACCGGAGCACGCCACTTTCCCGTTGGCTTGCCACTGGAGCACTCCACAGTCCCGTTGGCTTGCCACCGGAGCACGCCACTTTCCCGTTGGCTTGCCACCGGAGCACGCCACTTTCCCGTTGGCTTGCCACCGCAGCACGCCACTTTCCCGTTGGCTTGCCACCGCAGCACGCCACTTTCCCGTTGGCTTGCCACCGGAGCACGCCACTTTCCCGTTGGCTTGCCACCGGAGCACGCCACTTTCCCGTTGGCTTGCCACCGGAGCACGCCACTTTCCCGTTGGCTTGCCACCGGAGCACGCCACTCTCCCGTTGGCTTGCCACCGGAGCACGCCACTTTCCCGTTGGCTTGCCACCGGAGCACGCCACTTTTCCGTTGGCTTGCCACCGGAGCACGCCACTTCCCCGTTGGCTTGCCACCGGAGCACGCCACTTCCCCGTTGGTTTGCCACCGGAGCACGCCACTTCCCCGTTGGCTTGCCACCGGAGCACCCACTTTCCCGTTGGCTTGCCACCGGAGCACGCCACTTTCCCGTTGGCTTGCCACCGGAGCACGCCACAGTCTCGTTGGCTTGCCACCGGAGCGCGCCACTTTCCCGTTGGCTTGCCACCGGAGCACGCCACTTTCCCGTTGGCTTGCCACCGGAGCACGCCACTTTCCCGTTGGCTTGCCACCGGAGCACGCCACTTTCCCGTTGGCTTGCCACCGGAGCACGCCACTTTCCCGTTGGCTTGCCACCGGAGCACGCCACTTTCCCGTTGGCTTGCCACCGGAGCACGCCACTCTCCCGTTGGCTTGCCACCGGAGCACGCCACTTTCCCGTTGGCTTGCCACCGGAGCACGCCACTTTCCCGTTGGCTTGCCACCGGAGCACGCCACAGTCCCGTTGGCTTGCCACCGGAGCACGCCACAGTCCCGTTGGCTTGCCACTGGAGCACTCCACAGTCCCGTTGGCTTGCCACCGGAGCACGCCACTTTCCCGTTGGCTTGCCACCGGAGCACGCCACTTTCCCGTTGGCTTGCCACCGCAGCACGCCACTTTCCCGTTGGCTTGCCACCGCAGCACGCCACTTTCCCGTTGGCTTGCCACCGGAGCACGCCACTTTCCCGTTGGCTTGCCACCGGAGCAAGCCACTTTCCCGTTGGCTTGCCACCGGAGCATGCCACTTTCCCGTTGGCTTGCCACCGGAGCACGCCACTCTCCCGTTGGCTTGCCACCGGAGCACGCCACTTTCCCGTTGGCTTGCCACCGGAGCACGCCACTTTTCCGTTGGCTTGCCACCGGAGCACGCCACAGTCCCGTTGGCTTGCCACCGGAGCACGCCACAGTCCTGTTGGCTTGCCACCGGAGCACTCCACAGTCCCGTTGGCTTGCCACCGGAGCACGCCACTTTCCCATTGGCTTGCCACCGGAGCACGCCACTTTCCCGTTGGCTTGCCACCGCAGCACGCCACTTTCCCGTTGGCTTGCCACCGCAGCACGCCACTTTCCCGTTGGCTTGCCACCGGAGCACGCCACTTTCCCGTTGGCTTGCCACCGGAGCACGCCACTTTCCCGTTGGCTTGCCACCGGAGCACGCCACTTTCCCGTTGGCTTGCCACCGGAGCACGCCACTTTCCCGTTGGCTTGCCACCGGAGCACGCCACTCTCCCGTTGGCTTGCCACCGGAGCACGCCACTCTCCGGTTGGCTTGCCACCGGAGCACGCCACTTTACCGTTGGCTTGCCACCGGAGCACGCCACTTTCCCGTTGGCTTGCCACCGGAGCACGCCACAGTCCCGTTGGCTTGCCACCGGAGCACGCCACAGTCCCGTTGGCTTGCCACCGGAGCACGCCACAGTCCCGTTGGCTTGCCACCGGAGCACGCCACAGTCCCGTTGGCTTGCCACCGGAGTACGCCACTTTCCCGTTGGCTTGCCACCGGAGCACGCCATTTTCCCGTTGGCTTGCCACCGGAGCACGCCACTTTCCCGTTGGCTTGCCACCGGAGCACGCCACTTTCCCGTTGGCTTGCCACCGGAGCACGCCACTTCCCCGTTGGCTTGCCACCGGAGCACGCCACTTTCCCGTTGGCTTGCCACCGGAGCACGCCACAGTCCCGTTGGCTTGCCACCGGAGCACGCCACTTTCCCGTTGGCTTGCCACCGGAGCACTCCACAGTCCCGTTGGCTTGCCACCGGAGCACGCCACTTTCCCGTTGGCTTGCCACCGGAGCACGCCACTTTCCCGTTGGCTTGCCACCGCAGCACGCCACTTTCCCGTTGGCTTGCCACCGCAGCACGCCACTTTCCCGTTGGCTTGCCACCGGAGCACGCCACTTTCCCGTTGGCTTGCCACCGGAGCACGCCACTTTCCCGTTGGCTTGCCACCGGAGCACGCCACTTTCCCGTTGGCTTGCCACCGGAGCACGCCACTCTCCCGTTGGCTTGCCACCGGAGCACGCCACTTTCCCGTTGGCTTGCCACCGGAGCACGCCACTTTCCCGTTGGCTTGCCACCGGAGCACGCCACAGTCCCGTTGGCTTGCCACCGGAGCACGCCACAGTCCTGTTGGCTTGCCACCGGAGCACTCCACAGTCCCGTTGGCTTGCCACCGGAGCACGCCACTTTCCCATTCGCTTGCCACCGGAGCACGCCACTTTCCCGTTGGCTTGCCACCGCAGCACGCCACTTTCCCGTTGGCTTGCCACCGCAGCACGCCACTTTCCCGTTGGCTTGCCACCGGAGCACGCCACTTTCCCGTTGGCTTGCCACCGGAGCACGCCACTTTCCCGTTGGCTTGCCACCGGAGCACGCCACTTTCCCGTTGGCTTGCCACCGGAGCACGCCACTTTCCCGTTGGCTTGCCACCGGAGCACGCCACTCTCCCGTTGGCTTGCCACCGGAGCACGCCACTCTCCGGTTGGCTTGCCACCGGAGCACGCCACTTTACCGTTGGCTTGCCACCGGAGCACGCCACTTTCCCGTTGGCTTGCCACCGGAGCACGCCACAGTCCCGTTGGCTTGCCACCGGAGCACGCCACAGTCCCGTTGGCTTGCCACCGGAGCACGCCACAGTCCCGTTGGCTTGCCACCGGAGCACGCCACAGTCCCGTTGGCTTGCCACCGGAGCACGCCACTTTCCCGTTGGCTTGCCACCGGAGCATGCCATTTTCCCGTTGGCTTGCCACCGGAGCACGCCACTTTCCCGTTGGCTTGCCACCGGAGCACGCCACTTTCCCGTTGGCTTGCCACCGGAGCACGCCACTTCCCCGTTGGCTTGCCACCGGAGCACGCCACTTCCCCGTTGGCTTGCCACCGGAGCACGCCACTTCCCCGTTGGCTTGCCACCGGAGCACGCCACTTCCCCGTTGGCTTGCCACCGGAGCACGCCACTTTCCCGTTGGCTTGCCACCGGAGCACGCCACTTTCCCGTTGGCTTGCCACCGGAGCACGCCACAGTCCCGTTGGCTTGCCACCGGAGCACGCCACTTTCCCATTGGCTTGCCACCGGAGCACGCCACTTTCCCGTTGGCTTGCCACCGGAGCACGCCACTTTCCCGTTGGGTTGCCACCGGAGCACGCCACTTTCCCGTTGGGTTGCCACCGGAGCACGCCACTTTCCCGTTGGCTTGCCACCGGAGCACGCCACTCTCCCGTTGGCTTGCCACCGGAGCACGCCACTCTCCCGTTGGCTTGCCACCGGAGCACGCCACTTTCCCGTTGGCTTGCCACCGGAGCACGCCACAGTCCCGTTGGCTTGCCACCGGAGCACGCCACAGTTCCGTTGGCTTGCCACCGGAGCACTCCACAGTCCCGTTGGCTTGCCACCGGAGCACGCCACTTTCCCGTTGGCTTGCCACCGGAGCACGCCACTTTCCCGTTGGCTTGCCACCGGAGCACGCCACTTTCCCGTTGGCTTGCCACCGGAGCACGCCACAGTCCCGTTGGCTTGCCACCGGAGCACGCCACTTTCCCGTTGGCTTGCCACCAGAGCACGCCACTTTCCCATTGGCTTGCCACCGGAGCACGCCACTTTCCCGTTGGCTTGCCACCGGAGCACACCACTTTCCCATTGGCTTGCCAACGGAGCACGCCACTTTCCCGTTGGCTTGCCACCGCAGCACGCCACTTTCCCGTTGGCTTGCCACCGCAGCACGCCACTTTCCCGTTGGCTTGCCACCGCAGCACGCCACTTTCCCGTTGGCTTGCCACCGCAGCACGCCACTTTCCCGTTGGCTTGCCACCGCAGCACGCCACTTTCCCGTTGGCTTGCCACCGGAGCACGCCACTTTCCCGTTGGCTTGCCCCCGGAGCACGCCACTTTCCCGTTGGCTTGCCACCGGAGCACGCCACTTTCCCGTTGGCTTGCCACCGGAGCACGCCACTCTCCCGTTGGCTTGCCACCGGAGCACGCCACTCTCCCGTTGGCTTGCCACCGGAGCACGCCACTCTCCCGTTGGCTTGCCACCGGAGCACGCCACTTTCCCGTTGGCTTGCCACCGGAGCACGCCACAGTCCCCTTGGCTTGCCACCGGAGCACGCCACAGTCCCGTTGGCTTGCCACCGGAGCACGCCACAGTCCCGTTGGCTTGCCACCGGAGCACGCCACTTTCCCGTTGGCTTGCCACCGGAGCACGCCACTTTCCCGTTGGCTTGCCACCGGAGCACGCCACTTTCCCGTTGGCTTGCCACCGGAGCACGCCACTTTCCCGTTGGCTTGCCACCGGAGCACGCCACTTTCCCGTTGGCTTGCCACCGGAGCACGCCACTTCCCCGTTGGCTTGCCACCGGAGCACGCCACTTCCCCGTTGGCTTGCCACCGGAGCACGCCACTTCCCCGTTGGCTTGCCACCGGAGCACGCCACTTCCCCGTTGGCTTGCCACCGGAGCACGCCACTTTCCCATTGGCTTGCCACCGGAGCACGCCACTTTCCCGTTGGCTTGCCACCGGAGCACGCCACTTTCCCGTTGGCTTGCCACCGGAGCACGCCACTTCCCCGTTGGCTTGCCACCGGAGAACGCCACTTCCCCGTTGGCTTGCCACCGGAGCACGCCACTTCCCCGTTGGCTTGCCACCGGAGCACGCCACTTTCCCGTTGGCTTGCCACCGGAGCACGCCACTTTCCCATTGGCTTGCCACCGGAGCACGCCACAGTCCCGTTGGCTTGCCACCGGAGCACGCCACTTTCCCGTTGGCTTGCCACCGGAGCACGCCACTTTCCCGTTGGCTTGCCACCGGAGCACGCCACTTTCCCGTTGGCTTGCCACCGGAGCACGCCACTTTCCCGTTGGCTTGCCACCGGAGCACGCCACTTTCCCGTTGGCTTGCCACCGGAGCACGCCACTCTCCCGTTGGCTTGCCACCGGAGCACGCCACTTTCCCGTTGGCTTGCCACCGGAGCACGCCACTTTCCCGTTGGCTTGCCACCGGAGCACGCCACAGTCCCGTTGGCTTGCCACCGGAGCACGCCACAGTCCCGTTGGCTTGCCACCGGAGCACTCCAGTCCCGTTGGCTTGCCACCGGAGCACGCCACAGTCCCGTTGGCTTGCCACCGGAGCACTCCACAGTCCCGTTGGCTTGCCACCGGAGCACGCCACTTTCCCGTTGCCTTGCCACCGGAGCACGCCACTTTCCCGTTGGCTTGCCACCGGAGCACGCCACTTTCCTGTTGGCTTGCCACCGTAGCACGCCACAGTCCCGTTGGCTTGCCACCGGAGCACGCCACTTTCCCGTTGGCTTGCCACCGGAGCACGCCACTTTCCCGTTGGCTTGCCACCGGAGCACGCCACTTTCCCATTGGCTTGCCACCGGAGCACGCCACTTTCCCGTTGGCTTGCCACCGGAGCACGCCACTTTCCCGTTGGCTTGCCACCGCAGCACGCCACTTTCCCGTTGGCTTGCCACCGCAGCACGCCACTTTCCCGTTGGTTTGCCACCGCAGCACGCCACTTTCCCGTTGGCTTGCCACCGCAGCACGCCACTTTCCCGTTGGCTTGCCACCGGAACACGCCACTTTCCCGTTGGCTTGCCACCGGAGCACGCCACTTTCCCGTTGGCTTGCCACCGGAACACGCCACTTTCCCGTTGGCTTGCCACCGGAGCACGCCACTCTCCCGTTGGCTTGCCACCGGAGCACGCCACTCTCCCGTTGGCTTGCCACCGGAGCACGCCACTCTCCCGTTGGCTTGCCACCGGAGCACGGCACTTTCCCGTTGGCTTGCCACCGGAGCACGCCACAGTCCCGTTGGCTTGCCACCGGAGCACGCCACAGTCCCGTTGGCTTGCCACCGGAGCACGTCACAATCCCGTTGGCTTGCCACCGGAGCACGCCAATTTCTCGTTGGCTTGCCACCGGAGCACGCCACTTTCCCGGTGGCTTGCCACCGGAGCACGCCACTTCCCCGTTGGCTTGCCACCGGAGCACGCCACTTCCCCGTTGGCTTGCCACCGGAGCACGCCACTTCCCCGTTGGCTTGCCACCGGAGCACGCCACTTTCCCGTTGGCTTGCCACCGGAGCACGCCACTTTCCCGTTGGCTTGCCACCGGAGCACGCCACAGTCCCGTTGGCTTGCCACCGGAGCACGCCACTTTCCCGTTGGCTTGCCACCGGAGCACGCCACTTTCCCGTTGGCTTGCCACCGGAGCACGCCACTTTCCCGTTGGCTTGCCACCGGAGCACGCCACTTTCCCGTTGGCTTGCCACCGGAACACGCCACTCTCCCGTTGGCTTGCCACCGGAGCACGCCACTTTCCCGTTGGCTTGCCACCGGAGCACGCCACTTTCCCGTTGGCTTGCCACCGGAGCACGCCACAGTCCCGTTGGCTTGCCACCGGAGCACGCCACAGTCCCGTTGGCTTGCCACCGGAGCACTCCACAGTCCCGTTGGCTTGCCACCGGAGCACGCCACTTTCCCGTTGGCTTGCCACCGGAGCACGCCACTTTCCCGTTGGCTTGCCACCGGAGCACGCCACTTTCCCGTTGGCTTGCCACCGGAGCACGCCACAGTCCCGTTGGCTTGCCACCGGAGCACGCCACTTTCCCGTTGGCTTGCCACCGGAGCACGCCACTTTCCCGTTGGCTTGCCACCGGAGAACGCCACTTTCCCGTTGGCTTGCCACCAGAGCACGCCACTTTCCCGTTGGCTTGCCACCGGAGCACGCCATTTTCCCGTTGGCTTGCCACCGCAGCACGCCACTTTCCCGTTGGCTTGCCACCGCAGCACGCCACTTTCCCGTTAACTTGCCACCGCAGCACGCCACTTTCCCGTTGGCTTGCCACCGCAGCAAGCCACTTTCCCGTTGGCTTGCCACCGGAGCACGCCACTTTCCCGTTGGCTTGCCACCGGAGCACGCCACTTTCCCGTTGGCTTGCCACCGGAGCACGCCACTCTCCCGTTGGCTTGCCACCGGAGCACGCCACTCTCCCGTTGGCTTGCCACCGGAGCACGCCACTCTCCCGTTGGCTTGCCACCGGAGCACGCCACTCTCCCGTTGGCTTGCCACCGGAGCACGCCACTTTCCCGTTGGCTTGCCACCGGAGCACGCCACAGTCCCGTTGGCTTGCCACCGGAGCACGCCACAGTCCCGTTGGCTTGCCACCGGAGCACGCCACAGTCCCGTTGGCTTGCCACCGGAGCACTCCACAGTCCCGTTGGCTTGCCACCGGAGCACGCCACAGTCCCGTTGGCTTGCCACCGGAGCACTCCACAGTCCCGTTGGCTTGCCACCGGAGCACGCCACTTTCCCGTTGGCTTGCCACCGGAGCACGCCACTTTCCCGTTGGCTTGCCACCGGAGCACGCCACTTTCCTGTTGGCTTGCCACCGGAGCACGCCACAGTCCCGTTGGCTTGCCACCGGAGCACGCCACTTTCCCGTTGGCTTGCCACCGGAGCACGCCACTTTCCCGTTGGCTTGCCACCGGAGCACGCCACATTCCCATTGGTTTGCCACCGGAGCACGCCACTTTCCCGTTGGCTTGCCACCGGAGCACGCCACTTTCCCGTTGGCTTGCCACCGCAGCACGCCACTTTCCCGTTGGCTTGCCACCGCAGCACGCCACTTTCCCGTTGGCTTGCCACCGCAGCACGCCACTTTCCCGTTGGCTTGCCACCGCAGCACGCCACTTTCCCGTTGGCTTGCCACCGGAACACGCCACTTTCCCGTTGGCTTGCCACCGGAGCACGCCACTTTCCCGTTGGCTTGCCACCGGAGCACGCCACTTTCCCGTTGGCTTGCCACCGGAGCACGCCACTCTCCCGTTGGCTTGCCACCGGAGCACGCCACTCTCCCATTGGCTTGCCACCGGAGCACGCCACTCTCCCGTTGGCTTGCCACCGGAGCACGCCACTTTCCCGTTGGCTTGCCACCGGAGCACGCCACAGTCCCGTTGGCTTGCCACCGGAGCACGCCACAGTCCCGTTGGCTTGCCACCGGAGCACGCCACAATCCCGTTGGCTTGCCACCGGAGCATGCCACTTTCTCGTTGGCTTGCCACCGGAGCACGCCACTTTCCCGTTGGCTTGCCACCGGAGCACGCCACTTTCCCGTTGGCTTGCCACCGGAGCACGCCACTTTCCCGTTGGCTTGCCACCGGAGCACGCCACTTTCCCGTTGGCTTGCCACCGGAGCACGCCACTTCCCCGTTGGCTTGCCACCGGAGCACGCCACTTCCCCGTTGGCTTGCCACCGGAGCACGCCACTTCCCCGTTGGCTTGCCACCGGAGCACGCCACTTCCCCGTTGGCTTGCCACCGGAGCACGCCACTTTCCCGTTGGCTTGCCACCGGAGCACGCCACTTTCCCGTTGGCTTGCCACCGGAGCACGCCACAGTCCCGTTGGCTTGCCACCGGAGCACGCCACTTTCCCGTTGGCTTGCCACCGGAGCACGCCACTTTCCCGTTGGCTTGCCACCGGAGCACGCCACTTTCCCGTTGGCTTGCCACCGGAGCACGCCACTTTCCCGTTGGCTTGCCACCGGAGCACGCCACTTTCCCGTTGGCTTGCCACCGGAGCACGCCACTCTCCCGTTGGCTTGCCACCGGAGCACGCCACTTTCCCGTTGGCTTGCCACCGGAGCACGCCACTTTCCCGTTGGCTTGCCACCGGAGCACGCCACAGTCCCGTTGGCTTGCCACCGGAGCACGCCACAGTCCCGTTGGCTTGCCACCGGAGCACTCCACAGTCCCGTTGGCTTGCCACCGGAGCACGCCACTTTCCCGTTGGCTTGCCACCGGAGCACGCCACTTTCCCGTTGGCTTGCCACCGGAGCACGCCACTTTCCCGTTGGCTTGCCACCGGAGCACGCCACAGTCCCGTTGGCTTGCCACCGGAGCACGCCACTTTCCCGTTGGCTTGCCACCGGAGCACGCCACTTTCCCGTTGGCTTGCCACCGGAGCACGCCAGTTTCCCGTTGGCTTGCCACCGGAGCACGCCACTTTCCCGTTGGCTTGCCACCGGAGCACGCCACTCTCCCGTTGGCTTGCCACCGGAGCACGCCACTTTCCCGTTGGCTTGCCACCGGAGCACGCCACTTTCCCGTTGGCTTGCCACCGGAGCACGCCACAGTCCCGTTGGCTTGCCACCGGAGCACGCCACAGTCCCGTTGGCTTGCCACCGGAGCACTCCACAGTCCCGTTGGCTTGCCACCGGAGCACGCCACTTTCCCGTTGGCTTGCCACCGGAGCACGCCACTTTCCCGTTGGCTTGCCACCGGAGCACGCCTCTTTCCCGTTGGCTTGCCACCGGAGCACTCCACAGTCCCGTTGGCTTGCCACCGGAGCACGCCACTTTCCCGTTGGCTTGCCACCGGAGCACGCCACTTTCCCGTTGGCTTGCCACCGGAGCACGCCATTTTCCCGTTGGCTTGCCACCGCAGCACGCCACTTTCCCGTTGGCTTGCCACCGCAGCACGCCACTTTCCCGTTAACTTGCCACCGCAGCACGCCACTTTCCCGTTGGCTTGCCACCGCAGCACGCCACTTTCCCGTTGGCTTGCCACCGGAGCACGCCACTTTCCCGTTGGCTTGCCACCGGAGCACGCCACTTTCCCGTTGGCTTGCCACCGGAGCACGCCACTCTCCCGTTGGCTTGCCACCGGAGCACGCCACTCTCCCGTTGGCTTGCCACCGGAGCACGCCACTTTCCCGTTGGCTTGCCACCGGAGCACGCCACAGTCCCGTTGGCTTGCCACCGGAGCACGCCACTTTCCCGTTGGCTTGCCACCGGAGCACGCCACTTTCCCGTTGGCTTGCCACCGGAGCACGCCACTTTCCCATTGGCTTGCCACCGGAGCACGCCACTTTCCCGTTGGCTTGCCACCGGAGCACGCCACTTTCCCGTTGGCTTGCCACCGCAGCACGCCACTTTCCCGTTGGCTTGCCACCGCAGCACGCCACTTTCCCGTTGGCTTGCCACCGGAACACGCCACTTTCCCGTTGGCTTGCCACCGGAGCACGCCAGTTTCCCGTTGGCTTGCCACCGGAGCACGCCACTCTCCCGTTGGCTTGCCACCGGAGCACGCCACTCTCCCGTTGGCTTGCCACCGGAGCACGCCACTCTCCCGTTGGCTTGCCACCGGAGCACGCCACTCTCCCGTTGGCTTGCCACCGGAGCACGCCACTTTCCCGTTGGCTTGCCACCGGAGCACGCCACAGTCCCGTTGGCTTGCCACCGGAGCACGCCACAGTCCCGTTGGCTTGCCACCGGAGCACGCCACAGTCCCGTTGGCTTGCCACCGGAGCACGCCACAGTCCCGTTGGCTTGCCACCGGAGCACGCCACAGTCCCGTTGGCTTGCCACCGGAGCACGCCACAGTCCCGTTGGCTTGCCACCGGAGCACGCCACAATCCCGTTGGCTTGCCACCGGAGCACGCCACTTTCTCGTTGGCTTGCCACCGGAGCACGCCACTTTCCCGTTGGCTTGCCACCGGAGCACGCCACTTTCCCGTTGGCTTGCCACCGGAGCACGCCACTTTCCCGTTGGCTTGCCACCGGAGCACGCCACTTTCCCGTTGGCTTGCCACCGGAGCACGCCACTTCCCCGTTGGCTTGCCACCGGAGCACGCCACTTCCCCGTTGGCTTGCCACCGGAGCACGCCACTTCCCCGTTGGCTTGCCACCGGAGCACGCCACTTCCCCGTTGGCTTGCCACCGGAGCACGCCACTTTCCCGTTGGCTTGCCACCGGAGCACGCCACTTTCCCGTTGGCTTGCCACCGGAGCACGCCACAGTCCCGTTGGCTTGCCACCGGAGCACGCCACTTTCCCGTTGGCTTGCCACCGGAGCACGCCACTTTCCCGTTGGCTTGCCACCGGAGCACGCCACTTTCCCGTTGGCTTGCCACCGGAGCACGCCACTTTCCCGTTGGCTTGCCACCGGAGCACGCCACTTTCCCGTTGGCTTGCCACCGGAGCACGCCACTCTCCCGTTGGCTTGCCACCGGAGCACGCCACTTTCCCGTTGGCTTGCCACCGGAGCACGCCACTTTCCCGTTGGCTTGCCACCGGAGCACGCCACAGTCCCGTTGGCTTGCCACCGGAGCACGCCACAGTGCCGTTGGCTTGCCACCGGAGCCCTCCACAGTCCCGTTGGCTTGCCACCGGAGCACGCCACTTTCCCGTTGGCTTGCCACCGGAGCACGCCACTTTCCCGTTGGCTTGCCACCGGAGCACGCCACTTTCCCGTTGGCTTGCCACCGGAGCACGCCACAGTCCCGTTGGCTTGCCACCGGAGCACGCCACTTTCCCGTTGGCTTGCCACCGGAGCACGCCACTTTCCCGTTGGCTTGCCACCGGAGCACGCCACTTTCCCGTTGGCTTGCCACCGGAGCACGCCACTTTCCCGTTGGCTTGCCACCGGAGCACGCCATTTTCCCGTTGGCTTACCACCGCAGCACGCCACTTTCCCGTTGGCTTGCCACCGCAGCACGCCACTTTCCCGTTAACTTGCCACCGCAGCACGCCACTTTCCCATTGGCTTGCCACCGCAGCACGCCACTTTCCCGTTGGCTTGCCACCGGAGCACGCCACTTTCCCGTTGGCTTGCCACCGGAGCACGCCACTTTCCCGTTGGCTTGCCACCGGAGCACGCCACTCTCCCGTTGGCTTGCCACCGGAGCACGCCACTCTCCCGTTGGCTTGCCACCGGAGCACGCCACTCTCCCGTTGGCTTGCCACCGGAGCACGCCACTCTCCCGTTGGCTTGCCACCGGAGCACGCCACTTTCCCGTTGGCTTGCCACCGGAGCACGCCACAGTCCCGTTGGCTTGCCACCGGAGCACTCCACAGTCCCGTTGGCTTGCCACCGGAGCACGCCACAGTCCCGTTGGCTTGCCACCGGAGCACGCCACAGTCCCGTTGGCTTGCCACCGGAGCACGCCACAGTCCCGTTGGCTTGCCACCAGAGCACGCCACAGTCCCGTTGGCTTGCCACCGGAGCACGCCACTTTCCCGTTGGCTTGCCACCGCAGCACGCCACTTTCCCGTTGGCTTGCCACCGCAGCACGCCACTTTCCCGTTGGCTTGCCACCGGAGCACGCCACTTTCCCGTTGGCTTGCCACCGGAGCACGCCACTTTCCCGTTGGCTTGCCATCGGAGCACGCCACTTTCCCGTTGGCTTGCCACCGGAGCACGCCACTCTCCCGTTGGCTTGCCACCGGAGCACGCCACTCTCCCGTTGGCTTGCCACCGGAGCACGCCACTTAACCGTTGGCTTGCCACCGGAGCACGCCACTTTCCCGTTGGCTTGCCACCGGAGCACGCCACAGTCCCGTTGGCTTGCCACCGGAGCACGCCACAGTCCCGTTGGCTTGCCACCGGAGCACGCCACAGTCCCGTTGGCTTGCCACCGGAGCACGCCACTTTCCCGTTGGCTTGCCACCGGAGCACGCCACTTTCCCGTTGGCTTGCCACCGGAGCACGCCACTCTCCCGTTGGCTTGCCACCGGAGCATGCCACTCTCCCGTTGGCTTGCCACCGGAGCACGCCACTTTCCCGTTGGCTTGCCACCGGAGCACGCCACTTTCCCGTTGGCTTGCCACCGGAGCACGCCACTTTCCCGTTGGCTTGCCACCGGAGCACGCCACTTTCCCGTTGGCTTGCCACCGGAGCACGCCACTTTCCCGTTGGCTTGCCACCGGAGCACGCCACTTCCCCGTTGGCTTGCCACCTGAGCACGCCACTTCCCCGTTGGCTTGCCACCGGAGCACGCCACTTCCCCGTTGGCTTGCCACCGGAGCACGCCACTTCCCCGTTGGCTTGCCACCGGAGCACGCCACTTTCCCGTTGGCTTGCCACCGGAGCACGCCACTTTCCCGTTGGCTTGCCACCGGAGCACGCCACAGTCCCGTTGGCTTGCCACCGGAGCACGCCACTTTCCCGTTGGCTTGCCACCGGAGCACGCCACTTTCCCGTTGGCTTGCCACCGGAGCACACCACTTTCCCGTTGGCTTGCCACCGGAGCACGCCACTTTCCCGTTGGCTTGCCACCGGAGCACGCCACTTTCCCGTTGGCTTGCCACCGGAGCACGCCACTTTCCCGTTGGCTTGCCACCGGAGCACGCCACTCTCCCGTTGGCTTGCCACCGGAGCACGCCACTTTCCCGTTGGCTTGCCACCGGAGCACGCCACTTTCCCGTTGGCTTGCCACCGGAGCACGCCACAGTCCCGTTGGCTTGCCACCGGAGCACTCCACAGTCCCGTTGGCTTGCCACCGGAGCACTCCACAGTCCCGTTGGCTTGCCACCGGAGCACGCCACTTTCCCGTTGGCTTGCCACCGGAGCACGCCACTTTCCCGTTGGCTTGCCACCGGAGCACGCCAGTTTCCCGTTGGCTTGCCACCGGAGCACGCCACAGTCCCGTTGGCTTGCCACCGGAGCACGCCACTTTCCCGTTCGCTTGCCACCGGAGCACGCCACTTTCCCGTTGGCTTGCCACCGGAGCACGCCACTTTCCCGTTGGCTTGCCACCGGAGCACGCCACTTTCCCGTTGGCTTGCCACCGGAGCACGCCACTTTCCCGTTGGCTTGCCACCGCAGCACGCCACTTTCCCGTTGGCTTGCCACCGCAGCACGCCACTTTCCCGTTGGCTTGCCACCGCAGCACGCCACTTTCCCGTTGGCTTGCCACCGCAGCACGCCACTTTCCCGTTGGCTTGCCACCGCAGCACGCCACTTTCCCGTTGGCTTGCCACCGGAGCACGCCACTTTCCCGTTGGCTTGCCACCGGAGCACGCCACTTTCCCGTTGGCTTGCCACCGGAGCACGCCACTTTCCCGTTGGCTTGCCACCGGAGCACGCCACTCTCCCGTTGGCTTGCCACCGGAGCACGCCACTCTCCCGTTGGCTTGCCACCGGAGTACGCCACTCTCCCGTTGGCTTGCCACCGGAGCACGCCACTTTCCCGTTGGCTTGCCACCGGAGCACGCCACAGTCCCGTTGGCTTGCCACCGGAGCACGCCACAGTCCCGTTGGCTTGCCACCGGAGCACGCCACAGTCCCGTTGGCTTGCCACCGGAGCACGCCACAGTCCCGTTGGCTTGCTACCGGAGCACGCCACTTTCCCGTTGGCTTGCCACCGGAGCACGCCACTTTCCCCTTGGCTTGCCACCGGAGCACGCCACTTTCCCGTTGGCTTGCCACCGGAGCACGCCACTTTCCCGTTGGCTTGCCACCGGAGCACGCCACTTTCCCGTTGGCTTGCCACCGGAGCACGCCACTTCCCCGTTGGCTTGCCACCGGAGCACGCCACTTCCCCGTTGGCTTGCCACCGGAGCACGCCACTTCCCCGTTGGCTTGCCACCGGAGCACGCCACTTCCCCGTTGGCTTGCCACCGGAGCACGCCACTTTCCCGTTGGCTTGCCACCGGAGCACGCCACTTTCCCGTTGGCTTGCCACCGGAGCACGCCACAGTCCCGTTGGCTTGCCACCGGAGCACGCCACTTTCCCGTTGGCTTGCCACCGGAGCACGCCAATTTCCCGTTGGCTTGCCACCGGAGCACGCCACTTTCCCGTTGGCTTGCCACCGGAGCACGCCACTTTCCCGTTGGCTTGCCACCGGAGCACGCCACTTTCCCGTTGGCTTGCCACCGGAGCACGCCACAGTCCCGTTGGCTTGCCACCGGAGCACGCCACTTTCCCGTTGGCTTGCCACCGGAGCACGCCACTTTCCCGTTGGCTTGCCACCGGAGCACGCCACTTTCCCGTTGGCTTGCCACCGGAGCACGCCACTTTCCCGTTGGCTTGCCACCGGAGCACGCCACTTTCCCGTTGGCTTGCCACCGGAGCACGCCACTTTCCCTTTGGCTTGCCACCGGAGCACGCCACTCTCCTGTTGGCTTGCCACAGGAGCACGCCACTTTCCCGTTGGCTTGCCACCGGAGCACGCCACTTTCCCGTTGGCTTGCCACCGGAGCACGCCACAGTCCCGTTGGCTTGCCACCGGAGCACGCCACAGTCCCGTTGGCTTGCCTCCGGAGCACTCCACAGTCCCGTTGGCTTGCCACCGGAGCACGCCACAGTCCCGTTGGCTTGCCACCGGAGCACGCCACAGTCCCATTGGCTTGCCACCGGAGCACGCCACTTTCCCGTTCGCTTGCCACCGAAGCACGCCACTTTCCCGTTGGCTTGCCACCAGAGCACGCCACTTTCCCGTTGGCTTGACACCGAAGCACGCCACTTTCCCGTTGGCTTGCCACCGGAGCACACCACTTTCCCGCTGGCTTGCCACCGGAGCACACCATCATCCATTTAATAAAATGATTGACCATGGTCAATCCGCGACGTGGGATTTCAGAAAAAGATGGCGGCCATTAGCGGCTCATCTGCCGCACGGAGGTCAGCGGCGATGCAGCCGGGAGATGACCGGCACTAGCGGTCAACTTCCGGCTCGCAGCAGAAGTACCCCGACCGGCGGCGCCGCTGACCTCCGTGCGGCTACCATCGGGAAATCAGCGGTTAGGGCTGCTGATCTTCCGACGGCAAGTGTGAAGGGAGGATCGGGGAGCGGCGCCACCGGTCGGGATACTTCTGCTGCGAGCAGCCGGTCATCTCCCGGCTGCTCGCAGCGGAAGTACCCGCACAGGCAGCGCCGCTCCCCTGTCCTCACTAATACGATTCGGCGGCCGCGACCAATCAGCGATATTGGCTCCAAATTTAAACACCGCTCTGCATAGAGGTCAGTGGCGATGCAGCCGGTCATCTCCCAGCTGCTCGCAGCAGAAGTACCCCGACCGGCGGCGCCGCTGACCTCCATGCGGCTACCGTCGCTAGATCAGTGGCTAGGGCCGCTTATCTCCCGACGGCAAGTGTAAAGGGAGGACCGGGGAGCGGCGCCGCCGGTTGGGATACTTCTGCTGCGAGCAGCCGGTCATCTCCCGGCTGCTCACAGTGGAAGTACCCGCTCCCCGGTTCTCACTAATACGATTCGTTGATTGGTCGCGGCCGCCGTCCGTGACCAATCACCGGTTTTGGCGCCAAATTTAAACATGCTCTCCGGTCCTCACTAACACGGTTCGCTGATTGGTCGCGGCCGGCCGCATACATATTCTAGAATAACCGATGAGTTAGAATCGGGCCACCATCTAGTTTAATATAATGGGCCACAAATTGCCTTCTAGTTATTACAAGAGGTCCTGCATAGTCTTCCATTTATTTTAATAGGCCCCATATAACCTTTCAGCATCTGAAACAACGGATACTGAAAGCCTGTGCTAGCATTTCTTCTGCGGTGTTGCTATCAGTGTGTCAAGAGTGGGAGAAGAGGGTTGCATTGACAATCCAACACAATGCGCAGTACTTTGAACACATTTTATAAGTGGTCATAAACTTGTAAAAAATTCATGAAAGAATAAAGTTATGTTAAAACCAAGCACACCATTGTATTTTCTTATGAAATTCTCAATGAGTTTGATGTGTCACATGACCCTCTTCCCATTGAAAAAAATAAAGTTAGATCCAAAATGGCCGACTTCAAAATGGCCGCCATAGTCACCACCCATCTGGAAAAGTTTCCCCCTCCCATATACTAATGTGTCATAAACAGGAAGTTGACATCACCAACCATTCCCATTTAATTTAGGTGTATCCATATAAATAGCCCACCCTGTATTATTACCATTTTTATTATTGCTGTACATACTGTAGCTTTTCATTTAATTTATTGGGCCCCATATAGGCTTCCATTTAATATAATGGGCCCCACATAGCCTTCCATTTAATATAATGGGCCCCACATAGCCTTCCATTTAATTTAATGGGGTCCACATAGCCTTCCATTTAATTTAATGGGGTCCACATAGCCTTCCATTTAATTTAATGGGGCCCACATATGTTTTTATTTAATATAAAGAGCCCCACATAAGCCCCTAATTAATATAATGGGCCCCACCTTGCTTTCCATATAAAATAATGGGTCCCACATAGCCCTCCCTTTTGTTATCATGAGCCTTACATATCACACCATTTCCCGATGGTCTGCCACCGAAGTACACCATTGGCTGCTGGGGTGCCACTGGAACACACTCTTTACAGTTGGGGTGCCAACAGAGCATACCTTTCAACATTAGCATGCCACCGGAGTACACTTTTTGCCACTGGCATGCCACTGAAGCACACCCTTTACCATTGGAGTACCATCGGGCACACCCTTTACCGTTGGCGTGCCATCGGAGAACTCTATTTCCCGTAGGCCTACCAGAGGGGCCCAATATGTGACCTTTTTTGCTTACCACTGGGGCACCCATCTTGAGCTTTTTAGCTTCCACCGGGGTGCACTCTTTGGCCTTTTAGCTTACCACCGGGGCACCCATCTTGGGCTTTTTAACTGCGACCGGGGTACACTCTGACCATTTTGCTTACCACCGGGGCACTCTTAGGCTTTTTTAGCCTGCTACCGGAGTGCACTTTTTGGCCTTATTGCTTA
Organism: Phyllobates terribilis; assembly: GCF_046119375.1. Lineage (NCBI taxonomy): Eukaryota > Metazoa > Chordata > Amphibia > Anura > Dendrobatidae > Phyllobates > Phyllobates terribilis. The sequence goes on from NW_027363283.1 coordinate 278,243, forward strand.
CCACTGGGGCGCACTCTAGGGCTTTTTAGCCTGCCACCAGGGTGCATTCTTTGGCCCCTATTGCTTACCACTGGGGCGCATTCTAGGGCTGCTCAGTCTGCCACCAGGGTCTACTCTTTGGCCTTTTTGCCATTGGTGTGCCACCAGAGCACACCCTATGACGTTGGAGTGCCACTGGAGCACACCCTTTACCTTTGGAGTGCCACCGGAACACACAATTTGCCATTGGCAAAAGTATAATGGACCCCCACATAGAATTCTATAAAGTATAATGGCCCCCACATAGCCCTCTATATAGTATAATGAGCCGCACATTGCCTTCCATGTACTATAATTTAATTTATTGGGCTCCACATAGCTTTTCATTTAATTTATTGAACCCCATATAACCTTCAATTTAATATAATAGGCCGCACTGGACTCCATTTAATATATTGGACCTGACATAGCCTTCCATTTAATAAAATGGGGCCAAAATATCCCTCTATTTAATATAATGGGCACCAAAAAGCCTTCCATGTTTTATATTGGGCACCACATAGCCCTCTATTTAATACAATTGGCCCCACTTAACCTTCCATTTAAAATATTGGGCCCCACATAGCTTTACATTTAATTTACTGGGCTCCATATAGGCTTCCATTTAATATAATGGGCCCCACATAACCCTCCATTTAATATAATGGTCCCCACATTGCCTTCCATTTATTATAATGGAGGCAAGATACATCTCTATTTAATATAATGGACAAAACATAGGCTTCCATTTAATATAATTGGCGCTACATAGCCCTTTATTTGATAAATGTGCCTCACATAGCCCTCCATATAATATGGGCCCCGCAACGCTTTCCATTTAATTTAATAGGCCTCACATAGCCCTCAATTTAATACAGAGGGCCCCACAAAACCTTCCAGATAACATAGTGGGCCCCAATATAGCTTTCTTTTTAATGTATTGGTCCCCACATAGCCCTCTATTAAATATAATGGGCTCCACATAGCCTTCCATTTAATATCATGTGCCCCACATAGAATTTATCATAATTAAATGGGCCCCGCATAGCCTTCCATTAAATATAATGGAACGCACATAGTCATCCATTTAATATAATGGGCCCCATATAGTCATACATTTATTATAATGGGCCATACGTAGCTCTCTCTTTAATATAATGGGCCCCACATAGCCATCCATTTAATATAATGGGCCCTACGTAGATGTCCCTTTAAGATAACGGGCCCCACATAGCTTTCCCTTTAATATAATGGGCCCCACATAGCTTTCCCTTTAATATAATAGGCCCCACATAGCTTTCTCTTTAATATAATGGGCCCCACATAGCTTTCCCTTTAATATAATGGGCCCACATAGCTTTCTCTTTAATATAATGGGCCCCACATAGCTTTCCCTTTAATATAATTGGCCCCACATAGCTTTCTCTTTAATATAATGGGCCCCACATAGCTTTCCCTTTAATATAATGGGCCCCACATAGCTTTCTCTTTAATATAATGGGCCCCACATAGCTTTCCCTTTAATATAATGGGCACCACATAGATTTTATTATTATATAATGGGCCCCACATAGCTTTCCCTTTAATATAATGGGCCCCACATAGCTTTCTCTTTAATATAATGGGCCCCACATAGCTTTCTCTTTAATATAATGGGCCGCACATAGCTTTCCCTTTAATATAATGGGCCCCACATAGCTATCCCTTTAATATAATGGGCCCCACATAGCTTTTACTTTAATATAATGGGCCCCACACAGCTTTCTCTTTAATATAATGGGCCCCACATAGCTTTCTCTTTAATATAATGGGCCCCACATAGCTATCCCTTTAATATAATGGGCCCCACATAGCTTTCCCTTTAATATAATGGGCCCCACATAGCTTTCTCTTTAATATAATGGGCCCCACATAGCTATCCCTTTAATATAATGGGCCCCACATAGCTTTCTCTTTAATATAATGGGCCCCACATAGCTTTCTCTTTAATATAATGGGCCCCACATAGCTTTCTCTTTAATATAATGGGCCCCACATAGCTTTCTCTTTAACATAATGGGCCCCACATAGCTTTCCCTTTAATATAATGGGCCCCACATAGCTTTCTCTTTAATATAATGGGCCCCACATAGCTTTCTCTTTAATATAATGGGCCCCACATAGCTTTCCCTTTAATATAATGGGCCCCACATAGCTTTATCTTTAATATATTGGGCCCCACATAGCTTTCCCCTTAATATAATTGGCCCCACATAGCTTTCCCTTTAATATAATGGGCACCACATAGATTTTATTATTATATAATGGGCCCCACATATCCGTCCCTTTAATATTATAGACCCCACATAGATTTATTATAATATAATGGGCCCCACATAGATTTATTATAATATAATGGGCCCCACCTAACCCTCCAGTTTATACACTGCAGTCGCTCTCTTTCTTCTCTTCTTTACCTAGTCCAGTCTTTCGTGACGACTTCCCGCCATGATTCGTCTTTGCAGTTTGCTGTCCAGGTTTCGGCTGCTCCGCACTTTTCAGCAGATCACCGCACTCCTGAAAAACAAAAATGTTACAAATATAAGCGACTTAAATAAATAATGCCACCCACTGTGCCACCAAATGCAAATATGTGCCACACTGTGCCCATGAGTATATCATTCACCGCAATGAAGTCTGCTCCACTGAGAATATAAATCAGTCACTAGCTTGTGCCCCCGTTATAAATAGTGTTGAGCGAGCACTAAAATGCTCGGGTGCTCGAAGCTCGGCCCGAGCTCGCCGTGATACTCGGGTGCTCGACCTGAGCAACGAGCCCATATTAGTCTATGGGAGACCCGAGCATTTTTGCGGCGGCACCCCCGGCAGTCTGTAGAAAGCCTAAAAAGTGCCCAAAATGATAGTGACAGTGCTCAGATGACATGGGGACAGCATGGGGATCGCCCCAGGAAGCATTTATGACCCCCAGGTCACTGTTGTCAACTATGTGTTCAGAGGTATTAAGCCACTTTTACAGGCTCATAAGAAAACGTTCAAAAACGAAAGTGAAACTTTTTTCCTGTGAAATATGTTAAGGAACATCCTTTCCAGGGTAAAGACTTGTGTATAAGGTAAAATAAATAACCAAAAACAAAAATACTCCTCCACACCTTGGGCTATGTTCACAAGTAGCATTTTTATGCGTTTTTGCACTTTTGTATTGCTTTCAACTGTGACAAATGCATTCACCAGGAAATGTCATTTTAACATTTTACAACCTTATCTGGCCATGTGCTGTGTGACACATGCATACAGTGCTGAAAAGACATGGGAACAGCATGGGGAAGCATCTCTGACTCCCAGGTCACTGCCTAAAAGTGTGCCCATCAGATGTGATCCTTGCCGCATCAGAAGATGCAGACTTGCAACTATCCCCGTGCAAGTCCTTGTCCCAGGGCAGTGTTCAATTGTACCTCCCCCATTCCTTGCAATGCAAGCGCAAATATGCAGCCAACCACCCACCCCCAGGCTGCAATACCATACTGCTAGCTTGCACTTGAAATGGGGCCTTTTAGTTTTGAGGAGGCCGAAGCTGGCCACTACCTCATGGCTGCTTCGGCAGCGAGGTATCCATACTCAGTCCCCAGCCGCCCGGCAGCCGGGTGTCCACACTCGGTCCCCAGCCGCCCCGCGGCTGGGTGTCCACACCTAGTCCCCAGCCGCCTGGGGGCAGCGGGGTGTCCATAGACAGTCCCCAGCCACCCCGATTTCTCCGCGGAACATCCCCACACACTTTTCTTAGACTGGCCTGCTTTAGGGCAGCATTGGACGAGCCCACTAGAGAACCCGACTCCATCAGGGGAGGTGAGAGTGTCAAGGTGAGGAGCATGATGATGATAGAAGTTAGCATCTGCATTGTTTTGTTGGAATGCAAGCATAAGTGTGCAACCTGCCACCAACCCACCCCCAGGCTGCAATACCATACTGCTAGCTTGCGTGCACTTGAAATTGGGCCTTTTAGGCATGTGGAGGCCGAAGCTGGCCACTACCTCATGGCTGCTGCGGCAGCGAGGTATCCATACTCAGTCCCCAGCCGCCCGGCGGCTGGGTGTCCACGCACGGTCCCCAGTCGCCAGGGGGCGGCCGGGTGTCCACACTCGGTCCCCAGCCGCCCCGCGGCCAGGTGTCCATAAACGGTCCCCAGCCGCCCCGATTTCACCGCGGAACATCCCCACACACTTTTCTTAGACTGGCCTGCTTTAGGGCAGCATTGGACGAGCCCACCAGAGAACCCGACTTCTCCGGTGGGCCCCGGCTTCTCTATCAGGGGAGTTGAGAGTGCCAAGGTGAGGAGCATGATGAGGATGATAGAAGTTAGCATCTGCTTTGTTTTCAAGGAATGCAAGCGCATGTATGTAGTAGCGGCTAGGCCTGAGGTGGTCAGCGTTTTGGTGCATATCCTACCTCCTCTGAGGATTGCTGGATGTTTTCCTGCTACTATCCAAGTTCTATGACTCTCGTTAAAACAAAGCTTCAAGTGATAAATGATGGATGAGGTAGTGGCAAAGGAGAAAGAGCAGGAGGAACAGGGACCATTCACATCAATATCAGGCCAGTCAACCACATATGTCTTGTAGGATATGTTTCTGTAATAAAAAGAGCGGTTCGGCTACACAGTTATAGGGCATACAGTGAGTGCAATGCCTACCAAAACTTTTGAGGCACTCCAATGCCCCTTGGAAATGACATGGAAGTCAGAGGGCCTTAACTAAACCTTTTTTTCCATTTATAGCAACTGGGTCTCCTGTGCACTGTTGGCCTAAGCAGTGAATGGAAGGCTTTCCAAAATTATGAGGAACTGCAATGCCCCTTGGAAATGACATGGAGATCAGAGGGCCTAAACTAACCGTTTTTCCATTTATAGCAACTGGGTCTCCTGTACACTGTTGGCCTAAGCAGTGAATGGAAGGCTTTCCAAAAATTATGAGGAACTGCAATGCCCCTTGAAACAGACGTGGATTACAGCGTACTAAAAACCTTCTACCCATTATTGGGGAGTGTGTTTCCCTTAGTTTTCACCTTTGCATTGAAAAGCAAAAGCTGACTAAAATTAGGAGGAAATGCAATGCCCGTTGGAAGAGTCGTGGAGATTAGAGGTAAGGTAATTAAAAACAACATTTCAATGCCCCTTGGAAGAGCTGTGGAGTTCAGAGTGGCTTAAGAAGACGCTTTTAATGCCCCTTTGAAGAGACGTGGAGGTCACAGTAGCTTAACAAGATGGTTTTAATGCCCCTTACAAGAGCCATACAGTACAGCATCTTAAAAACATTATTCCCATTATTGGGGAGTGGGTCTCCCATAGTATTTGCTTATGCCTTCCAAGCAAAAGCTTCCAAAAATTATGAGGAAATGCAATGCCCGTTCGAAGAGTCGTGGAGGTCCCAGTAGCTTAACAAGATGCTTTTAATGCCCCTCAGAAGAGACGTGGATGACAGAGTGGTATAACAAGACGCTTTTAATGCCCCTTACAAGAAACGTGGAGGTCAGAGTGGTATAACAAGACGCTTTTAATGCCCCTTACAAGACAACTGGAGGTCAGAGTGGTATAACAAGACGCTTTTAATGCCCCTCAGAAGAGACGTGGAGGTCAGAGTGGTATAACAAGACGGTTTTAATGCCCCTTACAAGAGACGTGGAGGTAAGAGTGGTATAACAAGATGGTTTTAATGCCCCTCAGAAGAGACGTGGAGGTCAGAGTGGTATAACAAGATGGTTTTAATGCCCCTTACAAGACACGTGGAGGTCAGAGTGGTATAACAAGACGGTTTTAATGCCCCTTACAAGAGACGTGGAGGTCAGAGTGGTATAACAAGACTCTTAATGGCCCTCAGAAGAGACGCGGAGGTCAGAGTGGTATAGCAAGACGCTTTTAATGCCCCTTACAAGAGACGCTCATTATTCTGGCATTTGGCAAATATTAAAAATTATGGTAATCGTAATTGACCTAAAATGGGAAAGGTTTATTCTGATTTCATGTCAGATGTTGAGAAAAACATGCAGATGTGTCTATTTATACAGTGTATGGAAACTTCTGATTTCAACTGTATATATATATATATATATATATATATATATATATATATAATATATACACGGCGAAGCTCACACACCACAACACCCACAGCAGAGGAACGGGCTGCACACACACCTGCTCCTGTCAGTGCTGTGAGCGCCCCTCATATCGCTGCTGGCTCTGCCCCTCATATCGCTGCTGGCTCCGCCCCTCATATCGCTGCTGGCTCTGCCCCTCATATCGCTGCTGGCTCTGCCCCTCATATCGCTGCTGGCTCCGCCCCTCATGTCGCTGCTGGCTCCGCCCCTCATATCGCTGCTGGCTCCGCCCCTCATGTCGCTGCTGGCTCTGCCCCTCACATCGCTGCTGGCTCTGCCCCTCATATCGCTGCTGGCTCCGCTCCTCATATTGCTGCTGGCTCCGCCCCTCATATCGCTGCTGGCTCCGCCCCTCATGTCGCTGCTGGCTCCGCCCCTCATATCGCTGCTGGCTCCGCCCCTCATGTCGCTGCTGGCTCCGCCCCTCATATCGCTGCTGGCTCCGCCCCTCATATCGCTGCTGGCTCCGCCCCTCATATCGCTGCTGGCTCCGCCCCTCGTGTCGCTGTTGGCTCAGGCGCTCATATCGCTGCTGGCTCTGCCCCTCACATCGCTGCTGGCTCCGCCTCTCATATCGCTGCTGGCTCCGCCCCTCACGTCGCTGTTGGCTCCGCCCCTCATATCGCTGCTGGCTCCGCCCCTCATGTCGCTGCTGGCTCCGCCCCTCATGTCGCTGCTGGCTCCGCCCCTCACATTGCTGCTGGCTCCTCCCCTCATGTTGCTGCTGGCCCCGCCCCTCATATCGCTGTTGGCTCCGCCCCTCATGTCGCTGCTGGCCCCGCCTCTTATATCGCTGCTGGCTCTGCCCCTCACATCGCTGCTGGCTCTGCCCCTCATATCACTGCTGGCTCCGCCCCTCATGTCGCTGCTGGCTCCGCCCCTCATATCGCTGCTGGCTCCGCCCCTCATGTCGCTGCTGGCTCCGCCCCTCATATCGCTGCTGGCTCCGCCCCTCATATCGCTGCTGGCTCCGCCCCTCATATCGCTGCTGGCTCCGCCCCTCGTGTCGCTGTTGGCTCAGGCGCTCATATCGCTGCTGGCTCTGCCCCTCACATCGCTGCTGGCTCCGCCCCTCACGTCGCTGTTGGCTCCGCCCCTCATATCGCTGCTGGCTCCGCCCCTCATGTCGCTGCTGGCTCCGCCCCTCATGTCGCTGCTGGCTCCGCCCCTCACATTGCTGCTGGCTCCTCCCCTCATGTTGCTGCTGGCCCCGCCCCTCATATCGCTGTTGGCTCCGCCCCTCATGTCGCTGCTGGCCCCGCCTCTTATATCGCTGCTGGCTCCGCTCCTCTCATCGCTGCTGGCTCTGCCCCTCATATCACTGCTGGCTCCGCCCCTCATGTCGCTGCTGGCTCCGCCCCTCACATCGCTGCTGGCTCCGCCCCTCACATCGCTGCTGGCTCCGCCCATCAGCCGCTCACAGTCCTCAGCAATATGGAGACATCCGCACTGATCAGAATCCTCAGGGGCGTGGCCTGTCACTGTAGTCACACAAGGGTTGTCATGGAGATCTCAAGGGAAGGCAGGTGGGCGGGGCTTAGAGCAGGAAGTAGAAGCCGTGCAGTGTGATTGGCTCCTTACCTTCTGCCAGTAATGGAGCAGATATATGGCTCCTATATAATGGAGGGGGCTCAGGAGGGGTTCCCCACCCAAAAGGTCAGGGGATAAATAATACTGGACATGAGCGAGGGCAGGAGGACATTATTCTATATTGTAAGAAATCTGATTTCTTCTTTCCTCACAGTTTTTCCTGTGCAAGGCCACATGTATTGTGCGATAATCTGTGAATATGGGGGGATCTGCTCCTCACATCCACATCAATCCCCCCACGTCTGAGCTCTCCCTTACAGGGGTCTTCTGCTCTGCACATTGATGCCGTCTCCATGGAGATGACATCATGGCTGGTACATGCGGATCTCCCCGATGGGACCCTCATGTATCTGGAGGACGAGGCACTGCTGCTCCTCGGGGAGAGGGGGCACAATTCCTGTACACATGATACAGGGGCTTCTGCCATCTCTGGGCTGAGAATAATGCTGGCAGCGCGCAGTCTACATGATGTGAGGATTACAAGTCTGCAGTCACAGAGAGTCACACAGGTGACTGCAGCCTTCAGCTTCACACCGGACAATCCCTTTAAATACATGTATATTGGTCTAAAAAGACTTTTTACTATTTTGCTTCATGTAACATTTGCTCTGTTCGGCCTTTACCAGCTTTTTGTTTCCCAGCAGCACATTGATGGCTGCAGAATGAGTTAACTTGAGATTCAGTCAGTGAGCTCCTTATGATGTGGAGTTTCCAGCTCTTTTATTTCTGCGATGATTTATGACTGCATCAGAGATCAGCCCAACTTTCATGCTGGTCTGTGAACATAATCAGCACAGAGAAGGTCAGAATGAGCTCACTGATAAATTCTCAGTGAGCTCATTCTGCAACTAGCAATGCAAAGGAAATAAAAAAGCCAAATTGTTTATGAAACGTTATTGAAAAAATATTTGTATGTATATATTTAGCCCAAAATGTCTGAGTGTCCATATCCTTAGTACCAGCACAGCTGAGGATTTGGTACAATCAGGGGCGTACATAGGAATCATGGGGCCCCATAGCAGAAGTTCTAATTGGGCCCCCCCCCAAAAAATTTTTTTTAAAAATGTAAATAATTGTCGGGGTCGCAGAAGATCAGATCTCACAACCTTCCAGCCTTTACATAGTAATTTTCCTCCTGCTGAAGTCCTAGATCCCTTTTTCATTGCCCATAAAGTGTGGTGCCAACAAAAGTGCCCCCCAAACACGGTATGATACCCCCATGGTGAATTCCTCCATATGCACAGTATAATGACCCTACTGTACCCCACCTCAACTCCCAGGGTAAAGTATGATCCCCCAACTGCCCCACACCTCTCCACACTCCATAGAGTATAATGCATTCGCCATGGTCCTCCACACAGTACAAGACTCTCGCCATGGTTCTCCACGCAGTATAATGCACTCCCTCGTGGTCCTCCACGCAGTATAATGCACTCCCTCGTGGTCCTCCACGCAGTATAATGCACTCTCACGTGGTCCTCCACACAGTACAATGCACTCCCCCATGGTCCTCCACACAGTACAATGCACTCCCCCATGGTCCTTCACACAGTACAATGCACTCCCCCATGGTCCTCCACACAGTATAATGCACTCCTCCATGGTCCTGTACGCAGTATAATGCAGTCCCCCATAGGGTAAAATGCAGCCCCCCCCAACACCCGTAGGGTAAAATGCAGCCCCCCCCCCCCCCCCCTGTAGGGTAAAATGCAGCCCCAGTCCTCCAGTATTATCAGTACACACTGATTTAAAAAATAAATACATACTTACCGCTCCTCGTTCCCCGCTGCTTCAGTCTCTGCAGCTGATCACCTCAGCAGCTGCCAGCTCCACTGTCTGACACAGCGTGGCGCGTCATCATGCCGCTGCGTCAGACGCAGAGGAGGAATGATGGGAGAGGGAGTGTCACATGATGCTCCCTCCTCCAGGTTTTCGTGGGCCCCGGGCGAAAGAGTCTCAGTGGCCCCTTTAACACATCCAACCATTCATGATACACAGATACAGCAGAGAAATTATAGATATAGATATAGTACAATGCCAAAAATGTCACTGACTTCTTACATTTCATGAGTGATATCTATTGTAAATTCTACAATAGCTCAGAAACCGGTGAATCCTCACAGCGCACAGTGCAGACCGGACAGTATAGTCCTCCATACAGTGTTATGGCACCACTGAGTCCTCCATACAGTATTATGGGCACCACATAGTCCTCCATACAGTATTATGAGCCCCATATAATGCTCCATACAAAATACTGGATCCCATATAATTCACCATAGAGAATACTGCCTGGTCCCCATGTAATGCCATATGCAGGCTGGACCCCATACAGAGGCCCCACAAGCCCGCTGCATCCTCTCCGGGGCCCCCACAAGCCGGCTGCATACCCCCGGGGCCCCCACAAGCCTGTAGCACCCCCCCCAGAGCCCCCACAAGCCTGCAGCATCCCCCCCAGAGACCCCACAAGCCTGCAGCATCCCCCCCAGAGCACCCACAAGCCCGCAGCATTCCCCCCTAGAGCACCCACAAGCCCGCAGAATCCCCCCCAGGGCCCCACAAGCCCGCAGCATCCCCTTAGGGCCCCCACAATCCTGCAGCATCTCCCCGGGGCCCCCAGAAGCCCTGGACCGTACCTGCATCACCACCAGTAAAGGTATTGAAGTTTACCCTTGTGTGTGTGCCTGTACTTCCTCTGGGACCGTCCTGCCGTCTCCCTCCTGCTTCCACCATCTTTCTACACCTCTACACTGCCCTGAGGCCTGCTCCACCTGTGGGGAGCCGTCCCATCATAGCTGCCCCTAACATCAGCCTCAGTGGACTGTCGCAGCGCTGGTAACCTCTTACCAGAATCCACAGGTGGCGTCACGACAAATTCCCCTATAAGCATTCCCCCCCTTTTGAGTGACCGCCCTGAGCCACGGACCGGGCCAGCCACCGTGATATCCCCCGGCAACCAGAGGCCCGGCTGCCGAGTGCCCCACGGCCCTGGGGGCGAGTCACTATGCACAGTGGTTCATGAATTAATATTCACAGTGACCCTCCATCCTGTGATTAAAAGGGTCCGTACATTTGACACCTCCGTCTGACTCCCACAGTCTCCTCCGCACAGATCGATATTAAGATGGCCACCGCAATGGCATGGGGAGTGCAGCGGTGAGTCCAGAGCACAGCTCCTCGCTCTAAAATGCCCATCAGAAAGAAGAGGTCAGTCATTTATTTTCTATGAGCGCTCTATTATCCTATTTATCAAACATCAGCACTACAAGAATCCGTCCTGAGCCGTGCTGGGATCTTTGAACGTGGGCCCCCGGGAGGATCGGGCCCCTCATGGTGGAGCAGATCACACTCATTATAATCCATCACTGATAGAAGATACATAAACAACAACACAGGATGATTGTAAAACAGTGAGGTAATATTTTATTGAGCCACCAAACACACAATAAACATATCGAACAGTCCCAGCAAATACCTAATATGGTGCAAATTACAGAGTCTCACCCTTCCGCTGACTCGCCGGGATTAAAGCAGCTGCCAATCCGAGGGGATTCTGGGGCTGACTACCCCCACCAATGGCACCCCCACCAAAGAGCACCCACAAAGAGGAGGTAACAACAAGCTTAGAAAGCTGACAGTCCATTGAGGTACGTGGCCAGGAGACCAGAAAGTTCCAACCTGGCTTCTCCGAACATATCCATGGAACTAGGTGACCGGAAGGTCCCGACTTGGCTTTTTCCGAGCATATTCACGAGTTCCAGGTGGCCGGAGTGTCCCAACCTGGCTACTACAAACATCTCCATGGGACCAGGTGACTGGTGGTCCCAACCTGGTTTTCCCAGATGTATCCATGGGTTCTATAGTAGTCAATGGAGCAGATCTGTATTCCTCCAGCCAGGGCTGTGGTCCCTTAAGCTGGCATCCTGTAGAAACCAAATCTGTGTCCCTCTTAATGGATTCATGGTGTTCTGTAGAGCTGTCCCATAAAGTGTTCCTGGCAGTGGTTTTGTAAAAAGACTCCTTTATGTAGTTCACAACTGTCCTTCTTCAAGACTTCATTCACAGGTCAAGAGAAAGGGGTGGTGTTACTAATTCTCATTACTGGAGCATCCACAGTTCATCCCCCAATGTTGACTTGCAAACATTGCAAACATTGAAGGATAAACTATAAATTCCGAAACAATGCAAGTCAACAAATTGCATGGACTTCTAAAATGGTAATCAACATATTTAGCAAACATCCATTGTTCAAAGAGCCTGCGTCCCTGTATTGCAAAGATAACAGTACAATAAACCAGAAGAGTTGATATAAGAGGTAAATAACCATTTATCAATTAACAAATATCACTTCAACCTACAAGATGAGTCAACATTCGGACTAATGACAAAAGATCATGTGCGTTGACCAACCGAAGAAAGAAACACATAAATTCAATAGTTAATAATTCAGGCAATAGTCTATCATTCTGGGCCTATGGAATTTACAGCTGGATAATTACGATTAAATGCTGTGTCGTCACAGGCCCCTTTAGTTTTAGGGACTGGCAGTTTACAGTTGCTCTCCCACTAGTTCATCCTTCTTCCCTTTACTCCGTTTCAATAAAATATTTGGAAATATACAAAGTAAAAACTCAAATATAATTTTTTTTCTTACATTAAAACTTGATTTTATTAAAATAAACCCCCCAAAAACAAGAACAAAAAAACTAAACCTGATTAACATCGCAGAGAACAACAATCCAAACTGTACAACGATCACATGATTTATCCGGCACAAAAAACAGCATAAGAATAAAATAGTAATAATTAATGGCAAAATTGTAGCTTTTGTTCATTTTGTCTCTATACTGCACGATAAACACTGGAAAGAAAAAATATAAGAACCATTCCTGGGGTTTTGCCATTGAATGCTGGAAAAAATAAAAAAACATCAGCAGAATTGTTTTTTTATTAATCTCACGCAAAAGAAAAATGGAATAAAAATTATAAAAACTTTGTCTGTTCCCCAAAATGTTACCAGTGAATCCTATAGCTGCTCCGCATGGACCCAAACTGGTAAACTAAAAACTCCTGCATGCCCCGTGTGTGTGTGTGTATGTATATATATACATACACATATATATATACTCCTCTGTACTATATACACGACAGAGCTCACACACCACAACACGCTCCGCTGCGGCGCCACAAAAAGAGCGGACCTGGCTGCACACACACCTGCTCCTGTCACCTGTATACACAGTTGAAACCAGAAATTTACATACACTATATAAATGTTAGAACCCTCCTGTTTGTTTTTTCCATCTTGTGTTTTGCGGTCACAAGACCATCTGCCTTTATATTCCAGCTCCGCCCTTTTGGCTGTGTTGGACTTCAGTGTTGTTTGACTGCTTTGCTAGCCAGGTGCTTCTGTGCCTTTCTCTGTCAGTTCGCTTGGTCCTTCTGGGACCTCTAGTACCTTTTTGTCAGTTTATCTTTTTGTGTTCTGTAACAACTTCTCTGTTTAGGAGATGTCCCATTTTTGTTCCAGTCCTTAGTTCTTTTAGGGACCCCTCTCCTTTATGCTATAGGTCTTCGTTCAGACTAGCCGAGGACTAAGGCGGGTCTGTTCGCTAGGAACAGGCAGCCCGCTACATCGTAGGGATTCAGCTTAGTCTTACTGTAGGGATAGCTTTCTCCTTTCTTTCCTTAGTACTTGTTGCAGATCATAACAATAAAAAGACACATATGCATGTTTTTCTCAATATCTGACATGAAATCAGAATAAACCTTCACGTTTTAGGTCAATTAGTATTACCATAATTTTTAAGATTTGCCAAATGCCAGAATAATAAGAGAGAGAGAATGTTTTAAAGCATTTTTATTACTTACTGCAAAGTCATAAGTTTACATACACTAATATTGCTATACCTTTAAAAAATTCTGGACTGCCCATATGATGATGTCATGTGTTTGGAAACTTCTGATAGCTTTTTTGGCAACATCTCAGTTAATTAGAGACACACCTGTGGATGTATTTTAATGCACACCTGAAACACACTGCTTCTTTGTGTAGCATCATGGGAAAGTCTAAAGAAATCAACCAAGATATCAGGAAGAGAATTGTGGACTTGCACAAGTCTGGCGCATCCTTGGGTACAATTTCAAGATACCTGAAGGTGTCTCGTTAATCTGTACAAACAATTATATGCAAGTACAAACAAGATGGGAATGTCCAGCCATCATACCGCTCAGGAAGGAGACGGGTTCTGTGTCCCAGAGATGAACGTGCTTTGGTCCGATATGTGCATATCAAGGACAAAAGCAAAAGATCTTGTGAAGATGATAGGGGAAGCTGATAAGATTGTGTCAATATCCACAGTGAAATGAGTTCTGTATCAATATAGGCTGAAAGGCCACTGTGCCAGGAAGAAGCCATTACTCCAAAAGAAAGCTAAAAAAGCCAGATTAATGTTTGCAAATGCACACAGGAACAAAGACCTTAATTTTTGGAGACATGTCCCGTGGTCTGATGAAACTAAAATTTTACTTTTTGGGCATAGTGACCATCGTTACTTTTGGAAGAAAAAAGGAGAAGCTTGGAAGCCTAAGAACACCATCCCAACTGTGAAACATGGGGGTGGCAGCATCATGTGGGGTTGATTTCCTGTAGGAGGGACTGGCGATAGCGCCCCTCACAGGCATCACGTGACCCCCCGGCTGCAGCCGCCTCTTTCTTCCGCTGATGTCACGTCAAATGAGGGGTGACATTAGAGTCGCGGACCCCGCGGTGGATGCTGGGCTGTGGGCGGGGGTTACCCCGCACGTCCCACCCTGCATCCTCCGCGCCCCACTCCCAATGAATGAGGAGAGGGAAAGAGGGAAACTTTTGACTTAGCAGTAAGTAATAAAAATGTCCTAAAACATTCTCTCTCTCTCATTATTCTGGCATTTGGCAAATATTAAAAATGATGGTAATCCTAATTGACCTAAAATGGGAAAGGTTTATTCTGATTTCATGTCAGATATTGAGAAAAACCTGCAGATGTGTCTATTTATACAGTGTATGGAAACTTCTGATTTCACCTGTGTATGTATATATATATATATATGTGTATATTATATACACGGCGAAGCTCACACACCACAACACCCACAGCAGAGGAACTGGCTGCACACACACCTGCTCCTGTCAGTGCTGTGAGCGCCCCTCATATCGCTGCTGGCTCCGCCCCTCATGTCGCTGCTGGCTCCGCCCCTCATATCGCTGCTGGCTCTGCCCCTCACATCGCTGCTGGCTCCGCCCATCAGCCGCTCACAGTCCTCAGCAATATGGAGACATCCGCACTGATCAGAATCCTCGGGGGCGTGGCCTGTCACTGTAGTCACACAAGGGTTGTCATGGAGATCTCAAGGGAAGGCAGGTGGGCGGGGCTTAGAGCAGGAAGTAGAAGCCGTGCAGTGTGATTGGCTCCTTACCTTCTGCCAGTAATGGAGCAGATATATGGCTCCTATATAATGGAGGGGGCTCAGGAGGGGTTCCCCACCCAAAAGGTCAGGGGATAAATAATACTGGACATGAGCGAGGGCAGGAGGACATTATTCTATATTGTAAGAAATCTGATTTCTTCTTTCCTCACAGTTTTTCCTGTGCAAGGCCACATGTATTGTGCGATAATCTGTGAATATGGGGGGATCTGCTCCTCACATCCACATCAATCCCCCCACGTCTGAGCTCTCCCTTACAGGGGTCTTCTGCTCTGCACATTGATGCCGTATCCATGGAGATGACATCATGGCCGGTACATGCGGATCTCCCCGATGGGACCCTCATGTATCTGGAGGACAAGGCACTGCTGCTCCTCGGGGAGAGGGGGCACAATTCCTGTACACATGATACAGGGGCTTCTGCCATCTCTGGGCTGAGAATAATGCTGGCAGCGCGCAGTCTACATGATGTGAGGATTACAAGTCTGCAGTCACAGAGAGTCACACAGATGACTGCAGCCTTCAGCTTCACACCGGACAATCCCTTTAAATACATGTATATTGGTCTCAAAAGACTTTTTACTATTTTGCTTCATGTAACATTTGCTCTGTTCGGCCTTTACCAGCTTTTTGTTTCCCAGCAGCACATTGATGGCTGCAGAATGAGTTAACTTGAAATTCAGTCAGTGAGCTCCTTATGATGTGGAGTTTCCAGCTCTTTTATTTCTGCGATGATTTATGACTGAATCAGAGATCAGCCCAACTTTCATGCTGGTCTGTGAACATAATCAGCACAGAGAAGGTCAGAATGAGCTCACTGATAAATTCTCAGTGAGCTCATTCTGCAACTAGCAATGCAAAGGAAATAAAAAAGCCAAATTGTTTATGAAACGTTATTGAAAAAATATTTGTATGTACAGTACAGACCAAAAGTTTGGACACGTCTTCTCATTTAAAGATTTTTCTGTATTTTCATGACTATGAAAATTGTACATTCACACTGAAGGCATCAAAACTATGAATTAACACATGTGGAATTATATACTTAACAAAAAAGTGTGAAACAACTGAAAATATGTCTTATATTGTAGGTTCTTCAAAGTAGCCACCTTTTGCTTTGATGACTGCTTTGCACACTCTTGGCATTCTCTTGATGAGCTTCAAGAGGTAGTCACCGGAAATGGTCTTCCAACAATCTTGAAGGAGTTCCCTGAGATGCTTAGCACTTGTTGGCCCTTTTGCCTTCACTCTGTGGTCCAGCTCACCCCAAACCATCTCGATTGGGTTCAGGTCTGGTGACTGTGGAGGCCAGGTCATTTAGCGTAGCACCCCATCACTCTCCTTCTTGGTCAAATAGCCCTTACACAGCCTGGAGGTGTGTTTGGAGTCATTGTCCTGTTGAAAAATAAATGATGGTCCAACTAAACGCAAACCGGACGGAATAGCATTCCGCCGAAAGATGCTGTAGTAGCCATGCTGGTTCAGTATGCCTTCAATTTTGAATAAATCCCCAACAGTGTCACCAGCAAAGCACCCCCACACCATCACACCTCCTCCATGCTTCACGGTGGGAACCAGGCATGTAGAGTCCATCCGTTCACCTTTTCTGCGTCGCACAAAGACACGGTGGTTGGAACCAAAGATCTCAAATTTGGACTCATCAGACCAAAGCAGATATTTCCACTGGTCTAATGTCCATTCCTTGTGTTCTTTAACCCAAACAAGTCTCTTCTGCTTGTTGCCTGTCCTTAGCAGTGGTTTTCTAGCAGCTATTTTACCATGAAGGCCTGCTGCACAAAGTCTCCTCTTAACAGTTGTTGTAGAGGTGTGTCTGCTGCTAGAACTCTGTGTGGCATTGACCTGGTCTCTAATCTGAGCTGCTGTTAACCTGCGATTTCTGAGGCTGGTGACTCGGATAAACTTAGCCTCAGAAGCAGAGGTGACTCTTGGTCTTCCTTTCCTGGGGCGGTCCTCATGTGAGCCAGTTTCTTTGTAGCGCTTGATGGTTTTTGCAACTGCACTTGGGGACACTTTCAAAGTTTGCCCAATTTTTCAGTCTGACTGACCTTCATTTCTTAAAGTAATGATGGCCACTCGTTTTTCTTTACTTAGCTGCTTTTTTCTTGCAATAATACAAATTCTAACAGTCTATTCAGTAGGACTATCAGCTGTGTATCCACCTGACTTCTGCACAACACAACTGATGGTCCCAACCCCATTTATAAGGCAATAAATCCCACTTATTAAACCTGACAGGGCACACCTGTGAAGTGAAAACCATTTCCCGTGACTACCACTTGAAGCTCATCAAGAGAATGCCAAGAGTGTGCAAAGCAGTCATCAAAGCAAAATGTGGCTACTTTAAAGAACCTAGAATATAAAACATATATTTTCAGTTGTTTCACACTTTTTTGTTAAGTATATAATTTCACATGTGTTAATTCATAGTTTTGATGCCTTCAGTGTGAATGTACAATTTTCAAAGTCATGAAAATACAGAAAAATCTTTAAATGAGAAGGTATGTCCAAACTTTTGGTCTGTACTGTATATATATAGCCCAAAATGTCTGAGTGTCCATATCCTTAGTATCAGCACAGCTGAGGATTTGGTACAATCAGGGGCGTACATAGGAATCATGGGGCCCCATAGCAGAAGTTCTAATTGGGCCCCCCAACAAAAAAATGTAAAAATGTAAATAATTGTCGGGGTCACAGAAGAGCAGATCTCACAACCTTCCAGCCTTTACATAGTAATTTTCCTCCTGCTGAAGTCCTAGATCCCTTTTTCATTGCCCATAAAGTGTGGTGCCAACAAAAGTGCCCCCCAAACACGGTATGATACCTCCATGGTGAATTCCTCCATATGCGCAGTATAATGACCCTACTATACCCCACCTCAACTCCCAGGGTAAAGTATGATGACACCAACACAGTATGAACCCCCAACTGCCCCACACCTCTCCACACTCCATAGAGTTAAATGCACTCACCATGGTCCTCCGCACAGTATAAGACTCTCGCCATGGTCCTCCACACAGTGTAAGGCACTCGCTATGGTCCTCCACGCTTTATACTACACTCCCATGGTCCTCCACGAAGTATAATGCACTCCCTCGTGGTCCTCCACACAGTATAATGCACTCCCTTGTGGTCCTCCACGCAGTATAATGCACTCCCACGTGGTCCTCCACACAGTATAATGCACTCCCCCATGGTCCTCCACACAGTACAATGCACTCCCCCATGGTCCTCCACACAGTATAATGCACTCCCCCATGGTCCTCCACACAGTACAATGCACTCCCCCATGGTCCTCCACACAGTACAATGCACTCCCCCATGGTCCTCCACACAGTATAAGACACTCGCCTTGGTCCTCCACTCAGTATAATGCATTCCCCCATGGTCCTGTACGCAGTATAATGTAGCCCCCCATAGGGTAAAATGCAGCCCCCCCCACCCGTAGGGTAAAATGCAGCCCCAGTCCTCCAGTATTATCAGTACACACTGATTTAAAAATAAATACATACTTAGCGCTCCTCGTTCCCCGCTGCTTCAGTCTCTGCAGCTGATCACCTCAGCAGCTGCCAGCTCCACTGTCTGACACAGCGTGGCGCGTCATCATGCCGCAGCGTCAGACGCAGAGGAGGAATGATGGGAGAGGGAGTGTCACATGATGCTCCCTCCTTATTTCTTTGAGCAGTGTATATATATATATATATATATATATATATATATATATATCTATGAGCCCCAAACCTAAACCTTTGCAAATATATATATATACATACGCTACCGTTCAAAAGTTTGGGGTCACCCAGACAATTTTTTTTTTCCATGAAAACTCATACTTTTATTTATCAAATGAGTTGAGAAATGAATAGAAAATAGTCCAGACATTGACAAGGTTAGAAATAATGATTTTTATTAGAAAGAATAATTTCTGCTTCAAACTTTGCTTTCGTCACAGAATGCTCCTTTGCAGCAATTGCAGCATTGCAGATCTTTGGCATTCTAGCTGTTAATTTGCTGAGGTAATCTTGAGAAATCCCCCCCCCATGCTTCCTGAAGCCCCTCACACAAGTTGGATTGGCTTGATGGGCACTTTTTGCGTATCATACGGTCAATCTGATCTGATCCCACAACAGCTCAATGGGGTTGAGATCTGGTGACTGCACTGGCCACTCCATTACAGATAGAATACCAGCTGCCTGCGTCTTCCCTAAATAGTTCATGCATAATTTGGAGGTGTGCTTTGGGTCATCTTCCTGTTGTAGGATGAAATTGGCTCCATTCAAGCGCTGTCCACAGGGTATGGCATGGCGTTGCAAAATGGAGTGATAGCCTTCCTTATTCAAAATCCCATTTATCTTGTACAAATCTCACACTTTACCAGCACCAAAGCAACCCCAGACCATCACATTACCTCCACCATGCTTGACAGATGGCGTCAGGCACTCTTCCAGCATCTTTTCAGTTGTTCTGCATCTCTCAAATGTTCTTCTGTGTGATCCAAACACCTCAAACTTTGATTCGTCTGTCCATAAAACTTTTTTCCAATCTTCCTCTGTCCAATGTCTGTGTTCTTTTGCCCATATTAATCTTTTCCTTTTATTAGCCAGTCTCAGATATGGTTTTTCTTTGCCACTTTGCCCTGAAGGCCAGCATCCCGGAGTCGCCTCTTCACCGTAGACTTTGACACTGGCGTTTTGCGTGTACTATTTAATGAAGCTGTCAGTTGAGGAGCTGTGAGGCGTCCATTTCTCAAACTAGAGACTCTAATGTATTTGTCTTGTTGCTCAGTTGTGCAGCGGGGTCTCCCACTTCTCTTTCTACTCTGGTTAGAGCCTGTTTGTGCTCTCCTCTGAAGGGAGTAGTACACACCGTTGTAGGAAATCTTCAGTTTCTTGTCAGTTTCTCACATGGAATAGCCTTCATTTCTAAGAACAAGAATAGACTGTCGAGTTTCACATGAAAGTTCTCTTTTTCTGGCCATTTTGAGAGTTTCATAGAACAAACAAATGCAATGCTCCAGATTCTCAACTAGCTCAAAGGAAGGTCAATTTTATAGCTTCTCAAATCAGCCAAACCGTTTTCAGCTGGGCTAACATACTTGTGCAAGGGTTTTCTAAACATCCATTAGCCTTCTTACACAGTTAGCAAACACAATGTACCATTAAAACACTGGAGTGGTGGTTGTTGGAAATGGGCCTCTATACACCTATGTAGATATTGCAATAAAAACAAGACGTTTGCAGCTAGAATAGTCATTTACCACATTAACAATGTATAGATAGTGTTGAGCGATACCTTCCGATATCAGGAAATATCGTATCGGATTGGATCGGACCGATACTCAAAAAGTATCGGATATCGCCGATTCCGATACCGGAAACCAATGCAAGTCAATGGGACAGAAATATCGGAATGAAAATAAACCCTTTCTTTCCTTGTAGGTTAATTCTACTTGAAGTAAAACAACTAAGAATAATGTAGAATGTATTATGCGAAAAGCCGGCAATTCATCAGCGCATACACCGATACCCGACAATTTACAACAGAAAGAATAGAGCTTCACACATAGATTAGATAGATAGAAACATGTCAGTCACATATATATGAAGTACAGTGACAGTGCTGCTTAATGTACTTGTCATTTAGTGCAAAGGATTTATTAAAAAAAATATTAGTGTTTTCTTGTACCGTCTCTTTAAAAAAGCCGGCCGGCAATTCAGCAGCGGTACCCGACAATTTAGAAAAGAAGGAATAGAGAATCATACATAGATTAGATAGATAGAAACATGTCAGTCACATATATAAGAAGTACAGTGACAGTGTTGCTTACTGTACTTGTCATTTAGTGTTAAAATAAAGGATTTATTTAAAAAAAAATTGGCGTGGGGTTCCCCTTAATTTTAGTCTCTAGCGGAGGTTAAGCAGACGGCTGGGGCAGATGTTTGAAGCCTGGGAAGGGGGTAATACCCACGGAGCTTCCCAGGCTGCTAATATCAGCCCCCAGTGGAATACTTAGCCTTTTCTAGCTATTAAAATGGGGGACCCCCCAAAAAAAATGACGTGGGGTTCCCCCTAATTTAATAGCTAGCAAAGGCTAGGCAGACAGCTGGGGGCTGATATAAATAGCCCAGGAAGGGTGCCATGAATATTGGCCCCCTCCCAGGCTAGAAACACCAGCCGTCAGCCGCCCCAGAAATGGCGCATCCATAGGATGCGCCAATTCTGGCACTTAGCCTCGCTCTTCCCACTGCCCTGTAGCGGTGGCAGTGGGGTAATAGGGCTGGGGTTGATGTCAGCTTATAATACCAGCTGACATCAAGCCCAGGTTAGTAATGGAGAGGCGTCTATAAGACTCCCCCATTACTAACCCCATAGTCAAAGTTAAAAAAAAAAACACAAACACCCAGAATAAAGTCCTTTAATTGAAATAAACACACAATTCTTTATTGTTCTAAATTAAACTATACTTACCATCACGCCCATTCCAGCTGAAGCCAACGATCTCCTGCAATAAAAGAAAAATAATAAAGCAACCTCATCCTTACCTTTCCATGTTTCCCACGATGGCTCCAGCTCTGCTACATCGAGATGACAGGCTGGACCGCAGCAGAACGCTGCCATCCAGCCTGTCATCCCGCAGACACTGAGAAGCGCAGGCATGCTTGCGCTCCTCAGTGTCTCTCTGTGACGTCATCCAGATGAGCCGAGTTCATGTCCAATGAACTCAGCTCACCTCATGCACGTCACTGACAGCGTGGGAAAATTCACACGCTGAAGCGCTGAGTGCAGGAGAATTTTCCCACGCTGTCAGTGACGTGCATGAGGTGAGGTCATGTCCAATGAACTCAGCTCACCTCATGCACGTCACTGACAGCGTGGGAGAATTCTCACGCTGAAGCGCTGAGTGCAGGAGAATTTTCCCACGCTGTCAGTGACGTGCATGAGGTGAGCCGAGTTCATTGGACATGACCTCACCTCATGCACGTCACTGACAGCGTGGGAAAATTCTCCTGCACTCAGCGCTTCAGCGTGAGAATTCTCCCACGCTGTCAGTGACGTGCATGAGGTGAGCTGAGTTCATTGGACATGAACTCGGCTCATCTGGATGACGTCACAGAGAGACACTGAGGAGCGCAAGCATGCCTGCGCTTCTCAGTGTCTGCGGGATGGCAGCGTTCTGCTGCGGTCCAGCCTGTCATCTCGATGTAGCAGAGCTGAAGCTGTCGTGGGATCCATGGGAAGGTAAGGATGAGGTTGCTTTATTATTTTACTTTTATTGCAGGAGATCGTTGGCTTCAGCTGGAATGGGCGTGATGGTAAGTATGGTTTAATTTAGAACAATAAAGAATTGTGTGTTTATTTCAATTAAAGGACTTTTTTCTGGGTGTTGTGTTTTTTTTAAATACTTTACTAGAAATTCATGGTGGTCATGTCTAATATTGGCGTGACCCCATGAATTTCGGGCTTAGGGCCAGCTGATAATGCCAAGCTGGCCTTAACCCCTTTATTACCCAGTGAGCCACCGCACCAGGGCCCTGGATGAGCTGGGTACAGCGCCTGAAGATGGCGCTTCTATGAACGCGCCATTTTCCGGGGCGGCTGCGGACTGCAATTTGCAGCGGGTGGGGCCCAGAAAGCTTGGGCCTCCCTGCGCTGCAGATTCCAGCCCCCAGCTGCCTAGTTGTACCTGGCTGGACACAAAAATAGGGCGAAGCTCCACGTATTTTTTTTTTTAATTATTTCATGAAATTCATGAAATAATTAAGAAAAAAAGGGCTTCCCTATATTGTTGTGTCCGGCCAGGTACAAATAGGCAGCTGGTGGTTGGGGGCAGTCCGTTCCTGCCTGCTGTACCTGGCTGGACACAAATATAGTGCGAAACCCCACATCAATTTTTTTTTAATTATTTCATGAATTTCCTGAAATAATTAAAAAAAAATTGCCCTGGGGCTTCGCACTATATTTGTGTCCAGCCAGGTACAGCAGGCAGGAACGGGCTGCCCCCAACCACCAGCTGCCTATTTGTACCTGGCCGGACACAACAATATCGGGAAGCCCTTTTTTAAAAAAAATATTTCATGAAATAATTTAAAAAAAAAATACGTGGGGCTTCTCCCTATTTTTGTGTCCAGCCAGGTACAACTAGGCAGCTGGGGGCTGGAATCTGCAGCGCAGGGAGACCCAAGCTTTCTGGGCCCCACTCGCTGCAAATTGCAGTCCGCAGCCACCCCAGAAAATGGCGCGTTCATAGAAGCTGGATGCTGTACCTGGCTGGCATACAAAAATATGGCAAAGCCCACGTCAAAATTTTTGGGAAAAATTAATTAAGAAATAAATAATAATTTAGGGACTGCATCTTTATTAACTCCTCAAATGTCATTTAGTGTTAAAATAAAGGATTTATTTAAAAAAAAAAATGGCGTGGGATGCCCCATAATTTTAGTCTCTAGCGGAGGTTAAGCAGACGGCTGGGGCAGATGTTTGAAGCCTGGGAAGGGGGTAATACCCACGGAGCTTCCCAGACTACTAATATCAGCCCCCAGCTGAATACCTAGCCTTTACTAGCTATTAAAATGGGGGACCCCCCAAAAAAAATGACTTGGGGTCCCCCCTATTTTAATAGCTAGCAAAGGCTAGGCAGACAGCTGGGGGCTGATATTAATAGCCCAGGAAGGGTGCCATGAATATTGGCCCCCTCCCAGGCTAGAAACACCAGCCGTCAGCCGCCCCAGAAATGGCGCATCCATAGGATGCGCCAACTCTGGCACTTTGCCTCGCTCTTCCACGCTGCCCTGGTGCGGTGGCAGGGGGTAATGGGGCTGGGGTTCATGTCAGCGCCAGCTGCCATGAAGCCCAGGTTAGTAATGATGGGCGTCTATAAGACACCCCCATTACTAACCTACAAAGTGTTAAAAAGAAAACACACACTACACCCAGAAAAAAATAATTTATTTGAAATAAAACACACCATTTTATTTAATTCTTAGTTTACTAAAAAAAAATAGTTACCTGTCCACGTTCCTGCGCTGATCTCCCATGCACAGCTGTCACATCTGGAGATGGTGACAGCTGTGCATGGCTGCTGTAAGCTCACACTGCCGGGAACACGTCCGCTCTCGGCAGCGGGAGCCACTGACTGAGGTCACCGGAGTGCATTCAGGCAGCGTAGCTCCGGAGACCTCCTTTACGGCACTGCTGTACCGTGGGAATTTCTCACGATACAGCAGGGCCGTAAAGGAGCTGACCGGAGCAGCGCTGCCTGAACTCCAGTGAACCCGCTTATGCAATGACGGGGCTGCTTTACGGCCCCATCATTCTAGCGGCGGCAGCGGTTCAGAGCGGTCACATTCTATGTGGCTGCTCTGAACTGGAGATCATCGTGGGACACTCGTGGACTACTACGGAGGGGTAAGGATAAGGTTGTGGTTTATTATTTTATATTTTATTACAGGAGATCGATGGCTTCGGGGAATTAGGTGTCTAGGTGAGTATAGGTGTAGTTTTTTATTTTTTACTTTATTTTAGGTGGCGATCGGCGGGGACAGGTAATGTATAAACTAATTTATTGTAGGCAACCACTGGCCACCAATGACATGTATTTAAAATTTATTGGGGACACAGTAGGGCAATTTATATATCAGGATCAGGCTGATGGGAACTACTGCTCCCATCGAGCTGATCCTGCTGGCACGAGTGGACGGGGGACAGACATAGGCCGATGTCTGCCTGCACGCACACACCCGCAGACATCGCACAGACACCGCGCACACCCGCACACATCGCACAGAAACCGCGCACACCCACACACACTCGCAGACATCGCGCAGACACCGCACAGACACCGCACACACCCGCAGACACCGCACAGACACCGCGCACACCCGCACAGACACCCACACACACCAATCATGACCGGTCTGGGAGGTGAGGCTGACCTGTGCGGCCGTTGGAAAGTTCATGTGAGTTCATGCAATGCAGTGAAGCATGAACTCACATGAACCCTCTGAGGGCACCGCGGCGACTTCAAATGAACAGCTGATCGGCATCACCTGATACCTCAGCTGTTCATTTGAAATAACCGGCGGGAAAGCGCAGCACAGAACGGAAAAGCCGGCGGTGAAGTCTTTTCACTGCCGGCTTCCCCGCCCGGGTCCTTCGCTCCCCGCTCCTTTGTGCTGCACTCCCCGCCCGGTCCTAGCTTACGATCGGGATGGGAGGTGGCGAGGGGAGCGGAGGATTGGGGTGGGAGGCTGCGGGGAAGCAGTATGGGGCTGTGTGATTGTTTAAAAGCCGGCGGCTTTTTACCGCCCGCCGGCTTTTAAACAATCAGGAGAATTCTCCCACGCTGGGATGGCATTCTGATGACAGGCTGGATCTCAGCTGAGCGCTGCCATCCAGCTTGTCATCCTTCAGAGACACTGCAGAGCGCAGGCATTATGGGAACTTCCGATTCCTGTATTCGATATTGTAAAAGTATCGGAATTAAGTATCGGAATTCCGATACCGCGAATATCGGCCGATACCCGATATTTCAGTATCGGAATGCTCAACACTATGTATAGAGTGTATTTCTGATTCATTTAATGTTAGCTTCATTGAAAAAAAATGTGCTTTTCTTTCAAAAATAATGAAAGGTCAATACATTTCCAGGAGGAACAATATGGGAACATCAATAAAAAAAAAATATGTTCCAGAATAACTATTTCCCATGTTGTTCCTCTTGAAATGTCTTCACCTTACATTTCCAGGAGGAACAACATGGGAACAGAAAAAAAAATATGTTCCAGAATTGTTATTTTATAGGTTGCGTCAGTGAGGCGTGTCCCTACACAATGTCCCTGTCCAATCACGGCTGACAATGTTAGTCACGCCCTATTATAAGGTAAATACATTTCCAAGAGGAACAACAGGGGGAATGTCTATTTTAGAACACATTTTGTTTTTTATTTTTTTATTTATTTTTGCTGTTCACCTGTTGTTCCTCCTGGAAATGTACTAACCTTACAACAGGGCGTGACTAACATTGTCAGTAGTGATTAGAGAGGGTCATTCTGTGTAGAGACACGCCCCATTGACACACCGACTTACTTTTCAATAGGGCGTGGCTATCGTAATCAGCAGCACTGATAGGACAGAAACATTCTCAAAGACAAAGGAACGGTAACATGAAGTTGTCAATTTGGTCATACATTTCCAGGAAGAATAACAGAGGAAAAATATTCCCAAATTATTGTTTTTTTGGGGGAAGTATCAGTGATATGTCAGGACAGATCCTTTATGTAAATCCAATGCACTAAACTATAACATTGTCGATTTAGTCATACATTTCCAGGAAGAATAACAGAGGAGTGGCACAATTTTAAGAAGAAAAAAAAAATGCTGCAAAATCCATCTCACTAACCTATAACATTGGGCCAATAAAATACCTGAAATGCTGGAAATAAGTGTCATTTTGGATCAAATACTGATTAATTCTCCTGTCTTGTCCTCTGTTATTCCTCTTGGAAATGTGTGCATCAATTAATAACTTGGCACAATCATTCCCATTTAAAACAGAGTGTGACTAATATTGTCAGTACTGATTGGACACTCATGAATAATGGAACGATAAGACCCAGTTGCCTATTTAGTCATTTCCAGGAGGAATAATAGAGGAACGGCACTTTTTTTTTTAAAGTCAAATTCTTTTCACTGATCTATATAACAATGGGCCGATAAAGTAAAATAAAATTTTAAAATATTTTATCTAAATAATGATTATTTCTCCCGTCTTGTCCCCTCAAATTTTTTGAGTCACTCAATTAGTGCAGAAGTTGGAGAGACTTTAGGTGCAGTATTTCCTACATGCCAGGGTGGGGGGGGGGGGGGCGCTGCGTCCTGGCACTATGGGGTCTGGGAATAGTGCAGATTCCCTGGTGGTCACAGACAGGGGTTAGTCCTGACCGGGCACTTGACTCAGTGACAAGGACAGATATAGCCCTGGATGTAGAACTCTACTTTGTGCATTTCCTCTATAATTCCTCCTGGAAATGTAAGAACTTTACTTTGTGCATTTCTTCTGTAATCATTCCTGGAAATGTAAGAACTTTACTTTATGCACTTCCTCTGTAATCCCTCCTGGAAATGTAAGAAATTTACTTTATGCACTTCCTCTGTAATCCCTCCTGGAAATGTAAGAACGTTGTGCATTTCCTCTGTAATTGCTCCTGGAAATGTAAGAACTTTACTTTATGCACTTCCTCTGTAATCCCTCCTGGAAATGTAAGAACTTTACTTTATGCACTTCCTCTGTAAATCCTCCTGGAAATGTAAGAACTTTACTTTGTGCACATCCCCTGTAATCCCTTCTGGAAATGTAAGAACTCTACTTTGTGCATTTCCTCTATAATTCCTCCTAGAAATGTAAGAACTTTATGCACTTCTTCTGTAATCCCTCCTGGAAATGTAAGAACTTTACTTTTTGCACTTCCTCTGTAAATACTCCTGGAAATGTAAGAACTCTACTTTGTGCACATCCCCTGTAAATCCTCCTGGAAATGTAAGAATGTTGTGCATTTCCTCTGCAATTCCTCCTGGAAATGTAAGAACTTTACTTTATGCTCTTCCTCTGTAAATCCTCCTGGAAATGCAAGAACTTTACTTTATGCACTTCTTCTGTAATCCCTCCTAGAAAAGTAAGAACTCTACTTTGTGCACTTCCTCTGTAATCCCTCCTGGAAATGTAAGGAATCTACTTTCTGCACTTCCTCTGTAATCCCTCCTGGAAATGTAAGAACTTTACTTTGTGCACTTCATCTGTAATCCCTCCTGGAAATGTAAGGACTCTACTTTGTCCACTTCCTCTTTAATTACTACTGGAAATGTAAGAACTTTACTTTATGCACTTCCTCTGTAATCCCTCCTGAAAATGTAAGAACTTTACTTTATGCACTTCCTCTGTAATCCCTTCTGGAAATGTAAGAACTTTACTTTATGCACTTCCTCCGTAATCCCTATTGGAAATGTAAGAACTTTCCTTTATGCACTTCCTCTGTAATCCCTCCTGGAAATGTAAGAAGTTCTTACATTTCCAGGAGGGATTGCAGAGGAAATGCACAAAGTAGAGTTCTTACTAAGAACTCTACTTTGTGCATTTCCT
Organism: Phyllobates terribilis; assembly: GCF_046119375.1. NCBI lineage: Eukaryota > Metazoa > Chordata > Amphibia > Anura > Dendrobatidae > Phyllobates > Phyllobates terribilis. The sequence continues at coordinate 306,621 of NW_027363283.1, forward strand.
CTATAATTCCTCCTGGAAATGTAAGAACTTTACTTTGTGCACTTCTTCTGTAATCATTCCTGGAAATGTAAGAACTTTACTTTATGCACTTCCTCTGTAATCCCTCCTGGAAATGTAAGAAATTTACTTTGTGCACTTCCTCTGTAATCCCTCCTGGAAATGTAAGAATGTTGTGCATTTCCTCTGCAATTCCTCCTGGAAATGTAAGATCTTTACTTTATGCACTTCCTCTGTAAATCCTCCTGGAAATGTAAGAACTTTACTTTATGCACTTCTTCTGTAATCCCTCCTAGAAATGTAAGAACTTTACTTTATGCACTTCCTCTGTAATCCCTCCTGGAGATGTAAGAACTTTACTTTCTGCACTTCCTCTTTAATCCCTCCTGGAAATGTAAAAACTCTACTTTGTGCACTTCCTCTGTAATCCCTCCTGGAAATGTAAGAACTCTACTTTGTGCATTTCCTCTATAATTCCTCCTGGAAATGTAAGAACTTTACTTTATGCACTTACTCTGTAATCCCTCCTGGAAATGTAAGAACTTTACTTTATGCACTTCCTCCGTAATCCCTACTGGAAATGTAAGAACTTTCCTTTATGCACTTCCTCTGTAATCCCTCCTGGAAATATAAGAAGTTCTTACATTTCCAGGAGGGATTACAGAGGAAATGCACAAAGTAGAGTTCTTACTAAGAACTCTACTTTGTGCATTTCCTCTATAATTCCTCCTGGAAATGTAAGAACTTTACTTTGTGCACTTCTTCTGTAATCATTCCTGGAAATGTAAGAACTTTACTTTATGCACTTCCTCTGTAATCCCTCCTGGAAATGTAAGAAATTTACTTTGTGCACTTCCTCTGTAATCCCTCTTGGAAATGTAAGAATGTTGTGCATTTCCTCTGCAATTCCTCCTGGAAATGTAAGATCTTTACTTTATGCACTTCCTCTGTAAATCCTCCTGGAAATGTAAGAACTTTACTTTATGCACTTCTTCTGTAATCCCTCCTAGAAATGTAAGAACTTTACTTTATGCACTTCCTCTGTAATCCCTCCTGGAGATGTAAGAACTTTACTTACTGCACTTCCTCTTTAATCCCTCCTTGAAATGTAAAAACTCTACTTTGTGCACTTCCTCTGTAATCCCTCCTGGAAATGTAAGAACTCTACTTTGTGCATTTCCTCTATAATTCCTCCTGGAAATGTAAGAACTTTACTTTATGCACTTACTCTGTAATCCCTCCTGGAAATGTAAGAAGTTTACTTTATGCACTTCCTCTGTAATCCTTCCTGGAAATGTAAGAACTCTACTTTGTGCGTTTCCTCTATAATTCCTCCTGGAAATGTAAGAACTTTACTTTATGCACTTCCTCTATAATCCCTCCTGGAAATGTAAGAACTTTACTTTATGCACTTCCTCTGTAAATACTCCTGGAAATGTAGGAACTCTACTTTCTGCACTTCCTCTTTAATTCCTCATGGAAATGTAAGAACTTTACTTTATGCACTTCCTCTGTAATCCCTCCTGGAAATGTAAGGACTCTACTTTGTGCACTTCCTCTGTAATCCCTCCTTGAAATGTAAGAACTTTACTTTGTGCCCTTCCTCTGTAAATCCTCCTGGAAATGTAAGAACTTTACTTTATGCACTTCCTCTGTAATCTCTCTTGGAAATGTAAGAACTTTACTTTATGCACTTCCTCTGTAATCCCTCCTGGAAATGTAAGAACTTTACTTTATGCACTTCCTCTATAAATCCTCCTGGAAATGTAAGAACTTTACTTTGTGCACTTCCTCTGTAATCCCTCCTGGAAATGTAAGAACTCTACTTTGTGCATTTCCTCTATAATTCCTCCTGGAAATGTAAGAACTTTATGCACTTCTTCTGTAATCCCTCCTGGAAATGTAAGAACTCTACTTTGTGCACTTCCTCTGTAAATACTCCTGGAAATGTAAGAACTCTACTTTGTGCACTTCCTCTTTAATTCCTCATGGAAATGTAAGAACTTTACTTTATGCACTTCCTCTGTAATCCCTCCTGGAAATGTAAGAACTTTACTTTTTCCACTTCCTCTGTAAATACTCCTGGAAATGTAAGAACTCTACTTTGTGCACATCCCCTGTAATCCCTCCTGGAAATGTAAGGACTCTACTTTGTGCACTTCCTCTGTAATCCCTCCTGGAATTGTAAGAACTAGTGTTGAGCTAACATGCTCGACACTGCTCGGTAATCGCCCGAGCATCACGCTACTCGGGATGTTTGGCGAGCACCGAACATTTCCGGGTTACTCGGGCGGGAGCTCGGGTCTCCGCCCTGCATGTTTGGCGCTCTTTACAGAGCCAATGAACATGCAGGGATTGCCAGCCAGTCACTGTAATGCTGCAGCCATGTTGGTTGTGGGCATTACAGTGATTGGCTGGCTGCACAGCGTCACCTCGAGTATTTAAAACGGGGCGCCGCCATCTTGGACACAGTCGCTCCGGATTAGACAGTGTAGGGACAGCGCTGCTGATTTAGGGAGAGATATAAACTGCGAAATAGCTAGTGTAGGGTCTGTAAAGGCTGCCAGAACAAACAAACAGTCCTTTTCAGGACTAATATCCATCCCAGATACCAGGCAGGCAGGCTGTATAGGAGACACAGTGGTTATACCAGCAAACGCTGCATTACAGTCCTGTGTGCTCCTGTTGCTGAAATTGCTGGACTTAGCACCAGGTGTCGGGGGCCAGGAAAAATCCTTTTTTTTTCATCTAAATCATCCTTTTTTTTTCCTCCTTCACACTGTACAAATACCCGTCTTATTAACCTTTTGGTGTCCCCCCCCCCCAAAAAAAAGCGTGTCTCTGATTTTTCAGACACAAATATAACTGTTGAAAATAGTCTGGTGTAGGCTAGAGAAACAGAAGTGTTGTTTTGCACTTCCATGGTTCAAACCTCTGTATTATCCATTTTGGGCCATTTGTATCTAAAAAAAAAACAGTTTGAGTGTGTCGCTCACTGTTCAGACACAAATATCTCTATTTAAAAAAGTGTGGTATACCCCAGTAAACAATAACTGTGGTTTTCCTCTTCCACGGTTCTAATCTACTCTTTATTACCCTTTTCCATTGATAGTGCAAGTGTAAGCTATTTTACTTCATTTACAATGGGCAAGGCGCGTGGCAAGGGACGTGGAAGTGGACGTTCTGGTGATGGTTCGTACAGAGGACGGGGCCGTGGCCAAGGTGAAAATGTGCCACAACCAACAGCCATATCTTCTCGCTCCCACTTCTTGACCGAATTACTAGGGAAGCACAGAACAACACCAGTATTGAGAACTGATCAGTGTGAACAGGTTATTAATTGGATAGCAGATAATACTTCCAGTTACCTGGGCACCACCACCTCCGGTCTGTCTTCCACACGGTCAACTCTTAGTAGCCGTGAGTCTCGACCGCATACTCCTCCTCACCCTGATGCTCCTTCCTCCCACCATGCCGAGTGTCGTCAGACAGCAAGTGATCCCACACTTGGACACTCTGAAGAGCTGTTCACTGGTCCATTTCCTTATTTGGGCCCCTCGCTGATCGTCAGACAGCAAGTGATCCCACACTTGGACACTCTGAAGAGCTGTTCACTGGTCTATTTCCATATTTGGGCCCCTCGCCTGATACGCTTGAAGTGGTGGAAGAGGAGATCCCATGTTGCGATGCCCAAATATTTGAACAGCCACGGCCACAGGAAGTCGACGTTGGCAATCTGTCACAAGAGGTGGATGATGACGAGACACAATTGCCAGGAAGTGAGGAGTAGGATCGTGGTGCGCAAGTGGAAGAGGAGGAGGTGGTGGATGATCTAGTAACTGACCCAACGTGGCAGGAGGACATGCAGAGTGAGGCCAGCAGCACACAGGGGGATGGCGGCAGAGTACCCCAACAGGCAGGAAGAAGCAGTGTGGTGGCCGCAGACAGAAGGCAGGCAACCGTTCCCCGTAACACCAACACGAGGGACGTTGCCAGTACAAGCGGTAGGTCTTCCAGAGTCTGGAATTTTTTTAAAGACTCTGCTGATAACCCCAAAAAGGCCATATGTTCCACCTGCCATGCCAGCATCAGCAGGGGTGACAAAACTACCAGCCTGACCACCACCAGCATGATCAGGCACATGGCAGCAAAGCACCCGACTTTGTGGGGCGAAACCCAGGGTCCACGACCAGTGTCAGCGGGTGTCACCACTGCTTCTTCCACTGTTGTACGTGCAATAGAACCCCCTGTTGTGTGTGCAAGGCAATCCCCTGTCCATACTGCATGTAAAGGTGCCCCCTCCTCTCAGTCTTCACTTGTTATGGCAGTTTCTCAAGAAACAGCATCAACGTCCACGTCCCACTGCAGCGTTCAATTGTCCATATCCCAGACCTTTGAACGAAAGCGGAAATTCGCAGCTAACGCCCCACAGGCCACAGTCCTAAATTCGCACATTTCACGACTGCTTGCATTGGAAATGCTGCCTTTTAGGCTGGTGGAAACGGAATCCTTCCGCAATCTTATGGCGGTGGCCGTCCCTCGGTACTCGGTCCCCAGCCGACACTATTTTGCCCGGTGTGCCATCCCCGCACTACACAAGCACGTGTCCCAAAGCATCTGCCGTGCCCTCAACAACGCAGTTACTGGGAGAGTCCACCTGACAACGGACACTTGGACAAGTGATTGTGGCCAGGGACGGTACCTCTCTCTGACGGCACACTGGGTAAACATAGTGGAAGCCGGGACCCAGTCGGACCTTGGGACGGAACACATCCTCCCCACACCGAGGATTGCGGGCCCTATGTCAGTCAGAGTTGCCCCCACAGTGTACAGCTCCTGCGCATCCTCCTCCTCCTCCTCATGTTCAGCCTCCATCTCAGATATCACCACATCAGTTACAAGCTGGAAGCATTGCAGTACTGCCTCCGCCAAGCGGCAACAGGCTGTGCTGAAACTCATAAGCTTAGGTGATAAACCTCACACTGCTTGTGAGTTGTGGACAGCTGTGAAAGAGCAGGCAGAACTGTGGCTGAGACCGCTGAACCTACATCCCGGCATGGTCGTGTGTGACAATGGCCGTAACCTGGTGGCGGCTCTGAGGCGAGGTGAGATCACACACGTACCATGCCTGGCTCATGTGCTTAACTTCGTGGTTCAGCGGTTTCTTAAATTGTACCCCGAGTTGCCAGATCTGCTCGTGAAAGTACGCCGCCTGTCAGCTCATTTTCGCAAGTCGGCTACAGCTTCCGCCGCCCTTGCTGTGTTGCAGCAGCGTTTGCAGCTTCCGGCACACCGACTGGTGTGTGATGTCCCCACACGTTGGAACTCTACCCTCCACATGTTGCAAAGGATTTGTGAGCAGAAGAGAGCAGTTGTGGAGTACCAGCTGCAACAAGGCCGTCGATATTCAGGTCAGACTCCACACATAAGACCTCAGGAGTGGACCTGGATGTCTGACATATGTACCATCCTGACAAGCTTTGAGGAGGCCACCAAGATGGTGAGTGGCGATGAAGCCATCATTAGTGTCAGCATCCCACTTGTCTGTCTTTTGCAACGCTCTCTGCAGAGAATTAAAGAGGACGCATTGCAGCCAGAGTATGATGAGATGGATCAAGAAGCCGTAGCGGGCGATTACACACAGCCCAGCCTCATCTCATCCCAACGTGCATTGGGGGACAATGAGGGAGAGGAGGAGGAGGAGGAGGAGGAAGAACAGGAGCTGCTATCATGCGTTGTAGACGGTAGTACCTGTACAAGTGTCATACCGTCGGTTCAGCGTGGGTGGCCTGAGGACAGGGGGGAGGAGGAAGAGGAGGAGGAGAGCATGGTCAGTCGTCATCTTGGTGAGGACACGGAAATCTTGCCCGTTACCAGTCTGGCACGCATGGCTGACTTTATGTTACGGTGCCTTAACCGTGACCCTCACGTTGTCAAAATGTTGGGTGACAGTCATTACTAGTTGGTGACACTTGTAGACCCCCGCTACAAGGAGAACTTTCACTCTCTTATTCCTGAGGTCGAGAGGTCTACAAAAATGGGGCAGTACCAGAAGGCCCTTGCTGCAGAACTCTTAAAAAAATTCCCATCTGAACACGCTAGCGGCAGAGGTCACAGTTCGTTGCCCAACCAAGGCATACAGGCGAGAGAGATGCAACTCCAATCCAGCAGAGGCAGGGGAACACTGTCAACGTTCTGGGACAGTTTTCTGACACCCGCCCAGCTTACAGGCCCTGAGGCGCGGGGTACTCTCACAAGGAGTGGAAAGTTTCAAAAGATGGTGAGGGAGTACCTTGTCGATCGTACCAGCGTCCTCCGTGATTCCTCTGTGCCTTTTAATTATTGGGTATCCAAGCTGGACACTTGGAATGAACTCGCTCTGTGCGCCTTGGAGGTCCTGGCCTGCCCTGCCGCTAGCGTGTTATCGGAGCGTGTTTTTAGTGCCGCTGGGGGAATTATAACTGATAAGCGCACTCGCCTGTCAACTGACAATGCTGACAAGCTGACCCTTATCAAAATGAACAAGGGCTGGATTGGGCCAGACTTCTCATCACCACCAAATGACAGCAGAGTAACATAAAGTCAAATCCACTGTGTTATTTTGGGAAGTGTATTCACATGCACCGCTTCACACCCACACATGGGTATACGCTTCCTCGTTTCGGCTGTTTTATCTTCTTCTCCTTATCCTCAGCCTCCACCACCACTATACCACCAGGGTGCCAGCATTGAAAGTTCCTCCGTCCTTATTTTTGGCAGCTTTTGCTTGGAAAGCATAAGCAAATACTATGGGACACCCACTCCCCAATAATGGGACTTATGTTTGTAATATGCTGTACTGCATGGCTCTTGTAAGGGGCATTGCAAGTTGCTCCGTCCTAATTTTTGGCAGCTTTTGCTGGGAAAGCATAAGCAAATACTATGGGACACCCACTCCCCAATAATGGGACTTATGTTTGTAATATGCTGTACTGCATGGCTCTTGTAAGGGGCATTTCAAGTTGCTCCGTCCTAATTTTTGGCAGCTTTTGCTTGGAAAGCATAAGCAAATACCATGGGACACCCACTCCCCAATAATGGGACTTATGTTTGTAATATGCTGTACTGCATGGCTCTTGTAAGGGGCATTGCAAGTTGCTCCGTCCTAATTTTTGGCAGCTTTTGCTGGGAAAGCATAAGCAAATACTATGGGAGACCCACTCCCCAATAATGGGACTTATGTTTGTAATATGCTGTACTGCATGGCTCTTGTAAGGGGCATTTCAAGTTGCTCCGTCCTAATTTTTGGCAGCTTTTGCTTGGAAAGCATAAGCAAATACCATGGGACACCCACTCCCCAATAATGGGACTTATGTTTGTAATATGCTGTACTGCATGGCTCTTGTAAGGGGCATTGCAAGTTGCTCCGTCCTACTTTTTGGCAGCTTTTGCTGGGAAATCATAAGCAAATACTATGGGACACCCACTCCCCAATAATGTGACTTATGTTTGTAATATGCTGTACTGCATGGCTCTTGTAAGGGGCATTGCAAGTTGCTCCGTCCTAATTTTTGGCAGCTTTTGCTGGGAAAGCATAAGCAAATACTATGGGACACCCACTCCCCAATAATGGGACTTATGTTTGTAATATGCTGTACTGCATGGCTCTTGTAAGGGGCATTGCAAGTTGCTCCGTCCTAATTTTTGGCAGCTTTTGCTTGGAAAGCATAAGCAAATACCATGGGACACCCACTCCCCAATAATGGGACTTATGTTTGTAATATGCTGTACTGCATGGCTCTTGTAAGGGGCATTGCAAGTTGCTCCGTCCTAATTTTTGGCAGCTTTTGCTGGGAAAGCATAAGCAAATACTATGGGACACCCACTCCCCAATAATGTGACTTATGTTTGTAATATGCTGTACTGCATGGCTCTTGTAAGGGGCATTGCAAGTTGCTCCGTCCTAATTTTTGGCAGCTTTTGCTGGGAAAGCATAAGCAAATACTATGGGACACCCACTCCCCAATAATGGGACTTATGTTTGTAATATGCTGTACTGCATGGCTCTTGTAAGTGGCATTGCAAGTTGCTCCGTCCTAATTTTTGGCAGCTTTTGCTGGGAAAGCATAAGCAAATACTATGGGAGACCCACTCCCCAATAATGGGACTTATGTTTGTAATATGCTGTACTGCATGGCTCTTGTAAGGGGCATTGCAAGTTGCTCCATCCTAATTTTTGGCAGCTTTTGCTTGCAAGGCATAAGCAAATACTATGGGACACCCACTCCCCAATAATGGGACTTATGTTTGTAATATGCTGTACTGCATGTGATGCGCCCCCTGGGCCGTGTGTACACGTGTGTGGGATACCCGGTGCCGGATCTCTGGGGTCTGTAGTCTCCGTGGCGGTGACCCGGTCCCGTGTCTCAGGCTGGTCAAACCAATGGCAGTCTTTCTTAGGTTTTGAGGTTAATTTTCCGACTGCGCCACCCGTGGATTGCGGTCAGGGATTACCACCGCTGCGAGGCAGACCGCTGAGGCTGGTGTTGTGTGCGCAGCATAGAATGGGATAACTCCCCTCGGGAGGAGTATAGCCTCAGGGCAGTGAGTGTGGATGATGTGGGTGATGGTGCACGAGTGCAGCAGGAACGACTCAGAGTCTTTGCAGTGCAGTTCAGGGTCTTTACTGATGATTATAAGGTAGACCCTCCCGGGAGTACTGGCTAGCATAAGAGGCCTGATCAGTCTGTGAGCAAGCAGGAGTTCCCCTGGCCAGGTGGAGTTGTAGGCCTCCCCGTCTGTCTGCACTCTTCCTGGCTACCTTGCTGTAAGCGGGTAGAAGTAGCCCACGTCCCTGAGTGTACCGTGTAGTGCTCACCCGTATGGCTGGTGACTTGGGGCCTTCTGTTTGCCTCCGCTCCACGACGGCGGTGCTGGTCCCTTGCTTGTGACTGAGCCTCCGGGCTTCTATGGCCAGAGGACCTGAAATCCCCTGCCGGCTGGTTTCTGCTGCTGGATATATAAGTCCTCACAGCTTTGGACTCCTGTGTCCGGTTCCTATTGTCTTCTGCCAGGGCGAGCTCTGCTCAGCTTCCAGCCCCTGGTCTTTAGCTCCTAGCTCCTACAGAGCTCCTTGCTGTTACTTTCCCTTGCTCTCACTCTGACTCTGACTGTTCTCTGACTCACTCAACCCCGCCCCAGATCCAGTTTATAAGGGCAGAATACTCCCCTCCCAGGACTGGGGCAGGAGGATGTTGCATGTTTAAGGGATCCTGACCAGGAAACCTCCCACTTGCTCTCCGACGTAATATCTCTATTACTGTGGTGACCAGACCCCTGGGGTGCCACACATGGCTCTTGTAAGGGGCATTGCAGTTCCTCATAATTTTTGGAAAGTCTTCCATTCACTGCTTAGGCCAACAGTGAACGGGAGACCCAGTTGCTATAAATGGAAAAAAAGGTTTAGTTAACGCCCTCTGACCTCCATGTCATTTCCAAGGGGCATTGGAGTGGCTCGAAATTTTTGGTAGGCATTGCACTCACTGTATGCCCTATAACTGTGTAGCCGAACCGCTCCTTTTGTTACAGAAACATATCCTACAAGACAAATCTGGTTGACTGGCCTGATATTGATGTGAATGGTCCCTGTTCCTCCTGCTCTTTCTCCTTTGCCACTACCTCATCCATCATTTATCACCTGAAGCTTTGTTTTAACGGGAGTCATAGAACTTGGATAGTAGCAGGAAAACATCCAGCAATCCTCGGAGGAGGTAGGATATGCGCCAAAACGCTGACCACCTCAGGCCTAGCCGCTACTACATACATGCGCTTGCATTACAACAAAACAAAGCAGATGCTAACTTCTATCATCCTCATCATGCTCCTCACCTTGGCACTCTCAACTCCCCTGATGGAGAAACCAGGGCCCACCGGAGGAGTCTGATAGTCCGGTGGGCTCGGCCAATGCTGCCCTAAAGCAGGCCAGGCTAAGAAAAGTGTGGGAAAGGTTACCAGGACAAATAGGGGTGGCTGGGGACCGAGTATGGACACCCAGCCACCCCCTGGAGGCCTGGGAGCAAGCGGGGACACCCAGCCACCAGGCGGCTGGGGACTGAGCATGGATACCAGGCCGCCGACACAGCCATGGCGTGGTGGCCAGATTCCGCCTCCACATGCCTGAAAGGCCCAATTTAAAGTGCAAGCAAGCAGTATGGTATTGCAGCCTGGGGGTGGGTGGGTGGCAGGCTGCATACTTGCGCTTGCATTGCAAGGAATGGGAGAGGTACAATTGAACACTGCCCTGGGACAAGGACTTGAATGGGGATAGTTGCAAGTGTGCAACGACAGGTGCAAGGTGGGAGGCATCTTCTCATGTACCATGAACAGGGGTTTGGCATGCACACACTACAGCGGAATAGGCTCTCCTTCCCACTAAATGCATTGGGGAGGGCACAGGTAATGTTTTGGTATACTCGCTTAATCTTATGTATAAGGCACACCAGGACAAATATGGTCGGCTGGGGACTGAGTATGGATACCTCGCTGCCGAAGCAGCCATGAGGTAGTGGCCAGCTTCGGCCTCCTCCAAACTAAAAGGCCCCATTTCAAGTGCAAGCTAGCAGTATGGAATTGCAGTCTGGGGGTGGGTGGGTGGCAGGCTGCACACTTACACTTGCATTAAAAGAAAACATAGCAGATGCTAACTTCTGTCATCATCATCATGCTCCTCACCTTGGCACCCTCAACTCCACCGATGGAGAAGTCAGGGCCCACCGGAGGAGTCTGTTTCTCTGGTGGGCTCGTCCAATGCTGCCTAAAGCAGGCCGGGCTAAGAAAAGTGTGTGGGGGGATGTTCCAAGGAGAAATAGGGGCGGCTGGGGACCGTTTATGGACACCCGGCTGCCCCCAGGCGGCTGGGGACCGTGTGTGGACACCCGGCCGCGGGGCAGCTGGGGACCGAGTATGGACACCCGGCCGCCGGGCGGCTGGGGACTGAGTATGGATTCCAGGCCGCCAACACAGCCATGACGTGGTGGCCAGATTCCGCCTCCACATGCCTAAAAGGCCCAATTTCAAGTTCAAGCAAGCAGTATGGTATTGCAGCCTGGGGGTGGGTGGGTGGCAGGCTGCATACTTGAGCTTGTATTGCAAGGAATGGGGGAGGTACAATTGAACACTGCCCTGGGACTAGAACTTGCATGGGGATAGTTGCAAGTTTGCATCTTCTGATGCGGTAAGGATCACCTATGATGGGCACACTTTTAGACAGTGACCTGGGAGTCAGAGATGCTTCCAGGGGTCTTCCCCATGCTGTTCCCTTGTCTTTTCAGCACTTTATGCATGTGTCACACAGCACATGGCCAGATAAGGTTGTAAAATGTTAAAATGACATTTCACGATGAATGCATTTGTCATAGTTGAAAGCAATACAAAAGTGCAAAAACGCATAAAAAATGCTACTTGTGAACATAGCCGAAGGTGTGGAGGAGTATTTTTGTTTTTGGTCATTTATTTTAACTTATACACAAGTCTTTTCCCTGGAAAGGATGTTCCTTAACATATTTCACAGGAAAAAAGTTTCACTTTCGTTTTTGAACGTTTTATTGTGAGCCTGTAAAAGTGGCTTAATAACTCTGACCACGTTGTTGACAACAGTGACCTGGGGGTCAGAAATGCTTCCTGGGGCGATCCCCATGCTGTCCCCATGTCATTTTAGCACTGTCACTATCGTTTTGGGCACTTGTTAGGCTTTTAAAAGACTGCCGGGGGTGCCACCGAAAAATGCTCGAGTCTCCCATAGACTAACATTGGGCTCGTTGCTCGGGTCGAGCACCCGAGTATCACGGCGAGCTTGGCCCGAGCTTCGAACACCCGAGCATTTTAGTGCTCGCTAAACACTAGTAAGAACTTTACTTTGTTCACTTCCTCTGTAATCCCTCCTGGAAATGTAAGGACTCTACTTTGTGCACTTCCTCTTTAATTACTCCTGGAAATGTAAGAACTTTACTTTATGCACTTCCTCTGTAATCCCTCCTGGAAATGTAAGAACTTTACTTTATGCACTTCCTCTGTAATCCCTCCTGGAAATGTAAGAACTTTACTTTATGCACTTCCTCTGTAATCCCTCCTGGAAATGTAAGAACTTTACTTTATGCACTTCCTCTGTAATCCCTCTTGGAAATGTAAGAACTTTACTTTATGCACTTCCTCTGTAATCCCTCCTGGAAATGTAAGAACTTTACTTTATGCACTTCCTCTGTAATCCCTCCTGGAAATGTAAGAACTCTACTTTATGCAATTCCTCTGTAAATCCTCCTGGAAAAGTAAGAACTTTACTTTATGCACTTCCTCTGTAATCCCTCCTGGAAATGTAAGAACTCTGCTTTGTGCGTTTCCTCTATAATTCCTCCTGAAAATGTAAGAACTTTATGCACTTCTTCTGTAATCCCTCCTGGAAATGTAAGAACTTTAATTTATGCACTTCCTCTGTAATCCCTCCTGGAAATGTAAGGACTCTACTTTGTGCACTTCCTCTGTAATCCCTCCTGGAAATGTAAGGACTCTACTTTCTGCACTTCCTCTTTAATTCCTCCTGGAAATGTAAGAACTTTACTTTATGCACTTCCTCTGTAATCCATCCTGGAAATGTAAGAACTCTACTTTATGCACTTCCTCTGTAAATCCTCCTGGAAATGTAAGAACTTTACTTTATGCACTTCCTCTGTAATCTCTCCTGAAAATGTAAGAACTCTACTTTATGCACTTTCTCTGTAATCCCTCCTGGAAATGTAAGAACTTTACTTTTTGCACTTCCTCTGTAAATCCTTCTGGAAATGTAATAACTCTACTTTGTGCACTTCCTCTATAAATCCTCCTGGAAATGTAAGAACTTTACTTTGTGCACTTCCTCTGTAAATCCTCCTGGAAATGTAAGAACTTTACTTTATGCACTTCCTCAGTAATCCCTCCTGGAAATGTAAGAACTTTACTTTGTGCACTTCCTCTGTAAATCCTCCTGGAAATGTAAGAACTATACTTTATGCACTTCCTCTGTAAATACTCCTGGAAATGTAAGAACTCTACTTTGTGCACTTCCTCTGTAATCCCTCCTGGCAATGTAAGAACTTTACTTTATGCACTTCCTCTTTAATCCCTCCTGGAAATGTAAGAACTTTACTTTATGCACTTCCTCTTTAATCCCTCCTGAAAATGTAAAAACTCTACTTTGTGCACTTCCTCTGTAATCCCTCCTGGAAATGTAAGAACTTTGTGCACTTCCTCTGTAATTCCTCCTGGAAATGTAAGAACTCTATTTTATGCAGTTCCTCTGTTATTCCTCCTGGAAATGTAAGAACTCTACTTTGTGCATTTCCTCTATAATTCCTCCTGGAAATGTAAGAACTTTACTTTATGCACTTCCTCTGTAATCTCTCCTGGAAATGTAAGAACTTTACTTTATGCACTTCCTCTGTAATCCCTCCTGGAAATGTAAGAACTCTACTTTGTGCATTTCCTCTATAATTCCTACTGGAAATGTAAGAACTTTACTTTATGCACTTCCTCTGTAATCCCTCCTGGAAATGTAAGAACTTTACTTTTTGCACTTCTTCTGTAAATATTCCTGGAAATGTAAGAACTTTACTTTGTGCACTTCCTCGGTAATCCCTCCTGGAAATGTAAGAACTTTAAATTATGCACTTCCTCTGTAATCCCTCCTGGAAACGTAAGGACTCTACTTTGTGCACTTCCTCTGTAATCCCTCCTGGAAATGTAAGGACTCTACTTTCTGCACTTCCTCTTTAATTCCTCCTGTAAATGTAAGAATTTTACTTTATGCACTTCCTCAGTAATCCCTCCTGGAAATGTAAGAACTTTACTTTGTGCACTTCCTCTGTAAATCCTCCTGGAAATGTAAGAACTTTACTTTATGCACTTCCTCTGTAAATACTCCTGGAAATGTAAGAACTCTACTTTGTGCACTTCCTCTGTAATCCCTCCTGGAAATGTAAGGACTCTACTTTCTGCACTTCCTCTTTAATTCCCCCTGGAAATGTAAGAACTTTACTTTATGCACTTCCTCTTTAATCCCTCCTGGAAATGTAAAAACTCTACTTTGTGCACTTCCTCTGTAATCCCTCCTGGAAATGTAAGAACTTTGTGCACTTCCTCTGTAATTCCTCCTGGAAATGTAAGAACTCTACTTTATGCAGTTCCTCTGTTATTCCTCCTGGAAATGTAAGAACTCTACTTTGTGCATTTCCTCTATAATTCCTCCTGGAAACGTAATAACTTTACTTTATGCACTTCCTCTGTAATCCCTCCTGGAAATGTAAGGACTCTACTTTGTGCACTTCCTCTGTAATCCCTCCAGGAAATGTAAAGACTCTACTTTCTGCACTTCCTCTATGATTCCTCATGGAAATGTAAGAACTTTACTATAGGCACTTCCTCTGTAATCCCTCCTGGAAATGTAAAGACTCTACTTTGTGCACTGCCTCTGTAATCCCTCCTGGAAATGTAAGGACCCTACTTTCTGCACTTCCTCTTTAATTCCTCATGGAAATGTAAGAACTTTACTTTATGCACTTCCTCAGTAATCCCTCCTGGAAATGTAAGAACTTTACTTTGTGCACTTCCTCTGTAAATCCTCCTGGAAATGTAAGAACTTTGCTTTATGCACTTCCTCTGTAATCCCTCCTGGAAATGTAACCACTCTACTTTGTGCATTTCCTCTATAATTCCTCGTGGAAATGAAAGAACTTTACTTTATGCACTTCCTCTGTAATCCGTCCTGGAAATGTAAGAAATCTACTTTGTGCACTTCCTCTGTAATCCCTCCTGGAAATGTAAGAACGTTGTGCATTTCTTCTGTAATTGCTCCTGGAAATGTAAGAACTTTGTGCACTTCCTCTGTAATTCCTCCTGGAAATGTAAGAACTCTACTTTATGCAATTCCTCTGTAATTCCTCCTGGAAATGTAAGAACTTTACTTTGTGCACTACCTCTGTAAATACTCCTGGAAATGTAAGAACTTTACTTTATGCACTTCCTCTGTAATCCCTCCTGGAAATGTAATGACTCTACTTTGTGCATTTCCTCTATAATTCCTCCTGGAAATGTAAGAACTTTACTTTATGCACTTCCTCTGTAATCCCTCCTGGAAATGTAAGAAATCTACTTTGTGCACTTCCTCTGTAATCCCTCCTGGAAATGTAAGAACGTTGTGCATTTCTTCTGTAATTGCTCCTGGAAATGTAAGAACATTACTTTATGCACATCCCCTGTAATCCCTCCTGGAAATGTAAGAACTTTACTTTATGCACTTCCTCCTGGAAATGTAAGAACTTTACTTTGTGCACATCCCCTGTAATCCCTCCTGGAAATGTAAGAACATTACTTTATGCACTTCCTCTATAAATCCTCCTGGAAATGTAAGAGCTTTACTTTATGCACTTCCTCTGTAATCCCTCCTGGAAATGTAAGAATTCTACTTTGTGCATTTCCTTTATAATTCCTCATGGAAATGTAAGAACTTTATGCACTTCTTCTGTAATCCCACCTGGAAATGTAAGAACTCTACTTCGTGCACTTCCTCTGTAAATCCTCCTGGAAATGTAAGAACTTTACTTTATGCACTTCCTCTGTAATACCTCCTGGAAATGTAAGAACTCTACCTTGTGCACTTCCTCTTTAATTCCTCATGGAAATGTAAGAACTTTATTTTATGCACTTCCTCTGTAATGCCTCCTGGAAATGTAAGCACTCTACTTTGTGCACATCCCCTGTAATCCCTCCTGGAAATGTAAGGACTCTACTTTGTGCACTTCCTCTGTAATCCCTCCTGGAAATGTAAGAAATCTACTTTGTGCACTTCCTCTGTAATCCCTCCTGGAAATGTAAGAACGTTGTGCATTTCTTCTGTAATTGCTCCTGGAAATGTAAGAACTTTGTGCACTTCCTCTGTAATTCCTCCTGGAAATGTAAGAACTCTACTTTATGCAATTCCTCTGTAATTCCTCCTGGAAATGTAAGAACTTTACTTTGTGCACTACCTCTGTAAATACTCCTGGAAATGTAAGAACTTTACTTTATGCACTTCCTCTGTAATCCCTCCTGGAAATGTAATGACTCTACTTTGTGCATTTCCTCTATAATTCCTCCTGGAAATGTAAGAACTTTACTTTATGCACTTCCTCTGTAATCCCTCCTGGAAATGTAAGAAATCTACTTTGTGCACTTCCTCTGTAATCCCTCCTGGAAATGTAAGAACGTTGTGCATTTCTTCTGTAATTGCTCCTGGAAATGTAAGAACATTACTTTATGCACATCCCCTGTAATCCCTCCTGGAAATGTAAGAACTTTACTTTATGCACTTCCTCCTGGAAATGTAAGAACTTTACTTTGTGCACATCCCCTGTAATCCCTCCTGGAAATGTAAGAACTTTACTTTATGCACTTCCTCTATAAATCCTCCTGGAAATGTAAGAGCTTTACTTTATGCACTTCCTCTGTAATCCCTCCTGGAAATGTAAGAACTCTACTTTGTGCATTTCCTTTATAATTCCTCATGGAAATGTAAGAACTTTATGCACTTCTTCTGTAATCCCACCTGGAAATGTAAGAACTCTACTTCGTGCACTTCCTCTGTAAATCCTCCTGGAAATGTAAGAACTTTACTTTATGCACTTCCTCTGTAATACCTCCTGGAAATGTAAGAAATCTACCTTGTGCACTTCCTCTTTAATTCCTCATGGAAATGTAAGAACTTTATTTTATGCACTTCCTCTGTAATGCCTCCTGGAAATGTAAGCACTCTACTTTGTGCACATCCCCTGTAATCCCTCCTGGAAATGTAAGGACTCTACTTTGTGCACTTCCTCTGTAATCCCTCCTGGAATTGTAAGAAATTTACTTTATGCACTTTCTCTGTAATCCCTCCTGAAAATGTAAGGACTCTATTTTGTGCATTTCCTCTATAATTCCTCCTGGAAATGTAAGAACTTTACTTTATGCACTTCCTCTGTAATCTCTCCTGGAAATGTAAGTACTTTATTTTATGCATTTCCTCTGTAATCCCTCCTCGAAATGTAAGAAATCTACTTTGTGCACTTCTTCTGTAATCCCTCCAGGAAACTAAGCAATCTACTTTGTGCACTTCCTCTGTAATCCCTCCTGGGAATGTAAGAATGTTGTGCATTTCCTCTGTAATTCTTCCTGTTAATGTAAGAACTTTACTTTATGCACTTCCTCTGTAATCCCTCCTGGAAATGTAAGAACTTTACTTTATGCACTTCCTCAGTAATCTTTCCTGGAAATGGAAGAACTCTACTTTGTGCACTTCCTCTGCAATCCCTCCTGGAAATGTAAGAAATTTACTTTATGCACTTCCTCTGTAATCCCTCCTGGAGATGTAAGAACTCTACTTTGTGCATTTCCTCTATAATTCCTCCTGGAAATGTAAGAACTGTATAAACTTCTTCTGTAATCCCACCTGGAAATGTAAGAACTCTACTTTGTGCACTTCCTCTGTAAATCCTCCTGGAAATGTAAGAACTTTACTTTATGCACTTCCTCTGTAATACCTCCTGGAAATGTAAGAACTCTACTTTGTGCACTTCCTCTTTAATTCCTCATGGAAATGTAAGAACTTTACTTTATGCACTTCCTCTGTAATCCCTCCTGGAAATGTAAGAACTCTACTTTGTGCACATCCCCTGTAATCCCTCCTGGAAATGTAAGGACTCTACTTTGTGCACTTCCTCTGTAATCCCTCCAGGAAATGTAAAGACTCTACTTTCTGCACTTCCTCTATGATTCCTCATGGAAATGTAAGAACTTTACTATAGGCACTTCCTCTGTAATCCCTCCTGGAAATGTAAAGACTCTACTTTGTGCACTGCCTCTGTAATCCCTCCTGGAAATGTAAGGACTCTACTTTCTGCACTTCCTCTTTAATTCCTCATGGAAATGTAAGAACTTTACTTTATGCACTTCCTCAGTAATCCCTCCTGGAAATGTAAGAACTTTACTTTGTGCACTTCCTCTGTAAATCCTCCTGGAAATGTAAGAACTTTGCTTTATGCACTTCCTCTGTAATCCCTCCTGGAAATGTAACCACTCTACTTTGTGCATTTCCTCTATAATTCCTCGTGGAAATGAAAGAACTTTACTTTATGCACTTCCTCAGTAATCCGTCCTGGAAATGTAAGAAATCTACTTTGTGCACTTCCTCTGTAATCCCTCCTGGAAATGTAAGAACGTTGTGCATTTCTTCTGTAATTGCTCCTGGAAATGTAAGAACTTTGTGCACTTCCTCTGTAATTCCTCCTGGAAATGTAAGAACTCTACTTTATGCAATTCCTCTGTAATTCCTCCTGGAAATGTAAGAACTTTACTTTGTGCACTACCTCTGTAAATACTCCTGGAAATGTAAGAACTTTACTTTATGCACTTCCTCTGTAATCCCTCCTGGAAATGTAATGACTCTACTTTGTGCATTTCCTCTATAATTCCTCCTGGAAATGTAAGAACTTTACTTTATGCACTTCCTCTGTAATCCCTCCTGGAAATGTAAGAAATCTACTTTGTGCACTTCCTCTGTAATCCCTCCTGGAAATGTAAGAACGTTGTGCATTTCTTCTGTAATTGCTCCTGGAAATGTAAGAACATTACTTTATGCACATCCCCTGTAATCCCTCCTGGAAATGTAAGAACTTTACTTTATGCACTTCCTCCTGGAAATGTAAGAACTTTACTTTGTGCACATCCCCTGTAATCCCTCCTGGAAATGTAAGAACTTTACTTTATGCACTTCCTCTATAAATCCTCCTGGAAATGTAAGAGCTTTACTTTATGCACTTCCTCTGTAATCCCTCCTGGAAATGTAAGAACTCTACTTTGTGCATTTCCTTTATAATTCCTCATGGAAATGTAAGAACTTTATGCACTTCTTCTGTAATCCCACCTGGAAATGTAAGAACTCTACTTCGTGCACTTCCTCTGTAAATCCTCCTGGAAATGTAAGAACTTTACTTTATGCACTTCCTCTGTAATACCTCCTGGAAATGTAAGAACTCTACCTTGTGCACTTCCTCTTTAATTCCTCATGGAAATGTAAGAACTTTACTTTATGCACTTCCTCTGTAATGCCTCCTGGAAATGTAAGCACTCTACTTTGTGCACATCCCCTGTAATCCCTCCTGGAAATGTAAGGACTCTACTTTGTGCACTTCCTCTGTAATCCCTCCTGGAATTGTAAGAAATTTACTTTATGCACTTTCTCTGTAATCCCTCCTGGAAATGTAAGGACTCTATTTTGTGCATTTCCTCTATAATTCCTCCTGGAAATGTAAGAACTTTACTTTATGCACTTCCTCTGTAATCTCTCCTGGAAATGTAAGTACTTTATTTTATGCATTTCCTCTGTAATCCCTCCTCGAAATGTAAGAAATCTACTTTGTGCACTTCTTCTGTAATCCCTCCAGGAAACTAAGCAATCTACTTTGTGCACTTCCTCTTTAATCCCTCCTGGGAATGTAAGAATGTTGTGCATTTCGTCTGTAATTCTTCCTGTTAATGTAAGAACTTTACTTTATGCACTTCCTCTGTAATCCCTCCTGGAAATGTAAGAACTTTACTTTATGCACTTCCTCAGTAATCTTTCCTGGAAATGGAAGAACTCTACTTTGTGCACTTCCTCTGCAATCCCTCCTGGAAATGTAAGAAATTTACTTTATGCACTTCCTCTGTAATCCCTCCTGGAGATGTAAGAACTCTACTTTGTGCATTTCCTCTATAATTCCTCCTGGAAATGTAAGAACTGTATAAACTTCTTCTGTAATCCCACCTGGAAATGTAAGAACTCTACTTTGTGCACTTCCTCTGTAAATCCTCCCGGAAATGTAAGAACTTTACTTTATGCACTTCCTCTGTAATACCTCCTGGAAATGTAAGAACTCTACTTTGTGCACTTCCTCTTTAATTCCTCATGGAAATGTAAGAACTTTACTTTATGCACTTCCTCTGTAATCCCTCCTGGAAATGTAAGAACTCTACTTTGTGCACTTCCTCTGTAAATCCTCCTGGAAATGTAAGAACTTTACTTTATGCACTTCCTCTGTAATACCTCCTGGAAATGTAAGAACTCTACTTTGTGCACTTCCTCTTTAATTCCTCATGGAAATGTAAGAACTTTACTTTATGCACTTCCTCTGTAATCCCTCCTGGAAATGTAAGAACTCTACTTTGTGCACATCCCCTGTAATCCCTCCTGGAAATGTAAGGACTCTACTTTGTGCACTTCCTCTGTAATCCCTCCTGGAAATGTAAGAAATTTACTTTATGCACTTTCTCTGTAATCCCTCCTGGAAATGTAAGGACTCTATTTTGTGCATTTCCTCTATAATTCCTCCTGGAAATGTAAGAACTTTACTTTATGCACTTCCTCTGTAATCTCTCCTGGAAATGTAAGAAATCTACTTTGTGCACTTCCTCTGTAATCCCTCCTGGAAATGTAAGAAATCTACTTTGTGCACTTCCTCTTTAATCCCTCCTGGGAATGTAAGAATGTTGTGCATTTCACCTGTAATTCTTCCTGGAAATGTAAGAACTTTACTTTATGCACTTCCTCTGTAAATCCTTCTGGAAATGTAAGAACTTTACTTTGTGCACTTCCTCTGTAATCGCTCCTGGAAATGTAAGGACTCTACTTTGTGCACTTCCTCTGTAATCCCTCCTGGAAATGTAAGAACTTTACTTTATGCACTTCCTCTGTAATCCCTCTTGGAAATGTAAGAACTTTATTTTATGCACTTCTTCTGTAATCCCTCCTGGAAATGTAAGAACTCTACTTTGTGCACTTCCTCTGTAATCCCTCCTGGAAATGTAAGAACTTTACTATTCTGCACTTCCTCTTTAATCCCTCCTGGAAATGAAAAAACTCTACTTTGTGCACTTCCTCTGTAATCCCTCCTGGAAATGTAAGAACTTTGTGCACTTCCTCTGTAATTCCTCCTGGAAATGTAAGAACTCTACTTTATGCAATTCCTCTGTAATTCCTCCTGGATATGTAAGAACTCTACTTTGTGCATTTCCTCTATAATTCCTCCTGGATATGTAAGAACTTTACTTTATGCACTTCCTCAGTAATCCCTCCTGGAAATGTAAGATCTTTACTTTGTGCACTTCTTCTGTAAATCCTCCTGGAAATGTAAGAACTTTACTTTATGCACTTCCTCTGTAATCCCTCCTGGAAATGTAACGACTCTACTTTGTGCATTTCCTCTATAATTCCTCCTGGAAATGTAAGAACTTTACTTTATGCACTTCCTCTGTAATCCCTCCTGGAAATGTAAGAAATCTACTTTGTGCACTTCCTCTGTAATCCCTCCTGGAAATGTAAGAACGTTGTGCATTTCTTCTGTAATTGCTCCTGGAAATGTAAGAACAATATTTTATGCACATCCCCTGTAATCCCTCCTGGAAATGTAAGAACTTTACTTTATGCACTTCCTCCTGGAAATGTAAGAACTTTACTTTGTGCACATCCCCTGTAATCCCACCTGGAAATGTAAGAACTTTACTTTATGCACTTCCTCTGTAAATCCTCCTGGAAATGTAAGAACTTTACTTTATGCACTTCCTCTGTTATCCCTCCTGGAAATGTAAGAACACTACTTTGTGCATTTCCTCTATAATTCCTCCTGGTAATGTAAGAACTTTATGCACTTCTTCTGTAATCCCACCTGGAAATGTAAGAACTCTACTTTGTGCACTTCCTCTGCAAATCCTCCTGGAAATGTAAGAACTTTACTTTATGCAATTCCTCTGTAATACCTCCTGGAAATGTAAGAACTCTACTTTGTGCACTTCCTCTTTAATTCCTCATGGAAATGTAAGAACTTTACTTTATGCACTTCCTCTGTAATCCCTCCTGGAAATGTAAGAACTCTACTTTGTGCACATCCCCTGTAATCCCTCCTGGAAATGTAAGGACTCTACTTTGTGCACTTCCTCTGTAATCCCTCCTGGAAATGTAAGAAATTTACTTTATGCACTTTCTCTGTAATCCCTCCTGGAAATGTAAGGACTCTATTTTATGCATTTCCTCTATAATTCCTCCTGGAAATGTAAGAACTTTACTTTATGCACATCCTCTGTAATCTCTCCTGGAAATGTAAGTACTTTACTTTATGCACTTCCTCTGTAATCCCTCCTGGAAATGTAAGAAATCTACTTTGTGCACTTCCTCTGTAATCCCTCCTGGAAATGTAAGAAATCTTCTTTGTGCACTTCCTCTGTAATCCCTCCTGGGAATGTAAGAATGTTGTGCATTTCCTCTGTAATTCTTCCTGGAAATGTAAGAACTTTATTTTATGCACTTCCTCTGTAAATCCTTCTAGAAATGTAAGAACTTTACTTTGTGCACTTCCTCTGTAATCCCTCCTGGAAATGTAAGGACTCTACTTTGTGCACTTCCTCTGTAATCCCTCCTGGAAATGTAAGAACTTTACTTTATGCACTTCTTCTGTGATCCCTCCTGGAAATGTAAGAACTCTACTTTGTGCACTTCCTCTGTAATCCCTCCTGGAAATGTAAGAACTTTACTATTCTGCACTTCCTCTTTAATCCCTCCTGGAAATGAAAAAACTCTACTTTGTGCACTTCCTCTGTAATCCCTCCTGGAAATGTAAGAACTTTGTGCACTTCCTCTCTAATTCCTCCTGGAAATGTAAGAACTCTAATTTATGCAATTCCTCTGTAATTCCTCCTGGAAATGTAAGAACTCTACTTTGTGCATTTCCTCTATAATTGCCCCTGGATATGTAAGAACTTTACTTTATGCACTTCCTCAGTAATCCCTCCTGGAAATGTAAGATCTTTACTTTGTGCACTTCCTCTGTAAATCCTCCTGGAAATGTAAGAACTTTACTTTATGCACTTCCTCTGTAATCCCTCCTGGAAATGTAACGACTCTACTTTGTGCATTTCCTCTATAATTCCTCCTGGAAATGTAAGAACTTTACTTTATGCACTTCCTCTGTAATCCCTCCTGGAAATGTAAGAAATCTACTTTGTACACTTCCTCTGTAATCCCTCCTGGAAATGTAAGAACGTTGTGCATTTCTTCTGTAATTGCTCCTGGAAATATAAGAACATTACTTTATGCACATCCCCTGTAATCCCTCCTGGAAATGTAAGAACTTTACTTTATGCACTTCCTCCTGGAAATGTAAGAACTTTACTTTGTGCACATCCCCTGTAATCCCTCCTGGAAATGTAAGAACTTTACTTTATGCACTTCCTCTGTAAATCCTCCTGGAAATGTAAGAACTTTACTTTATGCACTTCCTCTGTAATACCTCCTGGAAATGTAAGAACTCTACGTCGTGCACTTCCTCTTTAATTCCTCATGGAAATGTAAGAACTTTACTTTATGCACTTCCTCTGTAATCCCTCCTGGAAATGTAAGAACTCTACTTTGTGCACATCCCCTGTAATCCCTCCTGGAAATGTAAGGACTCTACTTTGTGCACTTCCTCTGTAATCCCTCCTGGAAATGTAAGAAATTTACTTTATGCACTTTCTCTGTAATCCCTCCTGGAAATGTAAGGACTTTACTTTATGCACTTCCTCTGTAATCCCTCCTGGAAAGGTAAGAGATCTATTTTGTGCATTTCCTCTATAATTCCTCCTGGAAATGTAAGAACTTTACTTTATGCACTTCCTCTGTAATCTCTCCTGGAAATGTAAGTACTTTACTTTATGCACTTCCTCTGTAATCCCTCCTGGAAATGTAAGAAATCTACTTTGTGCACTTCCTCTGTAATCCCTCCTGGAAATATAAGAAATCTACTTTGTGCACTTCCTCTGTAATCCCTCCTGGGAATGTAAGAATGTTGTGCATTTCCTCTGTAATTCTTCCTGAAAATGTAAGAACTCTACTTTATGCACTTCCTCTGTAATCCTTCCTGGAAATGTAAGAACTCTACTTTGTGCACTTCCTCTTTAATTCCTCATGGAAATGTAAGAACTTTACTTTATGCACTTCCTCTGTATTCCCTCCTGGAAATGTAAGAACTCTACTTTGTGCACATCCCCTGTAATCCCTCCTGGAAATGTAAGGACTCTACTTTGTGCACTTCCTCTGTAATCCCTCCTGGAATTGTAAGAAATTTACTTCATGACCTTTCTCTGTAATCCCTCCTGGAAATGTAAGGACTCTATTTTGTGCATTTCCTCTATAATTCCTCCTGGAAATGTAAGAACTTTACTTTATGCACTTCCTCTGTAATCTCTCCTGGAAATGTAAGTACTTTACCTTATGCACTTCCTCTGTAATCCCTCCTGGAAATGTAAGAAATCTACTTTGTGCACTTCCTCTGTAATCCCTCCTGGAAATGTAAGCAATCTACTTTGTGCACTTCCTCTGTAATCCCTCCTGGGAATGTAAGAATGTTGTGCATTTCCTCTGTAATTCTTCCTGGAAATGTAAGAACTTTACTTTATGCACTTCCCCTGTAATCCCTCCTGGAAATGTAAGAACTTTACTTAATGCACTTCCTCAGTAATCCCTCCTGGAAATGTAAGAACTCTACTTTGTGCACTTCCTCTGTAATCCCTCCTGGAAATGTAAGAACTTTATGCACTTCTTCTGTAATCCCACCTGGAAATGAAAGAACTCTACTTTGTGCACTTCCTCTGTAAATCCTCCTGGAAATGTAAGAACTTTACTTTATGCACTTCCTCTGTAATACCTCCTGTAAATGTAAGCACTCTACTTTGTGCACTTCCTCTTTAATTCCTCATGGAAATGTAAGAACTTTACTTTATTCACTTCCTCTGCAATCCCTCCTGGAAATGTAAGAACTCTACTTTGTGCACATCCCCTGTAATCCCTCCTGGAAATGTAAGGACTCTACTTTGTGCACTTCCTCTGTAATCCCTCCTGGAAATGTAAGAACTTTACTTTATGCACTTCCTCTGTAATCCCTTCTGGAAATGTAAGAACTTTACTTTATGCACTTCTTCTGTAATCCCTCCTGGAAATGTAAGAACTCTACTTTGTGCACTTCCTCTGTAATCCCTCCTGGAAATGTAAGAACTTTACTATTCTGCACTTCCTCTTTAATCCCTCCTGGAAATGAAAAAACTCTACTTTGTGCACTTCCTCTGTAATCCCTCCTGGAAATGTAAGAACTTTGTGCACTTCCTCTGTAATTCCTCCTGGAAATGTAAGAACTCTACTTTATGCAATTCCTCTGTAATTCCTCCTGGAAATGTAAGAACTCTACTTTGTGCATTTCCTCTATAATTGCCCCTGGATATGTAAGAACTTTACTTTATGCACTTCCTCAGTAATCCCTCCTGGAAATGTAAGATCTTTACTTTGTGCACTTCCTCTGTAAATCCTCCTGGAAATGTAAGAACTTTACTTTATGCACTTCCTCTGTAATCCCTCCTGGAAATGTAACGACTCTACTTTGTGCATTTCCTCTATAATTCCTCCTGGAAATGTAAGAACTTTACTTTATGCACTTCCTCTGTAATCCATCCTGGAAATGTAAGAAATCTACTTTGTGCACTTCCTCTGTAATCCCTCCTGGAAATGTAAGAACGTTGTGCATTTCTTCTGTAATTGCTCCTGGAAATATAAGAACATTACTTTATGCACATCCCCTGTAATCCCTCCTGGAAATGTAAGAACTTTACTTTATGCACTTCCTCCTGGAAATGTAAGAACTTTACTTTGTGCACATCCCCTGTAATCCCTCCTGGAAATGTAAGAACTTTACTTTATGCACTTCCTCTGTAAATCCTCCTGGAAATGTAAGAACTTTACTTTATGCACTTCCTCTGTTATCCCTCCTGGAAATGTAAGAACTCTACTTTGTGCACTTCCTCTGTAAATCCTCCTGGAAATGTAAGAACTTTACTTTATGCACTTCCTCTGTAATACCTCCTGGAAATGTAAGAACTGTACTTCGTGCACTTCCTCTTTAATTCCTCATGGAAATGTAAGAACTTTACTTTATGCACTTCCTCTGTAATCCCTCCTGGAAATGTAAGAACTCTACTTTGTGCACATCCCCTGTAATCCCTCCTGGAAATGTAAGGACTCTACTTTGTGCACTTCCTCTGTAATCCCTCCTGGAAATGTAGGAAATTTACTTTATGCACTTTCTCCGTAATCCCTCCTGGAAATGTAAGGACTTTACTTTATTCACTTCCTCTGTAATCCCTCCTGGAAATGTAAGAAATCTATTTTGTGCATTTCCTCTATAATTCCTCCTGGAAATGTAAGAACTTTACTTTATGCACTTCCTCTGTAATCTCTCCTGGAAATGTAAGTACTTTACTTTATGCACTTCCTCTGTAATCCCTCCTGGAAATGTAAGAAATCTACTTTGTGCACTTCCTCTGTAATCCCTCCTGGAAATATAAGAAATCTACTTTGTGCACTTCCTCTGTAATACCTCCTGGGAATGTAAGAATGTTGTGCATTTCCTCTGTAATTCTTCCTGAAAATGTAAGAACTTTACTTTATGCACTTCCTCTGTAATCCTTCCTGGAAATGTAAGAACTCTACTTTGTGCACTTCCTCTTTAATTCCTCATGGAAATGTAAGAACTTTACTTTATGCACTTCCTCTGTAATCCCTCCTGGAAATGTAAGAACTCTAATTTGTGCACATCCCCTGTAATCCCTCCTGGAAATGTAAGGACTCTACTTTGTGCACTTCCTCTGTAATCCCTCCTGGAATTGTAAGAACTTTACTTTATGCACTTTCTTTGTAATCCCTCCTGGAAATGTAAGGACTCTATTTTGTGCATTTCCTCTATAATTCCTCTTGGAAATGTAAGAACTTTACTTTATGCACTTCCTCTGTAATCTCTCCTGGAAATGTAAGTACTTTACCTTATGCACTTCCTCTGTAATCCCTCCTGGAAATGTAAGAAATCTACTTTGTGCACTTCCTCTGTAACCCCTCCTGGAAATGTAAGCAATCTACTTTGTGCACTTCCTCTGTAATCCCTCCTGGGAATGTAAGAATGTTGCGCATTTCCTCTGTAATTCTTCCTGGAAATGTAAGAACTTTACTTTATGCACTTCCCCTGTAATCCCTCCTGGAAATGTAAGAACTTTACTTTATGCACTTCCTCAGTAATCCCTCCTGGAAATGTAAGAACTCTACTTTGTGCACTTCCTCTGTAATCCCTCCTGGAAATGTAAGAACTTTATGCACTTCTTCTGTAATCCCACCTGGAAATGAAAGAACTCTACTTTGTGCACTTCCTCTGTAAATCCTCCTGGAAATGTAAGTACTTTACTTTATGCACTTCCTCTGTAATCCCTCCTGGAAATGTAAGAAATCTACTTTGTGCACTTCCTCTGTAACCCCTCCTGGAAATGTAAGCAATCTACTTTGTGCACTTCCTCTGTAATCCCTCCTGGGAATGTAAGAATGTTGTGCATTTCCTCTGTAATTCTTCCTGGAAATGTAAGAACTTTTCTTTATGCACTTCCTCTGTAAATCCTCCTGGAAATGTAAGAACTTTACTTTGTGCACTTCCTCTGTAATCCCTCCTGGAAATGTAAGGACTCTACTTTGTGCACTTCCTCTGTAATCCCTCTTGGAAATGTAAGAACTTTACTTTATGCACTTCCTCTGTAATCCCTTCTGGAAATGTAAGAACTTTACTTTATGCACTTCTTCTGTAATCCCTCCTGGAAATGTAAGAACTCTACTTTGTGCACTTCCTCTGTAATCCCTCCTGGAAATGTAAGAACTTTACTATTCTGCACTTCCTCTTTAATCCCTCCTGGAAATGAAAAAACTCTACTTTGTGCACTTCCTCTGTAATCCCTCCTGGAAATGTAAGAACTTTGTGCACTTCCTCTGTAATTCCTCCTGGAAATGTAAGAACTCTACTTTATGCAATTCCTCTGTAATTCCTCCTGGAAATGTAAGAACTCTACTTTGTGTATTTCCTCTATAATTGCCCCTGGATATGTAAGAACTTTACTTTATGCACTTCCTCAGTAATCCCTCCTGGAAATGTAAGACCTTTACTTTGTGCACTTCCTCTGTAAATCCTCCTGGAAATGTAAGAACTTTACTTTATGCACTTCCTCTGTAATCCCTCCTGGAAATGTAACGACTCTACTTTGTGCATTTCCTCTATAATTCCTCCTGGAAATGTAAGAACTTTACTTTATGCACTTCCTCTGTAATCCCTCCTGGAAATTTAAGAACTTTACTTTATGCACTTCCTCCTGGAAATGTAAGAACTTTACTTTATGCACATCCCCTGTAATCCCATCTGGAAATGTAAGAACTATACTTTATGCACTTCCTCTGTAAATCCTCCTGGAAATGTAAGAACTTTACTTTATGCACTTCCTCTGTTATCCCTCCTGGAAATGTAAGAACTCTACTTTGTGCATTTCCTCTATAATTCCTCCTGGTAATGTAAGAACTTTATGCACTTCTTCTGTAATCCCACCTGGAAATGTAAAAACTCTACTTTGTGCACTTCCTCTGTAAATCCTCCTAGAAATGTAAGAACTTTACTTTATGCAATTCCTCTGTAATACCTCCTGGAAATGTAAGAACTCTTCTTTGTGCACTTCCTCTTTAATTCCTCATGGAAATGTAAGAACTTTACTTTATGCACTTCCTCTGTAATCCCTCCTGGAAATGTAAGAACTCTACTTTGTGCACATCCCCTGTAATCCCTCCTGGAAATGTAAGGACTCTACTTTGTGCACTTCCTCTGTAATCCCTCCTGGAAATGTAAGTACTTTACTTTATGCACTTCCTCTGTAATCCCTCCTGGAAATGTAAGAAATCTACTTTGTGCACTTCCTCTGTAATCCCTCCTGGAAATCTAAGAAATCTACTTCGTGCACTTCCTCTGTAATCCCTCCTGGGAATGTAAGAATGTTGTGCATTTCCTCTGTAATTCTTCCTGGAAATGTAAGAACTTTACTTTATGCACTTCCTCTGTAAATCCTTCTGGAAATGTAAGAAGTTTACTTTGTGCACTTCCTCTGTAATCCCTCCTGGAAATGTAAGGAATTTACTTTATGCACTTTCTATGTAATCCCTCCTGGAAATGTAAGGACTCTATTTTGTGCATTTCCTCTATAATTCCTCCTGGAAATGTAAGAACTTTACTTTATACACTTCCTCTGTAATCTCTCCTGGAAATGTAAGTACTTTAATTTATGCACTTCCTCTGTAATCCCTCCTGGAAATGTAAGAAATCTATTTTGTGCACTTCCTCTGTAATCCCTCCTGGAAATGTAAGAAATCTACTTTGTGCACTTCCTGTGTAATCCCTCCTGGGAATGTAAGAATGTTGTGCATTTCCTCTGTAATTCTTCCTGGAAATGTAAGAACTTTTCTTTATGCACTTCCTCTGTAAATCCTCCTGGAAATGTAAGAACTTTACTTTGTGCACTTCCTCTGTAAACCCTCCTGGAAATGTAAGAACTTTACTTTATGCACTTCCTCTGTAATCCCTTCTGGAAATGTAAGAACTTTACTTTATGCACTTCTTCTGTAATCCCTCCTGGAAATGTAAGAACTCTACTTTGTGCACTTCCTCTGTAATCCCTCCTGGAAATGTAAGAACTTTACTATTCTGCACTTCCTCCTTAATCCCTCCTGGAAATGAAAAAACTCTACTTTGTGCACTTCCTCTGTAATCCCTCCTGGAAATGTAAGAACTTTGTGCACTTCCTCTGTAATTCCTCCTGGAAATGTAAGAACTCTACTTTATGCAATTCCTCTGTAATTCCTCCTGGAAATGTAAGAACTCTACTTTGCGCATTTCCTCTATAATTGCCCCTGGATATGTAAGAACTTTACTTTATGAACTTCCTCAGTAATCCCTCCTGGAAATGTAAGATCTTTACTTTTTGCACTTCCTCTGTAAATCCTCCTGGAAATGTAAGAACTTTACTTTATGCACTTCCTCTGTAATCCCTCCTGGAAATGTAACGACTCTACTTTGTGCATTTCCTCTATAATTCCTCCTGGAAATGTAAGAACGTTGTGCATTTCTTCTGTAATTGCTCCTGGAAATGTAAGAACAATACTTTATGCACATCCCCTGTAATCCCTCCTGGAAATGTAAGAACTTTACTTTATGCACTTCCTCCTGGAAATGTAAGAACTTTACTTTAAGCACTTCCTCTGTAATCCCTCCTGGAAATGTAACGACTCTACTTTGTGCATTTCCTCTATAATTCCTCCTGGAAATGTAAGAACGTTGTGCATTTCTTCTGTAATTGCTCCTGGAAATGTAAGAAAAATACTTTATGCACATCCCCTGTAATCCCTCCTGGAAATGTAAGAACTTTACTTTATGCACTTCCTCCTGGAAATGTAAGAACATTACTTTGTGCACATCCCCTGTAATCCCTCCTGGAAATGTAAGAACTTTACTTTATGCACTTCCTCTGTAAATCCTCCTGGAAATGTAAGAACTTTACGTTATGCACTTCCTCTGTTATCCCTCCTGGAAATGTAAGAACTCTACTTTGTGCATTTCCTCTATAATTCCTCCTGGTAATGTAAGAACTTTATGCACTTCTTCTGTAATCCCACCTGGAAATGTAAGAACTCTACTTTGTGCACTTCCTCTGTAAATCCTCCTGGAAATGTAAGAACTTTACTTTATGCACTTCCTCTGTAATACCTCCTGGAAATGTAAGAACTCTACTTTGTGCACTTCCTCTTTAATTCCTCATGGAAATGTAAGAACTTTACTTTATGCACTTCCTCTGTAATCCCTCCTGGAAATGTAAGAACTCTACTTTATGCACATAACCTGTAATCCCTCCTGGAAATGTAAGGACTCTACTTTGTGCACTTCCTCTGTAATCCCTCCTGGAAATGTAAGAAATTTACTTTATGCACTTTCTCTGTAATCCCTCCTGGAAATGTATGGACTCTATTTTGTGCATTTCCTCTATAATTCCTCCTGGAAATGTAAGTACTTTACTTTATGCACTTCCTCTGTAATCCCTCCTGGAAATGTAAGAAATCTACTTTGTGCACTTCCTCTGTAATCCCTCCTGGAAATGTAAGAAATCTACTTTGTGCACTTCCTCTGTAATCCCTCCTGGGAATGTAAGAATGTTGTGCATTTCCTCTGTAATTCTTCCTGGAAATGTAAGAACTTTACTTTATGCACTTCCTCTGTAAATCCTTCTGGAAATGTAAGAATTTTACTTTGTGCACTTCCTCTGTAATCCCTCCTGGAAATGTAAGGACTCTACTTTGTGCACTTCCTCTGTAATCCCTCCTGGAAATGTAAGAACTTTACTTTATGTACTTCCTCTGTAATCCCTCCTGGAAATGTAAGAACTTTACTTTATGCACTTCTTCTGTAATCGCTCCTGGAAATGTAAGAACTCTACTTTGTGCACTTCCTCTGTAATCCCTCCTGGAAATGTAAGAACTTTACTATTCTGCACTTCCTATTTAATCCCTCCTGGAAATGAAAAAACTCTACTTTGTGCACTTCCTCTGTAATCCCTCCTGGAAATGTAAGAACTTTGTGCACTTCCTCTGTAATTCCTCCTGGAAATGTAAGAACTCTACTTTATGCAATTCCTCTGTAATTCCTCCTGGAAATGTAAGAACTCTACTTTGTGCATTTCCTCTATAATTGCCCCTGGATATGTAAGAACTTTACTTTATGCACTTCCTCAGTAATCCCTCCTGGAAATGTAAGATCTTTACTTTGTGCACTTCCTCTGTAAATCCTCCTGGAAATGTAAGAACTTTACTTTATGCACTTCCTCTGTAATCCCTCCTGGAAATGTAACGACTCTACTTTGTGCATTTCCTCTATAATTCCTCCTGGAAATGTAAGAACTTTACTTTATGCACTTCCTCTGTAATCCCTCCTGGAAATGTAAGAAATCTACTTTGTGCACTTCCTCTGTAATCCCTCCTGGAAATGTAAGAACGTTGTGCATTTCTTCTGTAATTGCTCCTGGAAATGTAAGAACATTACGTTATGCACATCCCCTGTAATCCCTCCTGGAAATGTAAGAACTTTACTTTATGCACTTCCTCCTGGAAATGTAAGAACTTTACTTTGTGCACATCCCCTGTAATCCCTACTGGAAATGTAAGAACTTTACTTTATGCACTTCCTCTGTAAATCCTCCTGGAAATGTAAGAACTTTACTTAATGCACTTCCTCTGTTATCCCTCCTGGAAATGTAAGAACTCTACTTTGTGCATTTCCTCTATAATTTCTCCTGGTAATGTAAGAACTTTATGCACTTCTTCTGTAATCCCACCTGGAAATGTAAGAACTCTACTTTGTGCACTTCCTCTGTAAATCCTCCTGGAAATGTAAGAACTTTACTTTATGCACTTCCTCTGTAATACCTCCTGGAAATGTAAGAACTCTACTTTGTGCACTTCCTCTTTAATTCCTCATGGAAATGTAAGAACTTTACTTTATGCACTTCCTCTGTAATCCCTCCTGGAAATGTAAGAACTCTGCTTTGTGCACATCCCCTGTAATCCCTCCTGGAAATGTAAGGACTATACTTTGTGCACTTCCTCTGTAATCCCTCCTGTAAATGTAAGAAATTTACTTTATGCACTTTCTCTGTAATCCCTCCTGGAAATGTAAGGTCTCTATTTTGTGCATTTCCTCTATAATTCCTCCTGGAAATGTAAGAACTTTACTTTATGCACTTCCTCTGTAATCTCTCCTGGAAATGTAAGTACTTTACTTTATGCACTTCCTCTGTAATCCCTCCTGGAAATGTAAGAAATCTACTTTGTGCACTTCCTCTGTAATCCCTCCTGGAAATGTAAGAAATCTACTTTGTGCACTTCCTCTGTAATCCCTCCTGGGAATGTAAGAATGTTGTGCATTTCCTCTGTAATTCTTCCTGGAAATGTAAGAACTTTACTTTATGCACTTCCTCTGTAAATCCTTCTGGAAATGTAAGAACTTTACTTTGTGCACTTCCTCTGTAATCCCTCCTGGAAATGTAAGAACTTTACTTTATGCACTTCTGTAATCCCTCCTGGAAATGTAAGAACTCTACTTTGTGCACTTCCTCTGTAATCCCTCCTGGAAATGTAAGAACTTTACTATTCTGCACTTCCTCTTTAATCCCTCCTGGAAATGAAAAAACTCTACTTTGTGCACTTCCTCTGTAATCCCTCCTGGAAATGTAAGAACTTTGTGCACTTCCTCTGTAATTCCCCCTGAAAATGTAAGAACTCTACTTTATGCAATTCCTCTGTAATTCCTCCTGGAAATGTAAGAACTCTACTTTGTGCATTTCCTCTATAATTCCTCCTGGATATGTAAGAACTTTACTTTATGCACTTCCTCAGTAATCCCTCCTGGAAATGTAAGATCTTTACTTTGTGCACTTCCTCTGTAAATCCTCCTGGAAATGTAAGAACTTTACTTTATGCACTTCCTCTGTAATCCCTCCTGGAAATGTAACGACTCTACTTTGTGCATTTCCTCTATAATTCCTCCTGGAAATGTAAGAACTTTACTTTATGCACTTCCTCTGTAATCCCTCCTGGAAATGTAAGAAATCTACTTTGTGCACTTCCTTTGTAATCCCTCCTGGAAATGAAAGAACTTTGTGCATTTCTTCTGTAATTGCTCCTGGAAATGTAAGAACATTACTTTATGCATATCCCCTGTAATCCCTCCTGGAAATGTAAGATCTTTACTTTATGCGCTTCCTCCTGGAAATGTAAGAACTTTACTTTGTGCACATCCCCTGTAATCCCTCCTGGAAATGTAAGAACTTTACTTTATGCACTTCCTCTGTAAATCCTCCTGGAAATGTAAGAACTTTACTTTATGCACTTCCTCTGTTATCCCTCCTGGAAATGTAAGAACTCTACTTTGTGCACTTCCTCTGTAAATCCTCCTGGAAATGTAAGAACTTTACTTTATGCACTTCCTCTGTAATACCTCCTGGAAATGTAAGAACTCTACTTTGTGCACTTCCTCTTTAATTCCTCATGAAAATGTAAGAACTTTACTTTATGCACTTCCTCTGCAATCCCTCCTGGAAATGTAAGAACTCTACTTTGTGCACATCCCCTGTAATCACTCCTGGAAATGTAAGGACTCTACTTTGTGCACTTCCTCTGTAATCCCTCCTGGAAATGTAAGAAATTTACTTTACGCACTTTCTCTGTAATCCCTCCTGGAAATGTAAGGACTCTATTTTGTGCATTTCCTCTATAATTCCTCCTGGAAATGTAAGAACTTTACTTTATGCACTTCCTCTGTAATCTCTCCTGGAAATGTAAGTACTTTACTTTATGCACTTCCTCTGTAATCCCTCCTGGAAATGTAAGAAATCTACTTTGTGCACTTCCTCTGTAATCCCTCCTGAAAATGTAAGCAATCTACTTTGTGAACTTCCTCTGTAATCCCTCCTGGGAATGTAAGAATGTTGTGCATTTCCTCTGTAATTCCTCCTGGAAATGTAAGAACTTTACTTTATGCACTTCCTCTGTAATCTCTCCTGGAAATGTAAGAACTTTACTTTATGCACTTCCTCAGTAATCCCTCCTGGAAATGTAAGAACTCTACTTTGTGCACTTCCTCTGTAATCCCTCCTGGAAATGTAAGAATTTTACTTTATGCATGTCCTCTGTAATTCCTCCTGGAGATGTAAGAACTCTACTTTGTGCATTTCCTCTATAATTCCTCCTGGAAATGTAAGAACTTTATGCACTTCTTCTGTAATCCCACCTGGAAATGTAAGAATGTTGTGCATTTCCTCTGTAATTCTTCCTGGAAATGTAAGAACTTTACTTTATGCACTTCCTCTGTCAATCCTCCTGGAAATGTAAGAACTTTACTTTATGCACTTCCTCTGTAATCCCTCCTGGAAATGTAAGAACTTTACTTTATGCACTTCTTCTGTAATCCCTCCTGGAAATGTAAGAACTCTACTTTGTGCACTTCCTCTGTAATCCCTCCTGGAAATGTAAGAACTTTACTTTCTGCACTTCCTCTTTAATCCCTCCTGGAAATGTAAAAACTCTACTTTGTGCACTTCCTCTGTAATCCCTCCTGGAAATATAAGAACTTTGTGCACTTCCTCTGTAATTCCTCCTGGAAATGTAAGAACTCTACTTTATGCAATTCCTCTGTAATCCCTCCTGGAAATGTAAGAGCTCTACTTTGTGCATTTCCTCTATAATTCCTCCTGGAAATGAAAGAACTTTACTTTATGCACTTCCTCAGTAATCCCTCCAGGAAATGTAAGAACTTTACTTTGTGCACTTCCTCTGTAAATCCTCCTGGAAATGTAAGAACTTTACTTTATGCACTTCCTCTGTAATCCCTCCTGGAAATGTAATGACTCTACTTTGTGCATTTCCTCTATAATTCCTCCTGGAAATGTAAGAACTTTACTTTATGCACTTCCTCTATAATACCTCCTGGAAATGTAAGAAATCTACTTTGTGCACTTCCTCTGTAATCCCTCCTAGAAATGTAAGAACGTTGTGCATTTCTTCTGTAATTGCTCCTGGAAATGTAAGAACATTACTTTATGCACATCCCCTGTAATCCCTCCTGGAAATGTAAGAACTTTACTTTATGCACTTCCTCCTGGAAATGTAAGAACTTTACTTTGTGCACATCCCCTGTTATCCCTCCTGGAAATGTAAGAACTTTACTTTATGCACTTCCTCCTGGAAATGTAAGAACTTTACTTTATGCACTTCCTCTGTTATCCCTCCTGGAAATGTAAGAACTCTACTTTGTGCATTTCCTCTATAATTCCTCCTGGTAATGTAAGAACTTTATGCACTTCTTCTGTAATCCCACCTGGAAATGAAAGAACTCTACTTTGTGCACTTCCTCTGTAAATCCTCCTGGAAATGTAAGAACTTTACTTTATGCACTTCCTCTGTAATACCTCCTGGAAATGTAAGAACTCTACTTTGTGCACTTCCTCTGTAATCCCTCCTGGAAATGTAAGAACTCTACTTTGTGCACATCCCCTGTAATCCCTCCTGGAAATGTAAGGACTCTACTTTGTGCACTTCCTCTGTAATCCCTCCTGGAAATGTAAGGACTCTATTTTGTGCATTTCTTCTATAATTCCTCCTGGAAATGTAAGAACGTTATGCACTTCCTCTGTAATCTCTCCTGGAAATGTAAGTACTTTACTTTATGCACTTCCTCTGTAATCCATCCTGGAAATGTAAGAAATCTACTTTGTACACTTCCTCTGTAATCCCTCCTAGAAATGTAAGAAATCTACTTTGTGCACTTCCTCTGTAATCCCTCCTGGGAATGTAAGAATGTTGTGCATTTCCTCTGTAATTCTTCCTGGAAATGTAAGAACTTTACTTTATGCACTTCCTCTGTAATCCCTCCTGGAAATGTAAGAACTTTACTTTATGCACTTCCTCAGTAATCCCTCCTGGAAATGTAAGAACTCTACTTTGTGCACTTCCTCTGTAATCCCTCCTGGAAATGTAAGAATTTTACTTTATGCATGTCCTCTGTAATTCCTCCTGGAGATGTAAGAACTCTACTTTGTGCATTTCCTCTATAATTCCTCCTGGAAATGTAAGAACTTTATGCACTTCTTCTGTAATCCCACCTGGAAATGTAAGAACTCTACTTTGTGCACTTCCTCTGTAAATCCTCCTGGAAATGTAAGAACTTTACTTTATGCACTTCCTCTGTAATACCTCCTGTAAATGTAAGCACTCTACTTTGTGCACTTCCTCTTTAATTCCTCATGGAAATGTAAGAACATTACTTTATTCACTTCCTCTGCAATCCCTCCTGGAAATGTAAGAACTCTACTTTGTGCACATCCCCTGTAATCCCTCCTGGAAATGCAAGGACTCTACTTTGTGCACTTCCTCTGTAATCCCTCCTGGAAATGTAAGGAATTTACGTTATGCACTTTCTCTGTAATCCCTCCTGGAAATGTAAGGCCTCTATTTTGTGCATTTCCTCTATAATTCCTCTTGGAAATGTAAGAACTTTACTTTATACAGTTCCTCTGTAATCTCTCCTGGAAATGTAAGTACTTTACTTTATGCACTTCCTCTGTAATCCCTCCTGGAAATGTAAGAAATCTACTTTGTGCACTTCCTCTGTAATCCCTCCTGGAAATGTAAGAAATCTACTTTGTGCACTTCCTCTGTAATCTCTCCTGGGAATGTAAGAATGTTGTGCATTTCCTCTGTAATTCTTCCTGGAAATGTAAGAACTTTACTTTATGCACTTCCTCTGTCAATCCTCCTGGAAATGTAAGAACTTTACTTTATGCACTTCCTCTGTAATCCCTCCTGGAAATGTAAGAACTTTACTTTATGCACTTCTTCTGTAATCCCTCCTGGAAATGTAAGAACTCTACTTTGTGCACTTCCTCTGTAATCCCTCCTGGAAATGTAAGAACTTTACTTTCTGCACTTCCTCTTTAATCCCTCCTGGAAATGTAAAAACTCTACTTTGTGCACTTCCTCTGTAATCCCTCCTGGAAATATAAGAACTTTGTGCACTTCCTCTGTAATTCCTCCTGGAAATGTAAGAACTCTACTTTATGCAATTCCTCTGTAATCCCTCCTGGAAATGTAAGAGCTCTACTTTGTGCATTTCCTCTATAATTCCTCCTGGAAATGAAAGAACTTTACTTTATGCACTTCCTCAGTAATCCCTCCAGGAAATGTAAGAACTTTACTTTGTGCACGTCCTCTGTAAATCCTCCTGGAAATGTAAGAACTTTACTTTATGCACTTCCTCTGTAATCCCTCCTGGAAATGTAATGACTCTACTTTGTGCATTTCCTCTATAATTCCTCCTGGAAATGTAAGAACTTTACTTTATGCACTTCCTCTATAATCCCTCCTGGAAATGTAAGAAATCTACTTTGTGCACTTCCTCTGTAATCCCTCCTAGAAATGTAAGAACGTTGTGCATTTCTTCTGTAATTGCTCCTGGAAATGTAAGAACATTACTTTATGCACATCCCCTGTAATCCCTCCTGGAAATGTAAGAACTTTACTTTATGCACTTCCTCCTGGAAATGTAAGAACTTTACTTTGTGCACATCCCCTGTTATCCCTCCTGGAAATGTAAGAACTTTACTTTATGCACTTCCTCCTGGAAATGTAAGAACTTTACTTTATGCACTTCCTCTGTTATCCCTCCTGGAAATGTAAGAACTCTACTTTGTGCATTTCCTCTATAATTCCTCCTGGTAATGTAAGAACTTTATGCACTTCTTCTGTAATCCCACCTGGAAATGAAAGAACTCTACTTTGTGCACTTCCTCTGTAAATCCTCCTGGAAATGTAAGAACTTTACTTTATGCACTTCCTCTGTAATACCTCCTGGAAATGTAAGAACTCTACTTTGTGCACTTCCTCTGTAATCCCTCCTGGGAATGTAAGAATGTTGTGCATTTCCTCTGTAATTCTTCCTGGAAATGTAAGAACTTTACTTTATGCACTTCCTCTGTAATCCCTCCTGGAAATGTAAGAACTTTACTTTATGCACTTCCTCAGTAATCCCTCCTGGAAATGTAAGAACTTTACTTTATGCACTTCCTCTGTAAATCCTTCTGGAAATGTAAGAACTTTACTTTGTGCACTTCCTATGTAATCCCTCCTGGAAATGTAAGGACTCTACATTGTGCACTTCCTCTGTAATCCCTCTTGGAAATGTAAGAACTTTACTTTATGCACTTCCTCTGTAATCCCTCCTGGAAATGTAAGAACTTTACTTTATGCACTTCTTCTGTAATCCCTCCTGGAAATGTAAGAACTCTACTTTGTGCACTTCCTCTGTAATCCCTCCTGGAAATGTAAGAACTTTACTTTCTGCACTTCCTCTTTAATCCCTCCTGGAAATGTAAAAACTCTACTTTGTGCACTTCCTCTGTAATCCCTCCTGGAAATGTAAGAACTTTGTGCACTTCCTCTGTAATTCCTCCTGGAAATGTAAGAACTCTACTTTATGCAATTCCTCTGTAATTCCTCCTGGAAATGTAAGAACTCTACTTTGTGCATTTCCTCTATAATTCCTCCTAGAAATGTAAGAATTTTACTTTATGCACTTCCTCAGTAATACCTCCTGGAAATGTAAGAACTTTACTTTGTGCACTTCCTCTGTAAATCCTCCTGGAAATGTAAGAACTTTACTTTATGCACTTTCTCTGTAATCCCTCCTGGAAATGTAAGAACTTTACTTTATGCACTTCCACTGTAATCCCTCCTGAAAATGTAACGAATCTACTTTGTGCATTTCCTCTATAATTCCTCCTGCAAATGTAAGAACTTTACTTTTGCCCTTCCTCTGTATTCCCTCCTGGAAATGTAAGAAATCTACTTTGTGCAGTTCCTCTGTAATCCCTCCTGGAAATGTAAGAACGTTGTGCATTTTCTCTGTAATTGCTCCTGGAAATGTAAGAACATTACTTCATGCACATCCCCTGTAATCCCTCCTGGAAATGTAAGAACTTTACTTTATGCACTTCCTCTGTAAATCCTCCTGGAAATGTAAGAACTTTACATTGTGCACATCCCTTGTAATCCCTCCTGGAAATGTAAGAACTTTACTTTATGCACTTCCTCTGTAAATCCTCCTGGAAATGTAAGAACTTTACTTTATGCACTTTCTCTGTAAATCCTCCTGGAAATGTAAGAACTTTACTATATGCAATTACTCTGTAAATCCTCCTGGAAATATAAGAACTTTACTTTATGCACTTCCTCTGTAATACCTCCTGGAAATGTAAGAACTCTACTTTGTGCACTTCCTCTTTAATTCCTCATGGAAATGTAAGAACTTTACTTTATGCACTTCCTCTGTAATCCCTCCTGGAAATGTAAGAACTCTACTTTGTGCACATCCCATGTAATCCCTCCTGGAAATGTAAGGACTCTACTTTGTGCACTTCCTCTGTAATCCCTCCTGGAAATGTAAGAAATTTACTTTATGCACTTTCTGTGTAATCCCTCCTGGAAATGTAAGGACTCTATTTTGTGCATTTCCTCCATAATTCCTCATGGACATGTAAGAACTTTACTTTATGCACTTCCTCTGTAATCTCTCCTGGAAATGTAAGTACTTTACTTTATGCACCTCCTCTGTAATCCCTCCTGGAAATGTAAGAAATCTACTTTGTGCACTTCCTCTGTAATCCCTCCTGGAAATGTAAGAAATCTACTTTGTGCACTTCCTCTGTAATCCCTCCTGGGAATGTAAGAATGTTGTGCATTTCCTCTGTAATTCTGCCTGGAAATGTAAAAACTTTCCTTTATGCACGTCCTCTGTAATCCCTCCTGGAAATGTAAGAACTTTACTTTATGCACTTCCTCTGTAAATCCTTCTGGAAATGTAAGAACTTTAATTTGAGCACTTCCTCTGTAATCCCTCCTGGAAATGTAAGGACTCTACTTTGTGCACTTCCTCTGTAATCCCTCCTGGAAATGTAAGAACTTTACTTTATGCACTTCCTCTGTAAATCCTTCTGGAAATGTTAGAACTTTACTTTGTGCACTTCCTCTGTAATCCCTCCTGGAAATGTAAGGACTCTACTTTGTGCAC
This sequence comes from Phyllobates terribilis, assembly GCF_046119375.1. Taxonomy (NCBI): domain Eukaryota; kingdom Metazoa; phylum Chordata; class Amphibia; order Anura; family Dendrobatidae; genus Phyllobates; species Phyllobates terribilis. The sequence continues at coordinate 347,207 of NW_027363283.1, forward strand.
TTCCTCTGTAATCCCTCCTGGAAATGTAAGGACTCTACTTTGTGCACTTCCTCTGTAATCCCTCCTGGAAATGTAAGAACTTTACTTTCTGCACTTCCTCTTTAATCCCTCCTGGAAATGTAAAAACTCTATTTTGTGCACTTCCTCTGTAATCACTCCTGGAAATGTAATAACTTTGTGCACTTCCTCTGTAATTCCTCCTGGAAATGTAAGAACTCTACTTCATGCAATTCCTCTGTAATTCCTCCTGGAAATGTAAGAACTCTACTTTGTGCATTTCCTCTATAATTCCTCCTGGAAATGTAAGAACTTTACTTTATGCACTTCCTCAGTAATCCCTCCTGGAAATGTAAGAACTTTACTTTGTGCACTTCCTCTGTAAATCCTCCTTTAAATGTAAGAACTTTACTTTATGCACTCACTCTGTAATCCCTCCTGGAAATGTAAGAACTTTACTTTATGCACTTCCTCTGTAATCCCTCCTGGAAATGTAAGAAATCTACTTTGTGCACTTCCTCTGTAATCCCTCCTGGGAATGTAAGAATGTTGTGCATTTACTCTGTAATTCTTCCTGGAAATGTAAGAACTTTCCTTTATGCACGTCCTCTGTAATCCCTCCTGGAAATGTCAGAACTTTACTTTACGCACTTCCTCTGTAAATCCTTCTGGAAATGTAAGAACTTTACTTTGAGCACTTCCTCTGTAATCCCTCCTGGAAATGTAAGGACTCTACTTTGTGCACTTCCTCTGTAATCCCTCCTGGAAATGTAAGAACTTTACTTTATGCACTTCCTCTGTAATCCCTCTTGGAAATGTAAGAACTTTACTTTATGCACTTCTTCTGTAAATCCTTCGGGAAATGTAAGAACTTTACTTTATGCACTTCTTCTGTAATCCCTCCTGGAAATGTAAGAACTTTACTTTATGCACTTCCTCTGTAAATCCTTCTGGAAATGTAAGAACTTTACTTTGTGCACTTCCTCTGTAATCCCTCCTGGAAATGTAAGAACTCTACTTTGTGCACATCCCCTGTAATCCCTCCTGGAAATGTAAGGACTCTACTTTGTGCACTTCCTGTGTAATCCCTCCTGGAAATGTAAGGACTCTATTTTGTGCATTTCCTCATAATTCCTCCTGGAAATATAAGAACATTATGCACTTCCTCTGTAATCTCTCCTGGAAATGTAAGTACTTTACTTTATGCACTTCCTCTGTAATCCATCCTGGAAATGTAAGAAATCTACTTTGTACACTTCCTCTGTAATCCCTCCTGGAAATGTAAGAAATCTACTTTGTGCACTTCCTCTGTAATCCCTCCTGGGAATGTAAGAATGTTGTGCATTTCCTCTGTAATTCTTCCTGGAAATGTAAGAACTTTACTTTTTGCACTTCCTCTGTAATCCCTCCTGGATATGTAAGTACTTTACTTTATGCACTTCCTCAGTAATCCCTCCTGGAAATGTAAGAACTTTACTTTATGCACTTCCTCTGTAAATCCTTCTGGAAATGTAAGAACTTTACTTTGTGCACTTCCTCTGTAATCCCTCCTGGAAATGTAAGGACTCTACATTGTGCACTTCCTCTGTAATCCCTCTTGGAAATGTAAGAACTTTATTTTATGCACTTCCTCTGTAATCCCTCCTGGAAATGTAAGAACTTTACTTTATGCACTTCTTCTGTAATCCCTCCTGGAAATGTAAGAACTCTACTTTGTGCACTTCCTCTGTAATCCCTCCTGGAAATGTAAGAACTTTACTTTCTGCACTTCCTCTTTAATCCCTCCTGGAAATGTAAAAACTCTACTTTGTGCATTTCCTCTGTAATCCCTCCTGGAAATGTAAGAACTTTGTGCACTTCCTCTGTAATTCCTCCTGGAAATGTAAGAACTCTACTTCATGCAATTCCTCTGTAATTCCTCCTGGAAATGTAAGAACCCTACTTTGTGCATTTCCTCTATAATTCCTCCTAGAAATGTAAGAACTTTACTTTATGCACTTCCTCTGTAATCTCTCCTGGAAATGTAAGTACTTTACTTTATGCACCTCCTCTGTAATCCCTCCTGGAAATGTAAGAAATCTACTTTGTGCACTTCCTCTGTAATCCCTCCTGGAAATGTAAGAAATCTACTTTGTGCACTTCCTCTGTAATCCCTCCTGGGAATGTAAGAATGTTGTGCATTTCCTCTGTAATTCTGCCTGGAAATGTAAAAACTTTCCTTTATGCACGTCCTCTGTAATCCCTCCTGGAAATGTAAGAACTTTACTTTATGCACTTCCTCTGTAAATCCTCCTGGAAATGTAAGAACTTTACTTTATGCACTTTCTCTGTAATCCCTCCTGGAAATGTAAGAACTTTACTTTATGCACTTCCACTGTAATCCCTCCTGAAAATGTAACGACTCTACTTTGTGCATTTCCTCTATAATTCCTCCTGCAAATGTAAGAACTTTACTTTATGCACTTCCTCTGCAATCCCTCCTGGAAATGTAAGAAATCTACTTTGTGCACTGCCTCTGTAATCCCTCCTGGAAATGTAAGAACGTTGTGCATTTCCTCTGTAATTGCTCATGGAAATGTAAGAACATTACTTCATGCACATCCCCTGTAATCCCTCCTGGAAATGTAAGAACTTTACTTTATGCACTTCCTCTGTAAATCCTCCTGGAAATGTAAGAACTTTACATTGTGCACATCCCCTGTAATCCCTCCTGGAAATGTAAGAACTTTACTTTATGCACTTCCTCTGTAAATCCTCCTGGAAATGTAAGAACTTTACTTTATGCACTTTCTCTGTAAATCCTCCTGGAAATGTAAGAACTTTACTATATGCAATTCCTCTGTAAATCCTCCAGGAAATATGAGAACTTTACTTTATGCACTTCCTCTGTAATACCTCCTGGAAATGTAAGAACTCTACTTTGTGCACTTCCTCTTTAATTCCTCATGGAAATGTAAGAACTCTACTTTGTGCACATCCCATGTAATCCCTCCTGGAAATGTAAGGACTCTACTTTGTGCACTTCCTCTGTAATCCCTCCTGGAAATGTAAGAAATTTACTTCATGCACTTTCTGTGTAATCCCTCCTGGAAATGTAAGGACTCTATTTTGTGCATTTCCTCTATAATTCCTCCTGGAAATGTAAGAACTTTACTTTATGCACTTCCTCTGAAATCTCTCCTGGAAATGTAAGTACTTTACTTTATGCACCTCCTCTGTAATCCCTCCTGGAAATGTAAGAAATCTACTTTGTGCACTTCCTCTGTAATCCCTCCTGGAAATGTAAGAAATTTACTTCATGCACTTTCTGTGTAATCCCTCCTGGAAATGTAAGGACTCTATTTTGTGCATTTCCTCTATAATTCCTCCTGGAAATGTAAGAACTTTACTTTATGCACTTCCTCTGAAATCTCTCCTGGAAATGTAAGTACTTTACTTTATGCACCTCCTCTGTAATCCCTCCTGGAAATGTAAGAAATCTACTTTGTGCACTTCCTCTGTAATCCCTCCTGGAAATGTAAGAAATCTACTTTGTGCACTTCCTCTGTAATCCCTCCTGGGAATGTAAGAATGTTGTGCATTTCCTCTGTAATTCTTCCTGGAAATGTAAGAACTTTACTTTTTGCACTTCCTCTGTAATCCCTCCTGGATATGTAAGTACTTTACTTTATGCACTTCCTCAGTAATCCCTCCTGGAAATGTAAGAACTTTACTTTATGCACTTCCTCTGTAAATCCTTCTGGAAATGTAAGAACTTTACTTTGTGCACTTCCTCTGTAATCCCTCCTGGAAATGTAAGGACTCTACATTGTGCACTTCCTCTGTAATCCCTCTTGGAAATGTAAGAACTTTATTTTATGCACTTCCTCTGTAATCCCTCCTGGAAATGTAAGAACTTTACTTTATGCACTTCTTCTGTAATCCCTCCTGGAAATGTAAGAACTCTACTTTGTGCACTTCCTCTGTAATCCCTCCTGGAAATGTAAGAACTTTACTTTCTGCACTTCCTCTTTAATCCCTCCTGGAAATGTAAAAACTCTACTTTGTGCATTTCCTCTGTAATCCCTCCTGGAAATGTAAGAACTTTGTGCACTTCCTCTGTAATTCCTCCTGGAAATGTAAGAACTCTACTTCATGCAATTCCTCTGTAATTCCTCCTGGAAATGTAAGAACCCTACTTTGTGCATTTCCTCTATAATTCCTCCTAGAAATGTAAGAACTTTACTTTATGCACTTCCTCTGTAATCTCTCCTGGAAATGTAAGTACTTTACTTTATGCACCTCCTCTGTAATCCCTCCTGGAAATGTAAGAAATCTACTTTGTGCACTTCCTCTGTAATCCCTCCTGGAAATGTAAGAAATCTACTTTGTGCACTTCCTCTGTAATCCCTCCTGGGAATGTAAGAATGTTGTGCATTTCCTCTGTAATTCTGCCTGGAAATGTAAAAACTTTCCTTTATGCACGTCCTCTGTAATCCCTCCTGGAAATGTAAGAACTTTACTTTATGCACTTCCTCTGTAAATCCTCCTGGAAATGTAAGAACTTTACTTTATGCACTTTCTCTGTAATCCCTCCTGGAAATGTAAGAACTTTACTTTATGCACTTCCACTGTAATCCCTCCTGAAAATGTAACGACTCTACTTTGTGCATTTCCTCTATAATTCCTCCTGCAAATGTAAGAACTTTACTTTATGCACTTCCTCTGCAATCCCTCCTGGAAATGTAAGAAATCTACTTTGTGCACTGCCTCTGTAATCCCTCCTGGAAATGTAAGAACGTTGTGCATTTCCTCTGTAATTGCTCATGGAAATGTAAGAACATTACTTCATGCACATCCCCTGTAATCCCTCCTGGAAATGTAAGAACTTTACTTTATGCACTTCCTCTGTAAATCCTCCTGGAAATGTAAGAACTTTACATTGTGCACATCCCCTGTAATCCCTCCTGGAAATGTAAGAACTTTACTTTATGCACTTCCTCTGTAAATCCTCCTGGAAATGTAAGAACTTTACTTTATGCACTTTCTCTGTAAATCCTCCTGGAAATGTAAGAACTTTACTATATGCAATTCCTCTGTAAATCCTCCAGGAAATATGAGAACTTTACTTTATGCACTTCCTCTGTAATACCTCCTGGAAATGTAAGAACTCTACTTTGTGCACTTCCTCTTTAATTCCTCATGGAAATGTAAGAACTCTACTTTGTGCACATCCCATGTAATCCCTCCTGGAAATGTAAGGACTCTACTTTGTGCACTTCCTCTGTAATCCCTCCTGGAAATGTAAGAAATTTACTTCATGCACTTTCTGTGTAATCCCTCCTGGAAATGTAAGGACTCTATTTTGTGCATTTCCTCTATAATTCCTCCTGGAAATGTAAGAACTTTACTTTATGCACTTCCTCTGAAATCTCTCCTGGAAATGTAAGTACTTTACTTTATGCACCTCCTCTGTAATCCCTCCTGGAAATGTAAGAAATCTACTTTGTGCACTTCCTCTGTAATCCCTCCTGGAAATGTAAGAAATCTACTTTGTGCACTTCCTCTGTAATCCCTCCTGGGAATGTAAGAATGTTGTGCATTTCCTCTGTAATTCTTCCTGGAAATGTAAGAACTTTCCTTTATGCACGTCCTCTGTAATCCCTCCTGGAAATGTAAGAACTTTACTTTATGCACTTCCTCTGTAAATCCTTCTGGAAATGTAAGAACTTTAATTTGAGCACTTCCTCTGTAATCCCTCCTGGAAATGTAAGGACTCTACTTTGTGCACTTCCTCTGTAATCCCTCCTGGAAATGTAAGAACTTTACTTTATGCACTTCCTCTGTAAATCCTCCTGGAAATGTAAGAACTTTACATTGTGCACATCCCCTGTAATCCCTCCTGGAAATGTAAGAACTTTACTTTATGCACTTCCTCTGTAAATCCTCCTGGAAATGTAAGAACTTTACTTTATGCACTTTCTCTGTAAATCCTCCTGGAAATGTAAGAACTTTACTATATGCAATTCCTCTGTAAATCCTCCAGGAAATATGAGAACTTTACTTTATGCACTTCCTCTGTAATACCTCCTGGAAATGTAAGAACTCTACTTTGTGCACTTCCTCTTTAATTCCTCATGGAAATGTAAGAACTCTACTTTGTGCACATCCCATGTAATCCCTCCTGGAAATGTAAGGACTCTACTTTGTGCACTTCCTCTGTAATCCCTCCTGGAAATGTAAGAAATTTACTTCATGCACTTTCTGTGTAATCCCTCCTGGAAATGTAAGGACTCTATTTTGTGCATTTCCTCTATAATTCCTCCTGGAAATGTAAGAACTTTACTTTATGCACTTCCTCTGAAATCTCTCCTGGAAATGTAAGTACTTTACTTTATGCACCTCCTCTGTAATCCCTCCTGGAAATGTAAGAAATCTACTTTGTGCACTTCCTCTGTAATCCCTCCTGGAAATGTAAGAAATCTACTTTGTGCACTTCCTCTGTAATCCCTCCTGGGAATGTAAGAATGTTGTGCATTTCCTCTGTAATTCTTCCTGGAAATGTAAGAACTTTCCTTTATGCACGTCCTCTGTAATCCCTCCTGGAAATGTAAGAACTTTACTTTATGCACTTCCTCTGTAAATCCTTCTGGAAATGTAAGAACTTTAATTTGAGCACTTCCTCTGTAATCCCTCCTGGAAATGTAAGGACTCTACTTTGTGCACTTCCTCTGTAATCCCTCCTGGAAATGTAAGAACTTTACTTTATGCACTTCCTCTGTAATCCCTCTTGGAAATGTAAGAACTTTACTTTATGCACTTTTTCTGTAAATCCTTCTGGAAATGTAAGAACTTTACTTTATGCACTTCTTCTGTAATCCCTCCTGGAAATGTAAGAACTTTACTTTATGCACTTCCTCTGTAAATCGTTCTGGAAATGTAAGAATTTTACTTTGTGCACTTCCTCTGTAATCCCTCCTGGAAATGTAAGGACTCTACTTTGTGCACTTCTTCTGTAATCCCTCCTGGAAATGTAAGGACTCTACTTTGTGCACTTCCTCTGTAATCCCTCCTGGGAATGTAAGAACTTTACTTTCTGCACTTCCTCTTTAATCCCTCCTGGAAATGTAAAAACTCTATTTTGTGCACTTCCTCTGTAATCACTCCTGGAAATGTAATAACTTTGTGCACTTCCTCTGTAATTCCTCCTGGAAATGTAAGAACTCTACTTTATGCAATTCCTCTGTAATTCCTCCTGGAAATGTAAGAAATCTACTTTGTGCATTTCCTCTATAATTCCTCCTGGAAATGTAAGAACTTTACTTTATGCACTTCCTCAGTAATCCCTCCTGGAAATGTAAGAACTTTACTTTGTGCACTTCCTCTGTAAATCCTCCTGAAAATTTAAGAACTTTACTTTATGCACTCACTCTGTAATCACTCCTGGAAATATAAGAACTTTACTTTATGCACTTCCTCTGTAATCCCTCCTGGAAAAGTAACGACTCTACTTTGTGCATTTCCTCTATAATTCCTCCTGGAAATGTAAGAACTTTACTTTATGCACTTCCTCTGTAATCCCTCCTGGAAATGTAAGAAATCTACTTTGTGCACTTCCTCTGTAATCCCTCCTGGAAATGTAAGAACGTTGTGCATTTCCTCTGTAATTGCTCCTGGAAATGTAAGAACATTACTTTATGCACATCCCCTGTAATCCCTCCTGGAAATGTAAGAACTTTCCTTTATGCACTTCCTCTGTAAATCCTCCTGGAAATGTAAGAACTTTACTTTATGCACTTCCTCTGTAATCCCTCCTGGAAATGTAAGAAATCTAATTTGTGCACTTCCTCTGTAATCCCTCCTGGAAATGTAAGAACGTTGTGCATTTCCTCTGTAATCCCTCCTGGAAATGTAAGGACTCTACTTTGTGCACTTCCTCTGTAATCCCTCCTGGAAATGTAAGAACTTTACTTTATGCACTTCCTCTGTAATCCCTCCTGGAAATGTAAGAACTTTACGTTATGCACTTCTTCTGTAATCCCTCCTGGAAATGTAAGGACTCTACTTTGTGCACTTCCTCTGTAATCCCTCCTGGAAATGTAAGAACTTTACTTTATGCACTTCCTCTGTAATCCCTCCTGGAAATGTAAGAACTTTACGTTATGCACTTCTTCTGTAATCCCTCCTGGAAATGTAAGAACTCTACTTTGTGCACTTCCTCTGTAATCCCTCCTGGAAATGTAAAAACTCTACTTTGTGCACTTCATCTGTAATCCCTCCTGGAAATGTAAGAACTTTGTGCACTTCCTGTGTAATTCTTCCTGGAAATGTAAGAACTCTACTTTATGCAATTCCTCTGTAATCCATCCTGGAAATGTAAGAACTCTACTTTGTGCATTTCCTCTATAATTCCTCCTGAAAATGAAAGAACTTTACTTTATGCACTTCCTCAGTAATCCCTCCTGGAAATGTAAGAACTTTACTTTCTGCACTTCCTCTTTAATCCCTCCTAGAAATGTAAGAACGTTGTGCATTTATTCTGTAATTGCTCCTGGAAATGTAAGAACATTACTTTATGCACATCCCCTGTAATCCCTCCTGGAAATGTAAGAACTTTACTTTATGCACTTCCTCCTGGAAATGTAAAAACTTTACTTTGTGCACATCCCCTGTTACCCCCCCTGGAAATGAAAGAACTTTACTTTATGCACTTCCTCCTGGAAATGTAAGAACTTTACTTTATGCACTTCCTCTGTTATCCCTCCTGGAAATGTAAGAACTCTACTTTGTGCATTTCCTCTATAATTGCTCCTGGTAATGTAAGAACTTTATGCACTTCTTCTGTAATCCCACCTGGAAATGAAAGAACTCTACTTTGTGCACTTCCTCTGTAAATCCTCCTGGAAATGTAAGAACTCTACTTTGTGCACTTCCTCTGTAATCTCTCCTGGAAATGTAAGAAATTTACTTTCTGCACTTCCTCTTTAATCCCTCCTGGAAATGTAAAAACTCTACTTTGTGCACTTCATCTGTAATCCCTCCTGGAAATGTAAGAACTTTGTGCACTTCCTCTGTAATTCCTCCTGGAAATGTAAGAACTCTACTTTATGCAATTCCTCTGTAATCCCTCCTGGAAATGTAAGAACTCTACTTTGTGCATTTCCTCTATAATTCCTCCTGAAAATGAAAGAACTTTACTTTATGCACTTCCTCAGTAATCCCTCCTGGAAATGTAAGAACTTTACTTTCTGCACTTCCTCTTTAATCCCTCCTAGAAATGTAAGAACGTTGTGCATTTCTTCTGTAATTGCTCCTGGAAATGTAAGAACATTACTTTATGCACATCCCCTGTAATCCCTCCTGGAAATGTAAGAACTTTACTTTATGCACTTCCTCCTGGAAATGTAAGAACTTTACTTTGTGCACATCCCCTGTTATCCCTCCTGGAAATGTAAGAACTTTACTTTATGCACTTCCTCCTGGAAATGTAAGAACTTTACTTTATGCACTTCCTCTGTTATCCCTCCTGGAAATGTAAGAACTCTACTTTGTGCATTTCCTCTATAATTCCTCCTGGTAATGTAAGAACTTTATGCACTTCTTCTGTAATCCCACCTGGAAATGAAAGAACTCTACTTTGTGCACTTCCTCTGTAAATCCTCCTGGAAATGTAAGAACTTTACTTTATGCACTTCCTCTGTAATACCTCCTGGAAATGTAAGAACTCTGCTTTGTGCACATCCCCTGTAATCCCTCCTGGAAATGTAAGGACTCTACTTTGTGCACTTCCTCTGTAATCCCTCCTCGAAATGTAAGGACTCTATTTTGTGCATTTCCTCTATAATTCCTCCTGGAAATGTAAGAACGTTATGCACTTCCTCTGTAATCTCTCCTGGAAATGTAAGTACTTTACTTTATGCACTTCCTCTGTAATCCCTCCTGGAAATGTAAGAAATCTACTTTGTGCACTTCCTCTGTAATCCCTCCTGGGAATGTAAGAATGTTGTGCATTTCCTCTGTAATTCTTCCTGGAAATGTAAGAACTTTACTTTATGCACTTACTCTGTAATCGCTCCTGGAAATGTAAGAACTTTACTTTATGCACTTCCTCAGTAATCCCTCCTGGAAATGTAAGAACTTTACTTTATGTACTTCCTCTGTAAATCCTTCTGGAAATGTAAGAACTTTACTTTGTGCACTTTCTCTGTAATCCCTCCTGGAAATGTAAGAACGTTGTGCATTTCCTCTGTAATTGCTCCTGGAAATGTAAGAACATTACTTTATGCACATCCCCTGTAATCCCTCCTGGAAATGTAAGAACTTTACTTTATGCACTTCCTCTGTAAATCCTCCTGGAAATGTAAGAACTTTACTTTATGCACTTCCTCTGTAATCCCTCCTGGAAATGTAAGAAATCTAATTTGTGCACTTCCTCTGTAATCCCTCCTGGAAATGTAAGAACGTTGTGCATTTCCTCTGTAATCCCTCCTGGAAATGTAAGGACTCTACTTTGTGCACTTCCTCTGTAATCCCTCCTGGAAATGTAAGAACTTTACTTTATGCACTTCCTCTGTAATCCCTCCTGGAAATGTAAGAACTTTACGTTATGCACTTCTTCTGTAATCCCTCCTGGAAATGTAAGGACTCTACTTTGTGCACTTCCTCTGTAATCCCTCCTGGAAATGTAAGAACTTTACTTTATGCACTTCCTCTGTAATCCCTCCTGGAAATGTAAGAACTTTACGTTATGCACTTCTTCTGTAATCCCTCCTGGAAATGTAAGAACTCTACTTTGTGCACTTCCTCTGTAATCCCTCCTGGAAATGTAAAAACTCTACTTTGTGCACTTCATCTGTAATCCCTCCTGGAAATGTAAGAACTTTGTGCACTTCCTGTGTAATTCTTCCTGGAAATGTAAGAACTCTACTTTATGCAATTCCTCTGTAATCCATCCTGGAAATGTAAGAACTCTACTTTGTGCATTTCCTCTATAATTCCTCCTGAAAATGAAAGAACTTTACTTTATGCACTTCCTCAGTAATCCCTCCTGGAAATGTAAGAACTTTACTTTCTGCACTTCCTCTTTAATCCCTCCTAGAAATGTAAGAACGTTGTGCATTTATTCTGTAATTGCTCCTGGAAATGTAAGAACATTACTTTATGCACATCCCCTGTAATCCCTCCTGGAAATGTAAGAACTTTACTTTATGCACTTCCTCCTGGAAATGTAAAAACTTTACTTTGTGCACATCCCCTGTTACCCCCCCTGGAAATGAAAGAACTTTACTTTATGCACTTCCTCCTGGAAATGTAAGAACTTTACTTTATGCACTTCCTCTGTTATCCCTCCTGGAAATGTAAGAACTCTACTTTGTGCATTTCCTCTATAATTGCTCCTGGTAATGTAAGAACTTTATGCACTTCTTCTGTAATCCCACCTGGAAATGAAAGAACTCTACTTTGTGCACTTCCTCTGTAAATCCTCCTGGAAATGTAAGAACTCTACTTTGTGCACTTCCTCTGTAATCCCTCCTGGAAATGTAAGAAATTTACTTTCTGCACTTCCTCTTTAATCCCTCCTGGAAATGTAAAAACTCTACTTTGTGCACTTCATCTGTAATCCCTCCTGGAAATGTAAGAACTTTGTGCACTTCCTCTGTAATTCCTCCTGGAAATGTAAGAACTCTACTTTATGCAATTCCTCTGTAATCCCTCCTGGAAATGTAAGAACTCTACTTTGTGCATTTCCTCTATAATTCCTCCTGAAAATGAAAGAACTTTACTTTATGCACTTCCTCAGTAATCCCTCCTGGAAATGTAAGAACTTTACTTTCTGCACTTCCTCTTTAATCCCTCCTAGAAATGTAAGAACGTTGTGCATTTCTTCTGTAATTGCTCCTGGAAATGTAAGAACATTACTTTATGCACATCCCCTGTAATCCCTCCTGGAAATGTAAGAACTTTACTTTATGCACTTCCTCCTGGAAATGTAAGAACTTTACTTTGTGCACATCCCCTGTTATCCCTCCTGGAAATGTAAGAACTTTACTTTATGCACTTCCTCCTGGAAATGTAAGAACTTTACTTTATGCACTTCCTCTGTTATCCCTCCTGGAAATGTAAGAACTCTACTTTGTGCATTTCCTCTATAATTCCTCCTGGTAATGTAAGAACTTTATGCACTTCTTCTGTAATCCCACCTGGAAATGAAAGAACTCTACTTTGTGCACTTCCTCTGTAAATCCTCCTGGAAATGTAAGAACTTTACTTTATGCACTTCCTCTGTAATACCTCCTGGAAATGTAAGAACTCTACTTTGTGCACATCCCCTGTAATCCCTCCTGGAAATGTAAGGACTCTACTTTGTGCACTTCCTCTGTAATCCCTCCTCGAAATGTAAGGACTCTATTTTGTGCATTTCCTCTATAATTCCTCCTGGAAATGTAAGAACGTTATGCACTTCCTCTGTAATCTCTCCTGGAAATGTAAGTACTTTACTTTATGCACTTCCTCTGTAATCCATCCTGGAAATGTAAGAAATCTACTTTGTGCACTTCCTCTGTAATCCCTCCTGGAAATGTAAGAAATCTACTTTGTGCACTTCCTCTGTAATCCCTCCTGGGAATGTAAGAATGTTGTGCATTTCCTCTGTAATTCTTCCTGGAAATGTAAGAACTTTACTTTATGCACTTACTCTGTAATCGCTCCTGGAAATGTAAGAACTTTACTTTATGCACTTCCTCAGTAATCCCTCCTGGAAATGTAAGAACTTTACTTTATGTACTTCCTCTGTAAATCCTTCTGGAAATGTAAGAACTTTACTTTGTGCACTTTCTCTGTAATCCCTCCTGGAAATGTAAGAACTTTACTTTATGCACTTCCTCTGTAATCCCTCCTGGAAAAGTAACGACTCTACTTCATGCATTTCCTCTATAATTCCTCCTGGAAATGTAAGAACTTTACTTTATGCACTTCCTCTGTAATCCCTCCTGGAAATGTAAGAAATCTACTTTGTGCACTTCCTCTGTAATCCCTCCTGGAAATGTAAGAAAGTTGTGCATTTCCTATGTAATTGCTCCTGGAAATGTAAGAACATTACTTTATGCACATCCCCTGTAATCCCTCCTGGAAATGTAAGAACTTTACTTTATGCCCTTCCTCTGTAAATCCTTCTGGAAATGTAAGAACTTTACTTTGAGCACTTGCTCTGTAATCCCTCCTGGAAATGTAAGGACTTTACTTTGTGCACTTCCTCTGTAATCCCTCCTGGAAATGTAAGTACTTTACTTTATGCACTTCCTCTGTAATCCCTCTTGGAAATGTAAGAACTTTACTTTATGCACTTCTTCTGTAAATCCTTCTGGAAATGTAAGAACTTTACTTTATGCACGTCTTCTGTAATCCCTCCTGGAAATGTAAGAACTTTACTTTATGCACTTCCTCTGTAAATCCTTCTGGAAATGTAAGAACTTTACTTTGTGCACTTCCTCTGTAATCCCTCCTGGAAATGTAAGGACTCTACTTTGTGCACTTCCTCTGTAATCCCTCCTGGAAATGTAAGGACTCTTCTTTGTGCACTTCCTCTGTAATCCCTCCTGGAAATGTAAGAACTTTACTTTCTGCACTTCCTCTTTAATCCCTCCTGGAAATTTAAAAACTCTACTTTGTGCACTTCCTCTGTAATCCCTCCTGGAAATGTAATAACTTTGTGCACTTCCTCTGTAATTCCTCCTGGAAATGTAAGAACTCTACTTTATGCAATTCCTCTGTAATTCCTCCTGGAAATGTAAGAACTCTACTTTGTGCATTTCCTCTATAATTCCTCCTGGAAATGTAAGAACTTTACTTTATGCACTTCCTCAGTAATCCCTCCTGGAAATGTAAGAACTTTACTTTGTGCACTTCCTCTGTAAATCCTCCTGGAAATGTAAGAACTGTGCTTTATGCACTCACTCTGTAATCCCTCCTGGAAATGTAAGAACTTTACTTTATGCACTTCCTCTGTAATCCCTCCTGGAAAAGTAACGACTTTACTTCGTGCATTTCCTCTATAATTCCTCCTGGAAATGTAAAAACTTTACTTTATGCACTTCCTCTGTAATCCCTCCTGGAAATGTAAGAAATCTACTTTGTGCACTTCCTCTGTAATCCCTCCTGGAAATGTAAGAACGTTGTGCATTTCCTCTGTAATTGCTCCTGGAAATGTAAGAACATTACTTTATGCACATCCCCTGTAATCCCTCCTGGAAATGTAAGAACTTTGTGCACTTCCTGTGTAATTCTTCCTGGAAATGTAAGAACTCTACTTTATGCAATTCCTCTGTAATCCCTCCTGGAAATGTAAGAACTCTACTTTGTGCATTTCCTCTATAATTCCTCCTGAAAATGAAAGAACTTTACTTTATGCACTTCCTCAGTAATCCCTCCTGGAAATGTAAGAACTTTACTTTCTGCACTTCCTCTTTAATCCCTCCTAGAAATGTAAGAACGTTGTGCATTTATTCTGTAATTGCTCCTGGAAATGTAAGAACATTACTTTATGCACATCCCCTGTAATCCCTCCTGGAAATGTAAGAACTTTACTTTATGCACTTCCTCCTGGAAATGTAAGAACTTTACTTTGTGCACATCCCCTGTTATCCCTCCTGGAAATGTAAGAACTTTACTTTATGCACTTCCTCCTGGAAATGTAAGAACTTTACTTTATGCACTTCCTCTGTTATCCCTCCTGGAAATGTAAGAACTCTACTTTGTGCATTTCCTCTATAATTCCTCCTGGTAATGTAAGAACTTTATGCACTTCTTCTGTAATCCCACCTGGAAATGAAAGAACTCTACTTTGTGCACTTCCTCTGTAAAACCTCCTGGAAATGTAAGAACTCTACTTTGTGCACTTCCTCTGTAATCCCTCCTGGAAATGTAAGAAATTTACTTTCTGCACTTCCTCTTTAATCCCTCCTGGAAATGTAAAAACTCTACTTTGTGCACTTCATCTGTAATCCCTCCTGGAAATGTAAGAACTTTGTGCACTTCCTCTGTAATTCCTCCTGGAAATGTAAGAACTCTACTTTATACAATTCCTCTGTAATCCCTCCTGGAAATGTAAGAACTCTACTTTGTGCATTTCCTCTATAATTCCTCCTGAAAATGAAAGAACTTTACTTTATGCACTTCCTCAGTAATCCCTCCTGGAAATGTAAGAACTTTACTTTCTGCACTTCCTCTTTAATCCCTCCTAGAAATGTAAGAACGTTGTGCATTTCTTCTGTAATTGCTCCTGGAAATGTAAGAACATTACTTTATGCACATCCCCTGTAATCCCTCCTGGAAATGTAAGAACTTTACTTTATGCACTTCCTCCTGGAAATGTAAGAACTTTACTTTGTGCACATCCCCTGTTATCCCTCCTGGAAATGTAAGAACTTTACTTTATGCACTTCCTCCTGGAAATGTAAGAACTTTACTTTATGCACTTCCTCTGTTATCCCTCCTGGAAATGTAAGAACTCTACTTTGTGCATTTCCTCTATAATTCCTCCTGGTAATGTAAGAACTTTATGCACTTCTTCTGTAATCCCACCTGGAAATGAAAGAACTCTACTTTGTGCACTTCCTCTGTAAATCCTCCTGGAAATGTAAGAACTTTACTTTATGCACTTCCTCTGTAATACCTCCTGGAAATGTAAGAACTCTACTTTGTGCACATCCCCTGTAATCCCTCCTGGAAATGTAAGGACTCTACTTTGTGCACTTCCTCTGTAATCCCTCCTCGAAATGTAAGGACTCTATTTTGTGCATTTCCTCTATAATTCCTCCTGGAAATGTAAGAACGTTATGCACTTCCTCTGTAATCTCTCCTGGAAATGTAAGTACTTTACTTTATGCACTTCCTCTGTAATCCATCCTGGAAATGTAAGAAATCTACTTTGTGCACTTCCTCTGTAATCCCTCCTGGAAATGTAAGAAATCTACTTTGTGCACTTCCTCTGTAATCCCTCCTGGGAATGTAAGAATGTTGTGCATTTCCTCTGTAATTCTTCCTGGAAATGTAAGAACTTTACTTTATGCACTTCCTCTGTAATCGCTCCTGGAAATGTAAGAACTTTACTTTATGCACTTCCTCAGTAATCCCTCCTGGAAATGTAAGAACTTTACTTTATGTACTTCCTCTGTAAATCCTTCTGGAAATGTAAGAACTTTACTTTGTGCACTTTCTCTGTAATCCCTCCTGGAAATGTAAGTACTTTACTTTATGCACTTCCTCTGTAATCCCTCCTGGAAAAGTAACGACTCTACTTCATGCATTTCCTCTATAATTCCTCCTGGAAATGTAAGAACTTTACTTTATGCACTTCCTCTGTAATCCCTCCTGGAAATGTAAGAAATCTACTTTGTGCACTTCCTCTGTAATCCCTCCTGGAAATGTAAGAAAGTTGTGCATTTCCTCTGTAATTGCTCCTGGAAATGTAAGAACATTACTTTATGCACATCCCCTGTAATCCCTCCTGGAAATGTAAGAACTTTACTTTATGCACTTCCTCTGTAAATCCTTCTGGAAATGTAAGAACTTTACTTTGAGCACTTGCTCTGTAATCCCTCCTGGAAATGTAAGGACTCTACTTTGTGCACTTCCTCTGTAATCCCTCCTGGAAATGTAAGTACTTTACTTTATGCACTTCCTCTGTAATCCCTCTTGGAAATGTAAGAACTTTACTTTATGCACTTCTTCTGTAAATCCTTCTGGAAATGTAAGAACTTTATTTTATGCACTTCTTCTGTAATCCCTCCTGGAAATGTAAGAACTTTACTTTATGCACTTCCTCTGTAAATCCTTCTGGAAATGTAAGAACTTTACTGTGTGCACTTCCTCTGTAATCCCTCCTGGAAATGTAAGGACTCTACTTTGTGCACTTCCTCTGTAATCCCTCCTGGAAATGTAAGGACTCTACTTTGTGCACTTCCTCTGTAATCCCTCCTGGAAATGTAAGAACTTTACTTTCTGCACTTCCTCTTTAATCCCTCCTGGAAATTTAAAAACTCTACTTTGTGCACTTCCTCTGTAATCCCTCCTGGAAATGTAATAACTTTGTGCACTTCCTCTGTAATTCCTCCTGGAAATGTAAGAACTCTACTTTATGCAATTCCTCTGTAATTCCTCCTGGAAATGTAAGAACTCTACTTTGTGCATTTCCTCTATAATTCCTCCTGGAAATGTAAGAACTTTACTTTATGCACTTCCTCAGTAATCCCTCCTGGAAATGTAAGAACTTTACTTTGTGCACTTCCTCTGTAAATCCTCCTGGAAATGTAAGAACTGTACTTTATGCACTCACTTTGTAATCCCTCCTGGAAATCTAAGAACTTTACTTTATGCACTTCCTCTGTAATCCCTCCTGGAAAAGTAACGACTTTACTTCGTGCATTTCCTCTATAATTCCTCCTGGAAATGTAAAAACTTTACTTTATGCACTTCCTCTGTAATCCCTCCTGGAAATGTAAGAAATCTACTTTGTGCACTTCCTCTGTAATCCCTCCTGGAAATGTAAGAACGTTGTGCATTTCCTCTGTAATTGCTCCTGGAAATGTAAGAACATTACTTTATGCACATCCCCTGTAATCCCTCCTGGAAATGTAAGAACTTTACTTTATGCACTTCCTCTGTAAATCCTCCTGGAAATGTAAGAACTTTACTTTGTGCACATCCCCTGTAATCCCTCCTGGAAATGTAAGAACTTTACTTTATGCACTTCCTCTGTAAATCCTCCTAGAATGTAAGAACTTTACTTTATGCACTTCCTCTGTAAATCCTCCTGGAAATGTAAGAGCTTTACTTTATGCACTTCCTCTGTAAATCCTCCTGGAAATGTAAGAACTTTACTTTATGCACTTCTTCTGTAATCCCTCCTGGAAATGTAAGAACTCTACTTTGTGCATTTCCTCTATAATTCCTCCTGGAAATGTAAGAACTGTATGCACTTCTTCTGTAATCCCACCTGGAATTGTAAGAACTCTACTTTGTGCACATCCTCTGTAAGTCATCCTGGAAATGTAAGAACTTTACTTTATGCACTTCTTCTGTAATTCCTCATGGAAATGTAAGAACTTTACTTCATGTACTTCCTCTGCAATCACTCCTGGAAATGTAAGAACTCTACTTTGTGCACATCCCCTGTAATCCCTCCTGGAAATGTAAGAACTCTACTTTGTGCACTTCCTCTGCAATCCCTCCTAGAAATGTAAGTACTCTATTTTGTGCATTTCCTCTATAATTCCTCCTGGAAATGTAAGAACTTTACTTTATGCACTTCCTCTGTAATCTCTCCTGGAAATGTAAGTACTTTACTTTATGCACTTCCTCTGTAATCCCTCCTGGGAATGTAAGAATGTTGTGCATTTCCTCTGTAATTTCTCCTGGAAATGTAAGAACTTTTACTTTATGCACTTCCTCTGTAATCCCTCCTGGAAATGTAAGAACTTTACTTTATGCACTTCCTCAGTAATCCCTCCTGGAAATGTAAGAACTCTACTTTGTGCACTTCCTCTGTAATCCCTCCTGGAAATGTAAGAACTTTACTTTACGCACTTCCTCTGTAAATCCTTCTGGAAATGTAAGAAATTTACTTCATGCACTTTCTCTATAATCCCTCCTGGAAATGTAAGGACTCTATTTTGTGCATTTCCTCTATAATTCCTCCTGGAAATGTAAGAACTTTACTTTATGCACTTCCTCTGTAATCTCTCCTAGAAAAGTAAGTACTTTACTTTAGGCACTTCCCCTGTAATCCCTCCTGGAAATGTAAGAAATCTACTTTGTGCACTTCCTCTGTAATCCCTCCTGGGAATGTAAGAATGTTGTGCATTTCCTCTGTAATTTTTCCTGGAAATGTAAGAACTTTACTTTATGCACTTCCTCTGTAATCCCTCCTGGAAATGTAAGAACTTTACTTTATGCACTTCCTCAGTAATCCCTCCAGGAAATGTAAGAACTCTACTTTATGCACTTCCTCTGTAATCCCTCCTGGAAATGTAAGAACTCTACTTTATGCAATTCCTCTGTAAATCCTTCTGGAAATGTAAGAACTGTACTTTGTGCACTTCCTCTGTAATCCCTCCTGGAAATGTAAGGACTCTACTTTGTGCACTTCCTCTGTAATCCCTCCTGGAAATGTAAGAACTTTACTTTATGCACTTCCTCTGTAATCCCTCCTGGAAATGTAAGAACTTTACTTTATGCACTTCTTCTGTAATCCCTCCTGGAAATGTAAGAACTCTACTTTCTGCACTTCCTCTTTCATCCCTCCTGGAAATGTAAAAACTCTACTTTGTGCACTTCCTCTGTAATCCCTCCTGGAAATGTAAGAACTTTGTGCACTTCCTTTGTAATTCCTCCTGGAAATGTAAGAACTTTACTTTATGCACTTCCTCAGTAATCCCTCCTGGAAATGTAAGAACTTTACTTTGTGCACTTCCTCTGTAAATCCTCCTGGAAATGTAAGAACTTTACTTTATGTACTTACTCTGTAATCCCTCCTGGAAATGTGAGAACTTTATTTATGCACTTCCTCTGTAATCCCTCCTGGAAATGTAACGACTCTACTTTGTGCATTTCCTCTATAATTCCTCCTGGAAATGTAAGAACTTTACTTTATGCACTTCCTCTGTAATCCCTCCTGGAAATGTAAGAACGTTGTGCATTTCCTCTGTAATTGCTCCTGGAAATGTAAGAACATTACTTTATGCACATCCCCTGTAATTCCTCCTGGAAATGTAAGTACTTTACTTTATGCACTTCCTCTGTAAATCCTCCTGGAAATGTAAGAACTTTACTTTGTGCACATCCCCTGTAATCCCTCCTGGAAATGTAAGAACTTTACTTTATGCACTTCCTCTGTAAATCCTCCTGGAAATGTAAGAACTTTACTTTATGCACTTCTTCTGTAATCCCACCTGGAAATGTAAGAACTCTACTTTGTGCACATCCTCTGTAAGTTATCCTGAAAATGTAAGAACTTTACTTTATGCACTTCCTCTGTAATACCTCCTGGAAATGTAAGAACTTTACTTTGTGCACTTCCTCTTTAATTCCTCATGGAAATGTAAGAACTTAACTTTATGTACTTCCTCTGCAATCCCTCCTGGAAATGTAAGAACTCTACTTTGTGCACATCCTCTGTAATCCCTCCTGGAAATGTAAGGACTCTATTTTGTGCACTTCCTCTTTAATTCCTCATGGAAATGTGAGAACTTAACTTTATGTACTTCCTCTGCAATCCCTCCTGGAAATGTAAGAACTTTACTTTGTGCACTTCCTCTGTAATCCCTCCTGGAAATGTAAGGACTCTATTTTGTGCATTTCCTCTATAATTCCTCCTGGAAATGTAAGAACTTTAATTTACGCACTTCCTCTGTAATCTCTCCTGGAAATGTAAGTACTTTACTTTATGCACTTCCTCTGTAATCCCTCCTGGAAATGTAAGAAATCTACTTTGTGCACTTCCTATGTAATCCCTCCTGGAAATGTAAGAAATCTACTTTGTGCACTTCCTCTTTAATATCTCCTGGAAATGTAAGAAATCTACTTTGTGCACTTCCTCTGTAATCCCTCCTGGGAATGTAAGAATGTTGTGCATTTCCTCTGTAATTCCTCCTGGAAATGTAAGAACTTTACTTTATGCACTTCCTCTGTAATCCCTCCTGAAATGTAAGAACATTATTTTATGCACTTCCTCAGTAATCCCTCCTGGAAATGTAAGAACTCTACTTTGTGCACTTCCTCTGTAATCCCTCCTGGAAATGTAAGAACTTTACTTTATGCACTTCCTCTGTAAATCCTACTGGAAATTAAAGAAATCTACTTTGTGCACTTCCTCTGTAATCCCTCCTGGAAATGTAAGAAATCTACTTTGTGTACTTCCTCTGTAATCCCTCCTGGAAATGTAAGAAATCTACTTCATGCACTTCCTCAGTAATCCCTCCTGGAAATGTAAGAACTCTACTTTGTGCACTTCCTCTGTAATCCCTCCTGGAAATGTAAGAACTTTACTTTATGCACTTCCTATGTAATCCCTCCTGGAAATGTAAGAAATCTACTTTGTGCACTTCCTCTGTAATCCCTCCTGGAAATGTAAGAAATCTACTTTGTGCACTTCCTCTGTAATCCCTCCTGGGAATGTAAGAATGTTGTGCATTTCCTCTGTAATTCCTCCTGGAAATGTAAGAACTTTACTTTCTGCACTTCCTCTTTAATCCCTCCTGGAAATGTAAGAACTTTACTTTCTGCACTTCCTTTTTAATCCCTCCTGGAAATGTAAAAACTCTACTTTGTGCACTTCCACTGTAATCCGTCCTGGAAATGTAAGAACTTTGTGCACTTCCTCTGTAATTCCTCCTGGAAATGTAAGAACTCTACTTTATGCAATTCCTCTGTAATTCCTCCTGGAAATGTAAGAACTCTACTTTGTGCATTTCCTCTATAATTCCTCCTGGAAATGTAAGAACTTTACTTTATGCACTTCCTCAGTAATCCCTCCTGGAAATGTAAGAACTTTACTTTGTGCACTTCCTATGTAAATCCTCCTGGAAATGTAAGAACTTTACTTTATGCACTTACTCTGTAATCCCTTCTGGAAATGTAAGAACTTTACTTTATGCACTTCCTCTGTAATCCCTCCTGGAAATGTAAGAAATCTACATTGTGCACTTCCTCTGTAATCCCTCCTGGAAATGTAAGAAGATTACTTTATGCACATCCCCTGTAATCCCTCCTGGAAATGTAAGAACTTTACTTCATGCACTTCCTCTGTAAATCCTCCTGGAAATGTAAGAACTTTACTTTGTGCACATCCCCTGTAATCCCGCCTGGAAATGTAAGAACTTTACTTTATGCACTTCCTCAGTAATCCCTCCTGGAAATGTAAGAACTTTACTTTGTGCACTTCCTCTGTAAATCCTCCTGGAAATGTAAGAACTGTACTTTATGCACTCACTCTGTAATCCCCCCTGGAAATGTAAGAACTTTACTTTATGCACTTCCTCTGTAATCCCTCCTGGAAAAGTAACGACTCTACTTCGTGCATTTCCTCTATAATTCCTCCTGGAAATGTAAAAACTTTACTTTATGCACTTCCTCTGTAATCCCTCCTGGAAATGTAAGAAATCTACTTTGTGCACTTCCTCTGTAATCCCTCCTGGAAATGTAAGAACGTTGTGCATTTCCTCTGTAATTGCTCCTGGAAATGTAAGAACATTACTTTATGCACATCCCCTGTAATCCCTCCTGGAAATGTAAGAACTTTACTTTATGCACTTCCTCTGTAAATCCTCCTGGAAATGTAAGAACTTTACTTTGTGCACATCCCCTGTAATCCCTCCTGGAAATGTAAGAACTTTACTTTATGCACTTCCTCTGTAAATCCTCCTGGAATGTAAGAACTTTACTTTATGCACTTCCTCTGTAAATCCTCCTGGAAATGTAAGAGCTTTACTTTATGCACTTCCTCTGTAAATCCTCCTGGAAATGTAAGAACTTTACTTTATGCACTTCTTCTGTAATCCCTCCTGGAAATGTAAGAACTCTACTTTGTGCATTTCCTCTATAATTCCTCCTGGAAATGTAAGAACTGTATGCACTTCTTCTGTAATCCCACCTGGAATTGTAAGAACTCTACTTTGTGCACATCCTCTGTAAGTCATCCTGGAAATGTAAGAACTTTACTTTATGCACTTCTTCTGTAATTCCTCATGGAAATGTAAGAACTTTACTTCATGTAGTTCCTCTGCAATCACTCCTGGAAATGTAAGAACTCTACTTTGTGCACATCCCCTGTAATCCCTCCTGGAAATGTAAGAACTCTACTTTGTGCACTTCCTCTGTAATCCCTCCTAGAAATGTAAGTACTCTATTTTGTGCATTTCCTCTATAATTCCTCCTGGAAATGTAAGAACTTTACTTTATGCACTTCCTCTGTAATCTCTCCTGGAAATGTAAGTACTTTACTTTATGCACTTCCTCTGTAATCCCTCCTCGGAATGTAAGAATGTTGTGCATTTCCTCTGTAATTCCTCCTGGAAATGTAAGAACTTTTACTTTATGCACTTCCTCTGTAATCCCTCCTAGAAATGTAAGAACTTTACTTTATGCACTTCCTCAGTAATCCCTCCTGGAAATGTAAGAACTCTACTTTGTGCACTTCCTCTGTAATCCCTCCTGGAAATGTAAGAACTTTACTTTACGCACTTCCTCTGTAAATCCTTCTGGAAATGTAAGAAATTTACTTCATGCACTTTCTCTATAATCCCTCCTGGAAATGTAAGGACTCTATTTTGTGCATTTCCTCTATAATTCCTCCTGGAAATGTAAGAACTTTACTTTATGCACTTCCTCTGTAATCTCTCCTAGAAAAGTAAGTACTTTACTTTAGGCACTTCCCCTGTAATCCCTCCTGGAAATGTAAGAACTCTACTTTGTGCACTTCCTCTGTAATCCCTCCTGGGAATGTAAGAATGTTGTGCATTTCCTCTGTAATTTTTCCTGGAAATGTAAGAACTTTACTTTATGCACTTCCTCTGTAATCCCTCCTGGAAATGTAAGAACTTTACTTTATGCACTTCCTCAGTAATCCCTCCAGGAAATGTAAGAACTCTACTTTGTGCACTTCCTCTGTAATCCCTCCTGGAAATGTAAGAACTCTACTTTATGCAATTCCTCTGTAAATCCTTCTGGAAATGTAAGAACTGTACTTTGTGCACTTCCTCTGTAATCCCTCCTGGAAATGTAAGGACTCTACTTTGTGCACTTCCTCTGTAATCCCTCCTGGAAATGTAAGAACTTTACTTTATGCACTTCCTCTGTAATCCCTCCTGGAAATGTAAGAACTTTACTTTATGCACTTCTTCTGTAATCCCTCCTGGAAATGTAAGAACTCTACTTTCTGCACTTCCTTTTTCATCCCTCCTGGAAATGTAAAAACTCTACTTTGTGCACTTCCTCTGTAATCCCTCCTGGAAATGTAAGAACTTTGTGCACTTCCTTTGTAATTCCTCCTTGAAATGTAAGAACTCTACTTTATGCAATTCCTCTGTATTTCCTCCTGGAAATGTAAGAACTCTACTTTGTGCATTTCCTCTATAATTCCTCCTGGAAATGTAAGAACTTTACTTTATGCACTTCCTCAGTAATCCCTCCTGGAAATGTAAGAACTTTACTTTGTGCACTTCCTCTGTAAATTCTCCTGGAAATGTAAGAACTTTACTTTATGCACTTACTCTGTAATCCCTCCTGGAAATGTGAGAACTTTATTTATGCACTTCCTCTGTAATCCCTCCTGGAAATGTAACGACTCTACTTTGTGCATTTCCTCTATAATTCCTCCTGGAAATGTAAGAACTTTACTTTATGCACTTCCTCTGTAATCCCTCCTGGAAATGTAAGAACGTTGTGCATTTCCTATGTAATTGCTCCTGGAAATGTAAGAACATTACTTTATGCACATCCCCTGTAATTCCTCCTGGAAATGTAAGTACTTTACTTTATGCACTTCCTCTGTAAATCCTCCTGGAAATGTAAGAACTTTACTTTGTGCACATCCCCTGTAATCCCTCCTGGAAATGTAAGAACTTTACTTTATGCACTTCCTCTGTAAA
This sequence comes from Phyllobates terribilis, assembly GCF_046119375.1. Classification (NCBI taxonomy): domain Eukaryota; kingdom Metazoa; phylum Chordata; class Amphibia; order Anura; family Dendrobatidae; genus Phyllobates; species Phyllobates terribilis. Next base: position 371,824 of record NW_027363283.1, read on the forward strand.
TCCTCCTGGAAATGTAAGAACTTTACTTTATGCACTTCTTCTGTAATCCCACCTGGAAATGTAAGAACTCTACTTTGTGCACATCCTCTGTAAGTTATCCTGAAAATGTAAGAACTTTACTTTATGCACTTCCTCTGTAATACCTCCTGGAAATGTAAGAACTTTACTTTGTGCACTTCCTCTTTAATTCCTCATGGAAATGTAAGAACTTAACTTTATGTACTTCCTCTGCAATCCCTCCTGGAAATGTAAGAACTCTACTTTGTGCACATCCTCTGTAATCCCTCCTGGAAATGTAAGGACTCTATTTTGTGCACTTCCTCTTTAATTCCTCATGGAAATGTGAGAACTTAACTTTATGTACTTCCTCTGCAATCCCTCCTGGAAATGTAAGAACTTTACTTTGTGCACTTCCTCTGTAATCCCTCCTGGAAATGTAAGGACTCTATTTTGTGCATTTCCTCTATAATTCCTCCTGGAAATGTAAGAACTTTAATTTACGCACTTCCTCTGTAATCTCTCCTGGAAATGTAAGTACTTTACTTTATGCACTTCCTCTGTAATCCCTCCTGGAAATGTAAGAAATCTACTTTGTGCACTTCCTATGTAATCCCTCCTGGAAATGTAAGAAATCTACTTTGTGCACTTCCTCTTTAATCCCTCCTGGAAATGTAAGAAATCTACTTTGTGCACTTCCTCTGTAATCCCTCCTGGGAATGTAAGAATGTTGTGCATTTCCTCTGTAATTCCTCCTGGAAATGTAAGAACTTTACTTTATGCACTTCCTCTGTAATCCCTCCTGAAATGTAAGAACATTATTTTATGCACTTCCTCAGTAATCCCTCCTGGAAATGTAAGAACTCTACTTTGTGCACTTCCTCTGTAATCCCTCCTGGAAATGTAAGAACTTTACTTTATGCACTTCCTCTGTAAATCCTTCTGGAAATTAAAGAAATCTACTTTGTGCACTTCCTCTGTAATCCCTCCTGGAAATGTAAGAAATCTACTTTGTGTACTTCCTCTGTAATCCCTCCTGGAAATGTAAGAAATCTACTTCATGCACTTCCTCAGTAATCCCTCCTGGAAATGTAAGAACTCTACTTTGTGCACTTCCTCTGTAATCCCTCCTGGAAATGTAAGAACTTTACTTTATGCACTTCCTATGTAATCCCTCCTGGAAATGTAAGAAATCTACTTTGTGCACTTCCTCTGTAATCCCTCCTGGAAATGTAAGAAATCTACTTTGTGCACTTCCTCTGTAATCCCTCCTGGGAATGTAAGAATGTTGTGCATTTCCTCTGTAATTCCTCCTGGAAATGTAAGAACTTTACTTTCTGCACTTCCTCTTTAATCGCTCCTGGAAATGTAAGAACTTTACTTTCTGCACTTCCTCTTTAATCCCTCCTGGAAATGTAAAAACTCTACTTTGTGCACTTCCACTGTAATCCATCCTGGAAATGTAAGAACTTTGTGCACTTCCTCTGTAATTCCTCCTGGAAATGTAAGAACTCTACTTTATGCAATTCCTCTGTAATTCCTCCTGGAAATGTAAGAACTCTACTTTGTGCATTTCCTCTATAATTCCTCCTGGAAATGTAAGAACTTTACTTTATGCACTTCCTCAGTAATCCCTCCTGGAAATGTAAGAACTTTACTTTGTGCACTTCCTATGTAAATCCTCCTGGAAATGTAAGAACTTTACTTTATGCACTTACTCTGTAATCCCTTCTGGAAATGTAAGAACTTTACTTTATGCACTTCCTCTGTAATCCCTCCTGGAAATGTAAGAAATCTACATTGTGCACTTCCTCTGTAATCCCTCCTGGAAATGTAAGAAGATTACTTTATGCACATCCCCTGTAATCCCTCCTGGAAATGTAAGAACTTTACTTCATGCACTTCCTCTGTAAATCCTCCTGGAAATGTAAGAACTTTACTTTGTGCACATCCCCTGTAATCCCGCCTGGAAATGTAAGAACTTTACTTTATGCACTTCCTCTGTAAATCCTCCTGGAAATGTAAGAACTTTACTTTATGCACTTCATCTGTAAATCCTCCTGGAAATGTAAGAACTTTACTTTATGCACTTCTTCTGCAATCCCTCCTGGAAATGTAAGAACTCTACTTTGTGCATTTCCTCTATAATTCCTCCTGGAAATGTAAGAACTTTATGCACTTCTTCTGTAATCCCACCTGGAAATGTAAGAACTCTACTTTGTGCACATCCTCTGTAAGTCATCCTGGAAATGTAAGAACTTTACTTTATGCACTTCCTCTGTAATACCTCCTGGAAATGTAAGAACTTTACTTTGTGCACTTCCTCTTTAATTCCTCATGGAAATGTAAGAACTTTACTTTATGTACTTCCTCTGCAATCCCTCCTGGAAATGTAAGAACTCTACTTTGTGCACATCCCCTGTAATCCCTCCTGGAAATGTAAGGACTCTACTTTGTGCACTTCCTCTGTAATCCCTCCTTTAAATGTAAGAACTTTACTTTATGCACTTCCTCTGTAAATCCTCCTGGAAATGTAAGAACTTTACTTTGTGCACATCCCCTGTAATCCCTCCTGGAAATGTAAGAACTTTACTTTATGCACTTCCTCTGTAAATCCTCCTGGAAATGTAAGAACTTTACTTTATGCACTTCATCTGTAATCCCTCCTGGAAATGTAAGAACTTTACTTTATGCACTTCCTATGTAATCCCTCCTGGAAATGTAAGAAATCTACTTTGTGCACTTCCTCTGTAATCCCTCCTGGAAATGTAAGAAATCTACTTTGTGCACTTCCTCTGTAATCCCTCCTGGGAATGTAAGAATGTTGTGCATTTCCTCTGTAATTCCTCCTGGAAATGGAAGAACTTTACTTTCTGCACTTCCTCTTTAATCCCTCCTGGAAATGTAAGAACTTTACTTTCTGCACTTCCTCTTTAATCCCTCCTGGAAATGTAAAAACTCTACTTTGTGCACTTCCTCTGTAATCCGTCCTGGAAATGTAAGAACTTTGTGCACTTCCTCTGTAATTCCTCATGGAAATGTAAGAACTCTACTTTATGCAATTCCTCTGTAATTCCTCCTGGAAATGTAAGAACTCTACTTTGTGCATTTCCTCTATAATTCCTCCTGGAAATGTATGAACTTTACTTTATGCACTTCCTCAGTAATCCCTCCTGGAAATGTAAGAACTTTACTTTGTGCACTTCCTATGTAAATCCTCCTGGAAATGTAAGAACTTTACTTTATGCACTTACTCTGTAATCCCTCCTGGAAATGTAAGAACTTTACTTTATGCACTTCCTCTGTAATCCCTCCTGGAAATGTAAGAAATCTACTTTGTGCACTTCCTCTGTAATCTCTCCTGGAAATATAAGAACGTTGTGCATTTCCTCTGTAATTGCTCCTGGAAATGTAAGAACATTACTTTATGCACATACCCTGTAATCCCTCCTGCAAATGTAAGAACTTTACTTTATGCACTTCCTCTGTAAATCCTCCTGGAAATGTAAGAACTTTACTTTGTGCTCATCCCCTGTAATCCCTCCTGGAAATGTAAGAACTTTACTTTATGCACTTCCTCTGTAAATCCTCCTGGAAATGTAAGAACTTTACTTTATGCACTTCATCTGTAAATCCTCCTGGAAATGTAAGAACTTTACTTTATGCACTTCTTCTGTAATCCCTCCTGGAAATGTAAGAACTCTACTTTGTGCATTTCCTCTATAATTCCTCCTGGAAACATAAGAACTTTATGCACTTCTTCTGTAATCCCACCTGGAAATGTAAGAACTCTACTTTGTGCACATCCTCTGTAAGTCATCCTGGAAATGTAAGAACTTTACTTTATGCACTTCCTCTGTAATACCTCCTGGAAATGTAAGAACTTTACTTTGTGCACTTCCTCTTTAATTCCTCATGGAAATGTAAGAACTTTACTCTATGTACTTCCTCTGCAATCCCTCCTGGAAATGTAAGAACTCTACTTTGTGCACATCCCCTGTAATCCCTCCTGGAAATGTAAGGACTCTACTTTGTGCACTTCCTCTGTAATCCCTCCTGGAAATGTAAGGACTCTATTTTGTGCATTTCCTCTATAATTCCTCCTGGAAATGTGAGAACTTTACTTTATGCACTTCCTCTGTATTCCCTCCAGGAAATGTAAGAACTTTACTTTATGCACTTACTCTGTAAATACTCCTGGAAATGTAAGAACTCTACTTTCTGCACTTCCTCTTTAATTACTCATGGAAATGTAAGAACTTTACTTTATGCGCTTCCTCTGTAATCCCTCCTGAAAATGTAAGGACTCTATTTTGTGCACTTCCTCTGTAATCCCTCCTGGAAATGTAAGGACTCTACTTTCTGCACTTCCTCTTTAATTCCTCATGGAAATGTAAGAACTTTACTATATGCACTTCCTCTGTAATCCCTCCTGGAAATGTAAGAACTTTACTTTATGCACTTCCTCTGTAATCCCTCCTGGAAATGTAAGAGCTTTACTTTATGCACTTCCTCTTTAATCCCTCCTGGAAATGTAAGAAATCTACTTCGTGCACTTCCTCTGTAATCCCTCCTGGAAATGTAAGAATGTTGTGCATTTCCTCTGTAATTCCTCCTGGAAATTTTAGAACTTTACTTTATGCACTTACTCTGTAATCCCTCCTGGAAATGTAAGAACTTTACTTTATGCACTTCCTCTGTAATCCCTCCTGTAAATGTAAGAACTTTACTTTATGCACTTCCTCTGTAAATCCTCCTGGAAACGTAAGAACTTTACTTTATGCACTTCCTCTGTAATCCCTTCTGGAAATGTAAGAACTATACTTTGTGCATTTCCACTATAATTCCTCCTGGAAATGTAAGAACTTTACTTTATGCAAGTCCACTGTAATCCCTCCTGGAAATGTAAGAACTTTACTTTATGCACTTCCTCTGTAATCCCTCCTGGAAATGTAAGAAATCTACTTTGTGCACTTCCTCTGTAAGTCCTCCTGGAAATGTAAGAACTTTACTTCATGCACTTCCTCTGTAATCCCTTCTGGAAATGTAAGAACTTTACTTTATGCACTTCCTCTGTAATCCCTCCTGGAAATGTAAGAACTTTACTTTGTGCACTTCCTCTGTAAGTCCTCCTGGAAATGTAAGAACTTTACTTTATGCACTTCCTCTGTAATCCCTTCTGGAAATGTAAGAACTTTACTTTGTGCACTTCCTCTGTAAGTCCTCCTGGAAATGTAAGAACTTTACTTTATGCACTTCCTCTGTAATCCCTTCTGGAAATGTAAGAACTTTACTTTATGCACTTCCTCTGTAATCCCTCCTGGAAATGTAAGGACTCTACTTTGTGCATTTCCTCTATAATTCCTCCTGGAAATGTAAGAACTTTACTTTATGCACTTCCTCTGTAATCCCTCCTTTAAATGTAAGAACTTTACTTTATGCACTTCCTCTGTAATCCCTCCCGGAAATGTAAGAAATCTTCTTTGTGCACCTCCTCTGTAATCCCTCCTGGAAATGTAAGAAATCTACTTTGTGCACTTCCTCTGTAATCCCTCCTGTATATGTAAAAATGTTGTGCATTTCCTCTGTAATTCCTCCTGGAAATGTAAGAACTTTACTTTATGCACTTCCTCTGTAATCCCTTCTGGAAATTTAAGAACTTTACTTTATGCACTTCCTCTGTAATCCCTCCTGGAAATGTAAGAACTTTACTTTATGCACTTCCTCTGTAAATCCTTCTGGAAATCTAAGAACTTTACTTTGTGCACATCCCCTGTAATCCCTCCTGGAAATGTAAGGACTCTACTTTGTGCACTTCCTCTGTAATCCCTCCTGGAAATGTAAGAACTTTACTTTCTGCACTTCCTCTTTAATCCCTCCTGGAAATGTAAAAACTCTACTTTGTGCACTTCCTTTGTAATCCCTCCTGGAAATGTCTGAACTTTACTTTTTGCACTTCCTCTGTAATCCCTCCTGGAAATGTAAGAACTTTACTTTATGCACTTCCTCTGTAATCCCTCCTGGAAATGTAAGAAATCTTCTTTGTGCACTTCCTCTGTAATCCCTCCTGGAAATGTAAGAAATCTACTTTGTGCACTTCCTCTGTAATCCCTCCTGGAAATGTAAGAATGTTGTGCATTTCCTCTGTAATCCCTCCTGGAAATGTAAGAACTTTACTTTATGCACTTCCTCTGTAATCCCTCCTGGAAATGTAAGAACTTTACTTTATACACTTCCTCTGTAAATCCTTCTGGAAATGTAAGAACTTTACTTTGTGCACATCCCCTGTAATCCCTCCTGGAAATGTAAGGACTCTACTTTGTGCACTTCCTCTGTAATCCCTCCTGGAAATGTAAGGACTCTACTTTGTGCACTTCCTCTGTAATCCCTCCTGGAAATGTAAGAACTTTACTTTCTGCACTTCCTCTTTAATCCCTCCTGGAAATGTAAAAACTCTAATTCGTGCACTTCATTTGTAATCCCTCCTGGAAATGTAAGAACTTTGTGTAGTTCCTCTGTAATTTCTCCTGGAAATGTAAGAACTCTACTTTATGCAGTTCCTCTGTAATCCCTCCTGGAAATGTAAGAACTCTACTTTGTGCATTTCCTCTATAATTCCTCCTGGAAATGTAAGAACTTTACTTTATGCACTTCCTCTGTAATCCCTCCTGGAAATGTAAGAATTTTACTTTATGCACTTCCTCTGTAATCCCTCCTGGAAATGTAAGAACTCTACTTTGTGCATTTCCTCTATAATTCCTCCTGGAAATGTAACAACTTTACTTTATGCACTTCCTCTGTAATCCCTCCTGGAATTGTAAGAACTTTACTTTATGCCCTTCCTCTGTAAATACTCCTGGAAATGTAAGAACTCTAATTTCTTCACTTCCTCTTTAATTTCTCATGGAAATGTAAGAACTTTACTTTAGGCACTTCCTCTGTAATCCCTCCTGGAAATGTAAGAACTTTACTTTTTGCACTTCCTCTGTAAATACTCCTGGAAATGTAAGATCTTTGCTATATGCACTTCCTCTGTAATCCCTCCTGGAAATGTAAGAAATCTACTTTGTGCACTTCCTCTGTAATCCCTCCTGGAAATGTAAGAACGTTGTGCATTTCCTCTGTAATTGCTCCTAGAAATGTAATAAATTTACTTTATGCACTTCCTCTGTAAATCCTCCTGGAAATGTAAGAACTTTACTTTATGCACTTCCTCTATAATCCCTCCTGGAAATGTAAGAACTTTACTTTATGCACTTCCTCTGTAAATCCTCCTGGAAATGTAAGAACTTTACTTTATGCACTTCCTCTGTAAATCCTCCTGGAAATGTAAGAACTTTACTTTATGCACTTCCTCTCTAATCCCTCCTGGAAATGTAAGAACTCTACTTTGTGCATTTCCTCTATAATTCCTCCTGGAAATGTAAGAACTTTATGCACTTCCTCTGTAATCCCTCCTGGAAATGTAAGAACTTTACTTTATGCACTTCCTCTGTAAATCCTCCTGGAAATGTAAGAACTTTACTTTGTGCACATCCCCTGTAATCTCTCCTGGAAATGTAAGGACTCTACTTTATGCACTTCTTCTGTAATCCCTCCTGGAAATGTAAGAACTTTACTTTATGCACTTCCTCTGTAATCCCTCCTGGAAATGTAAGAACTTTACTTTATGCACTTCTTCTGTAATCCCACCTGGAAATGTAAGAACTCTACTTTGTACACTTCCTCTGTAATCCCTCCTGGAAATGTAAGAACTTTACTTTCTGCACTTCCTCTTTAATCCCTCCTGGAAATATAAAAACTCTACTTTGTGCACTTCCTCTGTAATCACTCCTGGAAATGTAAGAACTTTGTGCACTTCCTCTGTAATTCCTCCTGGAAATGTAAGAACTCTACTTTATGCACCTCCTCTGTAATTCCTCCTGGAAATGTAAGAACTCTACTTTGTGCATTTCCTCTATAATTCCTCCTGGAAATGTAAGAACTTTACTTTATGCACTTCCTCTGTAATCTCTCCTGGAAATGTAAGAACTTTACTTTATGCACTTCCTCTGTAATTCCTCCTGGAAATGTAAGAACTCTACTTTGTGCATTTCCTCTATAATTCCTCCTGGAAATGTAAGAACTTTACTTTATGCACTTCCTCTGTAATCCCTCCTGGAAATGTAAGAACTTTACGTTATGCACTTCCTCTGTAAATACTCCTGGAAATGTAAGAACTCTACTTTCTGCACTTCCTCTTTAATTCCTCATGGAAATGTAAGAACTTAACTTTATTCTCTTCCTCTGTAATCCATCCTGGAAATGCAAGAACTTAACATTTTGCAATTCCTCTGTAAATACTCCTGGAAATGTAAGAACTTTACTTTATGCACTTCCTCTGTAATCCCTCCTGGAAATGTAAGAACTTTACTTTGTGCACTTCCTCTGTAATCCCTCCTGGAAATGTAAGGACTCTACTTTGTGCACTTCCTCTGTAATCCCTCCTGGAAATGTAAGAACTTTACTTTATGCACTTCCTCTGTAATCCCTCCTGGAAATTTAAGAAATCTACTTTGTGCACTTCCTCTGTAATCCCTCCTGGAAATGTAAGAACGTTGTGCATTTCCTCTGTAATTCCTCCTGGAAATGTAAGAACTTTACTTTATGCACATCCCCTGTAATCCCTCCTGGAAATGTAAGAACTTTACTACATGCACTTCCTCTGTAATCCCTCCTGGAAATGTAAGAACTTTACTTTATGCACTTCCTCTGTAATTCCTCCTGGAAATGTGAGAAATCTACTTTGTGCACTTCCTCTGTAATCCCTCCTGGAAATGTAAGAACGTTGTGCATTTCCTCTGTAATTCCTCCTGGAAAGGTAAGAACTTTACTTTATGCACTTCCTCTGTAATCCTTCCTGGAAATGTAAAAAAAAACATAAAAAATTGACAGCTCTCCTGACAGGTTTATTTTAGTCTATTCCTCAATGAAATACCAATTCAGAAACCTCATTTTTTAAGTAAGGTTTATGCAGTTCCTCTGTTATCCCTCCTGGAAATGTGTGATTAATTTGATTGTTGGTGTTTCCATTCTCCTTGTCAATGGGATGTATCCCTATTCCCTAACCATTCTGTCTTGTCTTTAATGGGGAGGTTTTCCAACCAGTTTTTAATTTATTCATACATTTCCAGGATGGATAACTGAGGAACAGCACAAACCAGTGTTTGATAAAAGATGCTACAGATTTCAGCTCTCCTGACAAGTTTGTTTTAGTGTATTCTTGTCTACCCATTGAAATACCGATTCAGAAACCTCATATTTTAGAAGGTTTTTGCAGTTTCTCCGTTATCCCTTCTGGAAATTTATGACTAAATTGACTGTTGGTGTTATCATTCTCTTCGTCAATGGGTTGTATCCATACATATACTGTCTTTCCTTAATGGGGAGGGTTACACCCAGCTTTCATTTATTCATACATTTCCAGGAGGGCTAACAAGAGGAACAGTACTGTATAAAGCAGAGTTAAATAAAAGATATTACAAAATTCAGCTATCCAGACATGTTTGTTTTTAATAAATTCCCATATTTCTCATGAAATACCTTTTCAGAAGCCTCATTTCTAAGAACTAAGCTCTATGCAGCTCCTCTGTTATAAATTGACAGCCAAAGTCCCCATTCTGTTTGTCAATGGGATGTCCAATCAAGTGTGTCAATGGCAGACTGTGTAGAGACATCTCCATGGGGAAAGGCAAAGCCTAGCTGTCAATTTAAAAAAAAAAAAAATTCCAGGAGGGGTAAAAGAGGAAAAGCACAAAACAGAGTTCAATAAAATATTTTATAGAATTATCCTTTCCAGACATATCTGTTTTAGTACACTCCCATATTCTGCATGAAATGACAATTTTAGATTATCTCTACTTTCACCCTCTGTTGTCCCTCCTGGGAATGAATGAGTAATCTGAAAACTGGGTGTTGCCATTCCCTTGTCCATACATACTGTGCAATCAATGATAAAACTGTGTAGAATAACATCCCATGGAGCACGGTAATACTAAGCTGTCAATTTATTTCTACATTTCCAGGAGGGATAACAGAGGAACGGCACAACAGTGAGTGCTAAAATGCTCAGAAGTATCTACTAAAACAGATGGAATTAAGCCCATAGAGATCGTTTGTAAATTGCCGACTTCTCGGAGTCATTTCTCTACACCTAAAAATGCAAATTTTCCTTTCGTACAACAAATAAAAAAAACATTATTATTCGTTTTATGCAGAACGGAGCGAAAGAAATAAGGGATTATTATTATCGATCTCCTCCGCCCTCCACGTATATAGCAGGAGGAAAGATCCAAGGATTGTTTTTTAATATGGTTTCACATAAAAGGTTGGATGACAAACATCTTCAAGGAGTTCAACCCCTATTATGTGCGGCATAAAGCAGGATGGAACAGCCTCTCGCTCAGTGAGCTCTGCTCGCTCTGCGGCTGCTGCCAGGGGATTATACACAGTGACATATTATTTTTTAGCCAATAGATTACTCATCTAAATGGCAGTAAATAAAGATTACCCAAAATAAGGTGCACGTAAGCCGTCCAGTATTGTTATGGGTGTTTTCTAAAAAATAGAGTGAGGAAGCACAGGAATGGTGGAGGAGTGAGGAAGCACAGGAATGGTGGTGGACTGAGGAAGCACAGGAATGGTGGAGGAGTGAGGAAGCACAGGAATGGTGGTGGACTGAGGAAGCACAGGAATGGTGGTGGACTGAGGAAGCACAGGAATGGTGGAGGGGTGAGGAAGCACAGGAATGGTGGAGGAGTGAGGAAGCACAGGAATGGTGGGGGAGTAAGGAAGCACAGGAATGGTGGACTGAGGAAGCACAGGAATGGTGGAGGAGTGAGGAAGCACAGGAATGGTGGAGGGGTGAGGAAGCACAGGAATGGTGGAGGAGTGAGGAAGCACAAGAATGGTGGAGGAGTGAGGAAGCACAGGAATGGTGGAGGGGTGAGGAAGCACAAGAATGGTGGAGGAGTGAGGAAGCACAGGAATGGTGGAGGAGTGAGGAAGCACAGGAATGGTGGAGGGGTGAGGAAGCACAGGAATGGTGGAGGAGTGAGGAAGCACAAGAATGGTGGAGGGGTGAGGAAGCACAGGAATGGTGGAGGGGTGAGGAAGCACAGGAATGGTGGAGGAGTGAGGAAGCACAGGAATGGTGGAGGGGTGAGGAAGCACAGGAATGGTGGAGGAGTGAGGAAGCACAAGAATGGTGGAGGAGTGAGGAAGCACAGGAATGGTGGAGGAGTGAGGAAGCACAGGAATGGTGGAGGGGTGAGGAAGCACAGGAATAGTGGAGGAGTGAGGAAGCACAGGAATGGTGGAGGGGTGAGGAAGCACAGGAATGGTGGAGGGGTGAGGAAGCACAGGAATGGTGGAGGGGTGAGGAAGCACAGGAATGGTGGAGGGGTGAGGAAGCACAGGAATGGTGAAGGAGTGAGGAAGCACAGGAATGGTGAAGGAGTGAGGAAGCACAGGAATGGCAGAAGACTGAGGAAGCACAGGAATGGTGGAGGGGTCAGGAAGCACAGGAATGGTGGAGGGGTGAGGAAGCACAGGAATGGTGGAGGAGTGAGGAAGCACAGGAATGGCAGAAGACTGAGGAAGCACAGGAATGGCAGAAGACTGAGGAAGCACAGGAATGGCAGAAGACTGAGGAAGCACAGGAATGGCAGAGGACTGAGGAAGCACAGGAATGGCAGAGGACTGAGGAAGCAGAGAAATGGGGGAGGACTGACTGAGGAAGCACAAGAATGGCGGAGGACTGACTGAAGAAGCACAGGATTGGTGGAGGACTAAGGAAGCACAGGGATGGCAGAAGACTGAGGAAGCACAGGAATGGCAGAAGACTGAGGAAGCACAGGAATGGTGAAGGAGTGAGGAAGCACAGGAATGGTGGAGGAGTGAGGAAGCACAGGAATGGCAGAAGACTGAGGAAGCACAGGAATGGTGGAGGAGTGAGGAAGCACAGGAATGGTGGAGGATTGAGGAAGCACAGGAATGGCCGAAGACTGAGGAAGCACAGGAATGGCAGAAGACTGTGGATGCCCAGGAATGGCAGAAGACTGAGGAAGCAAAGTTGTTAGCTAACCATTACTTACAAATTGCAGGGGATCCTTCCACTGGACGTCCCACCAAGAACCTGTCACCTCCTAAAAATGGGGCTCTGGGTCCTGGAAGCCAGGCTCTCAGCCTAAAAGGAGCAGTAGGGCACATGCTTGACCTCAGCTCCATTCATACAGGACTGTTGGAAACGGTGGAGCGCTGTACTGGGCTTTCTCCAGCAGTAGCAGTCCTATAGACAATGATTCACATGGAGGTTGAGCATTCAAGATGGGACTGATCCTCAAGATCCATAACCGTCTTCCATGGGGAACCTCAAGTAGCGAGTAAACTACCCCCCCCCGCTATCCTGTAATTTTGGGATTACTTTAAATTCTGGGAATCCTCTCTTCGTAGGGTCTGCAGTGGGATCTCTGAAGGTCAAGGAACCTATGGAGTACTCCCTTTTCTATGGCCCCTGCAATAAAACAATTGAAAGGGGAGAATGGTCCAAGGATCAAGGAGGGGCCAGCACCCTTTTCTCTATGTACGCCCCTGAATATGTCAGCGCATTTTTATGAAGAACCACAAATCCTGAAATCCTGTAGGTTCTTGAAATTTGCTGGTGGGTAATCGGAGCCCACTTTTACTCAGCTCCCAATTAACCCTTTGCATGCTACACCGTATATATATATGTGTATATATATATATATATATCTGTAGCTTTGTCGCGATAAAAACATGGGGGCTCAGACACATTTCTTGCACTTGGGCCCCAAGCTGTTAATGTCCACCCCAACTTTTTTCAACCTATGTAACTATGTAGAATGCACATAAGGAAAATGCTTGAAATGCAATTCCCAATAATATTATTGGTGTATGGCATTACATGTTAAGCAGTTGTCTTTGGTGTATGGCATTGTCTGTTAAGCAGTTGTCTTTAGTTTTTGGCATTGTCTGCTAAGCAGTTGTCTTTAGTTTATGGCGTTGCCTGTTAAGAAGTTGTCTTTGATGTATGGCATTGCCTGTTAAGCAGTTGTCTTTGGTGTATGGCATTGTCTGTTAAGCAGTTTTCTTTGGTGTATGGCATTGTCTGCTAAGCAGTTGTCTTTAGTTTATGGCGTTGTCTGTTAAACAGTTGTCTTTGGTGTATGGCATTGTCTGTTAAGCAGTTGTCTTTGGTGTATGGCATTGTCTGTTAAGCAGTTGTGTTTGGTGTATGGCATTGTCTGTTAAGCAGTTGTCTTTGGTGTATGGCATTGTCTGTTAAGCAGTTGTCTTTGGTGTATGGCATTGTCTGTTAAGCAGTTGTCTTTGGTGTATGGCATTGCCAGTTAAGCAGTAATCTTTGGTGTATGGCATTGTCTGTTAAGCAGTTGTCTTTAGTTTATGGCGTTGTCTGTTAAGCAGTTGTCTTTGGTGTATGGCATTGTCTGTTAAGCAGTTGTCTTTAGTGTATGGCATTGTCTGTTAAGCAGTTGTATTTGGTGTATGGCATTGTCTGTTAAGCAGTTGTCTTTAGTTTATGGCGTTGTCTGTTAAGCAGTTGTCTTTGGTGTATGGCATTGTCTGTTAAGCAGTTGTCTTTGGTGTATGGCATTGTCTGTTAAGCAGTTGTCTTTGGTGTATGGCATTGTCTGTTAAGCAGTTGTCTTTAGTTTATGGCGTTGTCTGTTAAGCAGTTGTCTTTGGTGTATGGCATTGCCTGTTAAGCAGTTGTGTTTGGTGTATGGTATTGTCTGCTAAGCAGTTGTCTTTAGTTTATGGCGTTGTCTGTTAAGCAGTTGTCTTTGGTGTATGGCATTGTCTGTTAAGCAGTTAGTTGTCTTTGGTGTATGGCATTGTCTGTTAAGCAGTTGTCTTTGGTGTATGGCATTGCCTGTTAAGCAGTTGTCTTTGGTGTATGGCATTGCCTGTTAAGCAGTTGTCTTTGGTGTATGGCAGTGTCTGTTAAGCAGTTGTATTTGGTGTATGGCATTGTCTGTTAAGCAGTTGTCTTTGGTGAATGGCATTGTCTGTTAAGCAGTTGTCTTTGGTGTATGGCGTTGTCTGTTAAGCAGTTGTCTTTGGTGTATGGCATTGTCTGCTAAGCAGTTGTCTTTAGTTTATGGCGTTGTCTGTTAAGCAGTTGTCTTTAGTTTATGGCGTTGTCTGTTAAGCAGTTGTCTTTGGTGTATAGCACTGTCTGTTAAGCAGTTGTCTTCGGTGTATGGCATTGTCTGTTAAGCAGTTGTCTTTGGTGTATGGCATTGTCTGTTAAGCAGTTGTCTTTGGTGTATGGCATTGCCTGTTAAGCAGTTGTCTTTGGTGTATGGCGTTGTCTGCTAAGCAGTTGTCTTTGGTGTATGGCGTTGCCTGTTAAGCAGTTGTCTTTAGTTTTTGGCATTGCCTGTTAAGCAGTTGTCTTTGGGGTATGGCATTGCCTGTTAAGCAGTTGTCTTTGGTGTATGGCGTTGTCTGCTAAGCAGTTGTCTTTAGTTTATGGCGTTGCCTGTTAAGCAGTTGTCTTTGGTGTATGGCATTGCCTGTTAAGCAGTTGTCTTTGGTGTATGGCATTGTCTGTTAAGCAGTTGTCTTTGGTGTATGGCATTGTCTGTTAAGCAGTTGTCTTTGGTGTATGGCATTGCCTGTTAAGCAGTTGTCTTTAGTTTTTGGCATTGTCTGCTAAGCAGTTGTCTTTAGTTTATGGCGTTGCCTGATAAGCAGTTGTCTTTGGTGTATGGCATTGCCTGTTAAGCAGTTGTCTTTAGTTTATGGCATTGTCTGTTAAGCAGTTGTCTTTGGTGTATGGCATTGCTTGTTAAGCAGTTGTCTTTGGTGTATGGCATTGCCTGTTAAGCAGTTGTCTTTGGTGTATGTCATTGTCTGCTAAGCAGTTGTCTTTAGTTTATGGCGATGTCTGTTAAGCAGTTGTCTTTGGTGTATGGCGTTGTCTGTTAAGCAGTTGTCTTTGGTGTATGGCATTGTCTGTTAAGCAGTTGCCTTTGGTGTATGGCATTGTCTGTTAAGCAGTTGTCTTTGGTGTATGGCATTGTCTGTTAAGCAGTTGTCTTTGGTGTATGGCATTGTCTGTTAAGCAGTTGTCTTTGGTGTATGGCATTGCCTGTTAAGCAGTTGTCTTTGGTGTATGGCATTGTCTGTTAAGCAGTTGTATTTGGTGCATGGCATTGTCTGTTAAGCAGTTGTCTTTTGTGCATGGCATTGCCTGTTAAGCAGTTGTCTATAGTGTATGGCATTGCCTGTTAAGCAGTTGTCTTTGGTGTATGGCAGTGTCTGTTAAGCAGTTGTCTTTGGTGTATGGCATTGCCTGTTAAGCAGTTGTCTTTGGTGTATGGCATTGTCTGTTAAGCAGTTGTCTTTGGTGTATGGCATTGTCTGCTAAGCAGTTGTCTTTAGTTTATGGTGTTGCCTGTTAAGCAGTTGTCTTTGGTGTATGGCATTGCCTGTTAAGCAGTTGTCTTTGGTGTATGGCATTGTCTGTTAAGCAGTTGTTTTTGGTGTATGGCATTGCCTGTTAAGCAGTTGTCTTTGGTGTATGGCATTGTCTGTTAAACAGTTGTATTTGGTGTATGGCATTGTCTGTTAAGCAGTTGTCTTTGGTGTATGGCATTGCCTGTTAAGCAGTTGTCTTTGGTGTATGGCAGTGTCTGTTAAGCAGTTGTCTTTGGTGTATGGCATTGCCTGTTAAGCAGTTGTCTTTGGTGTATGGCATTGCCTGTTAAGCAGTTGTCTTTGGTGTATGGCATTGCCTGTTAAGCAGTTGTCTTTAGTTTTTGGCATTGTCTGCTAAGCAGTTGTCTTTAGTTTATGGCGTTGCCTGTTAAGCAGTTGTCTTTGGTGTATGGCATTGCCTGTTAAGCAGTTGTCTTTGGTGTATGGCATTGTCTGTTAAGCAGTTGTCTTTGGTGTATGGCATTGCCTGTTAAGCAGTTGTCTTTAGTGTATGCCATTGTCTGTTAAGCAGTTGTATTTGGTGTATGGCATTGTCTGTTAAGCAGTTGTCTTTGGTGTATGGCATTGCCTGTTAAGCAGTAATCTTTGGTGTACGGTAGTGTCTGTTAAGCAGTTGTCTTTGGTGCATGGCATTGTCTGTTAAGCAGTTGTCTTTTGTGTATGGCATTGCCTGTTAAGCAGTTGTCTATAGTGTATGGCATTGTCTGTTAAGCAGTTGTCTTTGGTGTATGGCATTGTCTGTTAAGCAGTTGTCTTTGGTGTATGGCATTGTCTGTTAAGCAGTTGTCTTTGGTGTATGGCATTGCCTGTTAAGCAGTTGTCTTTGGTGTATGGCAGTGTCTGTTAAGCAGTTGTCTTTGGTGTATGGCATTGTCTGTTAAGCAGTTGTCTTTGGTGTATGGCATTGTCTGTTAAGCAGTTGTCTTTGGTGTATGGCATTGTCTGTTAAGCAGTTGTCTTTGGTGTATGGCATTGTCTGTTAAGCAGTTGTCTTTGGTGTATGGCATTGCCTGTTAAGCAGTAATCTTTGGTGTATGGCAGTGTCTGTTAAGCAGTTGTATTTGGTGCATGGCATTGTCTGTTAAGCAGTTGTCTTTTGTGTATGGCATTGCCTGTTAAGCAGTTGTCTATAGTGTATGGCATTGCCTGTTAAGCAGTTGTCTTTGGTGTATGGCAGTGTCTGTTAAGCAGTTGTCTTTGGTGAATGGCATTGCCTGTTAAGCAGTTGTCTTTGGTGTATGGCATTGTCTGTTAAGCAGTTGTCTTTGGTGTATGGCATTGTCTGTTAAGCAGTTGTCTTTGGTGTATGGCGTTGTCTGCTAAGCAGTTGTCTTTGGTGTATGGCGTTGCCTGTTAAGCAGTTGTCTTTAGTTTTTGGCATTGCCTGTTAAGCAGTTGTCTTTGGGGTATGGCATTGCCTGTTAAGCAGTTGTCTTTGGTGTATGGCGTTGTCTGCTAAGCAGTTGTCTTTAGTTTATGGCGTTGCCTGTTAAGCAGTTGTCTTTGGTGTATGGCATTGCCTGTTAAGCAGTTGTCTTTGGTGTATGGCATTGTCTGTTAAGCAGTTGTCTTTGGTGTATGGCATTGTCTGTTAAGCAGTTGTCTTTGGTGTATGGCATTGCCTGTTAAGCAGTTGTCTATAGTTTTTGGCATTGTCTGCTAAGCAGTTGTCTTTAGTTTATGGCGTTGCCTGATAAGCAGTTGTCTTTGGTGTATGGCATTGCCTGTTAAGCAGTTGTCTTTAGTTTATGGCATTGTCTGTTAAGCAGTTGTCTTTGGTGTATGCATTGCTTGTTAAGCAGTTGTCTTTAGTTTATGGCGTTGTCTGTTAAGCAGTTGTCTTTGGTGTATGGCATTGTCTGTTAAGCAGTTGGCTTTGGTGTATGGCATTGCCTGTTAAGCAGTAATCTTTGGTGTATGGCATTGTCTGTTAAGCAGTTGTCTTTAGTTTATGGCGTTGTCTGTTAAGCAGTTGTCTTTGGTGTATGGCATTGTCTGTTAAGCAGTTGTCTTTAGTTTATGGCGTTGTCTGTTAAGCAGTTGTCTTTGGTGTATGGCATTGTCTGTTAAGCAGTTGTCTTTGGTGTATGGCATTGTCTGTTAAGCAGTTGTATTTGGTGTATGGCATTGTCTGTTAAGCAGTTGTCTTTAGTTTATGGCGTTGTCTGTTAGCAGTTGTCTTTGGTGTATGACATTGTCTGTTAAGCAGTTGTCTTTAGTGTATGGCATTGTCTGTTAAGCAGTTGTATTTGGTGTATGGCATTGTCTGTTAAGCAGTTGTCTTTAGTTTATGGCGTTGTCTGTTAAGCAGTTGTCTTTGGTGTATGGCATTGTCTGTTAAGCAGTTGTCTTTGGTGTATGGCATTGTCTGTTAAGCAGTTGTCTTTGGTGTATGGCATTGTCTGTTAAGCAGTTGTCTTTGGTGTATGGCATTGTCTGTTAAGCAGTTGTCTTTAGTTTATGGCGTTGTCTGTTAAGCAGTTGTCTTTGGTGTATGGCATTGTCTGTTAAGCAGTTGTCTTTGGTGTATGGCATTGTCTGTTAAGCAGTTGTCTTTGGTGTATGGCATTGTCTGTTAAGCAGTTGTCTTTGGTGTATGGCAGTGTCTGTTAAGCAGTTGTCTTTAGTTTATGGCGTTGTCTGTTAAGCAGTTGTCTTTAGTTTATGGCATTGTCTGTTAAGCAGTTGTCTTTGGTGTATGGCATTGTCTGCTAAGCAGTTGTCTTTAGTTTATGGCGTTGTCTGTTAAGCAGTTGTCTTTGGTGTATGGCATTGTCTGTTAAGCAGTTGTCTTTGGTGTATGGCATTGTCTGTTAAGCAGTTGTCTTTGGCGTATGGCATTGTCTGTTAAGCAGTTGTCTTTGGTGTATGGCATTACCTGTTAAGCAGTTGTCTTTGGTGTATGGCATTGCCTGTTAAGCAGTTGTCTTTGGTGTATGGCATTGTCTGTTAAGCAGTTGTCTTTGGTGTATGGCATTGTCTGTTAAGCAGTTGTCTTTGGTGTATGGCATTACCTGTTAAGCAGTTGTCTTTGGTGTATGGCATTGCCTGTTAAGCAGTTGTCTTTGGTGTATGGCATTGTCTGTTAAGCAGTTGTCTTTGGTGTATGTCATTGTCTGTTAAGCAGTTGTATTTGGTGTATGGCATTGTCTGTTAAGCAGTTGTCTTTGGTGTATGGCATTGTCTGTTAAGCAGTTGTCTTTGGTGTATGGCGTTGTCTGTTAAGCAGTTGTCTTTGGTGTATGGCATTGTCTGCTAAGCAGTTGTCTTTAGTTTATTGCGTTGTCTGTTAAGCAGTTGTCTTTAGTTTATGGCGTTGTCTGTTAAGCAGTTGTCTTCGGTGTATGGCATTGTCTGTTAAGCAGTTGTCTTTGGTGTATGGCATTGTCTGTTAAGCAGTTGTCTTTGGTGTATGGCATTGTCTGTTAAGCAGTTGTCTTTGGTGTATGGCATTGCCTGTTAAGCAGTTGTCTTTGGTGTATGGCGTTGTCTGCTAAGCAGTTGTCTTTGGTGTATGGCGTTGCCTGTTAAGCAGTTGTCTTTAGTTTTTGGCATTGCCTGTTAAGCAGTTGTCTTTGGGGTATGGCATTGCCTGTTAAGCAGTTGTCTTTGGTGTATGGCGTTGTCTGCTAAGCAGTTGTCTTTAGTTTATGGCGTTGCCTGTTAAGCAGTTGTCTTTGGTGTATGGCATTGCCTGTTAAGCAGTTGTCTTTGGTGTATGGCATTGTCTGTTAAGCAGTTGTCTTTGGTGTATGGCATTGTCTGTTAAGCAGTTGTCTTTGGTGTATGGCATTGCCTGTTAAGCAGTTGTCTTTAGTTTTTGGCATTGTCTGCTAAGCAGTTGTCTTTAGTTTATGGCGTTGCCTGATAAGCAGTTGTCTTTGGTGTATGGCATTGCCTGTTAAGCAGTTGTCTTTAGTTTATGGCATTGTCTGTTAAGCAGTTGTCTTTGGTGTATGGCATTGCTTGTTAAGCAGTTGTCTTTGGTGTATGGCATTGCCTGTTAAGCAGTTGTCTTTGGTGTATGTCATTGTCTGCTAAGCAGTTGTCTTTAGTTTATGGCGATGTCTGTTAAGCAGTTGTCTTTGGTGTATGGCGTTGTCTGTTAAGCAGTTGTCTTTGGTGTATGGCATTGTCTGTTAAGCAGTTGCCTTTGGTGTATGGCATTGTCTGTTAAGCAGTTGTCTTTGGTGTATGGCATTGTCTGTTAAGCAGTTGTCTTTGGTGTATGGCATTGTCTGTTAAGCAGTTGTCTTTGGTGTATGGCATTGCCTGTTAAGCAGTTGTCTTTGGTGTATGGCATTGTCTGTTAAGCAGTTGTATTTGGTGCATGGCATTGTCTGTTAAGCAGTTGTCTTTTGTGCATGGCATTGCCTGTTAAGCAGCTGTCTATAGTGTATGGCATTGCCTGTTAAGCAGTTGTCTTTGGTGTATGGCAGTGTCTGTTAAGCAGTTGTCTTTGGTGTATGGCATTGCCTGTTAAGCAGTTGTCTTTGGTGTATGGCATTGTCTGTTAAGCAGTTGTCTTTGGTGTATGGCATTGTCTGCTAAGCAGTTGTCTTTAGTTTATGGTGTTGCCTGTTAAGCAGTTGTCTTTGGTGTATGGCATTGCCTGTTAAGCAGTTGTCTTTGGTGTATGGCATTGTCTGTTAAGCAGTTGTTTTTGGTGTATGGCATTGCCTGTTAATCAGTTGTCTTTGGTGTATGGCATTGTCTGTTAAACAGTTGTATTTGGTGTATGGCATTGTCTGTTAAGCAGTTGTCTTTGGTGTATGGCATTGCCTGTTAAGCAGTTGTCTTTGGTGTATGGCAGTGTCTGTTAAGCAGTTGTCTTTGGTGTATGGCATTGCCTGTTAAGCAGTTGTCTTTGGTGTATGGCATTGCCTGTTAAGCAGTTGTCTTTGGTGTATGGCATTGCCAGTTAAGCAGTTGTCTTTAGTTTTTGGCATTGTCTGCTAAGCAGTTGTCTTTAGTTTATGGCGTTGCCTGTTAAGCAGTTGTCTTTGGTGTATGGCATTGCCTGTTAAGCAGTTGTCTTTGGTGTATGGCATTGTCTGTTAAGCAGTTGTCTTTGGTGTATGGCATTGCCTGTTAAGCAGTTGTCTTTAGTGTATGCCATTGTCTGTTAAGCAGTTGTATTTGGTGTATGGCATTGTCTGTTAAGCAGTTGTCTTTGGTGTATGGCATTGCCTGTTAAGCAGTAATCTTTGGTGTACGGTAGTGTCTGTTAAGCAGTTGTCTTTGGTGCATGGTATTGTCTGTTAAGCAGTTGTCTTTTGTGTATGGCATTGCCTGTTAAGCAGTTGTCTATAGTGTATGGCATTGTCTGTTAAGCAGTTGTCTTTGGTGTATGGCATTGTCTGTTAAGCAGTTGTCTTTGGTGTATGGCATTGTCTGTTAAGCAGTTGTCTTTGGTGTATGGCATTGCCTGTTAAGCAGTTGTCTTTGGTGTATGTCAGTGTCTGTTAAGCAGTTGTCTTTGGTGTATGGCATTGTCTGTTAAGCAGTTGTCTTTGGTGTATGGCATTGTCTGTTAAGCAGTTGTCTTTGGTGTATGGCATTGTCTGTTAAGCAGTTGTCTTTGGTGTATGGCATTGTCTGTTAAGCAGTTGTCTTTGGTGTATGGCATTGCCTGTTAAGCAGTAATCTTTGGTGTATGGCAGTGTCTGTTAAGCAGTTGTATTTGGTGCATGGCATTGTCTGTTAAGCAGTTGTCTTTTGTGTATGGCATTGCCTGTTAAGCAGTTGTCTATAGTGTATGGCATTGCCTGTTAAGCAGTTGTCTTTGGTGTATGGCAGTGTCTGTTAAGCAGTTGTCTTTGGTGAATGGCATTGCCTGTTAAGCAGTTGTCTTTGGTGTATGGCATTGTCTGTTAAGCAGTTGTCTTTGGTGTATGGCATTGTCTGTTAAGCAGTTGTCTTTGGTGTATGGCATTGCCTGTTAAGCAGTTGTCTTTGGTGTATGGCAGTGTCTGTTAAGCAGTTGTCTTTGGTGTATGGCATTGTCTGTTAAGCAGTTGTCTTTGGTGTATGGCATTGCCTGTTAAGCAGTTGTCTTTGGTGTATGGCAGTGTCTGTTAAGCAGTTGTCTTTGGTGTATGGCATTGCCTGTTAAGCAGTTGTCTTTGGTGTATGGCATTGTCTGTTAAGCAGTTGTCTTTGGTGTATGGCATTGCCTGTTAAGCAGTTGTCTTTAGTTTTTGGCATTATCTGCTAAGCAGTTGTCTTTAGTTTATGGCGTTGCCTGTTAAGCAGTTGTCTTTGGTGTATTTCAATGTCTGTTAAGCAGTTGTCTTTGGTGTATGGCATTGTCTGTTAAGCAGTTGTCGTTGGTGTATGGCATTGCCTGTTAAGCAGTTGTCTTTAGTTTATGGCATTGTCTGTTAAGCAGTTGTATTTGGTGTATGGCATTGCCTGTTAAGCAGTTGTCTTTGGTGTATGGCATTGCCTGTTGAGCAGTTGTCTTCAGTGTATGGCATTGCCTGTTAAGCAGTTGTCTTTAGTGTATGTCATTGCCTGTTAAGCAGTTGTCTTTGGTGTATGGCATTGCCTGTTAAGCAGTTGTATTTGGTGTATGTCATTGTCTGCTAAGCAGTTGTCTTTAGTTTATGGCGTTGTCTGTTAAGCAGTTGTCTTTGGTGTATGGCGTTGTCTGTTAAGCAGTTGTCTTTGGTGTATGGCATTGCCTGTTAAGCAGTTGTCTTTGGTGTATGGCATTGCCTGTTAAGCAGTTGTCTTTGGTGTATGGCATTGTCTGTTAAGCAGTTGTCTTTGGTGTATGGCATTGTCTGTTAAGCAGTTGTCTTTGGTGTATGGCATTGTCTGTTAAGCAGTTGTCTTTGGTGTATGGCATTGTCTGTTAAGCAGTTGTCTTTGGTGTATGGCATTGCCTGTTAAGCAGTTGTCTTTGGTGTATGGCATTGCCTGTTAAGCAGTTGTCTTTAGTGTATGGCATTGTCTGTTAAGCAGTTGTATTTGGTGTATGGCATTGTCTGTTAAGCAGTTGTCTTTGGTGTATGGCATTGCCTGTTAAGCAGTTGTCTTTGGTGTATGGCAGTGTCTGTTAAGCAGTTGTATTTTCTGCATGGCATTGTCTGTTAAGCAGTTGTCTTTTGTGTATGGCATTGCCTGTTAAGCAGTTGTCTATAGTGTATGGCATTGCCTGTTAAGCAGTTGTCTTTGGTGTATGGCAGTGTCTGTTAAGCAGTTGTCTTTGGTGTATGGCAGTGTCTGTTAAGCAGTTGTCTTTGGTGTATGGCATTGCCTGTTAAGCAGTAATCTTTGGTGTATGGCAGTGTCTGTTAAGCAGTTGTCTTTGGTGTATGGCATTGTCTGTTAAGCAGTTGTCATTGGTGTATGGCATTGTCTGCTAAGCAGTTGTCTTTAGTTTATGGCGTTGTCTGTTAAGCAGTTGTCTTTCGTGTATGGCATTGTCTGTTAAGCAGTTGTCTTTGGTGTATGGCATTGCCTATTAAGCAGTTGTCTTTGGTGTATGGCATTGCCTGTTAAGCAGTTGTCTTTGGTGTATGGCATTGTCTGCTAAGCAGTTGTCTTTAGTTTATGGCGTTGTCTGTTAAGCAGTTGTCTTTGGTGTATGGCATTGCCTGTTAAGCAGTTGTCTTTGGTGTATGGCATTGCCTGTTGAGCAGTTGTCTTCAGTGTATGGCATTGCCTGTTAAGCAGTTGTCTTTAGTGTATGTCATTGCCTGTTAAGCAGTTGTCTTTGGTGTATGTCATTGTCTGCTAAGCAGTTGTCTTTAGTTTATGGCGTTGTCTGTTAAGCAGTTGTCTTTGGTGTATTTCAGTGTCTGTTAAGCAGTTGTTTTTGGTGTATGACATTGTCTGTTAAACAGTTGTCTTTGGTGTATGGCATTGCCTGTTAAGCAGTTGTCT
The DNA here is from genome assembly GCF_046119375.1 of Phyllobates terribilis. Lineage (NCBI taxonomy): Eukaryota > Metazoa > Chordata > Amphibia > Anura > Dendrobatidae > Phyllobates > Phyllobates terribilis. The sequence goes on from NW_027363283.1 coordinate 395,242, forward strand.
TTAGTTTATGGCATTGTCTGTTAAGCAGTTGTCTTTAGTTTATGGCATTGTCTGTTAAGCAGTTGTCTTTGGTGTATGGCATTGCCTGTTAAGCAGTTGTCTTTGGTGTATGGCATTGCCTGTTGAGCAGTTGTCTTTAGTGTATGTCATTGCCTGTTAAGCAGTTGTCTTTGGTGTATGGCATGGCCTGTTAAGCAGTTGTCTTTAGTTTATGGCATTGTCTGTTAAGCAGTTGTCTTTAGCTTATGGCATTGTCTGTTAAGCAGTTGTCTTTGGGGTATGGCATTGTCTGTTAAGCAGTTGTCTTTGGTGTATGGCATTGCCTGTTAAGCAGTTGTCTTTGGTGTATGGCATTGCCTGTTGAGCAGTTGTCTTTAGTGTATGTCATTGCCTGTTAAGCAGTTGTCTTCAGTGTATGGCATTGCCTGTTAAGCAGTTGTCTTTAGTGTATGTCATTGCCTGTTAAGCAGTTGTCTTTGGTGTATGGCATGGCCTGTTAAGCAGTTGTCTTTGGTGTATGTCATTGTCTGCTAAGCAGTTGTCTTTAGTTTATGGCGTTGTCTGTTAAGCAGTTGTCTTTGGTGTATGGCGTTGTCTGTTAAGCAGTTGTCTTTGGTGTATGGCATTGTCTGTTAAGCAGTTGTCTTTGGTGTATGGCATTGTCTGTTAAGCAGTTGTCTTTGGTGTATGGCATTGTCTGTTAAGCAGTTGTCTTTGGGGTATGGCATTGTCTGTTAAGCAGTTGTCTTTGGTGTATGGCATTGCCTGTTAAGCAGTTGTCTTTGGTGTATGGCATTGCCTGTTAAGCAGTTGTCTTTAGTGTATGGCATTGTCTGTTAAGCAGTTGTATTTGGTGTATGGCATTGTCTGTTAAGCAGTTGTCTTTGGTGTATGGCATTGCCTGTTAAGCAGTCATCTTTGGTGTACAGTAGTGTCTGTTAAGCAGTTGTCTTTGGTGTATGGCATTGCCTGTTAAGCAGTTGTCTTTAGTGTATGGCATTGTCTGTTAAGCAGTTGTATTTGGTGTATGGCATTGTCTGTTAAGCAGTTGTCTTTGGTGTATGGTATTGCCTGTTAAGCAGTCATCTTTGGTGTACGGTAGTGCCTGTTAAGCAGTTGTCTTTGCTGTATGGCATTGTCTGTTAAGCAGTTGTCTTTTGTGTATGGCATTGCCTGTTAAGCAGTTGTCTATAGTGTATGGCATTGCCCGTTAAGCAGTTGTCTTTGGTGTATGGCAGTGTCTGTTAAGCAGTTGTCTTTGGTGTATGGCAGTGTCTGTTAAGCAGTTGTCTTTGGTGTATGGCATTGCCTGTTAAGCAGTAATCTTTGGTGTATGGCAGTGTCTGTTAAGCAGTTGTCTTTGGTGTATGGCATTGTCTGTTAAGCAGTTGTCTTTGGTGTATGGCAGTGTCTGTTAAGCAGTTGTCTTTGGTGTATGGCATTGCCCGTTAAGCAGTTGTCTTTGGTGTATGGCAGTGTCTGTTAAGCAGTTGTCTTTGGTGTATGGCAGTGTCTGTTAAGCAGTTGTCTTTGGTGTATGGCATTGCCTGTTAAGCAGTAATCTTTGGTGTACGGTAGTGTCTGTTAAGCAGTTGTCTTTGGTGTATGGTATTGTCTGTTAAGCCGTTGTCTTTTGTGTATGGCATTGTCTGTTAAGCAGTTGTCTTTGGTGTATGGCATTGCCTATTAAGCAGTTGTCTTTGGTGTATGGCATTGCCTGTTAAGCAGTTGTCTTTGGTGTATGGCATTGTCTGTTAAGCAGTTGTCTTTGGTGTATGGCATTGTCTGCTAAGCAGTTGTCTTTAGTTTATGGCGTTGTCTGTTAAGCAGTTGTCTTTAGTTTATGGCGTTGTCTGTTAAGCAGTTGTCTTTGGTGTATAGCATTGTCTGTGAAGCAGTTGTCTTTGGTGTATGGCATTGTCTGTTAAGCAGTTGTCTTTGGTGTATGGCATTGCCTGTTAAGCAGTTGTCTTTGGTGTATGGCATTGCCTGTTAAGCAGTTGTCTTTGGTGTATGGCATTGCCTGTTAAGCAGTTGTCTTTGGTGTATGGCGTTAAGCAGTTGTCTTTGGTGTATGGCATTGCCTGTTAAGCAGTTGTCTTTGGTGTATGGCATTGTCTGTTAAGCAGTTGTCTTTGGTGTATGGCATTGTCTGTTAAGCAGTTGTCTTTGGTGTATGGCATTGCCTGTTAAGCAGTTGTCTTTGGTGTATGGCATTGCCTGTTAAGCAGTTGTCTTTGGTGTATGGCATTGCCTATTAAGCAGTTGTCTTTGGTGTATGGCATTGTCTGTTAAGCAGTTGTCTTTGGTGTATGGCATTGCCTGTTAAGCAGTTGTCTTTGGTGTATGGCATTGTCTGTTAAGCAGTTGTCTTTGGTGTATGCCATTGCCTGTTAAGCAGTTGTCTTTGGTGTATGGCATTGTCTGTTAAGCAGTTATCTTTGGTGTATGGCATTGTCTGTTAAGCAGTTGTCTTTGGTGCATGGCATTGTCTGTTAAGCAGTTGTCTTTTGTGTATGGCATTGTCTGTTAAGCAGTTGTCTTTGGTGTATGGCATTGTCTGTTAAACAGTTGTCTTTGGTGTATGGCATTGTCTGTTAAGCAGTTGTCTTTGGTGCATGGCTTTGTCTGTTAAGCATTTGTCTTTGGTGTATGGCATTGTCTGTTAAGCAGTTGTCTTTGGTGTATGGCATTGTCTGTTAAGCAGTTGTCTTTGGTGCATGGCATTGTCTGTTAAGCAGTTGTCTTTTGTGTATGGCATTGTCTGTTAAGCAGTTGTCTTTGGTGTATGGCATTGCCTGTTAAGCAGTTGTCTTTAGTGTATGGCATTGTCTTAAGCAGTTGTCTTTGGTGTATGGCGTTGCCTGTTAAGAAGTTGTCTTTGGTGTATGGCGTTGCCTGTTAAGCAGTTGTCTTTGGTGTATGGCACTGTCTGTTAAGCAGTTGTCTTTGGTGTATGGCATTGTCTGTTAAGCAATTGTCTTTGGTGCATGGCATTGCCTGTTAAGCAGTTGTCTTTGGTGTATGGCATTGCCTGTTAAGCAGTTGTCTTTGGTGTATGGCGTTGCCTGTTAAGCAGTTGTCTTTGGTGTATGGCATTGTCTGTTAAGCAGTTGTCTTTGGTGTATGGCATTGTCTGTTAAGCAACTGTCTTTGGTGCATGGCATTGCCTGTTAAGCAGTTGTCTTTGGTGTATGGCATTGCCTGTTAAGCAGTTGTCTTTGGTGTATGGCATTGCCTGTTAAGCAGTTGTCTTTGGTGTATGGCATTGCCTGTTAAGCAGTTGTCTTTGGTGTATGGCGTTAAGCAGTTGTCTTTGGTGTATGGCATTACCTGTTAAGCAGTTGTCTTTGGTGTATGGCATTGTCTGTTAAGCAGTTGTCTTTGGTGTATGGCATTGTCTGTTAAGCAGTTGTCTTTGGTGTATGGCATTGCCTGTTAAGCATTTGTCTTTGGTGTATGGCATTGCCTGTTAAGCAGTTGTCTTTGGTGTATGGCATTGCCTGTTAAGCAGTTGTCTTTGGTGTATGGCATTGTCTGTTAAGCAGTTGTCTTTGGTGTATGGCATTGCCTGTTAAGCAGTTGTCTTTGGTGTATGGCATTGTCTGTTAAGCAGTTGTCTTTGGTGTATGGCATTGTCTGTTAAGCAGTTGTCTTTAGTGTATGGCGTTGTCTGTTAAGCAGTTGTCTTTGGTGTATGCCATTGCCTGTTAAGCAGTTGTCTTTGGTGTATGGCATTGTCTGTTAAGCAGTTATCTTTGGTGTATGGCATTGTCTGTTAAGCAGTTGTCTTTGGTGCATGGCATTGTCTGTTAAGCAGTTGTCTTTTGTGTATGGCATTGTCTGTTAAGCAGTTGTCTTTGGTGTATGGCATTGTCTGTTAAACAGTTGTCTTTGGTGTATGGCATTGTCTGTTAAGCAGTTGTCTTTGGTGCATGGCTTTGTCTGTTAAGCAGTTGTCTTTGGTGTATGGCATTGTCTGTTAAGCAGTTGTCTTTGGTGTATGGCATTGTCTGTTAAGCAGTTGTCTTTGGTGCATGGCATTGTCTGTTAAGCAGTTGTCTTTTGTGTATGGCATTGTCTGTTAAGCAGTTGTCTTTGGTGTATGGCATTGCCTGTTAAGCAGTTGTCTTTAGTGTATGGCATTGTCTTAAGCAGTTGTCTTTGGTGTATGGCGTTGCCTGTTAAGAAGTTGTCTTTGGTGTATGGCGTTGCCTGTTAAGCAGTTGTCTTTGGTGTATGGCACTGTCTGTTAAGCAGTTGTCTTTGGTGTATGGCATTGTCTGTTAAGCAATTGTCTTTGGTGCATGGCATTGCCTGTTAAGCAGTTGTCTTTGGTGTATGGCATTGCCTGTTAAGCAGTTGTCTTTGGTGTATGGCGTTGCCTGTTAAGCAGTTGTCTTTGGTGTATGGCATTGTCTGTTAAGCAGTTGTCTTTGGTGTATGGCATTGTCTGTTAAGCAACTGTCTTTGGTGCATGGCATTGCCTGTTAAGCAGTTGTCTTTGGTGTATGGCGTTGCCTGTTAAGCTGTTGTCTTTGGTGTATGGCTGTGTCTGTTAAGCAGTTGTCTTTGGTGTATGGCATTGTCTGTTAAGCAGTTGTCTTTGGTGTATGGCATTGCCTGTTAAGCAGTTGTCTTTGGTGTATGGCAGTGTCTGTTAAGCAGTTGTCTTTAGTGTATGGCATTGCCTGTTAAGCAGTTGTCTTTGGTGTATGGCAGTGTCTGTTAAGCAGTTGTCCTTGGTGTATGGCAGTGTCTGTTAAGCAGTTGTCTTTGGTGTATGGCAGTGTCTGTTAAGCAGTTGTCTTTGGTGTATGGCATTGTCTGTTAAGCAGTTGTCTTTGTTGCATGGCGTTACGTGTTAAGCAGTTGTCTTTGGTGTATGGCAGTGTCTGTTAAGCAGTTGTCTTTGGTGTATGGCATTGCCTGTTAAGCAGTTGTCTTTGGTGTATGGCATTGCCTGTTAAGCAGTTGTCTTTGGTGTATGGCAGTGTCTGTTAAGCAGTTGTCTTTGGTGTATGGCATTGTCTCTTAAGCAGTTGTCTTTGGTGTATGGCATTGCCTGTTAAGCAGTTGTCTTTGGTGTATGGCATTGCCTGTTAAGCAGTTGTCTTTAGTGTATGGCATTGTCTCTTAAGCAGTTGTCTTTGGTATATGGCATTGCCTGTTAAGCAGTTGTCTTTGTTGTATGGCATTGTCTGTTAAGAAGTTGTCTTTGGTGTATGGCAGTGTCTGTTAAGCAGTTGTCCTTGGTGTATGGCAGTGTCTGTTAAGCAGTTGTCTTTGGTGTATGGCAGTGTCTGTTAAGCAGTTGTCTTTGGTGTATGGCATTGTCTGTTAAGCAGTTGTCTTTGTTGCATGGCGTTACGTGTTAAGCAGTTGTCTTTGGTGTATGGCAGTGTCTGTTAAGCAGTTGTCTTTGGTGTATGGCATTGCCTGTTAAGCAGTTGTCTTTGGTGTATGGCATTGCCTGTTAAGCAGTTGTCTTTGGTGTATGGCAGTGTCTGTTAAGCAGTTGTCTTTGGTGTATGGCATTGTCTCTTAAGCAGTTGTCTTTGGTGTATGGCGTTGCCTGTTAAGCAGTTGTCTTTGGTGTATGGCAGTGTCTGTTAAGCAGTTGTCTTTGGTGTATGGCATTGTCTCTTAAGCAGTTGTCTTTGGTGTATGGCATTGTCTGTTAAGCAGTTGTTTTTGGTATATGGCATTGCCTGTTAAGCAGTTGTCTTTGGTGTATGGCATTGTCTGTTAAGCAGTTGTCTTTGTTGCATGGCGTTACGTGGTAAGCCGTTGTCTTTGGTGTATGGCAGTGTCTGTTAAGCAGTTGTCTTTGGTGTATGGCATTGCCTGTTAAGCAGTTGTCTTTGGTGTATGGCATTGCCTGTTAAGCAGTTGTCTTTGGTGTATGGCAGTGTCTGTTAAGCAGTTGTCTTTGGTGTATGGCATTGTCTCTTAAGCAGTTGTCTTTGGTGTATGGCATTGCCTGTTAAGCAGTTGTCTTTGGTGTATGGCATTGCCTGTTAAGCAGTCGTCTTTGGTGTATGGCATTGCCTGTTAAGCAGTTGTCTTTGGTGTATGGCATTGCCTGTTAAGCAGTTGTCTTTGGTGTATGGCATTGTCTGTTAAGCAGTTGTCTTTGGTGTATGGCATTGTCTGTTAAGCAGTTGTCTTTGGTGTATGGCATTGCCTGTTAAGCATTTGTCTTTGGTGTATGGCATTGCCTGTTAAGCAGTTGTCTTTGGTGTATGGCATTGCCTGTTAAGCAGTTGTCTTTGGTGTATGGCACTGTCTGTTAAGCAGTTGTCTTTGGTGTATGGCATTGCCTGTTAAGCAGTTGTCTTTGGTGTATGGCATTGTCTGTTAAGCAGTTGTCTTTGGTGTATGGCATTGTCTGTTAAGCAGTTGTCTTTAGTGTATGGCGTTGTCTGTTAAGCAGTTGTCTTTGGTGTATGCCATTGCCTGTTAAGCAGTTGTCTTTGGTGTATGGCATTGTCTGTTAAGCAGTTATCTTTGGTGTATGGCATTGTCTGTTAAGCAGTTGTCTTTGGTGCATGGCATTGTCTGTTAAGCAGTTGTCTTTTGTGTATGGCATTGTCTGTTAAGCAGTTGTCTTTGGTGTATGGCATTGTCTGTTAAACAGTTGTCTTTGGTGTATGGCATTGTCTGTTAAGCAGTTGTCTTTGGTGCATGGCTTTGTCTGTTAAGCAGTTGTCTTTGGTGCATGGCTTTGTCTGTTAAGCAGTTGTCTTTGGTGTATGGCATTGTCTGTTAAGCAGTTGTCTTTGGTGTATGGCATTGTCTGTTAAGCAGTTGTCTTTGGTGTATGGCATTGTCGTTAAGTAGTTGTCTTTGGTGCATGGCATTGTCTGTTAAACAGTTGTCTTTTGTGTATGGCATTGTCTGTTAAGCAGTTGTCTTTGGTGTATGGCATTGCCTGTTAAGCAGTTGTCTTTAGTGTATGGCATTGTCTTAAGCAGTTGTCTTTGGTGTATGGCGTTGCCTGTTAAGCAGTTGTCTTTGGTGTATGGCGTTGCCTGTTAAGCAGTTGTCTTTGGTGTATGGCACTGTCTGTTGAGCAGTTGTCTTTGGTGTATGGCATTGTCTGTTAAGCAATTGTCTTTGGTGCATGGCATTGCCTGTTAAGCAGTTGTCTTTGGTGTATGGCATTGCCTGTTAAGCAGTTGTCTTTGGTGTATGGCGTTGCCTGTTAAGCAGTTGTCTTTGGTGTATGGCATTGTCTGTTAAGCAGTTGTCTTTGGTGTATGGCATTGTCTGTTAAGCAATTGTCTTTGGTGCATGGCATTGCCTGTTAAGCAGTTGTCTTTGGTGTATGGCGTTGCCTGTTAAGCTGTTGTCTTTGGTGTATGGCTGTGTCTGTTAAGCAGTTGTCTTTGGTGTATGGCATTGTCTGTTAAGCAGTTGTCTTTGGTGTATGGCATTGCCTGTTAAGCAGTTGTCTTTGGTGTATGGCAGTGTCTGTTAAGCAGTTGTCTTTAGTGTATGGCATTGCCTGTTAAGCAGTTGTCTTTGGTGTATGGCAGTGTCTGTTAAGCAGTTGTCCTTGGTGTATGGCAGTGTCTGTTAAGCAGTTGTCTTTGGTGTATGGCAGTGTCTGTTAAGCAGTTGTCTTTGGTGTATGGCATTGTCTGTTAAGCAGTTGTCTTTGTTGCATGGCGTTACGTGTTAAGCAGTTGTCTTTGGTGTATGGCAGTGTCTGTTAAGCAGTTGTCTTTGGTGTATGGCATTGCCTGTTAAGCAGTTGTCTTTGGTGTATGGCATTGCCTGTTAAGCAGTTGTCTTTGGTGTATGGCAGTGTCTGTTAAGCAGTTGTCTTTGGTGTATGGCATTGTCTCTTAAGCAGTTGTCTTTGGTGTATGGCATTGCCTGTTAAGCAGTTGTCTTTAGTGTATGGCATTGTCTCTTAAGCAGTTGTCTTTGGTATATGGCATTGCCTGTTAAGCAGTTGTCTTTGTTGTATGGCATTGTCTGTTAAGAAGTTGTCTTTGGTGTATGGCAGTGTCTGTTAAGCAGTTGTCCTTGGTGTATGGCAGTGTCTGTTAAGCAGTTGTCTTTGGTGTATGGCAGTGTCTGTTAAGCAGTTGTCTTTGGTGTATGGCATTGTCTGTTAAGCAGTTGTCTTTGTTGCATGGCGTTACGTGTTAAGCAGTTGTCTTTGGTGTATGGCAGTGTCTGTTAAGCAGTTGTCTTTGGTGTATGGCATTGCCTGTTAAGCAGTTGTCTTTGGTGTATGGCATTGCCTGTTAAGCAGTTGTCTTTGGTGTATGGCAGTGTCTGTTAAGCAGTTGTCTTTGGTGTAAGGCATTGTCTCTTAAGCAGTTGTCTTTGGTGTATGGCGTTGCCTGTTAAGCAGTTGTCTTTGGTGTATGGCAGTGTCTGTTAAGCAGTTGTCTTTGGTGTATGGCATTGTCTCTTAAGCAGTTGTCTTTGGTGTATGGCATTGTCTGTTAAGCAGTTGTCTTTGGTATATGGCATTGCCTGTTAAGCAGTTGTCTTTGGTGTATGGCATTGTCTGTTAAGCAGTTGTCTTTGTTGCATGGCGTTACGTGGTAAGCCGTTGTCTTTGGTGTATGGCAGTGTCTGTTAAGCAGTTGTCTTTGGTGTATGGCATTGCCTGTTAAGCAGTTGTCTTTGGTGTATGGCATTGCCTGTTAAGCAGTTGTCTTTGGTGCATGGCTTTGTCTGTTAAGCAGTTGTCTTTGGTGTATGGCATTGTCTGTTAAGCAGTTGTCTTTGGTGTATGGCATTGTCTGTTAAGTAGTTGTCTTTGGTGCATGGCATTGTCTGTTAAGCAGTTGTCTTTTGTGTATGGCATTGTCTGTTAAGCAGTTGTCTTTGGTGTATGGCATTGCCTGTTAAGCAGTTGTCTTTAGTGTATGGCATTGTCTTAAGCAGTTGTCTTTGGTGTATGGCGTTGCCTGTTAAGCAGTTGTCTTTGGTGTATGGCATTGCCTGTTAAGCAGTTGTCTTTGGTGTATGGCACTGTCTGTTGAGCAGTTGTCTTTGGTGTATGGCATTGTCTGTTAAGCAATTGTCTTTGGTGCATGGCATTGCCTGTTAAGCAGTTGTCTTTGGTGTATGGCATTGCCTGTTAACCAGTTGTCTTTGGTGTATGGCGTTGCCTGTTAAGCAGTTGTCTTTGGTGTATGGCATTGTCTGTTAAGCAGTTGTCTTTGGTGTATGGCATTGTCTGTTAAGCAATTGTCTTTGGTGCATGGCATTGCCTGTTAAGCAGTTGTCTTTGGTGTATGGCGTTGCCTGTTAAGCTGTTGTCTTTGGTGTATGGCTGTGTCTGTTAAGCAGTTGTCTTTGGTGTATGGCATTGTCTGTTAAGCAGTTGTCTTTGGTGTATGGCATTGCCTGTTAAGCAGTTGTCTTTGGTGTATGGCAGTGTCTGTTAAGCAGTTGTCTTTAGTGTATGGCATTGCCTGTTAAGCAGTTGTCTTTGGTGTATGGCAGTGTCTGTTAAGCAGTTTTCCTTGGTGTATGGCAGTGTCTGTTAAGCAGTTGTCTTTGGTGTATGGCAGTGTCTGTTAAGCAGTTGTCTTTGGTGTATGGCATTGTCTGTTAAGCAGTTGTCTTTGTTGCATGGCGTTACGTGTTAAGCAGTTGTCTTTGGTGTATGGCAGTGTCTGTTAAGCAGTTGTCTTTGGTGTATGGCATTGCCTGTTAAGCAGTTGTCTTTGGTGTATGGGATTGCCTGTTAAGCAGTTGTCTTTGGTGTATGGCAGTGTCTGTTAAGCAGTTGTCTTTGGTGTATGGCATTGTCTCTTAAGCAGTTGTCTTTGGTGTATGGCATTGCCTGTTAAGCAGTTGTCTTTGGTGTATGGCATTGCCTGTTAAGCAGTTGTCTTTAGTGTATGGCATTGTCTCTTAAGCAGTTGTCTTTGGTATATGGCATTGCCTGTTAAGCAGTTGTCTTTGTTGTATGGCATTGTCTGTTAAGAAGTTGTCTTTGGTGTATGGCAGTGTCTGTTAAGCAGTTGTCCTTGGTGTATGGCAGTGTCTGTTAAGCAGTTGTCTTTGGTGTATGGCAGTGTCTGTTAAGCAGTTGTCTTTGGTGTATGGCATTGTCTGTTAAGCAGTTGTCTTTGTTGCATGGCGTTACGTGTTAAGCAGTTGTCTTTGGTGTATGGCATGGCCTGTTAAGCAGTTGTCTTTAGTTTATGGCATTGTCTGTTAAGCAGTTGTCTTTAGTTTATGGCATTGTCTGTTAAGCAGTTGTCTTTGGTGTATGGCATTGTCTGTTAAGCAGTTGTCTTTGGTGTATGGCATTGCCTGTTAAGCAGTTGTCTTTGGTGTATGGCATTGCCTGTTGAGCAGTTGTCTTTAGTGTATGTCATTGCCTGTTAAGCAGTTGTCTTCAGTGTATGGCATTGCCTGTTAAGCAGTTGTCTTTAGTGTATGTCATTCCCTGTTAAGCAGTTGTCTTTGGTGTATGGCATGGCCTGTTAAGCAGTTGTCTTTGGTGTATGTCATTGTCTGCTAAGCAGTTGTCTTTAGTTTATGGCGTTGTCTGTTAAGCAGTTGTCTTTGGTGTATGGCGTTGTCTGTTAAGCAGTTGTCTTTGGTGTATGGCATTGTCTGTTAAGCAGTTGTCTTTGGTGTATGGCATTGTCTGTTAAGCAGTTGTCTTTGGTGTATGGCATTGTCTGTTAAGCAGTTGTCTTTGGGGTATGGCATTGTCTGTTAAGCAGTTGTCTTTGGTGTATGGCATTGCCTGTTAAGCAGTTGTCTTTGGTGTATGGCATTGCCTGTTAAGCAGTTGTCTTTAGTGTATGGCATTGTCTGTTAAGCAGTTGTATTTGGTGTATGGCATTGTCTGTTAAGCAGTTGTCTTTGGTGTATGGCATTGCCTGTTAAGCAGTCATCTTTGGTGTACAGTAGTGTCTGTTAAGCAGTTGTCTTTGGTGTATGGCATTGCCTGTTAAGCAGTTGTCTTTAGTGTATGGCATTGTCTGTTAAGCAGTTGTATTTGGTGTATGGCATTGTCTGTTAAGCAGTTGTCTTTGGTGTATGGTATTGCCTGTTAAGCAGTCATCTTTGGTGTACGGTAGTGCCTGTTAAGCAGTTGTCTTTGCTGTATGGCATTGTCTGTTAAGCAGTTGTCTTTTGTGTATGGCATTGCCTGTTAAGCAGTTGTCTATAGTGTATGGCATTGCCCGTTAAGCAGTTGTCTTTGGTGTATGGCAGTGTCTGTTAAGCAGTTGTCTTTGGTGTATGGCAGTGTCTGTTAAGCAGTTGTCTTTGGTGTATGGCATTGCCTGTTAAGCAGTAATCTTTGGTGTATGGCAGTGTCTGTTAAGCAGTTGTCTTTGGTGTATGGCATTGTCTGTTAAGCAGTTGTCTTTGGTGTATGGCAGTGTCTGTTAAGCAGTTGTCTTTGGTGTATGGCATTGCCCGTTAAGCAGTTGTCTTTGGTGTATGGCAGTGTCTGTTAAGCAGTTGTCTTTGGTGTATGGCAGTGTCTGTTAAGCAGTTGTCTTTGGTGTATGGCATTGCCTGTTAAGCAGTAATCTTTGGTGTACGGTAGTGTCTGTTAAGCACTTGTCTTTGGTGTATGGTATTGTCTGTTAAGCCGTTGTCTTTTGTGTATGGCATTGTCTGTTAAGCAGTTGTCTTTGGTGTATGGCATTGCCTATTAAGCAGTTGTCTTTGGTGTATGGCATTGCCTGTTAAGCAGTTGTCTTTGGTGTATGGCATTGTCTGTTAAGCAGTTGTCTTTGGTGTATGGCATTGTCTGCTAAGCAGTTGTCTTTAGTTTATGGTGTTGTCTGTTAAGCAGTTGTCTTTAGTTTATGGCGTTGTCTGTTAAGCAGTTGTCTTTGGTGTATAGCATTGTCTGTGAAGCAGTTGTCTTTGGTGTATGGCATTGTCTGTTAAGCAGTTGTCTTTGGTGTATGGCATTGCCTGTTAAGCAGTTGTCTTTGGTGTATGGCATTGCCTGTTAAGCAGTTGTCTTTGGTGTATGGCATTGCCTGTTAAGCAGTTGTCTTTGGTGTATGGCGTTAAGCAGTTGTCTTTGGTGTATGGCATTGCCTGTTAAGCAGTTGTCTTTGGTGTATGGCATTGTCTGTTAAGCAGTTGTCTTTGGTGTATGGCATTGTCTGTTAAGCAGTTGTCTTTGGTGTATGGCATTGCCTGTTAAGCAGTTGTCTTTGGTGTATGGCATTGCCTGTTAAGCAGTTGTCTTTGGTGTATGGCATTGCCTGTTAAGCAGTTGTCTTTGGTGTATGGCATTGTCTGTTAAGCAGTTGTCTTTGGTGTATGGCATTGCCTGTTAAGCAGTTGTCTTTGGTGTATGGCATTGTCTGTTAAGCAGTTGTGTTTGGTGTATGGCATTGTCTGTTAAGCAGTTGTCTTTAGTGTATGGCGTTGTCTGTTAAGCAGTTGTCTTTGGTGTATGGCATTGTCTGCTAAGCAGTTGTCTTTAGTTTATGGCGTTGTCTGTTAAGCAGTTGTCTTTAGTTTATGGCGTTGTCTGTTAAGCAGTTGTCTTTGGTGTACGGCATTGTCTGTTAAGCAGTTATCTTTGGTGTATGGCATTGTCTGTTAAGCAGTTGTCTTTGGTGTATGGCATTGTCTGTTAAGCAGTTGTCTTTGGTGTATGGCATTGCCTGTTAAGCAGTTGTCTTTGGTGTATGGCATTGCCTGTTAAGCAGTTGTCTTTAGTGTATGGCATTGTCTCTTAAGCAGTTGTCTTTGGTATATGGCATTGCCTGTTAAGCAGTTGTCTTTGTTGTATGGCATTGTCTGTTAAGAAGTTGTCTTTGGTGTATGGCAGTGTCTGTTAAGCAGTTGTCCTTGGTGTATGGCAGTGTCTGTTAAGCAGTTGTCTTTGGTGTATGGCAGTGTCTGTTAAGCAGTTGTCTTTGGTGTATGGCATTGTCTGTTAAGCAGTTGTCTTTGTTGCATGGCGTTACGTGTTAAGCAGTTGTCTTTGGTGTATGGCAGTGTCTGTTAAGCAGTTGTCTTTGGTGTATGGCATTGCCTGTTAAGCAGTTGTCTTTGGTGTATGGCATTGCCTGTTAAGCAGTTGTCTTTGGTGTATGGCAGTGTCTGTTAAGCAGTTGTCTTTGGTGTATGGCATTGTCTCTTAAGCAGTTGTCTTTGGTGTATGGCGTTGCCTGTTAAGCAGTTGTCTTTGGTGTATGGCAGTGTCTGTTAAGCAGTTGTCTTTGGTGTATGGCATTGTCTCTTAAGCAGTTGTCTTTGGTGTATGGCATTGTCTGTTAAGCAGTTGTCTTTGGTATATGGCATTGCCTGTTAAGCAGTTGTCTTTGGTGTATGGCATTGTCTGTTAAGCAGTTGTCTTTGTTGCATGGCGTTACGTGGTAAGCCGTTGTCTTTGGTGTATGGCAGTGTCTGTTAAGCAGTTGTCTTTGGTGTATGGCATTGCCTGTTAAGCAGTTGTCTTTGGTGTATGGCATTGCCTGTTAAGCAGTTGTCTTTGGTGTATGGCAGTGTCTGTTAAGCAGTTGTCTTTGGTGTATGGCATTGTCTCTTAAGCAGTTGTCTTTGGTGTATGGCATTGCCTGTTAAGCAGTTGTCTTTGGTGTATGGCATTGCCTGTTAAGCAGTCGTCTTTGGTGTATGGCATTGCCTGTTAAGCAGTTGTCTTTGGTGTATGGCATTGCCTGTTAAGCAGTTGTCTTTGGTGTATGGCGTTAAGCAGTTGTCTTTGGTGTATGGCATTGCCTGTTAAGCAGTTGTCTTTGGTGTATGGCATTGTCTGTTAAGCAGTTGTCTTTGGTGTATGGCATTGTCTGTTAAGCAGTTGTCTTTGGTGTATGGCATTGCCTGTTAAGCATTTGTCTTTGGTGTATGGCATTGCCTGTTAAGCAGTTGTCTTTGGTGTATGGCATTGCCTGTTAAGCAGTTGTCTTTGGTGTATGGCATTGTCTGTTAAGCAGTTGTCTTTGGTGTATGGCATTGCCTGTTAAGCAGTTGTCTTTGGTGTATGGCATTGTCTGTTAAGCAGTTGTCTTTGGTGTATGGCATTGTCTGTTAAGCAGTTGTCTTTAGTGTATGGCGTTGTCTGTTAAGCAGTTGTCTTTGGTGTATGCCATTGCCTGTTAAGCAGTTGTCTTTGGTGTATGGCATTGTCTGTTAAGCAGTTATCTTTGGTGTATGGCATTGTCTGTTAAGCAGTTGTCTTTGGTGCATGGCATTGTCTGTTAAGCAGTTGTCTTTTGTGTATGGCATTGTCTGTTAAGCAGTTGTCTTTGGTGTATGGCATTGTCTGTTAAACAGTTGTCTTTGGTGTATGGCATTGTCTGTTAAGCAGTTGTCTTTGGTGCATGGCTTTGTCTGTTAAGCAGTTGTCTTTGGTGTATGGCATTGTCTGTTAAGCAGTTGTCTTTGGTGTATGGCATTGTCGTTAAGTAGTTGTCTTTGGTGCATGGCATTGTCTGTTAAGCAGTTGTCTTTTGTGTATGGCATTGTCTGTTAAGCAATTGTCTTTGGTGTATGGCATTGCCTGTTAAGCAGTTGTCTTTAGTGTATGGCATTGTCTTAAGCAGTTGTCTTTGGTGTATGGCGTTGCCTGTTAAGCAGTTGTCTTTGGTGTATGGCGTTGCCTGTTAAGCAGTTGTCTTTGGTGTATGGCACTGTCTGTTGAGCAGTTGTCTTTGGTGTATGGCATTGTCTGTTAAGCAATTGTCTTTGGTGCATGGCATTGCCTGTTAAGCAGTTGTCTTTGGTGTATGGCATTGCCTGTTAAGCAGTTGTCTTTGGTGTATGGCGTTGCCTGTTAAGCAGTTGTCTTTGGTGTATGGCATTGTCTGTTAAGCAGTTGTCTTTGGTGTATGGCATTGTCTGTTAAGCAATTGTCTTTGGTGCATGGCATTGCCTGTTAAGCAGTTGTCTTTGGTGTATGGCGTTGCCTGTTAAGCTGTTGTCTTTGGTGTATGGCTGTGTCTGTTAAGCAGTTGTCTTTGGTGTATGGCATTGTCTGTTAAGCAGTTGTCTTTGGTGTATGGCATTGCCTGTTAAGCAGTTGTCTTTGGTGTATGGCAGTGTCTGTTAAGCAGTTGTCTTTAGTGTATGGCATTGCCTGTTAAGCAGTTGTCTTTGGTGTATGGCAGTGTCTGTTAAGCAGTTGTCCTTGGTGTATGGCAGTGTCTGTTAAGCAGTTGTCTTTGGTGTATGGCAGTGTCTGTTAAGCAGTTGTCTTTGGTGTATGGCATTGTCTGTTAAGCAGTTGTCTTTGTTGCATGGCGTTACGTGTTAAGCAGTTGTCTTTGGTGTATGGCAGTGTCTGTTAAGCAGTTGTCTTTGGTGTATGGCATTGCCTGTTAAGCAGTTGTCTTTGGTGTATGGCATTGCCTGTTAAGCAGTTGTCTTTGGTGTATGGCAGTGTCTGTTAAGCAGTTGTCTTTGGTGTATGGCATTGTCTCTTAAGCAGTTGTCTTTGGTGTATGGCATTGCCTGTTAAGCAGTTGTCTTTGGTGTATGGCATTGCCTGTTAAGCAGTTGTCTTTAGTGTATGGCATTGTCTCTTAAGCAGTTGTCTTTGGTATATGGCATTGCCTGTTAAGCAGTTGTCTTTGTTGTATGGCATTGTCTGTTAAGAAGTTGTCTTTGGTGTATGGCAGTGTCTGTTAAGCAGTTGTCCTTGGTGTATGGCAGTGTCTGTTAAGCAGTTGTCTTTGGTGTATGGCAGTGTCTGTTAAGCAGTTGTCTTTGGTGTATGGCATTGTCTGTTAAGCAGTTGTCTTTGTTGCATGGCGTTACGTGTTAAGCAGTTGTCTTTGGTGTATGGCAGTGTCTGTTAAGCAGTTGTCTTTGGTGTATGGCATTGCCTGTTAAGCAGTTGTCTTTGGTGTATGGCATTGCCTGTTAAGCAGTTGTCTTTGGTGTATGGCAGTGTCTGTTAAGCAGTTGTCTTTGGTGTAAGGCATTGTCTCTTAAGCAGTTGTCTTTGGTGTATGGCGTTGCCTGTTAAGCAGTTGTCTTTGGTGTATGGCAGTGTCTGTTAAGCAGTTGTCTTTGGTGTATGGCATTGTCTCTTAAGCAGTTGTCTTTGGTGTATGGCATTGTCTGTTAAGCAGTTGTCTTTGGTATATGGCATTGCCTGTTAAGCAGTTGTCTTTGGTGTATGGCATTGTCTGTTAAGCAGTTGTCTTTGTTGCATGGCGTTACGTGGTAAGCCGTTGTCTTTGGTGTATGGCAGTGTCTGTTAAGCAGTTGTCTTTGGTGTATGGCATTGCCTGTTAAGCAGTTGTCTTTGGTGTATGGCATTGCCTGTTAAGCAGTTGTCTTTGGTGCATGGCTTTGTCTGTTAAGCAGTTGTCTTTGGTGTATGGCATTGTCTGTTAAGCAGTTGTCTTTGGTGTATGGCATTGTCTGTTAAGTAGTTGTCTTTGGTGCATGGCATTGTCTGTTAAGCAGTTGTCTTTTGTGTATGGCATTGTCTGTTAAGCAGTTGTCTTTGGTGTATGGCATTGCCTGTTAAGCAGTTGTCTTTAGTGTATGGCATTGTCTTAAGCAGTTGTCTTTGGTGTATGGCGTTGCCTGTTAAGCAGTTGTCTTTGGTGTATGGCATTGCCTGTTAAGCAGTTGTCTTTGGTGTATGGCACTGTCTGTTGAGCAGTTGTCTTTGGTGTATGGCATTGTCTGTTAAGCAATTGTCTTTGGTGCATGGCATTGCCTGTTAAGCAGTTGTCTTTGGTGTATGGCATTGCCTGTTAAGCAGTTGTCTTTGGTGTATGGCGTTGCCTGTTAAGCAGTTGTCTTTGGTGTATGGCATTGTCTGTTAAGCAGTTGTCTTTGGTGTATGGCATTGTCTGTTAAGCAATTGTCTTTGGTGCATGGCATTGCCTGTTAAGCAGTTGTCTTTGGTGTATGGCGTTGCCTGTTAAGCTGTTGTCTTTGGTGTATGGCTGTGTCTGTTAAGCAGTTGTCTTTGGTGTATGGCATTGTCTGTTAAGCAGTTGTCTTTGGTGTATGGCATTGCCTGTTAAGCAGTTGTCTTTGGTGTATGGCAGTGTCTGTTAAGCAGTTGTCTTTAGTGTATGGCATTGCCTGTTAAGCAGTTGTCTTTGGTGTATGGCAGTGTCTGTTAAGCAGTTTTCCTTGGTGTATGGCAGTGTCTGTTAAGCAGTTGTCTTTGGTGTATGGCAGTGTCTGTTAAGCAGTTGTCTTTGGTGTATGGCATTGTCTGTTAAGCAGTTGTCTTTGTTGCATGGCGTTACGTGTTAAGCAGTTGTCTTTGGTGTATGGCAGTGTCTGTTAAGCAGTTGTCTTTGGTGTATGGCATTGCCTGTTAAGCAGTTGTCTTTGGTGTATGGCATTGCCTGTTAAGCAGTTGTCTTTGGTGTATGGCAGTGTCTGTTAAGCAGTTGTCTTTGGTGTATGGCATTGTCTCTTAAGCAGTTGTCTTTGGTGTATGGCATTGCCTGTTAAGCAGTTGTCTTTGGTGTATGGCATTGCCTGTTAAGCAGTTGTCTTTAGTGTATGGCATTGTCTCTTAAGCAGTTGTCTTTGGTATATGGCATTGCCTGTTAAGCAGTTGTCTTTGTTGTATGGCATTGTCTGTTAAGAAGTTGTCTTTGGTGTATGGCAGTGTCTGTTAAGCAGTTGTCCTTGGTGTATGGCAGTGTCTGTTAAGCAGTTGTCTTTGGTGTATGGCAGTGTCTGTTAAGCAGTTGTCTTTGGTGTATGGCATTGTCTGTTAAGCAGTTGTCTTTGTTGCATGGCGTTACGTGTTAAGCAGTTGTCTTTGGTGTATGGCATGGCCTGTTAAGCAGTTGTCTTTAGTTTATGGCATTGTCTGTTAAGCAGTTGTCTTTAGTTTATGGCATTGTCTGTTAAGCAGTTGTCTTTGGTGTATGGCATTGTCTGTTAAGCAGTTGTCTTTGGTGTATGGCATTGCCTGTTAAGCAGTTGTCTTTGGTGTATGGCATTGCCTGTTGAGCAGTTGTCTTTAGTGTATGTCATTGCCTGTTAAGCAGTTGTCTTCAGTGTATGGCATTGCCTGTTAAGCAGTTGTCTTTAGTGTATGTCATTGCCTGTTAAGCAGTTGTCTTTGGTGTATGTCATTGTCTGCTAAGCAGTTGTCTTTAGTTTATGGCGTTGTCTGTTAAGCAGTTGTCTTTGGTGTATGGCGTTGTCTGTTAAGCAGTTGTCTTTGGTGTATGGCATTGTCTGTTAAGCAGTTGTCTTTGGTGTATGGCATTGTCTGTTAAGCAGTTGTCTTTGGTGTATGGCATTGTCTGTTAAGCAGTTGTCTTTGGGGTATGGCATTGTCTGTTAAGCAGTTGTCTTTGGTGTATGGCATTGCCTGTTAAGCAGTTGTCTTTGGTGTATGGCATTGCCTGTTAAGCAGTTGTCTTTAGTGTATGGCATTGTCTGTTAAGCAGTTGTATTTGGTGTATGGCATTGTCTGTTAAGCAGTTGTCTTTGGTGTATGGCATTGCCTGTTAAGCAGTCATCTTTGGTGTACATTAGTGTCTGTTAAGCAGTTGTCTTTGGTGTATGGCATTGCCTGTTAAGCAGTTGTCTTTAGTGTATGGCATTGTCTGTTAAGCAGTTGTATTTGGTGTATGGCATTGTCTGTTAAGCAGTTGTCTTTGGTGTATGGTATTGCCTGTTAAGCAGTCATCTTTGGTGTACGGTAGTGCCTGTTAAGCAGTTGTCTTTGCTGTATGGCATTGTCTGTTAAGCAGTTGTCTTTTGTGTATGGCATTGCCTGTTAAGCAGTTGTCTATAGTGTATGGCATTGCCCGTTAAGCAGTTGTCTTTGGTGTATGGCAGTGTCTGTTAAGCAGTTGTCTTTGGAGTATGGCAGTGTCTGTTAAGCAGTTGTCTTTGGTGTATGGCATTGCCTGTTAAGCAGTAATCTTTGGTGTATGGCAGTGTCTGTTAAGCAGTTGTCTTTGGTGTATGGCATTGTCTGTTAAGCAGTTGTCTTTGGTGTATGGCAGTGTCTGTTAAGCAGTTGTCTTTGGTGTATGGCATTGCCCGTTAAGCAGTTGTCTTTGGTGTATGGCAGTGTCTGTTAAGCAGTTGTCTTTGGTGTATGGCAGTGTCTGTTAAGCAGTTGTCTTTGGTGTATGGCATTGCCTGTTAAGCAGTAATCTTTGGTGTACGGTAGTGTCTGTTAAGCAGTTGTCTTTGGTGTATGGTATTGTCTGTTAAGCCGTTGTCTTTTGTGTATGGCATTGTCTGTTAAGCAGTTGTCTTTGGTGTATGGCATTGCCTATTAAGCAGTTGTCTTTGGTGTATGGCAGTGTCTGTTAAGCAGTTGTCTTTGGTGTATGGCATTGTCTGTTAAGCAGTTGTCTTTGTTGCATGGCGTTACGTGTTAAGCAGTTGTCTTTGGTGTATGGCATGGCCTGTTAAGCAGTTGTCTTTAGTTTATGGCATTGTCTGTTAAGCAGTTGTCTTTAGTTTATGGCATTGTCTGTTAAGCAGTTGTCTTTGGTGTATGGCATTGTCTGTTAAGCAGTTGTCTTTGGTGTATGGCATTGCCTGTTAAGCAGTTGTCTTTGGTGTATGGCATTGCCTGTTGAGCAGTTGTCTTTAGTGTATGTCATTGCCTGTTAAGCAGTTGTCTTCAGTGTATGGCATTGCCTGTTAAGCAGTTGTCTTTAGTGTATGTCATTGCCTGTTAAGCAGTTGTCTTTGGTGTATGTCATTGTCTGCTAAGCAGTTGTCTTTAGTTTATGGCGTTGTCTGTTAAGCAGTTGTCTTTGGTGTATGGCGTTGTCTGTTAAGCAGTTGTCTTTGGTGTATGGCATTGTCTGTTAAGCAGTTGTCTTTGGTGTATGGCATTGTCTGTTAAGCAGTTGTCTTTGGTGTATGGCATTGTCTGTTAAGCAGTTGTCTTTGGGGTATGGCATTGTCTGTTAAGCAGTTGTCTTTGGTGTATGGCATTGCCTGTTAAGCAGTTGTCTTTGGTGTATGGCATTGCCTGTTAAGCAGTTGTCTTTAGTGTATGGCATTGTCTGTTAAGCAGTTGTATTTGGTGTATGGCATTGTCTGTTAAGCAGTTGTCTTTGGTGTATGGCATTGCCTGTTAAGCAGTCATCTTTGGTGTACATTAGTGTCTGTTAAGCAGTTGTCTTTGGTGTATGGCATTGCCTGTTAAGCAGTTGTCTTTAGTGTATGGCATTGTCTGTTAAGCAGTTGTATTTGGTGTATGGCATTGTCTGTTAAGCAGTTGTCTTTGGTGTATGGTATTGCCTGTTAAGCAGTCATCTTTGGTGTACGGTAGTGCCTGTTAAGCAGTTGTCTTTGCTGTATGGCATTGTCTGTTAAGCAGTTGTCTTTTGTGTATGGCATTGCCTGTTAAGCAGTTGTCTATAGTGTATGGCATTGCCCGTTAAGCAGTTGTCTTTGGTGTATGGCAGTGTCTGTTAAGCAGTTGTCTTTGGAGTATGGCAGTGTCTGTTAAGCAGTTGTCTTTGGTGTATGGCATTGCCTGTTAAGCAGTAATCTTTGGTGTATGGCAGTGTCTGTTAAGCAGTTGTCTTTGGTGTATGGCATTGTCTGTTAAGCAGTTGTCTTTGGTGTATGGCAGTGTCTGTTAAGCAGTTGTCTTTGGTGTATGGCATTGCCCGTTAAGCAGTTGTCTTTGGTGTATGGCAGTGTCTGTTAAGCAGTTGTCTTTGGTGTATGGCAGTGTCTGTTAAGCAGTTGTCTTTGGTGTATGGCATTGCCTGTTAAGCAGTAATCTTTGGTGTACGGTAGTGTCTGTTAAGCAGTTGTCTTTGGTGTATGGTATTGTCTGTTAAGCCGTTGTCTTTTGTGTATGGCATTGTCTGTTAAGCAGTTGTCTTTGGTGTATGGCATTGCCTATTAAGCAGTTGTCTTTGGTGTATGGCATTGCCTGTTAAGCAGTTGTCATTGGTGTATGGCATTGTCTGTTAAGCAGTTGTCTTTGGTGTATGGCATTGTCTGCTAAGCAGTTGTCTTTAGTTTATGGCGTTGTCTGTTAAGCAGTTGTCTTTAGTTTATGGCGTTGTCTGTTAAGCAGTTGTCTTTGGTGTATAGCATTGTCTGTGAAGCAGTTGTCTTTGGTGTATGGCATTGTCTGTTAAGCAGTTGTCTTTGGTGTATGGCATTGCCTGTTAAGCAGTTGTCTTTGGTGTATGGCATTGCCTGTTAAGCAGTTGTCTTTGGTGTATGGCATTGCCTGTTAAGCAGTTGTCTTTGGTGTATGGCGTTAAGCAGTTGTCTTTGGTGTATGGCATTGCCTGTTAAGCAGTTGTCTTTGGTGTATGGCATTGTCTGTTAAGCAGTTGTCTTTGGTGTATGGCATTGTCTGTTAAGCAGTTGTCTTTGGTGTATGGCATTGCCTGTTAAGCAGTTGTCTTTGGTGTATGGCATTGCCTGTTAAGCAGTTGTCTTTGGTGTATGGCATTGCCTGTTAAGCAGTTGTCTTTGGTGTATGGCATTGTCTGTTAAGCAGTTGTCTTTGGTGTATGGCATTGCCTGTTAAGCAGTTGTCTTTGGTGTATGGCATTGTCTGTTAAGCAGTTGTCTTTGGTGTATGGCATTGTCTGTTAAGCAGTTGTCTTTAGTGTATGGCGTTGTCTGTTAAGCAGTTGTCTTTGGTGTATGGCATTGTCTGCTAAGCAGTTGTCTTTAGTTTATGGCGTTGTCTGTTAAGCAGTTGTCTTTAGTTTATGGCGTTGTCTGTTAAGCAGTTGTCTTTGGTGTATGGCATTGTCTGTTAAGCAGTTATCTTTGGTGTATGGCATTGTCTGTTAAGCAGTTGTCTTTGGTGTATGGCATTGTCTGTTAAGCAGTTGTCTTTGGTGTATGGCATTGCCTGTTAAGCAGTTGTCTTTGGTGTATGGCATTGCCTGTTAAGCAGTTGTCTTTGGTGTATGGCATTGCCTGTTAAGCAGTTGTCTTTGGTGTATGGCGTTAAGCAGTTGTCTTTGGTGTATGGCATTACCTGTTAAGCAGTTGTCTTTGGTGTATGGCATTGTCTGTTAAGCAGTTGTCTTTGGTGTATGGCATTGTCTGTTAAGCAGTTGTCTTTGGTGTATGGCATTGCCTGTTAAGCATTTGTCTTTGGTGTATGGCATTGCCTGTTAAGCAGTTGTCTTTGGTGTATGGCATTGCCTGTTAAGCAGTTGTCTTTGGTGTATGGCATTGTCTGTTAAGCAGTTGTCTTTGGTGTATGGCATTGCCTGTTAAGCAGTTGTCTTTGGTGTATGGCATTGTCTGTTAAGCAGTTGTCTTTGGTGTATGGCATTGTCTGTTAAGCAGTTGTCTTTAGTGTATGGCGTTGTCTGTTAAGCAGTTGTCTTTGGTGTATGCCATTGCCTGTTAAGCAGTTGTCTTTGGTGTATGGCATTGTCTGTTAAGCAGTTATCTTTGGTGTATGGCATTGTCTGTTAAGCAGTTGTCTTTGGTGCATGGCATTGTCTGTTAAGCAGTTGTCTTTTGTGTATGGCATTGTCTGTTAAGCAGTTGTCTTTGGTGTATGGCATTGTCTGTTAAGCAGTTGTCTTTGGTGTATGGCATTGTCTGTTAAGCAGTTGTCTTTGGTGCATGGCTTTGTCTGTTAAGCAGTTGTCTTTGGGGTATGGCATTGTCTGTTAAGCAGTTGTCTTTGGTGTATGGCATTGCCTGTTAAGCAGTTGTCTTTGGTGTATGGCATTGCCTGTTAAGCAGTTGTCTTTAGTGTATGGCATTGTCTGTTAAGCAGTTGTATTTGGTGTATGGCATTGTCTGTTAAGCAGTTGTCTTTGGTGTATGGCATTGCCTGTTAAGCAGTCATCTTTGGTGTACAGTAGTGTCTGTTAAGCAGTTGTCTTTGGTGTATGGCATTGCCTGTTAAGCAGTTGTCTTTAGTGTATGGCATTGTCTGTTAAGCAGTTGTATTTGGTGTATGGCATTGTCTGTTAAGCAGTTGTCTTTGGTGTATGGTATTGCCTGTTAAGCAGTCATCTTTGGTGTACGGTAGTGCCTGTTAAGCAGTTGTCTTTGCTGTATGGCATTGCCTGTTAAGCAGTTGTCTATAGTGTATGGCATTGCCCGTTAAGCAGTTGTCTTTGGTGTATGGCAGTGTCTGTTAAGCAGTTGTCTTTGGAGTATGGCAGTGTCTGTTAAGCAGTTGTCTTTGGTGTATGGCATTGCCTGTTAAGCAGTAATCTTTGGTGTATGGCAGTGTCTGTTAAGCAGTTGTCTTTGGTGTATGGCATTGTCTGTTAAGCAGTTGTCTTTGGTGTATGGCAGTGTCTGTTAAGCAGTTGTCTTTGGTGTATGGCATTGCCCGTTAAGCAGTTGTCTTTGGTGTATGGCAGTGTCTGTTAAGCAGTTGTCTTTGGTGTATGGCAGTGTCTGTTAAGCAGTTGTCTTTGGTGTATGGCATTGCCTGTTAAGCAGTAATCTTTGGTGTACGGTAGTGTCTGTTAAGCAGTTGTCTTTGGTGTATGGTATTGTCTGTTAAGCCGTTGTCTTTTGTGTATGGCATTGTCTGTTAAGCAGTTGTCTTTGGTGTATGGCATTGCCTATTAAGCAGTTGTCTTTGGTGTATGGCATTGCCTGTTAAGCAGTTGTCATTGGTGTATGGCATTGTCTGTTAAGCAGTTGTCTTTGGTGTATGGCATTGTCTGCTAAGCAGTTGTCTTTAGTTTATGGCGTTGTCTGTTAAGCAGTTGTCTTTAGTTTATGGCGTTGTCTGTTAAGCAGTTGTCTTTGGTGTATAGCATTGTCTGTGAAGCAGTTGTCTTTGGTGTATGGCATTGTCTGTTAAGCAGTTGTCTTTGGTGTATGGCATTGCCTGTTAAGCAGTTGTCTTTGGTGTATGGCATTGCCTGTTAAGCAGTTGTCTTTGGTGTATGGCATTGCCTGTTAAGCAGTTGTCTTTGGTGTATGGCGTTAAGCAGTTGTCTTTGGTGTATGGCATTGCCTGTTAAGCAGTTGTCTTTGGTGTATGGCATTGTCTGTTAAGCAGTTGTCTTTGGTGTATGGCATTGTCTGTTAAGCAGTTGTCTTTGGTGTATGGCATTGCCTGTTAAGCAGTTGTCTTTGGTGTATGGCATTGCCTGTTAAGCAGTTGTCTTTGGTGTATGGCATTGCCTGTTAAGCAGTTGTCTTTGGTGTATGGCATTGTCTGTTAAGCAGTTGTCTTTGGTGTATGGCATTGCCTGTTAAGCAGTTGTCTTTGGTGTATGGCATTGTCTGTTAAGCAGTTGTCTTTGGTGTATGGCATTGTCTGTTAAGCAGTTGTCTTTAGTGTATGGCGTTGTCTGTTAAGCAGTTGTCTTTGGTGTATGGCATTGTCTGCTAAGCAGTTGTCTTTAGTTTATGGCGTTGTCTGTTAAGCAGTTGTCTTTAGTTTATGGCGTTGTCTGTTAAGCAGTTGTCTTTGGTGTATGGCATTGTCTGTTAAGCAGTTATCTTTGGTGTATGGCATTGTCTGTTAAGCAGTTGTCTTTGGTGTATGGCATTGTCTGTTAAGCAGTTGTCTTTGGTGTATGGCATTGCCTGTTAAGCAGTTGTCTTTGGTGTATGGCATTGCCTGTTAAGCAGTTGTCTTTGGTGTATGGCATTGCCTGTTAAGCAGTTGTCTTTGGTGTATGGCGTTAAGCAGTTGTCTTTGGTGTATGGCATTACCTGTTAAGCAGTTGTCTTTGGTGTATGGCATTGTCTGTTAAGCAGTTGTCTTTGGTGTATGGCATTGTCTGTTAAGCAGTTGTCTTTGGTGTATGGCATTGCCTGTTAAGCATTTGTCTTTGGTGTATGGCATTGCCTGTTAAGCAGTTGTCTTTGGTGTATGGCATTGCCTGTTAAGCAGTTGTCTTTGGTGTATGGCATTGTCTGTTAAGCAGTTGTCTTTGGTGTATGGCATTGCCTGTTAAGCAGTTGTCTTTGGTGTATGGCATTGTCTGTTAAGCAGTTGTCTTTGGTGTATGGCATTGTCTGTTAAGCAGTTGTCTTTAGTGTATGGCGTTGTCTGTTAAGCAGTTGTCTTTGGTGTATGCCATTGCCTGTTAAGCAGTTGTCTTTGGTGTATGGCATTGTCTGTTAAGCAGTTATCTTTGGTGTATGGCATTGTCTGTTAAGCAGTTGTCTTTGGTGCATGGCATTGTCTGTTAAGCAGTTGTCTTTTGTGTATGGCATTGTCTGTTAAGCAGTTGTCTTTGGTGTATGGCATTGTCTGTTAAACAGTTGTCTTTGGTGTATGGCATTGTCTGTTAAGCAGTTGTCTTTGGTGCATGGCTTTGTCTGTTAAGCAGTTGTCTTTGGTGTATGGCATTGTCTGTTAAGCAGTTGTCTTTGGTGTATGGCATTGTCTGTTAAGCAGTTGTCTTTGGTGCATGGCATTGTCTGTTAAGCAGTTGTCTTTTGTGTATGGCATTGTCTGTTAAGCAGTTGTCTTTGGTGTATGGCATTGCCTGTTAAGCAGTTGTCTTTAGTGTATGGCATTGTCTTAAGCAGTTGTCTTTGGTGTATGGCGTTGCCTGTTAAGAAGTTGTCTTTGGTGTATGGCGTTGCCTGTTAAGCAGTTGTCTTTGGTGTATGGCACTGTCTGTTAAGCAGTTGTCTTTGGTGTATGGCATTGTCTGTTAAGCAATTGTCTTTGGTGCATGGCATTGCCTGTTAAGCAGTTGTCTTTGGTGTATGGCATTGCCTGTTAAGCAGTTGTCTTTGGTGTATGGCGTTGCCTGTTAAGCAGTTGTCTTTGGTGTATGGCATTGTCTGTTAAGCAGTTGTCTTTGGTGTATGGCATTGTCTGTTAAGCAACTGTCTTTGGTGCATGGCATTGCCTGTTAAGCAGTTGTCTTTGGTGTATGGCGTTGCCTGTTAAGCTCTTGTCTTTGGTGTATGGCTGTGTCTGTTAAGCAGTTGTCTTTGGTGTATGGCATTGTCTGTTAAGCAGTTGTCTTTGGTGTATGGCATTGCCTGTTAAGCAGTTGTCTTTGGTGTATGGCAGTGTCTGTTAAGCAGTTGTCTTTAGTGTATGGCATTGCCTGTTAAGCAGTTGTCTTTGGTGTATGGCAGTGTCTGTTAAGCAGTTGTCCTTGGTGTATGGCAGTGTCTGTTAAGCAGTTGTCTTTGGTGTATGGCAGTGTCTGTTAAGCAGTTGTCTTTGGTGTATGGCATTGTCTGTTAAGCAGTTGTCTTTGTTGCATGGCGTTACGTGTTAAGCAGTTGTCTTTGGTGTATGGCAGTGTCTGTTAAGCAGTTGTCTTTGGTGTATGGCATTGCCTGTTAAGCAGTTGTCTTTGGTGTATGGCATTGCCTGTTAAGCAGTTGTCTTTGGTGTATGGCAGTGTCTGTTAAGCAGTTGTCTTTGGTGTATGGCATTGTCTCTTAAGCAGTTGTCTTTGGTGTATGGCATTGCCTGTTAAGCAGTTGTCTTTGGTGTATGGCATTGCCTGTTAAGCAGTTGTCTTTAGTGTATGGCATTGTCTCTTAAGCAGTTGTCTTTGGTATATGGCATTGCCTGTTAAGCAGTTGTCTTTGTTGTATGGCATTGTCTGTTAAGAAGTTGTCTTTGGTGTATGGCAGTGTCTGTTAAGCAGTTGTCCTTGGTGTATGGCAGTGTCTGTTAAGCAGTTGTCTTTGGTGTATGGCAGTGTCAGTTAAGCAGTTGTCTTTGGTGTATGGCATTGTCTGTTAAGCAGTTGTCTTTGTTGCATGGCGTTACGTGTTAAGCAGTTGTCTTTGGTGTATGGCAGTGTCTGTTAAGCAGTTGTCTTTGGTGTATGGCATTGCCTGTTAAGCAGTTGTCTTTGGTGTATGGCATTGCCTGTTAAGCAGTTGTCTTTGGTGTATGGCAGTGTCTGTTAAGCAGTTGTCTTTGGTGTATGGCATTGTCTCTTAAGCAGTTGTCTTTGGTGTATGGCGTTGCCTGTTAAGCAGTTGTCTTTGGTGTATGGCAGTGTCTGTTAAGCAGTTGTCTTTGGTGTATGGCATTGTCTCTTAAGCAGTTGTCTTTGGTGTATGGCATTGTCTGTTAAGCAGTTGTCTTTGGTATATGGCATTGCCTGTTAAGCAGTTGTCTTTGGTGTATGGCATTGTCTGTTAAGCAGTTGTCTTTGTTGCATGGCGTTACGTGGTAAGCCGTTGTCTTTGGTGTATGGCAGTGTCTGTTAAGCAGTTGTCTTTGGTGTATGGCATTGCCTGTTAAGCAGTTGTCTTTGGTGTATGGCATTGCCTGTTAAGCAGTTGTCTTTGGTGTATGGCAGTGTCTGTTAAGCAGTTGTCTTTGGTGTATGGCATTGTCTCTTAAGCAGTTGTCTTTGGTGTATGGCATTGCCTGTTAAGCAGTTGTCTTTGGTGTATGGCATTGCCTGTTAAGCAGTCGTCTTTGGTGTATGGCATTGCCTGTTAAGCAGTTGTCTTTGGTGTATGGCATTGCCTGTTAAGCAGTTGTCTTTGGTGTATGGCGTTAAGCAGTTGTCTTTGGTGTATGGCATTGCCTGTTAAGCAGTTGTCTTTGGTGTATGGCATTGTCTGTTAAGCAGTTGTCTTTGGTGTATGGCATTGTCTGTTAAGCAGTTGTCTTTGGTGTATGGCAGTGTCTGTTAAGCAGTTGTCTTTAGTGTATGGCATTGCCTGTTAAGCAGTTGTCTTTGGTGTATGGCAGTGTCTGTTAAGCAGTTGTCCTTGGTGTATGGCAGTGTCTGTTAAGCAGTTGTCTTTGGTGTATGGCAGTGTCTGTTAAGCAGTTGTCTTTGGTGTATGGCATTGTCTGTTAAGCAGTTGTCTTTGTTGCATGGCGTTACGTGTTAAGCAGTTGTCTTTGGTGTATGGCAGTGTCTGTTAAGCAGTTGTCTTTGGTGTATGGCATTGCCTGTTAAGCAGTTGTCTTTGGTGTATGGCATTGCCTGTTAAGCAGTTGTCTTTGGTGTATGGCAGTGTCTGTTAAGCAGTTGTCTTTGGTGTATGGCATTGTCTCTTAAGCAGTTGTCTTTGGTGTATGGCATTGCCTGTTAAGCAGTTGTCTTTGGTGTATGGCATTGCCTGTTAAGCAGTTGTCTTTAGTGTATGGCATTGTCTCTTAAGCAGTTGTCTTTGGTATATGGCATTGCCTGTTAAGCAGTTGTCTTTGTTGTATGGCATTGTCTGTTAAGAAGTTGTCTTTGGTGTATGGCAGTGTCTGTTAAGCAGTTGTCCTTGGTGTATGGCAGTGTCTGTTAAGCAGTTGTCTTTGGTGTATGGCAGTGTCTGTTAAGCAGTTGTCTTTGGTGTATGGCATTGTCTGTTAAGCAGTTGTCTTTGTTGCATGGCGTTACGTGTTAAGCAGTTGTCTTTGGTGTATGGCAGTGTCTGTTAAGCAGTTGTCTTTGGTGTATGGCATTGCCTGTTAAGCAGTTGTCTTTGGTGTATGGCATTGCCTGTTAAGCAGTTGTCTTTGGTGTATGGCAGTGTCTGTTAAGCAGTAGTCTTTGGTGTATGGCATTGTCTCTTAAGCAGTTGTCTTTGGTGTATGGCGTTGCCTGTTAAGCAGTTGTCTTTGGTGTATGGCAGTGTCTGTTAAGCAGTTGTCTTTGGTGTATGGCATTGTCTCTTAAGCAGTTGTCTTTGGTGTATGGCATTGTCTGTTAAGCAGTTGTCTTTGGTATATGGCATTGCCTGTTAAGCAGTTGTCTTTGGTGTATGGCATTGTCTGTTAAGCAGTTGTCTTTGTTGCATGGCGTTACGTGGTAAGCCGTTGTCTTTGGTGTATGGCAGTGTCTGTTAAGCAGTTGTCTTTGGTGTATGGCATTGCCTGTTAAGCAGTTGTCTTTGGTGTATGGCATTGCCTGTTAAGCAGTTGTCTTTGGTGTATGGCAGTGTCTGTTAAGCAGTTGTCTTTGGTGTATGGCATTGTCTCTTAAGCAGTTGTCTTTGGTGTATGGCATTGCCTGTTAAGCAGTTGTCTTTGGTGTATGGCATTGCCTGTTAAGCAGTCGTCTTTGGTGTATGGCATTGCCTGTTAAGCAGTTGTCTTTGGTGTATGGCATTGCCTGTTAAGCAGTTGTCTTTGGTGTATGGCGTTAAGCAGTTGTCTTTGGTGTATGGCATTGCCTGTTAAGCAGTTGTCTTTGGTGTATGGCATTGTCTGTTAAGCAGTTGTCTTTGGTGTATGGCATTGTCTGTTAAGCAGTTGTCTTTGGTGTATGGCATTGCCTGTTAAGCATTTGTCTTTGGTGTATGGCATTGCCTGTTAAGCAGTTGTCTTTGGTGTATGGCATTGCCTGTTAAGCAGTTGTCTTTGGTGTATGGCATTGTCTGTTAAGCAGTTGTCTTTGGTGTATGGCATTGCCTGTTAAGCATTTGTCTTTGGTGTATGGCATTGTCTGTTAAGCAGTTGTCTTTGGTGTATGGCATTGTCTGTTAAGCAGTTGTCTTTAGTGTATGGCGTTGTCTGTTAAGCAGTTGTCTTTGGTGTATGCCATTGCCTGTTAAGCAGTTGTCTTTGGTGTATGGCATTGTCTGTTAAGCAGTTATCTTTGGTGTATGGCATTGTCTGTTAAGCAGTTGTCTTTGGTGCATGGCATTGTCTGTTAAGCAGTTGTCTTTTGTGTATGGCATTGTCTGTTAAGCAGTTATCTTTGGTGTATGGCATTGTCTGTTAAGCAGTTGTCTTTGGTGCATGGCATTGTCTGTTAAGCAGTTGTCTTTTGTGTATGGCATTGTCTGTTAAGCAGTTGTCTTTGGTGTATGGCATTGTCTGTTAAGCAGTTGTCTTTGGTGCATGGCTTTGTCTGTTAAGCAGTTGTCTTTGGTGTATGGCATTGTCTGTTAAGCAGTTGTCTTTGGTGTATGGCATTGTCTGTTAAGTAGTTGTCTTTGGTGCATGGCATTGTCTGTTAAGCAGTTGTCTTTTGTGTATGGCATTGTCTGTTAAGCAGTTGTCTTTGGTGTATGGCATTGCCTGTTAAGCAGTTGTCTTTAGTGTATGGCATTGTCTTAAGCAGTTGTCTTTGGTGTATGGCGTTGCCTGTTAAGCAGTTGTCTTTGGTGTATGGCGTTGCCTGTTAAGCAGTTGTCTTTGGTGTATGGCACTGTCTGTTGAGCAGTTGTCTTTGGTGTATGGCATTGTCTGTTAAGCAATTGTCTTTGGTGCATGGCATTGCCTGTTAAGCAGTTGTCTTTGGTGTATGGCATTGCCTGTTAAGCAGTTGTCTTTGGTGTATGGCGTTGCCTGTTAAGCAGTTGTCTTTGGTGTATGGCATTGTCTGTTAAGCAGTTGTCTTTGGTGTATGGCATTGTCTGTTAAGCAATTGTCTTTGGTGCATGGCATTGCCTGTTAAGCAGTTGTCTTTGGTGTATGGCGTTGCCTGTTAAGCTGTTGTCTTTGGTGTATGGCTGTGTCTGTTAAGCAGTTGTCTTTGGTGTATGGCATTGTCTGTTAAGCAGTTGTCTTTGGTGTATGGCATTGCCTGTTAAGCAGTTGTCTTTGGTGTATGGCAGTGTCTGTTAAGCAGTTGTCTTTAGTGTATGGCATTGCCTGTTAAGCAGTTGTCTTTGGTGTATGGCAGTGTCTGTTAAGCAGTTGTCCTTGGTGTATGGCAGTGTCTGTTAAGCAGTTGTCTTTGGTGTATGGCAGTGTCTGTTAAGCAGTTGTCTTTGGTGTATGGCATTGTCTGTTAAGCAGTTGTCTTTGTTGCATGGCGTTACGTGTTAAGCAGTTGTCTTTGGTGTATGGCAGTGTCTGTTAAGCAGTTGTCTTTGGTGTATGGCATTGCCTGTTAAGCAGTTGTCTTTGGTGTATGGCATTGCCTGTTAAGCAGTTGTCTTTGGTGTATGGCAGTGTCTGTTAAGCAGTTGTCTTTGGTGTATGGCATTGTCTCTTAAGCAGTTGTCTTTGGTGTATGGCATTGCCTGTTAAGCAGTTGTCTTTGGTGTATGGCATTGCCTGTTAAGCAGTTGTCTTTAGTGTATGGCATTGTCTCTTAAGCAGTTGTCTTTGGTATATGGCATTGCCTGTTAAGCAGTTGTCTTTGTTGTATGGCATTGTCTGTTAAGAAGTTGTCTTTGGTGTATGGCAGTGTCTGTTAAGCAGTTGTCCTTGGTGTATGGCAGTGTCTGTTAAGCAGTTGTCTTTGGTGTATGGCAGTGTCTGTTAAGCAGTTGTCTTTGGTGTATGGCATTGTCTGTTAAGCAGTTGTCTTTGTTGCATGGCGTTACGTGTTAAGCAGTTGTCTTTGGTGTATGGCAGTGTCTGTTAAGCAGTTGTCTTTGGTGTATGGCATTGCCTGTTAAGCAGTTGTCTTTGGTGTATGGCATTGCCTGTTAAGCAGTTGTCTTTGGTGTATGGCAGTGTCTGTTAAGCAGTTGTCTTTGGTGTATGGCATTGTCTCTTAAGCAGTTGTCTTTGGTGTATGGCATTGTCTGTTAAGCAGTTGTCTTTGGTATATGGCATTGCCTGTTAAGCAGTTGTCTTTGGTGTATGGCATTGTCTGTTAAGCAGTTGTCTTTGTTGCATGGCGTTACGTGGTAAGCCGTTGTCTTTGGTGTATGGCAGTGTCTGTTAAGCAGTTGTCTTTGGTGTATGGCATTGCCTGTTAAGCAGTTGTCTTTGGTGTATGGCATTGCCTGTTAAGCAGTTGTCTTTGGTGTATGGCAGTGTCTGTTAAGCAGTTGTCTTTGGTGTATGGCATTGTCTCTTAAGCAGTTGTCTTTGGTGTATGGCATTGCCTGTTAAGCAGTTGTCTTTGGTGTATGGCATTGCCTGTTAAGCAGTCGTCTTTGGTGTATGGCATTGCCTGTTAAGCAGTTGTCTTTGGTGTATGGCATTGCCTGTTAAGCAGTTGTCTTTGGTGTATGGCGTTAAGCAGTTGTCTTTGGTGTATGGCATTGCCTGTTAAGCAGTTGTCTTTGGTGTATGGCATTGTCTGTTAAGCAGTTGTCTTTGGTGTATGGCATTGTCTGTTAAGCAGTTGTCTTTGGTGTATGGCATTGCCTGTTAAGCATTTGTCTTTGGTGTATGGCATTGCCTGTTAAGCAGTTGTCTTTGGTGTATGGCATTGCCTGTTAAGCAGTTGTCTTTGGTGTATGGCATTGTCTGTTAAGCAGTTGTCTTTGGTGTATGGCATTGCCTGTTAAGCAGTTGTCTTTGGTGTATGGCATTGTCTGTTAAGCAGTTGTCTTTGGTGTATGGCATTGTCTGTTAAGCAGTTGTCTTTAGTGTATGGCGTTGTCTGTTAAGCAGTTGTCTTTGGTGTATGCCATTGCCTGTTAAGCAGTTGTCTTTGGTGTATGGCATTGTCTGTTAAGCAGTTATCTTTGGTGTATGGCATTGTCTGTTAAGCAGTTGTCTTTGGTGCATGGCATTGTCTGTTAAGCAGTTGTCTTTTGTGTATGGCATTGTCTGTTAAGCAGTTGTCTTTGGTGTATGGCATTGTCTGTTAAACAGTTGTCTTTGGTGTATGGCATTGTCTGTTAAGCAGTTGTCTTTGGTGCATGGCTTTGTCTGTTAAGCAGTTGTCTTTGGTGTATGGCATTGTCTGTTAAGCAGTTGTCTTTGGTGTATGGCATTGTCTGTTAAGTAGTTGTCTTTGGTGCATGGCATTGTCTGTTAAGCAGTTGTCTTTTGTGTATGGCATTGTCTGTTAAGCAGTTGTCTTTGGTGTATGGCATTGCCTGTTATGCAGTTGTCTTTAGTGTATGGCATTGTCTTAAGCAGTTGTCTTTGGTGTATGGCGTTGCCTGTTAAGCAGTTGTCTTTGGTGTATGGTGTTGCCTGTTAAGCAGTTGTCTTTGGTGTATGGCACTGTCTGTTGAGCAGTTGTCTTTGGTGTATGGCATTGTCTGTTAAGCAATTGTCTTTGGTGCATGGCATTGCCTGTTAAGCAGTTGTCTTTGGTGTATGGCATTGCCTGTTAAGCAGTTGTCTTTGGTGTATGGCGTTGCCTGTTAAGCAGTTGTCTTTGGTGTATGGCATTGTCTGTTAAGCAGTTGTCTTTGGTGTATGGCATTGTCTGTTAAGCAATTGTCTTTGGTGCATGGCATTGCCTGTTAAGCAGTTGTCTTTGGTGTATGGCGTTGCCTGTTAAGCTGTTGTCTTTGGTGTATGGCTGTGTCTGTTAAGCAGTTGTCTTTGGTGTATGGCATTGTCTGTTAAGCAGTTGTCTTTGGTGTATGGCATTGCCTGTTAAGCAGTTGTCTTTGGTGTATGGCAGTGTCTGTTAAGCAGTTGTCTTTAGTGTATGGCATTGCCTGTTAAGCAGTTGTCTTTGGTGTATGGCAGTGTCTGTTAAGCAGTTGTCCTTGGTGTATGGCAGTGTCTGTTAAGCAGTTGTCTTTGGTGTATGGCAGTGTCTGTTAAGCAGTTGTCTTTGGTGTATGGCATTGTCTGTTAAGCAGTTGTCTTTGTTGCATGGCGTTACGTGTTAAGCAGTTGTCTTTGGTGTATGGCAGTGTCTGTTAAGCAGTTGTCTTTGGTGTATGGCATTGCCTGTTAAGCAGTTGTCTTTGGTGTATGGCATTGCCTGTTAAGCAGTTGTCTTTGGTGTATGGCAGTGTCTGTTAAGCAGTTGTCTTTGGTGTATGGCATTGTCTCTTAAGCAGTTGTCTTTGGTGTATGGCATTGCCTGTTAAGCAGTTGTCTTTGGTGTATGGCATTGCCTGTTAAGCAGTTGTCTTTAGTGTATGGCATTGTCTCTTAAGCAGTTGTCTTTGGTATATGGCATTGCCTGTTAAGCAGTTGTCTTTGTTGTATGGCATTGTCTGTTAAGAAGTTGTCTTTGGTGTATGGCAGTGTCTGTTAAGCAGTTGTCCTTGGTGTATGGCAGTGTCTGTTAAGCAGTTGTCTTTGGTGTATGGCAGTGTCTGTTAAGCAGTTGTCTTTGGTGTATGGCATTGTCTGTTAAGCAGTTGTCTTTGTTGCATGGCGTTACGTGTTAAGCAGTTGTCTTTGGTGTATGGCAGTGTCTGTTAAGCAGTTGTCTTTGGTGTATGGCATTGCCTGTTAAGCAGTTGTCTTTGGTGTATGGCATTGCCTGTTAAGCAGTTGTCTTTGGTGTATGGCAGTGTCTGTTAAGCAGTTGTCTTTGGTGTAAGGCATTGTCTCTTAAGCAGTTGTCTTTGGTGTATGGCGTTGCCTGTTAAGCAGTTGTCTTTGGTGTATGGCAGTGTCTGTTAAGCAGTTGTCTTTGGTGTATGGCATTGTCTCTTAAGCAGTTGTCTTTGGTGTATGGCATTGTCTGTTAAGCAGTTGTCTTTGGTATATGGCATTGCCTGTTAAGCAGTTGTCTTTGGTGTATGGCATTGTCTGTTAAGCAGTTGTCTTTGTTGCATGGCGTTACGTGGTAAGCCGTTGTCTTTGGTGTATGGCAGTGTCTGTTAAGCAGTTGTCTTTGGTGTATGGCATTGCCTGTTAAGCAGTTGTCTTTGGTGTATGGCATTGCCTGTTAAGCAGTTGTCTTTGGTGCATGGCTTTGTCTGTTAAGCAGTTGTCTTTGGTGTATGGCATTGTCTGTTAAGCAGTTGTCTTTGGTGTATGGCATTGTCTGTTAAGTAGTTGTCTTTGGTGCATGGCATTGTCTGTTAAGCAGTTGTCTTTTGTGTATGGCATTGTCTGTTAAGCAGTTGTCTTTGGTGTATGGCATTGCCTGTTAAGCAGTTGTCTTTAGTGTATGGCATTGTCTTAAGCAGTTGTCTTTGGTGTATGGCGTTGCCTGTTAAGCAGTTGTCTTTGGTGTATGGCATTGCCTGTTAAGCAGTTGTCTTTGGTGTATGGCACTGTCTGTTGAGCAGTTGTCTTTGGTGTATGGCATTGTCTGTTAAGCAATTGTCTTTGGTGCATGGCATTGCCTGTTAAGCAGTTGTCTTTGGTGTATGGCATTGCCTGTTAAGCAGTTGCCTTTGGTGTATGGCGTTGCCTGTTAAGCAGTTGTCTTTGGTGTATGGCATTGTCTGTTAAGCAGTTGTCTTTGGTGTATGGCATTGTCTGTTAAGCAATTGTCTTTGGTGCATGGCATTGCCTGTTAAGCAGTTGTCTTTGGTGTATGGCGTTGCCTGTTAAGCTGTTGTCTTTGGTGTATGGCTGTGTCTGTTAAGCAGTTGTCTTTGGTGTATGGCATTGTCTGTTAAGCAGTTGTCTTTGGTGTATGGCATTGCCTGTTAAGCAGTTGTCTTTGGTGTATGGCAGTGTCTGTTAAGCAGTTGTCTTTAGTGTATGGCATTGCCTGTTAAGCAGTTGTCTTTGGTGTATGGCAGTGTCTGTTAAGCAGTTTTCCTTGGTGTATGGCAGTGTCTGTTAAGCAGTTGTCTTTGGTGTATGGCAGTGTCTGTTAAGCAGTTGTCTTTGGTGTATGGCATTGTCTGTTAAGCAGTTGTCTTTGTTGCATGGCGTTACGTGTTAAGCAGTTGTCTTTGGTGTATGGCAGTGTCTGTTAAGCAGTTGTCTTTGGTGTATGGCATTGCCTGTTAAGCAGTTGTCTTTGGTGTATGGCATTGCCTGTTAAGCAGTTGTCTTTGGTGTATGGCAGTGTCTGTTAAGCAGTTGTCTTTGGTGTAAGGCATTGTCTCTTAAGCAGTTGTCTTTGGTGTATGGCGTTGCCTGTTAAGCAGTTGTCTTTGGTGTATGGCAGTGTCTGTTAAGCAGTTGTCTTTGGTGTATGGCATTGTCTCTTAAGCAGTTGTCTTTGGTGTATGGCATTGTCTGTTAAGCAGTTGTCTTTGGTATATGGCATTGCCTGTTAAGCAGTTGTCTTTGGTGTATGGCATTGTCTGTTAAGCAGTTGTCTTTGTTGCATGGCGTTACGTGGTAAGCCGTTGTCTTTGGTGTATGGCAGTGTCTGTTAAGCAGTTGTCTTTGGTGTATGGCATTGCCTGTTAAGCAGTTGTCTTTGGTGTATGGCATTGCCTGTTAAGCAGTTGTCTTTGGTGCATGGCTTTGTCTGTTAAGCAGTTGTCTTTGGTGTATGGCATTGTCTGTTAAGCAGTTGTCTTTGGTGTATGGCATTGTCTGTTAAGTAGTT
The DNA here is from genome assembly GCF_046119375.1 of Phyllobates terribilis. Lineage (NCBI taxonomy): Eukaryota > Metazoa > Chordata > Amphibia > Anura > Dendrobatidae > Phyllobates > Phyllobates terribilis. The sequence continues at coordinate 431,145 of NW_027363283.1, forward strand.
GTCTTTGGTGCATGGCATTGTCTGTTAAGCAGTTGTCTTTTGTGTATGGCATTGTCTGTTAAGCAGTTGTCTTTGGTGTATGGCATTGCCTGTTAAGCAGTTGTCTTTAGTGTATGGCATTGTCTTAAGCAGTTGTCTTTGGTGTATGGCGTTGCCTGTTAAGCAGTTGTCTTTGGTGTATGGCATTGCCTGTTAAGCAGTTGTCTTTGGTGTATGGCACTGTCTGTTGAGCAGTTGTCTTTGGTGTATGGCATTGTCTGTTAAGCAATTGTCTTTGGTGCATGGCATTGCCTGTTAAGCAGTTGTCTTTGGTGTATGGCATTGCCTGTTAAGCAGTTGCCTTTGGTGTATGGCGTTGCCTGTTAAGCAGTTGTCTTTGGTGTATGGCATTGTCTGTTAAGCAGTTGTCTTTGGTGTATGGCATTGTCTGTTAAGCAATTGTCTTTGGTGCATGGCATTGCCTGTTAAGCAGTTGTCTTTGGTGTATGGCGTTGCCTGTTAAGCTGTTGTCTTTGGTGTATGGCTGTGTCTGTTAAGCAGTTGTCTTTGGTGTATGGCATTGTCTGTTAAGCAGTTGTCTTTGGTGTATGGCATTGCCTGTTAAGCAGTTGTCTTTGGTGTATGGCAGTGTCTGTTAAGCAGTTGTCTTTAGTGTATGGCATTGCCTGTTAAGCAGTTGTCTTTGGTGTATGGCAGTGTCTGTTAAGCAGTTTTCCTTGGTGTATGGCAGTGTCTGTTAAGCAGTTGTCTTTGGTGTATGGCAGTGTCTGTTAAGCAGTTGTCTTTGGTGTATGGCATTGTCTGTTAAGCAGTTGTCTTTGTTGCATGGCGTTACGTGTTAAGCAGTTGTCTTTGGTGTATGGCAGTGTCTGTTAAGCAGTTGTCTTTGGTGTATGGCATTGCCTGTTAAGCAGTTGTCTTTGGTGTATGGCATTGCCTGTTAAGCAGTTGTCTTTGGTGTATGGCAGTGTCTGTTAAGCAGTTGTCTTTGGTGTATGGCATTGTCTCTTAAGCAGTTGTCTTTGGTGTATGGCATTGCCTGTTAAGCAGTTGTCTTTGGTGTATGGCATTGCCTGTTAAGCAGTTGTCTTTAGTGTATGGCATTGTCTCTTAAGCAGTTGTCTTTGGTATATGGCATTGCCTGTTAAGCAGTTGTCTTTGTTGTATGGCATTGTCTGTTAAGAAGTTGTCTTTGGTGTATGGCAGTGTCTGTTAAGCAGTTGTCCTTGGTGTATGGCAGTGTCTGTTAAGCAGTTGTCTTTGGTGTATGGCAGTGTCTGTTAAGCAGTTGTCTTTGGTGTATGGCATTGTCTGTTAAGCAGTTGTCTTTGTTGCATGGCGTTACGTGTTAAGCAGTTGTCTTTGGTGTATGGCAGTGTCTGTTAAGCAGTTGTCTTTGGTGTATGGCATTGCCTGTTAAGCAGTTGTCTTTGGTGTATGGCATTGCCTGTTAAGCAGTTGTCTTTGGTGTATGGCAGTGTCTGTTAAGCAGTTGTCTTTGGTGTATGGCATTGTCTCTTAAGCAGTTGTCTTTGGTGTATGGCGTTGCCTGTTAAGCAGTTGTCTTTGGTGTATGGCAGTGTCTGTTAAGCAGTTGTCTTTGGTGTATGGCATTGTCTCTTAAGCAGTTGTCTTTGGTGTATGGCATTGTCTGTTAAGCAGTTGTCTTTGGTATATGGCATTGCCTGTTAAGCAGTTGTCTTTGGTGTATGGCATTGTCTGTTAAGCAGTTGTCTTTGTTGCATGGCGTTACGTGGTAAGCCGTTGTCTTTGGTGTATGGCAGTGTCTGTTAAGCAGTTGTCTTTGGTGTATGGCATTGCCTGTTAAGCAGTTGTCTTTGGTGTATGGCATTGCCTGTTAAGCAGTTGTCTTTGGTGTATGGCAGTGTCTGTTAAGCAGTTGTCTTTGGTGTATGGCATTGTCTCTTAAGCAGTTGTCTTTGGTGTATGGCATTGCCTGTTAAGCAGTTGTCTTTGGTGTATGGCAGTGTCTGTTAAGCAGTTGTCTTTGGTGTATGGCATTGTCTCTTAAGCAGTTGTCTTTGGTGTATGGCATTGTCTGTTAAGCAGTTGTCTTTGGTATATGGCATTGCCTGTTAAGCAGTTGTCTTTGGTGTATGGCATTGCCTGTTAAGCAGTTGTCTTTAGTGTATGGCATTGTCTCTTAAGCAGTTGTCTTTGGTATATGGCATTGCATGTTAAGCAGTTGTCTTTGTTTTATGGCATTGTCTGTTAAGAAGTTGTTTTTGGTATATGGCATTGCCTGTTAAGCAGTTGTCTTTGGTGTATGGCAGTGTCTGTTAATCAGTTGTCTTTGGTGTATGGCATTGTCTCTTAAGCAGTTGTCTTTGGTATATGACATTGCCTGTTAAGCAGTTGTCTTTGGTGTATGGCATTGCCTGTTAAGCAGTTGTCTTTGGTGTATGGCATTGTCTGTTAAGCAGTTGTCTTTGGTGTATGGCAGTGTCTGTTAAGCAGTTGTCTTTGGTGTATGGCATTGTCTGTTAAGCAGTTGTCTTTGGTGTATGGCATTGTCTGTTAAGCAGTTATCTTTGGTGTATGGCATTGCCTGTTAAGCAGTTGTCTTTGGTGTATGGCATTGCCTGTTAAGCAGTTGTCTTTGGTGTATGGCATTGTCTGTTAAGCAGTTGTCTTTGGTGTATGGCATTGCCTGTTAAGCAGTTGTCTTTGGTGTATGGCATTGTCTGTTAAGCAGTTGTCTTTGGTGTATGGCATTGCATGTTAAGCAGTTGTCTATAGTGTATGGCATTGCCTGTTAAGCAGTTGTCTTTGGTGTATGGCAGTGTCTGTTAAGCAGTTGTCTTTGGTGTATGGCAGTGTCTGTTAAGCAGTTGTCTTTGGTGTATGGCATTGTCTGTTAAGCAGTTGTGTTTGGTGTATGGCATTGTCTGTTAAGCAGTTGTCTTTGGTGTATGGCATTGCCTGTTAAGCAGTAATCTTTGGTGTATGGCAGTGTCTGTTAAGCAGTTGTCTTTGGTGTATGGCATTGTCTGTTAAGCAGTTGTCTTTGGTGTATGGCATTGTATATTAAGCAGTTGTCTTTGGTGTATGGCATTGCCTGTTAAGCAGTTGTCTTTGTTGTATGGCATTGTCTGCTAAGCAGTTGTCTTTAGTTTATGGCGTTGTCTGTTAAGCAGTTGTGTTTGGTGTATGGCATTCCCTGTTAAGCAGTTGTCTTTAGTTTATGGCATTGTCTGTTAAGCAGTTGTCTTTGGTGTATGGCATTGTCTGTTAAGCAGTTGTCTTTGGTGTATGGCATTGTCTGTTAAGCAGTTGTCTTTAGTTTATGGCGTTGCCTGTTAAGCAGTTGTCTTTGGTGTATGGCATTGCCTGTTAAGCAGTTGTCTTTGGTGTATGGCATTGCCTGTTAAGCAGTTGTCTTTGGTGTATGGCATTGTCTGTTAAGCAGTTGTCTTTGATGTATGGCATTGTCTGTTAAGCAGTTGTCTTTGGTGTATGGCATTGTCTGTTAAGCAGTTGTCTTTAGTGTATGGTGTTGTCTGTTAAGCAGTTGTCTTTGGTGTATGCCATTGCCTGTTAAGCAGTTGTCTTTGGTGCATGGCATTGTCTGTTAAGCAGTTGTCTTTGGTGCATGGTATTGTCTGTTAAGCAGTTGTCTTTGGTGTATGGCATTGTCTGTTAAGCAGTTGTCTTTGGTGTATGGCACTGTCTGTTAAGCAGTTGTCTTTGGTGTATGGCATTGTCTGTTAAGCAGTTGTCTTTGGTGTATGGCATTGTCTGTTAAGCAGTTGTCTTTGGTGTATGGCATTGCCTGTTAAGCATTTGTCTTTGGTGTATGGCATTGCCTGTTAAGCAGTTGTCTTTGGTGTATGGCATTGCCTGTTAAGCAGTTGTCTTTGGTGTATGGCATTGTATGTTAAGCAGTTGTCTTTGGTGTATGGCATTGCCTGTTAAGCAGTTGTCTTTGGTGTATGGCATTGTCTGTTAAGCAGTTGTCTTTGGTGTATGGCATTGTCTGTTAAGCAGTTGTCTTTAGTGTATGGCGTTGTCTGTTAAGCAGTTGTCTTTGGTGTATGCCATTGCCTGTTAAGCAGTTGTCTTTGGTGTATGGCATTGTCTGTTAAGCAGTTATCTTTGGTGTATGGCATTGTCTGTTAAGCAGTTGTCTTTGGTGCATGGCATTGTCTGTTAAGCAGTTGTCTTTTGTGTATGGCATTGTCTGTTAAGCAGTTGTCTTTGGTGTATGGCATTGTCTGTTAAACAGTTGTCTTTGGTGTATGGCATTGTCTGTTAAGCAGTTGTCTTTGGTGCATGGCTTTGTCTGTTAAGCAGTTGTCTTTGGTGTATGGCATTGTCTGTTAAGCAGTTGTCTTTGGTGTATGGCATTGTCTGTTAAGTAGTTGTCTTTGGTGCATGGCATTGTCTGTTAAGCAGTTGTCTTTTGTGTATGGCATTGTCTGTTAAGCAGTTGTCTTTGGTGTATGGCATTGCCTGTTAAGCAGTTGTCTTTAGTGTATGGCATTGTCTTAAGCAGTTGTCTTTGGTGTATGGCGTTGCCTGTTAAGCAGTTGTCTTTGGTGTATGGCGTTGCCTGTTAAGCAGTTGTCTTTGGTGTATGGCACTGTCTGTTGAGCAGTTGTCTTTGGTGTATGGCATTGTCTATTAAGCAATTGTCTTTGGTGCATGGCATTGCCTGTTAAGCAGTTGTCTTTGGTGTATGGCATTGCCTGTTAAGCAGTTGTCTTTGGTGTATGGCGTTGCCTGTTAAGCAGTTGTCTTTGGTGTATGGCATTGTCTGTTAAGCAGTTGTCTTTGGTGTATGGCATTGTCTGTTAAGCAATTGTCTTTGGTGCATGGCATTGCCTGTTAAGCAGTTGTCTTTGGTGTATGGCGTTGCCTGTTAAGCTGTTGTCTTTGGTGTATGGCTGTGTCTGTTAAGCAGTTGTCTTTGGTGTATGGCATTGTCTGTTAAGCAGTTGTCTTTGGTGTATGGCATTGCCTGTTAAGCAGTTGTCTTTGGTGTATGGCAGTGTCTGTTAAGCAGTTGTCTTTAGTGTATGGCATTGCCTGTTAAGTAGTTGTCTTTGGTGTATGGCAGTGTCTGTTAAGCAGTTGTCCTTGGTGTATGGCAGTGTCTGTTAAGCAGTTGTCTTTGGTGTATGGCAGTGTCTGTTAAGCAGTTGTCTTTGGTGTATGGCATTGTCTGTTAAGCAGTTGTCTTTGTTGCATGGCGTTACGTGTTAAGCAGTTGTCTTTGGTGTATGGCAGTGTCTGTTAAGCAGTTGTCTTTGGTGTATGGCATTGCCTGTTAAGCAGTTGTCTTTGGTGTATGGCATTGCCTGTTAAGCAGTTGTCTTTGGTGTATGGCAGTGTCTGTTAAGCAGTTGTCTTTGGTGTATGGCATTGTCTCTTAAGCAGTTGTCTTTGGTGTATGGCATTGCCTGTTAAGCAGTTGTCTTTGGTGTATGGCATTGCCTGTTAAGCAGTTGTCTTTAGTGTATGGCATTGTCTCTTAAGCAGTTGTCTTTGGTATATGGCATTGCCTGTTAAGCAGTTGTCTTTGTTGTATGGCATTGTCTGTTAAGAAGTTGTCTTTGGTGTATGGCAGTGTCTGTTAAGCAGTTGTCCTTGGTGTATGGCAGTGTCTGTTAAGCAGTTGTCTTTGGTGTATGGCAGTGTCTGTTAAGCAGTTGTCTTTGGTGTATGGCATTGTCTGTTAAGCAGTTGTCTTTGTTGCATGGCGTTACGTGTTAAGCAGTTGTCTTTGGTGTATGGCAGTGTCTGTTAAGCAGTTGTCTTTGGTGTATGGCATTGCCTGTTAAGCAGTTGTCTTTGGTGTATGGCATTGCCTGTTAAGCAGTTGTCTTTGGTGTATGGCAGTGTCTGTTAAGCAGTTGTCTTTGGTGTATGGCATTGTCTCTTAAGCAGTTGTCTTTGGTGTATGGCGTTGCCTGTTAAGCAGTTGTCTTTGGTGTATGGCAGTGTCTGTTAAGCAGTTGTCTTTGGTGTATGGCATTGTCTCTTAAGCAGTTGTCTTTGGTGTATGGCATTGTCTGTTAAGCAGTTGTCTTTGGTATATGGCATTGCCTGTTAAGCAGTTGTCTTTGGTGTATGGCATTGTCTGTTAAGCAGTTGTCTTTGTTGCATGGCGTTACGTGGTAAGCCGTTGTCTTTGGTGTATGGCAGTGTCTGTTAAGCAGTTGTCTTTGGTGTATGGCATTGCCTGTTAAGCAGTTGTCTTTGGTGTATGGCATTGCCTGTTAAGCAGTTGTCTTTGGTGTATGGCAGTGTCTGTTAAGCAGTTGTCTTTGGTGTATGGCATTGTCTCTTAAGCAGTTGTCTTTGGTGTATGGCATTGCCTGTTAAGCAGTTGTCTTTGGTGTATGGCATTGCCTGTTAAGCAGTCGTCTTTGGTGTATGGCATTGCCTGTTAAGCAGTTGTCTTTGGTGTATGGCATTGCCTGTTAAGCAGTTGTCTTTGGTGTATGGCGTTAAGCAGTTGTCTTTGGTGTATGGCATTGCCTGTTAAGCAGTTGTCTTTGGTGTATGGCATTGTCTGTTAAGCAGTTGTCTTTGGTGTATGGCATTGTCTGTTAAGCAGTTGTCTTTGGTGTATGGCATTGCCTGTTAAGCATTTGTCTTTGGTGTATGGCATTGCCTGTTAAGCAGTTGTCTTTGGTGTATGGCATTGCCTGTTAAGCAGTTGTCTTTGGTGTATGGCATTGTCTGTTAAGCAGTTGTCTTTGGTGTATGGCATTGCCTGTTAAGCAGTTGTCTTTGGTGTATGGCATTGTCTGTTAAGCAGTTGTCTTTGGTGTATGGCATTGTCTGTTAAGCAGTTGTCTTTAGTGTATGGCGTTGTCTGTTAAGCAGTTGTCTTTGGTGTATGCCATTGCCTGTTAAGCAGTTGTCTTTGGTGTATGGCATTGTCTGTTAAGCAGTTATCTTTGGTGTATGGCATTGTCTGTTAAGCAGTTGTCTTTGGTGCATGGCATTGTCTGTTAAGCAGTTGTCTTTTGTGTATGGCATTGTCTGTTAAGCAGTTGTCTTTGGTGTATGGCATTGTCTGTTAAACAGTTGTCTTTGGTGTATGGCATTGTCTGTTAAGCAGTTGTCTTTGGTGCATGGCTTTGTCTGTTAAGCAGTTGTCTTTGGTGTATGGCATTGTCTGTTAAGCAGTTGTCTTTGGTGTATGGCATTGTCTGTTAAGTAGTTGTCTTTGGTGCATGGCATTGTCTGTTAAGCAGTTGTCTTTTGTGTATGGCATTGTCTGTTAAGCAGTTGTCTTTGGTGTATGGCATTGCCTGTTATGCAGTTGTCTTTAGTGTATGGCATTGTCTTAAGCAGTTGTCTTTGGTGTATGGCGTTGCCTGTTAAGCAGTTGTCTTTGGTGTATGGCGTTGCCTGTTAAGCAGTTGTCTTTGGTGTATGGCACTGTCTGTTGAGCAGTTGTCTTTGGTGTATGGCATTGTCTGTTAAGCAATTGTCTTTGGTGCATGGCATTGCCTGTTAAGCAGTTGTCTTTGGTGTATGGCATTGCCTGTTAAGCAGTTGTCTTTGGTGTATGGCGTTGCCTGTTAAGCAGTTGTCTTTGGTGTATGGCATTGTCTGTTAAGCAGTTGTCTTTGGTGTATGGCATTGTCTGTTAAGCAATTGTCTTTGGTGCATGGCATTGCCTGTTAAGCAGTTGTCTTTGGTGTATGGCGTTGCCTGTTAAGCTGTTGTCTTTGGTGTATGGCTGTGTCTGTTAAGCAGTTGTCTTTGGTGTATGGCATTGTCTGTTAAGCAGTTGTCTTTGGTGTATGGCATTGCCTGTTAAGCAGTTGTCTTTGGTGTATGGCAGTGTCTGTTAAGCAGTTGTCTTTAGTGTATGGCATTGCCTGTTAAGCAGTTGTCTTTGGTGTATGGCAGTGTCTGTTAAGCAGTTGTCCTTGGTGTATGGCAGTGTCTGTTAAGCAGTTGTCTTTGGTGTATGGCAGTGTCTGTTAAGCAGTTGTCTTTGGTGTATGGCATTGTCTGTTAAGCAGTTGTCTTTGTTGCATGGCGTTACGTGTTAAGCAGTTGTCTTTGGTGTATGGCAGTGTCTGTTAAGCAGTTGTCTTTGGTGTATGGCATTGCCTGTTAAGCAGTTGTCTTTGGTGTATGGCATTGCCTGTTAAGCAGTTGTCTTTGGTGTATGGCAGTGTCTGTTAAGCAGTTGTCTTTGGTGTATGGCATTGTCTCTTAAGCAGTTGTCTTTGGTGTATGGCATTGCCTGTTAAGCAGTTGTCTTTGGTGTATGGCATTGCCTGTTAAGCAGTTGTCTTTAGTGTATGGCATTGTCTCTTAAGCAGTTGTCTTTGGTATATGGCATTGCCTGTTAAGCAGTTGTCTTTGTTGTATGGCATTGTCTGTTAAGAAGTTGTCTTTGGTGTATGGCAGTGTCTGTTAAGCAGTTGTCCTTGGTGTATGGCAGTGTCTGTTAAGCAGTTGTCTTTGGTGTATGGCAGTGTCTGTTAAGCAGTTGTCTTTGGTGTATGGCATTGTCTGTTAAGCAGTTGTCTTTGTTGCATGGCGTTACGTGTTAAGCAGTTGTCTTTGGTGTATGGCAGTGTCTGTTAAGCAGTTGTCTTTGGTGTATGGCATTGCCTGTTAAGCAGTTGTCTTTGGTGTATGGCATTGCCTGTTAAGCAGTTGTCTTTGGTGTATGGCAGTGTCTGTTAAGCAGTTGTCTTTGGTGTAAGGCATTGTCTCTTAAGCAGTTGTCTTTGGTGTATGGCGTTGCCTGTTAAGCAGTTGTCTTTGGTGTATGGCAGTGTCTGTTAAGCAGTTGTCTTTGGTGTATGGCATTGTCTCTTAAGCAGTTGTCTTTGGTGTATGGCATTGTCTGTTAAGCAGTTGTCTTTGGTATATGGCATTGCCTGTTAAGCAGTTGTCTTTGGTGTATGGCATTGTCTGTTAAGCAGTTGTCTTTGTTGCATGGCGTTACGTGGTAAGCCGTTGTCTTTGGTGTATGGCAGTGTCTGTTAAGCAGTTGTCTTTGGTGTATGGCATTGCCTGTTAAGCAGTTGTCTTTGGTGTATGGCATTGCCTGTTAAGCAGTTGTCTTTGGTGCATGGCTTTGTCTGTTAAGCAGTTGTCTTTGGTGTATGGCATTGTCTGTTAAGCAGTTGTCTTTGGTGTATGGCATTGTCTGTTAAGTAGTTGTCTTTGGTGCATGGCATTGTCTGTTAAGCAGTTGTCTTTTGTGTATGGCATTGTCTGTTAAGCAGTTGTCTTTGGTGTATGGCATTGCCTGTTAAGCAGTTGTCTTTAGTGTATGGCATTGTCTTAAGCAGTTGTCTTTGGTGTATGGCGTTGCCTGTTAAGCAGTTGTCTTTGGTGTATGGCATTGCCTGTTAAGCAGTTGTCTTTGGTGTATGGCACTGTCTGTTGAGCAGTTGTCTTTGGTGTATGGCATTGTCTGTTAAGCAATTGTCTTTGGTGCATGGCATTGCCTGTTAAGCAGTTGTCTTTGGTGTATGGCATTGCCTGTTAAGCAGTTGTCTTTGGTGTATGGCGTTGCCTGTTAAGCAGTTGTCTTTGGTGTATGGCATTGTCTGTTAAGCAGTTGTCTTTGGTGTATGGCATTGTCTGTTAAGCAATTGTCTTTGGTGCATGGCATTGCCTGTTAAGCAGTTGTCTTTGGTGTATGGCGTTGCCTGTTAAGCTGTTGTCTTTGGTGTATGGCTGTGTCTGTTAAGCAGTTGTCTTTGGTGTATGGCATTGTCTGTTAAGCAGTTGTCTTTGGTGTATGGCATTGCCTGTTAAGCAGTTGTCTTTGGTGTATGGCAGTGTCTGTTAAGCAGTTGTCTTTAGTGTATGGCATTGCCTGTTAAGCAGTTGTCTTTGGTGTATGGCAGTGTCTGTTAAGCAGTTTTCCTTGGTGTATGGCAGTGTCTGTTAAGCAGTTGTCTTTGGTGTATGGCAGTGTCTGTTAAGCAGTTGTCTTTGGTGTATGGCATTGTCTGTTAAGCAGTTGTCTTTGTTGCATGGCGTTACGTGTTAAGCAGTTGTCTTTGGTGTATGGCAGTGTCTGTTAAGCAGTTGTCTTTGGTGTATGGCATTGCCTGTTAAGCAGTTGTCTTTGGTGTATGGCATTGCCTGTTAAGCAGTTGTCTTTGGTGTATGGCAGTGTCTGTTAAGCAGTTGTCTTTGGTGTATGGCATTGTCTCTTAAGCAGTTGTCTTTGGTGTATGGCATTGCCTGTTAAGCAGTTGTCTTTGGTGTATGGCATTGCCTGTTAAGCAGTTGTCTTTGGTGTATGGCATTGCCTGTTAAGCAGTTGTCTTTGGTGTATGGCATTGCCTGTTAAGCAGTTGTCTTTAGTGTATGGCATTGTCTCTTAAGCAGTTGTCTTTGGTATATGGCATTGCCTGTTAAGCAGTTGTCTTTGTTGTATGGCATTGTCTGTTAAGAAGTTGTCTTTGGTGTATGGCAGTGTCTGTTAAGCAGTTGTCCTTGGTGTATGGCAGTGTCTGTTAAGCAGTTGTCTTTGGTGTATGGCAGTGTCTGTTAAGCAGTTGTCTTTGGTGTATGGCATTGTCTGTTAAGCAGTTGTCTTTGTTGCATGGCGTTACGTGTTAAGCAGTTGTCTTTGGTGTATGGCAGTGTCTGTTAAGCAGTTGTCTTTGGTGTATGGCATTGCCTGTTAAGCAGTTGTCTTTGGTGTATGGCATTGCCTGTTAAGCAGTTGTCTTTGGTGTATGGCAGTGTCTGTTAAGCAGTTGTCTTTGGTGTATGGCATTGTCTCTTAAGCAGTTGTCTTTGGTGTATGGCGTTGCCTGTTAAGCAGTTGTCTTTGGTGTATGGCAGTGTCTGTTAAGCAGTTGTCTTTGGTGTATGGCATTGTCTCTTAAGCAGTTGTCTTTGGTGTATGGCATTGTCTGTTAAGCAGTTGTCTTTGGTATATGGCATTGCCTGTTAAGCAGTTGTCTTTGGTGTATGGCATTGTCTGTTAAGCAGTTGTCTTTGTTGCATGGCGTTACGTGGTAAGCCGTTGTCTTTGGTGTATGGCAGTGTCTGTTAAGCAGTTGTCTTTGGTGTATGGCATTGCCTGTTAAGCAGTTGTCTTTGGTGTATGGCATTGCCTGTTAAGCAGTTGTCTTTGGTGTATGGCAGTGTCTGTTAAGCAGTTGTCTTTGGTGTATGGCATTGTCTCTTAAGCAGTTGTCTTTGGTGTATGGCATTGCCTGTTAAGCAGTTGTCTTTGGTGTATGGCAGTGTCTGTTAAGCAGTTGTCTTTGGTGTATGGCATTGTCTCTTAAGCAGTTGTCTTTGGTGTATGGCATTGTCTGTTAAGCAGTTGTCTTTGGTATATGGCATTGCCTGTTAAGCAGTTGTCTTTGGTGTATGGCATTGCCTGTTAAGCAGTTGTCTTTAGTGTATGGCATTGTCTCTTAAGCAGTTGTCTTTGGTATATGGCATTGCATGTTAAGCAGTTGTCTTTGTTTTATGGCATTGTCTGTTAAGAAGTTGTTTTTGGTATATGGCATTGCCTGTTAAGCAGTTGTCTTTGGTGTATGGCAGTGTCTGTTAATCAGTTGTCTTTGGTGTATGGCATTGTCTCTTAAGCAGTTGTCTTTGGTATATGACATTGCCTGTTAAGCAGTTGTCTTTGGTGTATGGCATTGCCTGTTAAGCAGTTGTCTTTGGTGTATGGCATTGTCTGTTAAGCAGTTGTCTTTGGTGTATGGCAGTGTCTGTTAAGCAGTTGTCTTTGGTGTATGGCATTGTCTGTTAAGCAGTTGTCTTTGGTGTATGGCATTGTCTGTTAAGCAGTTATCTTTGGTGTATGGCATTGCCTGTTAAGCAGTTGTCTTTGGTGTATGGCATTGCCTGTTAAGCAGTTGTCTTTGGTGTATGGCATTGTCTGTTAAGCAGTTGTCTTTGGTGTATGGCATTGCCTGTTAAGCAGTTGTCTTTGGTGTATGGCATTGTCTGTTAAGCAGTTGTCTTTGGTGTATGGCATTGCATGTTAAGCAGTTGTCTATAGTGTATGGCATTGCCTGTTAAGCAGTTGTCTTTGGTGTATGGCAGTGTCTGTTAAGCAGTTGTCTTTGGTGTATGGCAGTGTCTGTTAAGCAGTTGTCTTTGGTGTATGGCATTGTCTGTTAAGCAGTTGTGTTTGGTGTATGGCATTGTCTGTTAAGCAGTTGTCTTTGGTGTATGGCATTGCCTGTTAAGCAGTAATCTTTGGTGTATGGCAGTGTCTGTTAAGCAGTTGTCTTTGGTGTATGGCATTGTCTGTTAAGCAGTTGTCTTTGGTGTATGGCATTGTATATTAAGCAGTTGTCTTTGGTGTATGGCATTGCCTGTTAAGCAGTTGTCTTTGTTGTATGGCATTGTCTGCTAAGCAGTTGTCTTTAGTTTATGGCGTTGTCTGTTAAGCAGTTGTGTTTGGTGTATGGCATTCCCTGTTAAGCAGTTGTCTTTAGTTTATGGCATTGTCTGTTAAGCAGTTGTCTTTGGTGTATGGCATTGTCTGTTAAGCAGTTGGCTTTGGTGTATGGCATTGTCTGTTAAGCAGTTGTCTTTAGTTTATGGCGTTGCCTGTTAAGCAGTTGTCTTTGGTGTATGGCATTGCCTGTTAAGCAGTTGTCTTTGGTGTATGGCATTGCCTGTTAAGCAGTTGTCTTTGGTGTATGGCATTGTCTGTTAAGCAGTTGTCTTTGATGTATGGCATTGTCTGTTAAGCAGTTGTCTTTGGTGTATGGCATTGTCTGTTAAGCAGTTGTCTTTAGTGTATGGTGTTGTCTGTTAAGCAGTTGTCTTTGGTGTATGCCATTGCCTGTTAAGCAGTTGTCTTTGGTGCATGGCATTGTCTGTTAAGCAGTTGTCTTTGGTGCATGGCATTGTCTGTTAAGCAGTTGTCTTTGGTGTATGGCATTGTCTGTTAAGCAGTTGTCTTTGGTGTATGGCACTGTCTGTTAAGCAGTTGTCTTTGGTGTATGGCATTGTCTGTTAAGCAGTTGTCTTTGGTGTATGGCATTGTCTGTTAAGCAGTTGTCTTTGGTGCATGGCTTTGTCTGTTAAGCAGTTGTCTTTGGTGTATGGCATTGTCTGTTAAGCAGTTGTCTTTGGTGTATGGCATTGTCTGTAAAGCAGTTGTCTTTGGTGCATGGCATTGTCTGTTAAGCAGTTGTCTTTTGTGTATGGCATTGTCTGTTAAGCAGTTGTCTTTGGTGTATGGCATTGCCTGTTAAGCAGTTGTCTTTAGTGTATGGCATTGTCTTAAGCAGTTGTCTTTGGTGTATGGCATTGCCTGTTAAGCAGTTGTCTTTGGTGTATGGCGTTGCCTGTTAAGCAGTTGTCTTTGGTGTATGGCATTGTCTGTTAAGCAGTTGTCTTTGGTGTATGGCATTGTCTGTTAAGCAGTTGTCTTTGGTGCATGGCATTGCCTGTTAAGCAATTGTCTTTGGTGTATGGCATTGCCTGTTAAGCAGTTGTCTTTGGTGCATGGCGTTGCCTGTTAAGCTGTTGTCTTTGGTGTATGGCTGTGTCTTTTAAGCAGTTGTCTTTGGTGTATGGCATTGTCTGTTAAGCAGTTGTCTTTGGTTTATGGCATTGCCTGTTAAGCAGTTGTCTTTGGTGTATGGCATTGCCTGTTAAGCAGTTGTCTTTGTTGCATGGCGTTACGTGTTAAGCAGTTGTCTTTGGTGTATGGCATTGCCTGTTAAGCAGTTGTCTTTGGTGTATGTCATTGCCTATTAAGCAGTTGTCTTTGGTGCATGGCAGTGTCTGTTAAGCAGTTGTCTTTGGTGTATGGCATTGTCTCTTAAGCAGTTGTCTTTGGTGTATGGCATTGCCTGTTAAGCAGTTGTCTTTGGTGTATGGCATTACCTGTTAAGCAGTTGTCTTTAGTGTATGGCATTGTCTCTTAAGCAGTTGTCTTTGGTATATGGCATTGCCTGTTAAGCAGTTGTCTTTGGTGTATGGCATTGTCTGTTAATCAGTTATCTTTGGTGTATGGCATTGTCTGTAAAGCAGTTATCTTTGGTGTATGGCATTGCCTGTTAAGCAGTTGTCTTTGGTGTATGGCATTGCCTGTTAAGCAGTTGTCTTTGGTGTATGGCATTGACTGTTAAGCAGTTGTCTTTGGTGTATGGCGTTGCATGTTATGCAGTTGTCTATAGTGTATGGCATTGCCTGTTAAGCAGTTGTCTTTGGTGTATGGCAGTGTCTGTTAAGCAGTTGTCTTTGGTGTATGGCATCGCCTGTTAAGCAGTTGTCTTTGGTGTATGGCAGTGTCTGTTAAGCAGTTGTCTTTGGTGTATGGCAGTGTCTGTTAAGCAGTTGTCTTTGGTGTATGGCATTGTCTCTTAAGCAGTTGTCTTTGGTGTATGGCATTGCCTGTTAAGCAGTTGTCTTTGGTGTATGGCATTGCCTGTTAAGCAGTTGTCTTTAGTGTATGACATTGTCTCTTAAGCAGTTGTCTTTGGTGTATGGCATTGCCTGTTAAGCAGTTGTCTTTGGTGTATGGCAGTGTCTGTTAATCAGTTGTCTTTGGTGTATGGCATTGTCTCTTAAGCAGTTGTCTTTGGTGTATGGCATTGCCTGTTAAGCAGTTGTCTATAGTGTATGGCATTGCCTGTTAAGCAGTTGTCTTTGGTGTATGGCAGTGTCTGTTAAGCAGTTGTCTTTGGTGTATGGCATTGTCTCTTAAGCAGTTGTCTTTGGTGTATGGCATTGCCTATTAAGCAGTTGTCTTTGGTGTATGGCATTGCCTGTTAAGCAGTTGTCTTTAGTGTATGGCATTGTCTCTTAAGCAGTTGTCTTTGGTGTATGGCATTGCCTGTTAAGCAGTTGTCTTTGGTGTATGACAGTGTCTGTTATTCAGTTGTCTTTGGTGTATGGCATTGTCTCTTAAGCAGTTGTCTTTGGTATATGGCATTGCCTGTTAAGCAGTTGTCTTTGGTGTATGGCATTGTCTGTTAAGCAGTTGTCTTTGGTGTATGGCATTGTCTGTTAAGCAGTTATCTTTGGTGTATGGCATTGCCTGTTAAGCAGTTGTCTTTGGTGTATGGCAGTGTCTGTTAAGCAGTTGTCTTTGGTGTATGGCATTGTCTGTTAAGCAGTTGTCTTTGGTGTATGGCATTGCATGTTAAGCAGTTGTCTTTGGTGTACGGCAGTGTCTGTTAAGCAGTTGTCTTTGGTGTATGGCATTGCCTGTTAAGCAGTAATCTTTGGTGTATGGCAGTGTCTGTTAAGCAGTTGTCTTTGGTGTATGGCATCGTCTGTTAAGCAGTTGTCTTTGGTGTATGGCAGTGTCTGTTAAGCAGTTGTCTTTGGTGTATGGCATTGTCTGTTAAGCAGTTGTCTTTGGTGTATGGCATTGCCTATTAAGCAGTTGTCTTTGGTGTATGGCATTGCGTGTTAAGCAGTTGTCTTTGGTGTATGGCATTGCCTGTTAAGCAGTTGTCTTTAGTGTATGGCATTGTCTCTTAAGCAGTTGTCTTTGGTATATGGCATTGCATGTTAAGCAGTTGTCTTTGGTGTATGGCATTGTCTGTTAAGAAGTTGTCTTTGTGTATGGCATTGTCTCTTAAACAGTTGTCTTTGGTATATGGCATTGTCTGTTAAGCAGTTGTCTTTGGTGTATGGCATTGTCCGTTAAGCAGTTATCTTTGGTGTATGGCATTGCCTGTTAAGCAGTTGTTTTTGGTGTATGGCATTGCCTGTTAAGCAGTTGTCTTTGGTGTATGGCATTGTCTGTTAAGCAGTTGTCTTTGGTGTATGGCATTGTCTGTTAAGCAGTTATCTTTGGTGTATGGCATTGCCTGTTAAGCAGTTGTTTTTGGTGTATAGCATTGCCTGTTAAGCAGTTGTCTTTGGTGTATGGCATTGTCTGTTAAGCAGTTGTCTTTGGTGTATGGCATTGCATGTTAAGCAGTTGTCTATAGTATATGGCATTGCCTGTTAAGCAGTTGTCTTTGGTGTATGGCAGTGTCTGTTCAGCAGTTGTCTTTGGTGTATGGCATTGCCTGTTAAGCAGTTGTCTTTGGTGTATGGCAATGTCTGTTAAGCAGTTGTCTTTGGTGTATGGCAGTGTCTGTTAAGCAGTTGTCTTTGGTGTATGGCATTGTCTCTTAAGCAGTTGTCTTTGGTGTATGGCATTGCCTGTTAAGCAGTTGTCTATAGTGTATGGCATTGCCTGTTAAGCAGTTGTCTTTGGTGTATGGCAGTGTCTGTTAAGCAGTTGTCTTTGGTGTATGGCATTGTCTCTTAAGCAGTTGTCTTTGGTGTATGGCATTGCCTGTTAAGCAGTTGTCTATAGTGTATGGCATTGCCTGTTAAGCAGTTGTCTTTGGTGTATGGCAGTGTCTGTTAAGCAGTTGTCTTTGGTGTATGGCATTGTCTCTTAAGCAGTTGTCTTTGGTGTATGGCATTGCCTGTTAAGCAGTTGTCTTTGGTGTATGGCATTGCCTGTTAAGCAGTTGTCTTTAGTGTATGGCATTGTCTCTTAAGCAGTTGTCTTTGATGTATGGCATTGCCTGTTAAGCAGTTGTCTTTGGTGTATGGCAGTGTCTGTTAATCAGTTGTCTTTGGTGTATGGCATTGTCTCTTAAGCAGTTGTCTTTGGTGTATGGCATTGTCTGTTAAGCAGTTGTCTTTGGTGTATGGCATTGCATGTTAAGCAGTTGTCTATAGTTTATGGCATTGCCTGTTAAGCAGTTGTCTTTGGTGTATGGCAGTGTCTGTTAAGCAGTTGTCTTTGGTGTATGGCATTGCCTGTTAATCAGTAATCTTTGGTGTATGGCAGTGTCTGTTAAGCAGTTGTCTTTGGTGTATGGCGTTGTCTGTTAAGCAGTTGTCTTTGGTGTATGGCATTGCATGTTAAGCAGTTGTCTATAGTTTATGGCATTGCCTGTTAAGCAGTTGTCTTTGGTGTATGGCAGTGTCTGTTAAGCAGTTGTCTTTGGTGTATGGCATTGCCTGTTAAGCAGTAATCTTTGGTGTATGGCAGTGTCTGTTAAGCAGTTGTCTTTGGTGTATGGCGTTGTCTGTTAAGCAGTTGTCTTTGGTGTATGTCAGTGTCTGTTAAGCAGTTGTCTTTGGTGTATGGCATTGTCTGTTAAGCAGTTGTCTTTGGTGTATGGCATTGCCTATTAAGCAGTTGTCTTTGGTGTATGGCATTGCCTGTTAAGCAGTTGTCTTTGGTGTATGGCATTGCCTGTTAAGCAGTTGTCTTTGGTGTATGGCATTGCCTGTTAAGCAGTTGTCTTTGGTGTATGGCATTGTCTGTTAAGCAGTTGTCTTTGGTGTATGGCATTGTCTGTTAAGCAGTTGTCTTTGGTGTATGGCATTGTCTGTTAAGCAGTTGTCTTTGGTGTATGGCGTTGCCTGTTAAGCAGTTGTCTTTGGTGTATGGCATTGTCTGTTAAGCAGTTGTCTTTTGTGTATGGCATTGTCTGTTAAGTAGTTGTCTTTGGTGTATGGCATTGTCTGTTAAGCAGTTGTCTTTGGTGTATGGCATTGCTGTGTTAAGCAGTTGTCTTTGGTGTATGGCGTTGTCTGTTAAGCAGTTGTCTTTGGTGTATGGCATTGCTGTGTTAAGCAGTTGTCTTTGGTGTATGGCATTGCCTGTTAAGCAGTTGTCTTTGGTGTATGGCATTGTCTGTTAAGCAGTTGTCTTTGGTGTATGGCATTGTCTGTTAAGTAGTTGTCTTTGGTGTATGGCATTGTCTGTTAAGCAGTTGTCTTTGGTGTATGGCATTGCCTGTTAAGCAGTTGTCTTTGGTGTATGGCATTGCCTGTTAAGCAGTTGTCTTTGGTGTATGGCATTGCATGTTAAGCAGTTGTCTTTGGTGTTTGGCATTGTCTGTTAAGCAGTTGTCTTTGGTGTATGGCATTGTCTGTTAAGCAGTTGTCTTTGGCGTATGGCAGTGTCTGTTAAGCAGTTGTCTTTGGTGTATGGCATTGTCTGTTAAGCAGTTGTCTTTAGTGTATGGCGTTGTCTGTTAAGCAGTTGTCTTTGGTGTATGCCATTGCCTGTTAAGCAGTTGTCTTTGGTGTATGGCATTGTCTGTTAAGCAGTTATCTTTGGTGCATGGCATTGTCTGTTAAGCAGTTGTCTTTGGTGCATGGCATTGTCTGTTAAGCAGTTGTCTTTTGTGTATGGCATTGTCTGTTAAGCAGTTGTCTTTTGTGTATGGCATTGTCTGTTAAGCAGTTGTCTTTGGTGTATGACATTGTCTGTTAAGCAATTGTCTTTGGTGTATGGCATTGTCTCTTAAGCAGTTGTCTTTGGTGTATGACATTGTCTGTTAAGCAGTTGTCTTTGGTGTATGGCATTGCCTGTTAAGCAGTTGTCTTTGGTGTATGGCATTGTCTGTTAAGCAGTTGTCTTTGGTGCATGGCTTTGTCTGTTAAGCAGTTGTCTTTGGTGTATGGCATTGTCTGTTAAGCAGTTGTCTTTTGTGTATGTCATTGTCTGTTAAGCAGTTGTCTTTGGTGTATGGCATTGCCTGTTAAGCAGTTGTCTTTAGTGTATGGCATTGTCTTAAGCAGTTGTCTTTGGTGTATGGCGTTGCCTGTTAAGCAGTTGACTTTGGTGTCTGGCGTTGCCTGTTAAGCAGTTGTCTTTAGTGTATGGCATTGTCTCTTAAGCAGTTGTCTTTGGTATATGGCATTGCATGTTAAGCAGTTGTCTTTGGTGTATGGCATTGTCTGTTAAGAAGTTGTCTTTGGTATATGGCATTGCCTGTTAAGCAGTTGTCTTTGGTGTATGGCATTGTCTGTTAAGCAGTTGTCTTTGGTATATGGCATTGCCTGTTAAGCAGTTGTCTTTGGTGTATGGCAGTGTCTGTTAATCAGTTGTCTTTGGTGTATGGCATTGTCTCTTAAGCAGTTGTCTTTGGTATATGGCATTGCCTGTTAAGCAGTTGTCTTTGGTGTATGGCATTGTCTGTTAAGCAGTTGTCTTTGGTGTATGGCATTGCCTGTTAAGCAGTTGTCTTTAGTGTATGGCATTGCCTGTTAAGCAGTTGTCTTTAGTGTATGGCATTGCCTGTTAAGCAGTTGTCTTTAGTGTATGGCATTGCCTGTTAAGCAGTTGTCTTTAGTGTATGGCACTGTCTGTTAAGCAGTTGTCTTTGGTGTACGGCATTGTCTGTTAAGCAGTTGTCTTTGATGTATGGCATTGTCTGTTAAGCATTTATCTTTGGTGTATGGCATTGCCTGTTAAGGAGTTGTCTTTGGTGTATGGCATTGTCTGTTAAGCAGTTGTCTTTGGTGTATGGCATTGTCTGTTAAGCAGTTATCTTTGGTGTATGGCATTGCCTGTTAAGCAGTTGTTTTTGGTGTATAGCATTGCCTGTTAAGCAGTTGTCTTTGGTGTATGGCATTGTCTGTTAAGCAGTTGTCTTTGGTGTATGGCATTGCATGTTAAGCAGTTGTCTATAGTATATGGCATTGCCTGTTAAGCAGTTGTCTTTGGTGTATGGCAGTGTCTGTTCAGCAGTTGTCTTTGGTGTATGGCATTGCCTGTTAAGCAGTTGTCTTTGGTGTATGGCAATGTCTGTTAAGCAGTTGTCTTTGGTGTATGGCAGTGTCTGTTAAGCAGTTGTCTTTGGTGTATGGCATTGTCTCTTAAGCAGTTGTCTTTGGTGTATGGCATTGCCTGTTAAGCAGTTGTCTATAGTGTATGGCATTGCCTGTTAAGCAGTTGTCTTTGGTGTATGGCAGTGTCTGTTAAGCAGTTGTCTTTGGTGTATGGCATTGTCTCTTAAGCAGTTGTCTTTGGTGTATGGCATTGCCTGTTAAGCAGTTGTCTATAGTGTATGGCATTGCCTGTTAAGCAGTTGTCTTTGGTGTATGGCAGTGTCTGTTAAGCAGTTGTCTTTGGTGTATGGCATTGTCTCTTAAGCAGTTGTCTTTGGTGTATGGCATTGCCTGTTAAGCAGTTGTCTTTGGTGTATGGCATTGCCTGTTAAGCAGTTGTCTTTAGTGTATGGCATTGTCTCTTAAGCAGTTGTCTTTGATGTATGGCATTGCCTGTTAAGCAGTTGTCTTTGGTGTATGGCAGTGTCTGTTAATCAGTTGTCTTTGGTGTATGGCATTGTCTCTTAAGCAGTTGTCTTTGGTGTATGGCATTGTCTGTTAAGCAGTTGTCTTTGGTGTATGGCATTGCATGTTAAGCAGTTGTCTATAGTTTATGGCATTGCCTGTTAAGCAGTTGTCTTTGGTGTATGGCAGTGTCTGTTAAGCAGTTGTCTTTGGTGTATGGCATTGCCTGTTAATCAGTAATCTTTGGTGTATGGCAGTGTCTGTTAAGCAGTTGTCTTTGGTGTATGGCGTTGTCTGTTAAGCAGTTGTCTTTGGTGTATGGAATTGCATGTTAAGCAGTTGTCTATAGTTTATGGCATTGCCTGTTAAGCAGTTGTCTTTGGTGTATGGCAGTGTCTGTTAAGCAGTTGTCTTTGGTGTATGGCATTGCCTGTTAAGCAGTAATCTTTGGTGTATGGCAGTGTCTGTTAAGCAGTTGTCTTTGGTGTATGGCGTTGTCTGTTAAGCAGTTGTCTTTGGTGTATGTCAGTGTCTGTTAAGCAGTTGTCTTTGGTGTATGGCATTGTCTGTTAAGCAGTTGTCTTTGGTGTATGGCATTGCCTATTAAGCAGTTGTCTTTGGTGTATGGCATTGCCTGTTAAGCAGTTGTCTTTGGTGTATGGCATTGCCTGTTAAGCAGTTGTCTTTGGTGTATGGCATTGCCTGTTAAGCAGTTGTCTTTGGTGTATGGCATTGTCTGTTAAGCAGTTGTCTTTGGTGTATGGCATTGTCTGTTAAGCAGTTGTCTTTGGTGTATGGCATTGTCTGTTAAGCAGTTGTCTTTGGTGTATGGCGTTGCCTGTTAAGCAGTTGTCTTTGGTGTATGGCATTGTCTGTTAAGCAGTTGTCTTTTGTGTATGGCATTGTCTGTTAAGTAGTTGTCTTTGGTGTATGGCATTGTCTGTTAAGCAGTTGTCTTTGGTGTATGGCATTGCTGTGTTAAGCAGTTGTCTTTGGTGTATGGCGTTGTCTGTTAAGCAG
The DNA here is from genome assembly GCF_046119375.1 of Phyllobates terribilis. Lineage (NCBI taxonomy): Eukaryota > Metazoa > Chordata > Amphibia > Anura > Dendrobatidae > Phyllobates > Phyllobates terribilis. Next base: position 452,172 of record NW_027363283.1, read on the forward strand.
TTGTCTTTGGTGTATGGCATTGCTGTGTTAAGCAGTTGTCTTTGGTGTATGGCATTGCCTGTTAAGCAGTTGTCTTTGGTGTATGGCATTGTCTGTTAAGCAGTTGTCTTTGGTGTATGGCATTGTCTGTTAAGTAGTTGTCTTTGGTGTATGGCATTGTCTGTTAAGCAGTTGTCTTTGGTGTATGGCATTGCCTGTTAAGCAGTTGTCTTTGGTGTATGGCATTGCCTGTTAAGCAGTTGTCTTTGGTGTATGGCATTGCATGTTAAGCAGTTGTCTTTGGTGTTTGGCATTGTCTGTTAAGCAGTTGTCTTTGGTGTATGGCATTGTCTGTTAAGCAGTTGTCTTTGGCGTATGGCAGTGTCTGTTAAGCAGTTGTCTTTGGTGTATGGCATTGTCTGTTAAGCAGTTGTCTTTAGTGTATGGCGTTGTCTGTTAAGCAGTTGTCTTTGGTGTATGCCATTGCCTGTTAAGCAGTTGTCTTTGGTGTATGGCATTGTCTGTTAAGCAGTTATCTTTGGTGCATGGCATTGTCTGTTAAGCAGTTGTCTTTGGTGCATGGCATTGTCTGTTAAGCAGTTGTCTTTTGTGTATGGCATTGTCTGTTAAGCAGTTGTCTTTTGTGTATGGCATTGTCTGTTAAGCAGTTGTCTTTGGTGTATGACATTGTCTGTTAAGCAATTGTCTTTGGTGTATGGCATTGTCTCTTAAGCAGTTGTCTTTGGTGTATGACATTGTCTGTTAAGCAGTTGTCTTTGGTGTATGGCATTGCCTGTTAAGCAGTTGTCTTTGGTGTATGGCATTGTCTGTTAAGCAGTTGTCTTTGGTGCATGGCTTTGTCTGTTAAGCAGTTGTCTTTGGTGTATGGCATTGTCTGTTAAGCAGTTGTCTTTTGTGTATGTCATTGTCTGTTAAGCAGTTGTCTTTGGTGTATGGCATTGCCTGTTAAGCAGTTGTCTTTAGTGTATGGCATTGTCTTAAGCAGTTGTCTTTGGTGTATGGCGTTGCCTGTTAAGCAGTTGACTTTGGTGTCTGGCGTTGCCTGTTAAGCAGTTGTCTTTAGTGTATGGCATTGTCTCTTAAGCAGTTGTCTTTGGTATATGGCATTGCATGTTAAGCAGTTGTCTTTGGTGTATGGCATTGTCTGTTAAGAAGTTGTCTTTGGTATATGGCATTGCCTGTTAAGCAGTTGTCTTTGGTGTATGGCATTGTCTGTTAAGCAGTTGTCTTTGGTATATGGCATTGCCTGTTAAGCAGTTGTCTTTGGTGTATGGCAGTGTCTGTTAATCAGTTGTCTTTGGTGTATGGCATTGTCTCTTAAGCAGTTGTCTTTGGTATATGGCATTGCCTGTTAAGCAGTTGTCTTTGGTGTATGGCATTGTCTGTTAAGCAGTTGTCTTTGTTGTATGGCATTGCCTGTTAAGCAGTTGTCTTTAGTGTATGGCATTGCCTGTTAAGCAGTTGTCTTTAGTGTATGGCATTGCCTGTTAAGCAGTTGTCTTTAGTGTATGGCATTGCCTGTTAAGCAGTTGTCTTTAGTGTATGGCACTGTCTGTTAAGCAGTTGTCTTTGGTGTACGGCATTGTCTGTTAAGCAGTTGTCTTTGATGTATGGCATTGTCTGTTAAGCATTTATCTTTGGTGTATGGCATTGCCTGTTAAGGAGTTGTCTTTGGTGTATGGCATTGTCTGTTAAGCAGTTGTCTTTGGTGTATGGCACTGTCTGTTAAGCAGTTGTCTTTGGTGTATGGCATTGCCTGTTAAGCAGTTGTCTTTGGTGTATGGCATTGTCTGTTGAGCAGTTGTCTTTGGTGTATGGCATTGTCTGTTAAGCAGTTGTCTTTGTTGTATGGCATTGTCTGTTAAGCATTTATCTTTGGTGTATGGCATTGCCTGTTAAGCAGTTGTCTTTGGTGTATGGCATTGTCTGTTAAGCAGTTGTCTTTGGTGTATGGCATTGCCTGTTAAGCAGTTGTCTTTGGTGTATGGCATTGTCTGTTAAGCAGTTGTCTTTGGTGTATGGCATTGTCTGTTAAGCAGTTGTCTTTGGTGTATGGCATTGTCTGTTAAGCAGTTGTCTTTGGTGTATGGCATTGTCTGTTAAGCAGTTATCTTTGGTGTATGGCATTGCCTGTTAAGCAGTTGTCTTTGGTGTATGGCATTGCCTGTTAAGCAGTTGTCTTTGGTGTATGGCATTGTCTGTTAAGCAGTTGTCTTTGGTGTATGGCAGTGTCTGTTAAGCAGTTGTCTTTGGTGTATGGCATCGTCTGTTAAGCAGTTGTCTTTGTTGTATGGCATTGCATGTTAAGCAGTTGTCTTCGGTGTATGGCATTGCCTGTTAAGCAGTTGTCTTTAGTGTATGGCATTGCCTGTTAAGCAGTTGTCTTTAGTGTATGGCATTGCCTGTTAAGCAGTTGTCTTTAGTGTATGGCATTGCCTGTTAAGCAGTTGTCTTTAGTGTATGGCATTGTCTGTTAAGCAGTTGTCTTCGGTGTATGGCATTGCCTGTTAAGCAGTTGTCTTCGGTGTATGGCATTGCCTGTTAAGCAGTTGTCTTTAGTGTATGGCATTGCCTGTTAAGCAGTTGTCTTTGGTGTATGGCATTGCCTGTTAAGCAGTTGTCTTCGGTGTATGGCATTGCCTGTTAAGCAGTTGTCTTCGGTGTATGGCATTGTCTGTTAAGCAGTTGTCTTTGGTGTATGGCATTGCATGTTAAGCAGTTGTCTTCGGTGTATGGCATTGCCTGTTAAGCAGTTGTCTTTAGTGTATGGCATTGCCTGTTAAGCAGTTGTCTTTAGTGTATGGCATTGCCTGTTAAGCAGTTGTCTTTAGTGTATGGCATTGCCTGTTAAGCAGTTGTCTTTAGTGTATGGCATTGCCTGTTAAGCAGTTGTCTTTAGTGTATGGCAGGGTCTGTTAAGCAGTTGTCTTTGGTGTATGGCATTGTCTGTTAAGCAGTTGTCTTTGGTGTATGGCATTGCCTGTTAAGCAGTTGTCTTTGGTGTATGGCATTGCCTGTTAAGCAGTTGTCTTTGGTGTATGGCATTGTCTGTTAAGCAGTTGTCTTTGGTGTATGGCAGTGTCTGTTAAGCAGTTGTCTTTGGTGTATGGCATTGTCTCTTAAGCAGTTGTCTTTGGTGTATGGCAGTGTCTGTTAAGCAGTTGTCTTTGGTGTATGGCAGTGTCTGTTAAGCAGTTGTCTTTGGTGTATGGCATTGTCTCTTAAGCAGTTGTCTTTGGTGTATGGCATTGCCTGTTAAGCAGTTGTCTTTGGTGTATGGCATTGCCTGTTAAGCAGTTGTCTTTAGTGTATGGCATTGTCTCTTAAGCAGTTGTCTTTGGTATATGGCATTGCATGTTAAGCAGTTGTCTTTGGTGTATGGCATTGTCTGTTAAGAAGTTGTCTTTGGTATATGGCATTGCCTGTTAAGCAGTTGTCTTTGGTGTATGGCATTGTCTGTTAAGCAGTTGTCTTTGGTATATGGCATTGCCTGTTAAGCAGTTGTCTTTGGTGTATGGCATTGTCTGTTAAGCAGTTGTCTTTGGTGTATGGCATTGTCTGTTAAGCAGTTGTCTTCGGTGTATGGCATTGCCTGTTAAGCAGTTGTCTTTAGTGTATGGCATTGCCTGTTAAGCAGTTGTCTTTAGTGTATGGCATTGCCTGTTAAGCAGTTGTCTTTAGTGTATGGCATTGCCTGTTAAGCAGTTGTCTTTAGTGTATGGCATTGCCTGTTAAGCAGTTGTCTTTAGTCTATGGCACTGTCTGTTAAGCAGTTGTCTTTGGTTTACGGCATTGTCTGTTAAGCAGTTGTCTTTGATGTATGGCATTGTCTGTTAAGCATTTATCTTTGGTGTATGGCATTGCCTGTTAAGCAGTTGTCTTTGGTGTATGGCATTGTCTGTTAAGCAGTTGTCTTTGGTGTATGGCACTGTCTGTTAAGCAGTTGTCTTTGGTGTATGGCATTGCCTGTTAAGCAGTTGTCTTTGGTGTATGGCATTGTCTGTTGAGCAGTTGTCTTTGGTGTATGGCATTGTCTGTTAAGCAGTTGTCTTTGGTGTATGGCATTGTCTGTTAAGCATTTATCTTTGGTGTATGGCATTGCCTGTTAAGCAGTTGTCTTTGGTGTATGGCATTGTCTGTTAAGCAGTTGTCTTTGGTGTATGGCATTGCCTGTTAAGCAGTTGTCTTTGGTGTATGGCATTGTCTGTTAAGCAGTTGTCTTTGGTGTATGGCATTGTCTGTTAAGCAGTTGTCTTTGGTGTATGGCATTGTCTGTTAAGCAGTTGTCTTTGGTGTATGGCATTGTCTGTTAAGCAGTTATCTTTGGTGTATGGCATTGCCTGTTAAGCAGTTGTCTTTGGTGTATGGCATTGCCTGTTAAGCAGTTGTCTTTGGTGTATGGCATTGTCTGTTAAGCAGTTGTCTTTGGTGTATGGCATTGTCTGTTAAGCAGTTGTCTTTGTTGTATGGCATTGTCTGTTAAGCAGTTGTCTTCGGTGTATGGCATTGCCTGTTAAGCAGTTGTCTTTAGTGTATGGCATTGCCTGTTAAGCAGTTGTCTTTAGTGTATGGCATTGCCTGTTAAGCAGTTGTCTTTAGTGTATGGCATTGCCTATTAAGCAGTTGTCTTTATTGTATGGCATTGCCTGTTAAGCAGTTGTCTTCGGTGTATGGCATTGCCTGCTAAGCAGTTGTCTTCGGTGTATGGCATTGTCTGTTAAGCAGTTGTCTTTGGTGTATGGCATTGCATGTTAAGCAGTTGTCTTCGGTTTATGGCATTGCCTGTTAAGCAGTTGTCTTTAGTGTATGGCATTGCCTGTTAAGCAGTTGTTTTTAGTGTATGGCATTGCCTGTTAAGCAGTTGTCTTTAGTGTATGGCATTGCCTGTTAAGCAGTTGTCTTTAGTGTATGGCATTGCCTGTTAAGCAGTTGTCTTTAGTGTATGGCAGGGTCTGTTAAGCAGTTGTCTTTGGTGTATGGCATTGTCTGTTAAGCAGTTGTCTTTGGTGTATGGCATTGCCTGTTAAGCAGTTGTCTTTGGTGTATGGCATTGCCTGTTAAGCAGTTGTCTTTGGTGTATGGCATTGCCTGTTAAGCAGTTGTCTTTGGTGTATGGCATTGCCTGTTAAGCAGTTGTCTTTAGTTTTTGGCATTGTCTGCTAAGCAGTTGTCTTTAGTTTATGGCGTTGCCTGATAAGCAGTTGTCTTTGGTGTATGGCATTGCCTGTTAAGCAGTTGTCTTTAGTTTATGGCATTGTCTGTTAAGCAGTTGTCTTTGGTGTATGGCAGGGTCTGTTAAGCAGTTGTCTATAGTGTATGGCATTGCCTGTTAAGCAGTTGTCTTTGGTGTATGGCAGTGTCTGTTAAGCAGTTGTCTTTGGTGTATGGCATTGTCTGTTAAGCAGTTGTCTTTGGTGTATGGCATTGTCTGTTAAGCAGTTGTCTTTAGTTTTTGGCATTGTCTGCTAAGCAGTTGTCTTTAGTTTATGGCGTTGCCTGATAAGCAGTTGTCTTTGGTGTATGGCATTGCCTGTTAAGCAGTTGTCTTTAGTTTATGGCATTGTCTGTTAAGCAGTTGTCTTTGGTGTATGGCATTGCCTGTTAAGCAGTTGTCTTTGGTGTATGTCATTGTCTGCTAAGCAGTTGTCTTTAGTTTATGGCGTTGTCTGTTAAGCAGTTGTCTTTGGTGTATGGCATTGTCTGTTAAGCAGTTGTCTTTGGTGTATGGCATTGTCTGTTAAGCAGTTGCCTTTGGTGTATGGCATTGTCTGTTAAGCAGTTGTCTATAGTGTATGGCATTGTCTGTTAAGCAGTTGTCTTTGGTGTATGGCATTGTCTGTTAAGCAGTTGTCTTTGGTGTATGGCATTGCCTGTTAAGCAGTTGTCTTTGGTGTATGGCATTGTCTGTTAAGCAGTTGTCTTTGGTGTATGGCATTGTCTGTTAAGCAGTTGTCTTTGGTGTATGGCATTGCCTGTTAAGCAGTTGTCTTTAGTTTTTGGCATTGTCTGCTAAGAAGTTGTCTTTAGTTTATGGCGTTGCCTGTTAAGCAGTTGTCTTTGGTGTATGGCATTGCCTGTTAAACAGTTGTCTTTGGTGTATGGCATTGTCTGTTAAGCAGTTGTCTTTGGTGTATGGCATTGCCTGTTAAGCAGTTGTCTTTGGTGTATGGCATTGTCTGTTAAACAGTTGTATTTGGTGTATGGCATTGTCTGTTAAGCAGTTGTCTTTGGTGTATGGCATTGCCTGTTAAGCAGTTGTCTTTGGTGTATGGCAGTGTCTGTTAAGCAGTTGTCTTTGGTGTATGGCATTGCCTGTTAAGCAGTTGTCTTTGGTGTATGGCATTGCCTGTTAAGCAGTTGTCTTTGGTGTATGGCATTGTCTGTTAAGCAGTTGTCTTTGGTGTATGGCATTGTCTGTTAAGCAGTTGTCTTTGGTGTATGGCATTGCATGTTAAGCAGTTGTCTTCGGTGTATGGCATTGTCTGTTAAGCAGTTGTCTTTGGTGTATGGCATTGTCTGTTAAGCAGTTGTCTTTGGTGTATGACATTGTCTGTTAAGCAGTTATCTTTGGTGTATGGCATTGCCTGTTAAGCAGTTGTCTTTGGTGTATGGCATTGTCTGTTAAGCAGTTGTCTTTGGTGTATGGCGTTGCCTCTTAAGCAGTTGTCTTTGGTGTATGGCATTGTCTGTTAAGCAGTTATCTTTAGTGTATGGCATTGTCTGTTAAGCAGTTGTCTTTGGTGTATGGCATTGCCTGTTAAGCAGTTGTCTTTGGTGTATGGCATTGTCTGTTAAGCAGTTGTCTTTGGTGTATGGCATTGTCTGTTAAGCAGTTGTCTTTGGTGTATGGCATTGTCTGTTAAGCAGTTGTCTTTGGTGTATGGCATTGTCTGTTAAGCAGTTATCTTTGGTGTATGGCATTGCCTGTTAAGCAGTTGTCTTTGGTGTATGGCATTGCCTGTTAAGCAGTTGTCTTTGGTGTATGGCATTGTCTGTTAAGCAGTTGTCTTTGGTGTATGGCATCGTCTGTTAAGCAGTTGTCTTTGTTGTATGGCATTGCATGTTAAGCAGTTGTCTTCGGTGTATGGCATTGCCTGTTAAGCAGTTGTCTTTAGTGTATGGCATTGCCTGTTAAGCAGTTGTCTTTAGTGTATGGCATTGCCTGTTAAGCAGTTGTCTTTAGTGTATGGCATTGCCTGTTAAGCAGTTGTCTTTAGTGTATGGCATTGCCTGTTAAGCAGTTGTCTTTAGTGTATGGCATTGTCTGTTAAGCAGTTGTCTTCGGTGTATGGCATTGCCTGTTAAGCAGTTGTCTTCGGTGTATGGCATTGCCTGTTAAGCAGTTGTCTTTAGTGTATGGCATTGCCTGTTAAGCAGTTGTCTTTGGTGTATGGCATTGCCTGTTAAGCAGTTGTCTTCGGTGTATGGCATTGCCTGTTAAGCAGTTGTCTTCGGTGTATGGCATTGTCTGTTAAGCAGTTGTCTTTGGTGTATGGCATTGCATGTTAAGCAGTTGTCTTCGGTGTATGGCATTGCCTGTTAAGCAGTTGTCTTTAGTGTATGGCATTGCCTGTTAAGCAGTTGTCTTTAGTGTATGGCATTGCCTGTTAAGCAGTTGTCTTTAGTGTATGGCATTGCCTGTTAAGCAGTTGTCTTTAGTGTATGGCATTGCCTGTTAAGCAGTTGTCTTTAGTGTATGGCAGGGTCTGTTAAGCAGTTGTCTTTGGTGTATGGCATTGTCTGTTAAGCAGTTGTCTTTGGTGTATGGCATTGCCTGTTAAGCAGTTGTCTTTGGTGTATGGCATTGCCTGTTAAGCAGTTGTCTTTGGTGTATGGCATTGTCTGTTAAGCAGTTGTCTTTGGTGTATGGCAGTGTCTGTTAAGCAGTTGTCTTTGGTGTATGGCATTGTCTCTTAAGCAGTTGTCTTTGGTGTATGGCAGTGTCTGTTAAGCAGTTGTCTTTGGTGTATGGCAGTGTCTGTTAAGCAGTTGTCTTTGGTGTATGGCATTGTCTCTTAAGCAGTTGTCTTTGGTGTATGGCATTGCCTGTTAAGCAGTTGTCTTTGGTGTATGGCATTGCCTGTTAAGCAGTTGTCTTTAGTGTATGGCATTGTCTCTTAAGCAGTTGTCTTTGGTATATGGCATTGCATGTTAAGCAGTTGTCTTTGGTGTATGGCATTGTCTGTTAAGAAGTTGTCTTTGGTATATGGCATTGCCTGTTAAGCAGTTGTCTTTGGTGTATGGCATTGTCTGTTAAGCAGTTGTCTTTGGTATATGGCATTGCCTGTTAAGCAGTTGTCTTTGGTGTATGGCATTGTCTGTTAAGCAGTTGTCTTTGGTGTATGGCATTGTCTGTTAAGCAGTTGTCTTCGGTGTATGGCATTGCCTGTTAAGCAGTTGTCTTTAGTGTATGGCATTGCCTGTTAAGCAGTTGTCTTTAGTGTATGGCATTGCCTGTTAAGCAGTTGTCTTTAGTGTATGGCATTGCCTGTTAAGCAGTTGTCTTTAGTGTATGGCATTGCCTGTTAAGCAGTTGTCTTTAGTCTATGGCACTGTCTGTTAAGCAGTTGTCTTTGGTTTACGGCATTGTCTGTTAAGCAGTTGTCTTTGATGTATGGCATTGTCTGTTAAGCATTTATCTTTGGTGTATGGCATTGCCTGTTAAGCAGTTGTCTTTGGTGTATGGCATTGTCTGTTAAGCAGTTGTCTTTGGTGTATGGCACTGTCTGTTAAGCAGTTGTCTTTGGTGTATGGCATTGCCTGTTAAGCAGTTGTCTTTGGTGTATGGCATTGTCTGTTGAGCAGTTGTCTTTGGTGTATGGCATTGTCTGTTAAGCAGTTGTCTTTGGTGTATGGCATTGTCTGTTAAGCATTTATCTTTGGTGTATGGCATTGCCTGTTAAGCAGTTGTCTTTGGTGTATGGCATTGTCTGTTAAGCAGTTGTCTTTGGTGTATGGCATTGCCTGTTAAGCAGTTGTCTTTGGTGTATGGCATTGTCTGTTAAGCAGTTGTCTTTGGTGTATGGCATTGTCTGTTAAGCAGTTGTCTTTGGTGTATGGCATTGTCTGTTAAGCAGTTGTCTTTGGTGTATGGCATTGTCTGTTAAGCAGTTATCTTTGGTGTATGGCATTGCCTGTTAAGCAGTTGTCTTTGGTGTATGGCATTGCCTGTTAAGCAGTTGTCTTTGGTGTATGGCATTGTCTGTTAAGCAGTTGTCTTTGGTGTATGGCATTGTCTGTTAAGCAGTTGTCTTTGTTGTATGGCATTGCATGTTAAGCAGTTGTCTTCGGTGTATGGCATTGCCTGTTAAGCAGTTGTCTTTAGTGTATGGCATTGCCTGTTAAGCAGTTGTCTTTAGTGTATGGCATTGCCTGTTAAGCAGTTGTCTTTAGTGTATGGCATTGCCTGTTAAGCAGTTGTCTTTATTGTATGGCATTGCCTGTTAAGCAGTTGTCTTCGGTGTATGGCATTGCCTGCTAAGCAGTTGTCTTCGGTGTATGGCATTGTCTGTTAAGCAGTTGTCTTTGGTGTATGGCATTTCATGTTAAGCAGTTGTCTTCGGTGTATGGCATTGCCTGTTAAGCAGTTGTCTTTAGTGTATGGCATTGCCTGTTAAGCAGTTGTTTTTAGTGTATGGCATTGCCTGTTAAGCAGTTGTCTTTAGTGTATGGCATTGCCTGTTAAGCAGTTGTCTTTAGTGTATGGCATTGCCTGTTAAGCAGTTGTCTTTAGTGTATGGCAGGGTCTGTTAAGCAGTTGTCTTTGGTGTATGGCATTGTCTGTTAAGCAGTTGTCTTTGGTGTATGGCATTGCCTGTTAAGCAGTTGTCTTTGGTGTATGGCATTGCCTGTTAAGCAGTTGTCTTTGGTGTATGGCATTGCCTGTTAAGCAGTTGTCTTTGGTGTATGGCATTGCCTGTTAAGCAGTTGTCTTTAGTTTTTGGCATTGTCTGCTAAGCAGTTGTCTTTAGTTTATGGCGTTGCCTGATAAGCAGTTGTCTTTGGTGTATGGCATTGCCTGTTAAGCAGTTGTCTTTAGTTTATGGCATTGTCTGTTAAGCAGTTGTCTTTGGTGTATGGCAGGGTCTGTTAAGCAGTTGTCTATAGTGTATGGCATTGCCTGTTAAGCAGTTGTCTTTGGTGTATGGCAGTGTCTGTTAAGCAGTTGTCTTTGGTGTATGGCATTGTCTGTTAAGCAGTTGTCTTTGGTGTATGGCATTGTCTGTTAAGCAGTTGTCTTTAGTTTTTGGCATTGTCTGCTAAGCAGTTGTCTTTAGTTTATGGCGTTGCCTGATAAGCAGTTGTCTTTGGTGTATGGCATTGCCTGTTAAGCAGTTGTCTTTAGTTTATGGCATTGTCTGTTAAGCAGTTGTCTTTGGTGTATGGCATTGCCTGTTAAGCAGTTGTCTTTGGTGTATGTCATTGTCTGCTAAGCAGTTGTCTTTAGTTTATGGCGTTGTCTGTTAAGCAGTTGTCTTTGGTGTATGGCATTGTCTGTTAAGCAGTTGTCTTTGGTGTATGGCATTGTCTGTTAAGCAGTTGCCTTTGGTGTATGGCATTGTCTGTTAAGCAGTTGTCTATAGTGTATGGCATTGCCTGTTAAGCAGTTGTCTTTGGTGTATGGCATTGTCTGTTAAGCAGTTGTCTTTGGTGTATGGCATTGTCTGTTAAGCAGTTGTCTTTGGTGTATGGCATTGCCTGTTAAGCAGTTGTCTTTAGTTTTTGGCATTGTCTGCTAAGAACTTGTCTTTAGTTTATGGCGTTGCCTGTTAAGCAGTTGTCTTTGGTGTATGGCATTGCCTGTTAAACAGTTGTCTTTGGTGTATGGCATTGTCTGTTAAGCAGTTGTCTTTGGTGTATGGCATCGCCTGTTAAGCAGTTGTCTTTGGTGTATGGCAGTGTCTGTTAAGCAGTTGTCTTTGGTGTATGGCAGTGTCTGTTAAGCAGTTGTCTTTGGTGTATGGCATTGTCTCTTAAGCAGTTGTCTTTGGTGTATGGCATTGCCTGTTAAGCAGTTGTCTTTGGTGTATGGCATTGCCTGTTAAGCAGTTGTCTTTAGTGTATGACATTGTCTCTTAAGCAGTTGTCTTTGGTGTATGGCATTGCCTGTTAAGCAGTTGTCTTTGGTGTATGGCAGTGTCTGTTAATCAGTTGTCTTTGGTGTATGGCATTGTCTCTTAAGCAGTTGTCTTTGGTGTATGGCATTGCCTGTTAAGCAGTTGTCTATAGTGTATGGCATTGCCTGTTAAGCAGTTGTCTTTGGTGTATGGCAGTGTCTGTTAAGCAGTTGTCTTTGGTGTATGGCATTGTCTCTTAAGCAGTTGTCTTTGGTGTATGGCATTGCCTATTAAGCAGTTGTCTTTGGTGTATGGCATTGCCTGTTAATCAGTTGTCTTTGGTGTATGGCATTGTCTCTTAAGCAGTTGTCTTTGGTATATGGCATTGCCTGTTAAGCAGTTGTCTTTGGTGTATGGCATTGTCTGTTAAGCAGTTGTCTTTGGTGTATGGCATTGTCTGTTAAGCAGTTATCTTTGGTGTATGGCATTGCCTGTTAAGCAGTTGTCTTTGGTGTATGGCAGTGTCTGTTAAGCAGTTGTCTTTGGTGTATGGCATTGTCTGTTAAGCAGTTGTCTTTGGTGTATGGCATTGCATGTTAAGCAGTTGTCTTTGGTGTACGGCAGTGTCTGTTAAGCAGTTGTCTTTGGTGTATGGCATTGCCTGTTAAGCAGTAATCTTTGGTGTATGGCAGTGTCTGTTAAGCAGTTGTCTTTGGTGTATGGCATCGTCTGTTAAGCAGTTGTCTTTGGTGTATGGCAGTGTCTGTTAAGCAGTTGTCTTTGGTGTATGGCATTGTCTGTTAAGCAGTTGTCTTTGGTGTATGGCATTGCCTATTAAGCAGTTGTCTTTGGTGTATGGCATTGCGTGTTAAGCAGTTGTCTTTGGTGTATGGCATTGCCTGTTAAGCAGTTGTCTTTAGTGTATGGCATTGTCTCTTAAGCAGTTGTCTTTGGTATATGGCATTGCATGTTAAGCAGTTGTCTTTGGTGTATGGCATTGTCTGTTAAGAAGTTGTCTTTGTGTATGGCATTGTCTCTTAAACAGTTGTCTTTGGTATATGGCATTGTCTGTTAAGCAGTTGTCTTTGGTGTATGGCATTGTCTGTTAAGCAGTTATCTTTGGTGTATGGCATTGCCTGTTAAGCAGTTGTTTTTGGTGTATGGCATTGCCTGTTAAGCAGTTGTCTTTGGTGTATGGCATTGTCTGTTAAGCAGTTGTCTTTGGTGTATGGCATTGTCTGTTAAGCAGTTATCTTTGGTGTATGGCATTGCCTGTTAAGCAGTTGTTTTTGGTGTATAGCATTGCCTGTTAAGCAGTTGTCTTTGGTGTATGGCATTGTCTGTTAAGCAGTTGTCTTTGGTGTATGGCATTGCATGTTAAGCAGTTGTCTATAGTATATGGCATTGCCTGTTAAGCAGTTGTCTTTGGTGTATGGCAGTGTCTGTTCAGCAGTTGTCTTTGGTGTATGGCATTGCCTGTTAAGCAGTTGTCTTTGGTGTATGGCAATGTCTGTTAAGCAGTTGTCTTTGGTGTATGGCAGTGTCTGTTAAGCAGTTGTCTTTGGTGTATGGCATTGTCTCTTAAGCAGTTGTCTTTGGTGTATGGCATTGCCTGTTAAGCAGTTGTCTATAGTGTATGGCATTGCCTGTTAAGCAGTTGTCTTTGGTGTATGGCAGTGTCTGTTAAGCAGTTGTCTTTGGTGTATGGCATTGTCTCTTAAGCAGTTGTCTTTGGTGTATGGCATTGCCTGTTAAGCAGTTGTCTATAGTGTATGGCATTGCCTGTTAAGCAGTTGTCTTTGGTGTATGGCAGTGTCTGTTAAGCAGTTGTCTTTGGTGTATGGCATTGTCTCTTAAGCAGTTGTCTTTGGTGTATGGCATTGCCTGTTAAGCAGTTGTCTTTGGTGTATGGCATTGCCTGTTAAGCAGTTGTCTTTAGTGTATGGCATTGTCTCTTAAGCAGTTGTCTTTGATGTATGGCATTGCCTGTTAAGCAGTTGTCTTTGGTGTATGGCAGTGTCTGTTAATCAGTTGTCTTTGGTGTATGGCATTGTCTCTTAAGCAGTTGTCTTTGGTGTATGGCATTGTCTGTTAAGCAGTTGTCTTTGGTGTATGGCATTGCATGTTAAGCAGTTGTCTATAGTTTATGGCATTGCCTGTTAAGCAGTTGTCTTTGGTGTATGGCAGTGTCTGTTAAGCAGTTGTCTTTGGTGTATGGCATTGCCTGTTAATCAGTAATCTTTGGTGTATGGCATTGTCTGTTAAGCAGTTGTCTTTGGTGTATGGCGTTGTCTGTTAAGCAGTTGTCTTTGGTGTATGGCATTGCATGTTAAGCAGTTGTCTATAGTTTATGGCATTGCCTGTTAAGCAGTTGTCTTTGGTGTATGGCAGTGTCTGTTAAGCAGTTGTCTTTGGTGTATGGCATTGCCTGTTAAGCAGTAATCTTTGGTGTATGGCAGTGTCTGTTAAGCAGTTGTCTTTGGTGTATGGCGTTGTCTGTTAAGCAGTTGTCTTTGGTGTATGTCAGTGTCTGTTAAGCAGTTGTCTTTGGTGTATGGCATTGTCTGTTAAGCAGTTGTCTTTGGTGTATGGCATTGCCTATTAAGCAGTTGTCTTTGGTGTATGGCATTGCCTGTTAAGCAGTTGTCTTTGGTGTATGGCATTGCCTGTTAAGCAGTTGTCTTTGGTGTATGGCATTGCCTGTTAAGCAGTTGTCTTTGGTGTATGGCATTGTCTGTTAAGCAGTTGTCTTTGGTGTATGGCATTGTCTGTTAAGCAGTTGTCTTTGGTGTATGGCATTGTCTGTTAAGCAGTTGTCTTTGGTGTATGGCGTTGCCTGTTAAGCAGTTGTCTTTGGTGTATGGCATTGTCTGTTAAGCAGTTGTCTTTTGTGTATGGCATTGTCTGTTAAGTAGTTGTCTTTGGTGTATGGCATTGTCTGTTAAGCAGTTGTCTTTGGTGTATGGCATTGCTGTGTTAAGCAGTTGTCTTTGGTGTATGGCGTTGTCTGTTAAGCAGTTGTCTTTGGTGTATGGCATTGCTGTGTTAAGCAGTTGTCTTTGGTGTATGGCATTGCCTGTTAAGCAGTTGTCTTTGGTGTATGGCATTGTCTGTTAAGCAGTTGTCTTTGGTGTATGGCATTGTCTGTTAAGTAGTTGTCTTTGGTGTATGGCATTGTCTGTTAAGCAGTTGTCTTTGGTGTATGGCATTGCCTGTTAAGCAGTTGTCTTTGGTGTATGGCATTGCCTGTTAAGCAGTTGTCTTTGGTGTATGGCATTGCATGTTAAGCAGTTGTCTTTGGTGTTTGGCATTGTCTGTTAAGCAGTTGTCTTTGGTGTATGGCATTGTCTGTTAAGCAGTTGTCTTTGGCGTATGGCAGTGTCTGTTAAGCAGTTGTCTTTGGTGTATGGCATTGTCTGTTAAGCAGTTGTCTTTAGTGTATGGCGTTGTCTGTTAAGCAGTTGTCTTTGGTGTATGCCATTGCCTGTTAAGCAGTTGTCTTTGGTGTATGGCATTGTCTGTTAAGCAGTTATCTTTGGTGCATGGCATTGTCTGTTAAGCAGTTGTCTTTGGTGCATGGCATTGTCTGTTAAGCAGTTGTCTTTTGTGTATGGCATTGTCTGTTAAGCAGTTGTCTTTTGTGTATGGCATTGTCTGTTAAGCAGTTGTCTTTGGTGTATGACATTGTCTGTTAAGCAATTGTCTTTGGTGTATGGCATTGTCTCTTAAGCAGTTGTCTTTGGTGTATGACATTGTCTGTTAAGCAGTTGTCTTTGGTGTATGGCATTGCCTGTTAAGCAGTTGTCTTTGGTGTATGGCATTGTCTGTTAAGCAGTTGTCTTTGGTGCATGGCTTTGTCTGTTAAGCAGTTGTCTTTGGTGTATGGCATTGTCTGTTAAGCAGTTGTCTTTGGTGTATGGCATTGTCTGTTAAGCAGTTGTCTTTTGTGTATGTCATTGTCTGTTAAGCAGTTGTCTTTGGTGTATGGCATTGCCTGTTAAGCAGTTGTCTTTAGTGTATGGCATTGTCTTAAGCAGTTGTCTTTGGTGTATGGCGTTGCCTGTTAAGCAGTTGACTTTGGTGTCTGGCGTTGCCTGTTAAGCAGTTGTCTTTAGTGTATGGCATTGTCTCTTAAGCAGTTGTCTTTGGTATATGGCATTGCATGTTAAGCAGTTGTCTTTGGTGTATGGCATTGTCTGTTAAGAAGTTGTCTTTGGTATATGGCATTGCCTGTTAAGCAGTTGTCTTTGGTGTATGGCATTGTCTGTTAAGCAGTTGTCTTTGGTATATGGCATTGCCTGTTAAGCAGTTGTCTTTGGTGTATGGCAGTGTCTGTTAATCAGTTGTCTTTGGTGTATGGCATTGTCTCTTAAGCAGTTGTCTTTGGTATATGGCATTGCCTGTTAAGCAGTTGTCTTTGGTGTATGGCATTGTCTGTTAAGCAGTTGTCTTTGGTGTATGGCATTGCCTGTTAAGCAGTTGTCTTTAGTGTATGGCATTGCCTGTTAAGCAGTTGTCTTTAGTGTATGGCATTGCCTGTTAAGCAGTTGTCTTTAGTGTATGGCATTGCCTGTTAAGCAGTTGTCTTTAGTGTATGGCACTGTCTGTTAAGCAGTTGTCTTTGGTGTACGGCATTGTCTGTTAAGCAGTTGTCTTTGATGTATGGCATTGTCTGTTAAGCATTTATCTTTGGTGTATGGCATTGCCTGTTAAGGAGTTGTCTTTGGTGTATGGCATTGTCTGTTAAGCAGTTGTCTTTGGTGTATGGCACTGTCTGTTAAGCAGTTGTCTTTGGTGTATGGCATTGCCTGTTAAGCAGTTGTCTTTGGTGTATGGCATTGTCTGTTGAGCAGTTGTCTTTGGTGTATGGCATTGTCTGTTAAGCAGTTGTCTTTGTTGTATGGCATTGTCTGTTAAGCATTTATCTTTGGTGTATGGCATTGCCTGTTAAGCAGTTGTCTTTGGTGTATGGCATTGCCTGTTAAGCAGTTGTCTTTGGTGTATGGCATTGTCTGTTAAGCAGTTGTCTTTGGTGTATGGCAGTGTCTGTTAAGCAGTTGTCTTTGGTGTATGGCATCGTCTGTTAAGCAGTTGTCTTTGTTGTATGGCATTGCATGTTAAGCAGTTGTCTTCGGTGTATGGCATTGCCTGTTAAGCAGTTGTCTTTAGTGTATGGCATTGCCTGTTAAGCAGTTGTCTTTAGTGTATGGCATTGCCTGTTAAGCAGTTGTCTTTAGTGTATGGCATTGCCTGTTAAGCAGTTGTCTTTAGTGTATGGCATTGTCTGTTAAGCAGTTGTCTTCGGTGTATGGCATTGCCTGTTAAGCAGTTGTCTTCGGTGTATGGCATTGCCTGTTAAGCAGTTGTCTTTAGTGTATGGCATTGCCTGTTAAGCAGTTGTCTTTGGTGTATGGCATTGCCTGTTAAGCAGTTGTCTTCGGTGTATGGCATTGCCTGTTAAGCAGTTGTCTTCGGTGTATGGCATTGTCTGTTAAGCAGTTGTCTTTGGTGTATGGCATTGCATGTTAAGCAGTTGTCTTCGGTGTATGGCATTGCCTGTTAAGCAGTTGTCTTTAGTGTATGGCATTGCCTGTTAAGCAGTTGTCTTTAGTGTATGGCATTGCCTGTTAAGCAGTTGTCTTTAGTGTATGGCATTGCCTGTTAAGCAGTTGTCTTTAGTGTATGGCATTGCCTGTTAAGCAGTTGTCTTTAGTGTATGGCAGGGTCTGTTAAGCAGTTGTCTTTGGTGTATGGCATTGTCTGTTAAGCAGTTGTCTTTGGTGTATGGCATTGCCTGTTAAGCAGTTGTCTTTGGTGTATGGCATTGCCTGTTAAGCAGTTGTCTTTGGTGTATGGCATTGTCTGTTAAGCAGTTGTCTTTGGTGTATGGCAGTGTCTGTTAAGCAGTTGTCTTTGGTGTATGGCATTGTCTCTTAAGCAGTTGTCTTTGGTGTATGGCAGTGTCTGTTAAGCAGTTGTCTTTGGTGTATGGCAGTGTCTGTTAAGCAGTTGTCTTTGGTGTATGGCATTGTCTCTTAAGCAGTTGTCTTTGGTGTATGGCATTGCCTGTTAAGCAGTTGTCTTTGGTGTATGGCATTGCCTGTTAAGCAGTTGTCTTTAGTGTATGGCATTGTCTCTTAAGCAGTTGTCTTTGGTATATGGCATTGCATGTTAAGCAGTTGTCTTTGGTGTATGGCATTGTCTGTTAAGAAGTTGTCTTTGGTATATGGCATTGCCTGTTAAGCAGTTGTCTTTGGTGTATGGCATTGTCTGTTAAGCAGTTGTCTTTGGTATATGGCATTGCCTGTTAAGCAGTTGTCTTTGGTGTATGGCATTGTCTGTTAAGCAGTTGTCTTTGGTGTATGGCATTGTCTGTTAAGCAGTTGTCTTCGGTGTATGGCATTGCCTGTTAAGCAGTTGTCTTTAGTGTATGGCATTGCCTGTTAAGCAGTTGTCTTTAGTGTATGGCATTGCCTGTTAAGCAGTTGTCTTTAGTGTATGGCATTGCCTGTTAAGCAGTTGTCTTTAGTGTATGGCATTGCCTGTTAAGCAGTTGTCTTTAGTCTATGGCACTGTCTGTTAAGCAGTTGTCTTTGGTTTACGGCATTGTCTGTTAAGCAGTTGTCTTTGATGTATGGCATTGTCTGTTAAGCATTTATCTTTGGTGTATGGCATTGCCTGTTAAGCAGTTGTCTTTGGTGTATGGCATTGTCTGTTAAGCAGTTGTCTTTGGTGTATGGCACTGTCTGTTAAGCAGTTGTCTTTGGTGTATGGCATTGCCTGTTAAGCAGTTGTCTTTGGTGTATGGCATTGTCTGTTGAGCAGTTGTCTTTGGTGTATGGCATTGTCTGTTAAGCAGTTGTCTTTGGTGTATGGCATTGTCTGTTAAGCATTTATCTTTGGTGTATGGCATTGCCTGTTAAGCAGTTGTCTTTGGTGTATGGCATTGTCTGTTAAGCAGTTGTCTTTGGTGTATGGCATTGCCTGTTAAGCAGTTGTCTTTGGTGTATGGCATTGTCTGTTAAGCAGTTGTCTTTGGTGTATGGCATTGTCTGTTAAGCAGTTGTCTTTGGTGTATGGCATTGTCTGTTAAGCAGTTGTCTTTGGTGTATGGCATTGTCTGTTAAGCAGTTATCTTTGGTGTATGGCATTGCCTGTTAAGCAGTTGTCTTTGGTGTATGGCATTGCCTGTTAAGCAGTTGTCTTTGGTGTATGGCATTGTCTGTTAAGCAGTTGTCTTTGGTGTATGGCATTGTCTGTTAAGCAGTTGTCTTTGTTGTATGGCATTGCATGTTAAGCAGTTGTCTTCGGTGTATGGCATTGCCTGTTAAGCAGTTGTCTTTAGTGTATGGCATTGCCTGTTAAGCAGTTGTCTTTAGTGTATGGCATTGCCTGTTAAGCAGTTGTCTTTAGTGTATGGCATTGCCTGTTAAGCAGTTGTCTTTATTGTATGGCATTGCCTGTTAAGCAGTTGTCTTCGGTGTATGGCATTGCCTGCTAAGCAGTTGTCTTCGGTGTATGGCATTGTCTGTTAAGCAGTTGTCTTTGGTGTATGGCATTGCATGTTAAGCAGTTGTCTTCGGTGTATGGCATTGCCTGTTAAGCAGTTGTCTTTAGTGTATGGCATTGCCTGTTAAGCAGTTGTTTTTAGTGTATGGCATTGCCTGTTAAGCAGTTGTCTTTAGTGTATGGCATTGCCTGTTAAGCAGTTGTCTTTAGTGTATGGCATTGCCTGTTAAGCAGTTGTCTTTAGTGTATGGCAGGGTCTGTTAAGCAGTTGTCTTTGGTGTATGGCATTGTCTGTTAAGCAGTTGTCTTTGGTGTATGGCATTGCCTGTTAAGCAGTTGTCTTTGGTGTATGGCATTGCCTGTTAAGCAGTTGTCTTTGGTGTATGGCATTGCCTGTTAAGCAGTTGTCTTTGGTGTATGGCATTGCCTGTTAAGCAGTTGTCTTTAGTTTTTGGCATTGTCTGCTAAGCAGTTGTCTTTAGTTTATGGCGTTGCCTGATAAGCAGTTGTCTTTGGTGTATGGCATTGCCTGTTAAGCAGTTGTCTTTAGTTTATGGCATTGTCTGTTAAGCAGTTGTCTTTGGTGTATGGCAGGGTCTGTTAAGCAGTTGTCTATAGTGTATGGCATTGCCTGTTAAGCAGTTGTCTTTGGTGTATGGCAGT
Organism: Phyllobates terribilis; assembly: GCF_046119375.1. Taxonomy (NCBI): domain Eukaryota; kingdom Metazoa; phylum Chordata; class Amphibia; order Anura; family Dendrobatidae; genus Phyllobates; species Phyllobates terribilis. Next base: position 471,401 of record NW_027363283.1, read on the forward strand.
GTCTGTTAAGCAGTTGTCTTTGGTGTATGGCATTGTCTGTTAAGCAGTTGTCTTTGGTGTATGGCATTGTCTGTTAAGCAGTTGTCTTTAGTTTTTGGCATTGTCTGCTAAGCAGTTGTCTTTGGTGTATGGCATTGCCTGATAAGCAGTTGTCTTTGGTGTATGGCATTGCCTGTTAAGCAGTTGTCTTTAGTTTATGGCATTGTCTGTTAAGCAGTTGTCTTTGGTGTATGGCATTGCCTGTTAAGCAGTTGTCTTTGGTGTATGTCATTGTCTGCTAAGCAGTTGTCTTTAGTTTATGGCGTTGTCTGTTAAGCAGTTGTCTTTGGTGTATGGCATTGTCTGTTAAGCAGTTGTCTTTGGTGTATGGCATTGTCTGTTAAGCAGTTGCCTTTGGTGTATGGCATTGTCTGTTAAGCAGTTGTCTATAGTGTATGGCATTGCCTGTTAAGCAGTTGTCTTTGGTGTATGGCATTGTCTGTTAAGCAGTTGTCTTTGGTGTATGGCATTGTCTGTTAAGCAGTTGTCTTTGGTGTATGGCATTGCCTGTTAAGCAGTTGTCTTTAGTTTTTGGCATTGTCTGCTAAGAAGTTGTCTTTAGTTTATGGCGTTGCCTGTTAAGCAGTTGTCTTTGGTGTATGGCATTGCCTGTTAAACAGTTGTCTTTGGTGTATGGCATTGTCTGTTAAGCAGTTGTCTTTGGTGTATGGCATTGCCTGTTAAGCAGTTGTCTTTGGTGTATGGCATTGTCTGTTAAACAGTTGTATTTGGTGTATGGCATTGTCTGTTAAGCAGTTGTCTTTGGTGTATGGCATTGTCTGTTAAGCAGTTGTCTTTGGTGTATGGCAGTGTCTGTTAAGCAGTTGTCTTTGGTGTATGGCATTGCCTGTTAAGCAGTTGTCTTTGGTGTATGGCATTGCCTGTTAAGCAGTTGTCTTTGGTGTATGGCATTGCCTGTTAAACAGTTGTCTTTGGTGTATGGCATTGTCTGTTAAGCAGTTGTCTTTGGTGTATGGCATTGCCTGTTAAGCAGTTGTCTTTGGTGTATGGCATTGTCTGTTAAACAGTTGTATTTGGTGTATGGCATTGTCTGTTAAGCAGTTGTCTTTGGTGTATGTCATTGTCTGTTAAGCAGTTGTCTTTGGTGTATGGCAGTGTCTGTTAAGCAGTTGTCTTTGGTGTATGGCATTGCCTGTTAAGCAGTTGTCTTTGGTGTATGGCATTGCCTGTTAAGCAGTTGTCTTTGGTGTATGGCATTGTCTGTTAAGCAGTTGTCTTTGGTGTATGGCATTGTCTGTTAAGCAGTTGTCTTTGGTGTATGGCATTGCATGTTAAGCAGTTGTCTTCGGTGTATGGCATTGTCTGTTAAGCAGTTGTCTTTGGTGTATGGCATTGTCTGTTAAGCAGTTGTCTTTGGTGTATGACATTGTCTGTTAAGCAGTTATCTTTGGTGTATGGCATTGCCTGTTAAGCAGTTGTCTTTGGTGTATGGCATTGTCTGTTAAGCAGTTGTCTTTGGTGTATGGCGTTGCCTCTTAAGCAGTTGTCTTTGGTGTATGGCATTGTCTGTTAAGCAGTTATCTTTAGTGTATGGCATTGTCTGTTAAGCAGTTGTCTTTGGTGTATGGCATTGCCTGTTAAGCAGTTGTCTTTGGTGTATGGCATTGTCTGTTAAGCAGTTGTCTTTGGTGTATGGCATTGTCTGTTAAGCAGTTGTCTTTGGTGTATGGCATTGTCTGTTAAGCAGTTGTCTTTGGTGTATGGCATTGTCTGTTAAGCAGTTATCTTTGGTGTATGGCATTGCCTGTTAAGCAGTTGTCTTTGGTGTATGGCATTGCCTGTTAAGCAGTTGTCTTTGGTGTATGGCATTGTCTGTTAAGCAGTTGTCTTTGGTGTATGGCATCGTCTGTTAAGCAGTTGTCTTTGTTGTATGGCATTGCATGTTAAGCAGTTGTCTTCGGTGTATGGCATTGCCTGTTAAGCAGTTGTCTTTAGTGTATGGCATTGCCTGTTAAGCAGTTGTCTTTAGTGTATGGCATTGCCTGTTAAGCAGTTGTCTTTAGTGTATGGCATTGCCTGTTAAGCAGTTGTCTTTAGTGTATGGCATTGCCTGTTAAGCAGTTGTCTTTAGTGTATGGCATTGTCTGTTAAGCAGTTGTCTTCGGTGTATGGCATTGCCTGTTAAGCAGTTGTCTTCGGTGTATGGCATTGCCTGTTAAGCAGTTGTCTTTAGTGTATGGCATTGCCTGTTAAGCAGTTGTCTTTGGTGTATGGCATTGCCTGTTAAGCAGTTGTCTTCGGTGTATGGCATTGCCTGTTAAGCAGTTGTCTTCGGTGTATGGCATTGTCTGTTAAGCAGTTGTCTTTGGTGTATGGCATTGCATGTTAAGCAGTTGTCTTCGGTGTATGGCATTGCCTGTTAAGCAGTTGTCTTTAGTGTATGGCATTGCCTGTTAAGCAGTTGTCTTTAGTGTATGGCATTGCCTGTTAAGCAGTTGTCTTTAGTGTATGGCATTGCCTGTTAAGCAGTTGTCTTTAGTGTATGGCATTGCCTGTTAAGCAGTTGTCTTTAGTGTATGGCAGGGTCTGTTAAGCAGTTGTCTTTGGTGTATGGCATTGTCTGTTAAGCAGTTGTCTTTGGTGTATGGCATTGCCTGTTAAGCAGTTGTCTTTGGTGTATGGCATTGCCTGTTAAGCAGTTGTCTTTGGTGTATGGCATTGTCTGTTAAGCAGTTGTCTTTGGTGTATGGCAGTGTCTGTTAAGCAGTTGTCTTTGGTGTATGGCATTGTCTCTTAAGCAGTTGTCTTTGGTGTATGGCAGTGTCTGTTAAGCAGTTGTCTTTGGTGTATGGCAGTGTCTGTTAAGCAGTTGTCTTTGGTGTATGGCATTGTCTCTTAAGCAGTTGTCTTTGGTGTATGGCATTGCCTGTTAAGCAGTTGTCTTTGGTGAATGGCATTGCCTGTTAAGCAGTTGTCTTTAGTGTATGGCATTGTCTCTTAAGCAGTTGTCTTTGGTATATGGCATTGCATGTTAAGCAGTTGTCTTTGGTGTATGGCATTGTCTGTTAAGAAGTTGTCTTTGGTATATGGCATTGCCTGTTAAGCAGTTGTCTTTGGTGTATGGCATTGTCTGTTAAGCAGTTGTCTTTGGTATATGGCATTGCCTGTTAAGCAGTTGTCTTTGGTGTATGGCATTGTCTGTTAAGCAGTTGTCTTTGGTGTATGGCATTGTCTGTTAAGCAGTTGTCTTCGGTGTATGGCATTGCCTGTTAAGCAGTTGTCTTTAGTGTATGGCATTGCCTGTTAAGCAGTTGTCTTTAGTGTATGGCATTGCCTGTTAAGCAGTTGTCTTTAGTGTATGGCATTGCCTGTTAAGCAGTTGTCTTTAGTGTATGGCATTGCCTGTTAAGCAGTTGTCTTTAGTCTATGGCACTGTCTGTTAAGCAGTTGTCTTTGGTTTACGGCATTGTCTGTTAAGCAGTTGTCTTTGATGTATGGCATTGTCTGTTAAGCATTTATCTTTGGTGTATGGCATTGCCTGTTAAGCAGTTGTCTTTGGTGTATGGCATTGTCTGTTAAGCAGTTGTCTTTGGTGTATGGCACTGTCTGTTAAGCAGTTGTCTTTGGTGTATGGCATTGCCTGTTAAGCAGTTGTCTTTGGTGTATGGCATTGTCTGTTGAGCAGTTGTCTTTGGTGTATGGCATTGTCTGTTAAGCAGTTGTCTTTGGTGTATGGCATTGTCTGTTAAGCATTTATCTCTGGTGTATGGCATTGCCTGTTAAGCAGTTGTCTTTGGTGTATGGCATTGTCTGTTAAGCAGTTGTCTTTGGTGTATGGCATTGCCTGTTAAGCAGTTGTCTTTGGTGTATGGCATTGTCTGTTAAGCAGTTGTCTTTGGTGTATGGCATTGTCTGTTAAGCAGTTGTCTTTGGTGTATGGCATTGTCTGTTAAGCAGTTGTCTTTGGTGTATGGCATTGTCTGTTAAGCAGTTATCTTTGGTGTATGGCATTGCCTGTTAAGCAGTTGTCTTTGGTGTATGGCATTGCCTGTTAAGCAGTTGTCTTTGGTGTATGGCATTGTCTGTTAAGCAGTTGTCTTTGGTGTATGGCATTGTCTGTTAAGCAGTTGTCTTTGTTGTATGGCATTGCATGTTAAGCAGTTGTCTTCGGTGTATGGCATTGCCTGTTAAGCAGTTGTCTTTAGTGTATGGCATTGCCTGTTAAGCAGTTGTCTTTAGTGTATGGCATTGCCTGTTAAGCAGTTGTCTTTAGTGTATGGCATTGCCTGTTAAGCAGTTGTCTTTATTGTATGGCATTGCCTGTTAAGCAGTTGTCTTCGGTGTATGGCATTGCCTGCTAAGCAGTTGTCTTCGGTGTATGGCATTGTCTGTTAAGCAGTTGTCTTTGGTGTATGGCATTGCATGTTAAGCAGTTGTCTTCGGTGTATGGCATTGCCTGTTAAGCAGTTGTCTTTAGTGTATGGCATTGCCTGTTAAGCAGTTGTTTTTAGTGTATGGCATTGCCTGTTAAGCAGTTGTCTTTAGTGTATGGCATTGCCTGTTAAGCAGTTGTCTTTAGTGTATGGCATTGCCTGTTAAGCAGTTGTCTTTAGTGTATGGCAGGGTCTGTTAAGCAGTTGTCTTTGGTGTATGGCATTGTCTGTTAAGCAGTTGTCTTTGGTGTATGGCATTGCCTGTTAAGCAGTTGTCTTTGGTGTATGGCATTGCCTGTTAAGCAGTTGTCTTTGGTGTATGGCATTGCCTGTTAAGCAGTTGTCTTTGGTGTATGGCATTGCCTGTTAAGCAGTTGTCTTTAGTTTTTGGCATTGTCTGCTAAGCAGTTGTCTTTAGTTTATGGCGTTGCCTGATAAGCAGTTGTCTTTGGTGTATGGCATTGCCTGTTAAGCAGTTGTCTTTAGTTTATGGCATTGTCTGTTAAGCAGTTGTCTTTGGTGTATGGCAGGGTCTGTTAAGCAGTTGTCTATAGTGTATGGCATTGCCTGTTAAGCAGTTGTCTTTGGTGTATGGCAGTGTCTGTTAAGCAGTTGTCTTTGGTGTATGGCATTGTCTGTTAAGCAGTTGTCTTTGGTGTATGGCATTGTCTGTTAAGCAGTTGTCTTTAGTTTTTGGTATTGTCTGCTAAGCAGTTGTCTTTAGATTATGGCGTTGCCTGATAAGCAGTTGTCTTTGGTGTATGGCATTGCCTGTTAAGCAGTTGTCTTTAGTTTATGGCATTGTCTGTTAAGCAGTTGTCTTTGGTGTATGGCATTGCCTGTTAAGCAGTTGTCTTTGGTGTATGTCATTGTCTGCTAAGCAGTTGTCTTTAGTTTATGGCGTTGTCTGTTAAGCAGTTGTCTTTGGTGTATGGCATTGTCTGTTAAGCAGTTGTCTTTGGTGTATGGCATTGTCTGTTAAGCAGTTGCCTTTGGTGTATGGCATTGTCTGTTAAGCAGTTGTCTATAGTGTATGGCATTGCCTGTTAAGCAGTTGTCTTTAGTGTATGGCATTGCCTGTTAAGCAGTTGTCTTTAGTGTATGGCATTGCCTGTTAAGCAGTTGTCTTTATTGTATGGCATTGCCTGTTAAGCAGTTGTCTTCGGTGTATGGCATTGCCTGCTAAGCAGTTGTCTTCGGTGTATGGCATTGTCTGTTAAGCAGTTGTCTTTGGTGTATGGCATTGCATGTTAAGCAGTTGTCTTCGGTGTATGGCATTGCCTGTTAAGCAGTTGTCTTTAGTGTATGGCATTGCCTGTTAAGCAGTTGTTTTTAGTGTATGGCATTGCCTGTTAAGCAGTTGTCTTTAGTGTATGGCATTGCCTGTTAAGCAGTTGTCTTTAGTGTATGGCATTGCCTGTTAAGCAGTTGTCTTTAGTGTATGGCAGGGTCTGTTAAGCAGTTGTCTTTGGTGTATGGCATTGTCTGTTAAGCAGTTGTCTTTGGTGTATGGCATTGCCTGTTAAGCAGTTGTCTTTGGTGTATGGCATTGCCTGTTAAGCAGTTGTCTTTGGTGTATGGCATTGCCTGTTAAGCAGTTGTCTTTGGTGTATGGCATTGCCTGTTAAGCAGTTGTCTTTAGTTTTTGGCATTGTCTGCTAAGCAGTTGTCTTTAGTTTATGGCGTTGCCTGATAAGCAGTTGTCTTTGGTGTATGGCATTGCCTGTTAAGCAGTTGTCTTTAGTTTATGGCATTGTCTGTTAAGCAGTTGTCTTTGGTGTATGGCAGGGTCTGTTAAGCAGTTGTCTATAGTGTATGGCATTGCCTGTTAAGCAGTTGTCTTTGGTGTATGGCAGTGTCTGTTAAGCAGTTGTCTTTGGTGTATGGCATTGTCTGTTAAGCAGTTGTCTTTGGTGTATGGCATTGTCTGTTAAGCAGTTGTCTTTAGTTTTTGGTATTGTCTGCTAAGCAGTTGTCTTTAGATTATGGCGTTGCCTGATAAGCAGTTGTCTTTGGTGTATGGCATTGCCTGTTAAGCAGTTGTCTTTAGTTTATGGCATTGTCTGTTAAGCAGTTGTCTTTGGTGTATGGCATTGCCTGTTAAGCAGTTGTCTTTGGTGTATGTCATTGTCTGCTAAGCAGTTGTCTTTAGTTTATGGCGTTGTCTGTTAAGCAGTTGTCTTTGGTGTATGGCATTGTCTGTTAAGCAGTTGTCTTTGGTGTATGGCATTGTCTGTTAAGCAGTTGCCTTTGGTGTATGGCATTGTCTGTTAAGCAGTTGTCTATAGTGTATGGCATTGCCTGTTAAGCAGTTGTCTTTGGTGTATGGCATTGTCTGTTAAGCAGTTGTCTTTGGTGTATGGCATTGTCTGTTAAGTAGTTGTCTTTGGTGTATGGCATTGCCTGTTAAGCAGTTGTCTTTAGTTTTTGGCATTGTCTGCTAAGAAGTTGTCTTTAGTTTATGGCGTTGCCTGTTAAGCAGTTGTCTTTGGTGTATGGCATTGCCTGTTAAACAGTTGTCTTTGGTGTATGGCATTGTCTGTTAAGCAGTTGTCTTTGGTGTATGGCATTGCCTGTTAAGCAGTTGTCTTTGGTGTATGGCATTGTCTGTTAAACAGTTGTATTTGGTGTATGGCATTGTCTGTTAAGCAGTTGTCTTTGGTGTATGGCATTGCCTGTTAAGCAGTTGTCTTTGGTGTATGGCAGTGTCTGTTAAGCAGTTGTCTTTGGTGTATGGCATTGCCTGTTAAGCAGTTGTCTTTGGTGTATGGCATTGCCTGTTAAGCAGTTGTCTTTGGTGTATGGCATTGTCTGTTAAGCAGTTGTCTTTGGTGTATGGCATTGTCTGTTAAGCAGTTGTCTTTGGTGTATGGCATTGCATGTTAAGCAGTTGTCTTCGGTGTATGGCATTGTCTGTTAAGCAGTTGTCTTTGGTGTATGGCATTGTCTGTTAAGCAGTTGTCTTTGGTGTATGACATTGTCTGTTAAGCAGTTATCTTTGGTGTATGGCATTGCCTGTTAAGCAGTTGTCTTTGGTGTATGGCATTGTCTGTTAAGCAGTTGTCTTTGGTGTATGGCGTTGCCTCTTAAGCAGTTGTCTTTGGTGTATGGCATTGTCTGTTAAGCAGTTATCTTTGGTGTATGGCATTGTCTGTTAAGCAGTTGTCTTTGGTGTATGGCATTGCCTGTTAAGCAGTTGTCTTTGGTGTATGGCATTGTCGGTTAAGCAGTTGTCTTTGGTGTATGGCATTGTCTGTTAAGCAGTTGTCTTTGGTGTATGGCATTGTCTGTTAAGCAGTTGTCTTTAGTGTATGGCATTGTCTGTTAAGCAGTTATCTTTGGTGTATGGCATTGCCTGTTAAACAGTTGTCTTTGGTGTATGGCATTGCCTGTTAAGCAGTTGTCTTTGGTGTATGGCATTGTCTGTTAAACAGTTGTCTTTGGTGTATGGCATCGTCTGTTAAGCAGTTGTCTTTGTTGTATGGCATTGCATGTTAAGCAGTTGTCTTCGGTGTATGGCATTGCCTGTTAAGCAGTTGTCTTTAGTGTATGGCATTGCCTGTTAAGCAGTTGTCTTTAGTGTATGGCATTGCCTGTTAAGCAGTTGTCTTTAGTGTATGGCATTGCCTGTTAAGCAGTTGTCTTTAGTGTATGGCATTGCCTGTTAAGCAGTTGTCTTCGGTGTATGGCATTGCCTGTTAAGCAGTTGTCTTCGGTGTATGGCATTGTCTGTTAAGCAGTTGTCTTTGGTGTATGGCATTGCATGTTAAGCAGTTGTCTTCGGTGTATGGCATTGCCTGTTAAGCAGTTGTCTTTAGTGTATGGCATTGCCTGTTAAGCAGTTGTCTTTAGTGTATGGCATTGCCTGTTAAGCAGTTGTCTTTAGTGTATGGCATTGCCTGTTAAGCAGTTGTCTTTAGTGTATGGCATTGCCTGTTAAGCAGTTGTCTTTAGTGTATGGCAGGGTCTGTTAAGCAGTTGTCTTTGGTGTATGGCATTGTCTGTTAAGCAGTTGTCTTTGGTGTATGGCATTGCCTGTTAAGCAGTTGTCTTTGGTGTATGGCATTGCCTGTTAAGCAGTTGTCTTTGGTGTATGGCATTGTCTGTTAAGCAGTTGTCTTTGGTGTATGGCAGTGTCTGTTAAGCAGTTGTCTTTGGTGTATGGCATTGTCTCTTAAGCAGTTGTCTTTGGTGTATGGCAGTGTCTGTTAAGCAGTTGTCTTTGGTGTATGGCAGTGTCTGTTAAGCAGTTGTCTTTGGTTTATGGCGTTGCCTGATAAGCAGTTGTCTTTGGTGTATGGCATTGCCTGTTAAGCAGTTGTCTTTAGTTTATGGCATTGTCTGTTAAGCAGTTGTCTTTGGTGTATGGCATTACTTGTTAAGCAGTTGTCTTTGGTGTATGGCATTGCCTGTTAAGCAGTTGTCTTTGGTGTATGTCATTGTCTGCTAAGCAGTTGTCTTTAGTTTATGGCGTTGTCTGTTAAGCAGTTGTCTTTGGTGTATGGCGTTGTCTGTTAAGCAGTTGTCTTTGGTGTATGGCATTGTCTGTTAAGCAGTTGCCTTTGGTGTATGGCATTGTCTGTTAAGCAGTTGTCTTTGGTGTATGGCATTGTCTGTTAAGCAGTTGTCTTTGGTGTATGGCATTGTCTGTTAAGCAGGTGTCTTTGGTGTATGGCATTGCCTGTTAAGCAGTTGTCTTTGGTGTATGGCATTGTCTGTTAAGCAGTTGTATTTGGTGCATGGCATTGTCTGTTAAGCAGTTGCCTTTGGTGTATGGCATTGTCTGTTAAGCAGTTGTCTATAGTGTATGGCATTGCCTGTTAAGCAGTTGTCTTTGGTGTATGGCATTGCCTGTTAAGCAGTTGTCTTTGGTGTATGGCATTGTCTGTTAAGCAGTTGTCTTTGGTGTATGGCATTGTCTGTTAAGCAGTTGTCTTTAGTTTTTGGCATTGTCTGCTAAGCAGTTGTCTTTAGTTTATGGCTTTGCCTGTTAAGCAGTTGTCTTTGGTGTATGGCATTGCCTGTTAAACAGTTGTCTTTGGTGTATGGCATTGTCTGTTAAGCAGTTGTCTTTGGTGTATGGCATTGCCTGTTAAGCAGTTGTCTTTGGTGTATGGCATTGTCTGTTAAACAGTTGTATTTGGTGTATGGCATTGTCTGTTAAGCAGTTGTCTTTGGTGTATGGCATTGCCTGTTAAGCAGTTGTCTTTGGTGTATGGCAGTGTCTGTTAAGCAGTTGTCTTTGGTGTATGGCATTGCCTGTTAAGCAGTTGTCTTTGGTGTATGGCATTGACTGTTAAGCAGTTGTCTTTGGTGTATGGCATTGTCTGTTAAGCAGTTGTCTTTGGTGTATGGCATTGTCTGTTAAGCAGTTGTCTTTGGTGTATGGCATTGCATGTTAAGCAGTTGTCTTCGGTGTATGGCATTGTCTGTTAAGCAGTTGTCTTTGGTGTATGGCATTGTCTGTTAAGCAGTTGTCTTTGGTGTATGACATTGTCTGTTAAGCAGTTATCTTTGGTGTATGGCATTGCCTGTTAAGCAGTTGTCTTTGGTGTATGGCATTGCCTGTTAAGCAGTTGTCTTTGGTGTATGGCATTGTCTGTTAAGCAGTTGTCTTTGGTGTATGGCATTGTCTGTTAAGCAGTTGTCTTTGGTGTATGGCATTGCATGTTAAGCAGTTGTCTTCGGTGTATGGCATTGCCTGTTAAGCAGTTGTCTTTAGTGTATGGCATTGCCTGTTAAGCAGTTGTCTTTAGTGTATGGCATTGCCTGTTAAGCAGTTGTCTTTAGTGTATGGCATTGCCTGTTAAGCAGTTGTCTTTAGTGTATGGCATTGCCTGTTAAGCAGTTGTCTTTAGTGTATGGCATTGCCTGTTAAGCAGTTGTCTTTAGTGTATGGCATTGTCTGTTAAGCAGTTGTCTTCGGTGTATGGCATTGCCTGTTAAGCAGTTGTCTTCGGTGTATGGCATTGTCTGTTAAGCAGTTGTCTTTGGTGTATGGCATTGCATGTTAAGCAGTTGTCTTCGGTGTATGGCATTGCCTGTTAAGCAGTTGTCTTTGGTGTATGGCATTGTCTGTTAAGCAGTTGTCTTTGGTGTATGGGATTGTCTGTTAAGCAGTTGTCTTTAGTTTTTGGCATTGTCTGCTAAGCAGTTGTCTTTAGTTTATGGCGTTGCCTGTTAAGCAGTTGTCTTTGGTGTATGGCATTGCCTGTTAAGCAGTTGTCTTTGGTGTATGGCATTGTCTGTTAAGCAGTTGTCTTTGGTGTATGGCATTGCCTGTTAAGCAGTTGTCTTTGGTGTATGGCATTGCCTGTTAAGCAGTTGTCTTTGGTGTATGGCATTGCCTCTTAAGCTGTTGTCTTTGGTGTATGGCATTGTCTGTTAAGCAGTTGTCTTTGGTGTATGGCATTGCCTGTTAAGCAGTTGTCTTTGGTGTATGGCAGTGTCTGTTAAGCAGTTGTCTTTGGTGTATGGCATTGCCTGTTAAGCAGATGTCTTTGGTGTATGGCATTGCCTGTTAAGCAGTTGTCTTTGGTGTATGGCATTGTCTGTTAAGCAGTTGTCTTTGGTGTATGGCATTGTCTGTTAAGCAGTTGTCTTTGGTGTATGGCATTGCATGTTATGCAGTTGTCTTCGGTGTATGGCATTGTCTGTTAAGCAGTTGTCTTTGGTGTATGGCATTGTCTGTTAAGCAGTTGTCTTTGGTGTATGGCATTGTCTCTTAAGCAGTTATCTTTGGTGTATGGCATTGCCTGTTAAGCAGTTGTCTTTGGTGTATGGCATTGCCTGTTAAGCAGTTGTCTTTGGTGTATGGCATTGTCTGTTAAGCAGTTGTCTTTGGTGTATGGCATTGTCTGTTAAGCAGTTGTCTTTGGTGTATGGCATTGCATGTTAAGCAGTTGTCTTTGGTGTATGGCATTGTCTGTTAAGCAGTTGTCTTTGGTGTATGGCATTGTCTGTTAAGCAGTTGTCTTTGGTGTATGGCATTGTCTGTTAAGCAGTTGTCTTTGGTGTATGGCATTGCCTGTTAAGCAGTTGTCTTTAGTGTATGGCATTGCCTGTTAAGCAGTTGTCTTTAGTGTATGGCATTGCCTGTTAAGCAGTTGTCTTTATTGTATGGCATTGCCTGTTAAGCAGTTGTCTTTGGTGTATGGCATTGTCTGTTAAGCAGTTGTCTTTGGTGTATGGCATTGTCTGTTAAGCAGTTGTCTTTGGTGTATGGCATTGCCTGTTAAGCAGTTGTCTTTGGTGTATGGCATTGTCTCTTAAGCAGTTGTCTTTGGTGTATGGCAGAGTCTGTTAAGCAGTTGTCTTTGGTGTATGGCATTGCATGTTAAGCAGTTGTCTTTAGTGTATGGCATTGCCTGTTAAGCAGTTGTCTTTAGTGTATGGCATTGCCTGTTAAGCAGTTGTCTTTAGTGTATGGCATTGCCTGTTAAGCAGTTGTCTTTAGTGTATGGCATTGCCTGTTAAGCAGTTGTCTTTGGTGTATGGCATTGTCTGTTAAGCAGTTGTCTTTGGTGAATGGCATTGTCTGTTAAGCAGTTGTCTTTGGTGTATGGCATTGTCTGTTAAGCAGTTGTCTTTGGTGTATGGCATTGTCTCTTAAGCAGTTATCTTTGGTGTATGGCATTGCCTGTTAAGCAGTTGTCTTTGGTGTATGGCATTGCCTGTTAAGCAGTTGTCTTTGGTGTATGGCATTGTCTGTTAAGCAGTTGTCTTTGGTGTATGGCATTGTCTGTTAAGCAGTTGTCTTTGGTGTATGGCATTGCATGTTAAGCAGTTGTCTTTGGTGTATGGCATTGTCTGTTAAGCAGTTGTCTTTGGTGTATGGCATTGTCTGTTAAGCAGTTGTCTTTGGTGTATGGCATTGTCTGTTAAGCAGTTGTCTTTGGTGTATGGCATTGCCTGTTAAGCAGTTGTCTTTAGTGTATGGCATTGCCTGTTAAGCAGTTGTCTTTAGTGTATGGCATTGCCTGTTAAGCAGTTGTCTTTATTGTATGGCATTGCCTGTTAAGCAGTTGTCTTTGGTGTATGGCATTGTCTGTTAAGCAGTTGTCTTTGGTGTATGGCATTGTCTGTTAAGCAGTTGTCTTTGGTGTATGGCATTGCCTGTTAAGCAGTTGTCTTTGGTGTATGGCATTGTCTCTTAAGCAGTTGTCTTTGGTGTATGGCAGAGTCTGTTAAGCAGTTGTCTTTGGTGTATGGCATTGCATGTTAAGCAGTTGTCTTTAGTGTATGGCATTGCCTGTTAAGCAGTTGTCTTTAGTGTATGGCATTGCCTGTTAAGCAGTTGTCTTTAGTGTATGGCATTGCCTGTTAAGCAGTTGTCTTTAGTGTATGGCATTGCCTGTTAAGCAGTTGTCTTTGGTGTATGGCATTGTCTGTTAAGCAGTTGTCTTTGGTGAATGGCATTGTCTGTTAAGCAGTTGTCTTTAGTGTATGGCACTGTCTGTTAAGCAGTTGTCTTCGGTGTATGGCATTGCCTGTTAAGCAGTTGTCTTCGGTGTATGGCATTGTCTGTTAAGCAGTTGTCTTTGGTGTATGGCATTGCCTGTTAAGCAGTTGTCTTTAGTGTATGGCATTGCCTGTTAAGCAGTTGTCTTTAGTGTATGGCATTGCCTGTTAAGCAGTTGTCTTTAGTGTATGGCATTGCCTGTTAAGCATTTGTCTTTAGTGTATGGCACTGTCTGTTAAGCAGTTGTCTTTGGTGTATGGCACTGTCTGTTAAGCAGTTGTCTTTGGTGTATGGCATTGTCTGTTAAGCAGTTGTCTTTGGTTTATGGCATTGCCTGTTAAGCAGTTGTCTTTGGTGTATGGCATTGCCTGTTAAGCAGTTGTCTTTGGTGTATGGCATTGCCTGTTAAGCAGTTGTCTTTGGTGTATGGCATTGTCTGTTAAGCAGTTGTCTTTGGTGTGTGGCATTGTCTGTTAAGCAGTTGTCTTTGGTGTGTGGCATTGCATGTTAAGCAGTTGTCTTCGGTGTATGGCATTGTCTGTTAAGCAGTTGTCTTTGGTGTATGGCATTGTCTGTTAAGCAGTTGTCTTTGGTATATGGCATTGCCTGTTAAGCAGTTGTCTTTGGTGTATGGCATTGCCTGTTAAGCAGTTGTCTTTATTGTATGGCATTGTCTGTTAAGCAGTTGTGTTTGGTGTATGGCATTGCCTGTTAAGCAGTTGTCTTTGGTGTATGTCATTGTCTGTTAAGCAGTTGTCTTTGGTGTATGGCATTGTCTGTTAAGCAGTTGTCTTTGGTGTATGGCATTGCCTGTTAAGCAGTTGTCTTTGGTGTATGGCATTGTCTGTTAAGCAGTTGTCTTTGGTGTATGGCATTGTCTGTTAAGCAGTTGTCTTTGGTGTATGGCATTGCATGTTAAGCAGTTGTCTTTGGTGTATGGCATTGTCTGTTAAGCAGTTGTCTTTGGTGTATGGCATTTTCTGTTAAGCAGTTGTCTTTGGTGTATGGCATTGTCTGTTAAGCAGTTGTCTTTGGTGTATGGCATTGCATGTTAAGCAGTTGTCTTTAGTGTATGGCATTGCCTGTTAAGCAGTTGTCTTTAGTGTATGGCATTGCCTGTTAAGCAGTTGTCTTTAGTGTATGGCATTGTCTGTTAAGCAGTTGTCTTTAGTTTATGGCATTGCCTGTTAAGCAGTTGTCTTTAGTGTATGGCATTGCCTGTTAAGCAGTTGTCTTTGGTGTATGGCATTGTCTGTTAAGCAGTTGTCTTTGGTGTATGGCATTGTCTGTTAAGCAGTTGTCTTTGGTGTATGGCATTGCCTGTTAAGCAGTTGTCTTTGGTGTATGGCATTGTCTGTTAAGCAGATGTCTTTGGTGTATGGCAGTGTCTGTTAAGCAGTTGTCTTTGGTGTATGGCATTGCATGTTAAGCAGTTGTCTTTAGTGTATGGCATTGCCTGTTAAGCAGTTGTCTTTAGTGTATGGCACTGTCTGTTAAGCAGTTGTCTTCGGTGTATGGCATTGCCTGTTAAGCAGTTGTCTTCGGTGTATGGCATTGTCTGTTTAGCAGTTGTCTTTGGTGTATGGCATTGCCTGTTAAGCAGTTGTCTTTAGTGTATGGCATTGCCTGTTAAGCAGTTGTCTTTAGTGTATGGCATTGCCTGTTAAGCAGTTGTCTTTAGTGTATGGCATTGCCTGTTAAGCAGTTGTCTTTAGTGTATGGCATTGCCTGTTAAGCAATTGTCTTTAGTGTATGGCATTGCCTGTTAAGCAGTTGTCTTTAGAGTATGGCACTGTCTGTTAAGCAGTTGTCTTTGGTGTATGGCATTGTCTGTTAAGCAGTTGTCTTTGGTGTATGGCATTGTCTGTTAAGCAGTTGTCTTTGGTGTATGGCATTGTCTGTTAAGCAGTTGTCTTTGGTTTATGGCATTGCCTGTTAAGCAGTTGTCTTTGGTGTATGGCATTGCCTGTTAAGCAGTTGTCTTTGGTGTATGGCATTGCCTGTTAAGCAGTTGTCTTTGGTGTATGGCATTGTCTGTTAAGCAGTTGTCTTTGGTGTATGGCATTGTCTGTTAAGCAGTTGTCTTTGGTGTATGGCATTGCATGTTAAGCAGTTGTCTTCGGTGTATGGCATTGTCTGTTAAGCAGTTGTCTTTGGTGTATAGCATTGTCTGTTAAGCAGTTGTCTTTGGTATATGGCATTGCCTGTTAAGCAGTTGTCTTTGGTGTATGGCATTGCCTGTTAAGCAGTTGTCTTTGGTGTATGGCATTGTCTGTTAAGCAGTTGTCTTTGGTGTATGGCATTGTCTGTTAAGCAGTTGTCTTTGGTGTATGGCATTGCATGTTAAGCAGTTGTCTTTGGTGTATGGCATTGTCAGTTAAGCAGTTGTCTTTGGTGTATGGCATTGTCTGTTAAGCAGTTGTCTTTGGTGTATGGCATTGTCTGTTAAGCAGTTGTCTTTGGTGTATGGCATTGCATGTTAAGCAGTTGTCTTTAGTGTATGGCATTGCCTGTTAAGCAGTTGTCTTTAGTGTATGGCATTGCCTGTTAAGCAGTTGTCTTTAGTGTATGGCATTGTCTGTTAAGCAGTTGTCTTTAGTTTATGGCATTGCCTGTTAAGCAGTTGTCTTTAGTGTATGGCATTGCCTGTTAAGCAGTTGTCTTTGGTGTATGGCATTGTCT
Source organism: Phyllobates terribilis (assembly GCF_046119375.1). NCBI lineage: Eukaryota > Metazoa > Chordata > Amphibia > Anura > Dendrobatidae > Phyllobates > Phyllobates terribilis. The sequence continues at coordinate 486,977 of NW_027363283.1, forward strand.
GTTAAGCAGTTTTCTTTGGTGTATGGCATTGTCTGTTAAGCAGTTGTCTTTGGTGTATGGCATTGCCTGTTAAGCAGTTGTCTTTGGTGTATGGCATTGTCTGTTAAGCAGTTGTCTTTGGTGTATGGCAGTGTCTGTTAAGCAGTTGTCTTTGGTGTATGGCATTGCATGTTAAGCAGTTGTCTTTAGTGTATGGCATTGCCTGTTAAGCAGTTGTCTTTAGTGTATGGCATTGCCTGTTAAGCAGTTGTCTTTAGTGTATGGCATTGCCTGTTAAGCAGTTGTCTTTAGTGTATGGCATTGCCTGTTAAGCAGTTGTCTTTAGTGTATGGCATTGTCTGTTAAGCAGTTGTCTTTGGTGAATGGCATTGCCTGTTAAGCAGTTATCTTTAGTGTATGGCACTGTCTGTTAAGCAGTTGTCTTCGGTGTATGGCATTGCCTGTTAAGCAGTTGTCTTCGGTGTATGGCATTGCCTGTTAAGCAGTTGTCTTCGGTGTATGGCATTGCCTGTTAAGCAGTTGTCTTTGGTGTATGGCATTGTCTGTTAAGCAGTTGTCTTTGGTGTATGGCATTGCATGTTAAGCAGTTGTCTTTGGTGTATGGCAGTGTCTGTTAAGCAGTTGTCTTTGGTGTATGGCATTCTCTGTTAAGCAGTTGTCTTTGGTGTATGGCATTGTCTGTTAAGTAGTTGTCTTTGGTGTATGGCATTGCCTGTTAAGCAGTTGTCTTTAGTTTTTGGCATTGTCTGCTAAGCAGTTGTCTTTAGTTTATGGCGTTGCCTGATAAGCAGTTGTCTTTGGTGTATGGCATTGCCTGTTAAGCAGTTGTCTTTAGTTTATGGCATTGTCTGTTAAGCAGTTGTCTTTGGTGTATGGCATTGCTTGTTAAGCAGTTGTCTTTGGTGTATGGCATTGCCTGTTAAGCAGTTGTCTTTGGTGTATGTCATTGTCTGCTAAGCAGCTGTCTTTAGTTTATGGCGTTGTCTGTTAAGCAGTTTTCTTTGGTGTATGGCGTTGTCTGTTAAGCAGTTGTCTTTGGTGTATGGCGTTGTCTGTTAAGCAGTTGCCTTTGGTGTATGGCATTGTCTGTTAAGCAGTTGTCTTTGGTGTATGGCATTGTCTGTTAAGCAGTTGTCTTTGGTGTATGGCATTGTCTGTTAAGCAGTTGTCTTTGGTGTATGGCATTGCCTGTTAAGCAGTTGTCTTTGGTGTATGTCATTGTCTGCTAAGCAGTTGTCTTTAGTTTATGGCGTTGTCTGTTAAGCAGTTTTCTTTGGTGTATGGCGTTGTCTGTTAAGCAGTTGTCTATGGTGTATGGCATTGTCTGTTAAGCAGTTGCCATTGGTGTATGGCATTGCATGTTAAGCAGTTGTCTTTGGTGTATGGCAGTGTCTGTTAAGCAGTTGTCTTTGGTGTATGGCATTCTCTGTTAAGCAGTTGTCTTTGGTGTATGGCATTGTCTGTTAAGTAGTTGTCTTTGGTGTATGGCATTGCCTGTTAAGCAGTTGTCTTTAGTTTTTGGCATTGTCTGCTAAGCAGTTGTCTTTAGTTTATGGCGTTGCCTGATAAGCAGTTGTCTTTGGTGTATGGCATTGCCTGTTAAGCAGTTGTCTTTAGTTTATGGCATTGTCTGTTAAGCAGTTGTCTTTGGTGTATGGCATTGCTTGTTAAGCAATTGTCTTTGGTGTATGGCATTGCCTGTTAAGCAGTTGTCTTTGGTGTATGTCATTGTCTGCTAAGCAGCTGTCTTTAGTTTATGGCGTTGTCTGTTAAGCAGTTTTCTTTGGTGTATGGCGTTGTCTGTTAAGCAGTTGTCTTTGGTGTATGGCGTTGTCTGTTAAGCAGTTGCCTTTGGTGTATGGCATTGTCTGTTAATCAGTTGTCTTTGGTGTATGGCATTGTCTGTTAAGCAGTTGTCTTTGGTGTATGGCATTGTCTGTTAAGCAGTTGTCTTTGGTGTATGGCATTGCCTGTTAAGCAGTTGTCTTTGGTGTATGTCATTGTCTGCTAAGCAGTTGTCTTTAGTTTATGGCGTTGTCTGTTAAGCAGTTTTCTTTGGTGTATGGCGTTGTCTGTTAACCAGTTGTCTTTGGTGTATGGCATTGTCTGTTAAGCAGTTGCCTTTGGTGTATGGCATTGTCTGTTAAGCAGTTGTCTTTGGTGTATGGCATTGTCTGTTAAGCAGTTGTCTTTGGTGTATGGCATTGTCTGTTAAGCAGTTGTCTTTGGTGTATGGCATTGCCTGTTAAGCAGTTGTCTTTGGTGTATGGCATTGTCTGTTAAGCAGTTGTATTTGGTGCATGGCATTGTCTGTTAAGCAGTTGTCTATAGTGTATGGCATTGCCTGTTAAGCAGTTGTCTTTGGTGTATGGCAGTGTCTGTTAAGCAGTTGTCTTTGGTGTATGGCATTGCCTGTTAAGCCGTTGTCTTTGGTGTACGGCATTGTCTGTTAAGCAGTTGTCTTTGGTGTATGGCATTGTCTGTTAAGCAGTTGTCTTTAGTTTTTGGCATTGTCTGCTAAGCAGTTGTCTTTAGTTTATGGTGTTGCCTGTTAAGCAGTTGTCTTTGGTGTATGGCATTGCCTGTTAAGCAGTTGTCTTTGGTGTATGGCATTGTCTGTTAAGCAGTTGTCTTTGGTGTATGGCATTGCCTGTTAAGCAGTTGTCTTTGGTGTATGGCATTGTCTGTTAAACAGTTGTATTTGGTGTATGGCATTGCCTGTTAAGCAGTTGTCTTTAGTTTTTGGCATTGTCTGCTAAGCAGTTGTCTTTAGTTTATGGCGTTGCCTGTTAAGCAGTTGTCTTTGGTGTATGGCATTGCCTGTTAAGCAGTTGTCTTTGGTGTATGGCATTGTCTGTTAAGCAGTTGTCTTTGGTGTATGGCATTGCCTGTTAAGCAGTTGTCTTTGGTGTATGGCATTGTCTGTTAAGCAGTTGTATTTGGTGTATGGCAATGTCTGTTAAGCAGTTGTCTTTGGTGTATGGCATTGCCTGTTAAGCAGTAATCTTTGGTGTACGGTAGTGTCTGTTAAGCAGTTGTCTTTGGTGCATGACATTGTCTGTTAAGCAGTTGTCTTTGGTGTATGGCATTGTCTGTTAAGCAGTTGTCTTTGGTGTATGGCATTGCCTGTTAAGCAGTTGTCTTTGGTGTATGGCAGTGTCTGTTAAGCAGTTGTCTTTGGTGTATGGCATTGTCTGTTAAGCAGTTGTCTTTGGTGTATGGCATTGTCTGTTAAGCAGTTGTCTTTGGTGTATGGCATTGTCTGTTAAGCAGTTGTCTTTGGTGTATGGCATTGTCTGTTAAGCAGTTGTCTTTGGTGTATGGCATTACCTGTTAAGCAGTAATCTTTGGTGTATGGCATTGTCTGTTAAGCAGTTGTCTTTGGTGTATGGCATTGTCTGTTTAGCAGTTGTCTTTGGTGTATGGCATTGTCTGTTAAGCAGTTGTATTTGGTGCATGGCATTGTCTGTTAAGCAGTTGTCTTTTGTGTATGGCATTGCCTGTTAAGCAGTTGTCTATAGTGTATGGCATTGCCTGTTAAGCAGTTGTCTTTGGTGTATGGCAGTGTCTGTTAAGCAGTTGTCTTGGTGTATGGCATTGCCTGTTAAGCAGTTGTCTTTGGTGTATGGCATTGTCTGTTAAGCAGTTGTCTTTGGTGTATGGCATTGTCTGTTAAGCAGTTGTCTTTGGTGTATGGCATTGTCTGTTAAGCAGTTGTCTTTGGTGTATGGCATTGCCTATTAAGCAGTTGTCTTTAGTTTTTGGCATTGTCTGCTAAGCAGTTGTCTTTAGTTTATGGCGTTGCCTGTTAAGCAGTTGTCTTTGGTGTATGGCATTGCCTGTTAAGCAGTTGTCTTTGGTGTATGGCATTGCCTGTTGAGCAGTTGTCTTCAGTGTATGGCATTGCCTGTTAAGCAGTTGTCTTTAGTGTATGTCATTGCCTGTTAAGCAGTTGTCTTTGGTGTATGGCATTGCCTGTTAAGCAGTTGTCTTTGGTGTATGTCATTGTCTGCTAAGCAGTTGTCTTTAGTTTATGGCGTTGTCTGTTAAGCAGTTGTCTTTGGTGTATGGCGTTGTCTGTTAAGCAGTTGTCTTTGGTGTATGGCATTGTCTGTTAAGCAGTTGTCTTTGGTGTATGGCATTGTCTGTTAAGCAGTTGTCTTTGGTGTATTGCATTGTCTGTTAAGCAGTTGTCTTTGGTGTATGGCATTGCCTGTTAAGCAGTTGTCTTTGGTGTATGGCATTGTCTGTTAAGCAGTTGTCTTTATTGTATGGCATTGTCTGTTAAGCAGTTGTCTTTGGTGTATGGCATTGTCTGTTAAGCAGTTGTCTTTGGTGTATGGCATTGCCTGTTAAGCAGTTGTCTTTGGTGTATGGCATTGCCTGTTAAGCAGTTGTCTTTAGTGTATGGCATTGTCTGTTAAGCAGTTGTCTTTGGTGTATGGCATTGCCTGTTAAGCAGTTGTCTTTGGTGTATGGCATTGTCTGTTAAGCAGTTGTCTTTGGTGTATGGCATTGCCTGTTAAGCAGTTGTCTTTGGTGTATGGCATTGCCTGTTAAGCAGTTGTCTTTGGTGTATGGCATTGTCTGTTAAGCAGTTGTCTTTGGTGTATGGCATTGCCTGTTAAGCAGTTGTCTTTGGTGTATGGCATTGCCTGTTAAGCAGTTGTCTTTAGTTTTTGGCATTGTCTGCTAAGCAGTTGTCTTTAGTTTATGGCGTTGCCTGTTAAGCAGTTGTCTTTGGTGTATGGTATTGCCTGTTAAGCAGTTGTCTTTGGTGTATGGCATTGCCTGTTAAGCAGTTGTCTTTAGTGTATGCCATTGTCTGTTAAGCAGTTTTGTTTGGTGTATGGCATTGTCTGTTAAGCAGTTGTCTTTGGTGTATGGCATTGCCTGTTAAGCAGTTGTCTTTGGTGTATGGCAGTGTCTGTTAAGCAGTTGTCTTTGGTGTATGGCATTGTGTGTTAAGCAGTTGTCTTTGGTGTATGGCATTGTCTGTTAAGCAGTTGTCTTTGGTGTATGGCATTGTCTGTTAAGCAGTTGTATTTGGTGTATGGCATTGTCTGTTAAGCAGTTGTCTTTGGTGTATGGCATTGCCTGTTAAGCAGTAATCTTTGGTGTATGGCAGTGTCTGTTAAGCAGTTGTATTTGGTGCATGGCATTGTCTGTTAAGCAGTTGTCTTTTGTGTATGGCATTGCCTGTTAAGCAGTTGTCTATAGTGTATGGCATTGCCTGTTAAGCAGTTGTCTTTGGTGTATGGCAGTGTCTGTTAAGCAGTTGTCTTTGGTGTATGGCATTGCCTGTTAAGCAGTTGTCTTTGGTGTATGGCATTGTCTGTTAAGCAGTTGTCTTTGGTGTATGGCATTGTCTGTTAAGCAGTTGTCTTTGGTGTATGGCATTGTCTGTTAAGCAGTTGTCTTTGGTGTATGGCATTGCCTATTAAGCAGTTGTCTTTAGTTTATGTCATTGTCTGTTAAGCAGTTGTCTTTGGTGTATGGCATTGCCTGTTAAGCAGTTGTCTTTGGTGTATGGCATTGCCTGTTGAGCAGTTGTCTTCAGTGTATGCCATTGCCTGTTAAGCAGTTGTCTTTAGTGTATGTCATTGCCTGTTAATCAGTTGTCTTTGGTGTATGTCATTGTCTGTTAAGCAGTTGTCTTTGGTGTATGGCATTGCCTGTTAAGCAGTTGTCTTTGGTGTATGGCATTGTCTGTTAAGCAGTTGTCTTTGGTGTATGGCATTGTCTGTTAAGCAGTTGTCTTTAGTTTATGGCGCTGTCTGTTAAGCAGTTGTCTTTGGTGTATGGCATTGTCTGTTAAGCAGTTGTCTTTGGTGTATGGCGTTGTCTGTTAAGCAGTTGTCTTTAGTTTATGGCGTTGTCTGTTAAGCAGTTGTCTTTGGTGTATGGCATTGTCTGTTAAGCAGTTGTCTTTGGTGTATGGCATTGTCTGTTAAGCAGTTGTCTTTAGTTTATGGCGTTGTCTGTTAAGCAGTTGTCTTTAGTTTATGGCGTTGTCTGTTAAGCAGTTGTCTTTGGTGTATGGCGTTGTCTGTTAAGCAGTTGTCTTTGGTGTATGGCATTGTCTGTTAAGCAGTTGTCTTTAGTTTATGGCGTTGTCTGTTAAGCAGTTGTCTTTGGTGTATGGTGTTGTCTGTTAAGCAGTTGTCTTTGGTGTATGGCATTGTCTGTTAAGCAGTTGTCTTTGGTGTATGGCGTTGTCTGTTAAGCAGTTGTCTTTGGTGTATGGCATTGTCTGTTAAGCAGTTGTCTTTGGTGTATGGCGTTGTCTGTTAAGCAGTTGTCTTTGGTGTATGGCATTGTCTGTTAAGCAGTTGTCTTTGGTGTATGGCATTGTCTGTTAAGCAGTTGTCTTTGGTGTATGGCATTGCCTGTTAAGCAGTTGTCTTTGGTGTATGGCATTGCCTGTTAAGCAGTTGTCTTTAGTGTATGTCATTGTCTGTTAAGCAGTTGTCTTTGGTGTATGGCATTGTCTGTTAAGCACTTGTCTTTGGTGTATGGCATTGCCTGTTAAGCAGTTGTCTTTGGTGTATGGCAGTGTCTGTTAAGCATTTGTATTTGCTGCATGGCATTGTCTGTTAAGCAGTTGTCTTTAGTGTATGGCATTGTCTGTTAAGCAGTTGTCTTTATTGTATGGCATTGTCTGTTAAGCAGTTGTCTTTGGTGTATGGCATTGTCTGTTAAGCAGTTGTCTTTGGTGTATGGCATTGCCTGTTAAGCAGTTGTCTTTGGTGTATGGCATTGCCTGTTAAGCAGTTGTCTTTAGTGTATGGCATTGTCTGTTAAGCAGTTGTCTTTGGTGTATGGCATTGCCTGTTAAGCAGTTGTCTTTGGTGTATGGCATTGTCTGTTAAGCAGTTGTCTTTGGTGTATGGCATTGCCTGTTAAGCAGTTGTCTTTGGTGTATGGCATTGCCTGTTAAGCAGTTGTCTTTGGTGTATGGCATTGTCTGTTAAGCAGTTGTCTTTGGTGTATGGCATTGCCTGTTAAGCAGTTGTCTTTGGTGTATGGCATTGCCTGTTAAGCAGTTGTCTTTAGTTTTTGGCATTGTCTGCTAAGCAGTTGTCTTTAGTTTATGGCGTTGCCTGTTAAGCAGTTGTCTTTGGTGTATGGTATTGCCTGTTAAGCAGTTGTCTTTGGTGTATGGCATTGCCTGTTAAGCAGTTGTCTTTAGTGTATGCCATTGTCTGTTAAGCAGTTTTGTTTGGTGTATGGCATTGTCTGTTAAGCAGTTGTCTTTGGTGTATGGCATTGCCTGTTAAGCAGTTGTCTTTGGTGTATGGCAGTGTCTGTTAAGCAGTTGTCTTTGGTGTATGGCATTGTGTGTTAAGCAGTTGTCTTTGGTGTATGGCATTGTCTGTTAAGCAGTTGTCTTTGGTGTATGGCATTGTCTGTTAAGCAGTTGTATTTGGTGTATGGCATTGTCTGTTAAGCAGTTGTCTTTGGTGTATGGCATTGCCTGTTAAGCAGTAATCTTTGGTGTATGGCAGTGTCTGTTAAGCAGTTGTATTTGGTGCATGGCATTGTCTGTTAAGCAGTTGTCTTTTGTGTATGGCATTGCCTGTTAAGCAGTTGTCTATAGTGTATGGCATTGCCTGTTAAGCAGTTGTCTTTGGTGTATGGCAGTGTCTGTTAAGCAGTTGTCTTTGGTGTATGGCATTGCCTGTTAAGCAGTTGTCTTTGGTGTATGGCATTGTCTGTTAAGCAGTTGTCTTTGGTGTATGGCATTGTCTGTTAAGCAGTTGTCTTTGGTGTATGGCATTGTCTGTTAAGCAGTTGTCTTTGGTGTATGGCATTGCCTATTAAGCAGTTGTCTTTAGTTTATGTCATTGTCTGTTAAGCAGTTGTCTTTGGTGTATGGCATTGCCTGTTAAGCAGTTGTCTTTGGTGTATGGCATTGCCTGTTGAGCAGTTGTCTTCAGTGTATGCCATTGCCTGTTAAGCAGTTGTCTTTAGTGTATGTCATTGCCTGTTAATCAGTTGTCTTTGGTGTATGTCATTGTCTGTTAAGCAGTTGTCTTTGGTGTATGGCATTGCCTGTTAAGCAGTTGTCTTTGGTGTATGGCATTGTCTGTTAAGCAGTTGTCTTTGGTGTATGGCATTGTCTGTTAAGCAGTTGTCTTTAGTTTATGGCGTTGTCTGTTAAGCAGTTGTCTTTGGTGTATGGCATTGTCTGTTAAGCAGTTGTCTTTGGTGTATGGCGTTGTCTGTTAAGCAGTTGTCTTTAGTTTATGGCGTTGTCTGTTAAGCAGTTGTCTTTGGTGTATGGCATTGTCTGTTAAGCAGTTGTCTTTGGTGTATGGCATTGTCTGTTAAGCAGTTGTCTTTAGTTTATGGCGTTGTCTGTTAAGCAGTTGTCTTTAGTTTATGGCGTTGTCTGTTAAGCAGTTGTCTTTGGTGTATGGCGTTGTCTGTTAAGCAGTTGTCTTTGGTGTATGGCATTGTCTGTTAAGCAGTTGTCTTTAGTTTATGGCGTTGTCTGTTAAGCAGTTGTCTTTGGTGTATGGTGTTGTCTGTTAAGCAGTTGTCTTTGGTGTATGGCATTGTCTGTTAAGCAGTTGTCTTTGGTGTATGGCGTTGTCTGTTAAGCAGTTGTCTTTGGTGTATGGCATTGTCTGTTAAGCAGTTGTCTTTGGTGTATGGCGTTGTCTGTTAAGCAGTTGTCTTTGGTGTATGGCATTGTCTGTTAAGCAGTTGTCTTTGGTGTATGGCATTGTCTGTTAAGCAGTTGTCTTTGGTGTATGGCATTGCCTGTTAAGCAGTTGTCTTTGGTGTATGGCATTGCCTGTTAAGCAGTTGTCTTTAGTGTATGTCATTGTCTGTTAAGCAGTTGTCTTTGGTGTATGGCATTGTCTGTTAAGCACTTGTCTTTGGTGTATGGCATTGCCTGTTAAGCAGTTGTCTTTGGTGTATGGCAGTGTCTGTTAAGCATTTGTATTTGCTGCATGGCATTGTCTGTTAAGCAGTTGTCTTTAGTGTATGGCATTGTCTGTTAAGCAGTTGACTTTTGTGTATGGCATTGCCTGTTAAGCAGTCGTCTATAGTGTATGGCATTGCCTGTTAAGCAGTTGTCTTTGGTGTATGGCAGTGTCTGTTAAGCAGTTGTCTTTGGTGTATGGCATTGTCTGTTAAGCAGTTGTCTTTGGTGTATGGCATTGCCTGTTAAGCAGTAATCTTTGGTGTATGGCAGTGTCTGTTAAGCAGTTGTCTTTGGTGTATGGCATTGTCTGTTAAGCAGTTGTCTTTGGTGTATGGCAGTGTCTGTTAAGCAGTTGTCTTTCGTGTATGGCGTTGCCTGTTAAGCAGTTGTCTTTGGTGTATGGCGTTGTCTGCTAAGCAGTTGTCTTTAGTTTATGGCGTTGTCTGTTAAGCAGTTGTCTTTGGTGTTTTTCAGTGTCTGTTAAGCAGTTGTCTTTGGTGTATGGCATTGTCTGTTAAGCAGTTGTCTTTGGTGTATGGCATTGCCTGTTAAGCAGTTGTCTTTAGTTTATGGCATTGTCTGTTAAGCAGTTGTCTTTGGTGTATGGCATTGCCTGTTAAGCAGTTGTCTTTGGTGTATGGCATTGCCTGTTGAGCAGTTGTCTTTCTTTAGTGTATGTCATTGCCTGTTAAGCAGTTGTCTTTGGTGTATGGCATTGCCTGTTAAGCAGTTGTCTTTGGTGTATGGCATTGCCTGTTAAGCAGTTGTCTTTAGTTTATGGCATTGTCTGTTAAGCAGTTGTCTTTGGTGTATGGCATTGCCTGTTAAGCAGTTGTCTTTGGTGTATGGCATTGCCTGTTGAGCAGTTGTCTTTCTTTAGTGTATGGCATTGCCTGTTAAGCAGTTGTCTTTGGTGTATGGCGTTGTCTGTTAAGCAGTTGTCTTTGGTGTATGGCATTGTCTGTTAAGCAGTTGTCTTTGGTGTATGGCATTGTCTGTTAAGCAGTTGTCTTTGGTGTATGGCATTGTCTGTTAAGCAGTTGTCTTTGGTGTATGGCATTGCCTGTTAAGCAGTTGTCTTTGGTGTATGGCATTGCCTGTTAAGCAGTTGTCTTTAGTGTATGGCATTGTCTGTTAAGCAGTTGTATTTGGTGTATGGCATTGTCTGTTAAGCAGTTGTCTTTGGTGTATGGCATTGCCTGTTAAGCAGTCATCTTTGGTGTACGGTAGTGTCTGTTAAGCAGTTGTCTTTGGTGTATGGCATTGTCTGTTAAGCAGTTGTCTTTGGTGTATGGCATTGCCTGTTAAGCAGTTGTCTTTGCTGTATGGCAGTGTCTGTTAAGCAGTTGTATTTGCTGCATGGCATTGTCTGTTAAGCAGTTGTCTTTTGTGTATGGCATTGCCTGTTAAGCAGTTGTCTATAGTGTATGGCATTGCCTGTTAAGCAGTTGTCTTTGGTGTATGGCAGTGTCTGTTAAACAGTTGTCTTTGGTGTATGGCAGTGTCTGTTAAGCAGTTGTCTTTGGTGTATGGCATTGCCTGTTAAGCAGTAATCTTTGGTGTATGGCAGTGTCTGTTAAGCAGTTGTCTTTGGTGTATGGCATTGTCTGTTAAGCAGTTGTCTTTGGTGTATGGCGTTGTCTGTTAAGCAGTTGTCTTTCATGTATGGCATTGTCTGTTAAGCAGTTGTCTTTGGTGTATGGCATTGCCTATTAAGCAGTTGTCCTTGGTGTATGGCATTGCCTGTTAAGCAGTTGTCTTTGGTGTATGGCATTTTCTGTTAAGCAGTTGTCTTTGGTTCATGGCATTGTCTGCTAAGCAGTTGTCTTTAGTTTATGGCGTTGTCTGTTAAGCAGTTGTCTTTAGTTTATGGCGTTGTCTGTTAAGCAGTTGTCTTTGGTGTATAGCATTGTCTGTTAAGCAGTTGTCTTTGGTGTATGGCATTGTCTGTTAAGCAGTTGTCTTTGGTGTATGGCAGTGCCTGTTAAGCAGTTGTGTTTGGTGTATGGCATTGTCTGTTAAGCAGTTGTATTTGGTGCATGGCATTGTCTGTTAAGCAGTTGTCTTTTGTGTATGGCATTGCCTGTTAAGCAGTTGTCTATAGTGTATGGCATTGCCTGTTAAGCAGTTGTCTTTGGTGTATGGCAGTGTCTGTTAAGCAGCTGTCTTTGGTGTATGGCATTGCCTGTTAAGCAGTTGTCTTTGGTATATGGCATTGTCTGTTAAGCAGTTGTCTTTGGTGTATGGCATTGTCTGTTAAGCAGTTGTCTTTGGTGTATGGCATTGTCTGTTAAGCAGTTGTCTTTGGTGTATGGCATTGCCTGTTAAGCAGTTGTCTTTAGTTTTTGGCATTGTCTGCTAAGCAGTTGTCTTTAGTTTATGGCGTTGCCTGTTAAGCAGTTGTCTTTGGTGTATTTCAGTGTCTGTTAAGCAGTTGTCTTTGGTGTATGGCATTGTCTGTTAAGCAGTTGTCTTTGGTGTATGGCATTGCCTGTTAAGCAGTTGTCTTTAGTTTATGGCATTGTCTGTTAAGCAGTTGTCTTTGGTGTATGGCATTGCCTGTTAAGCAGTTGTCTTTGGTGTATGGCATTGCCTGTTGAGCAGTTGTCTTCAGTGTATGGCATTGCCTGTTAAGCAGTTGTCTTTAGTGTATGTCATTGCCTGTTAAGCAGTTGTCTTTGGTGTATGGCATTGCCTGTTAAGCAGTTGTCTATAGTTTATGGCGTTGTCTGTTAAGCAGTTGTCTTTGGTGTATGGCGTTGTCTGTTAAGCAGTTGTCTTTGGTGTATGGCATTGTCTGTTAAGCAGTTGTCTTTGGTGTATGGCATTGTCTGTTAAGCAGTTGTCTTTGGTGTATGGCATTGTCTGTTAAGCAGTTGTCTTTGGTGTATGGCATTGTCTGTTCAGCAGTTGTCTTTGGTGTATGGCATTGCCTGTTAAGCAGTTGTCTTTGGTGTATGGCATTGCCTGTTAAGCAGTTGTCTTTAGTGTATGGCATTGTCTGTTAAGCAGTTGTCTTTGGTGTATGGCATTGCCTGTTAAGCAGTTGTCTTTGGTGTATGGCATTGTCTGTTAAGCAGTTGTCTTTGGTGTATGGCATTGCCTGTTAAGCAGTTGTCTTTAGTTTTTGGCATTGTCTGCTAAGCAGTTGTCTTTAGTTTATGGCGTTGCCTGTTAAGCAGTTGTCTTTGGTGTATTTCAGTGTCTGTTAAGCAGTTGTCTTTGGTGTATGGCATTGTCTGTTAAGCAGTTGTCTTTGGTGTATGGCATTGCCTGTTAAGCAGTTGTCTTTAGTTTATGGCATTGTCTGTTAAGCAGTTGTCTTTGGTGTATGGCATTGCCTGTTAAGCAGTTGTCTTTGGTGTATTTCAGTGTCTGTTAAGCAGTTATCTTTAGTGTATGGCATTGCCTGTTAAGCAGTTGTCTTTGGTGTATGGCATTGCCTGTTAAGCAGTTGTCTTTAGTTTATGGCGTTGTCTGTTAAGCAGTTGTCTTTGGTGTATGGCGTTGTCTGTTAAGCAGTTGTCTTTGGTGTATGGCATTGTCTGTTAAGCAGTTGTCTTTGGTGTATGGCATTGTCTGTTAAGCAGTTGTCTTTGGTGTATGGCATTGTCTGTTAAGCAGTTGTCTTTGGTGTATGGCATTGTCTGTTCAGCAGTTGTCTTTGGTGTATGGCATTGCCTGTTAAGCAGTTGTCTTTGGTGTATGGCATTGCCTGTTAAGCAGTTGTCTTTAGTGTATGGCATTGTCTGTTAAGCAGTTGTCTTTGGTGTATGGCATTGCCTGTTAAGCAGTTGTCTTTGGTGTATGGCATTGTCTGTTAAGCAGTTGTCTTTGGTGTATGGCATTGCCTGTTAAGCAGTTGTCTTTGGTGTATGGCATTGCCTGTTAAGCAGTTGTCTTTGGTGTATGGCATTGTCTGTTAAGCAGTTGTCTTTGGTGTATGGCATTGTCTGTTAAGCAGTTGTCTTTGGTGTATGGCATTGTCTGCTAAGCAGTTGTCTTTAGTTTATGGCGTTGCCTGTTAAGCAGTTGTCTTTGGTGTATGGCATTGCCTGTTAAGCAGTTGTCTTTGGTGTATGGCATTGTCTGTTAAGCAGTTGTCTTTGGTGTATGGCATTGCCTGTTAAGCAGTTGTCTTTAGTGTATGCCATTTTCTGTTAAGCAGTTGTGTTTGGTGTATGGCATTGTCTGTTAAGCAGTTGTCTTTGGTGTATGGAATTGTCTGTTAAGCAGTTGTCTTTGGTGTATGGCATTGTGTGTTAAGCAGTTGTCTTTGGTGTATGGCATTGCCTGTTAAGCAGTTGTCTTTAGTGTATGCCATTGTCTGTTAAGCAGTTGTGTTTGGTGTATGGCATTGTCTGTTAAGCAGTTGTCTTTGGTGTATGGCATTGCCTGTTAAGCAGTTGTCTTTAGTGTATGCCATTGTCTGTTAAGCAGTTGTGTTTGGTGTATGGCATTGTCTGTTAAGCAGTTGTCTTTGGTGTATGGCATTGCCTGTTAAGCAGTTGTCTTTAGTGTATGTCATTGTCTGTTAAGCAGTTGTCTTTGGTGTATGGCATTGTCTGTTAAGCACTTGTCTTTGGTGTATGGCATTGCCTGTTAAGCAGTTGTCTTTGGTGTATGGCAGTGTCTGTTAAGCATTTGTATTTGCTGCATGGCATTGTCTGTTAAGCAGTTGTCTTTAGTGTATGGCATTGTCTGTTAAGCAGTTGACTTTTGTGTATGGCATTGCCTGTTAAGCAGTCGTCTATAGTGTATGGCATTGCCTGTTAAGCAGTTGTCTTTGGTGTATGGCAGTGTCTGTTAAGCAGTTGTCTTTGGTGTATGGCATTGTCTGTTAAGCAGTTGTCTTTGGTGTATGGCATTGCCTGTTAAGCAGTAATCTTTGGTGTATGGCAGTGTCTGTTAAGCAGTTGTCTTTGGTGTATGGCATTGTCTGTTAAGCAGTTGTCTTTGGTGTATGGCAGTGTCTGTTAAGCAGTTGTCTTTCGTGTATGGCGTTGCCTGTTAAGCAGTTGTCTTTGGTGTATGGCGTTGTCTGCTAAGCAGTTGTCTTTAGTTTATGGCGTTGTCTGTTAAGCAGTTGTCTTTGGTGTTTTTCAGTGTCTGTTAAGCAGTTGTCTTTGGTGTATGGCATTGTCTGTTAAGCAGTTGTCTTTGGTGTATGGCATTGCCTGTTAAGCAGTTGTCTTTAGTTTATGGCATTGTCTGTTAAGCAGTTGTCTTTGGTGTATGGCATTGCCTGTTAAGCAGTTGTCTTTGGTGTATGGCATTGCCTGTTGAGCAGTTGTCTTTCTTTAGTGTATGTCATTGCCTGTTAAGCAGTTGTCTTTAGTTTATGGCATTGTCTGTTAAGCAGTTGTCTTTGGTGTATGGCATTGCCTGTTAAGCAGTTGTCTTTGGTGTATGGCATTGCCTGTTGAGCAGTTGTCTTTCTTTAGTGTATGGCATTGCCTGTTAAGCAGTTGTCTTTGGTGTATGGCGTTGTCTGTTAAGCAGTTGTCTTTGGTGTATGGCATTGTCTGTTAAGCAGTTGTCTTTGGTGTATGGCATTGTCTGTTAAGCAGTTGTCTTTGGTGTATGGCATTGTCTGTTAAGCAGTTGTCTTTGGTGTATGGCATTGCCTGTTAAGCAGTTGTCTTTGGTGTATGGCATTGCCTGTTAAGCAGTTGTCTTTAGTGTATGGCATTGTCTGTTAAGCAGTTGTATTTGGTGTATGGCATTGTCTGTTAAGCAGTTGTCTTTGGTGTATGGCATTGCCTGTTAAGCAGTCATCTTTGGTGTACGGTAGTGTCTGTTAAGCAGTTGTCTTTGGTGTATGGCATTGTCTGTTAAGCAGTTGTCTTTGGTGTATGGCATTGCCTGTTAAGCAGTTGTCTTTGCTGTATGGCAGTGTCTGTTAAGCAGTTGTATTTGCTGCATGGCATTGTCTGTTAAGCAGTTGTCTTTTGTGTATGGCATTGCCTGTTAAGCAGTTGTCTATAGTGTATGGCATTGCCTGTTAAGCAGTTGTCTTTGGTGTATGGCAGTGTCTGTTAAACAGTTGTCTTTGGTGTATGGCAGTGTCTGTTAAGCAGTTGTCTTTGGTGTATGGCATTGCCTGTTAAGCAGTAATCTTTGGTGTATGGCAGTGTCTGTTAAGCAGTTGTCTTTGGTGTATGGCATTGTCTGTTAAGCAGTTGTCTTTGGTGTATGGCAGTGTCTGTTAAGCAGTTGTCTTTCGTGTATGGCATTGTCTGTTAAGCAGTTGTCTTTGGTGTATGGCATTGCCTATTAAGCAGTTGTCCTTGGTGTATGGCATTGCCTGTTAAGCAGTTGTCTTTGGTGTATGGCATTTTCTGTTAAGCAGTTGTCTTTGGTTCATGGCATTGTCTGCTAAGCAGTTGTCTTTAGTTTATGGCGTTGTCTGTTAAGCAGTTGTCTTTAGTTTATGGCGTTGTCTGTTAAGCAGTTGTCTTTGGTGTATAGCATTGTCTGTTAAGCAGTTGTCTTTGGTGTATGGCATTGTCTGTTAAGCAGTTGTCTTTGGTGTATGGCAGTGCCTGTTAAGCAGTTGTGTTTGGTGTATGGCATTGTCTGTTAAGCAGTTGTATTTGGTGCATGGCATTGTCTGTTAAGCAGTTGTCTTTTGTGTATGGCATTGCCTGTTAAGCAGTTGTCTATAGTGTATGGCATTGCCTGTTAAGCAGTTGTCTTTGGTGTATGGCAGTGTCTGTTAAGCAGTTGTCTTTGGTGTATGGCATTGCCTGTTAAGCAGTTGTCTTTGGTATATGGCATTGTCTGTTAAGCAGTTGTCTTTGGTGTATGGCATTGTCTGTTAAGCAGTTGTCTTTGGTGTATGGCATTGTCTGTTAAGCAGTTGTCTTTGGTGTATGGCATTGCCTGTTAAGCAGTTGTCTTTAGTTTTTGGCATTGTCTGCTAAGCAGTTGTCTTTAGTTTATGGCGTTGCCTGTTAAGCAGTTGTCTTTGGTGTATTTCAGTGTCTGTTAAGCAGTTGTCTTTGGTGTATGGCATTGTCTGTTAAGCAGTTGTCTTTGGTGTATGGCATTGCCTGTTAAGCAGTTGTCTTTAGTTTATGGCATTGTCTGTTAAGCAGTTGTCTTTGGTGTATGGCATTGCCTGTTAAGCAGTTGTCTTTGGTGTATGGCATTGCCTGTTGAGCAGTTGTCTTCAGTGTATGGCATTGCCTGTTAAGCAGTTGTCTTTAGTGTATGTCATTGCCTGTTAAGCAGTTGTCTTTGGTGTATGGCATTGCCTGTTAAGCAGTTGTCTATAGTTTATGGCGTTGTCTGTTAAGCAGTTGTCTTTGGTGTATGGCGTTGTCTGTTAAGCAGTTGTCTTTGGTGTATGGCATTGTCTGTTAAGCAGTTGTCTTTGGTGTATGGCATTGTCTGTTAAGCAGTTGTCTTTGGTGTATGGCATTGTCTGTTAAGCAGTTGTCTTTGGTGTATGGCATTGTCTGTTCAGCAGTTGTCTTTGGTGTATGGCATTGCCTGTTAAGCAGTTGTCTTTGGTGTATGGCATTGCCTGTTAAGCAGTTGTCTTTAGTGTATGGCATTGTCTGTTAAGCAGTTGTCTTTGGTGTATGGCATTGCCTGTTAAGCAGTTGTCTTTGGTGTATGGCATTGTCTGTTAAGCAGTTGTCTTTGGTGTATGGCATTGCCTGTTAAGCAGTTGTCTTTAGTTTTTGGCATTGTCTGCTAAGCAGTTGTCTTTAGTTTATGGCGTTGCCTGTTAAGCAGTTGTCTTTGGTGTATTTCAGTGTCTGTTAAGCAGTTGTCTTTGGTGTATGGCATTGTCTGTTAAGCAGTTGTCTTTGGTGTATGGCATTGCCTGTTAAGCAGTTGTCTTTAGTTTATGGCATTGTCTGTTAAGCAGTTGTCTTTGGTGTATGGCATTGCCTGTTAAGCAGTTGTCTTTGGTGTATGGCATTGCCTGTTGAGCAGTTGTCTTCAGTGTATGGCATTGCCTGTTAAGCAGTTGTCTTTAGTGTATGTCATTGCCTGTTAAGCAGTTGTCTTTGGTGTATGGCATTGCCTGTTAAGCAGTTGTCTTTAGTTTATGGCGTTGTCTGTTAAGCAGTTGTCTTTGGTGTATGGCGTTGTCTGTTAAGCAGTTGTCTTTGGTGTATGGCATTGTCTGTTAAGCAGTTGTCTTTGGTGTATGGCATTGTCTGTTAAGCAGTTGTCTTTGGTGTATGGCATTGTCTGTTAAGCAGTTGTCTTTGGTGTATGGCATTGTCTGTTCAGCAGTTGTCTTTGGTGTATGGCATTGCCTGTTAAGCAGTTGTCTTTGGTGTATGGCATTGCCTGTTAAGCAGTTGTCTTTAGTGTATGGCATTGTCTGTTAAGCAGTTGTCTTTGGTGTATGGCATTGCCTGTTAAGCAGTTGTCTTTGGTGTATGGCATTGTCTGTTAAGCAGTTGTCTTTGGTGTATGGCATTGCCTGTTAAGCAGTTGTCTTTGGTGTATGGCATTGCCTGTTAAGCAGTTGTCTTTGGTGTATGGCATTGTCTGTTAAGCAGTTGTCTTTGGTGTATGGCATTGTCTGTTAAGCAGTTGTCTTTGGTGTATGGCATTGTCTGCTAAGCAGTTGTCTTTAGTTTATGGCGTTGCCTGTTAAGCAGTTGTCTTTGGTGTATGGCATTGCCTGTTAAGCAGTTGTCTTTGGTGTATGGCATTGTCTGTTAAGCAGTTGTCTTTGGTGTATGGCATTGCCTGTTAAGCAGTTGTCTTTAGTGTATGCCATTTTCTGTTAAGCAGTTGTGTTTGGTGTATGGCATTGTCTGTTAAGCAGTTGTCTTTGGTGTATGGAATTGTCTGTTAAGCAGTTGTCTTTGGTGTATGGCATTGTGTGTTAAGCAGTTGTCTTTGGTGTATGGCATTGCCTGTTAAGCAGTTGTCTTTAGTGTATGCCATTGTCTGTTAAGCAGTTGTGTTTGGTGTATGGCATTGTCTGTTAAGCAGTTGTCTTTGGTGTATGGCATTGTCTGTTAAGCAGTTGTCTTTGGTGTATGGCATTGTGTGTTAAGCAGTTGTCTTTAGTGTATGCCATTGTCTGTTAAGCAGTTGTGTTTGGTGTATGGCATTGTCTGTTAAGCAGTTGTGTTTGGTTTATGGCATTGCCTGTTAAGCAGTTGTCTTTGGTGTATGGCAGTGTCTGTTAAGCAGTTGTCTTTGGTGTATGGCATTGTGTGTTAAGCAGTTGTCTTTGGTGTATGGCATTGTCTGTTAAGCAGTTGTCTTTGGTGTATGGCATTGTCTGTTAAGCAGTTGTCTTTGGTGTATGGCATTGTCTGTTAAGCAGTTGTCTTTGGTGTATGGCATTGCCTGTTAAGCAGTAATCTTTGGTGTATGGCAGTGTCTGTTAAGCAGTTGTATTTGGTGCATGGCATTGTCTGTTAAGCAGTTGTCTTTTGTGTATGGCATTGCCTGTTAAGCAGTTGTCTATAGTGTATGGCATTGCCTGTTAAGCAGTTGTCTTTGGTGTATGGCAGTGTCTGTTAAGCAGTTGTCTTTGGTGTATGGCATTGCCTGTTAAGCAGTTGTCTTTGGTGTATGGCATTGCCTGTTAAGCAGTTGTCTTTGGTGTATGACATTTTCTGTTAAGCAGTTGTCTTTGGTGTATGGCATTGCCTGTTAAGCAGTTGTCTTTAGTTTTTGGCATTGTCTGCTAAGCAGTTGTCTTTAGTTTATGGCGTTGCCTGTTAAGCAGTTGTCTTTGGTGTATTTGAGTGTCTGTTAAGCAGTTGTCTTTGGTGTATGGCATTGTCTGTTAAACAGTTGTCTTTGGTGTATGGCATTGCCTGTTAAGCAGTTGTCTTTAGTTTATGTCATTGTCTGTTAAGCAGTTGTCTTTGGTGTATGGCATTGCCTGTTAAGCAGTTGTCTTTGGTGTATGGCATTGCCTGTTGAGCAGTTGTCTTCAGTGTATGGCATTGCCTGTTAAGCAGTTGTCTTTAGTGTATGTCATTGCCTGTTAATCAGTTGTCTTTGGTGTATGTCATTGTCTGTTAAGCAGTTGTCTTTGGTGTATGGCATTGCCTGTTAAGCAGTTGTCTTTGGTGTATGGCATTGTCTGTTAAGCAGTTGTCTTTAGTGTATGGCATTGTCTGTTAAGCAGTTGTCTTTGGTGTATGGCATTGTCTGTTAAGCAGTTGTCTTTAGTTTATGGCGTTGTCTGTTAAGCAGTTGTCTTTAGTTTATGGCGTTGTCTGTTAAGCAGTTGTCTTTGGTGTATGGCGTTGTCTGTTAAGCAGTTGTCTTTGGTGTATGGCATTGTCTGTTAAGCAGTTGTCTTTAGTTCATGGCGTTGTCTGTTCAGCAGTTGTCTTTGGTGTATGGTGTTGTCTGTTAAGCAGTTGTCTTTGGTGTATGGCATTGTCTGTTAAGCAGTTGTCTTTGGTGTATGGCATTGTCTGTTAAGCAGTTGTCTTTGGTGTATGGCATTGTCTGTTAAGCAGTTGTCTTTGGTGTATGGCATTGTCTGTTAAGCAGTTGTCTTTGGTGTATGGCATTGCCTGTTAAGCAGTTGTCTTTGGTGTATGGCATTGCCTGTTAAGCAGTTGTCTTTAGTGTATGGCATTGCCTGTTAAGCAGTTGTCTTTGGTGTATGGCATTGCCTGTTAAGCAGTTGTCTTTGGTGTATGGCATTGTCTGTTAAGCAGTTGTCTTTTGTGTATGGCATTGCCTGTTAAGCACTTGTCTTTGGTGTACGGTAGTGTCTGTTAAGCAGTTGTCTTTGGTGTATGGCATTGTCTGTTAAGCACTTGTCTTTGGTGTATGGCATTGTCTGTTAAGCACTTGTCTTTGGTGTACGGTAGTGTCTGTTAAGCAGTTGTCTTTGGTGTATGGCATTGTCTGTTAAGCACTTGTCTTTGGTGTACGGTAGTGTCTGTTAAGCAGTTGTCTTTGGTGTATGGCATTGTCTGTTAAGCACTTGTCTTTGGTGTATGGCATTGCCTGTTAAGCAGTTGTCTTTGGTGTATGGCAGTGTCTGTTAAGCAGTTGTATTTGCTGCATGGCATTGTCTGTTAAGCAGTTGTCTTTAGTGTATGGCATTGTCTGTTAAGCAGTTGTCTTTTGTGTATGGCATTGCCTGTTAAGCAGTCGTCTATAGTGTATGGCATTGCCTGTTAAGCAGTTGTCTTTGGTGTATGGCAGTGTCTGTTAAGCAGTTGTCTTTGGTGTATGGCATTGTCTGTTAAGCAGTTGTCTTTGGTGTATGGCATTGCCTGTTAAGCAGTAATCTTTGGTGTATGGCAGTGTCTGTTAAGCAGTTGTCTTTGGTGTATGGCATTGTCTGTTAAGCAGTTGTCTTTGGTGTATGGCAGTGTCTGTTAAGCAGTTGTCTTTCGTGTATGGCGTTGCCTGTTAAGCAGTTGTCTTTGGTGTATGGCGTTGTCTGCTAAGCAGTTGTCTTTAGTTTATGGCGTTGTCTGTTAAGCAGTTGTCTTTGGTGTTTTTCAGTGTCTGTTAAGCAGTTGTCTTTGGTGTATGGCATTGTCTGTTAAGCAGTTGTCTTTGGTGTATGGCATTGCCTGTTAAGCAGTTGTCTTTAGTGTATGTCATTGCCTGTTAAGCAGTTGTCTTTGGTGTATGGCATTGCCTGTTAAGCAGTTGTCTTTGGTGTATGTCATTGTCTGCTAAGCTGTTGTCTTTAGTTTATGGCGTTGTCTGTTAAGCAGTTGTCTTTGGTGTATGGCGTTGTCTGTTAAGCAGTTGTCTTTGGTGTATGGCATTGTCTGTTAAGCAGTTGTCTTTGGTGTATGGCATTGTCTGTTAAGCAGTTGTCTTTGGTGTATGGCATTGTCTGTTAAGCAGTTGTCTTTGGTGTATGGCATTGCCTGTTAAGCAGTTGTCTTTGGTGTATGGCATTGCCTGTTAAGCAGTTGTCTTTAGTGTATGGCATTGTCTGTTAAGCAGTTGTATTTGGTGTATGGCATTGTCTGTTAAGCAGTTGTCTTTGGTGTATGGCATTGCCTGTTAAGCAGTCATCTTTGGTGTACGGTAGTGTCTGTTAAGCAGTTGTCTTTGGTGTATGGCATTGTCTGTTAAGCAGTTGTCTTTGGTGTATGGCATTGCCTGTTAAGCAGTTGTCTTTGCTGTATGGCAGTGTCTGTTAAGCAGTTGTATTTGCTGCATGGCATTGTCTGTTAAGCAGTTGTCTTTGGTGTATGGCATTGCCTGTTAACCAGTTGTCTATAGTGTATGGCATTGCCTGTTAAGCAGTTGTCTTTGGTGTATGGCAGTGTCTGTTAAACAGTTGTCTTTGGTGTATGGCAGTGTCTGTTAAGCAGTTGTCTTTGGTGTATGGCATTGCCTGTTAAGCAGTAATCTTTGGTGTATGGCAGTGTCTGTTAAGCAGTTGTCTTTGGTGTATGGCATTGTCTGTTAAGCAGTTGTCTTTGGTGTATGGCAGTGTCTGTTAAGCAGTTGTCTTTCGTGTATGACATTGTCTGTTAAGCAGTTGTCTTTGGTGTATGGCATTGCCTATTAAGCAGTTGTCTTTGGTGTATGGCATTGCCTGTTAAGCAGTTGTCTTTGGTGTATGGCATTGTCTGCTAAGCAGTTGTCTTTAGTTTATGTCGTTGTCTGTTAAGCAGTTGTCTTTAGTTTATGGCGTTGTCTGTTAAGCAGTTGTCTTTGGTGTATAGCATTGTCTGTTAAGCAGTTGTCTTTGGTGTATGGCATTGTCTGTTAAGCAGTTGTCTTTGGTGTATGGCATTGCCTGTTAAGCAGTTGTGTTTGGTGTATGGCATTGTCTGTTAAGCAGTTGTATTTGGTGCATGGCATTGTCTGTTAAGCAGTTGTCTTTTGTGTATGGCATTGCCTGTTAAGCAGTTGTCTATAGTGTATGGCATTGCCTGTTAAGCAGTTGTCTTTGGTGTATGGCAGAGTCTGTTAAGCAGTTGTCTTTGGTGTATGGCATTGCCTGTTAAGCAGTTGTCTTTGGTGTATGGCATTGTCTGTTAAGCAGTTGTCTTTGGTGTATGGCATTGTCTGTTAAGCAGTTGTCTTTGGTGTATGGCATTGTCTGTTAAGCAGTTGTCTTTGGCGTATGGCATTGCCTGTTAAGCAGTTGTCTTTAGTTTTTGGCATTGTCTGCTAAGCAGTTGTCTTTAGTTTATGGCGTTGCCTGTTAAGCAGTTGTCTTTGGTGTATTTCAGTGTCTGTTAAGCAGTTGTCTTTGGTGTATGGCATTGTCTGTTAAGCAGTTGTCTTTGGTGTATGGCATTGCCTGTTAAGCAGTTGTCTTTAGTTTATGGCATTGTCTGTTAAGCAGTTGTCTTTGGTGTATGGCATTGCCTGTTAAGCAGTTGTCTTTGGTGTATGGCATTGCCTGTTGAGCAGTTGTCTTCAGTGTATGGCTTTGCCTGTTAAGCAGTTGTCTTTAGTGTATGTCATTGCCTGTTAAGCAGTTGTCTTTGGTGTATGGCATTGCCTGTTAAGCAGTTGTCTTTGGTGTATGTCATTGTCTGCTAAGCAGTTGTCTTTAGTTTATGGCGTTGTCTGTTAAGCAGTTGTCTTTGGTGTATGGCGTTGTCTGTTAAGCAGTTGTCTTTGCTGTATGGCAGTGTCTGTTAAGCAGTTGTCTTTGGTGTATGGCATTGTCTGTTAAGCAGTTGTCTTTGGTGTATGGCATTGTCTGTTAAGCAGTTGTCTTTGGTGTATGGCATTGTCTGTTAAGCAGTTGTCTTTGGTGTATGGCATTGCCTGTTAAGCAGTTGTCTTTGGTGTATGGCATTGTCTGTTAAGCAGTTGTCTTTGGTGTATGGCATTGCCTGTTAAGCAGTTGTCTTTAGTTTTTGGCATTGTCTGCTAAGCAGTTGTCTTTAGTTTATGGCGTTGCCTGTTAAGCAGTTGTCTTTGGTGTATGGCATTGCCTGTTAAGCAGTTGTCTTTGGTGTATGGCATTGCCTGTTAAGCAGTTGTCTTTGGTGTATGGCATTGCCTGTTAAGCAGTTGTCTTTGGTGTATGTCATTGTCTGCTAAGCAGTTGTCTTTAGTTTATGGCGTTGTCTGTTAAGCAGTTGTCTTTGGTGTATGGCATTGCCTGTTAAGCAGTTGTCTTTGGTGTATGGCATTGACTGTTAAGCAGTTGTCTTTGGTGTATGGCATTGCCTGTTAAGCAGTTGTCTTTAGTGTATGGCATTGTCTGTTAAGCAGTTGTCTTTAGTGTATGGCATTGCCTGTTAAGCAGTTGTCTTTGGTGTATGGCATTGCCTGTTAAGCAGTTGTCTTTGGTGTATGGCATTGCCTGTTAAGCAGTTGTCTTTGGTGTATGGCATTGCCTGTTAAGCAGTTGTCTTTGGTGTATGGCATTGTCTGTTAAGCAGTTGTCTTTAGTGTATGGCATTGTCTGTTAAGCAGTTGTATTTGCTGCATGGCATTGTCTGTTAAGCAGTTGTCTTTTGTGTATGGCATTGCCTGTTAAGCAGTTGTCTTTAGTGTATGGCATTGCCTGTTAAGCAGTTGTCTTTGGTGTATGACATTGCCTGTTAAGCAGTTGTCTTTGGTGTACGGCATTGTCTGTTAAGCAGTTGTCTTTGGTGTATGGCAGTGTCTGTTAAGCAGTTGTCTTTCGTGTATGGCATTGTCTGTTAAGCAGTTGTCTTTGGTGTATGTCATTGCCTATTAAGCAGTTGTCTTTGGTGTATGGCATTGTCTGTTAAGCAGTTGTCTTTGGTGTATGGCATTGTCTGCTAAGCAGTTGTCTTTAGTTTATGGCGTTGTCTGTTAAGCAGTTGTCTTTGGTGTATGGCATTGCCTGTTAAGCAGTTGTCATTGGTGTTTTTCAGTGTCTGTTAAGCAGTTGTCTTTGGTGTATGGCATTGCCTGTTAAGCAGTTGTCTTTGGTGCATGGCATTGCCTGTTAAGCAGTAATCTTTGGTGTATGGCATTGTCTGTTAAGCGTTGTCTTTGGTGTATGGCAGTGTCTGTTAAGCAGTTGTCTTTCGTGTATGGCATTGTCTGTTAAGCAGTTGTCTTTGGTGTATGGCAGTGTCTGTTAAGCAGTTGTCTTTGGTGTATGGCATTGTCTGTTAAGCAGTTGTCTTTGGTGTATGGCATTGCCTATTAAGCAGTTGTCTTTGGTGTATGGCATTGCCTGTTAAGCAGTTGTCTTTGGTGTATGGCATTGTCTGTTAAGCAGTTGTCTTTAGTGTATGGCACTGTCTGTTAAGCAGTTGTCTTTGGTGTATGGCATTGTCTGTTAAGCAGTTGTCTTTGGTGTATGGCATTGTCTGTTAAGCAGTTGTCTTTGGTGTATGACATTGTCTGTTAAGCAGTTGTCTTTGGTGTATGGCATTGTCTGTTAAGCAGTTGTATTTGGTGTATGGCATTGTCTGTTAAGCAGTTGTCTTTGGTGTATGGCATTGCCTGTTAAGCAGTTGTCTTTGGTGTATGGCATTGCCTGTTAAGCAGTTGTCTTTGGTGTATGGCATTGCCTGTTAAGCAGTTGTCTTTGGTGTATGACATTGTCTGTTAAGCAGTTGTCTTTGGTGTATGGCATTGTCTGTTAAGCAGTTGTCTTTGGTGTATGACATTGTCTGTTAAGCAGTTGTCTTTGGTGTATGGCATTGTCTGTTAAGCAGCTGTATTTGGTGTATGGCATTGTCTATTAAGCAGTTGTCTTTGGTGTATGGCATTGCCTGTTAAGCAGTTGTCTTTGGTGTATGGCATTGCCTGTTAAGCAGTTGTCTTTGGTGTATGGCATTGTCTGTTAAGCAGTTGTCTTTGGTGCATGGCATTGTCTGCTAAGCAGTTGTCTTTAGTTTATTGCGTTGTCTGTTAAACAGTTGTCTTTAGTTTATGGCGTTGTCTGTTAATCAGTTGTCTTTGGTGTATAGCATTGTCTGTTAAGCAGTTGTCTTTGGTGTATGGCATTGTCTGTTAAGCAGTTGTCTTTGGTGTATGGCATTGCCTGTTAAGCAGTTGTCTTTAGTGTATGGCATTGCCTGTTAAGCAGTTGTCTTTGGTGTATGGCATTGCCTGTTAAGCAGTTGTCTTTGGTGTATGGCATTGTCTGTTAAGCAGTTGTCTTTGGTGTATGGCATTGCCTGTTAAGCAGTTGTCTTTGGTGTATGGCATTGTCTGTTAAGCAGTTGTCTTTGGTGTATGGCATTGTCTGTTAAGCAGTTGTCTTTAGTGTATGGCGTTGTCTGTTAAGCAGTTGTCTTTGGTGTATGCCATTGCCTGTTAAGCAGTTGTCTTTGGTGTATGGCATTGTCTGTTAAGCAGTTATCTTTGGTGTATGGCATTGTCTGTTAAGCAGTTGTCTTTGGTGCATGGCATTGTCTGTTAAGCAGTTGTCTTTTGTGTATGGCAGTGTCTGTTAAGCAGTTGTCTTTGGTGTATGGCATTGTCTGTTAAGCAGTTGTCTTTGGTGTATGGCATTGTCTGTTAAGCAGTTGTCTTTGGTGCATGGCTTTGTCTGTTAAGCAGTTGTCTTTGGTGTATGGCATTGTCTGTTAAGCAGTTGTCTTTGGTGTATGGCATTGTCTGTTAAGCAGTTGTCTTTGTTGTATGGCATTGTCTGTTAAGCAGTTGTCTTTGGTGTATGGCATTGTCTGTTAAGCAGTTGTCTTTTGTGTATGGCATTGTCTGTTAAGCAGTTGTCTTTGGTGTATGGCATTGTCTGTTAAGCAGTTGTCTTTGGTGTATGGCATTGTCTGTTAAGCAGTTGTCTTTTGTGTATGGCATTGTCTGTTAAGCAGTTGTCTTTTGTGTATGGCATTGTCTGTTAAGCAGTTGTCTTTGGTGTATGGCATTGTCTGTTAAGCAGTTGTCTTTTGTGTATGGCATTGTCTGTTAAGCAGTTGTCTTTGGTGTATGGCATTGCCTGTTAAGCAGTTGTCTTTGGTGTATGGCATTGCCTGTTAAGCAGTTGTCTTTGGTGTATGGCATTGTCTGTTAAGCAGTTGTCTTTGGTGTATGGCATTGTCTGTTAAGCAGTTGTCTTTGGTGTATGGCGTTGTCTGTTAAGCAGTTGTCTTGGGTGTATGGCATTGCCTGTTAAGCAGTTGTCATTGGTGTTTTTCAGTGTCTGTTAAGCAGTTGTCTTTGGTGTATGGCATTGCCTGTTAAGCAGTTGTCTTTGGTGCATGGCATTGCCTGTTAAGCAGTAATCTTTGGTGTATGGCATTGTCTGTTAAGCGTTGTCTTTGGTGTATGGCAGTGTCTGTTAAGCAGTTGTCTTTCGTGTATGGCATTGTCTGTTAAGCAGTTGTCTTTGGTGTATGGCAGTGTCTGTTAAGCAGTTGTCTTTGGTGTATGGCATTGTCTGTTAAGCAGTTGTCTTTGGTGTATGACATTGTCTGTTAAGCAGTTGTCTTTGGTGTATGGCATTGTCTGTTAAGCAGTTGTATTTGGTGTATGGCATTGTCTGTTAAGCAGTTGTCTTTGGTGTATGGCATTGCCTGTTAAGCAGTTGTCTTTGGTGTATGGCATTGCCTGTTAAGCAGTTGTCTTTGGTGTATGGCATTGCCTGTTAAGCAGTTGTCTTTGGTGTATGACATTGTCTGTTAAGCAGTTGTCTTTGGTGTATGGCATTGTCTGTTAAGCAGTTGTCTTTGGTGTATGACATTGTCTGTTAAGCAGTTGTCTTTGGTGTATGGCATTGTCTGTTAAGCAGTTGTATTTGGTGTATGGCATTGTCTGTTAAGCAGTTGTCTTTGGTGTATGGCATTGCCTGTTAAGCAGTTGTCTTTGGTGTATGGCATTGCCTGTTAAGCAGTTGTCTTTGGTGTATGGCATTGTCTGTTAAGCAGTTGTCTTTGGTGCATGGCATTGTCTGCTAAGCAGTTGTCTTTAGTTTATTGCGTTGTCTGTTAAACAGTTGTCTTTAGTTTATGGCGTTGTCTGTTAAGCAGTTGTCTTTGGTGTATAGCATTGTCTGTTAAGCAGTTGTCTTTGGTGTATGGCATTGTCTGTTAAGCAGTTGTCTTTGGTGTATGGCATTGCCTGTTAAGCAGTTGTCTTTAGTGTATGGCATTGACTGTTAAGCAGTTGTCTTTGGTGTATGGCATTGCCTGTTAAGCAGTTGTCTTTGGTGTATGGCATTGTCTGTTAAGCAGTTGTCTTTGGTGTATGGCATTGCCTGTTAAGCAGTTGTCTTTGGTGTATGGCATTGTCTGTTAAGCAGTTGTCTTTGGTGTATGGCATTGTCTGTTAAGCAGTTGTCTTTAGTGTATGGCGTTGTCTGTTAAGCAGTTGTCTTTGGTGTATGACATTGTCTGTTAAGCAGTTATCTTTGGTGTATGGCATTGTCTGTTAAGCAGTTGTCTTTGGTGCATGGCATTGTCTGTTAAGCAGTTGTCTTTTGTGTATGGCAGTGTCTGTTAAGCAGTTGTCTTTGGTGTATGGCATTGTCTGTTAAGCAGTTGTCTTTGGTGTATGGCATTGTCTGTTAAGCAGTTGTCTTTGGTGTATGGCATTGTCTGTTAAGCAGTTATCTTTGGTGTATGGCATTGTCTGTTAAGCAGTTGTCTTTGGTGCATGGCATTGTCTGTTAAGCAGTTGTCTTTGGTGTATGGCATTGTCTGTTAAGCAGTTGTCTTTGGTGTATGGCATTGTCTGTTAAGCAGTTGTCTTTAGTGTATGGCGTTGTCTGTTAAGCAGTTGTCTTTGGTGTATGGCATTGTCTGTTAAGCAGTTGTCTTTAGTGTATGGCGTTGCCTGTTAAGCAGTTGTCTTTGGTGTATGGCATTGTCTGTTAAGCAGTTATCTTTGGTGTATGGCATTGTCTGTTAAGCAGTTGTCTTTGGTGCATGGCATTGTCTGTTAAGCAGTTGTCTTTTGTGTATGGCAGTGTCTGTTAAGCAGTTGTCTTTGGTGTATGGCATTGTCTGTTAAGCAGTTGTCTTTGGTGTATGGCATTGTCTGTTAAGCAGTTGTCTTTGGTGCATGGCTTTGTCTGTTAAGCAGTTGTCTTTGGTGTATGGCATTGTCTGTTAAGCAGTTGTCTTTGGTGTATGGCATTGTCTGTTAAGCAGTTGTCTTTGTTGTATGGCATTGTCTGTTAAGCAGTTGTCTTTGGTGTATGGCATTGTCTGTTAAGCAGTTGTCTTTTGTGTATGGCATTGTCTGTTAAGCAGTTGTCTTTGGTGTATGGCATTGTCTGTTAAGCAGTTGTCTTTGGTGTATGGCATTGTCTGTTAAGCAGTTGTCTTTTGTGTATGGCATTGTCTGTTAAGCAGTTGTCTTTTGTGTATGGCATTGTCTGTTAAGCAGTTGTCTTTGGTGTATGGCATTGTCTGTTAAGCAGTTGTCTTTTGTGTATGGCATTGTCTGTTAAGCAGTTGTCTTTGGTGTATGGCATTGCCTGTTAAGCAGTTGTCTTTGGTGTATGGCATTGCCTGTTAAGCAGTTGTCTTTGGTGTATGGCATTGTCTGTTAAGCAGTTGTCTTTGGTGTATGGCGTCTGTTAAGCAGTTGTCTTTGGTGTATGGCATTGTCTGTTAAGCAGTTGTCTTTGTTGTATGGCATTGTCTGTTAAGCAGTTGTCTTTGGTGCATGGCATTGTCTGTTAAGCAGGTGTCTTTTGTGTATGGCATTGTCTGTTAAGCAGTTGTCTTTGGTGTATGGCATTGCCTGTTAAGCAGTTGTCTTTGGTGTATGGCATTGCCTGTTAAGCAGTTGTCTTTGGTGTATGGCATTGCCTGTTAAGCAGTTGTCTTTGGTGTATGGCATTGTCTGTTAAGCAGTTGTCTTTGGTGTATGGCATTGTCTGTTAAGCAGTTGTCTTTAGTTTATGGCATTGTCTGTTAAGCAGTTGTCTTTGGTGTATGGCATTGCCTGTTAAGCAGTTGTCTTTGGTGTATGGCGTTGCCTGTTAAGCAGTTGTCTTTGGTGTATGGCATTGTCTGTTAAGCAGTTGTCTTTGGTGTATGGCATTGTCTGTTAAGCAATTGTCTTTGGTGCATGGCATTGCCTGTTAAGCAGTTGTCTTTGGTGTATGGCATTGCCTGTTAAGCAGTTGTCTTTGGTGCATGGCGTTGCCTGTTAAGCTGTTGTCTTTGGTGTATGGCTGTGTCTGTTAAGCAGTTGTCTTTGGTGTATGGCATTGTCTGTTAAGCAGTTGTCTTTGGTGTATGGCGTTGCCTGTTAAGCAGTTGTCTTTGGTGTATGGCAGTGTCTGTTAAGCAGTTGTCTTTAGTGTATGGCATTGCCTGTTAAGCAGTTGTCTTTGGTGTATGGCAGTGTCTGTTAAGCAGTTGTCTTTGGTGTATGGCATTGTCTGTTAAGCAGTTGTCTTTGGTGTATGGCAGTGTCTGTTAAGCAGTTGTCTTTGGTGTATGGCAGTGTCTGTTAAGCAGTTGTCTTTGGTGTATGGCATTGTCTCTTAAGCAGTTGTCTTTGGTGTATGGCATTGCCTGTTATGCAGTTGTCTTTAGTGTATGGCATTGCCTGTTATGCAGTTGTCTTTGGTGTATGGCATTGCCTGTTATGCAGTTGTCTTTAGTGTATGACATTGCCTGTTAAGCAGTTGTCTTTGGTGTATGGCATTGTCTCTTAAGCAGTTGTCTTTGGTGTATGGCAGTGTCTGTTAAGCAGTTGTCTTTGGTGTATGGCAGTGTCTGTTAAGCAGTTGTCTTTGGTGTATGGCATTGTCTGTTAAGCAGTTGTCTTTGGTGTATGGCAGTGTCTGTTAAGCAGTTGTCTTTGGTGTATGGCAGTGTCTGTTAAGCAGTTGTCTTTGGTGTATGGCATTGTCTCTTAAGCAGTTGTCTTTGGTGTATGGCATTGCCTGTTATGCAGTTGTCTTTAGTGTATGGCATTGCCTGTTATGCAGTTGTCTTTGGTGTATGGCATTGCCTGTTATGCAGTTGTCTTTAGTGTATGGCATTGCCTGTTATGCAGTTGTCTTTGGTGTATGGCATTGCCTGTTATGCAGTTGTCTTTAGTGTATGGCATTGTCTCTTAAGCAGTTGTCTTTGGTATATGGCATTGCATGTTAAGCAGTTGTCTTTGGTGTATGGCACTGTCTGTTAAGAAGTTGTCTTTGGTATATGGCATTGCCTGTTAAGCAGTTGTCTTTGGTGTATGGCATTGTCTGTTAAGAAGTTGTCTTTGGTATATGGCATTGCCTGTTAAGCAGTTGTCTTTGGTGTATGGCATTGTCTGTTAATCAGTTGTCTTTGGTGTATGGCATTGTCTCTTAAGCAGTTGTCTTTGGTATATGGCATTGCCTGTTAAGCAGTTGTCTTTGGTGTATGGCATTGCCTGTTAAGCAGTTGTCTTTGGTGTATGGCATTGTCTGTTAAGCAGTTATCTTTGGTGTATGGCATTGCCTGTTAAGCAGTTGTCTTTGGTGTATGGCATTGCCTGTTAAGCAGTTGTCTTTGGTGTATGGCATTGTCTGTTAAGCAGTTGTCTTTGGTGTATGGCATTGCATGTTAAGCAGTTGTCTATAGTGTATGGCATTGCCTGTTAAGCAGTTTTGTTTGGTGTATGGCAGTGTCTGTTAAGCAGTTGTCTTTGGTGTATGGCAGTGTCTGTTAAGCAGTTGTCTTTGGTGTATGGCATTGCCTGTTAAGCAGTAATCTTTGGTGTATGGCAGTGTCTGTTAAGCAGTTGTCTTTGGTGTATGGCATTGTCTGTTAAGCAGTTGTCTTTGGTGTATGGCAGTGTCTGTTAAGCAGTTGTCTTTGGTGTATGGCATTGTCTGTTAAGCAGTTGTCTTTGGTGTATGGCATTGCCTATTAAGCAGTTGTCTTTGGTGTATGGCATTGCCTGTTAAGCAGTTGTCTTTGGTGTATGGCATTGTCTGCTAAGCAGTTGTCTTTAGTTTATGGCGTTGTCTGTTAAGCAGTTGTATTTAGTTTATGGCATTGTCTGTTAAGCAATTGTCTTTGGTGTATGGCATTGTCTGTTAAGCAGTTGTCTTTGGTGTATGGCATTGTCTGTTAAGCAGTGGTCTTTGGTGTATGGCAGTGTCTGTTAAGCAGTTGTCTTTAGTGTATGGCACTGTCTGTTAAGCAGTTGTCTTTGGTGTATGGCAGTGTCTGTTAAGCAGTTGTCTTTGGTGTATGGCATTGCCTGTTAAGCAGTTGTCTTTGGTGTATGGCATTGTCTGTTAAGCAGTTGTCTTTGGTGTATGGCATTGTCTGTTAAGCAGTTGTCTTTAGTGTATGGCACTGTCTGTTAAGCAGTTGTCTTTGGTGTATGGCAGTGTCTGTTAAGCAGTTGTCTTTGGTGTATGGCATTGCCTGTTAAGCAGTTGTCTTTGGTGTATGGCATTGCCTGTTAAGCAGTTGTCTTTGGTGTATGGCATTGTCTGTTAAGCAGTTGTCTTTGGTGTATGGCATTGTCTGTTAAGCAGTTGTCTTTGGTGTATGGCATTGTCTGTTAAGCAGTTATCTTTGGTGTATGGCATTGTCTGTTAAGCAGTTGTCTTTGGTGCATGGCATTGTCTGTTAAGCAGTTGTCTTTTGTGTATGGCATTGTCTGTTAAGCAGTTGTCTTTGGTGTATGGCATTGTCTGTTAAGCAGTTGTCTTTGGTGTATGGCATTGTCTGTTAAGCAGTTGTCTTTGGTGCATGGCATTGTCTGTTAAGCAGTTGTCTTTGGTGTATGGCATTGTCTGTTAAGCAGTTGTCTTTGTTGTATGGCATTGTCTGTTAAGCAGTTGTCTTTGGTGCATGGCATTGTCTGTTAAGCAGGTGTCTTTTGTGTATGGCATTGTCTGTTAAGCAGTTGTCTTTGGTGTATGGCATTGCCTGTTAAGCAGTTGTCTTTGGTGTATGGCATTGCCTGTTAAGCAGTTGTCTTTGGTGTATGGCATTGCCTGTTAAGCAGTTGTCTTTGGTGTATGGCATTGTCTGTTAAGCAGTTGTCTTTGGTGTATGGCATTGTCTGTTAAGCAGTTGTCTTTAGTTTATGGCATTGTCTGTTAAGCAGTTGTCTTTGGTGTATGGCATTGCCTGTTAAGCAGTTGTCTTTGGTGTATGGCGTTGCCTGTTAAGCAGTTGTCTTTGGTGTATGGCATTGTCTGTTAAGCAGTTGTCTTTGGTGTATGGCATTGTCTGTTAAGCAATTGTCTTTGGTGCATGGCATTGCCTGTTAAGCAGTTGTCTTTGGTGTATGGCATCGCCTGTTAAGCAGTTGTCTTTGGTGCATGGCGTTGCCTGTTAAGCTGTTGTCTTTGGTGTATGGCTGTGTCTGTTAAGCAGTTGTCTTTGGTGTATGGCATTGTCTGTTAAGCAGTTGTCTTTGGTGTA
The DNA here is from genome assembly GCF_046119375.1 of Phyllobates terribilis. Taxonomy (NCBI): domain Eukaryota; kingdom Metazoa; phylum Chordata; class Amphibia; order Anura; family Dendrobatidae; genus Phyllobates; species Phyllobates terribilis. Next base: position 519,140 of record NW_027363283.1, read on the forward strand.
TGGCGTTGCCTGTTAAGCAGTTGTCTTTGGTGTATGGCAGTGTCTGTTAAGCAGTTGTCTTTAGTGTATGGCATTGCCTGTTAAGCAGTTGTCTTTGGTGTATGGCAGTGTCTGTTAAGCAGTTGTCTTTGGTGTATGGCATTGTCTGTTAAGCAGTTGTCTTTGGTGTATGGCAGTGTCTGTTAAGCAGTTGTCTTTGGTGTATGGCAGTGTCTGTTAAGCAGTTGTCTTTGGTGTATGGCATTGTCTCTTAAGCAGTTGTCTTTGGTGTATGGCATTGCCTGTTATGCAGTTGTCTTTAGTGTATGGCATTGCCTGTTATGCAGTTGTCTTTGGTGTATGGCATTGCCTGTTATGCAGTTGTCTTTAGTGTATGACATTGCCTGTTAAGCAGTTGTCTTTGGTGTATGGCATTGTCTCTTAAGCAGTTGTCTTTGGTGTATGGCAGTGTCTGTTAAGCAGTTGTCTTTGGTGTATGGCAGTGTCTGTTAAGCAGTTGTCTTTGGTGTATGGCATTGTCTGTTAAGCAGTTGTCTTTGGTGTATGGCAGTGTCTGTTAAGCAGTTGTCTTTGGTGTATGGCAGTGTCTGTTAAGCAGTTGTCTTTGGTGTATGGCATTGTCTCTTAAGCAGTTGTCTTTGGTGTATGGCATTGCCTGTTATGCAGTTGTCTTTAGTGTATGGCATTGCCTGTTATGCAGTTGTCTTTGGTGTATGGCATTGCCTGTTATGCAGTTGTCTTTAGTGTATGGCATTGCCTGTTATGCAGTTGTCTTTGGTGTATGGCATTGCCTGTTATGCAGTTGTCTTTAGTGTATGGCATTGTCTCTTAAGCAGTTGTCTTTGGTATATGGCATTGCATGTTAAGCAGTTGTCTTTGGTGTATGGCATTGTCTGTTAAGAAGTTGTCTTTGGTATATGGCATTGCCTGTTAAGCAGTTGTCTTTGGTGTATGGCATTGTCTGTTAAGAAGTTGTCTTTGGTATATGGCATTGCCTGTTAAGCAGTTGTCTTTGGTGTATGGCATTGTCTGTTAATCAGTTGTCTTTGGTGTATGGCATTGTCTCTTAAGCAGTTGTCTTTGGTATATGGCATTGCCTGTTAAGCAGTTGTCTTTGGTGTATGGCATTGTCTGTTAAGCAGTTGTCTTTGGTGTATGGCATTGTCTGTTAAGCAGTTATCTTTGGTGTATGGCATTGCCTGTTAAGCAGTTGTCTTTGGTGTATGGCATTGCCTGTTAAGCAGTTGTCTTTGGTGTATGGCATTGTCTGTTAAGCAGTTGTCTTTGGTGTATGGCATTGCATGTTAAGCAGTTGTCTATAGTGTATGGCATTGCCTGTTAAGCAGTTTTGTTTGGTGTATGGCAGTGTCTGTTAAGCAGTTGTCTTTGGTGTATGGCAGTGTCTGTTAAGCAGTTGTCTTTGGTGTATGGCATTGCCTGTTAAGAAGTAATCTTTGGTGTATGGCAGTGTATGTTAAGCAGTTGTCTTTGGTGTATGGCATTGTCTGTTAAGCAGTTGTCTTTGGTGTATGGCAGTGTCTGTTAAGCAGTTGTCTTTGGTGTATGGCATTGTCTGTTAAGCAGTTGTCTTTGGTGTATGGCATTGCCTATTAAGCAGTTGTCTTTGGTGTATGGCATTGCCTGTTAAGCAGTTGTCTTTGGTGTATGGCATTGTCTGCTAAGCAGTTGTCTTTAGTTTATGGCGTTGTCTGTTAAGCAGTTGTATTTAGTTTATGGCATTGTCTGTTAAGCAATTGTCTTTGGTGTATGGCATTGTCTGTTAAGCAGTTGTCTTTGGTGTATGGCATTGTCTGTTAAGCAGTGGTCTTTGGTGTATGGCAGTGTCTGTTAAGCAGTTGTCTTTAGTGTATGGCACTGTCTGTTAAGCAGTTGTATTTGGTGTATGGCAGTGTCTGTTAAGCAGTTGTCTTTGGTGTATGGCATTGCCTGTTAAGCAGTTGTCTTTGGTGTATGGCATTGTCTGTTAAGCAGTTGTCTTTGGTGTATGGCATTGTCTGTTAAGCAGTTGTCTTTAGTGTATGGCACTGTCTGTTAAGCAGTTGTCTTTGGTGTATGGCAGTGTCTGTTAAGCAGTTGTCTTTGGTGTATGGCATTGCCTGTTAAGCAGTTGTCTTTGGTGTATGGCATTGCCTGTTAAGCAGTTGTCTTTGGTGTATGGCATTGTCTGTTAAGCAGTTGTCTTTGGTGTATGGCATTGTCTGTTAAGCAGTTGTCTTTGGTGTATGGCATTGTCTGCTAAGCAGTTATCTTTGGTGTATGGCATTGTCTGTTAAGCAGTTGTCTTTGGTGCATGGCATTGTCTGTTAAGCAGTTGTCTTTTGTGTATGGCATTGTCTGTTAAGCAGTTGTCTTTGGTGTATGGCATTGTCTGTTAAGCACTTGTCTTTGGTGTATGGCATTGTCTGTTAAGCACTTGTCTTTGGTGTACGGTAGTGTCTGTTAAGCAGTTGTCTTTGGTGTATGGCATTGTCTGTTAAGCACTTGTCTTTGGTGTACGGTAGTGTCTGTTAAGCAGTTGTCTTTGGTGTATGGCATTGTCTGTTAAGCACTTGTCTTTGGTGTATGGCATTGCCTGTTAAGCAGTTGTCTTTGGTGTATGGCAGTGTCTGTTAAGCAGTTGTATTTGCTGCATGGCATTGTCTGTTAAGCAGTTGTCTTTAGTGTATGGCATTGTCTGTTAAGCAGTTGTCTTTTGTGTATGGCATTGCCTGTTAAGCAGTCGTCTATAGTGTATGGCATTGCCTGTTAAGCAGTTGTCTTTGGTGTATGGCAGTGTCTGTTAAGCAGTTGTCTTTGGTGTATGGCATTGTCTGTTAAGCAGTTGTCTTTGGTGTATGGCATTGCCTGTTAAGCAGTAATCTTTGGTGTATGGCAGTGTCTGTTAAGCAGTTGTCTTTGGTGTATGGCATTGTCTGTTAAGCAGTTGTCTTTGGTGTATGGCAGTGTCTGTTAAGCAGTTGTCTTTCGTGTATGGCGTTGCCTGTTAAGCAGTTGTCTTTGGTGTATGGCGTTGTCTGCTAAGCAGTTGTCTTTAGTTTATGGCGTTGTCTGTTAAGCAGTTGTCTTTGGTGTTTTTCAGTGTCTGTTAAGCAGTTGTCTTTGGTGTATGGCATTGTCTGTTAAGCAGTTGTCTTTGGTGTATGGCATTGCCTGTTAAGCAGTTGTCTTTAGTGTATGTCATTGCCTGTTAAGCAGTTGTCTTTGGTGTATGGCATTGCCTGTTAAGCAGTTGTCTTTGGTGTATGTCATTGTCTGCTAAGCTGTTGTCTTTAGTTTATGGCGTTGTCTGTTAAGCAGTTGTCTTTGGTGTATGGCGTTGTCTGTTAAGCAGTTGTCTTTGGTGTATGGCATTGTCTGTTAAGCAGTTGTCTTTGGTGTATGGCATTGTCTGTTAAGCAGTTGTCTTTGGTGTATGGCATTGTCTGTTAAGCAGTTGTCTTTGGTGTATGGCATTGCCTGTTAAGCAGTTGTCTTTGGTGTATGGCATTGCCTGTTAAGCAGTTGTCTTTAGTGTATGGCATTGTCTGTTAAGCAGTTGTATTTGGTGTATGGCATTGTCTGTTAAGCAGTTGTCTTTGGTGTATGGCATTGCCTGTTAAGCAGTCATCTTTGGTGTACGGTAGTGTCTGTTAAGCAGTTGTCTTTGGTGTATGGCATTGTCTGTTAAGCAGTTGTCTTTGGTGTATGGCATTGCCTGTTAAGCAGTTGTCTTTGCTGTATGGCAGTGTCTGTTAAGCAGTTGTATTTGCTGCATGGCATTGTCTGTTAAGCAGTTGTCTTTGGTGTATGGCATTGCCTGTTAACCAGTTGTCTATAGTGTATGGCATTGCCTGTTAAGCAGTTGTCTTTGGTGTATGGCAGTGTCTGTTAAACAGTTGTCTTTGGTGTATGGCAGTGTCTGTTAAGCAGTTGTCTTTGGTGTATGGCATTGCCTGTTAAGCAGTAATCTTTGGTGTATGGCAGTGTCTGTTAAGCAGTTGTCTTTGGTGTATGGCATTGTCTGTTAAGCAGTTGTCTTTGGTGTATGGCAGTGTCTGTTAAGCAGTTGTCTTTCGTGTATGACATTGTCTGTTAAGCAGTTGTCTTTGGTGTATGGCATTGCCTATTAAGCAGTTGTCTTTGGTGTATGGCATTGCCTGTTAAGCAGTTGTCTTTGGTGTATGGCATTGTCTGCTAAGCAGTTGTCTTTAGTTTATGTCGTTGTCTGTTAAGCAGTTGTCTTTAGTTTATGGCGTTGTCTGTTAAGCAGTTGTCTTTGGTGTATAGCATTGTCTGTTAAGCAGTTGTCTTTGGTGTATGGCATTGTCTGTTAAGCAGTTGTCTTTGGTGTATGGCATTGCCTGTTAAGCAGTTGTGTTTGGTGTATGGCATTGTCTGTTAAGCAGTTGTATTTGGTGCATGGCATTGTCTGTTAAGCAGTTGTCTTTTGTGTATGGCATTGCCTGTTAAGCAGTTGTCTATAGTGTATGGCATTGCCTGTTAAGCAGTTGTCTTTGGTGTATGGCAGAGTCTGTTAAGCAGTTGTCTTTGGTGTATGGCATTGCCTGTTAAGCAGTTGTCTTTGGTGTATGGCATTGTCTGTTAAGCAGTTGTCTTTGGTGTATGGCATTGTCTGTTAAGCAGTTGTCTTTGGTGTATGGCATTGTCTGTTAAGCAGTTGTCTTTGGCGTATGGCATTGCCTGTTAAGCAGTTGTCTTTAGTTTTTGGCATTGTCTGCTAAGCAGTTGTCTTTAGTTTATGGCGTTGCCTGTTAAGCAGTTGTCTTTGGTGTATTTCAGTGTCTGTTAAGCAGTTGTCTTTGGTGTATGGCATTGTCTGTTAAGCAGTTGTCTTTGGTGTATGGCATTGCCTGTTAAGCAGTTGTCTTTAGTTTATGGCATTGTCTGTTAAGCAGTTGTCTTTGGTGTATGGCATTGCCTGTTAAGCAGTTGTCTTTGGTGTATGGCATTGCCTGTTGAGCAGTTGTCTTCAGTGTATGGCTTTGCCTGTTAAGCAGTTGTCTTTAGTGTATGTCATTGCCTGTTAAGCAGTTGTCTTTGGTGTATGGCATTGCCTGTTAAGCAGTTGTCTTTGGTGTATGTCATTGTCTGCTAAGCAGTTGTCTTTAGTTTATGGCGTTGTCTGTTAAGCAGTTGTCTTTGGTGTATGGCGTTGTCTGTTAAGCAGTTGTCTTTGCTGTATGGCAGTGTCTGTTAAGCAGTTGTCTTTGGTGTATGGCATTGTCTGTTAAGCAGTTGTCTTTGGTGTATGGCATTGTCTGTTAAGCAGTTGTCTTTGGTGTATGGCATTGTCTGTTAAGCAGTTGTCTTTGGTGTATGGCATTGCCTGTTAAGCAGTTGTCTTTGGTGTATGGCATTGTCTGTTAAGCAGTTGTCTTTGGTGTATGGCATTGCCTGTTAAGCAGTTGTCTTTAGTTTTTGGCATTGTCTGCTAAGCAGTTGTCTTTAGTTTATGGCGTTGCCTGTTAAGCAGTTGTCTTTGGTGTATGGCATTGCCTGTTAAGCAGTTGTCTTTGGTGTATGGCATTGCCTGTTAAGCAGTTGTCTTTGGTGTATGGCATTGCCTGTTAAGCAGTTGTCTTTGGTGTATGTCATTGTCTGCTAAGCAGTTGTCTTTAGTTTATGGCGTTGTCTGTTAAGCAGTTGTCTTTGGTGTATGGCATTGCCTGTTAAGCAGTTGTCTTTGGTGTATGGCATTGACTGTTAAGCAGTTGTCTTTGGTGTATGGCATTGCCTGTTAAGCAGTTGTCTTTAGTGTATGGCATTGTCTGTTAAGCAGTTGTCTTTAGTGTATGGCATTGCCTGTTAAGCAGTTGTCTTTGGTGTATGGCATTGCCTGTTAAGCAGTTGTCTTTGGTGTATGGCATTGCCTGTTAAGCAGTTGTCTTTGGTGTATGGCATTGCCTGTTAAGCAGTTGTCTTTGGTGTATGGCATTGTCTGTTAAGCAGTTGTCTTTAGTGTATGGCATTGTCTGTTAAGCAGTTGTATTTGCTGCATGGCATTGTCTGTTAAGCAGTTGTCTTTTGTGTATGGCATTGCCTGTTAAGCAGTTGTCTTTAGTGTATGGCATTGCCTGTTAAGCAGTTGTCTTTGGTGTATGACATTGCCTGTTAAGCAGTTGTCTTTGGTGTACGGCATTGTCTGTTAAGCAGTTGTCTTTGGTGTATGGCAGTGTCTGTTAAGCAGTTGTCTTTCGTGTATGGCATTGTCTGTTAAGCAGTTGTCTTTGGTGTATGTCATTGCCTATTAAGCAGTTGTCTTTGGTGTATGGCATTGTCTGTTAAGCAGTTGTCTTTGGTGTATGGCATTGTCTGCTAAGCAGTTGTCTTTAGTTTATGGCGTTGTCTGTTAAGCAGTTGTCTTTGGTGTATGGCATTGCCTGTTAAGCAGTTGTCTTTGGTGCATGGCATTGCCTGTTAAGCAGTAATCTTTGGTGTATGGCATTGTCTGTTAAGCGTTGTCTTTGGTGTATGGCAGTGTCTGTTAAGCAGTTGTCTTTCGTGTATGGCATTGTCTGTTAAGCAGTTGTCTTTGGTGTATGGCAGTGTCTGTTAAGCAGTTGTCTTTGGTGTATGGCATTGTCTGTTAAGCAGTTGTCTTTGGTGTATGGCATTGCCTATTAAGCAGTTGTCTTTGGTGTATGGCATTGCCTGTTAAGCAGTTGTCTTTGGTGTATGGCATTGTCTGTTAAGCAGTTGTCTTTAGTGTATGGCACTGTCTGTTAAGCAGTTGTCTTTGGTGTATGGCATTGTCTGTTAAGCAGTTGTCTTTGGTGTATGGCATTGTCTGTTAAGCAGTTGTCTTTGGTGTATGACATTGTCTGTTAAGCAGTTGTCTTTGGTGTATGGCATTGTCTGTTAAGCAGTTGTATTTGGTGTATGGCATTGTCTGTTAAGCAGTTGTCTTTGGTGTATGGCATTGCCTGTTAAGCAGTTGTCTTTGGTGTATGGCATTGCCTGTTAAGCAGTTGTCTTTGGTGTATGGCATTGCCTGTTAAGCAGTTGTCTTTGGTGTATGACATTGTCTGTTAAGCAGTTGTCTTTGGTGTATGGCATTGTCTGTTAAGCAGTTGTCTTTGGTGTATGACATTGTCTGTTAAGCAGTTGTCTTTGGTGTATGGCATTGTCTGTTAAGCAGCTGTATTTGGTGTATGGCATTGTCTATTAAGCAGTTGTCTTTGGTGTATGGCATTGCCTGTTAAGCAGTTGTCTTTGGTGTATGGCATTGCCTGTTAAGCAGTTGTCTTTGGTGTATGGCATTGTCTGTTAAGCAGTTGTCTTTGGTGCATGGCATTGTCTGCTAAGCAGTTGTCTTTAGTTTATTGCGTTGTCTGTTAAACAGTTGTCTTTAGTTTATGGCGTTGTCTGTTAATCAGTTGTCTTTGGTGTATAGCATTGTCTGTTAAGCAGTTGTCTTTGGTGTATGGCATTGTCTGTTAAGCAGTTGTCTTTGGTGTATGGCATTGCCTGTTAAGCAGTTGTCTTTAGTGTATGGCATTGCCTGTTAAGCAGTTGTCTTTGGTGTATGGCATTGCCTGTTAAGCAGTTGTCTTTGGTGTATGGCATTGTCTGTTAAGCAGTTGTCTTTGGTGTATGGCATTGCCTGTTAAGCAGTTGTCTTTGGTGTATGGCATTGTCTGTTAAGCAGTTGTCTTTGGTGTATGGCATTGTCTGTTAAGCAGTTGTCTTTAGTGTATGGCGTTGTCTGTTAAGCAGTTGTCTTTGGTGTATGCCATTGCCTGTTAAGCAGTTGTCTTTGGTGTATGGCATTGTCTGTTAAGCAGTTATCTTTGGTGTATGGCATTGTCTGTTAAGCAGTTGTCTTTGGTGCATGGCATTGTCTGTTAAGCAGTTGTCTTTTGTGTATGGCAGTGTCTGTTAAGCAGTTGTCTTTGGTGTATGGCATTGTCTGTTAAGCAGTTGTCTTTGGTGTATGGCATTGTCTGTTAAGCAGTTGTCTTTGGTGCATGGCTTTGTCTGTTAAGCAGTTGTCTTTGGTGTATGGCATTGTCTGTTAAGCAGTTGTCTTTGGTGTATGGCATTGTCTGTTAAGCAGTTGTCTTTGTTGTATGGCATTGTCTGTTAAGCAGTTGTCTTTGGTGTATGGCATTGTCTGTTAAGCAGTTGTCTTTTGTGTATGGCATTGTCTGTTAAGCAGTTGTCTTTGGTGTATGGCATTGTCTGTTAAGCAGTTGTCTTTGGTGTATGGCATTGTCTGTTAAGCAGTTGTCTTTTGTGTATGGCATTGTCTGTTAAGCAGTTGTCTTTTGTGTATGGCATTGTCTGTTAAGCAGTTGTCTTTGGTGTATGGCATTGTCTGTTAAGCAGTTGTCTTTTGTGTATGGCATTGTCTGTTAAGCAGTTGTCTTTGGTGTATGGCATTGCCTGTTAAGCAGTTGTCTTTGGTGTATGGCATTGCCTGTTAAGCAGTTGTCTTTGGTGTATGGCATTGTCTGTTAAGCAGTTGTCTTTGGTGTATGGCGTTGTCTGTTAAGCAGTTGTCTTGGGTGTATGGCATTGCCTGTTAAGCAGTTGTCATTGGTGTTTTTCAGTGTCTGTTAAGCAGTTGTCTTTGGTGTATGGCATTGCCTGTTAAGCAGTTGTCTTTGGTGCATGGCATTGCCTGTTAAGCAGTAATCTTTGGTGTATGGCATTGTCTGTTAAGCGTTGTCTTTGGTGTATGGCAGTGTCTGTTAAGCAGTTGTCTTTCGTGTATGGCATTGTCTGTTAAGCAGTTGTCTTTGGTGTATGGCAGTGTCTGTTAAGCAGTTGTCTTTGGTGTATGGCATTGTCTGTTAAGCAGTTGTCTTTGGTGTATGACATTGTCTGTTAAGCAGTTGTCTTTGGTGTATGGCATTGTCTGTTAAGCAGTTGTATTTGGTGTATGGCATTGTCTGTTAAGCAGTTGTCTTTGGTGTATGGCATTGCCTGTTAAGCAGTTGTCTTTGGTGTATGGCATTGCCTGTTAAGCAGTTGTCTTTGGTGTATGGCATTGCCTGTTAAGCAGTTGTCTTTGGTGTATGACATTGTCTGTTAAGCAGTTGTCTTTGGTGTATGGCATTGTCTGTTAAGCAGTTGTCTTTGGTGTATGACATTGTCTGTTAAGCAGTTGTCTTTGGTGTATGGCATTGTCTGTTAAGCAGTTGTATTTGGTGTATGGCATTGTCTGTTAAGCAGTTGTCTTTGGTGTATGGCATTGCCTGTTAAGCAGTTGTCTTTGGTGTATGGCATTGCCTGTTAAGCAGTTGTCTTTGGTGTATGGCATTGTCTGTTAAGCAGTTGTCTTTGGTGCATGGCATTGTCTGCTAAGCAGTTGTCTTTAGTTTATTGCGTTGTCTGTTAAACAGTTGTCTTTAGTTTATGGCGTTGTCTGTTAAGCAGTTGTCTTTGGTGTATAGCATTGTCTGTTAAGCAGTTGTCTTTGGTGTATGGCATTGTCTGTTAAGCAGTTGTCTTTGGTGTATGGCATTGCCTGTTAAGCAGTTGTCTTTAGTGTATGGCATTGACTGTTAAGCAGTTGTCTTTGGTGTATGGCATTGCCTGTTAAGCAGTTGTCTTTGGTGTATGGCATTGTCTGTTAAGCAGTTGTCTTTGGTGTATGGCATTGCCTGTTAAGCAGTTGTCTTTGGTGTATGGCATTGTCTGTTAAGCAGTTGTCTTTGGTGTATGGCATTGTCTGTTAAGCAGTTGTCTTTAGTGTATGGCGTTGTCTGTTAAGCAGTTGTCTTTGGTGTATGACATTGTCTGTTAAGCAGTTATCTTTGGTGTATGGCATTGTCTGTTAAGCAGTTGTCTTTGGTGCATGGCATTGTCTGTTAAGCAGTTGTCTTTTGTGTATGGCAGTGTCTGTTAAGCAGTTGTCTTTGGTGTATGGCATTGTCTGTTAAGCAGTTGTCTTTGGTGTATGGCATTGTCTGTTAAGCAGTTGTCTTTGGTGTATGGCATTGTCTGTTAAGCAGTTATCTTTGGTGTATGGCATTGTCTGTTAAGCAGTTGTCTTTGGTGCATGGCATTGTCTGTTAAGCAGTTGTCTTTGGTGTATGGCATTGTCTGTTAAGCAGTTGTCTTTGGTGTATGGCATTGTCTGTTAAGCAGTTGTCTTTAGTGTATGGCGTTGTCTGTTAAGCAGTTGTCTTTGGTGTATGGCATTGTCTGTTAAGCAGTTGTCTTTAGTGTATGGCGTTGCCTGTTAAGCAGTTGTCTTTGGTGTATGGCATTGTCTGTTAAGCAGTTATCTTTGGTGTATGGCATTGTCTGTTAAGCAGTTGTCTTTGGTGCATGGCATTGTCTGTTAAGCAGTTGTCTTTTGTGTATGGCAGTGTCTGTTAAGCAGTTGTCTTTGGTGTATGGCATTGTCTGTTAAGCAGTTGTCTTTGGTGTATGGCATTGTCTGTTAAGCAGTTGTCTTTGGTGCATGGCTTTGTCTGTTAAGCAGTTGTCTTTGGTGTATGGCATTGTCTGTTAAGCAGTTGTCTTTGGTGTATGGCATTGTCTGTTAAGCAGTTGTCTTTGTTGTATGGCATTGTCTGTTAAGCAGTTGTCTTTGGTGTATGGCATTGTCTGTTAAGCAGTTGTCTTTTGTGTATGGCATTGTCTGTTAAGCAGTTGTCTTTGGTGTATGGCATTGTCTGTTAAGCAGTTGTCTTTGGTGTATGGCATTGTCTGTTAAGCAGTTGTCTTTTGTGTATGGCATTGTCTGTTAAGCAGTTGTCTTTTGTGTATGGCATTGTCTGTTAAGCAGTTGTCTTTGGTGTATGGCATTGTCTGTTAAGCAGTTGTCTTTTGTGTATGGCATTGTCTGTTAAGCAGTTGTCTTTGGTGTATGGCATTGCCTGTTAAGCAGTTGTCTTTGGTGTATGGCATTGCCTGTTAAGCAGTTGTCTTTGGTGTATGGCATTGTCTGTTAAGCAGTTGTCTTTGGTGTATGGCGTTGTCTGTTAAGCAGTTGTCTTTGGTGTATGGCATTGTCTGTTAAGCAGTTGTCTTTGTTGTATGGCATTGTCTGTTAAGCAGTTGTCTTTGGTGCATGGCATTGTCTGTTAAGCAGGTGTCTTTTGTGTATGGCATTGTCTGTTAAGCAGTTGTCTTTGGTGTATGGCATTGCCTGTTAAGCAGTTGTCTTTGGTGTATGGCATTGCCTGTTAAGCAGTTGTCTTTGGTGTATGGCATTGCCTGTTAAGCAGTTGTCTTTGGTGTATGGCATTGTCTGTTAAGCAGTTGTCTTTGGTGTATGGCATTGTCTGTTAAGCAGTTGTCTTTAGTTTATGGCATTGTCTGTTAAGCAGTTGTCTTTGGTGTATGGCATTGCCTGTTAAGCAGTTGTCTTTGGTGTATGGCGTTGCCTGTTAAGCAGTTGTCTTTGGTGTATGGCATTGTCTGTTAAGCAGTTGTCTTTGGTGTATGGCATTGTCTGTTAAGCAATTGTCTTTGGTGCATGGCATTGCCTGTTAAGCAGTTGTCTTTGGTGTATGGCATTGCCTGTTAAGCAGTTGTCTTTGGTGCATGGCGTTGCCTGTTAAGCTGTTGTCTTTGGTGTATGGCTGTGTCTGTTAAGCAGTTGTCTTTGGTGTATGGCATTGTCTGTTAAGCAGTTGTCTTTGGTGTATGGCGTTGCCTGTTAAGCAGTTGTCTTTGGTGTATGGCAGTGTCTGTTAAGCAGTTGTCTTTAGTGTATGGCATTGCCTGTTAAGCAGTTGTCTTTGGTGTATGGCAGTGTCTGTTAAGCAGTTGTCTTTGGTGTATGGCATTGTCTGTTAAGCAGTTGTCTTTGGTGTATGGCAGTGTCTGTTAAGCAGTTGTCTTTGGTGTATGGCAGTGTCTGTTAAGCAGTTGTCTTTGGTGTATGGCATTGTCTCTTAAGCAGTTGTCTTTGGTGTATGGCATTGCCTGTTATGCAGTTGTCTTTAGTGTATGGCATTGCCTGTTATGCAGTTGTCTTTGGTGTATGGCATTGCCTGTTATGCAGTTGTCTTTAGTGTATGACATTGCCTGTTAAGCAGTTGTCTTTGGTGTATGGCATTGTCTCTTAAGCAGTTGTCTTTGGTGTATGGCAGTGTCTGTTAAGCAGTTGTCTTTGGTGTATGGCAGTGTCTGTTAAGCAGTTGTCTTTGGTGTATGGCATTGTCTGTTAAGCAGTTGTCTTTGGTGTATGGCAGTGTCTGTTAAGCAGTTGTCTTTGGTGTATGGCAGTGTCTGTTAAGCAGTTGTCTTTGGTGTATGGCATTGTCTCTTAAGCAGTTGTCTTTGGTGTATGGCATTGCCTGTTATGCAGTTGTCTTTAGTGTATGGCATTGCCTGTTATGCAGTTGTCTTTGGTGTATGGCATTGCCTGTTATGCAGTTGTCTTTAGTGTATGGCATTGCCTGTTATGCAGTTGTCTTTGGTGTATGGCATTGCCTGTTATGCAGTTGTCTTTAGTGTATGGCATTGTCTCTTAAGCAGTTGTCTTTGGTATATGGCATTGCATGTTAAGCAGTTGTCTTTGGTGTATGGCACTGTCTGTTAAGAAGTTGTCTTTGGTATATGGCATTGCCTGTTAAGCAGTTGTCTTTGGTGTATGGCATTGTCTGTTAAGAAGTTGTCTTTGGTATATGGCATTGCCTGTTAAGCAGTTGTCTTTGGTGTATGGCATTGTCTGTTAATCAGTTGTCTTTGGTGTATGGCATTGTCTCTTAAGCAGTTGTCTTTGGTATATGGCATTGCCTGTTAAGCAGTTGTCTTTGGTGTATGGCATTGCCTGTTAAGCAGTTGTCTTTGGTGTATGGCATTGTCTGTTAAGCAGTTATCTTTGGTGTATGGCATTGCCTGTTAAGCAGTTGTCTTTGGTGTATGGCATTGCCTGTTAAGCAGTTGTCTTTGGTGTATGGCATTGTCTGTTAAGCAGTTGTCTTTGGTGTATGGCATTGCATGTTAAGCAGTTGTCTATAGTGTATGGCATTGCCTGTTAAGCAGTTTTGTTTGGTGTATGGCAGTGTCTGTTAAGCAGTTGTCTTTGGTGTATGGCAGTGTCTGTTAAGCAGTTGTCTTTGGTGTATGGCATTGCCTGTTAAGCAGTAATCTTTGGTGTATGGCAGTGTCTGTTAAGCAGTTGTCTTTGGTGTATGGCATTGTCTGTTAAGCAGTTGTCTTTGGTGTATGGCAGTGTCTGTTAAGCAGTTGTCTTTGGTGTATGGCATTGTCTGTTAAGCAGTTGTCTTTGGTGTATGGCATTGCCTATTAAGCAGTTGTCTTTGGTGTATGGCATTGCCTGTTAAGCAGTTGTCTTTGGTGTATGGCATTGTCTGCTAAGCAGTTGTCTTTAGTTTATGGCGTTGTCTGTTAAGCAGTTGTATTTAGTTTATGGCATTGTCTGTTAAGCAATTGTCTTTGGTGTATGGCATTGTCTGTTAAGCAGTTGTCTTTGGTGTATGGCATTGTCTGTTAAGCAGTGGTCTTTGGTGTATGGCAGTGTCTGTTAAGCAGTTGTCTTTAGTGTATGGCACTGTCTGTTAAGCAGTTGTCTTTGGTGTATGGCAGTGTCTGTTAAGCAGTTGTCTTTGGTGTATGGCATTGCCTGTTAAGCAGTTGTCTTTGGTGTATGGCATTGTCTGTTAAGCAGTTGTCTTTGGTGTATGGCATTGTCTGTTAAGCAGTTGTCTTTAGTGTATGGCACTGTCTGTTAAGCAGTTGTCTTTGGTGTATGGCAGTGTCTGTTAAGCAGTTGTCTTTGGTGTATGGCATTGCCTGTTAAGCAGTTGTCTTTGGTGTATGGCATTGCCTGTTAAGCAGTTGTCTTTGGTGTATGGCATTGTCTGTTAAGCAGTTGTCTTTGGTGTATGGCATTGTCTGTTAAGCAGTTGTCTTTGGTGTATGGCATTGTCTGTTAAGCAGTTATCTTTGGTGTATGGCATTGTCTGTTAAGCAGTTGTCTTTGGTGCATGGCATTGTCTGTTAAGCAGTTGTCTTTTGTGTATGGCATTGTCTGTTAAGCAGTTGTCTTTGGTGTATGGCATTGTCTGTTAAGCAGTTGTCTTTGGTGTATGGCATTGTCTGTTAAGCAGTTGTCTTTGGTGCATGGCATTGTCTGTTAAGCAGTTGTCTTTGGTGTATGGCATTGTCTGTTAAGCAGTTGTCTTTGTTGTATGGCATTGTCTGTTAAGCAGTTGTCTTTGGTGCATGGCATTGTCTGTTAAGCAGGTGTCTTTTGTGTATGGCATTGTCTGTTAAGCAGTTGTCTTTGGTGTATGGCATTGCCTGTTAAGCAGTTGTCTTTGGTGTATGGCATTGCCTGTTAAGCAGTTGTCTTTGGTGTATGGCATTGCCTGTTAAGCAGTTGTCTTTGGTGTATGGCATTGTCTGTTAAGCAGTTGTCTTTGGTGTATGGCATTGTCTGTTAAGCAGTTGTCTTTAGTTTATGGCATTGTCTGTTAAGCAGTTGTCTTTGGTGTATGGCATTGCCTGTTAAGCAGTTGTCTTTGGTGTATGGCGTTGCCTGTTAAGCAGTTGTCTTTGGTGTATGGCATTGTCTGTTAAGCAGTTGTCTTTGGTGTATGGCATTGTCTGTTAAGCAATTGTCTTTGGTGCATGGCATTGCCTGTTAAGCAGTTGTCTTTGGTGTATGGCATCGCCTGTTAAGCAGTTGTCTTTGGTGCATGGCGTTGCCTGTTAAGCTGTTGTCTTTGGTGTATGGCTGTGTCTGTTAAGCAGTTGTCTTTGGTGTATGGCATTGTCTGTTAAGCAGTTGTCTTTGGTGTATGGCGTTGCCTGTTAAGCAGTTGTCTTTGGTGTATGGCAGTGTCTGTTAAGCAGTTGTCTTTAGTGTATGGCATTGCCTGTTAAGCAGTTGTCTTTGGTGTATGGCAGTGTCTGTTAAGCAGTTGTCTTTGGTGTATGGCATTGTCTGTTAAGCAGTTGTCTTTGGTGTATGGCAGTGTCTGTTAAGCAGTTGTCTTTGGTGTATGGCAGTGTCTGTTAAGCAGTTGTCTTTGGTGTATGGCATTGTCTCTTAAGCAGTTGTCTTTGGTGTATGGCATTGCCTGTTATGCAGTTGTCTTTAGTGTATGGCATTGCCTGTTATGCAGTTGTCTTTGGTGTATGGCATTGCCTGTTATGCAGTTGTCTTTAGTGTATGACATTGCCTGTTAAGCAGTTGTCTTTGGTGTATGGCATTGTCTCTTAAGCAGTTGTCTTTGGTGTATGGCAGTGTCTGTTAAGCAGTTGTCTTTGGTGTATGGCAGTGTCTGTTAAGCAGTTGTCTTTGGTGTATGGCATTGTCTGTTAAGCAGTTGTCTTTGGTGTATGGCAGTGTCTGTTAAGCAGTTGTCTTTGGTGTATGGCAGTGTCTGTTAAGCAGTTGTCTTTGGTGTATGGCATTGTCTCTTAAGCAGTTGTCTTTGGTGTATGGCATTGCCTGTTATGCAGTTGTCTTTAGTGTATGGCATTGCCTGTTATGCAGTTGTCTTTGGTGTATGGCATTGCCTGTTATGCAGTTGTCTTTAGTGTATGGCATTGCCTGTTATGCAGTTGTCTTTGGTGTATGGCATTGCCTGTTATGCAGTTGTCTTTAGTGTATGGCATTGTCTCTTAAGCAGTTGTCTTTGGTATATGGCATTGCATGTTAAGCAGTTGTCTTTGGTGTATGGCATTGTCTGTTAAGAAGTTGTCTTTGGTATATGGCATTGCCTGTTAAGCAGTTGTCTTTGGTGTATGGCATTGTCTGTTAAGAAGTTGTCTTTGGTATATGGCATTGCCTGTTAAGCAGTTGTCTTTGGTGTATGGCATTGTCTGTTAATCAGTTGTCTTTGGTGTATGGCATTGTCTCTTAAGCAGTTGTCTTTGGTATATGGCATTGCCTGTTAAGCAGTTGTCTTTGGTGTATGGCATTGTCTGTTAAGCAGTTGTCTTTGGTGTATGGCATTGTCTGTTAAGCAGTTATCTTTGGTGTATGGCATTGCCTGTTAAGCAGTTGTCTTTGGTGTATGGCATTGCCTGTTAAGCAGTTGTCTTTGGTGTATGGCATTGTCTGTTAAGCAGTTGTCTTTGGTGTATGGCATTGCATGTTAAGCAGTTGTCTATAGTGTATGGCATTGCCTGTTAAGCAGTTTTGTTTGGTGTATGGCAGTGTCTGTTAAGCAGTTGTCTTTGGTGTATGGCAGTGTCTGTTAAGCAGTTGTCTTTGGTGTATGGCATTGCCTGTTAAGAAGTAATCTTTGGTGTATGGCAGTGTATGTTAAGCAGTTGTCTTTGGTGTATGGCATTGTCTGTTAAGCAGTTGTCTTTGGTGTATGGCAGTGTCTGTTAAGCAGTTGTCTTTGGTGTATGGCATTGTCTGTTAAGCAGTTGTCTTTGGTGTATGGCATTGCCTATTAAGCAGTTGTCTTTGGTGTATGGCATTGCCTGTTAAGCAGTTGTCTTTGGTGTATGGCATTGTCTGCTAAGCAGTTGTCTTTAGTTTATGGCGTTGTCTGTTAAGCAGTTGTATTTAGTTTATGGCATTGTCTGTTAAGCAATTGTCTTTGGTGTATGGCATTGTCTGTTAAGCAGTTGTCTTTGGTGTATGGCATTGTCTGTTAAGCAGTGGTCTTTGGTGTATGGCAGTGTCTGTTAAGCAGTTGTCTTTAGTGTATGGCACTGTCTGTTAAGCAGTTGTATTTGGTGTATGGCAGTGTCTGTTAAGCAGTTGTCTTTGGTGTATGGCATTGCCTGTTAAGCAGTTGTCTTTGGTGTATGGCATTGTCTGTTAAGCAGTTGTCTTTGGTGTATGGCATTGTCTGTTAAGCAGTTGTCTTTAGTGTATGGCACTGTCTGTTAAGCAGTTGTCTTTGGTGTATGGCAGTGTCTGTTAAGCAGTTGTCTTTGGTGTATGGCATTGCCTGTTAAGCAGTTGTCTTTGGTGTATGGCATTGCCTGTTAAGCAGTTGTCTTTGGTGTATGGCATTGTCTGTTAAGCAGTTGTCTTTGGTGTATGGCATTGTCTGTTAAGCAGTTGTCTTTGGTGTATGGCATTGTCTGCTAAGCAGTTATCTTTGGTGTATGGCATTGTCTGTTAAGCAGTTGTCTTTGGTGCATGGCATTGTCTGTTAAGCAGTTGTCTTTTGTGTATGGCATTGTCTGTTAAGCAGTTGTCTTTGGTGTATGGCATTGTCTGTTAAGCAGTTGTCTTTGGTGTATGGCATTGTCTGTTAAGCAGTTGTCTTTGGTGTATGGCGTTGCCTGTTAAGCAGTTGTCTTTGGTGTATGGCGTTGCCTGTTAAGCAGTTGTCTTTAGTGTATGGCATTGTCTTAAGCAGTTGTCTTTAGTGTATGGCATTGTATTAAGCAGTTGTCTTTGGTGTATGGCGTTGCCTGTTAAGCAGTTGTCTTTGGTGTATGGCATTGTCTGTTAAGCAGTTGTCTTTAGTGTATGGCATTGTCTTAAGCAGTTGTCTTTGGTGTATGGCGTTGCCTGTTAAGCAGTTGTCTTTGGTGTATGGCATTGCCTGTTAAGCAGTTGTCTTTAGTGTATGGCATTGTCTTAAGCAGTTGTCTTTGGTGTATGGCGTTGCCTGTTAAGCAGTTGTCTTTGGTGTATGGCATTGCCTGTTAAGCAGTTGTCTTTAGTGTATGGCATTGTCTTAAGCAGTTGTCTTTAGTGTATGGCATTGCCTGTTAAGCAGTTGTCTTTGGTGTATGGCATTGTCTGTTAAGCAGTTGTCTTTAGTTTATGGCGTTGTCTGTTAAGCAGTTGTCTTTGGTGTATGGCATTGCCTGTTAAGCAGTTGTCTTTGGTGTATGGCGTTGCCTGTTAAGCAGTTGTCTTTGGTGTATGGCATTGTCTGTTAAGCAGTTGTCTTTGGTGTATGGCATTGTCTGTTAAGCAATTGTCTTTGGTGCATGTCATTGCCTGTTAAGCAGTTGTCTTTGGTGTATGGCATTGCCTGTTAAGCAGTTGTCTTTGGTGCATGGCGTTGCCTGTTAAGCTGTTGTCTTTGGAATATGGCTGTGTCTGTTAAGCAATTGTCTTTGGTGTATGGCATTGTCTGTTAAGCAGTTGTCTTTGGTGTATGGCGTTGCCTGTTAAGCAGTTGTCTTTGGTGTATGGCAGTGTCTGTTAAGCAGTTGTCTTTAGTGTATGGCATTGCCTGTTAAGCAGTTGTCTTTGGTGTATGGCATTGTCTGTTAAGCAGTTGTCTTTGTTGCATGGCGTTACGTGTTAAGCAGTTGTCTTTGGTGTATGGCATTGCCTGTTAAGCAGTTGTCTTTGGTGTATGGCATTGTCTGTTAAGCAGTTGTCTTTGGTGTATGGCATTGTCTCTTAAGCAGTTGTCTTTGGTGTATGGCATTGTCTGTTAAGCAGTTGTCTTTGGTGTATGGCATTGTCTCTTAAGCAGTTGTCTTTGGTGTATGGCATTGCCTGTTAAGCAGTTGTCTTTGGTGTATGGCATTGCCTGTTATGCAGTTGTCTTTAGTGTATGGCATTGTCTCTTAAGCAGTTGTCTTTGGTGTATGGCAGTGTCTGTTAAGCAGTTGTCTTTGGTGTATGGCATTGTCTGTTAAGCAGTTGTCTTTGGTGTATGGCATTGTCTGTTAAGCAGTTGTCTTTGGTGTATGGCATTGCATGTTAAGCAGTTGTCTTTGGTGTATGGCATTGTCTGTTAAGAAGTTGTCTTTGGTATATGGCATTGCCTGTTAAGCAGTTGTCTTTGGTGTATGGCATTGTCTGTTAAGAAGTTGTCTTTGGTATATGGCATTGCCTGTTAAGCAGTTGTCTTTGGTGTATGGCATTGTCTGTTAATCAGTTGTCTTTGGTGTATGGCATTGTCTCTTAAGCAGTTGTCTTTGGTATATGGCATTGCCTGTTAAGCAGTTGTCTTTGGTGTATGGCATTGTCTGTTAAGCAGTTGTCTTTGATGTATGGCATTGTCTGTTAAGCAGTTATCTTTGGTGTATGGCAGTGTCTGTTAAGCAGTTGTCTTTGGTGTATGGCATTGCCTGTTAAGCAGTTGTCTTTGGTGTATGGCATTGCCTGTTAAGCAGTTGTCTTTGGTGTATGGCATTGCCTGTTAAGCAGTTGTCTTTGGTGTATGGCATTGTCTGTTAAGCAGTTGTCTTTGGTGTATGGCATTGCCTGTTAAGCAGTTGTCTTTGGTGTATGGCATTGCCTGTTAAGCAGTAATCTTTGGTGTATGGCAGTGTCTGTTAAGCAGTTGTCTTTGGTGTATGGCATTGTCTGTTAAGCAGTTGTCTTTGGTGTATGGCAGTGTCTGTTAAGCAGTTGTCTTTGGTGTATGGCATTGTCTGTTAAGCAGTTGTCTTTGGTGTATGGCATTGCCTATTAAGCAGTTGTCTTTGGTGTATGGCATTGTCTGTTAAGCAGTTGTCTATAGTGTTTGGCATTGCCTGTTAAGCAGTTGTGTTTGGTGTATGGCAGTGTCTGTTAAGCAGTTGTCTTTGGTGTATGGCAGTGTCTGTTAAGCAGTTGTCTTTGGTGTATGGCATTGTCTGTTAAGCAGTTGTCTTTGGTGTATGGCATTGCCTATTAAGCAGTTGTCTTTGGTGTATGGCATTGTCTGTTAAGCAGTTGTCTATAGTGTATGGCATTGCCTGTTAAGCAGTTGTGTTTGGTGTATGGCAGTGTCTGTTAAGCAGTTGTCTTTGGTGTATGGCAGTGTCTGTTAAGCAGTTGTCTTTGGTGTATGGCATTGTCTGTTAAGCAGTTGTCTTTGGTGTATGGCATTGCCTATTAAGCAGTTGTCTTTGGTGTATGGCATTGCCTGTTAAGCAGTTGTCTTTAGTGTATGGCATTGTCTGCTAAGCAGTTGTCTTTAGTTTATGGCGTTGTCTGTTAAGCAGTTGTATTTAGTTTATGGCATTGTCTGTTAAGCAATTGTCTTTGGTGTATGGCATTGTCTGTTAAGCAGTTGTCTTTGGTGTATGGCATTGTCTGTTAAGCAGTGGTCTTTGGTGTATGGCATTGTCTGTTAAGCAGTTGTCTTTGGTGTATGGCATTGCCTGTTAAGCAGTTGTCTTTGGTGTATGGCATTGCCTGCTAAGCAGTTGTCTTTGGTGTATGGCATTGTCTGTTAAGCAGTTGTCTTTGGTGTATGGCATTGTCTGTTAAGCAGTTGTCTTTGGTGTATGGCATTGCCTGTTAAGCAGTTGTCTTTGGTGTATGGCATTGCCTGTTAAGCAGTTGTCTTTGGTGTATGGCATTGCCTGTTAAGCAGTTGTCTTTGGTGTATGGTATTGTCTGTTAAGCAGTTGTCTTTGGTGTATGGCATTGTCTGTTAAGCAGTTGTCTTTGGTGTATGGCATTGTCTGTTAAGCAGTTGTCTTTAGTGTATGGCGTTGCCTGATAAGCAGTTGTCTTTGGTGTATGGCATTGTCTGTTAAGCAGTTGTCTTTGGTGTATGGCATTGTCTGTTAAGCAGTTGTCTTTGGTGTATGGCGTTGTCTGTTAAGCAGTTGTCTTTGGTGTATGGCATTGTCTGTTATGCAGTTGTCTTTGGTGTATGGCATTGTCTGTTAAGCAGTTGTCTTTTGTGTATGGCATTGTCTGTTAAGCAGTTGTCTTTGGTATATGGCATTGCCTGTTAAGCAGTTGTCTTTAGTGTATGGCATTGTCTTAAGCAGTTGTCTTTGGTGTATGGCATTGCCTGTTAAGCAGTTGTCTTTGGTGTATGGCATTGCCTGTTAAGCAGTTGTCTTTAGTGTATGGCATTGTCTGTTAAGCAGTTGTCTTTGGTGTATGGCATTGTCTCTTAAGCAGTTGTCTTTGGTGTATGGCATTGCCTGTTAAGCAGTTGTCTTTGGTGTATGGCATTGCCTGTTAAGCAGTTGTCTTTAGTGTATGGCATTGTCTCTTAAGCAGTTGTCTTTGGTATATGGCATTGCCTGTTAAGCAGTTGTCTTTGTTGTATGGCATTGTCTGTTAAGCAGTTGTCTTTGGTGTATGGCATTGTCTGTTAAGCAGTTATCTTTGGTGTATGGCATTGCCTGTTAAGCAGTTGTCTTTGGTGTATGGAATTGCCTGTTAAGCAGTTGTCTTTGGTGTATGGCATTGCATGTTAAGCAGTTGTCTATAGTGTATGGCATTGCCTGTTAAGCAGTTGTCTTTGGTGTATGGCAGTGTCTGTTAAGCAGTTGTCTTTGGTGTATGGCATTGCCTGTTAAGCAGTTGTCTTTGGTGTATGGCAGTGTCTGTTAAGCAGTTGTCTTTGGTGTATGGCATTGTCTCTTAAGCAGTTGTCTTTGGTGTATGGCATTGCCTGTTAAGCAGTTGTCTTTGGTGTATGGCATTGCCTGTTAAGCAGTTGTCTTTAGTGTATGGCATTGTCTCTTAAGCAGTTGTCTTTGGTGTATGGCATTGCCTGTTAAGCAGTTGTCTTTGGTGTATGGCAGTGTCTGTTAATCAGTTGTCTTTGGTGTATGGCATTGTCTCTTAAGCAGTTGTCTTTGGTGTATGGCATTGCCTGTTAAGCAGTTGTCTATAGTGTATGGCATTGCCTGTTAAGCAGTTGTCTTTGGTGTATGGCAGTGTCTGTTAAGCAGTTGTCTTTGGTGTATGGCATTGTCTCTTAAGCAGTTGTCTTTGGTGTATGGCATTGCCTGTTAAGTAGTTGTCTTTGGTGTATGGCATTGCCTGTTAAGCAGTTGTCTTTAGTGTATGGCATTGTCTCTTAAGCAGTTGTCTTTGGTGTATGGCATTGCCTGTTAAGCAGTTGTCTTTGGTGTATGACAGTGTCTGTTATTCAGTTGTCTTTGGTGTATGGCATTGTCTCTTAAGCAGTTGTCTTTGGTTTATGGCATTGCCTGTTTAGCAGTTGTCTTTGGTGTATGGCATTGTCTGTTAAGCAGTTGTCTTTGGTGTATGGCATTGTCTGTTAAGCAGTTATCTTTGGTGTATGGCATTGCCTGTTATGCAGTTGTCTTTGGTGTATGGCATTGCCTGTTAAGCAGTTGTCTTTGGTGTATGGCATTGCCTGTTAAGCAGTTGTCTTTGGTGTATGGCAGTGTCTGTTAAGCAGTTGTCTTTGGTGTATGGCATTGCCTGTTAAGCAGTAATGTTTGGTGTATGGCAGTGTCTGTTAAGCAGTTGTCTTTGGTGTATGGCATTGTCTGTTAAGCAGTTGTCTTTGGTGTATGGCAGTGTCTGTTAAGCAGTTGTCTTTGGTGTATGGCATTGTCTGTTAAGCAGTTGTCTTTGGTGTATGGCATTGTCTCTTAAGCAATTGTCTTTGGTATATGGCATTGCCTGTTAAGTAGTTGTCAATGGTGTATGGCATTGCCTGTTAAGCAGTTGTCTTTGGTGTATGGCGTTGCCTGTTAAGCAGTTGTCTTTGGTGTATGGCATTGTCTGTTAAGAAGTTGTCTTTGGTGTATGGCATTGTCTCTTAAGCAATTGTCTTTGGTATATGGCATTGCCTGTTAAGTAGTTGTCTTTGGTGTATGGCATTGTCTGTTAAGCAGTTGTCTTTGGTGTATGGCATTGTCTGTTAAGCAGTTATCTTTGGTGTATGGCATTGCCTGTTAAGCAGTTGTTTTTGGTGTATGGCATTGCCTGTTAAGCAGTTGTCTTTGGTGTATGACATTGTCTGTTAAGCAGTTGTCTTTGGTGTATGGCATTGTCTGTTAAGCAGTTGTCTTTGGTGTATGGCAGTGTCTGTTAAGCAGTTGTCTTTGGTGTATGGCATTGTCTGTTAAGCAGTTGTCTTTGGTGTATGGTATTGCCTATTAAGCAGTTGTCTTTGGTGTATGGCATTGCCTGTTAAGCAGTTGTCTTTGGTGTATGGCATTGCCTGTTAAGCAGTTGTCTTTAGTGTATGGCATTGTCTCTTAAGCAGTTGTCTTTGGTATATGGCATTGCATGTTAAGCAGTTGTCTTTGGTGTATGGCAGTGTCTGTTAAGCAGTTGTCTTTGGTGTATGGCATTGTCTCTTAAGCAGTTGTCTTTGGTGTATGGCATTGCCTGTTAAGCAGTTGTCTTTGGTGTATGGCATTGCCTGTTAAGCAGTTGTCTTTAGTGTATGGCATTGTCTCTTAAGCAGTTGTCTTTAGTGTATGGCATTGTCCCTTAAGCAGTTGTCTTTGGTATATGGCATTGCATGTTAAGCAGTTGTCTTTGGTGTATGGCATTGTCTGTTAAGCAGTTGTCTTTGGTGTATGGCATTGTCTCTTAAGCAATTGTCTTTGGTATATGGCATTGCCTGTTAAGTAGTTGTCTTTGGTGTATGGCATTGTCTGTTAAGCAGTTGTCTTTGGTGTATGGCATTGTCTGTTAAGCAGTTATCTTTGGTGTATGGCATTGCCTGTTAAGCAGTTGTTTTTGGTGTATGGCATTGCCTGTTATGCAGTTGTCTTTGGTGTATGGCATTGCCTGTTAAGCAGTTGTCTTTGGTGTATGGCAGTGTCTGTTAAGCAGTTGTCTTTGGTGTATGGCATTGCCTGTTAAGCAGTTGTCTTTGGTGTATGGCAGTGTCTGTTAAGCAGTTGTATTTGGTGTATGGCAGTGTCTGTTAAGCAGTTGTCTTTGGTGTATGGCATTGTCTCTTAAGCAGTTGTCTTTGGTGTATGGCATTGCCTGTTAAGCAGTTGTCTTTGGTGTATGGCATTGCCTGTTAAGCAGTTGTCTTTAGTGTATGGCATTGTCTCTTAAGCAGTTGTCTTTGGTGTATGGCATTGTCTGTTAAGCAGTTGTCTTTGGTGTATGGCATTGTCTGTTAAGCAGTTGTCTTTGGTGTATGGCATTGTCTGTTAAGCAGTTGTCTTTTGTGTATGGCATTGACTGTTAAGCAGTTGTCTTTGGTGTATGGCATTGTCTCTTAAGCAGTTGTCTTTGGTGTAAGGCATTGCCTGTTAAGCAGTTGTCTTTGGTGTATGGCATTGCCTGTTAAGCAGTTGTCTATAGTGTATGGCACTGCCTGTTAAGCAGTTGTCTTTGGTATATGGCAGTGTCTGTTAAGCAGTTGTCTTTGGTGTATGGCATTGTCTCTTAAGCAGTTGTCTTTAGTGTATGGCATTGCCTGTTAAGCAGTTGTCTTTGGTGTATGGCATTGCCTGTTAAGCAGTTGTCTTTAGTGTATGGCATTGTCTCTTAAGCAGTTGTCTTTTGTGTATGGCAGTGTCTGTTAATCAGTTGTCTTTGGTGTATGGCATTGTCTCTTAAGCAGTTGTCTTTGGTGTAAGGCATTGCCTGTTAAGCAGTTGTCTTTGGTGTATGGCATTGCCTGTTAAGCAGTTGTCTATAGTGTATGGCACTGCCTGTTAAGCAGTTGTCTTTGGTATATGGCAGTGTCTGTTAAGCAGTTGTCTTTGGTGTATGGCATTGTCTCTTAAGCAGTTGTCTTTAGTGTATGGCATTGCCTGTTAAGCAGTTGTCTTTGGTGTATGGCATTGCCTGTTAAGCAGTTGTCTTTAGTGTATGGCATTGTCTCTTAAGCAGTTGTCTTTGGTGTATGGCATTGCCTGTTAAGCAGTTGTCTTTGGTGTATGGCAGTGTCTGTTAATCAGTTGTCTTTGGTGTATGGCATTGTCTCTTAAGCAGTTGTCTTTGGTATATGGCATTGCCTGTTAAGCAGTTGTCTTTGGTGTATGGCATTGTCTGTTAAGCAGTTGTCTTTGGTGTATGGCATTGTCTGTTAAGCAGTTATCTTTCGTGTATGGCATTGCCTGTTAAGCAGTTGTCTTTGGTGTATGGCATTGCCTGTTAAGCAGTTATCTTTGGTGTATGGCATTGTCTGTTAAGCAGTTATCTTTGGTGTATGGCATTGCCTGTTAAGCAGTTGTCTTTGGTCTATGGCATTGTATGTTAAGCAGTTGTCTTTGGTGTATGGCATTGTCTGTTAAGCAGTTGTCTTTGGTGTATGGCATTGCCTGTTAAGCAGTTGTCTTTGGTGTATGGCATTGTCTGTTAAGCAGTTGTCTTTGGTGTATAGCACTGCATGTTAAGCAGTTGTCTTTGGTCTATGGCATTGTATGTTAAGCAGTTGTCTTTGGTGTATGGCATTGTATGTTAAGCAGTTGTCTTTGGTGTATGGCATTGCCTGTTAAGCAGTTATCTTTGGTGTATGGCATTGTCTGTTAAGCAGTTATCTTTGGTGTATGGCATTGCCTGTTAAGCAGTTGTCTTTGGTCTATGGCATTGTATGTTAAGCAGTTGTCTTTGGTGTATGGCATTGTCTGTTAAGCAGTTGTCTTTGGTGTATGGCATTGCCTGTTAAGCAGTTGTCTTTGGTGTATGGCATTGCCTGTTAAGCAGTTATCTTTGGTGTATGGCATTGTCTGTTAAGCAGTTATCTTTGGTGTATGGCATTGCCTGTTAAGCAGTTGTCTTTGGTCTATGGCATTGTATGTTAAGCAGTTGTCTTTGGTGTATGGCATTGTCTGTTAAGCAGTTGTCTTTGGTGTATGGCATTGCCTGTTAAGCAGTTGTCTTTGGTGTATGGCATTGCCTGTTAAGCAGTTGTCTTTGGTGTATGGCAGTGTCTGTTAAGCAGTTGTCTTTGGTGTATGGCATTGCCTGTTAAGCAGTAATCTTTGGTGTATGGCAGTGTCTGTTAAGCAGTTGTCTTTGGTGTATGGCATTGTCTGTTAAGCAGTTGTCTTTGGTGTATGGCATTGCCTGTTAAGCAGTTGTCTTTGGTGTATGGCATTGCCTGTTAAGCAGTTGTCTTTGGTGTATGGCATTGCCTGTTAAGCAGTTGTCTTTGGTGTATGGCATTGTCTGTTAAGCAGTTGTCTTTGGTGTATGGCATTGCCTATTAAGCAGTTGTCTTTGGTGTATGGCATTGTCTGCTAAGCAGTTGTCTTTAGTTTATGGCGTTGTCTGGTAAGCAGTTGTCTTTAGTTTATGGCGTTGTCTGTTAAGCAGTTGTCTTTGGTGTATGGCATTGTCTGTTAATCAGTGGTCTTTGTTGTATGGCTTTGTCTGTTAAGCAGTTGTCTTTGGTGTATGGCATTGCCTGTTAAGCAGTTGTCTTTGGTGTATGGCATTGCCTGTTAAGCAGTTGTCTTTGGTGTATGGCATTGTCTGTTAAGCAGTTGTCTTTGGTGTATGGCATTGTCTGTTAAGCAGTTGTCTTTGGTGTATGGCATTGCCTGTTAAGCAGTTGTCTTTGGTGTATGGCATTGCCTGTTAAGCAGTTGTCTTTGGTGTATGGCATTGCCTGTTAAGCAGTTGTCTTTGGTGTATGGCATTGTCTGTTAAGCAGTTGTCTTTGGTGTATGGCATTGTCTGTTAAGCAGTTGTCTTTGGTGTATGGCATTGCCTGTTAAGCAGTTGTCTTTGGTGTATGGCATTGTCTGTTAAGCAGTTGTCTTTGGTGTATGGCATTGTCTGTTAAGCTGCTGTCTTTAGTGTATGGCGTTGTCTGTTAAACAGTTGTCTTTGGTGTATGCCATTGCCTGTTAAGCAGTTGTCTTTGGTGTATGGCATTGTCTGTTAAGCAGTTATCTTTGGTGTATGGCATTGTCTGTTAAGCAGTTGTCTTTGGTGCATGGCATTGTCTGTTAAGCAGTTGTCTTTTGTGTATGGCATTGTCTGTTAAGCAGTTGTCTTTGGTGTATGGCATTGTCTGTTAAGCAGTTGTCTTTGGTGTATGGCATTGTCTGTTAATCAGTTGTCTTTGGTGCATGGCTTTGTCTGTTAAGCAGTTGTCTTTGGTGTATGGCATTGTTTGTTAAGCAGTTATCTTTGGTGTATGGCATTGTCGGTTAAGCAGTTGTCTTTGGTGCATGGCATTGTCTGTTAAGCAGTTGTCTTTTGTGTATGGCATTGCCTGTTAAGCAGTTGTTTTTAGTGTATGGCATTGTCTGTTAAGCAGTTGTCTTTGGTGTATGGCATTGTCTGTTAAGCAGTTGTCTTTTGTGTATGGCATTGCCTGTTAAGCAGTTGTCTTTAGTGTATGGCATTGTCTGTTAAGCAGTTGTCTTTGGTGTATGGCATTGTCTGTTAAGCAGTTGTCTTTGGTGCATGGCTTTGTCTGTTAAGCAGTTGTCTTTGGTGTATGGCATTGTTTGTTAAGCAGTTATCTTTGGTGTATGGCATTGTCTGTTAAGCAGTTGTCTTTGGTGTATGGCATTGTCTGTTAAGCAGTTGTCTTTGGTGTATGGCATTGCCTGTTAAGCAGTTGTCTTTAGTGTATGGCATTGTCTTAAGCAGTTGTCTTTGGTGTATGGCGTTGCCTGTTAAGCAGTTGTCTTTGGTGTATGGCGTTGCCTGTTAAGCAGTTGTCTTTGGTGTATGGCATTGTCTGTTAAGCAGTTGTCTTTGGTGTATGGCATTGTCTGTTAAGCAGTTGTCTTTGGTGCATGGCATTGCCTGTTAAGCAGTTGTCTTTGGTGTATGGCATTGCCTGTTAAGCAGTTGTCTTTGGTGCATGGCGTTGCCTGTTAAGCTGTTGTCTTTGGTGTATGGATGTGTCTGTTAAGCAGTTGTCTTTGGCGTATGGCATTGTCTGTTTAGCAGTTGTCTTTGGTGTATGGCATTGCCTGTTAAGCAGTTGTCCTTGGTGTATGGCAGTGTCTGTTAAGCAGTTGTCTTCGGTGTATGGCATTGTCTATTAAGCAGTTGTCTTTGTTGCATGGCGTTACGTGTTAAGCAGTTGTCTTTGGTGTATGGCATTGCCTGTTAAGCAGTTGTCTTTGGTGTATGGCAGCGTCTGTTAAGCAGTTGTCTTTGGTGTATGGCATTGTCTCTTAAGCAGTTGTCTTTGGTGTATGGCATTGCCTGTTAAGCAGTTGTCTTTGGTGTATGGCATTGCCTGTTAAGCAGTTGTCTTTAGTGTATGGCATTGTCTCTTAAGCAGTTGTCTTTGGTATATGGCATTGCATGTTAAGCAGTTGTCTTTGGTGTATGGCATTGTCTGTTAAGAAGTTGTCTTTGGTATATGGCATTGCCTGTTAAGCAGTTGTCTTTGGTGTATGGCAATGTCTGTTAATCAGTTGTCTTTGGTGTATGGCATTGTCTCTTAAGCAGTTGTCTTTGGTATATGGCATTGCCTGTTAAGCAGTTGTCTTTGGTGTATGGCATTGTCTGTTAAGCAGTTGTCTTTGGTGTATGGCATTGTCTGTTAAGCAGTTGTCTTCGGTGTATGGCATTGCCTGTTAAGCAGTTGTCTTTAGTGTATGGCATTCCCTGTTAAGCAGTTGTCTTTAGTGTATGGCATTGCCTGTTAAGCAGTTGTCTTTAGTGTATGGCATTGCCTGTTAAGCAGTTGTCTTTAGTGTATGGCATTGCCTGTTAAGCAGTTGTCTATAGTGTATGGCACTGTCTGTTAAGCAGTTGTCTTTGGTGTACGGCATTGTCTATTAAGCAGTTGTCTTTGATGTATGGCATTGTCTGTTAAGCATTTATCTTTGGTGTATGGCATTGCCTGTTAAGCAGTTGTCTTTGGTGTATGGCATTGTCTGTTAAGCAGTTGTCTTTGGTGTATGGCACTGTCTGTTAAGCAGTTGTCTTTGGTGTATGGCATTGCCTGTTAAGCAGTTGTCTTTGGTGTATGGCATTGTCTGTTGAGCAGTTGTCTTTGGTGTATGGCATTGTCTGTTAAGCAGTTGTCTTTGGTGTATGGCATTGTCTGTTAAGCAGTTGTCTTTTGTGTATGGCATAGACTGTTAAGCAGTTGTCTTTGGTGTATGGCAGTGTCTGTTAATCAGTTGTCTTTGGTGTATGGCATTGTCTCTTAAGCAGTTGTCTTTGGTGTATGGCATTGCCTGTTAAGCAGTTGTCTATAGTGTATGGCACTGCCTATTAAGCAGTTGTCTTTGGTGTATGGCAGTGTCTGTTAAGCAGTTGTCTTTGGTGTATGGCATTGTCTCTTAAGCAGTTGTCTTTGGTGTATGGCATTGCCTGTTAAGCAGTTGTCTTTGGTGTATGGCATTGCCTGTTAAGCAAATGTCTTTAGTGTATGGCATTGTCTCTTAAGCAGTTGTCTTTGGTGTATGGCATTGCCTGTTAAGCAGTTGTCTTTGGTGTATGGCAGTGTCTGTTAATCAGTTGTCTTTGGTGTATGGCATTGTCTCTTAAGCAGTTGTCTTTGGTATATGGCATTGCCTGTTAAGCAGTTGTCTTTGGTGTATGGCATTGCCTGTTAAGCAGTTGTCTTTGGTGTATGGCATTGTCTGTTAAGCAGTTGTCTTTGGTGTATGGCATTGCCTGTTAAGCAGTTGTCTTTGGTGTATGGCATTGTCTGTTAAGCAGTTGTCTTTGGTGTATGGCATTGTCTGTTAAGCAGTTATCTTTGGTGTATGGCATTGCCTGTTAAGCAGTTGTCTTTGGTGTATGGCATTGCCTGTTAAGCAGTTATCTTTGGTGTATGGCATTGTCTGTTAAGCAGTTATCTTTGGTGTATGGCATTGCCTGTTAAGCAGTTGTCTTTGGTCTATGGCATTGTCTGTTAAGCAGTTGTCTTTGGTGTACGGCATTGTCTGTTAAGCAGTTGTCTTTGATGTATGGCATTGTCTGTTAAGCATTTATCTTTGGTGTATGGCATTGCCTGTTAAGCAGTTGTCTTTGGTGTATGGCATTGTCTGTTAAGCAGTTGTCTTTGGTGTATGGCACTGTCTGTTAAGCAGTTGTCTTTGGTGTATGGCATTGCCTGTTAAGCAGTTGTCTTTGGTGTATGGCATTGTCTGTTGAGCAGTTGTCTTTGGTGTATGGCATTGTCTGTTAAGCAGTTGTCTTTGGTGTATGGCATTGTCTGTTAAGCAGTTGTCTTTTGTGTATGGCATTGACTGTTAAGCAGTTGTCTTTGGTGTATGGCAGTGTCTGTTAATCAGTTGTCTTTGGTGTATGGCATTGTCTCTTAAGCAGTTGTCTTTGGTGTATGGCATTGCCTGTTAAGCAGTTGTCTATAGTGTATGGCACTGCCTATTAAGCAGTTGTCTTTGGTGTATGGCAGTGTCTGTTAAGCAGTTGTCTTTGGTGTATGGCATTGTCTCTTAAGCAGTTGTCTTTGGTGTATGGCATTGCCTGTTAAGCAGTTGTCTTTGGTGTATGGCATTGCCTGTTAAGCAAATGTCTTTAGTGTATGGCATTGTCTCTTAAGCAGTTGTCTTTGGTGTATGGCATTGCCTGTTAAGCAGTTGTCTTTGGTGTATGGCAGTGTCTGTTAATCAGTTGTCTTTGGTGTATGGCATTGTCTCTTAAGCAGTTGTCTTTGGTATATGGCATTGCCTGTTAAGCAGTTGTCTTTGGTGTATGGCATTGTCTGTTAAGCAGTTGTCTTTGGTGTATGGCATTGTCTGTTAAGCAGTTATCTTTGGTGTATGGCATTGCCAGTTAAGCAGTTGTCTTTGGTGTATGGCATTGCCTGTTAAGCAGTTATCTTTGGTGTATGGCATTGTCTGTTAAGCAGTTATCTTTGGTGTATGGCATTGCCTGTTAAGCAGTTGTCTTTGGTCTATGGCATTGTCTGTTAAGCAGTTGTCTTTGGTGTATGGCATTGTCTGTTAAGCAGTTGTCTTTGGTGTATGGCATTGCCTGTTAAGCAGTTGTCTTTGGTGTATGGCATTGTCTGTTAAGCAGTTGTCTTTGGTGTATGGCATTGCATGTTAAGCAGTTGTCTATAGTGTATGGCATTGCCTGTTAAGCAGTTGTCTTTGGTGTATGGCAGTGTCTGTTAAGCAGTTGTCTTTGGTGTATGGCATTGCCTGTTAAGCAGTAATCTTTGGTGTATGGCAGTGTCTGTTAAGCAGTTGTCTTTGGTGTATGGCATTGTCTGTTAATCAGTTGTCTTTGGTGTATGGCATTGTCTGTTAAGCAGTGGTCTTTGGTGTATGGCATTGTCTGTTAAGCAGTTGTCTTTGGTGTATGGCATTGCCTGTTAAGCAGTTGTCTTTGGTGTATGGCATTGCCTGTTAAGCAGTTGTCTTTGGTGTATGGCATTGTCTGTTAAGCAGTTGTCTTTGGTGTATGGCATTGTCTGTTAAGCAGTTGTCTTTGGTGTATGGCATTGCCTGTTAAGCAGTTGTCTTTGGTGTATGGCATTGTCTGTTAAGCAGTTGTCTTTGGTGTATGGCATTGCCTGTTAAGCATTTGTCTTTGGTGTATGGCATTGTCTGTTAAGCAGTTGTCTTTGGTGTATGGCATTGTCTGTTAAGCAGTTGTCTTTGGTGTATGGCATTGCCTGTTAAGCAGTTGTCTTTGGTGTATGGCATTGTCTGTTAAGCAGTTGTCTTTGGTGTATGGCATTGTCTGTTAAGCTGTTGTCTTTAGTGTATGGCGTTGTCTGTTAAGCAGTTGTCTTTGGTGTATGCCATTGCCTGTTAAGCAGTTGTCTTTGGTGTATGGCATTGTCTGTTAAGCAGTTATCTTTGGTGTATGGCATTGTCTGTTAAGCAGTTGTCTTTGGTGCATGGCATTGTCTGTTAAGCAGTTGTCTTTTGTGTATGGCATTGTCTGTTAAGCAGTTGTCTTTGGTGTATGGCATTGTCTGTTAAGCAGTTGTCTTTGGTGCATGGCTTTGTCTGTTAAGCAGTTGTCTTTGGTGTATGGCATTGTTTGTTAAGCAGTTATCTTTGGTGTATGGCATTGTCTGTTAAGCAGTTGTCTTTGGTGCATGGCATTGTCTGTTAAGCAGTTGTCTTTGGTGTATGGCATTGTCTGTTAAGCAGTTGTCTTTGGTGCATGGCTTTGTCTGTTAAGCAGTTGTGTTTGGTGTATGGCATTGTTTGTTAAGCAGTTATCTTTGGTGTATGGCATTGTCTGTTAAGCAGTTGTCTTTGGTGCATGGCATTGTCTGTTAAGCAGTTGTCTTTTGTGTATGGCATTGCCTGTTAAGCAGTTGTCTTTAGTGTATGGCATTGTCTGTTAAGCAGTTGTCTTTAGTGTATGGCATTGTCTGTTAAGCAGTTGTCTTTAGTGTATGGCATTGTCTGTTAAGCAGTTGTCTTTTGTGTATGGCATTGCCTGTTAAGCAGTTGTCTTTAGTGTATGGCATTGTCTGTTAAGCAGTTGTCTTTGGTGTATGGCATTGTCTGTTAAGCAGTTGTCTTTGGTGCATGGCTTTGTCTGTTAAGCAGTTGTCTTTGGTGTATGGCATTGTTTGTTAAGCAGTTATCTTTGGTGTATGGCATTGTCTGTTAAGCAGTTGTCTTTGGTGTATGGCATTGTCTGTTAAGCAGTTGTCTTTGGTGTATGGCATTGCCTGTTAAGCAGTTGTCTTTAGTGTATGGCATTGTCTTAAGCAGTTGTCTTTGGTGTATGGCGTTGCCTGTTAAGCAGTTGTCTTTGGTGTATGGCGTTGCCTGTTAAGCAGTTGTCTTTGGTGTATGGCATTGTCTGTTAAGCAGTTGTCTTTGGTGTATGGCATTGTCTGTTAAGCAGTTGTCTTTGGTGCATGGCATTGCCTGTTAAGCAGTTGTCTTTGGTGTATGGCATTGCCTGTTAAGCAGTTGTCTTTGGTGCATGGCGTTGCCTGTTAAGCTGTTGTCTTTGGTGTATGGATGTGTCTGTTAAGCAGTTGTCTTTGGCGTATGGCATTGTCTGTTAAGCAGTTGTCTTTGGTGTATGGCATTGCCTGTTAAGCAGTTGTCCTTGGTGTATGGCAGTGTCTGTTAAGCAGTTGTCTTCGGTGTATGGCATTGTCTGTTAAGCAGTTGTCTTTGTTGCATGGCGTTACGTGTTAAGCAGTTGTCTTTGGTGTATGGCATTGCCTGTTAAGCAGTTGTCTTTGGTGTATGGCAGCGTCTGTTAAGCAGTTGTCTTTGGTGTATGGCATTGTCTCTTAAGCAGTTGTCTTTGGTGTATGGCATTGCCTGTTAAGCAGTTGTCTTTGGTGTATGGCATTGCCTGTTAAGCAGTTGTCTTTAGTGTATGGCATTGTCTCTTAAGCAGTTGTCTTTGGTATATGGCATTGCATGTTAAGCAGTTGTCTTTGGTGTATGGCATTGTCTGTTAAGAAGTTGTCTTTGGTATATGGCATTGCCTGTTAAGCAGTTGTCTTTGGTGTATGGCAGTGTCTGTTAATCAGTTGTCTTTGGTGTATGGCATTGTCTCTTAAGCAGTTGTCTTTGGTATATGGCATTGCCTGTTAAGCAGTTGTCTTTGGTGTATGGCATTGTCTGTTAAGCAGTTGTCTTTGGTGTATGGCATTGTCTGTTAAGCAGTTGTCTTCAGTGTATGGCATTGCCTGTTAAGCAGTTGTCTTTAGTGTATGGCATTCCCTGTTAAGCAGTTGTCTTTAGTGTATGGCATTGCCTGTTAAGCAGTTGTCTTTAGTGTATGGCATTGCCTGTTAATCAGTTGTCTTTAGTGTATGGCACTGTCTGTTAAGCAGTTGTCTTTGGTGTACGGCATTGTCTGTTAAGCAGTTGTCTTTGATGTATGGCATTGTCTGTTAAGCATTTATCTTTGGTGTATGGCATTGCCTGTTAAGCAGTTGTCTTTGGTGTATGGCATTGTCTGTTAAGCAGTTGTCTTTGGTGTATGGCACTGTCTGTTAAGCAGTTGTCTTTGGTGTATGGCATTGCCTGTTAAGCAGTTGTCTTTGGTGTATGGCATTGTCTGTTGAGCAGTTGTCTTTGGTGTATGGCATTGTCTGTTAAGCAGTTGTCTTTGGTGTATGGCATTGTCTGTTAAGCAGTTGTCTTTGGTGTATGGCATTGCCTGTTAAGCAGTTGTCTTTGGTGTATGGCATTGTCTGTTAAGCAGTTGTCTTTGGTGTATGGCATTGTCTGTTAAGCAGTTGTCTTTGGTGTATGGCATTGTCTGTTAAGCAGTTATCTTTGGTGTATGGCATTGCCTGTTAAGCAGTTGTCTTTGGTGTATGGCATTGCCTGTTAAGCAGTTGTCTTTGGTGTATGGCATTGTCTGTTAAGCAGTTGTCTTTGGTGTATGGCATTGTCTGTTAAGCAGTTGTCTTTGGTGTATGGCATTGCATGTTAAGCAGTTGTCTTCGGTGTATGGCATTGCCTGTTAAGCAGTTGTCTTTAGTGTATGGCATTGCCTGTTAAGCAGTTGTCTTTAGTGTATGGCATTGCCTGTTAAGCAGTTGTCTTTAGTGTATGGCACTGTCTGTTAAGCAGTTGTCTTTAGTGTATTGCATTGTCTGTTAAGCAGTTGTCTTTGGTGTATGGCATTGCCTGTTAAGCAGTTGTCTTTGGTGTATGGCATTGTCTGTTAAGAAGTTGTCTTTGGTGTATGGCATTGTCTGTTAAGCAGTTGTCTCTTGTGTATGGCATTGTCTGTTAAGCAGTTGTCTTTGGTGTATGGCATTGTCTGTTAAGAAGTTGTCTTTGGTGTATGGCATTTCCTGTTAAGCAGTTGTCTTTGTGTATGGCGTTGCCTGTTAATC
Source organism: Phyllobates terribilis (assembly GCF_046119375.1). Classification (NCBI taxonomy): domain Eukaryota; kingdom Metazoa; phylum Chordata; class Amphibia; order Anura; family Dendrobatidae; genus Phyllobates; species Phyllobates terribilis. The sequence continues at coordinate 553,411 of NW_027363283.1, forward strand.
AGTTGTCTTTGGTGTATGGCACTGTCTGTTAAGCAGCTGTCTTTGGTGTATGGCATTGCCTGTTAAGCAGTTGTCTTTGGTGTATGGCATTGTTTGTTAAGCAGTTGTCTTTGGTGTATGGCATTGTTTGTTAAGCAGTTGTCTTTGGTGTATGGCATTGTCTGTTAAGCAGTTGTCTTTGGTGTATGGCAGTGTCTGTTAAGCAGTTGTCTTTAGTGTATGGCATTGTCTGTTAAGCAGTTGTCTTTGGTGTATGGCATTGTCTGTTAAGCTGTTGTCTTTGGTGTATGGCAGTGTCTGTTAAGCAGTTGTCTTTGGTGTATGGCATTGTCTGTTAAGCAGTTGTCTTTGGTGTATGGCATTGTCTGTTAAGCAGTTGTCTTTAGTGTATGGCATTGTCTGTTAAGCAGTTGTCTTTGGTGCATGGCAGTGTCTGTTAAGCAGTTGTCTTTAGTGTATGGCATTGTCTGTTAAGCAGTTGTCTTTGGTGCATGGCAGTGTCTGTTAAGCAGTTGTCTTTGGTGTATGGCATTGTCTGTTAAGCAGTTGTCTTTGGTGTATGGCATTGCCTGTTAAGCAGTTGTCTTTAGTGTATGGCATTGCCTGTTAAGCAGTTGTCTTTGGTGTATGGCATTGTCTCTTAAGCAGTTGTCTTTTTTTGTATGGCATTGCCTGTTAAGCAGTTGTCTTTGGTGTATGGCATTGCCTGTTAAGCAGTTGTCTTTGGTGCATGGCAGTGTCTGTTAAGCAGTAATCTTTGGTGTATGGCATTGCCTGTTAAGCAGTTGTCTTTGGTGTATGGCATTGTCTGTTAAGCAGTTGTCTTTGGTGTATGGCATTGTCTGTTAAGCAGTTGTCTTTGGTGTATGGCATTGCCTGTTAAGCAGTTGTCTTTGGTGTATGGCATTGTCTGTTAAGCAGTTGTCTTTGGTGTATGGCATAAACTAAAGACAACTGCTGAACAGGCAATGCCATACAGATTACTAAATTACAGGCCTATTATTTAATACCATGGTTCTCTGTCAGACATATCACCTATAACAGTGTTCCAAAATCAGCCATTTCTGCCTTCCATTTCATTGCAGTGTGTCGGTCAAGCTATTCACACTAGTTGTCTGTGTAGAATAGTATTAGTAAATTACAGGCCTATTATTTAAAACCGTGGTTCTTTATCAGACGTATCACATATAACTGCGTTCCTAAATCAGCCATTTCTAGTGAACATGGAAAATATTGTCCTCCATTTAAAATGGGCAAGGTGCGTGGCAAGGGACAGGGAAGTGGACGTGATGGTGATGGTGCATGCACAGGCCGAGGACGTGGCCGTGGGAAGCTGAAATTGTGCCACAACAAACACCCACATCTTGTCGCTCGACCTTCCATTCCCAATTAATAGGGGACCGCAGAACCCCACTATTGAACATAGAGCAGTGTCAAAAGGTTGTTGGTTGGATAGCAGATAATGCTTCCAGTCATTTATCCGCCACCACCATCCTGTCTTCCACACTGTCAAGTCTCAGTAGCCGTGAGTCTGGACTGCATATTCCTCACCCTGATCCTCCTTCCTTCCACCATGCCGAGTGCCCGGAGACAACTGATCCCACACTTGGACCCTCAGAAGAGCTGTTCACTTTTCCATTTGTAGATTCGGGGCTCTCGCCCAGCCAGCTTCAAGCGAGTCAAGAAGAGAACGCGTGTAGCGATGCCCAAATATTTGAGCAGCCACGGTCACACGAAGGTGACGCGCCCCCTGGGCCGTGGGGTACTCGGTAGCCGGGCCGGTCGATGCTGGGGGATGTCACAGTGGCAGTGACCCGGTCCGTGACCCAGGGCGGTCAATAAAATGGGAAAAGTAAAAGGTAATAAAGTTTTTATAGAGATAATGTTCACGACGACACCTGTGGTATGTGGCTATATGGGGCCGCCGCTGCGGTGCAGATCCCCTGGAGCTGATGGTCACGCAGCAGAGTTGGTTCAGCTCTCCACAGGCAGAGCTTAGCTCCAGGGCAGGATGTAGTGATACTATAGGGTAGATGTGGTTAGTGCAGTGTAATGCAGGTGATGGCGCAGATAATGACCAGTCCATAGCTTAATGGCAGTTTCCTCTTATCTTTACTTGCCGTTTGTTAAGCAGACCAGGACAAGGGAACTAGCTGGTACTAGACGTCCGGGCGGCCTGGAAGCAAGTTGGGAATCCACCTCGCCAGGTGAAGTTGTAGGCATTCCCTCTGCGCTAATCTCTTTGGCCCTGCTGCTTGTAGATATGCTGCGGCCTTCGTCCCTGAGTAAAACGTCTGTTCCTCACCCGTATGGCAGGCAGCTCGGGCCTTCTTGGAGTGTCACTCCCATGTGGTGGTGCTGGGTCCTATGGTCCTGCTGAGCCTCGGGGCGTCTGATGGGGCCAGGAGACCTGCAGTCTCCTGCCCTCCGGTTTCTGATGCTGGGCCTTCAGTGCCCCACAACCTCTGACTGCGGTGTCCGGTTCTTCTGCGCTTCCCTCTGGGGTGAGCTGGTTTACAGCTCCACTCCCCAGGTCCTTCCTCGTCGCTGTCCTGTCTTCCACTCCTCTCAACTCACTACTACTAACCCCACCTCCAGATTCCAGTTGCTAAGGGGAAGAGCTCCCCTTCCTGGTCTGGAGCCAGGAAAGTGTTGTATGCCGGTAAACATGATTAGGGGACCCCCCCTTGCTTCAAGGCATGGCATCACCCCTTGTGAGGGAGGCAATGCAACCGGACCCCTGGCGTGCCACAAAGGCAATGGTGGGAAAGTGCAATTACTGTCACAAGAGGTGAATGATGATGAGACACAATTGCCAGAAAGTCAGGAGGAGGACCAGGGAGGGGAAGTGGAAGACGAGGTGGTAGATGATATAGTAACTGACCCAACCTGGCAGAGGGACATGCAGAGCAAGGACAGAAGCACACAGGGGGAGGAAGGCATAGCACCACAACAGGCAGGAAGAAGCAGTGTGGTGGCCGTAGACACAAGGCGAGAAAGCGTTCCTCGCAAACGCCAATACGACGAAAGTTGCCAGTACAACTGTTAGGTCTTCCCGAGTCTAGTTGGTTTTTAAAGACTCTGCGGATAACCCCAAAAGGCCATTTGCACCACCTGCCAGGCCAGCATCAGCAGGGGTAGCAAAACTAGCAGCCTGACCACCACCAGAATGATCAAGCACATGGCAGCAAAGCACCCGACTAAGTGGGACGAACCCCAGGGTCCATAAACAGTGTCTGTGGGTGACACCACTGCTTTTTCCGCTGTTGTTCGTGCACGCCAATCTCCTGACCATGGCGAATGCGAGATGCCTCACGCCCTGCACGTATCATTGCACACTCTCAACTAGCACCATCAGCAAGCACATCCACGTCCTTGTCCCAGCGCAGTGTTCAGTTGTCCCTACTCCAGTCCTTGGAATGCAAGCGCAAATATGCAGTCAACGCCCCACAGGCCACAGTACTAAATTCACACATTTTGCAAATGCTTGCACTCAATATATTGCCTTTTAGGCTTGTGGAGACGGAAGCTTTCCGCAACCTGATGGCGGCGGCTGTCTCTCGTTACTCTGTTCCCAGCCACCACTATTTCTCCAGGTGTGCCGTCCCCGCATTACACGAGCACGTGTCCCACAACATTGGCCATGCCCTCAACAACGCAGTTACAGGGAAAGTCCACCTAACCACGGACACGTCGACAAGTGCTTGTGGGCAGGGACAGTACATCTCGCTGACGGCACACTGGGTTAATATAGTGGAAGCCGGGACCCAGTCGGACCTTGGGACGGAGCACGTCCTCCTGACGCTGAGGATTGCGGGCCCTGGGTCAATCAGGGTTGCTCCCACTTTCTACAGCTCCTGCACCTCCTCCTCCTCTTCAGCCTCTATCTCCAAAATGACCACATCAGTTAGAAGCTGGAAGCACTGCAACACTGCCTCAGTCAAGCGCAAACAGGTTGTGCTGAAGCTAATATGCTTAGGTGACAAACCGCACACCGCTTTAGAGTTGTGGACAGCTCTGAAAGAGCAGGCATATCTGTGGCTGACACCGCTGAACCTACAGCCAGGCATGGTCATGTGTGACAATGGCCGGAACCTGGTGGTGGCTCTGAAGCAAGGCGAGCTCACACACGTACCATGCCTGGCCCATGTGCTTAACCTCATGGTTCAGCGGTTTCTCAAACCTACCAAGATCTGTCACATCTGCTTGTCAAAGTGCGCCGCATGTGTGCTCATTTTAGAAAGTCAGCTACAGCTTCCGCCACACTTGCCGTGCTTCAGCAGAGTTTGCAGCTTCCTGCTCACCGACTTGTCCGCGTTCAGTTTGGCCTGCAGCAGCAGGTCTTTTCCAGGGGCACCACGAGGAGGAACGGACTCACCCCCATACACTGCTTAGTCTTCTCCTGCTTATAATTTAGATAATATATTTTGCTCTGATTTTTATTCTTATGCTTAATGTTCTGCTTTTTGTTCTGCATCTTCTTGTTCTTCTGCTTCTTGGTCTTCTGTTTCTTGCTCTTCTGTATCTTGGTGGTTGTCTTCTTGTTCTATGTCATCTTGGTCATCTTCTTCAGGGTCATCTTCTTGGTCTTCTTTGGGGTGGTCTTCAGGGTCATCGTCTTCGGGGTTCTCATCTTCTTCGGGGTGGTCTTCAGGGTCGTCGTCTTCAGGGTCATTGTCTTCGGGGTCCTCGCCTTCTTCGGGGTGGTCTTCAGGGTCGTCATCTTCAGGGTCGTCGTCTTCAGGGTCGTAGTCTTCAGGCTCGTTGTCTTCTTCGGGGTGGTCTTCAGGGTCGTCGTCTTCGGGGTCCTCGTCTTCTTCGGGGTGGTCTTCAGGGTCGTCGTCTTCAGACTCATCGTCTTCTTCGGGGTGGTCTTCAGGGTCGTCGTCTTCAGGGTCGTTGTCTTCGGAGTCCTCGTCTTCTTCGGGGTGGTCTTCAGGGTCGTCATCTTCAGGGTCATCGTCTTCGGGGTCCTCGTCTTCTTTGGGGTGGTCTTCAGGGTCGTCGTCTTCAGGGTCCTTGTCTTCTTCGAGGTGGTCTTCAGGGTCGTCGTCTTCAGGGTCGTCGTCAGCGAGATCCAGATTGATTACCAAAAACCATTTCAAAAAGCTTGAACTTGGAAATGTAGCAGAAGGTACAAGAAGGCTGAGGAACTGCCGAGAACCAGCTGATGGTACTGGAACCCGGATGGGTAGCAGAAGGTACAAGAGCCAATGGAACTACCGAAGACCAGCTGACGGTACTGGAACTCGGTTACTAAGCAGGAGGTACCTGTGCCAGAAAGCACTACCAAGGACCAGCAGACGTTGGTGGAACTTGGATACCGCGAAGGAGGCACCTAAGCCAAAGGCACTGCCGAGAACCAGCTGACGGTACTGGAAAGCGGATGGGTAGCAGAAGGTACCCATGTAAAAAAAAGTTGCAAGGCCGCGAGCCGGCCGGAGTTACCGAAACCCACAGTCCTAAAGGGGGTACTTGTCCTATTGGCATTATGGAACCAGCCTTCATTGCTAGATCCCGCAACCCACATAGGAGTCACCTAAACTGCAGGCACCATAGAGTCGGCTAACCCGACCGCAACACAACAGGACAACGTATTGGAGGCAAAGTGACGTTGACACTACCTGGAAACAGATGGCGTGCTGGAACCAGGCTGGGCAGGAGGGAGTACCCGTGCCAAAGACACTGCTGGGAAACAGCTGGCGGTGCTGGAACCCAGGGTAAATACTAAAAACAAAGTGGAGCCAGAGGCCTAATTGGAGCAAGTTTTAAATTAGTAGTAGAGTGGATGTGGACAGAGCAGGATAAATTGCCGGACACACAGCAGGGGATCAGCTGACATTACTGAACCCCAAGAACACTGGACCAAGCGTTGACTGTGCAGACAGCACTTCTGAGCAGCAACTGGCGGTGTTGGAGCCCAGGGTAAATACTGAAAACAGTGGAGCCAGAGGTGTAATTGGAGCAAGTTTTAAATTAGTAGCAGAGTGGATGTGGACAGAGCAGGAGAAATTGCCGGACACACAGCAGGGGATCATCTGACGTTACTGAACCCCAATAACACTGGACCAAGCGTTGACTGTGCAGACGGCACTTCTGAGCAGCAACTGGCGGTGTTGGAGCCCAGGGTAAATACTGAAAACAGAGAGGAGCCAGAAAGAGGCCTAATTGGAGCAACTTTAAAATCAGTAGTAGTGACAATGTGGACAGAGCAGGAGAAATTGCCGGACACACAGCAGGGGATCAGCTGACGTTACTGAACCCCAATAACACTGGACCAAGTGTTGACTGTGCAGACGGCACTTCTGAGCAACAACTGGCGGTATTGGAGCCCAGGGTAAATAATGAAAACAGAGAGGAGCCAGACAGAGGCCTAATTGGAGCAACTTTAAAATCAGTAGTAGTGACAATGTGGACAGAGCAGGAGAATTTGCCGGACACACAGCAGGGGATCAGCCGACGTTACTGAACCCCATTAACACTGGACCAAGCGTTGACTGTGCAGACGGCACTTCTGAGCAGCAACTGGCGGTGTTGGAGCTCAGGGATAATACTGAAAACAGAGGAGCCAGAGGTGTAATTGGAGCAAGTTTTAAATTAGTAGCAGAGTGGATGTGGACAGAGCAGGAGAATTTGCCGGACACACAGCAGGGGATCAGCTGACGTTACTGAATCCCAATAACACTGGACCAAGTATTGACTGTGCAGACGGCACTTCTGAGCAGCAACAGGCGGTGTTGGAGCTCAGGGATTACAGTTCAGGTGGTAGAAACATGAACACAACAGATGACCTGGATACTGTTGCCAACCAATTATTTATTCTGGAAGGGGACTGGCAAATTCATGCGAGATCCAGGCCTTGCTCATTTTCAGAAAAGTAAGCCGGTCAACGTTATCGGAGGATAGGCGCATGTGACGGTCTGTTAGTACACCACTAAAGACGCGTTCTGATAATACACTAGCAGCAGGGCAAGCCAGCACCTCCAATGCATACTGGCTAAGCTCTGGCCATGTATCCAGCTTAGAGACCCAAAACTTGAAGGGGGAAGAGCCGTCTGGGAGTACACTGAGAGGACAAGACATGTAGTCTGTCACCATCTGACGGAAACGTTGCCTCCTGCTGACTGGAGCCGTCTGTGATGGTGTAGACATTTGTGGCGGCGGGGACACAAAACTTTGCCACATTTCGGCCATACTGGTCTTGCCTTGTGCTGAGGCGCTGCTTCTGCTCCCTCTTTGTGCAGAGCTTCCTCCACTGCCTCGACGCACTGAGCTGCTTTGTAAAGCACTAGCAGCACTGCTCTCGGTTGGAATGGAGAACATGATGGAATGCACCAGTGTGTCTTGGTACTCCCGCATTTTACGGTCCCGGTTCAACGGTGTTATGAGGCTTTGTAAGTTGTCCCGGTAGCGAGGATCTAGGAGGGTGGACACCCAATAATCAGCCGTGTTGAGAATATGGGCGATGCTTCGGTTGTTTCTCAGGCACTGCAGCATGAAATCAACCATGTGCTGCAGACTGCCAACTGGCCAAGAAACACTGTCCCCTGCTTGAGACGTGATCTCTGCCTGCTCTGCATCACCCCACCCTCGCTCTAGATACTGACTACTAGAGCATTGTGTTCCTCTCTCCTCTGGACAGATGTCTTCTTCCTCCATTGACTCCTCCTCATCCTCCTCACAAAGTGTCCCCTGCCTAGGCCTTTGTGAGGCATCACGTTGCGCAGAATGTACAGAAGTAGATGGCATTTGTGACTCCTCATCCTCCACCTCTTCCAAAACCTCCTCCCTTAGTGCTTGCAGTGTTTTTTCAAGCAGGCAGATAATGGGGATAGTCATGCTCACTAGTGCATCATCTGCACTCGCCATCCGCGTGGAATAATCGAAGGCACGCAAAACGTGGCAGATGTCCTTCATAGAGGCCCACTCAGTGGTGGTGAAGTGTGAACGGCGCGCACTGCGACTTGTTTGCGCCTGCTGCAACTGGTACTCCATTACTGATGCCTGCTGCTTACACAACCTCTCCAACATATGTAATGTGAATTCCACCTGGTGGGTAGGTCACATATGATGCGATGTTCCGGAAGGCGTAATCGGCGCTGCAGAGCTGCAATGCGCGATCTTGCGTTGCTGGAACGCCGCAAGTGAGCTCACTCTATGCGGACCTTGTGCAGCAGTGCATCAAGATCCGGATAGTCCCTCAAAAAACTCTGCACGACCAAGTTGAGCACATGTGCCACACATGGGATGTGAGTGAGGTTGCCTAGGCCCAGAGCTGCCACCAGATTTCGGCCATTGTCACACACTACCATGCCTGGCTGGAGAATCGCTGGCACAAACCACACGTCGCTCTGCTGCTTGATGGCATTCCAGAGCTCCTGCGCTGTGTGGCTTTGATTCCCCAAAGAAATTAATTTCAATACGGCCTGTTGACGTTTGGCCAACCGTTCATGGGTCGATATGGAGGTAGACCGTGACGGCTCCTGCAGCGCTGATTCAGAGGAACTGGAGTATGAGTAGGAGTCAATGTGTACAGACTGGATTCCTGCAATCCTTGGAGTTGGCAGAACACGTACAGCGCCACTCTCAAGATCTGTACCCGGCTCCACAACATTTACCCAATGGGCAGAGAGGGAAAGGTATCGTCCCTGTCCATGCTTACTGGTCCACGCATCGGTGGTCAGGTGGACCTTGCTACTGACGGCATTTTGTAGCGCATGTTTAATTTTTCCCTCCACATTCTGTTGCAGGGCAGGGACGGCTTGCCTGCTGAAATAAAAGCGGCTGAGCACTTTGTATTGTGGGACTGCCAATGCCATGAAGTTACGGAAGGTGTCAGTCTCCACCAGCCTGAATGATAGCATTTCAAGGGCCAGTAGTTTTGCAATGCCAGCATTCAGAGCCTGTGCTCGGGGGTGGTTTGCCGAGTATGGGCGCCTTTTCTCCCATGCCTGTGCTAACGATGGCTGTAGACTGGCCTGGGAGTGTGAGGATGACAGGGAACGTGGTGCTGTGGGTGGAATGACACTGTGTCTCTGTACAACAGTGCCAGAGGTTCTTCCATGGCGCCCCTTTGAGGAAGCCGAACCAGCTGTGTGTGAGCTGGAGGAAGAGGCTACAACACGAGCTGAAGAGGTAGTAGGTGGCGCTGTAGGTTGGCCTAGGTCTTCAGTGTGTTTTTGTAACTCCACCACGTGCTTGGTCCGCACATGTTTCCACATATTTATGGTATTGAGGTTGCTGACACTTTTCCCTCTTTTCACCTTCTGATTACACAGCTTGCATTTGACAAAGCAAATGTCATCTGCAACTGTGTCAAAAAAGGACCAGGCACTGCAAGTCTTGGGAGCGCCCATTTTGGATTTTGGAAGAGGCATGCTCCTAATGGGTGCCGAAGTGGAGGCTACAGGCAACCAAGTCTGCCCCCTCCCTCTCCCTCCTTTTTGGGCCGTTAGGGGAATCTCTTCCTCAGAATTTTGGGTAAGAATACAAGGAGAGAACAACGGAAAGGACACCATTGTAGGCATTTACTACAGGCCACCTGGGCAAGCTGAAGATATGGATGAACTCTTTATGTATCAAATGACCAAGTTCTCCAAAAAATATGACGTAGTGGTCATGGGAGATTTCAACTATCCAGACATTTGTTGGGAATCTCTCTCAAGTAAAACTAACAGGTCAAGCAAATTCTTATCCTCTCTTGCTGACAACTTTATCTTCCAAAAGGTAGGGGAGAAAACAAGGGGATCTGCTACTTTGGATCTAATCCTTATAAACAGGGAGGAAATGGTTGAGGAGGTAAAGGTGGCTGGGACCCTAGGAGGCAGCGATCATGCTATTATAGAATTTTGGATAACTAGAGGAGGAAGACATGTGAAGACTCAAACTTCAAGGTTAGATTTTAGAAAGGCAGATTTTAAGAGACTCAGAAAGAGAATAGGAGGGATCCAATGGCTGGATGTCCTTAAGGACAAAAATGTCCAGGAAGGATGGGAAATTTTTAAAAATGAGATTCTCAAAGCACAATTGTTAACAATCCCGAAAAGTAGGAAGAATGGGAAGCATTTAAGGAAACCAGGATGGATGAACACAGAACTTAAACACATGCTAAAAAGAAAGAAAGAAATGTTTATTAAATGGAAAGAGGGAGGCATATCTAAAGAAGATTATAATGCAGTCTGCAGATCCTGCAGGGCACGTATCAGGTTAGCTAAAGCTGACAATGAATTAAGGCTTGCAAGAGATGTCAAAAGCAATAAAAAAGGATTTTGGGGGTATGTCAAAAGTAAAAGAAAAGTCAAAGATGCTATAGGATTTTTACAGGATGAAAATGGAGAAATGGTAAGACAGGATGTTGAGAAGGCCGAACTTTTTAATTCCTATTTTGCATCTGTTTTCTCTCAGAAAGAAAATGTAACATCAACTGATCTTCACTGTCCTTTTAAAGGAATAGAAGAATCCAAGTTATCTGTAAACAGAAAGATTGTGAAGGAATATTTAGCTAACATAAATGAGTTCAAGTCTCCAGGTCCAGATGAATTACACCCCAGAGTACTGAAGGAGATCGTAGAAGAAATTTTAGAACCACTCTCCATAATCTTTGAAAATTCTTGGAGAACAGGAGAAGTCCCAGAAGACTGGAGAAGAGCAAATGTTGTTCCTATCTTCAAAAAGGGGAAGAAGGTGGACCCAGGGAACTATAGGCCGGTGAGTCTGACTTCTATACCAGGAAAGATCTTTGAACAAATTATTAAACAACATGTATGTAAGTACCTGGATAAGAATGAAGTGATTAACCAGAGTCAGCATGGGTTTGTAACTAACAAGTCATGTCAGACTAACTTAATTTCCTTCTATGACAGAATCACTGACTGGGTGGATCAGGGAAATGCTGTAGATATAGTATATCTTGACTTCAGCAAAGCATTTGACAAAGTATCTCACACCATCCTTATTGAAAAAATGACCAAGTATGCAATGGACCAGGCAACTGTTAGGTGGATTCATAACTGGCTTAGTGATCGGACTCAAAGGGTGGTTGTAAATGGCTTCACATCCAGCTGGATGAATGTCTCAAGTGGGGTACCACAGGGCTCTGTCCTGGGACCTGTATTGTTCAACATCTTCATCAATGATTTAGATGAAGGAATTGAGGGTAAACTGATTAAATTTGCTGATGACACAAAGCTAGGAGGGGTAGCTAATACTAGAGAAGAGAGAGAGAGGATTCAAAAAGACCTAAATAAACTGGAGCAGTGGGCAGCAACCAACAGAATGTTTTTTAACAGGGAAAAATGCAAAGTACTACATCTGGGCAATAAAAATGAAAAAAGCATATACAGAATGGGAGGAATAGAGCTAAGCAACAGTACATGTGAAAAAGACTTAGGTATACTAATAGATCATAGACTGAACATGAGTCAACAGTGTGATGCAGCAGCAAAAAAGGCAAATACAATTCTGGGATGTATTAACAGAAGCATACAGTCTAGATCAGAGGTCCCCAACCTTTTTTGCACCAGGGACCGGCTTTAAGCAAGACCAGTTTTCCATGGCCCGGTGGGGGTGGGGGCGGGGCTTTGGTCATATGGGGGTGGGGTTATGGAGGGGTGGAGCTGTATGGGGAGGATGCTGGCGGGACCTCGGTGTACAGCGCTGCTAAGTAGCAGCATTGTACATTGAGCGTCAGTGTATACAGCGCTGCTGCTTAGCAGCGCTACACACTGAACACCGGTACCGGGAGCCGCGTCACTGAAGCCAGTCTGCTGCCCCAGCACGCCCCACATAACATGTTCTGCCGGGGGCGTGTCAGTGAGGAGAGCCTGCCGCCCCACCCCGTCAGGAACACACCATGCTGTGCAGGAGGGCCGCGTCACTAAGACCCGCCCCGTGACGTACAACAGGTACCATGCTGTGCTGTGGAGGGCTGCGTCACTAAGACCCGCCCGACGCCCCACCCCGTCCTGCATAATGTTCTCTGCCGGGAGCTGCGAGCTGTCACGGCTATGGCAGAAAACATTATAAATCCACACAGAGCGAGTTCTGACCAGGCGCAGGGCCGCGGAGCTAGCTGTCAGCGGCAGGGCCGGCTCCAGGTTTTTCTGGGCCCCGGGCGAAAGAGTCTCAGTGGGCCCCTTTAACACATACCACGATTCATGATGCAGAGATACGGCGGAGAAATATATATATATAGTACAATGCAAAGATTTCACTTCATGAGTGATATCTATTGTAAATTCTACAATAGCTCAGAAACCGGTGAATCGCTCCACACAGAATAGTGGCCCCCATATAAGGCTCCATACGGAATACTTGCCCCCATATAAGGCCCCATACGGAATACTGGCCCCCATATAAGACCCCATACGGAATACTGGCTCCCATATAAGGCTCCATACAGAATACTGGCCCCCATATAACGCTCCATACAGGATACTGGCCCCCATATAACGCTCCATACAGGATACCGGTCCCCATATAATGCAGCATGCAGGCTGTTACCCCCCACATAATGCCCCATACAGGCTGTCCCCCCCTTATAATGCTCCATGCAGGCTGTTACCCTCCACATAATGCCCCATACAGGCCCCTCCCTTTTAATGCTCCATGCAGGCTGTTACCACCACATAATGCCCCATACAGGCTGCCCCCCCCCCTTATAATGCTCCATGCAGGCTGTTCCCCCCCACATAGTGCCCCATACAGGCCCCCCCCTTTTAATGCTCCATGCAGGCTGTTACCCCCCACATAATGCCCCATACAGGCTGCCCCCCCTCTTTATAATGCCCCATGCAGGCTGTCACCCCTCCTCTTTATACTGCCCCATGCAGGCTGTCACCCCTCCTCTTTATACTGCCCCATGCAGGCTGTCACCCCCCCTCTTTATAATGCCCCATGCAGGCTGTCACCCCCCCTCTTTATAATGCCCCATGCAAGCTGTCACCCCTCCTCTTTATACTGCCCCATGCAGGATGTCCCCCCCTCTCTTTATAATGCCCCGTGCAGGCTGTTCCCCACCTTATAATGCCCCATGCAGGCTGGTCCCCACCTTATAATGCCCCATGCAGGCTGTCACCCCTCCTCTTTATAATGCCCCAAGCAGGAATCCCCCCCTCTTTATAATGCCCCATGCAGGCTGTCACCCCTCCTCTTTATAATGCCCCAAGCAGGATGCCCCCCCTCCCCTCTTTATACTGCCCCATGCCTCCATACATTAAAAAAAAAAAAAAAAATCAAATACTCACCTCCCTTCTCCTCACCTGCTACCTGCTGTCCGCTGCGCGGTTCCGAACTCCAGCGTTGTCGTTTCTTCCCGCTCAGCGCTCCCTGTGACGGCTCAGGGGAGGGCGCGGTGTAAAGACGTCACCGCGCCCTCTGACCTGAGACGTCACAGGGAGCGCAGAGCAGGAAGACAGCTGATCTGCGGAGGCACGGGGAGAGGTAAGTATCGGGCTGCCGGGGCCCTGAGCAAGCGGCAGAGAAGGGCGGGCGCTGACACCGCTCTCCTCCGCCCATAGCCCAGCGGGGTGCGCGACCGCCAGTGGGCCCCTCTGCCTGCTCAGAGCCCCGGCATTTGCCCGGGTGCTGACGCCGGCCCTGGTCAGCGGCGCCGCGGACTGGCTGAAAAACCCCAACAGCCCGGTCCTGGTCCGCGGACCGGCGGTTGGGGACCTCTGGTCTAGATCACGTGAAGTCATTATCGGTCTTTACTCCTCTTTGGTCAGACCTCATCTGGAATACTGTGTACAGTTTTGGGCACCACATTTTAAAAAAGACATCGACAAACTGGAGCAAGTTCAGAGAAGAGCGACCAGAATGGTGACTGGTCTGCAAACCATGTCCTATGAGGAACGGTTGCAGGATTTGGGAATGTTTAGCTTGCAAAAAAGAAGACTGAGAGGAGACTTAATAGCTGTCTACAAATATGTCAAGGGCTGTCACATTGTAGAAGGATCATCTTTATTCTCATTTGCACAAGGAAAGACTAGAAGCAATGGGATGAAACTAAATGGGAGGAGACACAGATTAGATATTAGAAAAAACTTTTTGACAGTTAGGGTGATTAATGAGTGGAACAGGCTGCCACGAGAGGTGGTGAGTTCCCCTTCAATGGACGTCTTCAAACAGAGGCTGGACAGACATCTGTCTGAGATGATTTAGTGAATCCTGCTTTGAGCAGGGGGTTGGACCAGATGACCCAGGAGGTCCCTTCCAACTCTACCATTCTATGATTCTATGATTCTATGATTCTAATTGCTCCCACCACCTTCCTGTCCCTCACGCCATGATGGGTCAAGGACCTCATCATCTACACCACCCTCTTCAGACAACTGCTTCTCATGGGTAGTCTCGACAGCACAGTACGCACCAGAAAGTGGCACCTGAGTCTCATCATCAGATGCGTACTGAGGTGTGCTGACCATAGGCACTGGCCTACCCGCCTCTTCAGATTCAGAGAGACAAAGCTTCATACTACCTCTTCTTCTAATTCTAGAATTCTGCTTGGCTGGCCCCCTCTTTCCAAGCCAAGAGATTCAGAGAACAGAAGTAGAGATGGCTCCTGTCCAGGGCTCTCTGACTGCCTGGGCAATTTGGCAGGTGATGAAGAGACAGATGGGTGCTCTTCAGTGCTCAGGACCTGAGAGGATCTGGAACTAATTGAAGTCAATGCGTTAGCTGCTATCCATCCGAAAACTGCTTCAATTTGGTCCTCCCGCAGCAGCGGAGTAGAGCGACCTCCTACAAAGCTGCGCATAAAGGACTGTTGCCTGGTAAAACTGGGGGATGCTGAGTCACTGGTGCCCGCAGCAGTCACAGAATCCCCACGTCCTCTCCCTGCAGGCACAGAATCCTCACGTCCTCTCCCTGCAGAAACTGCACGCCCACGACCACATGCCTTACTCCCTGCCTTCTTCATCTTGGTAGACTGATAAAGATAGGCAGAAAAGTACTAAGGGCTTAGTGTGCTTATTTCTGAACAGCTGCTAACAGGTATAAGAAACACTAATTTTATAAAGTGTGGACTAGACTTTAATATGAGCTAATGTGGCCTACACAACTGTAAAGTGGAGTGTTTGGTGAACTTTATTTAGGTTTTTTTGTCACAAAAAGACACTGGATGTGCCCAAAGATGTAATACCGATAGTATCACAAACTTTTTGTAGCTATTACAATTAGTGTTGAGCCACCCCCGTAGTGTTCGAGTTCGGTTCGGTTCGTCGAACACCCGTGTGTTCGCCGAACTGTTCGTCGAACTGTTCGTCGAACACCTTCGAACACCGTTAAAACCAATGGCAGGCAAACAAAAACACATAGAAACACATAGAAAACACCTTCAAAGGTGTCCAAAAGCTGACAAACTGCTCAGAAGACATAACTAACACATGGAAAAGTGACAAGTACATATAGTCATGCGAAAATAAAAGAGGTGGAGGAGTAAAAGGAGGGGGAGACACAGATATAGGCATGTCATGCCCTTCTAAAATCCAAAAAGTGAGAAGCCGACACGGCCAGTCCGCTCCTGCCCGTGCCACCTCCGTGTCGCCGGGTTTGTGCCAGAGCCGCGGTGAACCCTGACGGCCAGCCCCCCTCTCCCAATACTGGTGCCTGTCTGCTGGTGGGTCGAGCGAGCCCCCCTGTGGTGGAGGCAGCTCTAAGCTTTTTAATTTAAATTGTCTCTCTAATTTGAATGAATACACTTTAAATCCATTTACAAGGATCTATTGGAGGGCAAGTCTCATGCCAGCAGCCGCGGTAATTCCAGCTCCAGTAGCGTCCACTAAAGCTGCTGCAGTTAAAAAGCTTTTATAAGGATCGAGCTCGGCTGTCCACCGCAAGGCATCCTACTGCCAGTCCCAGCCCCTATGCCTTGGGGTGCCTCCTGATGCTCTTCACTAAGTATCCCATGGTCCCGAAGCATTTCCTTTGAAAAAATTAAGTGTCTAAACTACAGGTGGTGCAGCTTGCTTAACAGCCGGGATAATCCGCTTACTAGCAGACACTGCTACTAGGCACAAAGTATTTCCTGGGCTAGATGCAGTTAAAAATTTGTAATTAGATACTCTCGTTGGATGCTGAGAAAGCATTCCATAGAGTCTCCTGGCACGCCATATATGATTCTCTTAAAAAGCTTGGGGTAGGGGTCTAGGGGACCCTTTTATAGCCAAAATCACGGCCCTGTATCGCAATACGTCACCTAGGCTGAAGATAAATGGAACTGTAGCACCCTGAGGGCTCGGTTGCTAAAGACGTATTGCACCTCACCCAGAGGTGTGATATCTCACTCTCAGGTAAGGATGGAGTGTGGATCAGGACCCGACACCTGCATGCATTACACCACATTGCCGTGGGGCAGGGCGACCAATATGCCCCTGAGATGGGCACGACAGTCCCTGTCCCTGGCTGGAGTGGGGGGAGGGAACACTGAGGAAGGGGAACCCTGTAGTGCAGGAGCAGGGAGGAAGCAGTTCCTGGGTGCATTGAGAAGGGAGTATAAAAGGTGGGCACCATCTTAGTTCAGTGCAGAGAAGTCTGAGCAGAAGTGGCAGGGAGCAGGGGCTCTGCATGAGCTCTGCTCCGGAGGCGGGCCTAGTAACAGAGGCCCAGGCCTGGAAGAGGGAGAAGGAAGGAAGAGGAGCGGAGAAGGCTCCAGGAACGAGGAATGAAGGGATCCCAGGGGTGCGGACGGGCGAGTCGCCACCGCACGCCCGAATCCACCTGCGTGGAGGGGTCAGGCCAAAGGGGGAGACCGGTCCCCGAACTAGTGGAGGCAGGAAACGACCCTCAGCTAGAAACCGGAGGCTCTGACATTTTATGTGGCGCAGCCCCTCGCTACACCCGCTAGGAAGGCACCACATAGGGTCAGGGAAACTGGCGCCAAGTTTACCAAGAGGAGGCCCGAGGCAGCCGGACAGAAGTGTTGGTAAGAAAGGCCAGACAAAGGACACACAAAGGGGGTCCTGTGAAGTGCTCCAAAGTTATCTGGGAGTTGTCTGAGCCCCTCACCTGGTGAGCACAGTACGACGTGGGCAGCCGTTACCTGCAGACGTGGTCTGGATAATAAGAACTGTGAGTAAAGGCCCTGAACTGCATCACTGACTCCGTGTCGTTACTGCTGCTGCCCTGCACCATCACCCCCATCCTCCGCATATACTGCCCTGAGGCTATACTCCTCCCGTGGGGAGTTATGCTACGCTCTGCTGCACCCACAACACCAGCCTCAGTGGTCTGCCCTGTAGCGGCGGTTCACTCTGACCGCAATCCACGGGTGGCGTAGTCGGACATTTAAACATGAAAACCACATAAATAGTTCCGCCACTGGTTTGACCGCCCTGAGCCACGGAACTGGGTCGCCGCCACGAAGACTACAACCACCAGCATCCACCAAAAAGGGTCCGGCTCCGGGTGTCCCAAGGCCCAGGGGGTGCGTCAGAACATTTTCATCACCTTTCACAATCACCAATGGGACAAGGCAGTGATGTCCTCTGTAGTGTTGAGCCACCCCCGTAGTGTTCGAGTTCGGTTCGGTTCGTCGAACACCCGTGTGTTCGCCGAACTGTTCGTCGAACTGTTCGTCGAACACCTTCGAACACCGTTAAAACCAATGGCAGGCAAACAAAAACACATAGAAACACATAGAAAACACCTTCAAAGGTGTCCAAAAGCTGACAAACTGCTCAGAAGACATAACTAACACATGGAAAAGTGACAAGTACATATAGTCATGCGAAAATAAAAGAGGTGGAGGAGTAAAAGGAGGGGGAGACACAGATATAGGCATGTCATGCCCTTCTAAAATCCAAAAAGTGAGAAGCCGACACGGCCAGTCCGCTCCTGCCCGTGCCACCTCCGTGTCGCCGGGTTTGTGCCAGAGCCGCGGTGAACCCTGACGGCCAGCCCCCCTCTCCCAATACTGGTGCCTGTCCGCTGGTGGGTCGAGCGAGCCCCCCTGTGGTGGAGGCAGCTCTAAGCTTTTTAATTTAAATTGTCTCTCTAATTTGAATGAATACACTTTAAATCCATTTACAAGGATCTATTGGAGGGCAAGTCTCATGCCAGCAGCCGCGGTAATTCCAGCTCCAGTAGCGTCCACTAAAGCTGCTGCAGTTAAAAAGCTTTTATAAGGATCGAGCTCGGCTGTCCACCGCAAGGCATCCTACTGCCAGTCCCAGCCCCTATGCCTTGGGGTGCCTCCTGATGCTCTTCACTAAGTATCCCATGGTCCCGAAGCATTTCCTTTGAAAAAATTAAGTGTCTAAACTACAGGTGGTGCAGCTTGCTTAACAGCCGGGATAATCCGCTTACTAGCAGACACTGCTACTAGGCACAAAGTATTTCCTGGGCTAGATGCAGTTAAAAATTTGTAATTAGATACTCTCGTTGGATGCTGAGAAAGCATTCCATAGAGTCTCCTGGCACGCCATATATGATTCTCTTAAAAAGCTTGGGGTAGGGGTCTAGGGGACCCTTTTATAGCCAAAATCACGGCCCTGTATCGCAATACGTCACCTAGGCTGAAGATAAATGGAACTGTAGCACCCTGAGGGCTCGGTTGCTAAAGACGTATTGCACCTCACCCAGAGGTGTGATATCTCACTCTCAGGTAAGGATGGAGTGTGGATCAGGACCCGACACCTGCATGCATTACACCACATTGCCGTGGGGCAGGGCGACCAATATGCCCCTGAGATGGGCACGACAGTCCCTGTCCCTGGCTGGAGTGGGGGGAGGGAACACTGAGGAAGGGGAACCCTGTAGTGCAGGAGCAGGGAGGAAGCAGTTCCTGGGTGCATTGAGAAGGGAGTATAAAAGGTGGGCACCATCTTAGTTCAGTGCAGAGAAGTCTGAGCAGAAGTGGCAGGGAGCAGGGGCTCTGCATGAGCTCTGCTCCGGAGGCGGGCCTAGTAACAGAGGCCCAGGCCTGGAAGAGGGAGAAGGAAGGAAGAGGAGCGGAGAAGGCTCCAGGAACGAGGAATGAAGGGATCCCAGGGGTGCGGACGGGCGAGTCGCCACCGCACGCCCGAATCCACCTGCGTGGAGGGGTCAGGCCAAAGGGGGAGACCGGTCCCCGAACTAGTGGAGGCAGGAAACGACCCTCAGCTAGAAACCGGAGGCTCTGACATTTTATGTGGCGCAGCCCCTCGCTACACCCGCTAGGAAGGCACCACATAGGGTCAGGGAAACTGGCGCCAAGTTTACCAAGAGGAGGCCCGAGGCAGCCGGACAGAAGTGTTGGTAAGAAAGGCCAGACAAAGGACACACAAAGGGGGTCCTGTGAAGTGCTCCAAAGTTATCTGGGAGTTGTCTGAGCCCCTCACCTGGTGAGCACAGTACGACGTGGGCAGCCGTTACCTGCAGACGTGGTCTGGATAATAAGAACTGTGAGTAAAGGCCCTGAACTGCATCACTGACAACGTGTCGTTACTGCTGCTGCCCTGCACCATCACCCCCATCCTCCGCATACACTGCCCTGAGGCTATACTCCTCCCGTGGGGAGTTATGCTACGCTCTGCTGCACCCACAACACCAGCCTCAGTGGTCTGCCCTGTAGCGGCGGTTCACTCTGACCGCAATCCACGGGTGGCGTAGTCGGACATTTAAACATGAAAACCACATAAATAGTTCCGCCACTGGTTTGACCGCCCTGAGCCACGGAACTGGGTCGCCGCCACGAAGACTACAACCACCAGCATCCACCAAAAAGGGTCCGGCTCCAGGTGTCCCAAGGCCCAGGGGGTGCGTCAGAACATTTTCATCACCTTTCACAATCACCAATGGGACAAGGCAGTGATGTCCTCTGTCCCCTCTCTTATACATCCTAGTGACGGAGCACCTGCTCTCATCAATTCGCCATAACCCCAATATTAGGTGGATTGAGGTGGGAGGCACCGAGTACAAGTGCTCTCTATTTGCTGATGATGTCCTAGTATATATCACTCAATCACATATATCCATCCCTGCTGTTATGGCTGAAATAGATCACTTTGTTACATGGTAAAATTTTAAAATCAATGCAGCGAAGTCTGAGGCCCTCGATGTCTCCCTCCCTAAATCCATATAGGATTCCATCCAGTCCAACTTTCCCTTTGCCTGGCCCTCACAGGGTATCAAATACTTAGGAATTCCTATTCATAGAGACCTCTCCCATCTATGTTATCTTAATTTTGGGCCCTTTATTGAACAACTCCATACAGACCACGGTTGGCAAGTTAGAACTGTAAGATTCACTACGTGAACCACTGGTGTTTTGTGGAAAAGCACATGTACACTGCGTTCCAAATTATTATACAAAAAGTGTTTAGGAGTGATAAGGGAAGAATTTGTTTGTTTGTCAGTTAAACTCATTGATGGTGATGTGTGTCAGGGCTCTTTATATCACTGTAAGCAATTGCAGACACCTGTGCTAATTAGTTTGGCAGGTGTGTCCAATGAAAGGCAAGACTACTTAAGAAGGCTCTCTCACATTATTAAGCAGCCTACATTTTCTGCCAAAATGGGAAAGAAAAAGGATGTGTCGGCTGCTGAGAAGCAACAAATTGTGGAGTGTTTAGGTCAAGGCATGACTACAATCAACATTGTGCGATGATCAGGATGAAGTGTCTTGGCAATCAAGAAGTATGTAGCTGATTCACAGTACACACGTGTGCGTGCTGATAAGGGCAAATTGAGGACTCTTTCCTACAGGCAATTACGTCAGGTTGAAAGAGCAGCGGCAAAAAAGCCTTGTCATAGCAGCAGACAAGTTTTTGAAGCTGCTTGTGCCTCCAACGTCCCCCGAACAACAAGATGCAGGGTCCTTCAGAGGTTTGCAGCTGTGCATGCGCCATCCTGTCGACCTCCTCTATCCACTTCACACAAGCAGAAACGGCTCCAGTGGGCCAAACATTACATGAAGACTGATTTCAAAACTGTTTTGTTCACGGATGAGTGCCGTGCAGCGCTCGATGGTCCAGATGGATGGAGTGGAGGATGGCTGGTTGATGGACACCCCACGCAAACACGGCTACAGCGCCAACAAGGAGGAGGTGGAGTAATGTTTTGGGCTGGAATCATGGGGAGAGAGATTGTCGGCCCCTTTAGGATCCCTGAAGGCGCTAAAGATGAACTCCATAATGTATGTGGATTTTCTCAAACAGCACTTCCTGCCATGGTTCAAGAAGAAGAACCGTGTATTTCACAGCAAGATCATTTTTCTGCATGATAATGCACCATCTCATGCTGCACATAAAACATCTGCATCTCTGGCTGATATGGGCATAAAAGGGGACAAACTTATGGTGTGACCCCCATGCTCCCCTGACCTCTACCCCATTCAGAACCTTTGGAGCATCATTAAAAGGAGTGTCTATGATGGCGGGAGGCAGTTCACATCTAAGCAACAGCTCTGGGAGGGTATTCTGTCCTCATGCAAAACAATTGAAGCAGAAACCATCCAAAACCTGACAAATTCAATGGACGAGAGAGTTCAGAAGCTCCTTTCGAACAAGGGGTCCTATGTGAAAATGTAACATCACCTAGAATAAAGTTTTGAGTTGAAAACTGTTTGATTTCAGTTTCTAACAACCTGCTAATGCTTATAATTTCAAAAATGACCATTTTTTTGGTCTTTATTAAAATGAAAAGGTTGATCGAAAAGTTTGGGGGATCTAAGAGTGTGGCAACCCAGTAGTCATGATTACTTCGAATTCTGACAATATGAGGGTCATGCTGCAGGTAGTGCAGCAAGAAGGCACTTATGTGCCTTGCGCATCTCGGAGCCCCAAAATTATTTTCCGGGCTAGATGCAGCTAAAAATTATTTTTAATTTTAAATCTGGTGAAGCTTTAGTATAGATGGCCTAATAGGATCAGTGCTGCACACTGCTACAAAGCCCAAATTATTTTCCAGTCAAGATACAGATAAACATGATTAGTAATTTGAAAGCTTAAAACGGTTGGTAGGGTGATTTTAACCAATCATCAAGCTTTTACTCTCCCCAGGATGACACAGGGGTAGAAAAGTCGTTTCGGATCCATGATTTGTTCATCTTTATGAACGTGAGTCTGTCTACATTATCAGTGGAGAGCCGCGTGCGCTTATCTGTCAGCACACCACCAGCAGCGCTGAACACACGTTCAGACAGAACGCTGGCTGCGGGGCATGACAAGATCTCCAAGGCGTAAGTGGCTAGCTCCGGCCATTTATCCAGATTGGAAGCCCAAAAAGAGCAAGGGTCCAGTGACACAGTCGTGGCTTCAATGTTTACTTGGAGATACTCCTGTACCATCGTCTCTAGGCGTTGACTATGTGTCAGACTTCTTGTCTCCTGTGGCCTTGCAAAGGATGGGCTAAAAAAGTGGTGAAATGATTCCGCAAAATTGATGTTACCAGCAGATACTGTGGTTCTGTCACGGTTTGAGTGCTGAACACTTGACGGTCCCACGGTTGGCAAGTTGGAACTGTGAGATTCACTACGTGCACCACTGGTATTTTGTGGAAAAGCACATGTAAGATTCTGCAACAGTCTCTGCTGATACTCCTGCATGCGTGCATCCCTTTCTATGGCAGGAATAATTTCTGCAAATTTACTTTTGTACCGGGGATCTAACAGTGTGGCAACCCAGTAGTCAGGATTATTTCTAATTCTCACAATTCGAGGGTCATGTTGCAGGTAGTGCAGCAAGAAGGCACTCATGTGTATTGCGCATCCAGGAGCACCAAGTCCCTGTTGTGTTGGTGGCGAGGTAACAATCATGCTTCCTTCCTCTGTCCTCTCCCCCCAACCTCGCACAACAGAAATGTGATCAAGGTCTCCCTCATCTGATGAGTCTTCCATCAGTTCGTCCTCCACTTCTTCCTGGGCTCCTGCACCTTCCTCACTAGTTTGGCTGCTACCATGCGCCCTGGTAAAACCATCTCCCCCACCCTCACATGCCTGCCGCCTTGGTGCTGCCGACCGTCTGGACCTTGCAGATGTTAGCCCTTCCGCATACAACTCCTCCTCCTCTACTTCCTCCACCTCCTCTTGTGCCACCACCTGACTCCGAATTCTGTTTAACATGTGCTCCAGCATGTAAATCACCGGAATAGTCATGCTGATAATGGCATCGTCAGCACTAAACATCTTCGTCGCCATTTCAAAACTGTGCAGAAGGGTGCATAGGTCCCTGATCTGAGACCACTCCTCCAGCGTGATTTGCCCCACCTCTGAATCTCGTTGGCCCAGGCTATACGTCAGAACGTATTGCACCAGGGCTTGTCGGTGCTGCCACAGTCGCTGCAACATGTGCAGAGTTGAATTCCACCGGGTAGGCACATCGCATTTTAGCCGGTGAAGTGGCAGGCCCAACGACTTCTGTAGAGATGTAAGTCGCTGAGCTGCGGGATGCGAACGGCGGAAGTGAGCACACAGCGACCGTGCCCTCTGCAGAAGGCCATCTAGTCTGGGATAGTGGGCTAAAAATTGCTGGACAACCAGGTTCAACACGTGAGCCATACAAGGCACGTGTGTGACATTGCCCCGGCGAAGGGCCGCACCCAGGTTTGCAGCATTGTCGCACACGGCCTTCCCTGGTTTCAGGTCCAGTGGAGACAACCATTCATGAAATTGGTTCTCCAGAGCTGACCACAACTCCTCAGCTGTGTGACTCACATTTCCCAGACATTTCAATGTAAAAACCGCCTGATGACGTTGAGCCCTACTGCCAGCATAGTAAGGAGGTGTGCAGGATCCCTTCTGCGCAGTTAGAAAGCTTGTGGCATGACCAGACAGGCTTTGGGTGCAGGTGGAAGACCGAGAGGAGGTTGAGGAGGCAGAAGCAGTGGTGGAACTTTGACATAAAGAGGATTGACGCACAACTCGTGGGGACGGCAAGACTTGGACAGCAGCCCCTTGTCCTGCTGTCACCATAGTTACCCAGTGCCCAGTCAGCGACATGTAACGCCCCTGTCCATGCCTACTCGTCCAAGTGTCTGTGGTGAAATGCACCCTGTCACACACAGAGTTTCTCAAAGAAGTGGTGATGTTGTGTGCGACATGCTGGTGGAGTGCAGGCACACCTTTCTTTGAGAAGTAGTGCCGACTGGGCATCTGGTACTGGGGCACTGCGACGGACATAAGGTCTCGAAAATCCTCTGTGTCCACCAGGCGGAAAGGCAGCATTTCTGTAGCCAAGAGCTTGCAGATGGTGAAATTCAACCTCTTAGCTTTCTCATGGCTAGGAGGAAATGGTCTTTTACTTGTCCACATCTGAGGGACCGAGGGCTGGCTATTGTGCTTAGACGGGGTTGATAAGGGTGTCCCCGGCAAACTGCCGGTCTGTGAGGAAGATGCAGGCGGACATGTTAGGTTGCCTTGATCCAAAGGTGGTGCTATCGATGTCGGACAGCGCTCAAGACCAGCTGGTGTTACCACCTCCAAAGAAAATGATGACCTGCCAATCACGCTGGCTGTTGCGGGTAAAGAGGTGGCAGGTCTGCGCCCCAAAACAGGTGTGACTGCTGTCCCCCCAGTCACAGAGGATGAAGAGGCCGCGGATGCACAAGATATGGCAGACGGTGGTTGGCCCGGCCGGCTAGACCGCATTGTAGCACACTGAGCTTCCCACTGCAACTTATGCTTCATGTCCATGTGCCGGTTCATGCATGAAGTACTCAAACTATGTATTTTTTGGCCTCTACTTAGCTTTTGCTGACAAATGTTACAGATAACACGAGTTGGGTCATCTTTATCGATCTGAAAAAATGCCCAGGCTATGCAAGGCTTAGCACCCATGTGACCTGAAGAGCCACCACGACTTGTGGTGAGAGGCAGAGTTGTGTTTGAGGATGCAGTTGTTGACGTGCTTCCAGTACTACGTCTCTGTCCAGGAAGGCGCAACCTGACCTCGTCGTCACTAGCATCTTCCTCCACCTCCTCTGCTGACCTCATCTCTTGGCTGACTGTGGGTTGACAGTAAGTGGGATCTCCGACCTCATCATCATCACCCTGTGCGTTATCACACCCGTCGTCCTCAGAGCCAACCTGTTCCTGCCCTGACAAAAAACTAAAGTTGTCGCTCCAATCAGGTATTTGAGTCTTATCATCGTCTTCCTCATTGTCTCCACCAACAGGAGTTACAGTTTGGGAATGAGGGTCTACATTATGGTCAGAACCTTCTGCGTCTGGTCCTGGATCCGACTCATAAAGATTCTGGGCATCAGTGCAGATCATTTCCTCGTCTGGATTCACAGAAGCGCTGGAGTCGACCTCTGATTCCCAGGCTATAGTATGAGTAAACAGCTCTGCAGACTCAACCATCTGTTCTACCTCATACTCAGACGGGCAGCTGGAGATTTGGGAGCTGTGAGGAAGCAAGTGCGATTTGGGTGACACCTTTGAGGACTGGAGTATTTGTGATGTTGAAGTTGATGTGGAGGAGAGCCCACTTAAAGGAGCACTTGATATCCGTTGAAGCACCTGCTGTTTTTGTGCCTCATCTGGAATTTGTAGCGATTGGCGTGGCCGTAAGAAAGGGATCTTATCACATTGTCCGCTAAAAGAAGTAGACATTTTAGTTTGGCTGGAAGATGGTCTTTCTTCTGCACCTACCCCACGGACACAACCTTTTTTCCCCTTCCCAACACGCCTATTCCCCTTTCCACCAGCAGCAGGCCTTTTTCCACTCATTTTGGTGGTTAACTAATTCACAACTCTGGAGTTGTTTGCACAAAAAAACAATGGATGGTAACCGAGCAGAGCTGAGTGGCCAAACTGTGGTATTAGGCCAAAACTATTGGCTGGGTTAGATGCAGAAAAAAATTATTTTTAATTTGCAACCTGATGGAGGTCAGTATAGATGGACTAATAGAACAAGTCCCACACGCTGCTAGAAGCCCAAATATTTTTTCAGAGATAAATGAAGAAAAAAATTATTTTTAATTTGCAACCTGATGGAGGTCAGTATAGATGGACTAATAGACCAAGTCCCACACACTGCTAGAAGCACAAATATTTTTTCAGAGCTAGATGCAGAAAAAAATTATTTTTAATTTGCAACCTGATGGAGGTCAGTATAGATGGACTAATAGACCAAGTCCCACACACTGCTAGAAGCCCAAATATTTTTTCAGAGCTAGATGCAGAAAAAAATTATTTTTAATTTGCAACCTGATGGAGGTCAGTATAGATGGACTAATAGACCAAGTCCCACACACTGCTAGAAGCCCAAATATTTTTTCAGAGCTAGATGCAGAAAAAAAATATTTTTAATTTGCAACCTGATGGAGGTCAGTATAGATGGACTAATAGACCAAGTCCCACACGCTGCTAGAAGCCCAAATATTTTTTCAGAGCTAGATGCAGAAAAAAATTATTTTTAATTTGCAACCTGATGGAGGTCAGTATAGATGGACTAATAGACCAAGTCCCACACACCGCTAGAAGCCCAAATATTTTTTCAGAGCTAGATGCAGAAAAAAATTATATTCAATTTGCAACCTGCTGGAGGTCAGTATAGAAGGACTAATAGAACAAGTCCCACACACTGCTAGAAGCCCAAATATTTTTTCAGAGCTAAATGAAGAAAAAAATTATTTTTAATTTGCAACCTGATGGAGGTCAGTATAGATGGACTAATAGACCAAGTCCCACACACTGCTAGAAGCCCAAATATTTTTTCAGAGCTAGATGCAGAAAAAAATTATATTCAGTTTGCAACCTGATGGAGGTCAGTATAGATGGACTAATAGAATGATGCTATGCCCAAAAGATTTTACTTCACTAGGTGCAGTAAAAAAATTGGTATTCTATACACAGGTGGTATATCTTGCAACACAGATAGGCTACTCCACTGACTAACACACTCTGCAATAGGCCAAAAAGGATTAGCTTTGCTAGATTCAGCCAAATGCTGTGAAAAAAACTTGCACAGCACTGGCACAGACCTGCCTGGCAAAAACTGATAGGAACTGATGTAACCTAGTCCTGAAAAGGACTCCAATTACAATTAGTCTTTACTCCCACAATCTATCTATTTAAGAGCACAGACCTGCCTGATAAAAGTCGTAGGAAATGCTGTAACCTAGTCCTTAAAAGGACTGCAATCACAACTATTCCCTACTCCCAAGCTATCTGTATATTTGTGCGAAAATTGGCTTGAAATTAACAAGGTATAGCGCACACAGCAACAGCGGTGCCGTCTAACACACAGCTGCAGCAGTGAGAAAATGGTGGCGACGGGGAAAATGGCTTGGTCTTATAGGGCAAGGACATGTGACATATACTGCCAATCACACATGCCCTTGCTTGTGTGAAAAAAAGCACTTCGCTCCGTGTGTGCGCTGCTGATAGGCTGACAGATTGCACCTCCCCACTGCAAATGCGGGAAAGAGAAAAAAAAATGGAGATCTTCATTGTTCCTGCAGAGATCCATCCCCTGCCCCTCCCCCCACCCCGCTGTACACTCAAACTGCGTATTAACATTAATTTTCATCATTACTGAGAAAAAATCCAGTTATGATTTTGGTGCACGAACAGTTATCGAACATAACCTCGAACAGCCGAATTTTTCTCAAATTGTTCGTGTTCGCCGACCGGCTCGAACACCGCCCAAAACAGCTCGAATTTGAGATTGGCGAACAGTTCGAGTAGAACAACGCTCATCTCTAGTCCTCTGTCCCCTCTCTTATACATCCTAGTGACGGAGCACCTGCTCTCATCAATTCGCCATAACCCCAATATTAGGTGGATTGAGGTGGGAGGCACCGAGTACAAGTGCTCTCTATTTGCTGATGATGTCCTAGTATATATCACTCAATCACATATATCCATCCATGCTGTTATGGCTGAAATAGATCACTTTGTTACATGGTAAAATTTTAAAATCAATGCAGCGAAGTCTGAGGCCCTCGATGTCTCCCTCCCCAAATCCATATAGGATTCCATCCAGTCCAACTTTCCCTTTGCCTGGCCCTCACAGGGTATCAAATACTTAGGAATTCGTATTCATAGAGACCTCTCCCATCTATGTTATCTTAATTTTGGGCCCTTTATTGAACAACTCCATACAGACCACGGTTGGCAAGTTAGAACTGTAAGATTCACTACGTGAACCACTGGTGTTTTGTGGAAAAGCACATGTACACTGCGTTCCAAATTATTATACAAAAAGTGTTTAGGAGTGATAAGGGAAGAATTTGTTTGTTTGTCAGTTAAACTCATTGATGGTGATGTGTGTCAGGGCTCTTTATATCACTGTAAGCAATTGCAGACACCTGTGCTAATTAGTTTGGCAGGTGTGTCCAATGAAAGGCAAGACTACTTAAGAAGGCTCTCTCACATTATTAAGCAGCCTACATTTTCTGCCAAAATGGGAAAGAAAAAGGATGTGTCGGCTGCTGAGAAGCAACAAATTGTGGAGTGTTTAGGTCAAGGCATGACTACAATCAACATTGTGCGATGATCAGGATGAAGTGTCTTGGCAATCAAGAAGTATGTAGCTGATTCACAGTACACACGTGTGCGTGCTGATAAGGGCAAATTGAGGACTCTTTCCTACAGGCAATTACGTCAGGTTGAAAGAGCAGCGGCAAAAAAGCCTTGTCATAGCAGCAGACAAGTTTTTGAAGCTGCTTGTGCCTCCAACGTCCCCCGAACAACAAGATGCAGGGTCCTTCAGAGGTTTGCAGCTGTGCATGCGCCATCCTGTCGACCTCCTCTATCCACTTCACACAAGCAGAAACGGCTCCAGTGGGCCAAACATTACATGAAGACTGATTTCAAAACTGTTTTGTTCACGGATGAGTGCCGTGCAGCGCTCGATGGTCCAGATGGATGGAGTGGAGGATGGCTGGTTGATGGACACCCCACGCAAACACGGCTACAGCGCCAACAAGGAGGAGGTGGAGTAATGTTTTGGGCTGGAATCATGGGGAGAGAGATTGTCGGCCCCTTTAGGATCCCTGAAGGCGCTAAAGATGAACTCCATAATGTATGTGGATTTTCTCAAACAGCACTTCCTGCCATGGTTCAAGAAGAAGAACCGTGTATTTCACAGCAAGATCATTTTTCTGCATGATAATGCACCATCTCATGCTGCACATAAAACATCTGCATCTCTGGCTGATATGGGCATAAAAGGGGACAAACTTATGGTGTGACCCCCATGCTCCCCTGACCTCTACCCCATTCAGAACCTTTGGAGCATCATTAAAAGGAGTGTCTATGATGGCGGGAGGCAGTTCACATCTAAGCAACAGCTCTGGGAGGGTATTCTGTCCTCATGCAAAACAATTGAAGCAGAAACCATCCAAAACCTGACAAATTCAATGGACGAGAGAGTTCAGAAGCTCCTTTCGAACAAGGGGTCCTATGTGAAAATGTAACATCACCTAGAATAAAGTTTTGAGTTGAAAACTGTTTGATTTCAGTTTCTAACAACCTGCTAATGCTTATAATTTCAAAAATGACCATTTTTTTGGTCTTTATTAAAATGAAAAGGTTGATCGAAAAGTTTGGGGGATCTAAGAGTGTGGCAACCCAGTAGTCATGATTACTTCGAATTCTGACAATATGAGGGTCATGCTGCAGGTAGTGCAGCAAGAAGGCACTTATGTGCCTTGCGCATCTCGGAGCCCCAAAATTATTTTCCGGGCTAGATGCAGCTAAAAATTATTTTTAATTTTAAATCTGGTGAAGCTTTAGTATAGATGGCCTAATAGGATCAGTGCTGCACACTGCTACAAAGCCCAAATTATTTTCCAGTCAAGATACAGATAAACATGATTAGTAATTTGAAAGCTTAAAACGGTTGGTAGGGTGATTTTAACCAATCATCAAGCTTTTACTCTCCCCAGGATGACACAGGGGTAGAAAAGTCGTTTCGGATCCATGATTTGTTCATCTTTATGAACGTGAGTCTGTCTACATTATCAGTGGAGAGCCGCGTGCGCTTATCTGTCAGCACACCACCAGCAGCGCTGAACACACGTTCAGACAGAACGCTGGCTGCGGGGCATGACAAGATCTCCAAGGCGTAAGTGGCTAGCTCCGGCCATTTATCCAGATTGGAAGCCCAAAAAGAGCAAGGGTCCAGTGACACAGTCGTGGCTTCAATGTTTACTTGGAGATACTCCTGTACCATCGTCTCTAGGCGTTGACTATGTGTCAGACTTCTTGTCTCCTGTGGCCTTGCAAAGGATGGGCTAAAAAAGTGGTGAAATGATTCCGCAAAATTGATGTTACCAGCAGATACTGTGGTTCTGTCACGGTTTGAGTGCTGAACACTTGACGGTCCCACGGTTGGCAAGTTGGAACTGTGAGATTCACTACGTGCACCACTGGTATTTTGTGGAAAAGCACATGTAAGATTCTGCAACAGTCTCTGCTGATACTCCTGCATGCGTGCATCCCTTTCTATGGCAGGAATAATTTCTGCAAATTTACTTTTGTACCGGGGATCTAACAGTGTGGCAACCCAGTAGTCAGGATTATTTCTAATTCTCACAATTCGAGGGTCATGTTGCAGGTAGTGCAGCAAGAAGGCACTCATGTGTGTTGCGCATCCAGGAGCACCAAGTCCCTGTTGTGTTGGTGGCGAGGTAACAATCATGCTTCCTTCCTCTGTCCTCTCCCCCCAACCTCGCACAACAGAAATGTGATCAAGGTCTCCCTCATCTGATGAGTCTTCCATCAGTTCGTCCTCCACTTCTTCCTGGGCTCCTGCACCTTCCTCACTAGTTTGGCTGCTACCATGCGCCCTGGTAAAACCATCTCCCCCACCCTCACATGCCTGCCGCCTTGGTGCTGCCGACCGTCTGGACCTTGCAGATGTTAGCCCTTCCGCATACAACTCCTCCTCCTCTACTTCCTCCACCTCCTCTTGTGCCACCACCTGACTCCGAATTCTGTTTAACATGTGCTCCAGCATGTAAATCACTGGAATAGTCATGCTGATAATGGCATCGTCAGCACTAAACATCTTCGTCGCCATTTCAAAACTGTGCAGAAGGGTGCATAGGTCCCTGATCTGAGACCACTCCTCCAGCGTGATTTGCCCCACCTCTGAATCTCGTTGGCCCAGGCTATACGTCAGAACGTATTGCACCAGGGCTTGTCGGTGCTGCCACAGTCGCTGCAACATGTGCAGAGTTGAATTCCACCGGGTAGGCACATCGCATTTTAGCCGGTGAAGTGGCAGGCCCAACGACTTCTGTAGAGATGTAAGTCGCTGAGCTGCGGGATGCGAATGGCGGAAGTGAGCACACAGCGACCGTGCCCTCTGCAGAAGGCCATCTAGTCTGGGATAGTGGGCTAAAAATTGCTGGACAACCAGGTTCAACACGTGAGCCATACAAGGCACGTGTGTGACATTGCCCCGGCGAAGGGCCGCACCCAGGTTTGCAGCATTGTCGCACACGGCCTTCCCTGGTTTCAGGTCCAGTGGAGACAACCATTCATGAAATTGGTTCTCCAGAGCTGACCACAACTCCTCAGCTGTGTGACTCACATTTCCCAGACATTTCAATGTAAAAACCGCCTGATGACGTTGAGCCCTACTGCCAGCATAGTAAGGAGGTGTGCAGGATCCCTTCTGCGCAGTTAGAAAGCTTGTGGCATGACCAGACAGGCTTTGGGTGCAGGTGGAAGACCGAGAGGAGGTTGAGGAGGCAGAAGCAGTGGTGGAACTTTGACATAAAGAGGATTGACGCACAACTCGTGGGGACGGCAAGACTTGGACAGCAGCCCCTTGTCCTGCTGTCACCATAGTTACCCAGTGCCCAGTCAGCGACATGTAACGCCCCTGTCCATGCCTACTCGTCCAAGTGTCTGTGGTGAAATGCACCCTGTCACACACAGAGTTTCTCAAAGAAGCGGTGATGTTGTGTGCGACATGCTGGTGGAGCGCAGGCACACCTTTCTTTGAGAAGTAGTGCCGACTGGGCATCTGGTACTGGGGCACTGCGACGGACATAAGGTCTCGAAAATCCTCTGTGTCCACCAGGCGGAAAGGCAGCATTTCTGTAGCCAAGAGCTTGCAGATGGTGAAATTCAACCTCTTAGCTTTCTCATGGCTAGGAGGAAATGGTCTTTTACTTGTCCACATCTGAGGGACCGAGGGCTGGCTATTGTGCTTAGACGGGGTTGATAAGGGTGTCCCCGGCAAACTGCCGGTCTGTGAGGAAGATGCAGGCGGACATGTTAGGTTGCCTTGATCCAAAGGTGGTGCTATCGATGTCGGACAGCGCTCAAGACCAGCTGGTGTTACCACCTCCAAAGAAAATGATGACCTGCCAATCACGCTGGCTGTTGCGGGTAAAGAGGTGGCAGGTCTGCGCCCCAAAACAGGTGTGACTGCTGTCCCCCCAGTCACAGAGGATGAAGAGGCCGCGGATGCACAAGATATGGCAGACGGTGGTTGGCCCGGCCGGCTAGACCGCATTGTAGCACACTGAGCTTCCCACTGCAACTTATGCTTCATGTCCATGTGCCGGTTCATGCATGAAGTACTCAAACTATGTATTTTTTGGCCTCTACTTAGCTTTTGCTGACAAATGTTACAGATAACACGAGTTGGGTCATCTTTATCGATCTGAAAAAATGCCCAGGCTATGCAAGGCTTAGCACCCATGCGACCTGAAGAGCCACCACGACTTGTGGTGAGAGGCAGAGTTGTGTTTGAGGATGCAGTTGTTGACGTGCTTCCAGTACTACGTCTCTGTCCAGGAAGGCGCAACCTGACCTCGTCATCACTAGCATCTTCCTCCACCTCCTCTGCTGACCTCATCTCTTGGCTGACTGTGGGTTGACAGTAAATGGGATCTCCGACCTCATCATCATCACCCTGTGCGTTATCACACCCGTCGTCCTCAGAGCCAACCTGTTCCTGCCCTGACAAAAAACTAAAGTTGTCGCTCCAATCAGGTATTTGAGTCTTATCATCGTCTTCCTCATTGTCTCCACCAACAGGAGTTACAGTTTGGGAATGAGGGTCTACATTATGGTCAGAACCTTCTGCGTCTGGTCCTGGATCCGACTCATAAAGATTCTGGGCATCAGTGCAGATCATTTCCTCGTCTGGATTCACAGAAGCGCTGGAGTCGACCTCTGATTCCCAGGCTATAGTATGAGTAAACAGCTCTGCAGACTCAACCATCTGTTCTACCTCATACTCAGACGGGCAGCTGGAGATTTGGGAGCTGTGAGGAAGCAAGTGCGATTTGGGTGACACCTTTGAGGACTGGAGTATTTGTGATGTTGAAGTTGATGTGGAGGAGAGCCCACTTAAAGGAGCACTTGATATCCGTTGAAGCACCTGCTGTTTTTGTGCCTCATCTGGAATTTGTAGCGATTGGCGTGGCCGTAAGAAAGGGATCTTATCACATTGTCCGCTAAAAGAAGTAGACATTTTAGTTTGGCTGGAAGATGGTCTTTCTTCTGCACCTACCCCACGGACACAACCTTTTTTCCCCTTCCCAACACGCCTATTCCCCTTTCCACCAGCAGCAGGCCTTTTTCCACTCATTTTGGTGGTTAACTAATTCACAACTCTGGAGTTGTTTGCACAAAAAAACAATGGATGGTAACCGAGCAGAGCTGAGTGGCCAAACTGTGGTATTAGGCCAAAACTATTGGCTGGGTTAGATGCAGAAAAAAATTATTTTTAATTTGCAACCTGATGGAGGTCAGTATAGATGGACTAACAGACCAAGTCCCACACACCGCTAGAAGCCCAAATATTTTTTCAGAGCTAGATGCAGAAATTTTTTTTATTCAATTTGCAACCTGATGGAGGTCAGTATAGATGGACTAATAGACCAAGTCCCACACACTGCTAGAAGCCCAAATATTTTTTCAGAGCTAGATGCAGAAAAAAATTATTTTTAATTTGCAACCTGATGGAGGTCAGTATAGATGGACTAATAGACCAAGTCCCACACACTGCTAGAAGCCCAAATATTTTTTCAGAGCTAGATGCAGAAAAAAATTATTTTTAATTTGCAACCTGCTGGAGGTCAGTATAGATGGACTAATAGAACAAGTCCCACACACTGCTAGAAGCCCAAATATTTTTTCAGAGCTAGATGCAGAAAAAAATTATTTTTAATTTGCAACCTGATGGAGGTCAGTATAGATGGACTAATAGAACAAGTCCCACACGCTGCTAGAAGCCCAAATATTTTTTCAGAGATAAATGAAGAAAAAAATTATTTATAATTTGCAACCTGATGGAGGTCAGTATAGAAGGACTAATAGAACAAGTCCCACACGCTGCTAGAACGCCAAATATTTTTTCAGAGATAAATGAAGAAAAAAATTATTTTTAATTTGCAACCTGATGGAGGTCAGTATAGATGGACTAATAGACCAAGTCCCACACACTGCTAGAAGCCCAAATATTTTTTCAGAGCTAGATGCAGAAAAAAATTATTTTTAATTTGCAACCTGATGGAGGTCAGTATAGATGGACTAATAGACCAAGTCCCACACGCTGCTAGAAGCCCAAATATTTTTTCAGAGATAAATGAAGAAAAAAATTATTTTTAATTTGCAACCTGATGGAGGTCAGTATAGATGGACTAATAGACCAAGTCCCACACACTGCTAGAAGCCCAAATATTTTTTCAGAGCTAGATGCAGAAAAAAATTATTTTTAATTTGCAACCTGATGGAGGTCAGTATAGATGGACTAATAGACCAAGTCCCACACACCGCTAGAAGCCCAAATATTTTTTCAGAGCTAGATGCAGAAAAAAATTATATTCAATTTGCAACCTGCTGGAGGTCAGTATAGAAGGACTAATAGAACAAGTCCCACACACTGCTAGAAGCCCAAATATTTTTTCAGAGCTAAATGAAGAAAAAAATTATTTTTAATTTGCAACCTGATGGAGGTCAGTATAGATGGACTAATAGACCAAGTCCCACACACTGCTAGAAGCCCAAATATTTTTTCAGAGCTAGATGCAGAAAAAAATTATATTCAGTTTGCAACCTGATGGAGGTCAGTATAGATGGACTAATAGAATGATGCTATGCCCAAAAGATTTTACTTCACTAGGTGCAGTAAAAAAATTGGTATTCTATACACAGGTGGTATATCTTGCAACACAGATAGGCTACTCCACTGACTAACACACTCTGCAATAGGCCAAAAAGGATTAGCTTTGCTAGATTCAGCCAAATGCTGTGAAAAAAACTTGCACAGCACTGGCACAGACCTGCCTGGCAAAAACTGATAGGAACTGATGTAACCTAGTCCTGAAAAGGACTCCAATTACAATTAGTCTTTACTCCCACAATCTATCTATTTAAGAGCACAGACCAGCCTGATAAAAGTCGTAGGAAATGCTGTAACCTAGTCCTTAAAAGGACTGCAATCACAACTATTCCCTACTCCCAAGCTATCTGTATATTTGTGCGAAAATTGGCTTGAAATTAACAAGGTATAGCACACACAGCAACAGCGGTGCCGTCTAACACGCAGCTGCAGCAGTGAGAAAATGGTGGCGACGGGGAAAATGGCTTGGTCTTATAGGGCAAGGACATGTGACATACACTGCCAATCACACATGCCCTTGCTTGTGTGAAAAAAAGCACTTCGCTCCGTGTGTGCGCTGCTGATAGGCTGACAGATTGCACCTCCCCACTGCAAATGCGGGAAAGAGAAAAAAAAATGGAGATCTTCATTGTTCCTGCAGAGATCCATCCCCTGCCCCTCCCCCCACCCCGCTGTACACTCAAACTGCGTATTAACATTAATTTTCATCATTACTGAGAAAAAATCCAGTTATGATTTTGGTGCACGAACAGTTATCGAACATAACCTCGAACAGCCGAATTTTTCTCAAATTGTTCGTGTTCGCCGACCGGCTCGAACACCGCCCAAAACAGCTCGAATTTGAGATTGGCGAACAGTTCGAGTAGAACAACGCTCATCTCTAATTGTAATTGTAATTGTAATTAGAGATGAGCGTTGTTCTACTCGAACTGTTCGCCAATCTCAAATTCGAGCTGTTTTGGGCGGTGTTCGAGCCGGTCGGCGAACACGAACAATTTGAGAAAAATTCGGCTGTTCGAGGTTATGTTCGATAACTGTTCGTGCACCAAAATCATAACTGGATTTTTTCTCAGTAATGATGAAAATTAATGTTAATACGCAGTTTGAGTGTACAGCGGGGTGGGGGGAGGGGCAGGGGATGGATCTCTGCAGGAACAATGAAGATCTCCATTTTTTTTTCTCTTTCCCGCATTTGCAGTGGGGAGGTGCAATCTGTCAGCCTATCAGCAGCGCACACACGGAGCGAAGTGCTTTTTTTCACACAAGCAAGGGCATGTGTGATTGGCAGTGTATGTCACATGTCCTTGCCCTATAAGACCAAGCCATTTTCCCCGTCGCCACCATTTTCTCACTGCTGCAGCTGCGTGTTAGACGGCACCGCTGTTGCTGTGTGTGCTATACCTTGTTAGTTTCAAGCCAATTTTCGCACAAATATACAGATAGCTTGGGAGTAGGGAATAGTTGTGATTGCAGTCCTTTTAAGGACTAGGTTACAGCATTTCCTACGACTTTTATCAGGCAGGTCTGTGCTCTTAAATAGATAGGTTGTGGGA
This sequence comes from Phyllobates terribilis, assembly GCF_046119375.1. Taxonomy (NCBI): domain Eukaryota; kingdom Metazoa; phylum Chordata; class Amphibia; order Anura; family Dendrobatidae; genus Phyllobates; species Phyllobates terribilis. The sequence goes on from NW_027363283.1 coordinate 589,979, forward strand.
GTAAAGACTAATTGTAATTGGAGTCCTTTTCAGGACTAGGTTACATCAGTTCCTATCAGTTTTTGCCAGGCAGGTCTGTGCCAGTGCTGTGCAAGTTTTTATCACAGCATTTGGCTGAATCTAGCAAAGCTAATCCTTTTTGGCCTATTGCAGAGTGTGTTAGTCAGTGGAGTAGCCTATCTGTGTTGCAAGATATACCACCTGTGTATAGAATACCAATTTTTTTACTGCACCTAGTGAAGTAAAATCTTTTGGGCATAGCATCATTCTATTAGTCCATCTATACTGACCTCCATCAGGTTGCAAACTGAATATAATTTTTTTCTGCATCTAGCTCTGAAAAAATATTTGGGCTTCTAGCAGTGTGTGGGACTTGGTCTATTAGTCCATCTATACTGACCTCCATCAGGTTGCAAATTAAAAATAATTTTTTTCTTCATTTATCTCTGAAAAAATATTTGGGCTTCTAGCAGCGTGTGGGACTTGTTCTATTAGTCCATCTATACTGACCTCCATCAGGTTGCAAATTAAAAATAATTTTTTTCTGCATCTAGCTCTGAAAAAATATTTGGGCTTCTAGCAGTGTGTGGGACTTGGTCTATTAGCCCATCTATACTGACCTCCATCAGGTTGCAAATTAAAAATAATTTTTTTCTGCATCTAGCTCTGAAAAAATATTTGGGCTTCTAGCAGTGTGTGGGACTTGGTCTATTAGTCCATCTATACTGACCTCCATCAGGTTGCAAATTGAATAAAAAAATTTTCTGCATCTAGCTCTGAAAAAATATTTGGGCTTCTAGCGGTGTGTGGGACTTGGTCTATTAGTCCATCTATACTGACCTCCATCAGGTTGCAAATTAAAAATAATTTTTTTCTTCATTTATCTCTGAAAAAATATTTGGGCTTCTAGCAGCGTGTGGGACTTGTTCTATTAGTCCATCTATACTGACCTCCATCAGGTTGCAAATGAAAAATAATTTTTTTCTGCATCTAGCTCTGAAAAAATATTTGGGCTTCTAGCAGTGTGTGGGACTTGGTCTATTAGTCCATCTATACTGACCTCCATCAGGTTGCAAATTAAAAATAATTTTTTTCTGCATCTAGCTCTGAAAAAATATTTGGGCTTCTAGCAGTGTGTGGGACTTGGTCTATTAGTCCATCTATACTGACCTCCATCAGGTTGCAAATTGAATAAAAAAATTTTCTGCATCTAGCTCTGAAAAAATATTTGGGCTTCTAGCGGTGTGTGGGACTTGGTCTATTAGTCCATCTATACTGACCTCCATCAGGTTGCAAATTAAAAATAATTTTTTTCTGCATCTAGCTCTGAAAAAATATTTGGGCTTCTAGCAGTGTGTGGGACTTGGTCTATTAGTCCATCTATACTGACCTCCATCAGGTTGCAAATTAAAAATAATTTTTTTCTTCATTTATCTCTGAAAAAATATTTGGGCTTCTAGCAGCGTGTGGGACTTGTTCTATTAGTCCATCTATACTGACCTCCATCAGGTTGCAAATTAAAAATAATTTTTTTCTGCATCTAGCTCTGAAAAAATATTTGGGCTTCTAGCAGTGTGTGAGACTTGGTCTATTAGTCCATCTATACTGACCTCCATCAGGTTGCAAATTAAAAATAATTTTTTTCTGCATCTAGCTCTGAAAAAATATTTGGGCTTCTAGCAGTGTGTGGGACTTGGTCTATTAGTCCATCTATACTGACCTCCATCAGGTTGCAAATTAAAAATAATTTTTTTCTTCATTTATCTCTGAAAAAATATTTGGGCTTCTAGCAGCGTGTGGGACTTGTTCTATTAGTCCATCTATACTGACCTCCATCAGGTTGCAAATTAAAAATAATTTTTTTCTGCATCTAGCTCTGAAAAAATATTTGGGCTTCTAGCAGTGTGTGGGACTTGGTCTATTAGTCCATCTATACTGACCTCCATCAGGTTGCAAATTAAAAATAATTTTTTTCTTCATTTAGCTCTGAAAAAATATTTGGGCTTCTAGCAGTGTGTGGGACTTGTTCTATTAGTCCTTCTATACTGACGTCCAGCAGGTTGCAAATTGAATATAATTTTTTTCTGCATCTAGCTCTGAAAAAATATTTCGGCTTCTAGCGGTGTGTGGGACTTGGTCTATTAGTCCATCTATACTGACCTCCATCAGGTTGCAAATTAAAAATAATTTTTTTCTGCATCTAGCTCTGAAAAAATATTTGGGCTTCTAGCAGTGTGTGGGACTTGGTCTATTAGTCCATCTATACTGACCTCCATCAGGTTGCAAATTGAATAAAAAAATTTTCTGCATCTAGCTCTGAAAAAATATTTGGGCTTCTAGCGGTGTGTGGGACTTGGTCTATTAGTCCATCTATACTGACCTCCATCAGGTTGCAAATTAAAAATAATTTTTTTCTGCATCTAGCTCTGAAAAAATATTTGGGCTTCTAGCAGTGTGTGGGACTTGGTCTATTAGTCCATCTATACTGACCTCCATCAGGTTGCAAATTGAATAAAAAAAATTTCTGCATCTAGCTCTGAAAAAATATTTGGGCTTCTAGCGGTGTGTGGGACTTGGTCTATTAGTCCATCTATACTGACCTCCATCAGGTTGCAAATTAAAAATAATTTTTTTCTGCATCTAGCTCTGAAAAAATATTTGGGCTTCTAGCAGTGTGTGGGACTTGGTCTATTAGTCCATCAATACTGACCTCCATCAGGTTGCAAATTAAAAATAATTTTTTTCTTCATTTAGCTCTGAAAAAATATTTGGGCTTCTAGCAGTGTGTGGGACTTGTTCTATTAGTCCTTCTATACTGACGTCCAGCAGGTTGCAAATTGAATATAATTTTTTTCTGCATCTAGCTCTGAAAAAATATTTGGGCTTCTAGCGGTGTGTGGGACTTGGTCTATTAGTCCATCTATACTGACCTCCATCAGGTTGCAAATTAAAAATAATTTTTTTCTGCATCTAGCTCTGAAAAAATATTTGGGCTTCTAGCGGTGTGTGGGACTTGGTCTATTAGTCCATCTATACTGACCTCCATCAGGTTGCAAATTGAATAAAAAAATTTTCTGCATCTAGCTCTGAAAAAATATTTGGGCTTCTAGCGGTGTGTGGGACTTGGTCTATTAGTCCATCTATACTGACCTCCATCAGGTTGCAAATTAAAAATAATTTTTTTCTGCATCTAACCCAGCCAATAGTTTTGGCCTAATACCACAGTTTGGCCACTCAGCTCTGCTCGGTTACCATCCATTGTTTTTTTGTGCAAACAACTCCAGAGTTGTGAATTAGTTAACCACCAAAATGAGTGGAAAAAGGCCTGCTGCTGGTGGAAAGGGGAATAGGCGTGTTGGGAAGGGGAAAAAAGGTTGTGTCCGTGGGGTAGGTGCAGAAGAAAGACCATCTTCCAGCCAAACTAAAATGTCTACTTCTTTTAGCGGACAATGTGATAAGATCCCTTTCTTACGGCCACGCCAATCGCTACAAATTCCAGATGAGGCACAAAAACAGCAGGTGCTTCAACGGATATCAAGTGCTCCTTTAAGTGGGCTCTCCTCCACATCAACTTCAACATCACAAATACTCCAGTCCTCAAAGGTGTCACCCAAATCGCACTTGCTTCCTCACAGCTCCCAAATCTCCAGCTGCCCGTCTGAGTATGAGGTAGAACAGATGGTTGAGTCTGCAGAGCTGTTTACTCATACTATAGCCTGGGAATCAGAGGTCGACTCCAGCGCTTCTGTGAATCCAGACGAGGAAATGATCTGCACTGATGCCCAGAATCTTTATGAGTCGGATCCAGGACCAGACGCAGAAGGTTCTGACCATAATGTAGACCCTCATTCCCAAACTGTAACTCCTGTTGGTGGAGACAATGAGGAAGACGATGATAAGACTCAAATACCTGATTGGAGCGACAACTTTAGTTTTTTGTCAGGGCAGGAACAGGTTGGCTCTGAGGACGACGGGTGTGATAACGCACAGGGTGATGATGATGAGGTCGGAGATCCCACTTACTGTCAACTCACAGTCAGCCAAGAGATGAGATCAGCAGAGGAGGTGGAGGAAGATGCTAGTGACGACGAGGTCAGGTTGCGCCTTCCTGGACAGAGACGTAGTACTGGAAGCACGTCAACAACTGCATCCTCAAACACAACTCTGCCTCTCACCACAAGTCGTGGTGGCTCTTCAGGTCGCATGGGTGCTAAGCCTTGCATAGCCTGGGCATTTTTTCAGATCGATAAAGATGACCCAACTCGTGTTATCTGTAACATTTGTCAGCAAAAGCTAAGTAGAGGCCAAAAAATACATAGTTTGAGTACTTCATGCATGAACCGGCACATGGACATGAAGCATAAGTTGCAGTGGGAAGCTCAGTGTGCTACAATGCGGTCTAGCCGGCCGGGCCAACCACCGTCTGTCATATCTTGTGCATCCGCGGCCTCTTCATCCTCTGTGACTGGGGGGACAGCAGTCACACCTGTTTTGGGGCGCAGACCTGCCACCTCTTTACCCGCAACAGCCAGCGTGATTGGCAGGTCATCATTTTCTTTGGAGGTGGTAACACCAGCTGGTCTTGAGCGCTGTCCGACATCGATAGCACCACCTTTGGATCAAGGCAACCTAACATGTCCGCCTGCATCTTCCTCACAGACCGGCAGTTTGCCGGGGACACCCTTATCAACCCCGTCTAAGCACAATAGCCAGCCCTCGGTCCCTCAGATGTGGACAAGTAAAAGACCATTTCCTCCTAGCCATGAGAAAGCTAAGAGGTTGAATTTCACCATCTGCAAGCTCTTGGCTACAGAAATGCTGCCTTTCCGCCTGGTGGACACAGAGGATTTTCGAGACCTTATGTCCGTCGCAGTGCCCCAGTACCAGATGCCCAGTCGGCACTACTTCTCAAAGAAAGGTGTGCCTGCGCTCCACCAGCATGTCGCACACAACATCACCGCTTCTTTGAGAAACTCTGTGTGTGACAGGGTGCATTTCACCACAGACACTTGGACGAGTAGGCATGGACAGGGGCGTTACATGTCGCTGACTGGGCACTGGGTAACTATGGTGACAGCAGGACAAGGGGCTGCTGTCCAAGTCTTGCCGTCCCCACGAGTTGTGCGTCAATCCTCTTTATGTCAAAGTTCCACCACTGCTTCTGCCTCCTCAACCTCCTCTCGGTCTTCCACCTGCACCCAAAGCCTGTCTGGTCATGCCACAAGCTTTCTAACTGCGCAGAAGGGATCCTGCACACCTCCTTACTATGCTGGCAGTAGGGCTCAACGTCATCAGGCGGTTTTTACTTTGAAATGTCTGGGAAATGTGAGTCACACAGCTGAGGAGTTGTGGTCAGCTCTGGAGAACCAATTTCATGAATGGTTGTCTCCACTGGACCTGAAACCAGGGAAGGCCGTGTGCGACAATGCTGCAAACCTGGGTGCGGCCCTTCGCCGGGGCAATGTCACACACGTGCCTTGTATGGCTCACGTGTTGAACCTGGTTGTCCAGCAATTTTTAGCCCACTATCCCAGACTAGATGGCCTTCTGCAGAGGGCACGGTCGCTGTGTGCTCACTTCCGCCGTTCGCATCCTGCAGCTCAGCGACTTACATCTCTACAGAAGTCGTTGGGCCTGCCACTTCACCGGCTAAAATGCGATGTGCCTACCCGGTGGAATTCAACTCTGCACATGTTGCAGCGACTGTGGCAGCACCGACAAGCCCTGGTGCAATACGTTCTGACGTATAGCCTGGGCCAACGAGATTCAGAGGTGGGGCAAATCACGCTGGAGGAGTGGTCTCAGATCAGGGACCTATGCACCCTTCTGCACAGTTTTGAAATGGCGACGAAGATGTTTAGTGCTGACGATGCCATTATCAGCATGACTATTCCGGTGATTTACATGCTGGAGCACATGTTAAACAGAATTCGGAGTCAGGTGGTGGCACAAGAGGAGGTGGAGGAAGTAGAGGAGGAGGAGTTGTATGCGGAAGGGCTAACATCTGCAAGGTCCAGACGGTCGGCAGCACCAAGGCGGCAGGCATGTGAGGGTGGGGGAGATGGTTTTACCAGGGCGCATGGTAGCAGCCAAACTAGTGAGGAAGGTGCAGGAGCCCAGGAAGAAGTGGAGGACGAACTGATGGAAGACTCATCAGATGAGGGAGACCTTGATCACATTTCTGTTGTGCGAGGTTGGGGGGAGAGGACAGAGGAAGGAAGCATGATTGTTACCTCGCCACCAACACAACAGGGACTTGGTGCTCCTGGATGCGCAACACACATGAGTGCCTTCTTGCTGCACTACCTGCAACATGACCCTCGAATTGTGAGAATTAGAAATAATCCTGACTACTGGGTTGCCACACTGTTAGATCCCCGGTACAAAAGTAAATTTGCAGAAATTATTCCTGCCATAGAAAGGGATGCACGCATGCAGGAGTATCAGCAGAGACTGTTGCAGAATCTTACATGTGCTTTTCCACAAAATACCAGTGGTGCACGTAGTGAATCTCACAGTTCCAACTTGCCAACCGTGGGACCGTCAAGTGTTCAGCACTCAAACCGTGACAGAACCACAGTATCTGCTGGTAACATCAATTTTGCGGAATCATTTCACCACTTTTTTAGCCCATCCTTTGCAAGGCCACAGGAGACAAGAAGTCTGACACATAGTCAACGCCTAGAGACGATGGTACAGGAGTATCTCCAAGTAAACATTGAAGCCACGACTGTGTCACTGGACCCTTGCTCTTTTTGGGCTTCCAATCTGGATAAATGGCCGGAGCTAGCCACTTACGCCTTGGAGATCTTGTCATGCCCCGCAGCCAGCGTTCTGTCTGAACGTGTGTTCAGCGCTGCTGGTGGTGTGCTGACAGATAAGCGCACGCGGCTCTCCACTGATAATGTAGACAGACTCACGTTCATAAAGATGAACAAATCATGGATCCGAAACGACTTTTCTACCCCTGTGTCATCCTGGGGAGAGTAAAAGCTTGATGATTGGTTAAAATCACCCTACCAACCGTTTTAAGCTTTCAAATTACTAATCATGTTTATCTGTATCTTGACTGGAAAATAATTTGGGGTTTGTAGCAGTGTGCAGCACTGATCCTATTAGGCCATCTATACTAAAGCTTCACCAGATTTAAAATTAAAAATAATTTTTAGCTGCATCTAGCCCGGAAAATAATTTTGGGGCTCCGAGATGCGCAAGGCACATAAGTGCCTTCTTGCTGCACTACCTGCAGCATGACCCTCATATTGTCAGAATTCGAAGTAATCATGACTACTGGGTTGCCACACTCTTAGATCCCCCAAACTTTTCGATCAACCTTTTCATTTTAATAAAGACCAAAAAAATGGTCATTTTTGAAATTATAAGCATTAGCAGGTTGTTAGAAACTGAAATCAAACAGTTTTCAACTCAAAACTTTATTCTAGGTGATGTTACATTTTCACATAGGACCCCTTGTTCGAAAGGAGCTTCTGAACTCTCTCGTCCATTGAATTTGTCAGGTTTTGGATGCTTTCTGCTTCAATTGTTTTGCATGAGGACAGAATACCCTCCCAGAGCTGTTGCTTAGATGTGAACTGCCTCCCGCCATCATAGACACTCCTTTTAATGATGCTCCAAAGGTTCTGAATGGGGTAGAGGTCAGGGGAGCATGGGGGTCACACCATAAGTTTGTCCCCTTTTATGCCCATATCAGCCAGAGATGCAGATGTTTTATGTGCAGCATGAGATGGTGCATTATCATGCAGAAAAATGATCTTGCTGTGAAATACACGGTTCTTCTTCTTGAACCATGGCAGGAAGTGCTGTTTGAGAAAATCCACATACATTATGGAGTTAATCTTTAGCGCCTTCAGGGATCCTAAAGGGGCCGACAATCTCTCTCCCCATGATTCCAGCCCAAAACATTACTCCACCTCCTCCTTGTTGGCGCTGTAGCCGTGTTTGCGTGGGGTGTCCATCAACCAGCCATCCTCCACTCCATCCATCTGGACCATCGAGCGCTGCACGGCACTCATCCGTGAACAAAACAGTTTTGAAATCAGTCTTCATGTAATGTTTGGCCCACTGGAGCCGTTTCTGCTTGTGTGAAGTGGATAGAGGAGGTCGACAGGATGGCGCATGCACAGCTGCAAACCTCTGAAGGACCCTGCATCTTGTTGTTCGGGGGACGTTGGAGGCACAAGCAGCTTCAAAAACTTGTCTGCTGCTATGACAAGGCTTTTTTGCCGCTGCTCTTTCAACCTGACGTAATTGCCTGTAGGAAAGAGTCCTCAATTTGCCCTTATCAGCACGCACACGTGTGTACTGTGAATCAGCTACATACTTCTTGATTGCCAAGACACTTCATCCTGATCATCGCACAATGTTGATTGTAGTCATGCCTTGACCTAAACACTCCACAATTTGTTGCTTCTCAGCAGCCGACACATCCTTTTTCTTTCCCATTTTGGCAGAAAATGTAGGCTGCTTAATAATGTGAGAGAGCCTTCTTAAGTAGTCTTGCCTTTCATTGGACACACCTGCCAAACTAATTAGTACCGGTGTCTGCAATTGCTTACAGTGATATAAAGAGCCCTGACACACATCACCATCAATGAGTTTAACTGACAAACAAACAAATTCTTCCCTTATCACTCCTAAACACTTTTTGTATAATAATTTGGAACGCAGTGTACATGTGCTTTTCCACAAAACACCAGTGGTTCACGTAGTGAATCTTACAGTTCTAACTTGCCAACCGTGGTCTGTATGGAGTTGTTCAATAAAGGGCCCAAAATTAAGATAACATAGATGGGAGAGGTCTCTATGAATAGGAATTCCTAAGTATTTGATACCCTGTGAGGGCCAGGCAAAGGGAAAGTTGGACTGGATGGAATCCTATATGGATTTGGGGAGGGAGACATCGAGGGCCTCAGACTTCGCTGCATTGATTTTAAAATTTTACCATGTAACAAAGTGATCTATTTCAGCCATAACAGCATGGATGGATATATGTGATTGAGTGATATATACTAGGACATCATCAGCAAATAGAGAGCACTTGTACTCGGTGCCTCCCACCTCAATCCACCTAATATTGGGGTTATGGCGAATTGATGAGAGCAGGTGTTCCGTCACTAGGATGTATAAGAGAGGGGACAGAGGACATCACTGCCTTGTCCCATTGGTGATTGTGAAAGGTGATGAAAATGTTCTGACGCACCCCCTGGGCCTTGGGACACCCGGAGCCGGACCCTTTTTGGTGGATGCTGGTGGTTGTAGTCTTCGTGGCGGCGACCCAGTTCCGTGGCTCAGGGCGGTCAAACCAGTGGCGGAACTATTTATGTGGTTTTCATGTTTAAATGTCCGACTACGCCACCCGTGGATTGCGGTCAGAGTGAACCGCCGCTACAGGGCAGACCACTGAGGCTGGTGTTGTGGGTGCAGCAGAGCGTAGCATAACTCCCCACGGGAGGAGTATAGCCTCAGGGCAGTGTATGCGGAGGATGGGGGTGATGGTGCAGGGCAGCAGCAGTAACGACACGGAGTCAGTGATGCAGTTCAGGGCCTTTACTCACAGTTCTTATTATCCAGACCACGTCTGCAGGTAACGGCTGCCCACGTCGTACTGTGCTCACCAGGTGAGGGGCTCAGACAACTCCCAGATAACTTTGGAGCACTTCACAGGACCCCCTTTGTGTGTCCTTTGTCTGGCCTTTCTTACCAACACTTCTGTCCGGCTGCCTCGGGCCTCCTCTTGGTAAACTTGGCGCCAGTTTCCCTGACCCTATGTGGTGCCTTCCTAGCGGGTGTAGCGAGGGGCTGCGCCACATAAAATGTCAGAGCCTCCGGTTTCTAGCTGAGGGTCGTTTCCTGCCTCCACTAGTTCGGGGACCGGTCTCCCCCTTTGGCCTGACCCCTCCACGCAGGTGGATTCGGGCGTGCGGTGGCGACGCGCCCGTCCGCACCCCTGGGATCCCTTCATTCCTCGTTCCTGGAGCCTTCTCCGCTCCTCTTCCTTCCTTCTCCCTCTTCCAGGCCTGGGCCTCTGTTACTAGGCCCGCCTCCGGAGCAGAGCTCATGCAGAGCCCCTGCTCCCTGCCACTTCTGCTCAGACTTCTCTGCACTGAACTAAGATGGTGCCCACCTTTTATACTCCCTTCTCAATGCACCCAGGAACTGCTTCCTCCCTGCTCCTGCACTACAGGGTTCCCCTTCCTCAGTGTTCCCTCCCCCCACTCCAGCCAGGGACAGGGACTGTCGTGCCCATCTCAGGGGCATATTGGTCGCCCTGCCCCACGGCAATGTGGTGTAATGCATGCAGGTGTCGGGTCCTGATCCACACTCCATCCTTACCTGAGAGTGAGATATCACACCTCTGGGTGAGGTGCAATACGTCTTTAGCAACCGAGCCCTCAGGGTGCTACAGTTCCATTTATCTTCAGCCTAGGTGACGTATTGCGATACAGGGCCGTGATTTTGGCTATAAAAGGGTCCCCTAGACCCCTACCCCAAGCTTTTTAAGAGAATCATATATGGCGTGCCAGGAGACTCTATGGAATGCTTTCTCAGCATCCAACGAGAGTATCTAATTACAAATTTTTAACTGCATCTAGCCCAGGAAATACTTTGTGCCTAGTAGCAGTGTCTGCTAGTAAGCGGATTATCCCGGCTGTTAAGCAAGCTGCACCACCTGTAGTTTAGACACTTAATTTTTTCAAAGGAAATGCTTCGGGACCATGGGATACTTAGTGAAGAGCATCAGGAGGCACCCCAAGGCATAGGGGCTGGGACTGGCAGTAGGATGCCTTGCGGTGGACAGCCGAGCTCGATCCTTATAAAAGCTTTTTAACTGCAGCAGCTTTAGTGGACGCTACTGGAGCTGGAATTACCGCGGCTGCTGGCATGAGACTTGCCCTCCAATAGATCCTTGTAAATGGATTTAAAGTGTATTCATTCAAATTAGAGAGACAATTTAAATTAAAAAGCTTAGAGCTGCCTCCACCACAGGGGGGCTCGCTCGACCCACCAGCGGACAGGCACCAGTATTGGGAGAGGGGGGCTGGCCGTCAGGGTTCACCGCGGCTCTGGCACAAACCCGGCGACACGGAGGTGGCACGGGCAGGAGCGGACTGGCCGTGTCGGCTTCTCACTTTTTGGATTTTAGAAGGGCATGACATGTCTATATCTGTGTCTCCCCCTCCTTTTACTCCTCCACCTCTTTTATTTTCTCATGACTATATGTACTTGTCACTTTTCCATGTGTTAGTTGTGTCTTCTGAGCAGTTTGTCAGCTTTTGGACACCTTTGAAGGTGTTTTCTATGTGTTTCTATGTGTTTTTGTTTGCCTGCCATTGGTTTTAACGGTGTTCGAAGGTGTTCGACGAACAGTTCGACGAACAGTTCGGCGAACACACGGGTGTTCGACGAACCGAACCGAACTCGAACACTACGGGGGTGGCTCAACACTAATTACAATGCAGGAAGGTAACCTACAATGCAATAGATGAGGCTACAAAAAATAGGTATTAGTATTAGTTAATCTGGCTAGGGCTGCAGGGCACAAGGCAGCAGAAAGGCTCCTCTATCTACTCCTATATATTGTGTTTGGAACCAATCTAGCTGAATACGGATGGAACCACCACACTAATAGGAGAAATAAGGAAAAATTAGCAATTAGCAAAAAAGGACAATGTATGAGGCAGTGACGCACGCTGAGCAGACTACAACCGCACGTGGCTGCAGCACACACTACAGCGTGAGCTGCACTCACACACAGAGACCTTGCAGACAGCCGTGAACAGTACAGAGCACTGTGAACAGTACAGAGCACTGTGCACTAGCGCTGCAAGGCACAGCGATTTATAAAGTAGCTTGGGTAAAGCACAATAGAGTAAATAGGTAGCTAAAACTGTCCCTCAGAACAACAGTGTCCTATCCCTAACTGAATTCACAGCAGAGTGAGCCCAAAACAGCGGCGGCAGCTTTTATAGTGCATCATGACATCATTTCAGCAGCCAATCACAGCCATGCCATTAGTTAACATGCCTAACATGCCGCAGGATGAGCCCACACTTCTTAGGATCCTCATTGGCTGAATAAAATCACACTGGCTCATTGCATTATTGGAACTTCCGATTCCGGTATCCGATATTGTAAAAGTATCGGAACTCAGTAACGGAATTCCGATACCGCGAATATCGGTCGATACCCGATATTTCAGTATCGAAATGCTCAACACTAGTCAGTATGCTTTCAATTTTGAATAAATCTCCAACAGTGTCACCAGCAAAGCACCCCCACACCATCACACCTCCTCCTCCATGCTTCACGGTGGGAACCAGGCATGTAGAGTCCATCCGTTCACCTTTTCTGCGTCGCACAAAGACACGGTGGTTGGAACCAAAGATCTCAAATTTGGACTCATCAGACCAGAGCACAGATTTCCACTGGTCTAATGTCCATTCCGTGTGTTCTTTAGCCCAAACAAGTCTCTTCTGCTTGTTGTCTGTCCTTAGCAGTGGTTTCCTAGCAGCTATTTTACCATGAAGGCCTGCTGCACAAAGTCTCCTCTTAACAGTTGTTGTAGAGATGTGTCTGCTGCTAGAAATTTGTGTGGCATTGACCTGGTCTCTAATCTGAGCTGCTGTTAACCTGCGATTTCTGAGGCAGGTGACTCGGATAAACTTATCCTCAGAAGCAGAGGTGACTCTTGGTCTTCCTTTTCTGGGGCAGTCCTCATGTGCGGCAGTTTCTTTGTAGCGCTTGATGGTTTTTGCAACTTCACTTGGGGACACTTTCAAAGTTTTCCCAATTTTTCGCACTGACTGACCTTCATTTCTTAAAGTAATGAAGGCCACTAGTTTTTCTTTACTTAGCTGCTTTTTTCTTGCCGTAGCACAAATTCTAACAGTCTATTCAGTAGGACTATCAGCTGTGTATCCACCAGACTTCTGCACAACACAACTGATGGTCCCAACCCCATTTATAAGGCAAGAAATCCCACTTATTAAACCTGACAGGGCACACCTGTGAAGTGAAAACCATTTCCGGTGACTACCTCTTGAAGCTCATCAAGCGAATGCCAGGAGTGTGCAAAGCAGTCATCAAAGCAAAAGGTGGCTACTTTGAAGAACCTAGAATATAAGACATATTTTCAGTTGTTTCACACTTTTTTGTTAAGTATATAATTCCACATGTGTTAATTCATAGTTTTGATGCCTTCAGTGTGAATGTACAATTTTCATATTCATGAAAATACAGAAAAATCTTTAAATGAGAAGGTGTGTCCAAACTTTTGGTCTGTACTGTACCTTCTGCACAGCTTTTCTCTGTAGATGAACAGCCGGCTTCTCTCATTCCACACATGTTTGGCTTGTAGAGGAGCATCCTTCTCCAGGTGAGAACCTTCTTGGATTGTCAGTCCTTTGATGAGGCTGACAACCGGGTCACTGTCCTGGGTCTCCTTCCAGCTGTGATGAGGTAAAGGATTTAGCGTCTTACCATGACGTCTTCTGGAGGCGTGTTGCTCGTGGACCATTCTGCTTCTGTGGAAAGCAGGTAATTCAATTTCTTCTAGGTCATCCACTTTATCCTCGGTGTCCGACTGGTGGGACATTCTTGACAGGGCATCAGCATTGGTGTTCTTGTGACCTGCCCGGTAATTGATTGTGAACTATTAATTCGACAACCTGGCTACCCAACGCTGTTCCATGGCTCCCAACCTGGCTGTCTCCAGGTGTGTCAAGGGGTTATTGTCGGTAAAGGCTGTGAATTTAGTTGCGGCTAGGTAATGCTTGAATCTTTCAGTGATTTCCCAGACCAAGGCCAGGAACTCCAGCTTGAAGGAACTGTAATTCTCAGTAGGGCGAAGCTTCCTACTGGCATAGGCAATGACCTTTTCTCTGCCGTTTTACTTCTGGGACAACACAGCTCCCAGTCCCTCGTTGCTGGTGTCGGTGTACAACAGGAAAGTTTGGCTGTAGTCAGGGAAAGCCAGGATTTCCTCACCGGTTAGGACTTCCTTCATTGATGCAAAGGACTCAGTCTGCTCTTTGCCCCACTGGAATGTGTACTTTTACCTATTTTGGACTGTCCTACCAGGAGATCTTGTAGAGGTGCTGCCTTTTTGGTATGGTCCTTAATGAACTTCCTGTAGTACCCGACCAGTCCCAGAAATTGACTTGCCTCTTTGATGTTCCTTGGTTCAGGCCACTTCTGGATGGCAGTGACCTTTTCCGGGTCTGATGCTACTCCCTCTGAGCTGACTACGTGTCCCAGGCACTGAACCTTCTGTTTGAGCAGGTGGCACTTAGAAGGTTTTAGTTTCATCCCATGCCGGGACAATGCCTTAAATACCTCCGCCAGGTGCTTTAGATGGTGTTCATACGTCCTCGAGTACACGATAACGTCATCCACGTATAGCAGCACTGTCTCAAAGTTCCGGTGTCCCAAGCAACACTCCATCAACCTCTGGAACGTTCTGGGTGCGTTGCAGAGTCCAAATGGCATGCTGTTGAATTCGCATAATCCCATCGGGGTGGTGAAGGCTGTCTTCTCCTGGTCTTCCTCAGCAACAGAGACTTGCCAGTACCTACCGCTCTGCTGACTGATTGCTCCCAGTCGGCCGCATACATATTCTAGAATACCCGATGCGTTAGAATCGGGCCACCATCTAGTATATATATATATATATATATATATATAAGTTATATACACGGTGGGGGAAATAATTATTTGATCCCTTGCTGTCTTTGTTAATTTGTCCACTGACAAAGACAGGAACAGTCTATAATTTTAAGGGTAGGTTAATTTTAACATTGAGAAATAGAATATAAAAAAAAAATCAATAAAATCCCATATTATAAATTAGATAAATTTTTTGGCATTTTGCTGTGAGAAATAAGTATTTCATTCCCTCTGGAAAACCACACTTAATACTTGGTGGTAAAACACATGTTGGCAAGCACAGTAGTCAGACGGTTTTTGTAGTTGATGATGAGGTTTGCGCACATGTCGGGAGAAATTTTGGTCCACTCCTCTTTGCAGATCATCTCTAAATCATTAAGATTTTGAGGTCGTCGCTTGGCAAATCGGAGCTTTAACTCCCTCCATAAGTTTTCTATGGGATTAAGGTCTGGAGACTGGCTAGGCCACTCCATGACCTTACTGTGCTTCTTTTTGATCCACTCCTTTGTTGCTTTGGCTGTATGTTTTGGGTCATTGCCTTGCTGGAAGACCTAGCCACGACCCATCTTCAATGCTCTTACTGAGGGAAGGAGGTTGTTGGCCAAAATCTCGCGATACATGATGCCAGCCATCTTCCCTTCAATTCGGTGCAGTCGTCATGTCCCCTTTGCAGAAAAGCACCCCCAAAGTATGTTTCCCCCACCATGCTTCACAGTTGGAATGATGTTCTTAGGGTTGTACTTCCTTCTTCTTCCTCCAAACACGGCAAGTTGAGTTAATGCCAAAGAGCTCAATTTTTGTCTCATCTGACCACAGCACCTTCTCCCAATAACTCACAGAATCATCCAGGTGTTCATTGGTAAACTTCAGATGGGCCTGCACATGTGCCTTCTTGAGCAGTGGGACCTTGCGGGCACTGCAGGATTTTAAACCTTTAAGGCGTAATGTGTTACCAATGGTTTCCTTGGTGACTGTGGTCCCAGCTGCCTGGAGATCATTAACAAGTTCCCCCCGTGTAGTTTTAGGCTGATCTCTCACCTTCCTCATGATCAAAGATAACTCACAAGGTTAGATTTTGCATGGTGCCCCAGATCGATGTCGATTGACAGTCATTTTGTATTTCTTTCATTTTCTTACAATTGCACCAACAGTTTTCTCCTTCTCACCCAGCGTTTTACTTATGGTTTTGTAGCCCATTCCAGCTTTGTGCAGGTCTATGATCTTGTCCCTTACATCCTTAGAAATCTCTTTGGTCTTGCCCATGTTGTAGAGGTTAGAGTCTGACTGATTAATGGAGTCTGTGGACAAGAGTCTTTTATACAGGTGACTATGTAAGACAGCTGTCTTTAATGCAGGTAACGAGTTGATTAGGAGCGTCAAACTGGTCTGTAGCAGCCAGAACTCATAATGGTTTGTAGGGGATGAAATACTTATTTCTCACTGCAAAATGCAAAAAAAATTATCTAATTTATACAATGTGATTTTCTTGATTTTTTTTGGGGGGGGGATATTCTATCTCTCAATGTTAAAATTAACCTACCCTTAAAATTATAGACTGTTCATGTCTTTGTCAGTGGGCAAAATTACAAAAACAGCAAGGGATCAAATACTTATTTCCCCCACTGTGTATGTGAGTATATATATATATATATATATGTGTATATATATATATATATATATATATATATATATATATGTGTATATATATATATATATATATATATATATATATACAGTACAGACCAAAAGTTTGGACACACCTTCTCATTTAAAGATTTTTCTGTATTTTCATGACTATGAAAATTGTACATTCACACTGAAAGCATCAAAACTATGAATTAACACATGTGGAATTATATACTTAACAAAAAAGTGTGAAACAACTGAAAATATGTCTTATATTCTAGGTTCTTCAAAGCAGCCACCTTTGCTTTGATGACTGCTTTGCACACTCTTGGCATTCTCTTGATGAGCTTCAAGAGGTAGTCACCGGAAATGGTTTTCACTTCACAGGTGTGCCCTGTCAGGTTTAATAAGTGGGATTTCTTGCCTTATAAATGGGGATGGGACCATCATTTGTGTTGTGCAGAAGTCTGGTGGATGCACAGCTGATAGTCCTACTGAATAGACTGTTAGAATTTGTATTATGGCACGAAAAAAACAGCTAAGTAAAGAAAAACAAGGGGCCATCATTACTTTTAAGAAATGAAGGTCAGTCAGTGCGAAAAATTGGGCGAACTTTGATAGTGTCCCCAAGTGCGGTTGCAAAAACCATCAAGCGCTACAAAGAAACTGGCTCACATGAGGACCACCCCAGGAAAGGAAGACCAAGAGTCACCTCTGCTTCTGAGGATAAGTTTATTCGAGTCACCACCCTCAGAAATCGCAGGTTAACAGCAGCTCAGATTAGAGACCAGGTCAATGCCACACAGAGTTCTAGCAGCAGACACATCTCTACAACAACTGTTAAGAGGAGACTTTGTGCAGCAGGCCTTCATGGTAAAATAGCTGCTAGGAAACCACTGCTAAGGACAGGCAACAAGCAGAAGAGACTTGTTTGGGCTAAAGAACACAAGGAATGGACATTAGACCAGTGGAAATCTGTGTTTTGGTCTAATGAGTCCAAATTTGAGATCTTTGGTTCCAACCACCGTGTCTTTCTGCGACGCAGAAAAGGTGAACGGATGGACTCTACATGCCTGGTTCCCACCGTGAAGCATGGAGGAGGAGGTGTGATGGAGTGGTGGTGCTTTGCTGGTGACACTGTTGGGGATTTATTCAAAACTGAAGGCATACTGAAACAGAATGGCTACCACAGCATCTTGCAGCGGCATGCTTTTCCATCCGGTTTGCGTTTAGTTGGACCATCATTTATTTTTCAACAGGACAATGACCCCAAACACACCTCCAGGCTGTGTAAGGGCTATTTGACCAAGATGGAGAGTGATGGAGTGCTACACCAGATGACCTGGCCTCCGCAGTCCCAATCGAGATGGTTTGGGGTGAGCTGGACCGCAGAGTGAAAGCAAAAGGGCCAACAAGTGCTAAGCATCTCTGGGAACTCCTTCAAGATTGTTGGAAGACCATTTCCGGTGACTACCTCTTGAAGCTCATCAAGAGAATGCCAAGAGTGTGCAAAGCAGTCATCAAAGCAAAAGGTGGCTACTTTGAAGAGCCTAGAATATAAGACATATTTTCAGTTGTTTCACACTTTTTTGTTAAGTATATAATTCCACATGTGTTAATTCATAGTTTTGATGCCTTCAGTGTGAATGTACAATTTTCATAGTTATGAAAATACAGAAAAATCTTTAAATGAGAAGGTGTGTCCAAACTTTTGGTCTGTACTGTATATATATATATATTTATATATATATATATACTGTATATCTGTAGCTTTGTCGCCATAATAAGATGGGGGCTCGGACACATTTCTAGCACTTGGGCCCCAAGCTGTTAATGTCCCCCCCCCCTACTTTTTTCAACCTATGTAACTATGTAGAATGCACATTAGGAAAATGCTTGAAATGCAATTCCCAATAATATTATTTTACAAGTAATTTCCTCTTTTTTTTTCTTTGTAACGTTCTAGTTATAAGCCCAATCTATGGATCTAGAAAGTGCAAAACACTCATGACAAACTTGCACATTTAATTTGTAATCTGTATTTCTTATGGTGCCTAAGGGAAGCCATAATGATAAGGCCCCTGCTTGGTAACAAGTGCAGTTATCTGCCTCTATAACAAAAGCAAATTACCAAATGATGAAAGGGTTAATACTTGTGCCCTGCATCAGTAATAGACCCTGTAGTCACCATGACAACTGTTATGAGGTCATAAACAAGTGTCATAAAGAAGATTCCATAAAAGAATGCCGCGCTACCACGATCAGTGCCATTACTGATGCACCTGAGGACCTTGAGCTTGACCATCCCACGTAATGTGCCGACCTTGGTGTAATTTGGAGGTTCTAGCAGGGAAAGGGGTTGTCTGCTTTAGACACCCCTAGGGCATGGGAAGGTAATAAAGGGGGTCCCTAGACCAGGATCCCCTTCTGTTACCCTCTATATAGAGCAGCTCTCCTTTGGGAGCTCATGGACTGATCTATGACTTTAATGGGTGATAAATTGGGAGGGATTATTTATCCTATTAGGGATTAGGCATAACGAACTGTAACCAAATGTCCAATTTTTTGAGAGGCGGACCTGGATGTGTAAGGGAGAAATTATACATCCACCTGGCCAATCAGATCAATCAAATTCACTCCATGAATCAATGTGGTGACAGATATCGCAGCCAGATCTCTCCCACATCCGGTTTATCACATTTATAGTCTGTATTCATGTTGTTCTCTATAAATCCGGTAAAATGTACAAATTGTAAAATTCTGCAGTTACATCTGTTATATATTGGCACTAACTCTCTAAGCCCAAGGGATGGGCAGCCCTACAGCCATGGTTCCCAAGAGGTTTCCTCCACAGGGGGTTTTTCCTCTCCTAAGTGCTGGAGGGTGACTCTTCGTGAGTCGGGGGTTGTGCTATTTTCGGTGTCATGTAAATTTAAATAAAATTTTGACCATTTGACACCTAATTACAATGCTTCGTGCATTTATTTTGTGTGCTTCTGTCTGATTAACTTTGTTTGGGGGTCGGGGTCTATCACATAAGACTGGACATCTGCCAGCTACACAGAACCCAGTAAGCACATTTTTCCCCAGGGGTCGCCCCTGCTCTGATGATGATGGTGAAGAGGAGACAAACATTACAGCACAACTCCTGGACGCATGCTCTCATCATTGGATAAAAGAATTGTATTACAGCAGTATAAGCAGATTACTCATCTATTCCTGTAATTTCTGTAGTCTTCAATGGATGGAGGAGCAAGATGGTCTATAGGAACAGAGGCTACACAGAATCTTCTTTATCCTGATAGGTGATGGTTCGGTGTCATGTAAATTTAAATAAAGTTGAGAACGTTTGACACCTAATTGCAATGCTTTGTGTATTTATTTTGTATGCTTCTGTCTGATTCATTTTGTTTGGGAGTCGGGCTCCATCACATATCACTGAGTGATACGTCTGACATCTGCCGGCCGCAGTTTAGCCCCAGGGGTTGCCCCTGCTCTGGGGAGTATGATGGAGCAGAGAAGATAAGCATTACAGCACAGCACCTGCAAGTGAGCGCTCATCCTCAGAATAAGGACTTATATTACAGTATTACAAGCAGCTTCCTCGCCTCATTCACACAGTGAGTATTTTGGGCAGTAATTTACATTAGTATTTGTAAGCTAAAAACCAGAGAGGAACAAACACAGAGAAAAATAATAACTGAATCACTCTCACCTCTTCTGTGTCCTGGATCCACTCCTGGCGTCTGTTAACAAATACTGATGCAAAATATCGCCATGTAAAAGGGCCCTAAATCCTTACTGACTGATTTGACAATTCTTTAGAAAAAAACAATATATGCCTGACCATGCATTTAATCCATCCTGCTGCTCATATCTTCTGGGCTCAGACCCACAATGCCGTGACTCACGGCCAGTGTACATAAGGAGAAAGTGGGAAAAGTCTCCAATAAAAAATAATTCTCACTTTATTGGTGCAAAATATTAGAATATATAAAAGTCCATGATAGCGGAGATGCAATCTCGACGCGTTTCTGGCTTACGCCCTTAGTCAGTGATCCTGTTGTCATGACAACCCGCGCCTCCAGGTATCCCAGCGACGGTGGCCTGCTTAGACCAAGCTAGGAGCATGGTCTCAGAGGCTTCTATCAATGTAACACTGACAGGTATAATTCATTGCAATGCTGGTGCATTGCAATGCTTTATAACAGCGATTATACTAATAAAAGCTAGTCCCATAGAGGGACTAAATGAAAAAGTAAAAAAAAGAATGTGAAAAAATATTTAAAAAAAAAATAATCAAAAAATAAACAGAAAAAAAATTAAAATAATGTTATATCAATAAATGGGTATATTCATATGAAAACTAAAATAAACCAAAAAGGTCCACATATTTGTTATCATCACGTCCACGGCCTATAAAACGGTCACACTAGTTAACGCCTTCAGTGAACACTGTAAAATAAAACTATTCTTTTTCATCTTACCACCAAACAAAGAGTGGAATAAAACACGATCAAAAAGTCGAATGGAATTAAAAATGGTATAGCTGAAAACTAGTGACGAGCGAGCACTAAAATGCTCGGGTGCTCGTTGCTCGAGTCGAGCAAATTGGAATACTCGGGTGCTCGGTCCAAGTAACGAGCCCAATGTAAGTCTATGGGAAACTCGAGCATTTTTCCGGTCCCCCCCCGTCGGTCTGCAGAAGGCCTAAAAATTGCCCAAATCGATGGGAACAGTACTCAAACGACAATGGGAACAGCATGGGGAAGACTCCTCGAAGCATCTCTGACTCCCAGGTCAATGATGTCAACAATGTTGTCAGAGGTATTACGCTACTTTTACGGACTCACAATAAAACATCCAAAAACTAAACCAAAATGGATTTTCCTGGGAAATATGTTAAGGAACATTTTGCACTTTTGCATTGCTTTCAACCGTGACAAATGCATTCACCGGGAAATGGCATTTCAACATTTTACAACCTTATCTGGCCATGTGGTGTGTGAAAAATCATCAGACACATCCTGTTTCATTTATGAAGGAGGGATTGTGAAAGTCACAAACACTGTTTTTACTGCCTTACTATTCTTAAAGGGCCAGCAGTTGGCTATGCTTTGTTGTTCCCATTATTAAAGAGTGGGTCTCCTATACTGTTATTGCGTATGCAGTGACTGCAAGGGCTGCCAAAAATTTGTACGCAACCCAATACCCCTTTGAAGAGACATAGAGGAGGGTCTCAGTTAAAAAAATGTTCCCATTATAAAGGAGTGGGTCTCCTATAGTGGTAATGCCCATGCTGTGACTGCCAGGGCTGCCAAAATTTGGGAAAAACCCCACTAACAATTTAAAGACACATAGAGCTGGGCCACAGTAATGACATGTTCCCATTAGAAAGGATAAGGATCTGCTATACAGTTATAGGGTATGCAGTGAGTCCAACAGCTGCCAAATTTAGGAAAAACCGCACTAACAATTTAAAGACACATAGAGCTGGGCACAGTAACGACATGTTGCCATTAGAAAGGAGAGGGCCTGCTATCCAGTTATAGGGTATGCAGTGAATGCAACGGCTGCCAAAAATTACGAGGCACTCCAATGCCCCTTGCAAGAGATGTAGAGGTTGGAGGGCCTCCTGAAATCAATGTTCCTATGATTAGGAAGTGGGTCTCCCATACTGTTTGCCTATGCAGTGAATGCAACGGCTGCCAAAAATGTGGAGGAACTCCAGTGTCCCTTTGTAAGAGACATAGAGGTTGGAGGGCCTCCTGAAAACAATGTTCCCATTATTAGGAAGTGGGTCTCCCATACTGAAAGCCTACGCAGTGAATGCAACGGCTGCCAAAAATTTGGAGGCACTCCAATGCCCCTTGCAAGAGACGTAGAGGTCGGAGGGCCTCCTGAAAACAATGTTCCCATTATTAGGAATTGGGTCTCCCATACTGTTTGCCTATGCAGTGAATGCAACATCTGCCAAAAATTTGGAGGAACTCCAATGCCCCTTGCAAGAGACGTAGATATGGTGATATGGTAGTGATATGGAGGAGGATGTGAAGGATGAGGACAAGGAGGAGGACAAGAGCAAATAGACAAAATCAAGAAGCGTATACCCATGTCTGGGTGTGAAGACAGAGGTGCATGGGAATACAGTTAGACCTCCCAAAAAAAAGACACTGTATTTGAGTTTATGTTACGCTGCTATCATTCAGTGGTGTTGAGACGTCTGGCCCAAACCAGCCTTTGATCATTTTTAGAAGAGTCAGCCTGTCAGCATTTTCAGTTGACAGCGGCAGGGCAGGCCAGGACCTCCAAGGAGTAGAGAGTCAGTTCATGCCACGTGTCCAGCTTGGATACCCAATAATTATAAGGCACAGAGGAATCAAGGACTACGTTGGCACGGTTGGCAAGGTACTCCCTCACCATCTTCCGAAACTTTTCCCTCTTTGGGAGAGTACCCCGCGCCTCAGGACCTGTGAGATGGGAGGGTCTGGGAAAACTGTCCCAGAACTTTGACAGTGTTCCCCTGCCTCTGCTGGATTGAATTTGTTTCTCTCTCGCTTGTACTCCTTGGCTGTCCAACGAACTGTGACCTCTGCCGCCAGCGTTTTCAGATGGGAATTTTTTAAATAATTCCGCAACAAGAGCCTTCTCGGACTGCACCATTTCATTAGGCCTGTCCTGCAAGGGAATAAGAGACAGAAAGTTCTCCTTGTAGCGTGGGTCTAGAAGTGTCACCAACCAGTAAGGACTGTCACTCAAAATTTGGACAACGCAAGGATCACGGGAAAGGCAGCGTAGCATAAACTCAGCCATGTGTGCCAGATTGCTAACAGGCAAGACTTCCATGTCCTCACCAAGAGGATGACTGACCAATTATGGCGTCATCGCCGCTCACCATCTTGGTGGAGTCCTCAAAGTTTTGGAGGATGGTACATATGTCTGACATCCATGTCCACTCCTGAGGTCTTATGTGTGGAGTCTGAACTGAATACTGACGGCCTTGTTGATGCTGGTAGTTAACAACTGCCCTCGTCTGCTCACAAATACTTCCCAACATCTGCAATGTAGAGTTCCAACGTGTGGGGACATCACAGATCAGTAGGTGAGCAGGAAGCTGCAAACGCTGCTGAAGTACGGCAAGGGCGGTGGAAGCTGTAGCTGACTTTCTAAAACTGGCACATGGGTGACGCATTTTAAAAAGCAGATCCGGCATATTTGGGTACGTTTTGAGAAACCGCTGAACCACGAGGTTAAGCACATAGGCCAAGCATGGTACGCGTGTGTGAGCTCGCCTCGCCTCAGAGCTGCCACCAGGTTCCGACCATTGTCACACACGACCATGCCTGGCTGTAGGGCCAGCGGTGTCAGCCACAGATCTGCCTGCTCTTTCAGAGCTGTCCACAACTCTTCAGCGTTTTGCGGTTTGTCACCTACGCATATTAGCTTCAGCACAGCCTGTTGCCGCTTGGCCGAGGCAGTACTGCAGTGTTTCCAGCTTGAGACTGATGTGGTCATTTCAGAGATGGAGGCTGAAGAGGAGAAGGAGGAGGTGGCGCAGGAGCTGTAGAATGTGGGGGCAACCCTGATTGACCCAGGTCCCGCAATCCTCGGCATCGGGAAGATGTGTTCTGTACAAAGGGTCAACTGGGTCCCGGCTTCCACTATATTAACCCAGTGTACTGTCAGTGAGATGTACCATCCTTGCCCACAAGCACTTGTCCAAGTCTTCGTGGTTAGGGGAACTTTCCCAGTAACTGCGTTGCTGAGGGCACGGCTAATGTTGTGGGACACATGCTCATGTAATGTGGGGACGGCACACCAGGAGAAATAGCGGCGGCTGGGGACCGAGTACCAAGGGATGGCCGCCACCATCAGGTTGCGGAAAGCTTCCATCTACACGAGCTTAAAAGGCAACATTTCTAGAGTAAGCATTCGTGAAATGTGTGAATTTAGCAGTGTGGCCTATGGGGCGTACGCTGCTTATTTGTGCTTGCATTCCATGGATTGGGGTAGGGACAACTGAACGCTGCGCTGGGACAAGGAAGTGGACATGCTTGCTGATGGTGCTAGTTGAGAGTGTGCACCTACACGTGCAGGGCGGGAGGCATCATCGCATGCCCCATGGACAGGGGATTGGCGTGCACGCACAACAGCGGAAGAAGCAGTGGTGTCACCCGTAGACACTGTTTCTGGACCCTGGGGTTCGGCCCACTTAGTCGTGTGCTTTGCTGTCATGTGCCTGATCATGCTGGTGGTGGTCAGGTTGCTAGTTTTGCTATCCCTGTTGATGCTGGTCTGGCAGGTGGTGCAAATGGCTTTTTTGGAGTTATCTGCAGAGTCTTTAAAAAACAACCAAACTCAGGAAGACCTAACAGTTGTACTGGCAACTTCCGTCATGCTGGCGTTACGAGGAGTTCTCTCCCGCCTTGTGTCTGCGGCCACCACACTGCTTCTTTCTGTCTGTTGTCGTGCTACTCCTCCCTCCCCCTGTGTGCTGCTGTCCTCGCTCTGTATGTCCCCCTGCCAGATTGGGTCAGTTACTATATCATCAACCACCTTGTCTTCCACTTCCGCACCCTGGTCCTCCTCCTGACTTTCTGGCAATTGTGTCTCATCATCATCATCATCCACCTCTTGCGACAGTAATTGCACTTTCCCACCATTGCCTGTGTTTGACCGTGGCTGCTCCAATATTTGGGTATTACTACACCCTTCTCCTCTTGACTCGCTTGAAGCTGGCCAAGCGATAGGCCCGAATCTGCAAATGGAAAAGTGAACAACTCTTCTGAGTGTCCAAGTGTGGGATCCATTCGGCATGGAGGAAGGAAGGAGGATCAGGATGAGGAATATGCGTTCCAGACTTACGGCTACTGAGACTTGACTGTGTGGAAGACAGGATGGTGGTGGTGGCAAAGTGACTGGAAGCATTATCTGCTATCCAACCAACAACCTTTTGACACTGCTCTGGGTTCAATAGTGGTGTTCTGCGGTCCCTTAGCAATTGGGACAGGAAGGTGGAGCGACAAGATGTGGGTGTTTGTTGTGGCACAATTTCAGCTTCCCACGGCCACGTCCTCGGCCTGTGCATGCACCATCACCATCACGTCCACTTCCCCATCCCTTGCCACGCACCTTGCCCATTTTAAATGGAGGACAATATTTTCCACGTTCACGAGAAATGGCTGATTTAGGAACGCAGTTATACATGATATGTCTGATAAAGAACCACGGTTTTAAATAGCAGGCCTGTAATTTACTAATATTATTCTACACAGAGACCTAGTGTGAATAGCTTGACCAACACACGGCAACGAAATGGAAGGCAGAAATGGCTGATTTTGGAACACTGTTATAGGTGATATGTCTGACAGAGAACCACGGTTTTAAATAGCAGGCCTGTAATTTACTAATATTATTCTACACAGAGACCTAGTGTGAATAGCTTGACCGACACACTGCAACGAAATGAAAATGGAAGAAATAGCTGATTTTGGAACACTGTTATAGGTGATACGTCTGACAGAGAACCACGGTTTTAAATAATAGGCCTGTAATTTACTAATATTATTCTACACAGAGACCTAGTGTGAATAGCTTGACCGACACACTGCAGCAAAATGAAAATGGAAGAAATGGCTGATTTTGGAACACTGTTATAGATGATATGTCTGACAGAAAACCACGGTTTTAAATAGCAGGCCTGTAATTTACTAATACTATTCTTCACAGACACCTACTGTGAATATCTTGACCGAAACACTGCAACAGAATGTAAAAGGAGGCCGATATTTTCCATGTTCAGTTCAAATTTCTGGATTTTTATCGCTGAAATATGGAACGGATCTGGCTGTATTCTGCAGGGCTAACAAGCAAATGGAGCAGAAAAATAGTGTACTCTGGATTGCTTTTTAAGCAAATAACCAGGATTAAGATAAAAAAAAATAGCCCTGGCCCCTGATATCTGGGGCAATGTCTACAAATATCTGTAATTATTACAGCAGCAGCAGACAGGACGTTCAATAGACCCTCTTGCGCTATATGCTCTGCAGTCTGCCACATACACTGCCTGCCTGCCTAACTCCTGTCTAGCACTGATTATATGCAGCTGGATTAGTCCTCAGAAGGACTGTTAGTTTAGGTGGATATGTACAGTACAGACCAAAAGTTTGGACACACCTTCTCATTTAAAGATTTTTCTGTATTTACTTGACTATGAAAATTGTACATTCACACCGAAGGCATCAAAACTATGAATTAACACGTGGAATTATATACTTAACAAAAAAAGTGTGAAACAACTGAAAATATGTCTTATATTCTAGGTTCTTCAAAATAGCCACCTTTTGCTTTGATGACTGCTTTGCACACTCTTGGCATTCTCTAGATGAGCTTCAAGAGGTAGTCACCGGAAATGGTCTTCCAACAATCTTGAAGGAGTTCCCAGAGATGCTTAGCACTTGTTGGCCCTTTTGCCTTCACTCTGCAGTCCTCCTCACTCCAAACCATCTCGATTGGGTTCAGGTCTGGTGACTGTGGAGGCCAGGTCATCTGGCGTAGCACCCCATCACTCTCCTTCTTGGTCAAATAGCCCTTACACAGCCTGGATGTGTGTTTGGGATCATTGTCCTGTTGAAAACTAAATGATGGTCCAACTAAACGCAAACCGGATGGAATAGCATGCCGCTGCAAGATGCTGTGGTAGCCATGCTGGTTCAGTATGCCTTCAATTTTGAATAAATCCCCAACAGTGTCACCAGCAAAGCACCCCCACACCATCACACCTCCTCCTCTATACTTTACGGTGGGAACTAGGCATGTAGAGTCCATCCGTTCACCTTTTCTGCGTCGCACAAAGACACGGTGGTTGGAACCAAAGATCTCAAATTTGGACTCATCAGACCAAAGCACAGATTTCCACTGGTCTAATGTCCATTGCTTGTGTTCTTTAGCCCAAACAAGTCTCTTCTGCTTGTTGCCTGTCCTTAACAGTGGTTTCCTAGCAGCTATTTTACCATGAAGGCCTGCTGCACAAAGTCTACTTTTAACAGTTGTTGTAGAGATGTGTCTGCTGCTAGAACTCTGTGTGGCATTGACCTGGTCTCTAATCTGAGCTGCTGTTAACCTGCGATTTCTGAGACTGGTGACTCGGATAAACTTATCCTCAGAAGCAGAGGTGACTCTTGGTCTTCCTTTCCTGGGGCGGTCCTCATGTGAGCCAGTTTCTTTGTAGCACTTGATGGTTTTTGCAACTGCACTTGGGGACACTTTCAAAGTTTTCCCAATTTTTCGGACTGACTAACCTTCATTTCTTAAAGTAATGATGACCACTTGTTTTTCTTTACTTAGAATTTGTATTAAGGCAAGAAAAAAGCAGCTAACAGTCTATTCAGTAGGACTATCAGCTGTGTATCCACCAGACTTCTGCACAACACAACTGATGATCCCAAGCCCATTTATAAGGCAAGAAATCCCACTTATTAAACCTGACAGGACACACCTGTGAAGTGAAAACCATTTCCGGTGACTACCTCTTGAAGCTCATCAAGAGAATACCAAGAGTGTGCAAAGCAGTCATCAAAGCAAAAGGTGGCTACTTTGAAGAACCTAGAATATAAGACACATTTTCAGTTGTTTCACACTTTTTTGTTAAGTATATAATTCCACATGTGTTAATTCATAGTTTTGATGCCTTCAGTGTGAATGTACAATTTTCAAAGTCATGAAAATACAGAAAAATCTTTAAATGAGAAGGTGTGTCCAAACTTTTGGTCTGTACTGTATATATATGTTGTGTAATACCTATACTAACAGGATGTTCAATGGACCCTCTTGCACTATATGCACTGCAGTCTGCCACATACACTGTCTGCCTCCTGCCTAACTCCTGCTATCACCTTCACCACTGAAAATATGCAGCTGGATTAGTCCTCAGAAGGACTGTTAGTTCAGATAGATATATATACAGCTCTGGCAAAAATTAAGAGGCCACTGCAAAATTTTCAGTTTCTCTGATTTTTCTCTTTATAGGTATATTTTTGAGTAAAATGTACATTGTTGTTTTAGTCTATAAACCAGGGGTCCCCAACCACCGATCCGCGGACCAGGACCGGGCCGTTGGGGTTTTTCAGCCGGTCCACGGCACCGCCACAGACAATCACTAAACATTGACAGTGTGCTCTGGTCTGCGGTGGCTCAGAGCACACTGTGTGGGGTGGATGCTGCCCGCTGTTCTAGACTCCCGCAGGGTAGACCTGTAGAGGACCTGTGATGACATCAAGGTACATAACTGTGATGTCACCACAGGTCCTGAAGCAGGATGAAGCAGGGGCGGAACTACCGCCCGTGCAGCCGGTTCATTGAACGGGGGCCCCGAGGGAGAGGGGCCCCCTCCAGCAGGGCCGCCATCAGGGCATGACTGCCCTGACTCCAGTATGGGGCCCGGCCGGTAGGAGCCCCCTCGGAGCCCCCCTCTTGTGCGTTTCTCTCCTCATGGGGCCCCAGGCCCCATGCAAAGCGCCGGGTCCAGGACATCTCATAATTCCTCTGACTTCCGGTCATGTGACGGCGCCGTCACATGACCGGAAGGCAGGAGAACCTGGTGTCAGCGATTTGGACGAGCGCCAGGATTCTGCAGGGATCGCATGGGGGTAAGTATAACAAGTTTTATTTTTTTTTAAATACAATTAACTAGGAGTGGGGGGAATGGGAGATGCACATGGGGGGAGGGGAGAGATGAGAGATGCACATGGGGGAGGGGAGAGATGAGAGATCCACATGGGGGGGAGGGGAGAGATGAGAGATGCACATGGGGGGGAGGGGAGATATGAGAGATGCACATGGGGGGAGGGGAGAGATTAGAGATGCACATGGGGGGAGGGGAGAGATGAGAGATGCACATGGGGGGAGGGGAGAGATGAGAGATGCACGGGGGGGTGAGGGGGGGGTGAGAGATGCACGGGGGGGATGAGAGATGAACGAGGGGGATGAGAGATGCACGGAGGGGATGAGAGATGCACGGAGGGGATGAGAGATGCACGGGGGGTGGATGAGAGATGCACGGAGGGGATGAGAGATGCACGGGGGGTGGATGAGAGATGCACGGAGGGGATGAGAGATTCATGGGGGGGATGAGAGATGCACGGAGGGGATGAGAGATGCACGGGGGGTGGATGAGAGATGCACGGGGGGGATGAGAGATGCACGGGGGGGATGAGAGATGCACGGGGGGTGGATGAGAGATGCACGGGGGGGATGAGAGATGCACGGGGGGTGGATGAGAGATGCACGGGGGGTGGATGAGAGATGCACGGGGGGTGGATGAGAGATGCACGGGGGGGTGAGAGATGCACGGAGGGGGATGAGAGATGCGCGGGGGGTGAGCTGCACATGGGGGGGTGAGAGATGCACATGGGGGGGGTTATGTCTACATAACTTTGTTGCCTTATGAAGGGCGGGGGGGGGCCCCCAAAAATTTCTTGCACAGGGGCCCACTACAGTCTGTGATGAAGTAAATGCAGCTGAACAGCAGCTGTCAGGACAGCTGCCCTGTCCTGCTGCAGGGCGTGATGGGACCTCAGTGATGCGGCTCCTGGCACAGCACCTGGCGGGGACCTGGTCTACACTATATGATAAGTATGCACTAAACTCCAAATCCCTCCATTACCCCGCCCCCATATGACCAAAGCCCCGCCCACCCCACCCCCTCCTTGCTGGGCCATGGAAAAATGATCTTGCTTCGAGCCGGTCCCTGGTGCAAAAAAGGTTGGGGACCACTGCTATAAACAACTGACAACATGTCTCCGAAATTCAAAGCTAAAAATGTTAGTATTTATTTGCAGAAAATGATAAAGCGTCAAAATACTAAAAAAGAAACAGTGCTTTCAGACCTCAAATTACTCATGTTTTAACTGAGGAACAGTTCAGAAATCAATATTTGGTGGACTAACCATGATTTTTAATCACAGCTTTCATGCTTCTTGCCATTCTTTCCACCAGTCTTTACATGCTTTCCAATAGAAAACTGTTCAATCGCTGTAATCACACCGACCCGAAGAAAAAATCCGTCTAAACACTTATACCGCACGAGGAACAGCGTAAAAATAGATAAAAAGAATTATTGAATTGCTGTTTATTTGTTTATTCTGCCTCCCAAAGATCACACTATGGCTCAGCTCACATTACGGCCGGTTTCACATGTCCGCATGTCTCTGGTACCGGAAAAAACGGTACCGGAGATATTCGTGTGTCACACGTGTGCCGCATCACGTTCACATAGACAGGCGCCTGGAAATCAGCGCTAAAGGTAGCGCTATTCCCAAGCGACAGTGCTGAACACTGCCCTCATCATGGATACCTGCCGGCGCTGCAATCAGCACCAGCAGGGACTATGATGAGGTTAGTGTTAGTCTGCTCCTGGTGTCCACCTGTGTAAAAATAAGAATAAAATAATAAAATCCATGTACTCACCTCTCCTAGGTGTACCCCGCTGTATCCAAGCGACTGCTGCTGCAGAGGATCCGGGGAGAATGAGCCGCTCCGGAGCTGCAATTCAGGAGCGGTGTTCTGTCACTCACTGAGCGCAGCTCCGGAGCCGCTCATTCTCCCCGGCTCCTCTGCAGCAGCGGTCACATGAATTACAGTGGGGACACAAAGGAGAGGTGAGTACATGGATTTTATTATTTTATTCTTATTTTTACACAGGTGGACACAGGGAGAAGACTACCACTATCCTCATCACTGCCCTTGCTGGTGCTGATCGCAGCACTGGCAGGGAACCATGATGAGGGCAGTGTTCAGCACCGGCGCTTGGGAACAGCGCTAACTGCAGTGCTGATTCCCAGGCGCCAGTACGTGTCACACGGATGACACACGGATGTCATCCGTGTGGTACTTTTTGCGGACCGTGTATCCGCAAAGTAACAGACTTGTCTCCATGTAGAGCACACGAACACACGGTCCATGAAAACACACTGATGTGTGCACAGTGTGTCAGTGTCTCCGGTACGTGTGGAAAATGTTACCACTCTTACCAGGCATACTGACGTGCGAAAGAGCCCTTATCCTGCGCTCTATGCTGAGCGCTTACACCGGGGTTTCCATGTAAATCTCTGAAGTACATGACTCAGACGGAGCCTCTGGCAGAAGATTCCCTGTAATGAGGCAGATGGAGACACTGTGGATGCCGTCTGGCCTATGATCCGGTGGTGTCCATATTTTTAAGAATTAAAGTGAAGACGGCCACAGATTTGTGCACCTCTGAAAAGGACACTGCTGAACAGAGGCAAGACTAAGTCCAGAGTAACTCTCCTGCCTCATTATAGTCTGCATTTGCATCATGTCATTTGGAGATTTAGATGGAAACTCTGATGTTAGTGCTCAACGTAGAGCACAGGATAAATGTGGTCCAACATATTATGAAAAAAGGTTCCCAAAAAAAGCTTCAACTCCATCCACAAAAAAGCCCCCATTCAGGTTCATCATCTGTCAATGAAAATATAGGGGCTTCCATGTTACTAGTAGCGCACAGGCTCTGGAAAAGTGCTATGGCTCCTTGCCCTCCAAAAGAAATCCATCGAATTCGACGCTCCCAAACCTAAATGTCCCTCTCCCTTCTGAGCCCCAGTGTACCTAAACCACATTTAGCATCCACATTTTTGGCATTTCTGTAGCAATGAGAGCCTGCATAATTTATGGGGTCCATGTCTCCAGAAGCACGAGCTGTGCACAATGTATGTGCAATACAATGTATGGGCACTGCAACATACTGGTCATTGCTGCTTTCTGAAAAACTTTCATAGAGCCAAAATCTTCACTACACCTGTAGATAAATTCCCAAAGGGGTGCAATTTCCAAAATGGGGTCACTTGAGGAGGGATTCTGCTCTTTTGGCACTTAGGGTCTCTGTATATGCAGTCTGCAAACTATTCTATGACAATTTGTTCTCCAAGAGTCAAATAGTGCTCCTTCAATACTGAGTCTCACCGTGTGGCTGAGCAGTACTGTACAGCCGCATATGGGGTATTTCCACGTTCAGCAGAAATTGATTGACAAATTTTGGTGCCGTTTTTACCCATTTTCCCATGTGAAAATGTAAAATCTGGAGCTAAAACAACATTTTTGTGGTAAAAATTGAATATTTTTTGTTCACCACCCAATGGTACAAAATTCAGTGATACATCTGTCTTGTCAATATGATCTCTGCACCCCTAGATGACTTAATTGAGAGATGTAGTTTGTACAATGAAGTCACTTATGGAGGGGTTCTGGCACCTTAGGGGCTCTGCCAATGTGACACGGCACCCTCAAACCAGTCCAGTAAAATGGTACTTCTTCCCTTCTGAGCTTTTCACTGTGCCTCAAAAGTGGTTTTTGATCACATATGGTTTATTGGGGTACTCAGGAGAAATTGAGCAACAAATTGTATGGTGCTTTTTCTCCTATTATCCCTGATGAAAATTGAAAACTTGGGACCAAAGCAACATTTTAGTGCGAAAAATTGTTGCGGTGGCGGAGTGGGGCACATGCAGTAGCCGTCTGCTGCAGCTACCACGTGTGGCTGCTGCTGAAGGGAAATGAATAGAAGAGGGAATATTCATTCTCTTTAGTAGCGGGCACAGAGGAGCGCTGAGCCATGGCTCCTGCTGACAGTGCTCGCTACTGAAGAGAATGCATATTCATTCTTCTCCACGCCTATAGTCCCGGCGTGGAGAGGAGTGAGTATGCCGGCATCAGCTCACATCAGCGTCTGAGAGTGCATAGCTGTGATGCCATGCCCTCTCAGATGCTGACATGAGCTGAAGCAGGAGAACAGGACGCAGCACTGGAGCAGAGGTGAGGAAGGGAGGTGAGTATAAGTGTTTATTTTTTTTATGTGTGCGGTTATGGGGCCATACATACAAGGATTGGGGGATGAGAGGGCCATACATACCAGGATTGGGGGATGAGGGGGTCATACATACTAGGATTGGGGGATGAGGAGGCCATACATACTAGGATTGGGGGATGAGGGGTCCTATACATACCAGGATTGGGGGATATGAGGTGCCATACATACCAGGATTTGGGTATGAGGGGTGCCATACATACCAGGATTGAGGGATGAGGAGGCCATACATACCAGGATTGGGGGATGAGGAGGCCATGCATATCAGGATTGGGGGATGAGGGGGCCATACATACCAGGATTTGGGAATGAGGGGTCCTATACATACCAGAATTGGAGGATGAGGGGTGCCATATATACCCGAATCGGGGGATCGGGGGATGAGGCGGGCCATGCATACCAGGATTGGGGGATGAGGGGTCCTATGCATACCAGGATTGGGGGATGAGGGGTCCTATACATATCAGGATTGGGGGATGAGGAGGCCATGCATACCAGGATTGGGGGATGAAGGGGCCATGCATACCAGGATTGGGGGATGAGTAGGCCATGCATATCAGGATTGGGGGATATGCATACCAGGATTGGCGATGAGTGGACAATGCATACCAGGATTGGGGAGGAGGGAACCATGCATACCAGAATTGGAGATGAGGGGACCATGCATACCAGGATTGGGGGATGAGGGGTCCTATACATACCAGGAATGGGGGATGAGGAGGCCATACAAACCAGGATTTGGGGATGAGGAGGCCATACATACCAGGATTGGGGGATGAGAGGGCCATACATACTAGGATTGGGGGATGAGGAGGCCATACATACTAGAATTGGTGAATGAGGGGTCCTATACATACCAGGATTGGGGGATATGAGGTGCCATACATACCAGGATTTGGGTATGAGAGGTGCCATACATACCAGGATTGAGGGATGAGGAGGCCATACATACAAGGATTGGGGGATGAGGAGGCCATGCATATCAGTATTGGGGGATGAGGGGGACATGCATACCAGGATTTCGGAATGAGGGGTCCTATACATACCAGAATTGGAGGATGAGGGGTGCCATACATACCCGGATCGGGGGATGAGGAGGCCATGCATACCAGGATTGGGGCATGAGGGGTCCTATGCATACCAGGATTGGGGGATGAGGGGTCCTATACATACCAGGATTGGGGGATGAGGAGGCCATGCATACCAGGATTGGGGGATGAGGAGGCCATACATACCAGGATTTGGGTATGAGGGGTGCCATACATACCAGGATTGAGGGATTAGAAGGCCATACATACCAGGATTGGGGGATGAGGGGGCCATGCATACCAGGATTTTGGAATGAGGGGTCCTATACATACCAGAATTGGAGGATGAGGGGTGCCATACATACTAGGATTGGGGGATGAGGAGGCCATACATACCAGGATTTGGGTATGAGGAGTGCCATACATGCCAGGATTGAGGGATGAGAAGGCCATACATACCAGGATTGGGGGATGAGGGGGCCATGCATACCAGGATTTTGGAATGAGGGGTCCTATACATACCAGAATTGGAGGATGAGGGGTGCCATACATACCAGTATTGGGGTATGAGGAGGGCCATGCATACCAGGATTGGGGGATGAGGGGTCCTATGCATACCAGGATTGGGGGATGAGGGGTCCTGTACATACCAGGATTGGGGGATGAGGAGGCCATGCATACCAGGATTGGGGGATGAAGGGGCCATGCATACCAGGATTGGAGTATGAGGAGGCCATGCATATCAGGATTGGGGGATATGCATACCAGGATTGGGGATGAGGAGACCATGCATACCAGGATTGGGGATGAGGGGACCATGCATACCAGGATTGGGGATGAGGGGACCATGCATACCAGGATTGGGGGATGAGGGGTCCTATGCATACCAGGATTGGGGGATGAGGGGTCCTATACATACCAGGATTGGGGGGATGAGGAGGCCATGCATACCAGGATTGGGGGATGAAGGGGCCATACATACCAGGATTGGGGGATGAGGAGGCCATGCATATCAGGATTGGGGGATATGCATACCAGGATAGGGGATGAGGGGACCATGCATACCAGGATTGGGGATGAGGGGAACATGCATACCAGGATTGGGGATGAGGGGTCCTATACATACCAGGAATGGGGGATGAGGAGGCCATACAAACCAGGATTGGGGGATGAGGAGGCCATACATACCAGGATTGGGGGATGAGGAAGCCATGCATACCAGGATTGGGGGATGAAGGGGCCATGCATACCAGGATTGGGGGATGAGGAGGCCATGCATACCAGGATTGGGGGATATGCATACCAGGATTGGGGATGAGGGGACCATGCATACCAGGATTGGAGATGAGGGGACCATGCATACCAGGATTGGGGATGAGGGGACCATGCATAGCAGGATTGGGGGATGAGGGGTCCTATACATACCAGGATTAGGGGATGAGGAGGCCATACAAACCAGGATTGGGGGATGAGGAGGCCATGCATACCAGGATTGGGGGATATGCATACCAGGATTGGGGATGAGGGACTATGCATACCAGGATTGGGGATTAGGGGGCCATGCATATCAGGATTGGGGATGATGGGGCCATGCGTACCAGGATTGGAGATGAGGGGGCCATGCATACCAGGATTGGGGATGAGGGAGCAATGAGCACCAGGATGGGGAAATTTACCAGTAGCTGCTGCATTTCCCTCCCTAGGCTTATACTCGAGTCAATAAGTTTTCCCAGTTTTTTTGTGGTAAAATTAGGTACTTCGGCTTATACTCGGATCGGCTTATACTCGAGTATATACGGTAATTTTCCAATGACTCAGCCAAATGTTATACAATTCTGTGAATCACCTGAGGGTTAAAATTCTCACTACACCCCTAGATGAATTCTACAAGAAGTGTAGTTTTCAAAATGACGTCACTTTGGGGAGGGGGGGGTGTTTCTGTTTTGGCAAGTTTGGGGTCTTCAAATGTGACATGGCATCTGCAATCTATTCCAGCCAAAATTGTGCTCCAGAATACAATTGGTGCTCCTTCCCTTCTGAGCCCTATCGTATGCCCAAATAGTAATTTTCCACCACATATGGGGTATGAACGTACTCAAAAGAAATTGCAAAATAGATTTTGGGGGCCATTTTTTCCTGTTACCCATGTGAAAAGGAAAAATTTTAGGCTAAAGCAACAATTTTGTGGGAAAAATGTGTTTTTTATTTTTCACAGCTAAACGTTATAAAATTCAATGAAGCACCTACGGGTTCAAGGTGCTTAACACACCTCTAGATAAGTTTCTCGAAGGGTGTAGGTTCCAAAATGGGTTCACTTGTGGGTCGGTTTCCACTGATTAGGCACATCAGGGGCTTTGCAAATGCAAAATGGCATCCATTATCTTTTGCAGCCAATTTTGTGCTAGAAAAGTCAAATGGTGCTCTTTCCCTTCCAAGTCCTGCCATGCATGCAAACAGTAGTTTTCCACCACATATGGGGTATTTGTGTACCCAGGAGAAATTGCAAAACAAATTGTACAGTCTACTTTCTCCTGTTACCTTTGTGAAAATGAAAAATTTGAGGCTAAAGCAACATTTTTGTAGAAAAAATGTCATTTTTCATTTTCACATTTTAATGTTATAAAATTCTATGAAACACTTATGGGTTCAATATGCTGTCCACATTCCTAGGTGAATTCCTTGATTGGTTTATATTGCAAAATGGGGACACTTGTCAGGGGGTTCCTGCTGTTTTGGCATATCAGGGGCACTTTAAAGGTGATATGGTATCTACAATCTATTCCAGACAAAATTGAGTTCCAAAATAAAAATAGCGCTTCTTTCCTTCCTAGCCATGTCGTGTGACCAAATAGCAGTTTCTGACCACATATGGGGTATTGTCATGCTTAGGAGAAATTGTGGACTCTATTTTTTCCTGTTAACCTTATGAAAATGTCAAATTTGAGGCTAAAACATTTGTGGGGAAAATACAAATTTTTAATTTTTGGCTTCCAATTTGTGTTAATTCCTGCGAGTCACCTAAAGAGTTAAACTTTGTAAATACCTTGACGGGTGCAGTTTTTATAATGGGGTCACTTTTGGGCGTTTTCTGACATAAAAGCCCCTAAAAGTACCTTCAAAATGAGAAATGGTCCCTAAAAAAAAAGGATTTGTAAAAAATTTTGAAAAAACGAAAAAATTCAGCTAATCTTTTAGAGAAAAGGTATAATAGAAACAAGTGCAACAATTCTGCATTTATCACCCACTCCTGGATTTGGCTCCCACTCCTGAGAAAAAATACTGACCGAATACTGACCAAATACTGATAGTGGGGCCGTGGCCTAAGACTGGACAACCCCTTTAATTTAATAATTAGAATCATTTTTCTAATATACATGAATTAAAAATTCCCTAGTGACCGCAGCCAAGCCCCCTGATAACATCCCGTTTGAGTATCCCAGCATGCACTTGGGATTTGGACTTTGGAATGGAAGTAAAAAATTTTTTAAAAAAGCAGGAGTAACAGTAGAGAATGAGCAGTATGACATTTTTATTGAAAGTATGTTAGAAAAGTGATTCAATCATTACATTAAAGAGATAGACATTTAGGATGAAATTCAACCCCTTCACGCCATGGACCTTTTCCGTTTTCGTTTTTTTCTCCCCTTCTTCCAAGTGCCCTATTTTTTTATTTTTCCGTCCCCATAGCCGTATGAAGGCTTGTTTTTTGTGGGACGAGTTGTACTTTTGAATGGCAGCATTGATTTTACGACATAGTGTACTGGAAAACGGGAAAAAAATTCTAAGTGCAGTGAAATTGCAAAAAAAATGCAGTTCCACAATTTTTGGGGGTTTTTATTTACCATGTTTTTTATATGGTAAAACTAACCTGGCAATATGATTCTCCAGGTCAGTACGAGTATGCAGATACCAAACATGTATAGTTTATTTTTTATTAAAGTGGTGAAAAAAAAAGTGAAATTTGTATGAAAACTTTTTTGGGCATTTACCTATCTGATTAATTTATTTAATTAAGAGTCCCATCCAAATGGAGCCGAGGTCAAGCACGCGCACCTCCACTCTATTCATTCTCAATTTTAAAAAAATTCTTTGTGCCTTGATAAGTGACCAAGTAAAACAGAAATGTTTTTGCACCGCACTTTGTAAAAGGGCTCGCTCCCACGAGCATATAACACGGCCGAGCGCTATGTGATGTGTTATCAGACAGCACTCAGCCCAGTGTTATTCTATGGGGCAGGGCAGATCAGCCATTATTTTCTCATGCCGCCGATTCAGTATGAGAAAACAATCACACCATGCTGCGAGTGCATCCGAGAATGGGATCACGCACGCATACAAGTCTATCGGTGCGTGTGAAACATCGGACTGCACTCGGATGTCATCGCAGTGCAGTCCGATATACACCGAGACACTCAATGGAGGAGATGAAGGAATGACTTTCTTCTTCTCCTCTGCACCTCTGCTGCGATCCTCTGATGCGAGCGATAGGAGCACAGAGCACTGACGCTCGGCTCCCGCTCGCAGCAGAGTTGTCATTGGCATAATCGCCCCGATTCTCTCCCAGGAGAGGACATACGCTCGTGTCACCCCAGGGTGATATTGTATGGGGACTGTTGTGAGTTTGTGTGCTAGAGGCGGTGGACTCCAACCTTGCATTGTATAAATGTGTTTGTAGCTGTGCTGAATGACACCAAGGCCTACGTTTCTATTCACACACTAGAAAAACCTACACGTTTCATCAGTGATTTCCATCAGTTTTCTCCACCTTCTCCTATCAGTCAGTGATGGGATCCGAGTGCCGTCCCATTTTCTTCTTTTCTTCGCTGACCCACAGATTTATTTTGCCCATTTTAATCCGACACTTGGATCAATATCGGACATGTCTCTGTGATTTTGTACAGACTGCTCGGTCCACAAGAAATCACTGACATGTGAACAGCGCCATAGACTATCACAGGTACGAGTAATATCCGTGAAGAAGAATGATAGCACTCGTAGGTGAAAAACTGACGTCTGAATGAGCTCTTACTGACACAAATAGAAGCAGAGGGGTCCAGCGTTTTGCACATCAGTTCCACCCGTCTCTTCCTAAAATAGATGAGAAGGTCAGACATTATGGTCTGGCTTTGGCCGATCGTGATCATTTGAAAAATGACAAATGATGTAATCAGAGGCGCGGTGAGCCATGATGGTGAGCCATGGACTGTGGTGGGCACAGTACGCCCTGCTTGTGTTTCACCATATTCATGCCAGGTAGATGGTTATTTTTAAAAGTATAGTGAAGCAAAACATACTGTACAGTATACCTGGCAAATATGAGAGATTGATAGTTTGTATGTAAGTATTATTGGTGTGATGGAGTCAGTCTGCGGAGCGCTACCTTTGAAGACTTTTTTGTGTATTTTTCTAAATGTCTTCACTTGGCTGATGCTACGATTGTAATGTGGAGAATCCTTTATTCTAGATTCCTGCCACATTTTAAAATATATCCAAGTTCCTTACAAACAAGGATCAGCGCTTTATATAAACCACTAGATGGTGGCCCGATTCTAACGCATCGGGTATTCTTGAATATGTATGCGGCCGACCGGGCGCAATCAGTAGAACGTTGTTTAAATTTGCCGCCAAAATCGCTGATTGGTCGCGGCCGGCAACCGCGACCAAACAGCAAAATGGTGTTTAAATTTGGCGGCAATATCGGTGATTAGTCGCGGGTGGCGGCCGCGACCAACCAGCGAACTATGTTAGTGAGGACCGGAGAGCTTGTTTAAATTTGGCGATAAAATCGCAAAACGGTATTTAAATTTGGCGCTAATATCGCCGATTGGGCGCGGCCGGCGTTAGCGACCAATCAGCAGAGCGGGATTTTAAATTTGGCGCCAATAATGCTGATTGGTTGCGGCCGGCAACCGCGACCAACCAGCAGAGCGGTGTTTAAATTTGGCGCCAATGTCACTGATTGGTCACAGATAGCGGTCGCGACCAATCAGCAGAGCGGTGTTTAAATTTGACGCCAATATCGCTGATTGTTTGAAGCTGGCGGTCGCGACCAATCAGCAGAGCGGTGTTTAAATTTGGCGCCAATATCGCTGATTGGTCGCAGCTGGCGGTCGCGACCAATCAGCAGAGCTTGGTTTAAATTTGGCGCCAATAATGCTGATTGGTCGCGGCCAGCGACTGCAACCAATCAGCAGAGCGGCGTTTTAATTTTCCGCTGATTGGTCGCTGGCGTCGACCGCGACCAATCAGCGTCGTATTAGTGAGGACCGGTGAGCGGCGCTGCTTGTGCGGCTCCTTCTGCTGCGAGAAGCCGGGAGATGAGCGGCTACTCGCAGCAGAAGCATCCCGACCGGCGGCACCTCTCCCCGGTCCTCTGTTCACACTTGCCCTCCGGAGATCAGCGGGCCAAGCCGCTGATCTCCCGACGTTAGCAGCATGGAGGTGAGCGGCGCCGCCTGTCGGGGTACTTGTGCTGCCAGCAGCGGGGAGATGAGCACCTCGCACCGCCTCATCTCCCTGCTGCATCGCCGCTGACCTCTGTCCGTCAGATGAGCCGCTAACGGCCGCCATCTTTTTCTGAAATCCCGCGTCGCTGATTGGCCGCGGCCGGACCAATCAGCGACGCTGGATTTCCTGGACAGACAGAAAGAAAGACAGACAGACAGACAGACGGATAAGACGATTATATATATAGATAAAATGTTTCAGTGGACTGTTTTCTTATGTTTTACAATGGTGGTGGATATATTTTTCTCTTGACTGTGCAATGTTGGCTCTGAGGTTGGTTGTGTGAGACATTTATTAGATGTGACACTGATTCTAAGGGGTCCTGCACACCAACGCATGTTCTGTCCGAGTACTGTCCGTGAAAAAGCAGATCACGCTCCGACCAATGTTATTCAATGGGGCAGGGCAAATGAACGATGTTTTTTCACTAACAGATTCTGCATGTGAAAAAAATGGCAGCGTTCACTAGTTTAGTATATCGGATGAGACTCGCCCATTCAAGTCTATGGTTGCCAAAAAAAAAAAAAAAATCTGATTTTTACGGATACATTGCAATCATGTAACATCACAAACCAAATGAGAAAGAAATCGTCCCACTTTTCTGGATGAAACAGCTCGGTTCTGTTCCCATATTTATGTAGTAAGCTCGGTTCTGTTCCCATATTTATGTAGTAAGCTCGGTTCTGTTCCCATATTTATGTAGTAAGCTCGGTTCTGTTCCCATATTTATGTAGTAAGCTCGGTTCTGTTCCCTTATTCATGTAGTAAGCTCGATTCTGTTCCCATATTTATGTAGTAAGCTCGGTTCTGTTCCCATATTTATGTAGTAAGCTCGGTTCTGTTCCCATATTTATGTAGTAAGCTCGGTTCTGTTCCCATATTTATGTAGTAAGCTCGGTCCTGTTCCCATATTTATGTAGTAAGATCGGTTCTGTTCCCATATTTATGTAGTAAGCTCGGTTCTGTTCCCATATTTATGTAGTAAGCTCGGTTCTGTTCCCATATTTATGTAGTAAGCTCGGTTCTGTTCCCATATTTATGTAGTAAGCTCGGTTTTGTTCCCATATTTATGTAGTAAGCTCGGTTCTGTTCCCATATTTATGCAGTAATCTCGGTTCTGTTCCCATATTTATGTAGTAATCTCGGTTCTGTTCCCACATTTATGTAGTAATCTCGGTTCTGTTCCCATATTTATGTAGTAATCTCGGTTCTGTTCCCATATTTATGTAGTAAGCTCGGTTCTGTTCCCATATTTATGTAGTAAGCTCGGTTCTGTTCCCATATTTATGTAGTAAGCTCGGTTTTGTTCCCATATTTATGTAGTAAGCTCGGTTCTGTTCCCATATTTATGCAGTAATCTCGGTTCTGTTCCCATATTTATGTAGTAATCTCGGTTCTGTTCCCATATTTATGTAGTAAGCTCGGTTCTGTTCCCATATTTGTGTAGTAAGCTCGGTTCTGTTCCCATAATTATGTAGTAAGCTCGGTTCTGTTCCCATATTTATGTAGTAATCTCGGTTCTATTCCCATATTTATGTAGTAAACTCGGTTCTGTTCCCATATTTATGTAGTAAGCTCGGTTCTGTTCCCATATTTATGTAGTAAGCTCGGTTCTGTTCCCATATTTATGTAGTAAGCTCGGTTCTGTTCCCATATTTGTGTAGTAATCTCGGTTCTGTTCCCATATTTATGTAGTAAGCTCGGTTCTGTTCCCATATTTATGTAGTAATCTCGGTTCTATTCCCATATTTATGTAGTAAACTCGGTTCTGTTCCCATATTTATGTAGTAAGCTCGGTTCTGTTCCCATATTTATGTAGTAATCTCGGTTCTATTCCCATATTTATGTAGTAAGCTCGGTTCTGTTCCCATATTTATGTAGTAAGCTCGGTTCTGTTCCCATATTTATGTAGTAAGCTCGGTTCTGTTCCCATATTTATGTAGTAAGCTCGGTTCTGTTCCCATATTCATGTAGTAAGCTCGGTTCTGTTCCCATATTTATGTAGTAAGCTCGGTTCTGTTCCCATATTTATGTAGTAAGCTCGGTTTTGTTCCCATATTTATGTAGTAAGCTCGGTTCTGTTCCCATATTTATGCAGTAATCTCGGTTCTGTTCCCATATTTATGCAGTAATCTCGGTTCTGTTCCCATATTTATGTAGTAAGCTCGGTTCTGTTCCCATATTTGTGTAGTAAGCTCGGTTCTGTTCCCATAATTATGTAGTAATC
Source organism: Phyllobates terribilis (assembly GCF_046119375.1). NCBI lineage: Eukaryota > Metazoa > Chordata > Amphibia > Anura > Dendrobatidae > Phyllobates > Phyllobates terribilis. Next base: position 632,934 of record NW_027363283.1, read on the forward strand.
TCGGTTCTGTTCCCATATTTATGTAGTAATCTCGGTTCTATTCCCATATTTATGTAGTAAGCTCGGTTCTGTTCCCATATTTATGTAGTAAGCTCGGTTCTATTCCCATATTTATGTAGTAAGCTCGGTTCTGTTCCCATATTTATGTAGTAAGCTCGGTTCTGTTCCCATATTTATGTAGTAAGCTCGGTTCTGTTCCCATATTTATGTAGTAAGCTCGGTTCTGTTCCCATATTTATGTAGTAAGCTCGGTTCTGTTCCCATATTTATGTAGTAATCTCGGTTCTGTTCCCATATTTATGTAGTAAGCTCGGTTCTGTTTCCATATTTATGTAGTAAGCTCGGTTCTGTTCCCATATTTATGTAGTAATCTCGGTTCTGTTCCCATATTTATGTAGTAAGCTCGGTTCTGTTCCCATATTTGTGTAGTAAGCTCGGTTCTATTCCCATATTTATGTAGTAAACTCGGTTCTGTTCCCATATTTATGTAGTAAGCTCGGTTCTGTTCCCATATTTATGTAGTAAGCTCGGTTCTGTTCCCATATTTATGTAGTAAGCTCGGTTTTGTTCCCATATTTATGTAGTAAGCTCGGTTCTGTTCCCATATTTATGTAGTAAGCTCGGTTCTGTTCCCATATTCATGTAGTAAGCTCGGTTCTGTTCCCATATTTATGCAGTAATCTCGGTTCTGTTCCCATATTTATGTAGTAAGCTCGGTTCTGTTCCCATATTTATGTAGTAAGCTCGGTTCTGTTCCCATATTTGTGTAGTAAGCTCGGTTCTGTTCCCATAATTATGTAGTAAGCTCGGTTCTGTTCCCATATTTATGTAGTAAGCTCGGTTCTGTTCCCATATTTATGTAGTAAGCTCGGTTTTGTTCCCATATTTATGTAGTAATCTCGGTTCTGTTCCCATATCTATGTAGTAAGCTCGGTTCTGTTCCCATATTTATGCAGTAAGCTCGGTTTTGTTCCCATATTTATGTAGTAATCTCGGTTCTGTTCCCATATCTATGTAGTAAGCTCGGTTCTGTTCCCATATTAATGTAGTAAGCTCGGTTCTGTTCCCATATTTATGTAGTAAGCTCGGTCCTGTTTCCATATTTATGTAGTAAGCTCGGTTCTGTTCCCATATTTGTGTAGTAAGCTCGGTTCTGTTCCCATATTTATGTAGTAATCTCGGTTCTGTTTCCATATTTATGTAGTAATCTCGGTTCTGTTCCCATATTTATGTAGTAAGCTCGGTTCTGTTCCCATATTTGTGTAGTAAGCTCGGTTCTATTCCCATATTTGTGTAGTAAGCTCGGTTCTGTTCCCATATTTATGTAGTAAGCTCGGTTCTGTTCCCATATTTATGTAGTAAGCTCGGTTCTGTTCCCATATTTGTGTAGTAAGCTCGGTTCTGTTCCCATATTTATGTAGTAATCTCGGTTCTGTTCCCATATTTATGTAGTAAGCTCGGTTCTGTTCCCATATTTGTGTAGTAAGCTCGGTTCTATTCCCATATTTATGTAGTAAGCTCGTTTCTGTTCCCATATTTATGTAGTAAGCTCGGTTCTGTTCCCATATTTATGTAGTAAGCTCGGTTTTGTTCCCATATTTATGTAGTAAGCTCGGTTCTGTTCCCATATTTATGTAGTAAGCTCGGTTCTGTTCCCATAATTATGTAGTAAGCTCGGTTCTGTTCCCATATTTATGTAGTAAGCTCGGTTCTGTTCCCATATTTATGTAGTAAGCTTGGTTCTGTTCCCATATTTATGTAGTAAGCTCGGTTCTGTTCCCATATTTGTGTAGTAAGCTCGGTTCTGTTCCCATATTTATGTAGTAAGCTCGGTTCTGTTCCCATATTTATGTAGTAAGCTCGGTTCTGTTCCCATATTTATGTAGTAAGCTCGGTTTTGTTCCCATATTTATGTAATAAGCTCGGTTCTGTTCCCATATTTATGCAGTAATCTCGGTTCTGTTCCCATATTTATGTAGTAATCTCGGTTCTGTTCCCATATTTATGTAGTAAGCTCGGTTCTGTTCCCATATTTGTGTAGTAAGCTTGGTTCTGTTCCCATAATTATGTAGTAAGCTCGGTTTTGTACCCATATTTATGTAGTAAGCTCGGTTCTGTTCCCATATTTATGCAGTAATCTCGGTTCTGTTCCCATATTTATGTAGTAATCTCGGTTCTGTTCCCATATTTATGTAGTAAGCTCGGTTCTGTTCCCATATTTGTGTAGTAAGCTCGGTTCTGTTCCCATAATTATGTAGTAAGCTCGGTTCTGTTCCCATATTTATGTAGTAAGCTCGGTTCTGTTCCCATATTTATGTAGCAATCTCGGTTCTATTCCCATATTTATGTAGTAAGCTCGGTTCTGTTCCCATATTTATGTAGTAAGCTCGGTTCTGTTCCCATATTTATGTAGTAAGCTCGGTTCTGTTCCCATATTTATGTAGTAAGCTCGGTTCTGTTCCCATATTTATGTAGTAAGCTCGGTTTTGTTCCCATATTTATGTAGTAAGCTCGGTTCTGTTCCCATATTTATGTAGTAATCTCGGTTCTGTTCCCATATTTATGTAGTAATCTCGGTTCTGTTTCCTTATTTATGTAGTAAACTCGGTTCTGTTCCCATATTTGTGTAGTAAGCTCGGTTCTGTTCCCATATTTATGTAGTAATCTCGGTTCTGTTCCCATATTTATGTAGTAAGCTCGGTTCTGTTCCCATATTTGTGTAGTAAGCTCGGTTCTATTCCCATATTTATGTAGTAAGCTCGGTTCTGTTCCCATATTTATGTAGTAAGCTCGGTTCTGTTCCCATATTTATGTAGTAAGTTCGGTTCTTTTCCCATATTTGTGTATTAAGCTCGGTTCTGTTCCCATATTTATGTAGTAAGCTCGGTTCTGTTCCCATATTTGTGTAGTAAGCTCGGTTCTGTTCCCATATTTATGTAGTAAGCTCGGTTCTGTTCCCATATTTATGTAGTAAGCTCGGTTCTGTTCCCATATTTATGTAGTAAGCTCGGTTCTGTTCCCATATTTATGTAGTAAGCTCGGTTCTGTTCCCATATTTATGTAGTAAGCTCGGTTCTGTTCCCATATTTGTGTAGTAAGCTCGGTTCTGTTCCCATATTTATGTAGTAATCTCGGTTCTGTTCCCATATTTATGTAGTAAGCTCGGTTCTGTTCCCATATTTGTGTAGTAAGCTCGGTTCTATTCCCATATTTATGTAGTAAGCTCGGTTCTGTTCCCATATTTATGTAGTAAGTTCGGTTCTTTTCCCATATTTGTGTATTAAGCTCGGTTCTGTTCCCATATTTATGTAGTAAGCTTGGTTCTGTTCCCATATTTGTGTAGTACGCTCGGTTCCATTCCCATATTTATGTAGTAAGCTCGGTTCTGTTCCCATATTTATGTAGTAAGCTCGGTTCTGTTCCCAAATTTATGTAGTAAGCTCGGTTCTGTTCCCATATTTATGTAGTAAGCTCGGTTCTGTTCCCATATTTATGCAGTAAGCTCAGTTCTGTTCCCATAATTATGTTGTAAGCTCGGTTCTGTTCCCATATTTGTGTAGTAAACTCGGTTCTGTTCCCATAATTATGTAGTAAGCTCAGTTCTGTTCCCATAATTATGTAGTAAGCTCGGTTCTGTTCCCATATTTATGTAGTAATCTCGGTTCTGTTCCCATATTTATGTAGTAAGCTCGGTTCTGTTCTCATATCTGTGTAGTAAGCTCGGTTCTGTTCCAATAATTATGTAGTAAGCTCGGTTCTATTCCCATATTTATGTAGTAAGCTCGGTTCTGTTCCCATATTTATGTAGTAAGCTCGGTTCTGTTCCCATATTTATGCAGTAAGCTCGGTTCTGTTCCCATATTTATGTAGTAATCTCGGTTCTGTTCCCATATTTATGTTGCAAGCTCGGTTCTGTTCCCATATTTATGTAGTAATGTCGGTTCTGTTCCCATATTTATGTATTAATCTCGGTTCTGTTCCCATATTTATGTAGCAAGCTCGGTTCTGTTCCCATATTTATGTATAAGCTCGGTTCTGTTCCCATATTTATGTAGTAAGCTCGGTTCTGTTCCCATATTTGTGTAGAGAGCTCGGTTCTGTTCCAATAATTATGTAGTAAGCTCGGTTCTATTCCCATATTTATGTAGTAAGCTCGGTTCTGTTCCCATATTTATGTAGTAAGCTCGGTTCTGTTCCCATTTTTATGTAGTAAGCTCGGTTCTGTTCCCATAATTATGTAGTATGCTCGGTTCTGTTCCCATATTTATGTAGTAAGCTCGGTTCTGTTCCCATATTTATGTAGTAAGCTCGGTTCTGTTCCCATAATTATGTAGTAAGCTCGGTTCTGTTCCCATATTTATGTAGTAAGCTCGGTTCTGTTCCCATATTTATGTAGTAACCTCGGTTCTGTTCCCATATTTATGTAGTAAGCTCGGTTCTGTTCCCATATTTATGTAGTAAGCTCGGTTCTGTTCCCATATTTATGTAGTAAGATCGGTTCTGTTCCCATATTTATGTAGTAAGCTCGGTTCTGTTCCCATATTTATGTAGTAAGCTCGGTTCTGTTCCCATAATTATGTAGTAAGCTCAGTTCTGTTCCCATAATTATGTAGTAAGCTCGGTTCTGTTCCCATATTTATGTAGTAAGTTCGGTTCTGTTTCCATATTTATGTAGTAAGCTCGGTTCTGTTCCCATATTTATGTAGTAAGCTCGGTTCTGTTCCCATATTTATGTAGTAAGCTCGGTTCTGTTCCCATATTTATGTAGTAATCTCGGTTCTGTTCCCATATTTATGTAGTAAGCTCGGTCCTGTTCCCATATTTATTTAGTAAGCTCGGTTCTGTTCCCATATTTATGTAGTAAGCTCGGTTCTGTTCCCATATTTATGTAGTAAGCTCGGTTCTGTTCCCATATTTGTGTAGTAATCTCGGTTCTGTTCCCATATTTATGTAGTAATCTCGGTTCTGTTCCCATATTTATGTAGTAAGCTCGGTTCTGTTCCCATATTTATGTAGTAAGTTCGGTTCTGTTCCCATATTTATGGTGAGCCACAGTGTAGTGTCCCCATATAGTGCTCTACAGCGTAATGGCCCCATATATGCCCCACAGTATATGCCCTCCCCATACTTGTATATGGCCACATCTTGGTATATGGTCCCCATCCTGGTTAGATGTATATGCCCCCCAATCCATCCATTCGGGGTAGGTATATATGCCCTTCCATCCATCCATCCTGGGTAGGTGTATATGCCCCTCCATCCATCCATCCATACTTGGTAGGCTTATATGCCCCCTCATCCATCCATCCTGGGTAGGTGTACCCCTCCATCCATCCATGCTGGGTAGGTTTATATGCCCCCCCCCTCCATCCATCCTGGTGGGTATATGCCCTTCCTCTATTCTGTTGGGTTTATGCCCCCTCAATCCTGGTGGGTATATGCCCCCTCCATCCTGGTGGGTATATGCCCCCTCCATCCTGGTGGGTATATGCCTCCTCCTCCATCCTGGTGGGTTTATGCCCCCATATATTCAATGCAAAGGAAAAAAAAAACAAAACAATAAACGCTTCTACTCACCTTCCACGTTCCCACGCAGCGCTGTGTCTGTGTTGCCTGAAGATGTCGGCGGTGATAACAGCAGAGAAGCTGAGATCACCGCACGGCGCCGCCGCAGATACTCACTCGGGACGTCCACTCCCAGGCATTTCCTCCCCGGCAGCTCCTGTCATGGCACGCTCTGACTGAGCACTGCGTGTGACGACAGGGGGAATGTACAGCTTACACTGCAGGCTCCACAAAGATGGCTGCAATCTCCTCCCACGGCTGCGACCTGAACAGCCAAGGGGGCGTGACCAGGTCACAGCTAGAGGCAGGAGGAGCGGCCTCTAATGTTAGAGATAGGGTCGGTGACAGACTACTGTCTCTTATGGCCAGGGCTGCCGTAAATGAGGTGTGTAAGAGCGCTTCTTACACCCCCCCCCAAATAAGAATGGCAGCCCCCAGTGGCCAATGTAAAAATAAATAACTAAAAAACTAATAAAGTGGGACATTTAATTTTGTATTAAAAATAATTGATTACATAATTATTAATACAAAACATAAAATGGTGGCCCCTTCCCTGTAAGAATAGCACATGGCTCTTTTCACGTCTGGTTATTTCTGTAACAGGTAGAATATGCTCCGTTATAGACCGGGGACAGGTTTACAGCTCTATTTTTTGTGGACGATTGATCTGTAAATCAGAACTGAGACCGGTCCGATTTTCATCCGATTTGTAGATAAAGATCATCTATTGAAGTCAATGAGTCTGTCAGAAAAATGGCCAGAACCAACCATGTTGCCTGTACTGCTTGTTCTCCAGTGTCTATAGGCCGGGCAAGCGAGGCTAGGAAACCTTTAGCTTTTTACTTTACATATAAAAAAATATGCCCCACTGAGGAGAAAAACTGCCACACTGAGCAAAATCAGATGAAAATGAGAAAAAAACACTGATTAAAACCTGACATGTGAACGGGGCCTTAGGCCTTAATCAGATGTCAGTGACTTATCGTATATGCAAAAAATGTCTGAAAGTGGTCAGTTTTTATCTTCAGCGTTTCATCAGCTTTTCTTGTATGCAAAATAAATCCATAAATTGAGAAGCTTCTCCTCTGGTAACAGTGTTATCACAGACAGCACATGGATGGCAATGCCAGCTGTCAGCGATGTCATGGACCCATAGATCTGACTGGAGAATTTTCATCAACCACTAGGATAAAAAACGGACACTACGCGGTTTTCAACAAAAAAATGACATGTGGACGACTCCACAGATTATATTGTGTATGTGATCTATCCGTAACAAATATGGAGAGGACACAAACATGAAAAACAGACGTCTGAATGAGGCCAAAGATATATGTTTCCACCCTGATAAGGGAGCGAGAAATATCTATTTCAGATTTGCCAATGAGTCCATGGCAGAAAATTCCAGTTAACCCCTTTATCACCTCAGGTTTTTCCGTTTTTGCGCTTTCATTTTTTGCTCCCCTTCTTCCCAGAGCCATAACTTTTTTATTTTTCCGTCAATATGGCCATGTGAGGGCTTGTTTTATTGTGGGATGAGTTATTCTTTTGAACACCACCATTGATTTTACCATATTGTGCACTGGAAAATGGGAAAAATATCCAAGTGCAGTGAAATGGCAAAAAAGTGCAATTCCACAAAAGGTTTTTTTTTACCATGTTCAGTAAATGCTAACACTGACCGGCCATTATGATTCTCCAGGTCATTACGAGTTCATAGTTACCAAACATGTGGAGCTTCTATTTTATTTAAGTGGTGAAATAAAAATTCAAAGCTTGTTAAAAAAAATAATCATTTTTCCGAGACCCGTAGCGTCTCCATTTTTCGTGATCTAGAGCCGGGTCAGGGGTTATTTTTTGCGCACTGAGCTGACATTTTTATTGATACCGTTTTGGTGTAGATATGATGTTATGATCGCCTATTATTACATTTTAATGCAATGTTGTGGCGACCAAAACAACTTAATTCTGGAGTTTTGTTTTTTTTCTCGTTATACAGTTTACTGATGGAAGTCATTCTTTTTATATATTGATAGATCGGGCGATTCTAAATGCGGCGATACCAAACGTGTATTTTTGATTGTTTTATTTTAAATGGGGCAAAAGGGGGGTGATTTGAACTTTTAAATATTTTTTTTTACTTTTTACATGCTTCAATAGTCTCCTTAGCAGACTAGAAGCTGTGATCTTCCGATCGCTTGTGTTACACAAATGGCCGCCTGAGGCAGCAGATGCGCAATTGAGACCTCAGTAGCCGAGATCTCAGGAGACATTTACTTGGTTTGTCTTTCTACTTCTTTATCTAACTGTATTGCCCTCTATATCATCCATTCTGTATGGACTGCTCTGTACTCATATTGGACATTTATGCATTTAGTAGGGCTTAAGGGGATTATTGTGCTTGTTACCCATCAAATCTGTAGATGCGCTCACTAATTAGACTTTGTTTAGGGCAATTTTAAAGTATAATATTGATAACGGTCCTGTATAGTGACAAGATTATGTTACAGGATTCTGGACAAATGTACAGTGCCAGTCATTCAAGGGTTAATTCTTTGGAACACTGAGAGAGACTTTCTAGCCAGTGAAACACCAGTAATGAACCTGTGGTAACTACGGCAACTGTGCTGATGTCATAAACACATACATCTATGATATAAAAGATGATTCCGGAACCACAGGTCATTCAGCCGTATGAAGCGCCGTACTTGATGTGTCTGGAGACCTGGAGCTTCATCACTCCACAACCTGTAAGGGAGGAAGGGGATACGGCCTAGCCAGCCAGATCAACCATACCGCCTAGCCAGCCAGACCAGCCATACCGCCTAGCCAGCCAGATCAGCCATACCGCCTAGCCAGCCAGATCAGCCATATTGCCTAGCCAGCCAGACTAACTAACCCTAGCGATCAATGGGGTGACAGATGTTGCAGCCAGATCTCCCTCACGTCCGGTACTAGTTGCCTTCACCTTTATGTGTACGGCCTGGAGATGTCGCATTAGACTTCTCCATATGGTGCTCGCACAGGGCACCTACTTTGACCTTCTCCATTACTGTCTGTTTTCTGATGATGTAATGTGTAACTTGTGTGACTATGTGATGTCACTGCTATCATATCTATAGTGGATGTATATCATGTCTCACTGTAAATATGATACAATGTACAAATTCTAGTACAATTTGCTGTTACTTGTTGGCACTATCCTTCTAAGCCCGAGGGATGCGCAAGTCCTCCAGCCATGGTTCCCTAGAGGTTTCCTCCACAGGGGGTTTTCCTCTCCTGAGTGCTGACGGATGATTCTTCGTGAGTCGGAGGTTTGCCATTTTCAGTGTCTTTTTCATAGCAATTGGCTGATTCTAAATTTCAGACACTGAATGAAATATGATTTGTAATAAAATTTGGTCTATTTAACATTCACTAAAAGTGTTTTGTGCATTTCTTTCACAATCTTGGGTTGGTGGGATTTTCTTGGGAATCAGGATCCAGCATCTATGATCAAGCCATGAAGCCGGATATGGAGTCAGAGCATTGTTAACCCTGTGCTTGAAGACAGAATGGAGCAGAAATGACAAAGTGTTACTGCACAAGTAGCACAAGTTCACAATCTTCCTTGCATTCAGATAATGGAGGTGGCTGCTGCAGAAAAACATACCCACAGCATGATACTGCAACCACCATGTTTCACTGTGGGGATGGTGTTCTTGGGGTGATGAGCTGTTGGTTTGGTGCCAGACATAGCATTTACCTTGGTGGCCAAAAAGTTCAATTTTGGTCTCATCTGACCACAGCACATTCCTCCATATATTTTGGGAGTCTCCCACATGTCTTTTGGCAAACTCAAATCGAGACTTACAATTTTTAAGTAAAAGCTTTTTTCTGCCCACTGAACGAGACAACTGTAGACTGGACAAGGGGATCAGAGGATGCCCGCAAGCTCGGACACTGAGTTTTCAGCTCCTGCAGTGTCAGTGTGTGCAGGGCTGAGGATTCAATATAGGCAGTGCTGTCAATCATCGTAAGGGGAGGGGCAGAGGATGGTAATTAAGCGTGGGGTGTAAATGCTGTTTTTGCATAAAAATATCTGTACCTAAAGTATATTTTTTTTATAGGGGCCAAGATTCCTATACAAATCCATAAATGATTTGAGTATTGGGGTGACAGACTCCCTTTAAGAAACTGAGACCACCCCATTAACTGGTTGTACAAAAAACATGAAAAGTGTGAATTAACCAGACAGATAAATTACAAAAAAGGAGATAAACACGAATGGAAATTCTTTGAAAATGTGATCAGTTTATTTGTATTAAGCATAAAACACGTTTTCCTGGAATATCCCTGTGTTTCCAAATAAATACCAGTAGCGCAGTGAAGGATGGACATGGTGGAATAGGTTTCTATTAAAGTGCTTGAGCATATATTATGGATGCACCAAAATTCTGTAGTATAATAAAGCCTGCATCTTGGAGGGTTTCGTCCATATCTGGAGTAATATTAATAAAAATGTGGAGTTGGTGCATCCCTAGTATACTGCTATATCACTAGTAACACAATGGGACACACACAAAGCACTGTGTGCTGCCACCTAGACAGGGTAGCTGCTCAGCAGTGAGGGGTGAGGATTCGGCACAGATTGTCTATGATGACAGATATGTTGAGTTGTCCTCCACATTTATCTGATCGAAACTAGAGGGCTCCACAGCAAACAGTCTTAGCATATCTAGTTCTAGGGGATGCATGCAGCCGCTGATCACCAGGGAATGAAGAGGACCTCCAAAGTCAACAGTGCTGAGTTGCTGCAGAGTGCCCGCCGCTATATGTTGGCCAGATGCCCCCCACTCGGCCCAGTCCCACGCAGATTGTGTTCTCAGGTAGAGCTGAGGATCGCAACAGAAACATCTGTATCTCAATGATATCGCAATACGGTCTTCTATTTAAAAACATTATAAGAAAACTCACAAGCAAAAAAACTTATATATATATATATATATATAAACCTTTAGGCACAATGGATATTGATGCAAATCAAGGAATTTATTCAGACAATAAATTGTTCATGAGACAGATGTATGACCAACACTTCGGCCTCAGCCTTTATCAAGGTTTATCTAAAACAATACAAAAAATGGGAAGAACTGTATAAAAAACGAAAATCCATCGTCTCATGATAAATCAAATTACAATCATATCTGAGAAAAAGAGCGGGGGTAACAAATAAGCCGAAACTCAGCACATGAAAATATCTCATATAAATGAATACAAAGCGGTGCTTCATTCCGGAGTTAACCAATAAAGAGGAAAAATAAAAAATATACACGATTTAGTTATGGATTGTAACACATATATGCTTCAAGTGTAAAACAGCCTCCTTCAAAAGAGTAAAAAGGGGGGACATACTATGAGGTCAGACGTATCACAGGTATCAAAAAAGCCAAAGAGTAATGGCCCAATATACGCCCTACAGTATATGCCCCTCATCCTTCTATATGCCCCATCCTGGTATATGGAATATGGTCCCCATCCTGGGTAGGTGCAGATGCCCCTCCATCCATCCATCCATCCAGGGTAGGTGTATATGCCCCTCCATCCATCCTGGGCAGGTGTATATGCCCCTCCATCCATCCATCCTGGGTAGGTGTATATCCCCTTCCATACATCCATCCTGGGTAGGTGTATATCCCCCTCCATCCATCCATCCAGGGTAGGTGTATATCCCCCTCCATCCATCCATCCTGGGTAGGTGTATATCCCCCTCCATCCATCCATCCTGGGTAGGTGTATATCCCCCTCCATCCATCCATCCTGGGTAGGTGTATATCCCCCTCCATCCATCCATCCTGGGTAGGTGTATATCCCCCTCCATCCATCCATCCTGGGTAGGTGTATATCCCCCTCCATCCATCCATCCTGGGTAGGTGTATATGCCCCTCCATCCATCCATCCATCCTGGGTAGGTGTATATGCCCCTCCATCCATCCATCCTAGGTAGGTGTATATCCCCCTCCATCCATCCATCCTAGGTAGGTGTATATGCCCCTCCATCCATCCATCCTGGGTAGGTGTATATGCCCCTTCATCCATCCATCCTGGGTAGGTGTATATGCCCCTCCATCCATCCTGGTTAGGTGAAAATGCCCCTCCATCCATCCACCCTGGTTAGGTATAGATGCCCCTCCATCCATCCACCCTGGTTAGGTGTAGATGCCCCTCCATCCATCCATCCTGGGTAGGTGTATATTCCCCTCCACCCATCCATCCTAGGTAGGTGTATATTCCCCTCCATCCATCCATCCTGGGTAGGTGTATATGCTTCTCCATCCATCCATCCTGGGTAGGTGTATATGCCCCTTCATCCATCCATTCTGGGTAGGCGTAGATGCCCCTCCATCCATCCTGGGTAGTCTATTCTGGTAGGTGTATATGCCCCTCCATCCATCCACCCTCGGTAGGTGTAGATGCCCCTCCATCCATCCATCCTGGGTAGGTGTATATTCCCCTCCATCCATCCATCCTGGGTAGGTGTATATTCCCCTCCATCCATCCATCCTGGGTAGGTGTATATTCCCCTCCAACCATCCTGGGTAGGTGTATATGCCCCTCCATCCATCCATCCTGGGTAGGTGTATATGCCCCTCCATCCATCCATCCTGGGTAGGTGTATATGCCCCTACATCTATCCATCCTGGGTAGGTGTATATGCCCCTCCATCCATCCATCCTGGGTAGGTGTATATGCTTCCCCATCCATCCATCCTGGGTAGGTGTAGATGCTTCTCCATCCATCCATCCTGGGTAGGTGTAGATGCTTCTCCATCCATCCATCCTGGGTAGGTGTAGATGCTTCTCCATCCATGCATCCTGGGTAGGTGTAGATGCCCCTCCATCCATAAATCCATCCTGGGTAGGTGTATCGGCCCCTCCATCTATCCTGGGTAGGTGTATATGCCCCTCCATCCATCCTGGGAAGGTGTATATGCCCCTCCATCCATCCTGGGTAGGTGTATATGCCCCTCCATCCATCCTGGGTAGGTGTATATGCCCCTCCATCCATCCTGGGTAGGTGTATATGCCCCTCCATCCATCCTGGATAAGTATATATGCTCCATCATCTATCCATCCTGGTTAGGTGTAGATGCCCCTTTATCAATCCATCCATCCTGGGTAGGAGTATATGCCCCTCCATCCATCCTTGGTAGGAGAATATGCCCCTCCATCCATCCTAGGTAGGAGAATATGCCCCTCCATCCATCCTAGGTAGGAGAATATGCGCCTCCATCCATCCATCCTGGGTAGGTGTATGTGCCCCTCCATCTATCCATCCTGGGTAGGTGTATATGCCCCTCCATCCATCCATCCTGGGTAGGTGTATATGCCCCTCCATCCATCCATCCTGGGTAGGTGTATATGCCCCTCCATCCATCCATCCTGGGTAGGTGTATGTGCCCCTCCATCCATCCATCCTGGGAAGGTGTGTATGCCCCTCCATCCATCCATCCATCCTGAGTAAGTGTATATGCCCCTCCATCCATCCATCCTGGGTAGGTGTATATGCCCCTCCATCCATCCTGGATAAGTATATATGCTCCATCAACTATCCATCCTGGTTAGGTGTAGATGCCCCTTTATCAATCCATCCATCCTGGGTAGGAGTATATGCCCCTCCATCCATCCTTGGTAGGAGAATATGCCCCTCCATCCATCCTAGGTAGGAGAATATGCCCCTCCATCCATCCTAGGTAGGAGAATATGCGCCTCCATCCATCCATCCTGGGTAGGTGTGTATGTGTCACGGGTGTGTTACCACGAAGATCGTCACGAGTACACAGCCTGACTTCTCGCAGCTGACTTGTTGGTGCTTTGTGTTTTCTCGGCAGTGAAGGAGTTAATTCTCTCTCTCTCTGGGCTAGCTGAGGTCCAGCCTCGCCCAGCTGCAATCAATGCTTCGTTAGTGAGACTCCTTTATATTCCTGCAGGTCTGTTTGTGAGGTGTCGGTGAAAGCTTTTCATTCTGACTTACAGAGCGGGTCGTGGTGTTTGGAGTTGCTGAGTTAAGTGTATTTGGAAGTGTTATTTCCCTTTCCTCGCTTTATCATTTATCTCCTTTCCCGTTGGTGTTCCCTCTGTTGTAGTTGTGTTGAAGTTGTATGCAAGGTGGTTTTGGTTTTTCCCTTGTACTGTCTCGTTCGTCTAAATACTGTGTGTGGGCATATTATTGCTGGTTCCCAATTGTTGTGATCGGGGTCCTTCTCAGGACTAGATTACTGTGGTGCAGGGATCCTCAGGAGGTAGGGGTTACGCTGGCGGCCTGGACCTCTGTACCTTTAACAGTACCTCCAGGATGAGGGATTAGTCAGGGCCCCAGCTTAGGGTCAGCTTAGGCCCCCTACCTCCAGTATTCTGTGACAGTGTGACATTTTCACCGACCAACTTAGTTTTTCTCCAGCTACCATGGATCCAGTAGCCGGTCTAGCTCGGCAGTTGCAGAGTTTGTCCATGGGGCTGGCGGACGTTAGGTCCAAGGTTTTGCATCCTCTGGAGCAAGCCGGACCAGAACCTAAAGTAGCTCTCCCTGACAGGTTCACTGGGGGGCGGGACAAGTTTTTTGTTTTCCGGGAGGCATGCAAATTGTACTTTCGGCTGCGGCCTCGGTCATCGGGCAGTGAAGAACAAAGGGTGGGAATTGTCATCTCGCTCCTACAAGGGGACCCACAATCTTGGGCGTTCTCTCTTCCCCCAAGTTCCCCGGTTCTCCAGTCAGTGGATAGGTTTTTCGCTGCTTTGGGACTCGTATATGATGACCCAGATCGGATCTCCCTTGCTGAGTCTAAGTTACGTAGGATTCAGCAGGGAGATCGTCCGGCGGAGGAATTCTGTTCAGAGTTCCGTAGGTGGGCCACGGACACCCAGTGGAATGACCCGGCTCTTAGGAGCCAGTTTTGTCATGGTTTATCCGACAAATTACAGGATGTGTTGGCACAGTATGACTCTCCCGCGTCACTGGAAGCCGCTATGGCCCTTGCTATTCGCGTTGACAGACGGCTTCGGGAGAGGTGCGGGATAACTCTACCCCCTGTAATGTCTCCACCTCTTACAAGGTCCCCTCATATGGTGGTTCCCCTGGTCAGTCCGGAGGAGCCTATGCAATTAGGAGGGACATCATTTCGGGGAAGGGGACCGGTGGTGCGCCATAAGACAGGAAGGTGTTTCCTCTGCGGGAAAAAGGGACATTTTATTGGGGGGTGTCCATCCCGCCCCTTGCAGAGTAAAGAGTCGTCGAAAAAACTGTTGATCCCAGGTTGTGTGGTGGACGGCAATCTGGGAGTAGGTATTTCGTCCCTAGGTTCGTCTCAATTTCTCGTACCGGCGGAGGTGGTGGTGGGTACGAGAACTGAGAGGATATCTGTTCTTCTGGATAGTGGGGCCGGGGCTAATCTGGTTGATGCTCGGTTTGCCCGGGTTCAAGGTATGCGATTGAGTGAGTTGGCTAAACCCATCCCCATATTCTCGATCGATGCCAGGCCTCTCGGTCAGGGAAGTTTTTTGCAAGCTGTGCATGGCGTAAAACTTCAAGTGGGGGCAATACATAAAGAACTGTTGTCTTGCTACGTGTTGGAGGGTCTTCCCACTCCTATAGTGTTGGGCCTTCCTTGGTTAGCTAAGCATAACCCTGTTATTAATTGGCAAACCAGAGAGATAAGCCAATGGAGTAAATTCTGTAATAAAAACTGCATGAACACGGTCATCGGTGCGGTTACTCCTTGGGTCTTACCTCCATTTCTGGCAGACTTTGAGGATGTATTCTCGGAGAATGGGTGTCAGGAACTACCTCCTCATCGCGAGTATGACTGTTCTGTAAAACTGCTCCCTGAGGCCAAGTTACCTAAAGCTAGGTTGTATAACCTTTCTGGTCCTGAGAGGCAGGCCATGAAGGATTATATTTCTGAAAGTCTGGCTAAGGGGCATATTAGACCTTCATCTTCACCGGTGGCCGCGGGGTTCTTCTTTGTTAAGAAGAAAGATGGAGGCCTACGCCCTTGCCTGGATTTCCGTGAACTTAATCGGATTACGGTCCGAGATCCGTATCCGCTCCCACTTATTCCCGATCTCTTTAATCAGATCGTGGGCGCCAAATGGTTCTCTAAGTTGGATCTCAGGGGGGCGTACAATCTGATTAGGATGAAGGAGGGGGATGAGTGGAAGACGGCTTTTAACACTCCGGAGGGGCATTATGAGAACCTTGTCATGCCATTCGGTCTGACTAATGCCCCGGCGGTGTTTCAACACTTTGTTAATGATATTTTTCGCCACCTGGTGGGACAGTTTGTTGTCATATATCTGGATGATATCTTAATTTACTCGCCGGATCTGGTGTCTCATCAGGAGCACGTTAGACAGGTGTTACAGATCTTGCGGGATAATAAACTGTATGCCAAGTGGGAAAAGTGTGTGTTCGCCGTACAGGAACTCCAGTTTTTAGGCTTCCTGGTTTCTGCGTCCGGTTTTCGTATGGACCCTGGGAAAGTGCGGGCAGTTCTTGAGTGGGATCGGCCGGAGAATCTTAAGGCACTACAACGTTTCCTGGGGTTTGCTAACTATTACCGGAAGTTCATTCGTAATTTCTCGTCCATGGTTAAGCCTCTCACAGACATGACTAAAAAGGGGACGGATTTTTCTAGGTGGTCTGACAAGGCTTGTCAAGCATTCTCCTCCTTGAAAAAATGTTTTGCCTCGGCACCCATACTCATTCAACCTGATGCGTCTCAGCCATTCTTTGTAGAGGTAGACGCTTCCGAGGTAGGGGTGGGAGCAGTATTGTCACAGGGTTCGTCCCCTGGTAAGTGGCATCCGTGCGCCTTTTTCTCTAAAAAATTGTCGTCCGCTGAGAGGAATTACGATGTCGGCAATAGGGAACTCCTGGCCATTAAGTTAGCTTTTGAGGAGTGGCGCCATTTTTTGGAGGGGGCAGTTCATCCGGTCACCGTCATCACCGATCACAAGAACCTGCTATATCTGGAGTCCGCTAAACGTCTGAATCCCAGACAAGCTAGGTGGTCATTGTTTTTTACCAGGTTTAATTTCGTCGTTACATATCGTCCTGGGTCTAAAAATGTAAAGGCGGATGCCTTATCTCGTAGTTTCCCTGGGGCCGGGAATACGGACGACCCGATTCCTATTCTTCAGGAGGGGGTGGTGGTTTCGGCAGTATGCTCTGAGCTGGAGGAGGAGATATTGGAGGCTCAGGGGGACGCCCCTGTTGGACCTCCGGGGAGACTGTTCGTTCCAGATCAGTTGCGACAAAAGGTGATCGAGGCACACCATAACTCAGTTTTTGCAGGACACCCGGGGAGTAAAGCAACTGTGGATCTCCTCTCGCGTCGGTTTTGGTGGCCTAACTTACATAAAGAGGTGGTAACTTTTGTCGCGTCCTGTGGGGTTTGTGCGCGCTCTAAGACCTCACATACCCGTCCGTCTGGGGCCCTCTTACCTTTGAAGATCCCGGAGCGTCCTTGGACTCATCTGTCTATGGACTTTATTACGGACCTCCCTCCGTCTTCGGGTAAAACGGTCATACTCGTTGTAGTGGACAGGTTCAGCAAGATGGCACATTTTATCGCTCTTCCGGCTCTCCCTAATGCTAAAACTCTTGCGCAGGTGTTCATTGGGGAGATTGTGAGGCTTCACGGGGTACCCTCCGAGGTGGTGTCTGATCGGGGGTCTCAGTTTGTGTCCAAGTTCTGGAAGGCGTTTTGTGCACGGCGGGGGATGCATTTGTCATTCTCGTCGGCTTTTCATCCTCAGACCAATGGTCAGACGGAACGTATGAACCAGAGCTTGGAGACATATCTTCGGTGTTTTGTGTCAGAGAACCAGGAGGACTGGGCTTCTTTCCTACCTCTGGCAGAGTTTGCTCTCAATAATAGGCGAAGCGAGTCCACTGGTAAGTCCCCGTTTTTTGGGGCATATGGTTTTCACCCCCAGTTTTGTACTTTCAGTAGGGGGGGCTCTTCGGGGGTTCCGGAGGAGGAACGATTTTCCTCATCTCTCGCTTCAGTATGGAGAGGGGTGCTGAAGAATCTGAATACTATGGGGAACCGATACAAACGTATGGCTGATAGGAGGAGAGTGTCTGGTCCGGACCTAAGTGTGAACGATCAGGTATGGTTGTCTACCAGGAATATTAAACTTAAGGTTCCCTCCTGGAAACTGGGTCCCAGGTTCATCGGGCCGTACAGAATCAGTTCTGTTATTAATCCGGTGGCATTCCGTCTTGACCTCCCCTCTACGTTTAAAATTCACAACGTGTTTCACAGATCATTGCTTAAGAGGTATGTGGCGCCGGTGGTACCGTCACCTTTACCTCCCCCTCCTGTGGTTGTCAATGGTAACTTGGAGTTCCAGGTATCGAGGGTCATTGATTCACGCTTTAATCGCTGGTCTCTTCAGTACTTGGTTCATTGGAAGGGGTATGGTCCTGAGGAGAGGATGTGGGTTCCTGCGTCGGATATTAACGCAGACCGATTAGTTCGGGCCTTCCACACGACTCACCCGGATAAACCTGGCCCTGAGGGTCCGGAGGCCCCTCGTAGAAGGGGGGGTACTGTCACGGGTGTGTTACCACGAAGATCGTCACGAGTACACAGCCTGACTTCTCGCAGCTGACTTGTTGGTGCTTTGTGTTTTCTCGGCAGTGAAGGAGTTAATTCTCTCTCTCTCTGGGCTAGCTGAGGTCCAGCCTCGCCCAGCTGCAATCAATGCTTCGTTAGTGAGACTCCTTTATATTCCTGCAGGTCTGTTTGTGAGGTGTCGGTGAAAGCTTTTCATTCTGACTTACAGAGCGGGTCGTGGTGTTTGGAGTTGCTGAGTTAAGTGTATTTGGAAGTGTTATTTCCCTTTCCTCGCTTTATCATTTATCTCCTTTCCCGTTGGTGTTCCCTCTGTTGTAGTTGTGTTGAAGTTGTATGCAAGGTGGTTTTGGTTTTTCCCTTGTACTGTCTCGTTCGTCTAAATACTGTGTGTGGGCATATTATTGCTGGTTCCCAATTGTTGTGATCGGGGTCCTTCTCAGGACTAGATTACTGTGGTGCAGGGATCCTCAGGAGGTAGGGGTTACGCTGGCGGCCTGGACCTCTGTACCTTTAACAGTACCTCCAGGATGAGGGATTAGTCAGGGCCCCAGCTTAGGGTCAGCTTAGGCCCCCTACCTCCAGTATTCTGTGACAGTGTGACAGTATGCCCCTCCATCCATCCATCCATCCATCCTGAGTAAGTGTATATGCCCCTCCATCCATCCATCCTGGTTAGGTGTATATGCCCCTCCATCCATCCATCCTGGGTAGGTGTATATACCCCTCCATCCATCCATCCTGGGTAGGTGTATATGCCCCCTCCCTCTATTCTGGTGAGTATATGCCACCTCTCCATCCTGGTGGGTATATGCCACCTCTCCATCCTGGTGGGTATATGCCCCCCCTCCATCCATCCTGGTGGGTATATGGCCCCCCTCCATCCATCCTGGTGGGTATATGCCCCCCCTCCATCCATCCTGGTGGGTATATGCCCCCCCTCCATCCATCCTGGTGGGTATATGCCCCCCCTCCATCCATCCTGGTGGGTATATGCCCCCCTCCATCCTTGTGGGTATATGCCCCACCTTCATCCTTGTGGGTATACACCCCCCCTCCATCCTTGTGGGTGTATGCCCCCCCTCCATCCATCCTGGTGGATATATGCCCCCTTCATCCATCCTGGTGGGTAAATGCCCCCTTCATCCATCCTGGTGGGTAAATGCCCCCCTTCATTGGTGGGTATATGCACACTCCCTACATCCTGGTGGGTATATGCCTCTTCCATCCATCCTGGTGGGTATATGCCTCCCCCTCCACCCTGGTGGGTATATGCCTCCAACTCCACCCTTGTGTGTATATGCCCCCATATATTCACTGCAAAGGAAAAAAAAACAAAAAACAATAAACGCTTCTACTCACCTTCCACGTTCCCACGCAGCGCTGTGTCTGTGTTGCCTGAAGATGTCGGCGGTGATAACAGCAGAGAAGCTGAGATCACCGCACGGAGCCGCCGCAGATACTCACTCGGGACGTCCACTCCCAGGCATTTCCTCCCCGGCAGCTCCTGTCATGGCACGCTCTGACTGAGCAGTGCGTGCGACGACAGGGGGAATGTACAGCTTACACTGCAGGCTCCACAAAGATGGCTGCAATCTCCTCCCACGGCTGCGACCTGAACAGCCAAGGGGGCGTGCCCAGGTCACAGCTAGAGGCAGGAGGAGCAGCCTCTAATGTTAGAGATAGGGTCGGTGACAGACTACTGTCTCTTATGGCCAGGGCTGCCGTAAATGAGGTGTGTAAGAGCGCTTCTTACACACCCCCCAAATAAAAATGGCAGCCCCCAGTGGCCACTGTCAACATAAATAAATAAAAAACTAATAAAGTGGTACATTTAATTTTGTATTAAAAATAATTGATTACATAATTATTAATACAAAACATAAAATGGTGGCCCCTTCCCTGTAAGAATAGCACACGACTCTTTTCACGTCTGGTTATTTCTCTAACAGGTAGAATATGCTCCGTTATAGACCGGGGACAGGTTTACAGCTCTATTTTTTGTGGACGATTGATCTGTAAATCAGAACTGAGACCGATCCGATTTTCATCCGATTTGTAGATAAAGATCATCTATTGAAGTCAATGAGTCTGTCAGAAAAATGGCCAGAACCAACCATGTTGCCTGTACTGCCTGTTTTCCAGGGTCTATAGGCCGGGCAAGCGAGGCTAGGAAACCTTTAGCTTTTTACTTTACATATAAAAAAATATGCCCCACTGAGGAGAAAAACTGCCACACTGACCAAAATCAGATGAAAATGAGAAAAAAACACTGATTAAAACCTGACATGTGAACGGGGCCTTAGGCCTTAATCAGATGTCAGCAGGGTCGGACTGGGGCGTCTGGGGCCCACAGGGGACAGTGACTCTAGGGGCCACCTACAGCAATATGCAGATCTCTTTTCTCTGCTCTCCCTGTTATAGTGGAGCAGTGACCGGCGGCTCCTCACATCTACTGTGCACAGACTAGAACAGGGATGGACAATTTCTGGAGTTTGCATGAAAGAGCTTCTTTGGTTAAAACAAGTGATCACAGATTCATGGGCTACACAGGATAGGTGATCACTTATTGATTGGAAACCGCACCGATTGGAAGAATGGGGAAGTTTTATCCCTGACAGGACACTTATCCCCATTTTACAATGCAGCGACAGGTGGGACGTCTGACCACAGCCTCATTCGTTCTCTTGGGGGCTTCCAAAAAAGAGCAGCGCTCGCAGCCTCTGAGGGAATGAATGGATCAGTGGTCGAGTCGCACATGAGCTCCAGTCTAATGGGGAGAAAAGCTCCACATTCTGCCGATCGGTGCAGGTCCCAGTAGTCAGACCCCCACCAATCAATAAGTTATCACTGATCCTGTGGAGAGGTGATGACTTGTTTTCACCGGAGAACCCCTGTAAGTGCATCTCTGACGCTCTGCTCCAAGTATTTCATCTCTAAGGCCACAGCCCCACTATCAGTATTCAGTCAGGATTATTCTCAGGAGTGGGAGCCAAAACCAGGTGAGGAACAATCAGAGAAAAGGGAGAATAGAAACAAGTCACCAATTGTGGATTTATCACCCACTCCTGCTTTTGCCTCTCACTACTGAGAAAAAATACTGACCAAATACTGATAGTGAAGCCGTGGCCTCATGGAAAAAAATCTTTTCCTAGTTAATCTCAGCGAGAACAAATAACCGCCATACACAACATAATCCACTATAACAACACCAATAATACCACATACAAAAGGGACAAATATCACCACACCATGACCAGACCACATATTACCACCACATAGTGACCAAATAATACAATACTGATCAGGAATAAAAACCACAATACTAACAACACTGTCACTATACATATGAGCTCTGTATATAGTGTCAGTGTACAGGTAATACAGTGATCACCAGTGACATTATACACAGGAGCTCTGTATATAGTGTCAGTGTACAGGTAATACAGTGATCACCGGTGACATTATACACAGGAGCTCTGTATATAGTGTACAGGTAATACAGTTATCACGAGTGACATACACAGGAGCTCAGTATATACTATATAGTGTAAGTGTACAGTAATACACTGACTCACCAGTGATGTCTCTAGGTGAAGTTCTTCATCTTCGCTTTTCTTCATCTGGCACAGTCCGCCATCACTTCTTCCAGCCAGGAATCATCTCTGCAGAAAATAACACACAGTTATCAATAACTGATCTCTTTTAGAGCACATTCCCACTTTTCCCCAGGATTCTACACTACACCAGTTGAAGAAATAAAGCGACATAGTGGCGCCCTGCACAGTAACAGGACCCCCCTTTTGTCCCCTCTTATGGAAAACAGTTACCTAAAAAGTAAATTATATTACAGAAGTAATAATGTCCCTAATTGGACTCTAAAGTAATAATGTTCCCCATTCGCCATCATAAACTAATAAAGTTCCTCAATCTGGCCCCTAAACAGTAATAAAGTCCCTTGTCTAGCGTGGCCACCCATCTATCCAACCTGACCCCCCCCCCCCCCCCATATATCCATTCTGGTCTCCATGTGTCCAGCCTGCCCCTCCCATATATCCATCCGGGCCTCCATGTGTCCAGCCCACCCCCCTTCATATATCCATCCTGTCCCCCTCATATATGCATCCCACCCCACCCCATATATCTATCCAGGTCCCCATGTGTCCAGCTTGCCGCCCTTCACCTCCATGTGTCCATCCAGGTCCCCAACTTGGCCACCTTCACCTCCATGTGTCCGATCATGCGTCCAGCCAGCCCCCCCCCTTCAGCCCCGTGCCTCCATCCATAAGTCTCCCCATGCGTCCAGCCAGCCCCCCCCTTCAGCCCCGTGCCTCAATCCATGTCTCCCCATGCGTCCAGCCAGCCCCCCCTTCAGCCCCCTGCCTCCATCCATATGTCACCATGGGTCCAGCCAGCCCCCCTTTCCGCCCCATGTCCCCCTCCATGTCCCCATGGGTCCAGCCAGCCCCCCCATTCAGCCCCATCCATGTCCCCATGGGTCCAGCCAGCCCCCCCATTCAGCCCCATGTCCCCATGGGTCCAGCCAGCCCCCCCATTCAGCCCCATGTCCCCATGGGTCCAGCCAGCCCCCCCATTCAGCCCCATGTCCCCATGGGTCCAGCCAGCCCCCCCATTCAGCCCCATGTCCCCATGGGTCCAGCCAGCCCCCCCATTCAGCCCCATGTCCCCATGGGTCCAGCCAGCCCCCCCATTCAGCCCCATGTCCCCATGGGTCCAGCCAGCCCCCCCATTCAGCCCCATGTCCCCATGGGTCCAGCCAGCCCCCCCTTCAGCCCCATGGGCCCATCCAGCCCCCCCTTCAGCCCCATGTCCCCATCCATGTCCCCATGGGCCCATCCAGCCCCCCCTTCAGCCCCATGTCCCCATCCATGTCCCCATGGGCCCATCCAGCCCCCCCTTCAGCCCCATGTCCCCATCCATGTCCCCATGGGCCCATCCAGCCCCCCCTTCAGCCCCATGTCCCCATGGGTCCATCCAGCCCCCCCTTCAGCCCCCCCTTCAGCCCCATGTCCCCATGGGTCCATCCAGCCCCCCCTTCAGCCCCATGTCCCCATGGGTCCATCCAGCCCCATGTCCCCATGGGTCCATCCAGCCCCCCCTTCAGCCCCATGTCCCCATGGGTCCATCCAGCCCCCCCTTCAGCCCCATGTCCCCATGGGTCCATCCAGCCCCCCTTCAGCCCCATGTCCCCATCCATGTCCCCATGGGTCCATCCAGCCCCCCCTTCAGCCCCATGTCCCCATCCATGTCCCCATGGGTCCATCCAGCCCCCCCTTCAGCCCCATGTCCCCATCCATGTCCCCATGGGTCCATCCAGCCCCCCCTTCAGCCCCATGTCCCCATCCATGTCCCCATGGGTCCATCCAGCCCCCCCTTCAGCCCCATGTCCCCATCCATGTCCCCATGGGTCCATCCAGCCCCCCCTTCAGCCCCATGTCCCCATCCATGTCCCCATGGGTCCATCCAGCCCCCCCTTCAGCCCCATGTCCCCATCCATGTCCCCATGGGTCCATCCAGCCCCCCCTTCAGCCCCATGTCCCCATCCATGTCCCCATGGGTCCATCCAGCCCCCCCTTCAGCCCCATGTCCCCATGGGTCCATCCAGCCCCCCCTTCAGCCCCATGTCCCCATGGGTCCATCCAGCCCCCCCTTCAGCCCCATGTCCCCATGGGTCCATCCAGCCCCCCCTTCAGCCCCATGTCCCCATGGGTCCATCCAGCCCCCCCTTCAGCCCCATGTCCCCATCCATGTCCCCATGGGTCCATCCAGCCCCCCCTTCAGCCCCATGTCCCCATCCATGTCCCCATGGGTCCATCCAGCCCCCCCTTCAGCCCCATGTCCCCATCCATGTCCCCATGGGTCCATCCAGCCCCCCCTTCAGCCCCATGTCCCCATCCATGTCCCCATGGGTCCATCCAGCCCCCCCTTCAGCCCCATGTCCCCATCCATGTCCCCATGGGTCCATCCAGCCCCCCCTTCAGCCCCATGTCCCCATCCATGTCCCCATGGGTCCATCCAGCCCCCCCTTCAGCCCCATGTCCCCATCCATGTCCCCATGGGTCCATCCAGCCCCCCCTTCAGCCCCATGTCCCCATGGGTCCATCCAGCCCCCCCCTTCAGCCCCATGTCCCCATGGGTCCATCCAGCCCCCCCTTCAGCCCCATGTCCCCATCCATGTCCCCATGGGTCCATCCAGCCCCCCCTTCAGCCCCATGTCCCCATCCATGTCCCCATGGGTCCATCCAGCCCCCCCTTCAGCCCCATGTCCCCATCCATGTCCCCATGGGTCCATCCAGCCCCCCCTTCAGCCCCATGTCCCCATCCATGTCCCCATGGGTCCATCCAGCCCCCCCTTCAGCCCCATGTCCCCATCCATGTCCCCATGGGTCCATCCAGCCCCCCCTTCAGCCCCATGTCCCCATCCATGTCCCCATGGGTCCATCCAGCCCCCCCTTCAGCCCCATGTCCCCATGGGTCCATCCAGCCCCCCCTTCAGCCCCATGTCCCCATCCATGTCCCCATGGGTCCATCCAGCCCCCCCTTCAGCCCCATGTCCCCATCCATGTCCCCATGGGTCCATCCAGCCCCCCCTTCAGCCCCATGTCCCCATCCATGTCCCCATGGGTCCATCCAGCCCCCCCTTCAGCCCCATGTCCCCATCCATGTCCCCATGGGTCCATCCAGCCCCCCCTTCAGCCCCATGTCCCCATCCATGTCTCCATGGGTCCATCCAGCCCCCCCTTCAGCCCCATGTCCCCATCCATGTCCCCATGGGTCCATCCAGCCCCCCCTTCAGCCCCATGTCCCCATCCATGTCCCCATGGGTCCATCCAGCCCCCCCTTCAGCCCCATGTCCCCATCCATGTCCCCATGGGTCCATCCAGCCCCCCCTTCAGCCCCATGTCCCCATCCATGTCCCCATGGGTCCATCCAGCCCCCCCTTCAGCCCCATGTCCCCATCCATGTCCCCATGGGTCCATCCAGCCCCCCCTTCAGCCCCATGTCCCCATCCATGTCCCCATGGGTCCATCCAGCCCCCCCTTCAGCCCCATGTCCCCATCCATGTCCCCATGGGTCCATCCAGCCCCCCCTTCAGCCCCATGTCCCCATCCATGTCCCCATGGGTCCATCCAGCCCCCCCTTCAGCCCCATGTCCCCATCCATGTCCCCATGGGTCCATCCAGCCCCCCCTTCAGCCCCATGTCCCCATCCATGTCCCCATGGGTCCATCCAGCCCCCCCTTCAGCCCCATGTCCCCATCCATGTCCCCATGGGTCCATCCAGCCCCCCCTTCAGCCCCATGTCCCCATCCATGTCCCCATGGGTCCATCCAGCCCCCCCTTCAGCCCCATGTCCCCATCCATGTCCCCATCCAGCCCCCCCTTCAGCCCCATGTCCCCATCCATGTCCCCATGGGTCCATCCAGCCCCCCCTTCAGCCCCATGTCCCCATCCATGTCCCCATGGGTCCATCCAGCCCCCCCTTCAGCCCCATGTCCCCATTCATGTCCCCATGGGCCCATCCAGCCCCCCCTTCAGCCCCATGTCCCCATCCATGTCTCCATGGGTCCATCCAGCCCCCCCTTCAGCCCCATGTCCCCATCCATGTCCCCATGGGTCCATCCAGCCCCCCCTTCAGCCCCATGTCTCCATGGGTCCAGCCAGCCCCCCCTTCAGCTTCATGTCCCCATCCATGTCCCCATGGGTCAATCCAGCCCCCCTTCAGCCACATGTCCCCATCCATGTCCTCATGGGTCCATCCAGCCCCCCCTTCAGCCCCATGTCCCCATGGGTCCAGCCAGCCCCCCTTCAGCCCCATGTCTCCATCCATGTCCCCATGTGACCAGCCTGCGACCCCTCCATATATGGATGATGACCAATGCTGGGAACACTCACCCAGAAAAACGTGGCTATTGCACTTGACTTGAAGTTGAAGCAGGGAGAGCTGTAGCCGGGGCCTGCAGCCTTGTTTCCAGGGTGATGGTGAGAGAGCAGAGTGCAGGTCACCGCACACTCAGCCCAGGAGCCGGCTTAAAAGGCCAAGAGAGCAGGAGAGAAGAGGGCGGTGCGCGGTGCTGGTGCGGTGTTACATACCCGGACGGGAGCCGGTGTTACAAGGCCAATTCCAAGGGAGCAGGAGCCGGGACTGGAGAGCAGAGCGCGGCGTCGGCGTATCGAAAGCCGGCAGGGGGGCAGGGAGAGGAGAGCGTGACGTCAGCGTGTCACCTGACACCACACAACTGCCAGCCACCAGCGGGAAAGCAGAGCGCGGTGCGTGTCACCGCCCACCAAGATCACGTCCTCCTGTCATGTGACTATGCGCGTCACCCGCTGTCACCACTGAATAGTATGAGCGCCGCGCGCGACGCTACATTTCCTTCGGCTGCGCTTTTAAAGGGTCCGCACTTTTTAAGAGCCCCCGCTACCAATTCTCTCACTCTCTCATCGGGGCCCACCGGGAATTTATCACACCAGGCCAGTCCGACCCTGCATGGGCCATCAGGTAAAGTGATGGAATGAAGTTTTCTCTCCTCATGTTGAAAAATGACATTTTCTGCCACCTATTGATGAGAGAAAAAAAGTGATGAAGATTTACAAACTTCTAACATTAGTCAGTGAAAAACATACAGAACAAGGATGCAAATGGATCTTTTTTTGGCAATCCAATCATTTGAATGGGCCAGCTTTATCTGCAAATCAGATTACAATCAAACATGTCTCAAATTTCTTTTGTGAACCATCAGCATCAGAAAAGGTCCATAGACTAGAATTATTATGTTTTTATAAGCTAAGAAAAGGAACACAATGCAAACTCTAAAATCAGACATTTAAATGGATGAGTTTGGTGGGCAAACAGGGTCTGACTGGAGCACCGGGACACTGGACGATTATCCGGTGGGCCAGGGTCCTTGGCAGGACCCTGAGCAGGACGTAGAGGGGGCCCACTGGTTTCAACTGAATGTGCGTCCGAGGACATTTCATTAATGATCAGTATTGTAATATTCGGTCACTATGTTGTAATATCTGGTCCGGTCATGGTGTGGTATTTATCCCTGTATGTGTTATTATTTGGTCACTATGTGGTGTGGACATGGTGTGGTGGTATTTCTCCCTTGTATGTGGAATTATTTGGTCGCTATATGTTGGTAATATCTGGTCTGGTCATGGTGTGGCGATATTTCTCCCTTTTACAGTATGAGGTATTGTTCGGTCACTATGTGGTGGTCATATGTGGTCTGCTCACGGTGTGACGGTAGTTCTCCCTTCTATGTGGAATAATTTGGTCGCTATATGCTGCTAAAATCTGGTCTGGTCATGGTGTGGCGATATTTGTCCCTTTTACAGTATGAGGTCTTGTTCGGTCACTATGTGGTGGTCATGTGGTCTGCTCACGGTGTGACGGTAGTTCTCCCTTCTATGTGGAATAATTTGGTCGCTATATGCTGCTAAAATCTGGTCTGATCATGGTGTGGCGATATTTGTCCCTTATACAATATGTGGTATTATTCGGTCACTATGTGGTGGTAATATGTGGTCTGGTCACGGTGTGGCTGTATTTCTCCCTTCTACGTGGGATTATTCGGTCGCTTTATGCTGGTAATATGTGGTCTGGTCACAGTGTCACGTTAGTTCTCCCTTGAATGTGGTATTATTGGTCTTGAAAAAGTGGATTGTGTTGTGTATAGCAGTCAATTGTTCTCTCTGATATTAATTAGGAGAATAATCTTTATTTAGATGTGTGATTAAATACTTGGAACAAGATGCACTTACAGGAATTCTACTGTGAAAACAAGTAATCACCTTTCCAAAGGATAAGTGATAAGGTATTGATTGGTGGGGGTCTGACTGCTGGGACCCGCACCGATTGGTAGAATGTGGAGCTTTTATCCCCACTAGACTGGAGCAGCATGTGCGACTTCACCACTGATCCATTCATTCCCTCAATGGCTGCGAGCGCTGCTCTTGTTTTTTTCTGGAAGCCCCATAGAGAATGAATGGATCTGCGGTCAGACATCCCACCTGCCGCTGCATTTTAAAATGGGGATAAAAGTGTCCTGTCAGGGATAAAACTTCGCAATTCTGAACAGTGCGGTTTCCAATGGTCGGACCCAAACGATCATTAAGTTATCACCAATCCTGAGGAGCCCATGGATCGGTGATAACTTGTTTTCACCAAAGAAGCCCTTTAATGCAAACTACCGTAATTGTCCATCCCAGTTGTGCTGTGCGCACAGTAGATGTGCAGGAGCCGCCTGTGTTTTACAGTCGAGGTCCCACTATAACGGGGATAACGGCTAACAGGTATCAGCATCTAGCTGTAGGGTGGGCCCCAGTCTCCCCAGTGCGACGCTGTGGGCAAATATAACCTGTCTGGGCAATTGTAGCCAATTTTGCTGCAAAAAAAGAAAAGTCTTTTTACCTTTTTAGCCATAACTTTCAATGTCTTGGATAAATGTGTAACCCTTTATTAAATTCTGCCTTTATTATGGGGATCTCATGGTAGTAGAGCATACCAGAGGTTGACTATATTTTATTTTTTATTTATTTATTTTTTACTGAAAGATCCACGTAAAGAAAAAAAAAAAAGTAAAACAAAATGGAAACCAAAAGAAAATAAACAGACCACACCTTTTTGGTAAATTTTTATACTTTGAGCAGCCCCATGATATAAGCTGGTGCAGGTCACTAATCAGACAAATCCACATGAATGAGTGTAAGAAGTGAATGCAGCACTCACCGCTATAATAAAACATTGTATTCCATAATTAATAACCATCAGCTTCTCACAGAGGGAGGTCAGCGAGTGGTAGATACAGCGCATTGTGAAAGGATTTGGCCCCCTTGAACTTTTCTACCTTTTGCCACATTTCTGGCTTCAAACATAAAGATATAAAATTCAAATTTTTTTGGGAAGAATCAACAAGTGGGAATGAAATTTATTGGATATTTTAAACTTAAAAATAAAAAATGAAAAGTGGGGCGTGCAATATTATTCAGCCCCTTTACTTTCAGTGCAGCAAACTCACTCCAGAAGTTCAGTGAGGATCTCTGAATGATCCAATGTTGTCCTAAATGACTGGTAACGATAACTAGAATCCACTGATCCAATGTTGTCCTAAATGACTGGTAACGATAACTAGAATCCACCTGTGTGTAATCAAGTCTCTGTATAAATGCACCTGCTCTGTGATAGTCTCAGGGTTCTGTTTCAAGTGCAGAGAGCACCATGAAGACCAAGGAACACACCAGGCAGGTCCGAGATACTGTTGTGGCGAAGTTCAAAGCCGGATTTGGATACAAAAAGATATCTCAAGGAGCACTGTGCAAGCGATCATATTGAAATGGAAGGAGTATCAGACCAATGCTAATCTACCAAGACCCGGCCGTCCCTCTAAACCAGTGTTTCCCAAACTCCAGTCCTCACGGACCACCACAGGTCATGTTTTCAGGATTTCCTTAGTATTGCATAGGTGATGGAAGTATCATCAAGGCATCAGGAATTTTCTCACCTGTGCAATACTATGGAAATCCTGAAAACATGACCTGTGGGGTCTGTGAGGACTGGAGTATGGGAAACACTGCTCTAAACTTTCATCTCGAACAAGGAGAAGACTGATCAGAGATGCCGCCAAAAGGCCCATGATCACTCTGGATGAACTGCAGAGATCTAGAGCTGAGGTGGGTTAGTCTGTCCATAGGACAACAATCAGTTATACACTGCACAAATCTGGGCTTTATGGAAGAATGGCAAGAAGAAAGCCATTTCTCAAAGATATCTATAAAAAGTCTCGTTTGAAGTTTGCCACAAGCCATCTGGGAGACACACCAAACATGTGGAATAAGGTGCTCTGGTCAGATGAAACCAAAATCAAACTTTTTGGCCACAATGCAAAACGATATGTTTGGCGTAAAAGCAACACAGCTCATCACCCTCAAAACACCATCCCCACTGTCGAACATGGTGGTGGCAGCATCATGGTTTGGGCCTGCTTTTCTTCAGCAGGGACAGAGAAGATGGTTAAAATTGATGGGAAGATGGATGGAGCCAAATACAGGACCATTCTGGAAGAAAACCTGTCTGCAAAAGACCTGAGACTGGGACGGAAATTTATCTTCCAACAAGACAATGATCCCAAACATAAAGCAAAATCTACAATGGAATGGTTCAAAAATAAACATATGCAGGTGTTAGAATGGCCAAGTCAAAGTCCAGACCTGAATCCAAACGAGAATCTTGGAAAGAGCTGAAAACTGCTGTTCACAAACGCCCTCCATCCAACCTCACTGAGCTCCAGCTGTTTTGCAAGGAAGTATGGGCAAGAATTTCAGCCACTCGATGTGCAAAACTGATAGAGGCATACCCCAAGCGACTTGCAGCTGTAATCGCAGCAAAAGGTGGCGCTACAAAGTATTAACTCAAGGGGGCCGAATAATATTGCACGCCCCACTTTTCAGTTTTTAATTTGTTAAAAAAGTTTAAAATAGCAAATAAATTTCATTCCACTTCACGATTGTGTCCCACTTGTTGTTGATTCTTCCCCCAAAAAATAGAATTTTATATCTTTATGTTTAAAGCCAGAAATGTGGCAAAAGGTAGAAAAGTTCAAGGGGGCCAAATCCTTTCACAATGCAGTGTATAGGCGACGGCAGTACTGTGTATCTGCAGGATTCCAGGCCAGTATCTGCCACCCGCTGGATTTCCCATGGGAGAAGCTCTGGGATTTTATTACAGGGAAACTGTCATCAGGTTTATGCTATGTAATCTAAAAGCAACAAGTCGGGGCAGAGGACCTTATCCCAGCGATGTGTCACTTGCTGGTCTGCATGATGGCATTTTGATATAATCCCTCTTTTATCTGCTGCAGATCTAGCAGTTCCCTGAATTCACAGATTATGTAGAGACCAATGCGGGAAAGTTACCCCAAATGTTCTAGAAGTCAGCATTGGATTTTCTGCTTTCAGATCACCTCACAGACCAATGTAAGTTAAGGGACAAGTTCAGATGACTGTTTATCCCACTGTTTTTTTAAAGAAATTCGCCATTAAAACTCATGCATCCAGTACAAAAAGAAATAGATGCCACAACCAGGGCCGGCTCCAGGATTTCATGGGCCCCGGGCAAAAGTCTCAGTGGGCCCCTTTCACACCTACCACGATTCATGATGCACAGAAATATAGGTATAGTACAATGCTAAAGATTTCACTGACTTCTCACATTACATGAGTGATATCTATTGTAAAGTCTACAACAGCTCAGAAACCGGCGAATCCTCCCAGCGCACAGTTCAGACCAGACAATATAGTCCTCTATACAGTATTATGGGCCCCACGTAGTCCTCCATATACAGTATTATGGACACCACGTGGTCCTCCATACAGTATTATGGACACCACATGGTCCTCCATCCAGTATTATGGGCAGCACATGGTCCTGCATCCAGTACTATGGGCACCATATATTGCTCCATACAGAATAACGGACCGTATATAATGCTCCATACAGTATGATCCCCATATATTGCTCCATTCATCCATTCAATATAATGGATCCCATATATTGCTCCATAAAGTAAAATGAGCCCCATATATTGCTCCATACATAATGGGTACCATATAATGCTCCATACAGAATAATGGAGCCCAAATATTGCTCCATACAGTATGGGCCCTATATATTGCTCCATAAATAGTGGGACCAATATATTGCTCCATAAAGAATAGGCCCCATATAATGCTCCATAGATAATGGGCCCTATATAATACTCCATACATAATGGGCCCCATATATTGTTCAATAGATAATGAGCCCCATATAATACTACATACATAATGAGCCCCATATATTGTTCAATAGATAATAAGCCCTATATAATACTCCATACATAATGGGCCCCATATATTGTTCAATAGATAATGAGCCCCATATAATACTCATAACATAAAAAAAAAAAATCAAATACTCACCGCTCCTTGCTGGAAGCAGGCCTGTCTCATCAGCGTCTTCTGATTCTCTGCACTGGGACTGCTCAGCAGAGGGCGCTCTGTAGTGACGTCATTGCGCCCTCTGCCCTGAGATGTCACAGAGTAAGAAGACGCAGAAGACAGAGGAGCAGCAGAGGAACAGGGAGAGGTAAGTATTGCAAACAGTTTAAAGCACTGGGGAAGGCCCAGTGCAGGTGCCCATTCGCTGGCATCAGGCCCCGCTGACTCATGGGCCCCATAGCGCGCTGGTGTCCCAGAGGGTGAGTGGGCCCCCTGCTCGCTCAGGGCCCAGGCACTTGCCCGGGTGGTGATGCCGGCCCTGGGTACAACACATACGGCACCCGCTTTTAACTGATCCGCTGCAATAATTATGTAGGAAACTGTATTCATTTACAATCATCCACAGCGTGAGAGAAAACAGCTACAACATTACTGAATAAACAGAAACCCTGCAAGTATAAGAAAATGATTTTATTAAAAATATTTTGCATATCAATCCAGTTTGAAAAAAAATAACTCATTAAGCATTTTTTGCAACGTAGCAGTCCACATCTGACAGACTCCTGTAACTCTGGACACAGTATAATAGTGTGGCCGCTGCTCTCTAGCAGGACCCTCTAATGATAGAAGCAGGACGGCATACTGGATCTCGCACAACGCTACCTGCATGCCATCTGATTGGCTACTGTAAGTGCTCCAGCCGTATAGAGATCACTATGTATACAATATACTCCGAAAAGATGTCAGTGATTACTGTGAAGTGAAAATATTGTGGCCCCCATTGAGCAGGAATGATTAGAGATGGACAAGCTCCAGTCTGCAGACAGTCAGTGATGGCGGAGAGCTGATCATCTTTACTCGCTGCTCATTAGGAAAGTGGTCGCTTTCTGAAACCATTTGACTCTGAACTCGGCGTCAGACGGCATTATGTAAGAGGCCAATGTCTGAGTGGTTTTTGTCTCCATTTGTCCTTCCTCTGTTCTTTCTGCCAAAAGATCCTCACCCATAACCTAAGGATTAAAATAAAGTTGAATTGTTACTAATATTTTTTTAAATTTAGGACATGAATTGAATTTCATAAATTAAAAGAAAACTTTCCCTCCGATGTCCACAAAACTGAGCGCCACTACATAAGCCACAAATAGTCTCCCCTCTCTCTCCCAGTCTGTGCAGCGGACGGGAACCATTTAAATGGGTGCAGGGCCGATTTTAGATAAAGTGGGGCCCTGGGGAAAAGTTTAAAGTGGGGTCCCAAATGCTGACATACAGCACCACACAAACATTTAGCTTGTATGTACATGCGCTGAGATCAGGCCGCTAAACGAGCGCAATCCACAATACTGAAGCCGTTCGACGCTTGTTTCCCGACCTCTTTACACCAGCTGAGGAAGAATGATGGATACAGAACAATCACTAATAGATCAATCTGTCCCCATACAGCATCATGTTATCAGCAGCACATCTGCAGGTTACACCGGCCGATGTGCTGCTGAGAACAAGGATTTTTGTTCTGGCATAAACAATCCAATTACTCGATGAATAGGCAGCATTTTGCTTGTTTAGTATAATACATGCCATAGTCCTCCATATTTTATAATGTGCCCCACAGACCCCATATTGTATAATGAGGCCCATAGTCCTCCATATAGTATAATACACTCCCGATAGCCCTCCATATAGTATAATGCACTCCCCATAACCCTCTATATAGTATAATATACTCCCCATAGTCCTCCATACAGCCCTCCATATTGTATAATGTGGCCCATATTCCTCCAAATAGTATAATGCACTCCCCATAGCTCTCTATATAGTATAATGCACCTCATAGTTCTCCATATAGTATAATGCACCTCATAGTCCTCCATATAGTATAACGCACCTCATAGCCCTCCATATAGTATAATGCACCTCATAGTTCTCCATATAGTATAATGCACCTCATAGTCCTCCATATAGTATAACACACCTCATAGCCCTCCATATAGTATAATGCATTCCCCATAACCCTCTATATAGTATAATATACTCCCCATAGTCCTCCATATTGTATAATGTGCCCCACAGCCCTCCATATTGTATAATGTGACCCATATTCCTCCAAATAGTATAATACACTCCCCATAGCTCTCTATATAGTATAATGCACCTCATAGTTCTCCATATAGTATAATGCACCTCATAGACCTCTATATAGTATAAGTCACCTCATAGCCCTCCATATAGTATAATATACTCCCCATAGTCCTTCATATAGTATAATGCACTCCCCATAGGCTTTCATATTGTATAATGTGCCCCACAGCCCTCCATATTGTATAATGTGGCCCATATTCCTCCAAATAGTATAATACACTCCCCATAGCTCTCTATATAGTATAATGTATCTCATAGTTCTCCATATAGTATAAAGCTCCTCATAGTCCTCCATATAGTATAATGCACCCCATAGTCCTCCATATAGTATAATACACTCCCAATAGCCCTCCATATAGTATAATGCACTCCCCATAGCCCTCCATATAGTATAATACACTCCCTATAGTATAATGCACTCCCCAAAATCTTCAATATTGTATAATGTGCCCCACAGAGCTCCATATTGTATAATGTGACCCATATTCCTCCAAATAGTATAATACACTCCCCGTAGCCCTCCACATAGTATAATACACTCCCCATAGCCCTCCATATAGTATAATGCACTCCCCATAGCCCTCCATATAGTATAATGCACTTCATAGTCCTCCATATAGTATAATACTCTCCCCATAGCCTTCTAAATAGTATAATGCACTCCCAATAGTCCTCCATATAGTATAATGTGCCCCACAGCCCTCCATATTGTATAATGTGACCCATATTCCTCAATATAGTATAATACATTCCCCATAGTCCTCCATATAGTATAATACACTTCCCATAGCCCTCCATATAGTATAATGCACTCCCTATAGCCCTCCCTATAATATAATGTACTCCCCATAGTCCTCCATATTGTATAATGTGCCCCACAACGCTCAATATTGTATAATGTGGCCCATAATCCTCCAAATAGTATAATACACTCCCCATAGCCCTCCACATAGTATAATATACTACCCATAGTCCTCCATATAGTATAATGCACCTCATATTACTCCATATAGTATAATACACTCCCCATAGTCCTCCATATAGTATAATGCACCTCATAGCCCTCCATATAGTGTAATGCACTCCCCATAGCACTCCATATTAGTATAATGCACCTCATAGTCCTCCATATACTATAATACACTCCCCATAGCCCTCCATATAGTATAATGCACCTCATAGTCCTCCATATAGTATAGTACACTACCCATAGCCCTCCATATAGTATAATACACTCCCCATAGCCCTCCATATAGTATAATACACTCTCCATAGCCCTCCATATAGTATAATGCACTTCATAGTCCTCCATATAGTATAATACACTCCCCATAGCCCTCTAAATAGTATAATGCACTCCCCAAAGTCCTCCATATAGTATATTATACTCCCCATAGTCCTCCATATAGTATAATGCACTCCCAATAGTCCTCCATATAGTATAATGTGCCCCACGACTCTCCAAATGGTATAATGTGACCCATATTCCTCAATATAGAATAATACATTCCCCATAGTCCTCCATATAGTATAATACACTTCCCATAGCCCTCCATATGGTATAATGCACCTCATAGCCCTCCATATAGTGTAATGCACTCCCCATAGCCCTCCATATTAGTATAATGCACCTCATAGTCCTCCATATAGTATAAAACACTCCCCATAGCCCTCCATATAGTATAATGCACCTCATAGTCCTCCATATAGTATAATACACTCCCCATAGCCCACCATATAGTATAATATACTCCCCATAGCCCTCCATATAGTATAATACACTCCCCATAGCCCTCCATATAGTATAATGCACCTCATTGTCCTCCATATAGTATAATGCACCTCAT
Source organism: Phyllobates terribilis (assembly GCF_046119375.1). NCBI lineage: Eukaryota > Metazoa > Chordata > Amphibia > Anura > Dendrobatidae > Phyllobates > Phyllobates terribilis. Next base: position 669,104 of record NW_027363283.1, read on the forward strand.
TGTCCTCCATATAGTATAATGCACTCACCATAGCCCTCCATATAGTATAATATACTCCCCATAGTCCTCCATATAATGGAATGCACCTCATAGTCCTCCATATAGTATAATGTACTCCCTATAATCCTCCCTATAGTATAATGCACTCCCCATAGCCCTCCCTATAGTATAATGCACTCTCCATAGTCCTTCATAGTGTATAATGCACTCCCCATAGTCCTTCATATAGTATAATGCTTTCTCCTCAGTCCTTAATAGAGTATAATGCAGCCTCCCTATAGTATAATGCAGCCAAACATATAGTACATATAATATAATGCAACCCATAGATCTCGATAAAGTATAATTGGGCCCCAACCATAGAGTATAATTCCATATGCCTATAATGAATTAAATAAACCATTTTCTGGTCTCCATGGGAATCAAACCCACAACCGCTATCATTGCCGGTAACAACTAAAGCTATGAGCAACAGCCTCTGCTGATATCACTGGGAGGATTTTCGATATTTGCACACTCTGAACCCACAGGCAAATGCTACTGATACATAGAGATACATCTATACATAGCAGTGTATTTTTTGTCCCTGTATTATAGAGGGAAATTAAAAGATTTTTTTCCTATAACATTACTAAAAAATAATGAAAAACAATTACAATAATGGCATTTTCATTGAGCTTTTTTAGATAATAAACATCACAAATCAGCAAATACCATGGACATATGTGTTCCTGTACCTATAACGACCCGCACAACACAGCGATCAGATGATTTATGGCAGGGATGTCAAACTCAAATACACAGATGGCCAAAATTAAAAACTTAGACAAAGTCGCAGGCTAATGTTCATATTTAAAAAAATGTCTAGAATTGCAGACGTTTTTCCTTATCAAATATAATGATGATACTTTTCTTAAAGGGGTTGTGCCACGAACCAAGTACATTTTAATTAATAGATCTTAGAATAAAATAAAAGACAATCACAAAAAGGGCATACTGGAATAATATAATGTTATGTAAGAGCAGTAAAAAGCAAATGGCCCAATGGCCTAATTTAAATATGTAATAACAAAGGATAAAAAACTTTGACTTAATAAATAATACAGATAATAAAGTATGATGCAAACAAAAGTGCCTCCCAAACACAGTATGATACCCTCACAGTGAATTCCTCCACTGTATCATCCATACACACGGTATGATGACCCTACTGTGACGCGAACACAATATGATGCCGCAACTGTGATCTGCACAAAGTCCTCCATACAGTATAATGGGCCCCATAGAGTCCTCCATACAGAATAATGTGCCACCTCATAGTCCTCAATACTGAATAATGGGCCCACATAGTGCTCCATACAGTTTAATGTGCCACCTCATAGTCCTCCATACAGTATAATGGGCCCCACATAGTCCTCCATACAGAATAATAGGCCCCACATAGTCCTCCATACTGAATAATGGGCCCACATAGTGCTCCATACAGTATAATGAGCCCCTCATAATCCTCCATACAGTATAATGGGACCCTCATAATCCTCCATACAGTATAATGGGCCTCATATAGTCACCCATACAGTATAATGGGCCCCACATAGTCCTCCACACAGTATAATGGGCCTCACATAGTCATCCATACAGTATAATGGGCCCCACATAGTCCTCCATACAAAATAATGGGCCCCACATTTTCCTCCATACAGAATAATAGGCCCCACATAGTCCTCCATACTGAATAATGGGCCCACATAGTGCTACATACAGTATAATGTGCCCCACATAGCCCTCCATACAGAATAATGAGCCAACTCATTGTCCTCCATACAGAATAATGGCCCCCACATATTCCTCCATACAGAATAATGGGCCCTAGATAGTCCTCCATACAGAATAATGGGCACCACATATTCTTTCATACAGAATAATGGGCCCTAGATAGTCCTCCATACAGAATAATGGCCCCACAAATTCCTCCATACAGAATAATGGGTCCCACATAGTCCTCCATACAGAATAATGGCCCCACATCGTCCGCCATACAGAATAATGGCCCCACATAGTTATCCATACAATGTAATGTGCCACCTCATAGTCATCCATACAGTATAATGGGCCTCACAGTCCTCCATACAGAATAATGGGCCCCACATATTCCTCCATACAGAATAATGGGCCCTAGATAGTCCTCCATACAGAATAATGGCCCCACATACTCCTCCATACAGAATAATGGGCCCCACATAGTCCTCCATACAGAATAATGGCCCCACATCGTCCTCCATACAGAATAATGGCCCCACATAGTTATCCATACAATGTAATGTGCCACCTCATAGTCCTCCATACAGTATAATGGACTTCACAGTCATCCATACAGAATAATGGGCCCCACATAGTCCTCCATCCAGAATAATGGGCACCACATGGTCCTCCATACAGAATAATGGGCCCACATAGTGTTCCATACAGTATAATATGCCACCTCATAGTCCTCCATACAGTATAATGGGCCCCACATAGTCCTAGATACAGAATAATAGTCTCCACATAGTCCTTCATACTGAATAATGGGCCCACATAGTGCTCCATACAGTATAATGGGCCCCTCATAATCCTCCATACAATATAATGTGCCACCTCATAGTCCTCCATGCAGTATAATGGGCCTCACACAGTCATTCATACAGAATAATGGGCCCTATATAGTCCTCCATACAGTATAATGGGCCTCACATAGTCCTCCGTACAGAATAATGGGCACCACATGGTCCTCCGTACAGAATAATGGGCACCACATAGTCCACCATACAGAATAACAAGCCAACTTATTGTCCTTCATACAGTATAATGGGCCCCACATAGTCATCCACCCAGAATAATGAGCCCCTCATAGTCCTCCATAGAGAATAATGGCCCCACAAAGTACTCCATTCAATATAATGTGCCACCTCATAGTCCTCCATACAGTATAATGGGCCTCACATAGTCCTCCATACAGAATAATGGGTCCCACAACTTCCTTCATACAGTATAATGGGCCCCACATAGCCCTCCATACAGAATAATAGGCCCCACATAGTCCTCCATACTGAAAAATGGGCCCACATAGTGCTCCATACAGTATAATGAGCCCCTCAAAATCCTCCATACAGTATAATGGGCCCCTCATAATCTGCCATACAGTATAATGGTCCTCACATAGTCACCCATACAGTATAATGGGCCCCACATAGTCCTCTACACAGTATAATGGGCCTCACATAGTCATCCATACAGTATAATGGGCCCCACATAGTCCTCCATACAGAATAATTGGCCCCGCATCTTCCTCCATACAGAATAATAGGCCCCACATAGTCCTCCATACAGAATAATGGGCCCCACATAGTCCTCCATACAAAATAATGGCCCCAAATAGTCCTCTATACAATATAATGGGCCCCACATAGTCCTCCATACAGAATAATGGCCCCACATAGTCCTCCATACAATATAATGTGCCACCTCATAGTCCTCCATACAGTATAATGGGCCTCACACAGTCATTCATACAGAATCATGGGCCCCACATAGTCCTCCATACAGTATAATTGTCCCCACATAGTCCTCCATACAGAATAATGGGCATCACATAGTCCTCCATACAGAATAATGGGCCAACTCATTGTCCTTCTTACAGTAAAATAGGCCCCACATAGTCCTCAATATTGAATAATGTGCCACCTCATAGCCCTCCATACAGAATAATTGGCCCCACATATTTTTCCATCCCGAATAATGATCCCCACATAGTCCTCCATACAGAATAATGGGACCCACATAGTCCTCCATACAGAAAAATGGCCCCACATAGTCCTCCATACAGAATAGTGGCCCAACATAGTCCTCCATACAATATAATGTGCCACGTCATAGTGCTCCATACAGTATTATGGGCCCCACATACTCCTCCATACTGAATAATAGGCCCACATAGTGCTCCATACAGTATAATAGGCCCCTCATAATCCTCCATACAGTATAATGGGCCCCTCATAATCCTCCCTACAGTATAATGGGCCTCACATAGTCACCCATTCAGTATAATGGGCCCCACATAGTCCTCCATACAGAATAATGGGCCTCACATAGCCCTCCATACAGAATAATAGGCCCCACATAGTCCTCAATACTGAATAATGGGCCCACATAGTGCTCCATACAGTTTAATGTGCCACCTTATAGTCCTCCATACAGTATAATGGGCCCCACATAGTCCTCCATACAGTATAATAGGCCCCACATAGTCCCCCATACTGAATAATGGGCCCACATAGTGCTCCCTACAGTATAATGAGCCCCTCATAATCCTCCATACAGTATAATGGGCCCCTCATAATCCTCCATAAAGTATAATGGGCCTCACATAGTCACCCATACAGTATAATGGGCCCCACATAGTCCAACACACAGTATAATGGGCCTCACATAGTCATCCATACAGTATAACAGGCCCCACATAGTCCTCCATACAGAATAATAGGCCCCACATAGTCCTCCCTACTGAATAATGGGCCCACATAGTGCTCCATACAGTATAATGTGCCCCACATAGTCCTCCATACAGAATAATGGGCCAACTCATTGTCCTCCATACAGAATAATGGCCCCCACATATTCCTCCATACAGAATAATAGGCCCCACATATTCCTCCATACAGAATAATGGCCCCACATAGTTATCCATACAATGTAATGTGCCACCTCATAGTCCTCTATACAGTATAATAGGTCCCACATAGTCCTAGATACAGAATAATAGGCTCCACATAGTCTTCCATACTGAATAATGGGCCCACATAGTGCTCCATACAGTATAATGGGCCCCTCATAATCCTCCATACAGTATAATGGGCCCCACATAGTCCTCCACACAGTATAATGGGCCTCACATAGTCCTCCATACAAAATAATGGGCCCCACATCTTCCTCCATACAGAATAATAGGCCCCACATAGTCCTCCATACTGAATAATGGGCCCACATAGTGCTACATACAGTATAATGTGCCCCACATAGCCCTCCATACAGAATAATGAGCCAACTCATTGTCCTCCATACAGAATAATGGCCCCCACATATTCCTCCATACAGAATAATGGGCCCTAGATAGTCCTCCATACAGAATAATGGGCACCACATATTCTTCCATACAGAATAATGGCCCCACAAAGTCCTCCATACAGAATAATGGGTCCCACATAGTCCTCCATACAGAATAATGGCCCCACATCGTCCTCCATACAGAATAATGGCCCCACATAGTTATCCATACAATGTAATGTGCCACCTCATAGTCATCCATACAGTATAATGGGCCTCACAGTCATCCATACAGAATAATGGGCCCCACATAGTCCCCCATACAGAATAATGGGCCCCACATATTCCTCCATACAGAATAATGGGCCCTAGATAGTCCTCCATACAGAATAATGGCCCCACATACTCTTCCATACAGAATAATGGGCCCCACATAGTCCTCCATACAGAATAATGGCCCCACATCGTCCTCCATACAGAATAATGGCCCCACATAGTTATCCATACAATGTAATGTGCCACCTCATAGTTCTCCATACAGTATAATGGGCCTCACAGTCATCCATACAGAATAATGGGCCCCACATAGTCCTCCATCCAGAATAATGGGCACCACATAGTCCTCCATACAGAATAATGGGCCCACATAGTGTTCCATACAGTATAATATGCCACCTCATAGTCCTCCATACAGTATAATGGGCCCCACATAGTCCTAGATACAGAATAATAGTCTCCACATAGTCCACCATACAGAATAACAAGCCAACTTATTGTCCTTCATACAGTATAATGGGCCCCACATAGTCATCCACCCAGAATAATGAGCCCCTCATAGTCCTCCATAGAGAATAATGGCCCCACAAAGTACTCCATTCAATATAATGTGCCACCTCATAGTCCTCCATACAGTATAATGGGCCTCACAGTCATCCATACAGAATAATGGGCCCCACATAGTCCTCCATCCAGAATAATGGGCACCACATAGTCCTCCATACAGTATAATGGGCCTCACAGTCATCCATACAGAATAATGGGCCTCACATAGTCCTCCGTACAGAATAATGGGCACCACATGGTCCTCCGTACAGAATAATGGGCACCACATAGTCCACCATACAGAATAACAAGCCAACTTATTGTCCTTCATACAGTATAATGGGCCCCACATAGTCATCCACCCAGAATAATGAGCCCCTCATAGTCCTCCATAGAGAATAATGGCCCCACAAAGTACTCCATTCAATATAATGTGCCACCTCATAGTCCTCCATACAGTATAATGGGCCTCACATAGTCCTCCATACAGAATAATGGGTCCCACAACTTCCTTCATACAGTATAATGGGCCCCACATAGCCCTCCATACAGTATAATGGGCCCCACATACTCCTCCATACTGAAAAATGGGCCCACATAGTGCTCCATACAGTATAATGAGCCCCTCAAAATCCTCCATACAGTATAATGGGCCCCTCATAATCTGCCATACAGTATAATGGTCCTCACATAGTCACCCATACAGTATAATGGGCCCCACATAGTCCTCTACACAGTATAATGGGCCTCACATAGTCATCCATACAGTATAATGGGCCCCACATAGTCCTCCATACAGAATAATTGGCCCCGCATCTTCCTCCATACAGAATAATAGGCCCCACATAGTCCTCCATACAGAATAATGGGCCCCACATAGTCCTCCATACAAAATAATGGCCCCAAATAGTCCTCTATACAATATAATGGGCCCCACATAGTCCTCCATACAGAATAATGGCCCCACATAGTCCTCCATACAATATAATGTGCCACCTCATAGTCCTCCATACAGTATAATGGGCCTCACACAGTCATTCATACAGAATCATGGGCCCCACATAGTCCTCCATACAGTATAATTGTCCCCACATAGTCCTCCATACAGAATAATGGGCATCACATAGTCCTCCATACAGAATAATGGGCCAACTCATTGTCCTTCTTACAGTAAAATAGGCCCCACATAGTCCTCAATATTGAATAATGTGCCACCTCATAGCCCTCCATACAGAATAATTGGCCCCACATATTTTTCCATCCCGAATAATGATCCCCACATAGTCCTCCATACAGAATAATGGGACCCACATAGTCCTCCATACAGAATAGTGGCCCAACATAGTCCTCCATACAATATAATGTGCCACGTCATAGTGCTCCATACAGTATTATGGGCCCCACATACTCCTCCATACTGAATAATAGGCCCACATAGTGCTCCATACAGTATAATAGGCCCCTCATAATCCTCCATACAGTATAATGGGCCCCTCATAATCCTCCCTACAGTATAATGGGCCTCACATAGTCACCCATTCAGTATAATGGGCCCCACATAGTCCTCCATACAGAATAATGGGCCTCACATAGCCCTCCATACAGAATAATAGGCCCCACATAGTCCTCAATACTGAATAATGGGCCCACATAGTGCTCCATACAGTTTAATGTGCCACCTTATAGTCCTCCATACAGTATAATGGGCCCCACATAGTCCTCCATACAGTATAATAGGCCCCACATAGTCCCCCATACTGAATAATGGGCCCACATAGTGCTCCCTACAGTATAATGAGCCCCTCATAATCCTCCATACAGTATAATGGGCCCCTCATAATCCTCCATAAAGTATAATGGGCCTCACATAGTCACCCATACAGTATAATGGGCCCCACATAGTCCAACACACAGTATAATGGGCCTCACATAGTCATCCATACAGTATAACAGGCCCCACATAGTCCTCCATACAGAATAATAGGCCCCACATAGTCCTCCCTACTGAATAATGGGCCCACATAGTGCTCCATACAGTATAATGTGCCCCACATAGTCCTCCATACAGAATAATGGGCCAACTCATTGTCCTCCATACAGAATAATGGCCCCCACATATTCCTCCATACAGAATAATAGGCCCCACATATTCCTCCATACAGAATAATGGCCCCACATAGTTATCCATACAATGTAATGTGCCACCTCATAGTCCTCTATACAGTATAATAGGTCCCACATAGTCCTAGATACAGAATAATAGGCTCCACATAGTCTTCCATACTGAATAATGGGCCCACATAGTGCTCCATACAGTATAATGGGCCCCTCATAATCCTCCATACAGTATAATGGGCCCCACATAGTCCTCCACACAGTATAATGGGCCTCACATAGTCCTCCATACAAAATAATGGGCCCCACATCTTCCTCCATACAGAATAATAGGCCCCACATAGTCCTCCATACTGAATAATGGGCCCACATAGTGCTACATACAGTATAATGTGCCCCACATAGCCCTCCATACAGAATAATGAGCCAACTCATTGTCCTCCATACAGAATAATGGCCCCCACATATTCCTCCATACAGAATAATGGGCCCTAGATAGTCCTCCATACAGAATAATGGGCACCACATATTCTTCCATACAGAATAATGGCCCCACAAAGTCCTCCATACAGAATAATGGGTCCCACATAGTCCTCCATACAGAATAATGGCCCCACATCGTCCTCCATACAGAATAATGGCCCCACATAGTTATCCATACAATGTAATGTGCCACCTCATAGTCATCCATACAGAATAATGGGCCCCACATAGTCCCCCATACAGAATAATGGGCCCCACATATTCCTCCATACAGAATAATGGGCCCTAGATAGTCCTCCATACAGAATAATGGCCCCACATACTCTTCCATACAGAATAATGGGCCCCACATAGTCCTCCATACAGAATAATGGCCCCACATCGTCCTCCATACAGAATAATGGCCCCACATAGTTATCCATACAATGTAATGTGCCACCTCATAGTTCTCCATACAGTATAATGGGCCTCACAGTCATCCATACAGAATAATGGGCCCCACATAGTCCTCCATCCAGAATAATGGGCACCACATAGTCCTCCATACAGAATAATGGGCCCACATAGTGTTCCATACAGTATAATATGCCACCTCATAGTCCTCCATACAGTATAATGGGCCCCACATAGTCCTAGATACAGAATAATAGTCTCCACATAGTCCTTCATACTGAATAATGGGCCCACATAGTGCTCCATACAGTATAATGGGCCCCTCATAATCTTCCATACAATATAATGTGCCACCTCATAGTCATCCATACAGTATAATGGGCCTCACACAGTCATCCATACAGAATAATGGGCCCCATATAGTCCTCCATACAGTATAATAGGCCTCACATAGTCCTCCGTACAGAATAATGGGCACCACATGGTCCTCCGTACAGAATAATGGGCACCACATAGTCCACCATACAGAATAACAAGCCAACTTATTGTCCTTCATACAGTATAATGGGCCTCACATAGTCATCCACCCAGAATAATGAGCCCCTCATAGTCCTCCATACAGAATAATGGCCCCAAATAGTCCTCGATAAAATATAATGGGCTCCACATAGTCCTCCATAGAGAATAATGGCCCCACATAGTACTCCATACAATATAATGTGCCACCTCATAGTCCTCCATACAGTATAATGGGCCTCACATAGTCCTCCATACAGAATAATGGATCCCACAACTTCCTCCATACAGTATAATGGGCCCCACATAGCCCTGCATACAGAATAATAGGCCCCACATAGTCCTCCATACTGAATAATGGGCCCACATAGTGCTCCATACAGTATAATGAGCCCCTCATAATCCTCCATACAGTATAATGGGCCCCTCATAATCCGCCATACAGTATAATGGTCCTCACATAGTCACCCATACAGTATAATGGGCCCCACATAGTCCTCTACACAGTATAATGGGCCTCACATAGTCATCCATACAGTATAATGGGCCCCACATAGTCCTCCATACAGAATAATTGGCCCCGCATCTTCCTCCATACAGAATAATAGGCCCCACATAGTCCTCCATACAGAATAATGGGTCCCACATAGTCCTCTGTACAGAATAATGGGCCCCAGATAGTCATCCACCCAGAATAATGGGCCCCTCATAGTCCTCCATACATAATAATGGCCCCAAATAGTCCTCTATTCAATATAATGGGCCCCACATAGTCCTCCATACAGAATAATGGCCCCACATAGTCCTCCATACAATATAATGTGCCACCTCATAGTCCTCCATACAGTATAATGGGCCTCACACAGTCATTCATACAGAATCATGGGCCCCACATAGTCCTCCATACAGTATAATTGTCCCCACATAGTCCTCCATACAGAATAATGGGCATCACATAGTCCTCCATACAGAATAATGGACCAACTCATTGTCCTTCTTACAGTAAAATAGGCCCCACATAGTCCTCAATATTGAATAATGTGCCACCTCATAGTCCTCCATACAGAATAATTGGCCCCACATATTTTTCCATCCCGAAGAATGGTCCCCACATAGTCCTCCATACAGAATAATGGGACCCACATAGTCCTCCATACAGAAAAATGGCCCCACATAGTCCTCCATACAGAATAGTGGCCCAACATAGTCCTCCATACAATATAATGTGCCACGTCATAGTGCTCCATACAGTATTATGGGCCCCACATAGTCCTCCATACAGAATAATAGGCCCCACATACTCCTCCATACTGAATAATAGGCCCACATAGTGCTCCATACAGTATAAGAGGCCCCTCATAATCCTCCATACAGTATAATGGGCCCCTCATAATCCTCCACAAAGTATAATGGGCCTCACATAGTCACCCATTCAGTATAATGGGCCCCACATAGCCCTCCATACAGAATAATAGGCCCCACATAGTCCTCAATACTGAATAATGGGCCCACATAGTGCTCCATACAGTTTAATGTGCCACCTTATAGTCCTCCATACAGTATAATGGGCCCCACATAGTCCTCCATACAGTATAATAGGCCCCACATAGTCCTCCATACTGAATAATGGGCCCACATAGTGCTCCCTACAGTATAATGAGCCCCTCATAATCCTCCATACAGTATAATGGGCCCCTCATAATCCTCCACAAAGTATAATGGGCCTCACATAGTCACCCATACAGTATAATGGGCCCCACATAGTCCAACACACAGTATAATGGGTCTCACATAGACATCCATACAGTATAATGGGCCCCACATAGTCCTCCATATAGAATAATGGGCCCCACATCTTCCTCCATACAGAATAATAGGCCCCACATAGTCCTCCCTACTGAATAATGGGCCCACATAGTCCTCCATACAGTATAATGTGCCCCACATAGTCCTCCATACAGAATAATGGGCCAACTCATTGTCCTCCATACAGAATAATGGCCCCCACATCTTCCTCCATACAGAATAATGGGCCCTAGATAGTCCTCCATACAGAATAATGGGCCCCACATATTCCTCCATACAGAATAATGGGCCCTAGATAGTCCTCTATACAGAATAATGGCCCCACATACTCCTCCATACAGAATAATGGGCCCCACATAGTCCTCCATACAGAATAATGGCCCCACATACTCCTCCATACAGAATAATGGGCCCCACATAGTCCACCATACAGAATAATGGGCCAACTTATTGTCCTTCATACAGTATAATGGGCCCCACATAGTCATCCACCCAGAATAATGGGCCCCAAATAGTCCTCGATAATATATAATGGGCACCACATAGTCCTCCATACAGAATAATGGCCCCACATAGTCCTCCATACAATATAATGTGCCACCTCATAGCCCTCCATACAGTATAATGGGCCTCACATAGTCCTCCATACAGAATAATGGGTCCCACATCTTCCTCCATACAGTATAATTGGCCCCACATAGCCCTCCATACAGAATAATAGGCCCCACATAGTCCTCCATACTGAATAATGGGCCCACATAGTGCTCCATACAGTATAATGAGCCCCTCATAATCCTCCATATAGTAAAATGGGCCCCTCATAATCCTCCATACAGTATAATGGGCCTCACATAGTCACCCATACAGTATAATGGGCCCCACATAGTCCTCTACACAGTATAATGGGCCTCACATAGTCATCCATACAGTATAATGGGCCCACATAGTCCTCCATACAGAATAATGGGCCCCACATCTTCCTCCATACAGAACAATAGGCCCCACATCTTCCTCCATACAGAACAATAGGCCCCACATAGTCCTCCATACAGAATAATGGGCCCCACAAAGTCCTCCGTACAGAATAATGGGCCCCACATAGTCATCCACCCAGAATAATGGGCCCCTCATAGTCCTCCATACAGAATAATGGCCCCAAATAATCCTCTATACAATATAATGGGCCCCACATAGTCCTCCATTCAGAATAATGGCCCCACATAGTCCTCCAAACAATATAATGTGCCACCTCATAGTCCTCCATACAGTATAATGGGCCTCACACAGTCATTCATACAGAATCATGGGCCCCACATAGTCCTCCATACAGTATAATTGTCCCCACATAGTCCTCCATACAGAATAATGGGCATCACATAGTCCTCCATACAGAATAATGGGCCAACTCATTGTCCTTCTTACAGTAAAATAGGCCCCACATAGTCCTCAATATTGAATAATGTGCCACCTCATAGTCCTCCATACAGAATAATTGGCCCCACATATTTTTCCATACAGAATAATGGGCCCCACATAGTCCTCCATACAGAATAATGGGTCCCACATAGTCCTCCAGACAGAAAAATGGCCCCACATAGTCCTCCATACAGAATAATGGCCTAACATAGTCCTCCATACAATATAATGTGCCACCTCATAGTGCTCCATACAATATTATGGGCCCCACATAGTCCTCCATACAGAATAACAGGCCCCACATACTCCTCCATACTGAATAATAGGCCCACATAGTGCTCTATGCAGTATAATGGGCCCCTCATAATCCTCCATACAGTATAATGGGCCCCTCATAATCCTCCCTACAGTATAATGGGCCTCACATAGTCACCCATTCAGTATAATGAGCCCCACATAGTCCTCCATACTGAATAATGGGCCAACATAGTGCTCCATACAATATAATGGGCCCCACATAGTCCTCCATACAGAATAATGGGCCCCACATAGTCCTCCATACAGAATAATAGGCCCCACATAGTCCTCCATACAGAATAATGGGCCAACTCATTGTCCTCCATACAGAATAATGGGCCAAACATAGTCCTCCATAAAGATTAATAGTCCCTAGATAGTCCTCCATACAGAATAATGGGCCCCGCATAGTCCTCCATACAGAATATTGGCCCCACATAGTCCTCCATACAGTATAATGGCCCTACATAGTCCTCCGTACAGGATAATAGGCCCCACATAGTCCTCCATACAGTATAATGGGCCTCACACAGTCATTCATACAGAATCATGGGCCCCACATAGTCCTCCATACAGTATAATGGGCCCCACATAGTCCTTCATACAGAATAATGGGCATCACATTGTTCTCCATACAGAATAATGGACCAACTCATTGTCCTTCTTACAAAAAATAGGCCCCACATAGTCCTCAATATGAAATAATGTGTCACCTCATAGTCCTCCATACAGTATAACGGGCCTCACATAGTCATCCATACAGTATAATGAGCCCCACATAGTCCTCCACATAGTATAATGGGACTCACATAGTCCTCCATACAGAATAATGGCCCCACATAGTCCCCCATACAGAATAATGGCCCCACATAGTCCTCCATGCAGAATATTGGGTGCCACATAGTCCTCCATACAGAATAATGGCCCCACATCGTCCTCCATACACAATAATGGCCCCACATAGTTTTCCATACAATATAATGTGACACCTCATAGTCCTCCATACAGTATAATTGGCCTCACAGTCATCCATACAGTATAATGGGCCCCATATAGTCCTCCATACAGAATAATGGGCACCACATATTCCTGCATACAGAATAATAGGCCCACATAGTGCTCCATACAGAATAACGTGCCACCTCATAGTCCTCCATACAGTATAATGGGCCCCACATAGTCCTCCATACTGAATAACGGGCCCAAATAGTGCTCCATACAGTATAATGGGCCCCTCATTATCCTCCATACAATATAATGTGTAACATACCTGGCGGCGTCCTTGCATAGTGGTCCATCTCCCACTGTGCAAGAGCGCGCACTTGATCTCCTGTCCAGAATGTCTCTCTGGCTTCCCTCCTTGCTCTCTGTTTGTCTGTTTTGGCTGCATAGGGCGACGCCCGCTGAACTTCCTGTTTCTTGTACCTGCTGCGGACACGCCCCTGTTGCACCTTCAGCCTATTGCTGTCCATCTTTGGGTATTTATACCACCTTCTTCCTCAAGATGGCGCCTGAGCATAGTGTTTCTTTCAGTGTGTGCTTGCACTCTGAAGGTGCCAGGTCCCGTTCTTTGTCTCCTGCTTTGCGGTATCAGTTCCCGTGTCTGAACTGAGTCCTGTCTATGTCTCCTGCCTTGCGGTATCAGTTCCCGTGTCTGAGCTGAGTCCTGTCTATGTCTCCTGCCTTGCGGTATCAGTTCCCGTGTCTGAACTGAGCCCTGTCTGTGTTCTCTTGTCTGCCTATCCTGGAGGCTGTATTTCCAGGCCTGTCTGAACACGCTCCTAGCCTGTTCCTCCCGCCTTCTAGGGGCCGATTACCTAGACCTGTTCCTGTGTCTTGTCTGTCCTGTCTGAACACGCTCCTTGCCCGTTTGTCCCGCCTCTCTGGGGGCCGTATTCCCAGACCCGCTCCTGTATCCCGCTGCAGTGTCGGTCTCCTCCGTACACTCAGTTCCAGTCTGAACTCTTTCCTATCCTTTACCTGTTTTGCCTCTATGTCCGTTCCCTTCCTTTTTCTGCAGAGTCTGAACTCGTACCTAACTCCTGCTTGTTGTCTCTGTACTCCCGTTTGTGAGTTTGTGGTCCACTCGCTACTTCACTGCAAGTATCCTGTGGGTATCTGGCTCTGCCTTTCTCTTCCTGTCTGTTCCGTGTGAACAGAGCCCTGTCCCCCCTGCTCTGCCTTGCTTAGCGTTCCGGCGGTTCTAGCCTGCTCCTACTCCTTTGTTCACCGCTCCGGCGGTTCTAGCCTGCTCTGACTCCTTTGCTCACCGCTCCGGCGGTTCTAGCCTGCTCTGACTCCTTTGCTCGCTGCTCCGGCAGCCTTGCTCCGCTCGGACCCTTTTGCTCGCTGCTCCGGCAGTCTCGCTCCGCTCTTATCCTTTTGCTCACTGCTCCGGCAGTCTTGCTCCACTCTTGCTCACCGCTCCAGGCGGCCTCGTCCTGCTTTACTCTTGCTCACTGCTCCGGCAGTCTCGCTCAGCTCTGACCCTTTGTTCACCGCTCCTGGCGGCCTTGTCCTGCTCTACTCTTGCTCACCGCTCCAGGCGGCCTTGTCCTGCCCTGTTCTCGCTCACCTCTCTGGGCGGCCTCACTCTGCTGTGTTTGTCCGCCACATCTGTGGTTCTGTTCCTGAGTCCCAGTGTGTACTGGGTCCTATCCCGCCAGTGTCCCTACCTGCTAGTGCCTCCCTGTCTGCACTCTAGCTGTGCTTGCCTGTACCCCTCTGCCTGTATTGTTCCTGAGTCCCAGTGTGTACTGGGTCCTATCCCGCCTGTGTTCCTACCTACGAGTGCCTCCCTGTCTGCACTCTAGCTGTGCTTGCCTGTACCCCCCTGCCTGCATACCCGCCTGCCTGCATACCAGTCGTGCCTGCCTATACCCACCAGTCTGTGTGCCAGCCTACCAGTCTGTTCCTGTATTCCCCTGTGTGGGTCAACAGCCGTGTCCGGGGTCTGTCCTGGAGTAGCACCTGGTCCCTCTGCTCGGTTCCTCCTTGGTGCACTGGCGTCGTATGCCGTCGTGCGACCCTGGTCGGATCGGGTGAATACCTAGTTACGCCCCTCCAGGCATTCACTCTCCGGTACAGTCCAGTGGAATCACTACAATCACACGCACACGCCGCTCAGCCCGGGCGTGTGCATTACATAATGTGCCACCTCATAGTCCTCCATACAGTATAACGGCCCTCAGATAGTCATCCATACAGAATAATGGGCCCCACATAGTCCTCCATACAGTATAATGGGCTTCACATAGTCCTCCATACAGATTAATCGGCACCACATAGTCCTCCATACAGAATAATGGGCCAACTTATTGTCCTTCATACATTATAATGGGCCCCACATAGTCATCCACCCAGAATAATGGGCCCCTCATAGTCCTCCATACAGAATAATGGCCCCAAATAGTCCTCAATACAATATAATGGGCCCCACATAGTCCTCCATACAGAATATTGGCCCCACATAGTCCTCCATACAATATAATGTGCCACCTCATAGTCCTCCATACAGTATAATGGGCCTCACATAGTCATCCATACAGTATAATGGGCCCCACATAGTAGTCCATACAGAATAATAGGCCCCACATCTTCCTCCATACAGAATAATAGGCCCCACATAGTCCTCCATACTGAATAGTGGGCCCACATAGTGCTCCATACAGTGTAATGAGCCCCTCATAATCCTCCATACAGTATAATGGGCCTCTCATAATCCTCCATACAGTATAATGGGCCTCATATAGTCACCCATACAGTATAATGGGCGCCACATGGTCCTCCACACAGTATAATGGGCCTCACATAATCATCCATTCAGTATAATGGGCCCCACATAGTCCTCCATACAGAATAATGGGCCCCACATCTTCCTCCATACAGAATAATAGGCCCCACATAGTCCTCCATACTGAATAATGGGCCCCACATAGTGCTCCATACAGTATAATGTGCCCCACATAGTCCTCCATACAGAATAATGGGCCAACTCATTGTCCTCCATACAGAATAATGGCCCTCACATATTCCTCCATACAGAATAATGGGCCCTAGATAGTCCTCCATACAGAATAATGGGCCCCACATATTCCTCCAGACAGAATAATGGCCCCACATCGTCCTCCATACAGAAAAATGGCAGCACATAGTTATCCATACAATATAATGTGCCACCACATAGTCCTCCATACAGTATAATGGGCCCAGCATAGTCTTAGATACAGAATAATAGGCCCCACATAGTCCTCCATACTGAATAATGGCCCCACATAGTGCTCCATACAGTATAATGGGCCCCTCATAATCCTCCATACAATATAATGTGCCACCTCATAGTCCTCCATACAGTATAATGGGCCTCACATAGTCATCCATACAGAATAATGGGCCCCACATAGTCCTTCATACATTATAATGGGCCTCACATAGTCCTCCATATAGAATAATGGGCCACACATCTTCCTCCATACAGAATAATAGGCCCCACATAGTCCTCCATACTGAATAATGGGCCCACATAGTGCACCATACAGTAAAATGTGCCCCACATAGTCCTCCATACAGAATAATGGGCCAACTCATTGTAATCCATAAAGAATAATGGGCCCTAGATAGTCCTACAAACAGAATAATGGGCCCCACATAGTCCTCCATAAAGAATAATGGGCCCAACATAGTCCTCCATAAAGAATAATGGGCCCACATAGTCATCCATACCGAATAATAGGCCCACATAGTGCTCCATACAGTATAATGTGCCACCTCATAGTCCTCCATACAGTATAATGGGCCCAAAATAGTCCTCCATACAGAATAATAGGCCCCACATAGTCCTCCATACTGAATAATTGGCCCACATAGTGCTTAATACAGTATAATGGGCCCCTCATAATCCTCCATACAGTATAATGGGCCCCTCATAATCCTCCTTACAGTATAATGCGCCTCACATAGTCACCCATACAGTATATTGGGCCCCACATAGTCCTCCACACAGTATAATGGGCCTCACATAGTCATCCATACAGTATACTGGGCCCCATATCTTCCTCCATGCAGAATAATAGGCCCCACATAGTCCTCCATTCTGAATAATGGGCCCACATAAGGCTCCATACATTATAATGTGCCCCAGATAGTCCTCCATACAGAATAATGGGCCATCTTATTGTCCTTCATACAGAATAATGGGCCCCACATATTCCTCTATACAGAATAATGGGCCCTAGATAGTCCTCCATACAGAATAATGTGCCCCACATAGTCCTCCATACATAATATTGGCCCCACATAGTCCTTCATATAGTATAATGGCCTCACATAGTCCTCCATACAGTATAATGGCCCCACATAGTCCTCCATACAGTATAATGGCCTCACATAGTCCTCCTTACAGGATAATAGGCCCCACATAGTCCTCCAGACAGTATAATGGCCCCACATAGTCCTCCAGACAGTATAGTGGCCCCATATAGTCCCCAGCGTCGCAGGCCAAACACAATCACCCTGAGAGCCAGACTTGGCCCGTGGGCCAGAATGTGACACGTGTGCTCTACATAGCGCCCCTGTAGGACTGGTATCTACTACTTTATGCTCACCGTATGGTGGGAATATTGGTTTTTGTACAGCAGTTTTGTCAATGATCAGTATATAGTCAGTACTGTAGTGCTGGTGATATGCGGTTATGGCCTGTTGATATATTGTGTAGTATTAATGGTAGTATCTCTATAAATTAAAATTAAAAATTCTAAAAAAATATCTGATTCATGACGGATAATTGGCACAAGTCCATTAACCTTCATTCAGATGCACGTGGTGGATCACTGAGGCGTCACATCACTTTTTTATATACGATATGTATATCTCTTTTTTTATTTTTTTTTATTTTTTTTTTCTTTAGTGCAGACACTGAGGCGTCACATCACTTTTTTATATACGATATGTATATCTCTTTTTTTTTTTTTTTTTTTCTTTAGTGCAGACACTGAGGCGTCACATCACTTTTTTATATACGATATGTATATCTTTTTTTTTTTTTTTTTTTCTTTAGTGCAGACTACCCCTCACCTCCAATATACTCCTGCGACCTATACTGTATTTATAGTCCGTAAAATGAGAAACTTTGACTTTAGGGAGAGAAACTTTTTTTTCTGCTAATATAATGAGCCGCCCCTGCTGAACACCCTCCTGCTATAGAAAGCTCAACTACGGCGAAAATTTAGGAGATTTACCCTGAATACACGTTGCCTCTGTCCCTTTTCCCAGAAGCTCATTTGCATATGTCACTGATGGAGCTCAGTGATTGGCTGACACAGTAGCTCAGTAGTTAGTGCAGCCCTGCCCACACAGAGCTTCATTGTAGTCTTCATCCTGCCGCCATAGGCCCGGGCTGCAGACAAACGGCTTATAGTGCGACAGTTATTGTAAAACTTGTTATTCATGATGGATGTGCTCTGCTCTAGGAAACGCCCCAGACATCATCCAGCAGGGGGCAGTGTTAATGCCTTCATCAGGCTCTCTTTCCCAACAGTAAGCAGTGATGGATATCTGCTCTGTCCTAATAGAAAGGGGTTGTCTAATAACTGATGCAGATGGGAGCAGAGCGACCCCATTGATTTCTGCATGATGTGATTTTTTTTTGAGAGCGGTGTACGGACACAAGGACTTACCATTGAGCCCCCACACAGCTTATGCAGGCGCTGCGCACTTCAGAGTGGTCTTTTGACCAATAGGTGCTGGGATCAGGACCTTATATCCCATTGATTGGCAGCATAAACAGCACCTATAATATATACAAATGATTGATACATTTTTTAAGTATTTTTATTTTTTTAAGTGGGAAGGATAGATATCTTTATAGTCTCTAGCAACAGCTATGGCTCCAACACCAAGACCGAAGAAAAATGTTTTTTTTTCCTAATCTATAGGGGATTTGAAGATCCAATCTCCTGATCACTTAGATCAGGGTTTTTCAGTCTTCTTATCATTGGGGCTCACTTTTTCTTATGGGGACTTTTATGTTCCATCCCTAACCCTGCCCCCTTTTGGGCTCATCAGAAATTCTCACTTCTAGGTGGGGTTAAAATAAAACCCACTACACTTTTTGTCCAATGGGTGTCAGCACATGCTCCTTTGGGTGGGGTCTGCATCTCTGCTTTGTTCTTACATGAATGAAATAAACCATTTTCTGGTCTCCATGGGAATCAAACCCACAACCGCTATCATTGCCGGTAACAACTAAAGCTATGAGCAACAGCCTCTGCTGATATCACGGAGGATTTTCGATATTTGCACAATCTGAACCCACAGGCAAATGCTACTGATACATAGAGATACATCTATACATAGCAGTGTATTTTTTTGTCCCTGTATTATAGAGGGAAATTAAAAGATTTTTTTCCTATAACATTACTAAAAAATAATGAAAAACAATTACAATAATGGCATTTTCATTGAGCTTTTTAAGATAATAAACATCACAAATCAGCAAATACCATGGACATATGTGTTCCTGTACCTATAACGACCCGCACAACACAGCGATCAGACGATTTATGGCAGGGATGGCAAACTCAAATACACAGATGGCCAAAATTAAAAACTTAGACAAAGTCGCAGGCTAATGTTCATATTTAAAAAAATGTCTAGAATTGCAGACGTTTTTCCCTATCAAATATGATGATGAAACTTTTCTTAAAGGGGTTGTGCCACGAACAAAGTACATTTTAATTAATAGATCTTAGAATAAAATAAAAGACAATCACAAAAAGGGCATACTGGAATAATATAATGTTATGTAAGAGCAGTAAAAAGCAAATGGCCCAATGGCCTAATTTAAATATGTAATAACAAAAGATAAAA
The DNA here is from genome assembly GCF_046119375.1 of Phyllobates terribilis. Lineage (NCBI taxonomy): Eukaryota > Metazoa > Chordata > Amphibia > Anura > Dendrobatidae > Phyllobates > Phyllobates terribilis. Next base: position 689,900 of record NW_027363283.1, read on the forward strand.
AACTTTGACTTAATAAATAATACAGATAATAAAGTATGATGCAAAAAAAGTGCCTCCCAAACACAGTATGATACCATCACAGTGATTTCCTCCATGGTAACCCTCCACACACACGGTATGATGACCCTACTGTGACCCCAACACAATATGATGCCGCAACTGTGATCCCCACAAAGCTCTCCATTACAGTATAATGGGCCCCACATAGCCCTCCATACAGAATAATAGGCCCCACATAGTCCTCAATACTGAATAATGGGCCCACATAGTGCTCCATACAGTTTAATGTGTCACCTCATAGTCCTCCATACAGTATAATGGGCCCCACATAGTCCTCCATACAGAATAATAGGCCCCACATAGTCCTCCATACAGAATAATGGCCCCACATAGTGATCCATACAGTATAATGAGCCCCTCATAATCCTCCATACAGTATAATGGGCCCCTCATAATCCTCCATACAGTATAAGGGGTCTCACATAGTCACCCATACAGTATAATGGGCCCCACATAGTACTCCACACAGCATAATGGGCCTCACATAGTCATCCATACAGTATAATGGGCTCCACATACTCCTCCATACAGAATAATAGGCCCCACATAGTCCTCCATATTCAATAATGGGCCCACATACTGCTCCATACAGTATAATGTGCCCCACATAGTCCTCCATACAGAAAAATAGGCCAACTAATTGTCCTCCATACAGAATAATGGCCCCCACATATTCCTCCATACAAAATAATGGGCCCTAGATAGTCCTCCATACAGAATAATGGCCCCCACATATTCCTCCATACAAAATAATGGGCCCTAAATAGTCCTCCATACAGAATAATGGCCCCACATAGTCCTCCATACAGAATAATGGGTCCCACATACTCCTCCATACAGAATAATGTGTCCGACATAGTCCTCCATACAGAATAATGTCCCCACATCGTCTTCCATACAGAATAATGGCCCCACATAGTTATCCGTACAATGTAATGTGCCAACTCATAGTCCTCCTTACAGTACAATGGGCCTCATAGTCATCCATACAGAATAATGGGCCCCACATAGTCCTCCATACAGAATAATGGGCACCACATAGTCCTCCATACGGAATAATGGGCCCACGTAGTGTTCCATACAGTATAATGTGCCACCTCATAGTCCTCCATACAGTAAAATTGGCCCCACATAGTCCTAGATACAGAATAATAGGCTCCATACAGTCCTCCATACTGAACAATGGGCCCACATAGTGCTCCATACAGTATAATGGGCCCCTCATAATCCTCCATACAATATAATGTGCCACCTCATAGTCCTCCATACAGTACAATGGGCCTCACATAGTCATCCATACAGAATAATGGGCCCCACAAAGTCCTCCATACAGTATAATGGGCCTCACATAGTCCTCCGTACAGAATAATGGGCACCACGCAATCCACCATACAGAATAATGGGCCAACTTATTGTCCTTCATACGGTATAATGGGCCCCACATAGTCATCCACCCAGAATAATGGGCCCCTCATAGTCCTCCATACAGAATAATGGCCCCAAATAGTCCTCGATTCAATATAATGGGCCCCACATAGTCCTCCATACAGAATAATGGCCCCACATAGTCCTCCATACAATATAATGTGCCACCTCATAGTCCTCCATACAGCATAATGGGCCTCACATAGTCCTCCATGTAGAATAATGGGCCCCACATAGTCCTCCATACAGAATAATGGGCCCCACATAGTCCTCCATACAGAATAATGGGTCCCACATCTTCCTCGATACAGTATAATGTGCCATCTCATAGTCCTCCATACAGTATAATGGGCCTCACATAGTCCTCCATGTAGAATAATGGGCCCCACATAGTCCTCCATACAGAATAATGGGCCCCACATAGTCCTCCATACAGAATAATGGGTCCCACATCTTCCTCGATACAGTATAAGGTGCCCCACATAGTCCTACATACAGAATAATAGGCCCCACATAGTCCTCCATACTGAATAATGGTCCCACATAGTGCTCCATACAGTATAATGAGCCCCTCATAATCCTCCATACAGTATAATGGGCCCCTCATAATCCTCCATACAGTATAATGGGCCTCACATAGTCACCCATACAGTATAATGGGCCACACATAGTCCTCCACACAGTATAATGGGCCTCACATAGTCATCCATACAGTATAATGGGCCCACATAGTCCTCCATACAGAATAATGGGCCCCACATCTTCTTCCATACAGAATAATGGGCCCCACATAGTCCTCCGTACAGAATAATGAGCACCACATAGTCCACCATACAGAATAATGGGCCAAGTTTTTGTCCTTCTTACAGTATAATGGGCCCCACATAGTCATCCACCCAGAATAATGGGCCCCTCATAGTCCTCCATACAGAATTATGGCCCCAAATAGTCCTCGATACAATATAATGGGCCCCACATAGTCCTCCATACAGAATAATGGCCCCACATAGTCCTCCATACAATATAATGTGCCACCTCATAGTCCTCCATACAGTATAATGGGCCTCACATAGTCCTCCATGTAGAATAATGGGCCCCACATAGTCCTCCCCATACAGAATAATGGGCCCCACATAGTCCTCCATACAGAATAATGGGTCCCACATCTTCCTCGATACAGTATAATGTGCCCCACATAGTCCTCCATACAGAATAATAGGCCCCACATAGTCCTCCATACTGAATAATGGTCCCACATAGTGCTCCATACAGTATTATGAGCCCCTCATAATCCTCCATACAGTATAATGGGCCCCTCATAATTCTCCATACAGTATAATGGGCCTCACATAGTCACCCATACAGTATAATGGGCCACACATAGTCCTCCACACAGTATAATGGGCCTCACATAGTCATCCATACAGTATAATGGGCCCACATAGTCCTCCATACAGAATAATGGGCCCCACATCTTCTTCCATACAGAATAATGGGCCCCACATAGTCCTCCGTTCAGAATAATGAGCACCACATAGTCCTCCATACAGTATAATTGTCCCCACATAGTCCTCCATACAGAATAATGGCCCAACTCATTGTCCTTCTTACAATAAAATAGGCCCCACATAGTCCTCCATATTGAATAATGTGCCACCTCATAGTCCTCCATACAGAATTATTGGCCCCACATATTTTTCCATACAGAATAATGGGCCCCACATAATCCTCCATACAGAATAATGGGTCCCACATAGTCCTCCATACAGAAAAATGGCCCCACATAGTCCTCCATACAATATAATGTGCCACCTCATAGTGCTCCATACAGTATTATGGGCCCCACATAGTCCTCCATACAGAATAATAGGCCCCACATACTCCTCCATTCTGAATAATAGGCCCACATAGTGCTCCATACAGTATAATGGGCCCCTCATAATCCTCCATACAGTATAATGGGCCTCACATAGTCCTCCATACAGAATAATGGGCCCCTCACAATCCTCCCTACAGTAAAATGGGCCTCACATAGTCCTCCATACAGTATAATGGCCCCACATAGTCCTCCATACAGTATAATGGCCCCACATAGTCCTCCGTACAGGATAATAGGCCCCACATAGTCCTCCAGACAGTATAGTGGCCCCATATAGTCCCCAGCGTCGCAGGCCAAACTCAATCACCCTGAGAGCCAGACTTGGCCCGTGGGCCAGAATGTGACACGTGTGCTCTACATAGCGCCCCTGTAGGACTGGTATCTACTACTTTATGCTCACCGTATGGTGGGAATATTGGTTTTTGTACAGCAGTTTTGTCAATGATCAGTATATAGTCACTACTGTAGTGCTGGTGATATGCGGTTATGGCCTGTTGATATATTGTGTAGTATTAATGGTAGTATCTCTATAAATTAGAATCAAAAATTCTAAAAAAATATCTGATTCATGACGGATAATTGGCACAAGTCCATTAACCTTCATTCAGATGCACGTGGTGGATCACTGAGGCGTCACATCACTTTTTTATATACGATATGTATATCTTTTTTTTTTTTTTTTTTTTTTTAGTATTTTTTTTATTATTATTTTTTTATTTTTTATTTTTTTCTTTAGTGCAGACTACCCCTCACCTCCAATATACTCCTGCAACCTATACTGTATTTATAGTCCGTAAAATGAGAAACTTTGACTTTAGGGAGAGAAACTTTTTTTTCTGCTAATATAATGAGCCGCCCCTGCTGAACACCCTCCTGCTATAGAAAGCTCAACTACGGCGAAAATTTAGGAGATTTACCCTGAATACACGTTGCCTCTGTCCCTTTTCCCAGAAGCTCATTTGCATATGTCACTGATGGAGCTCAGTGATTGGCTGACACAGTAGCTCAGTAGTTAGTGCAGCCCTGCCCACACAGAGCTTCATTGTAGTCTTCATCCTGCCGCCATAGGCCCGGGCTGCAGACAAACGGTTTATAGTGCGACAGTTATTGTAAAACTTGTTATTCATGATGGATGTGCTCTGCTTTAGGAAACGCCCCAGACATCATCCAGCAGGGGGCAGTGTTAATGCCTTCATCAGGCTCTCTTTCCCAACAGTAAGCAGTGATGGATATCTGCTCTGTCCTACTAGAAAGGGGTTGTCTAATAACTGATGCAGATGGGAGCAGAGCGACCCCATTGATTTCTGCATGATGTGATTTTTTTCTGAGAGCGGTGTACGGACACAAGGACTTACCATTGAGCCCCCACACAGCTTATGCAGGCGCTGCGCACTTCAGAGTGGTTTTTTGACCAATAGGTGCTGGGATCAGGACCTTATATCCCATTGATTGGCAGCATAAACAGCACCTATAATATATACAAATGATTGATACATTTTTTAAGTATTTTTATTTTTTTAAGTGGGAAGGATAGATATCTTTATAGTCTCTAGCAACAGCTATGGCTCCAACACCAAGACCGAAGAAAAATGTTTTTTTTTCCCAGTCCATAGGGGATTTGAAGATCCAATCTCCTGATCACTTAGATCAGAGCTTTTCAGTTTTCTTATCATTGGGGATCACTTTTTCTTATGGGGACTTTTATGTTCCGTCCCTAACCCTGCCCCCTTTTGGGCTCATCAGAAATTCTCACTTCTAGGTGGGGTTAAAATAAAACCCACTACACTTTTTGTCCAATGGGTGTCAGCACATGCTCCTTTGGGTGGGGTCTGCATCTCTGCTTTGTTCTTACATGAATTAAATAAACCATTTTCTGGTCTCCATGGGAATCAAACCCACAACCGCTATCATTGCCGGTAACAACTAAAGCTATGAGCAACAGCCTCTGCTGATATCACAGAGGATTTTCGATAATTGCACAATCTGAACCCACAGGCAAATGCTACTGATACATAGAGATACATCTATACATAGCAGTGTATTTTTTTGTCCCTGTATTATAGAGGGAAATTAAAAGATTTTTTTTCCTATAACATTACTAAAAAATAATGAAAAACAATTACAATAATGGCATTTTCATTGAGCTTTTTTAGATAATAAACATCACAAATCAGCAAATACCATGGACATATGTGTTCCTGTACCTATAACGACCCGCACAACACAGCGATCAGACGATTTATGGCAGGGATGGCAAACTCAAATACACAGATGGCCAAAATTAAAAACTTAGACAAAGTCGCAGGCTAATGTTCATATTTAAAAAAATGTCTAGAATTGCAGACGTTTTTCCTTATCAAATATAATGATGAAACTTTTCTTAAAGGGGTTGTGCCACGAACAAAGTACATTTTAATTAATAGATCTTAGAATAAAATAAAAGACAATCACAAAAAGGGCATACTGGAATAATATAATGTTATGTAAGAGCAGTAAAAAGCAAATGGCCCAATGGCCTAATTTAAATATGTAATAACAAAGGATAAAAAACTTTGACTTAATAAATAATACAGATAATAAAGTATGATGCAAAAAAAGTGCCTCCCAAACACAGTATGATACCATCACAGTGATTTCCTCCATGGTAACCCTCCACACACACGGTATGATGACCCTACTGTGACCCCAACACAATATGATGCCGCAACTGTGATCCCCACAAAGCCCTCCATACAGTATAATGGGCCTCACATAGCCCTCCATACAGAATAATGGGCCTCACATAGTCCTCCATACAGAATAATAGGCCCACATAGTCCTCCATACAGAATAATGGGCCTCACATAGCCCTCCATACAGAATAATAGGCCCACATAGCCCTCCATACAGAATAATAGGCCCACATAGTCCTCCATACAGAATAATGGGCCTCACATAGTCCTCCATACAGAATAATAGGTCCACATAGTCCTCCATACAGAATAATGGGCCAACTCATAGTCTTCCGTAAAGTATAGTGGGCTTCACATAGTCGTTCATACAGTATAATGGGCCCCACATAGTTCTTCATACAGTATAATGGGACCCACTTAGTCCTCCATACAGTATAATGGGCCCCACTTAGTCCTCTATATAGTAAAATGGCCCCACATAGTCCTCCATACAGTGTAATGGGCCCCACATAGTCCCCAGCGTCGCTGGCCAAATATAGTAGAGTGTGACGTGTCTTAAAGTGATTTTCCCACAAGCAAAAGTTAATTTTAATCAATGAATCTTGTAATAATAATTATTTCCACAATTGAATGTATTTAAATAAAATGTTCCTGTGCTGAGATAATCTTATAAATGTGCCTCTGCTCTGTATTGTGTAATGACTGTTTCTGACCGTGCAGGAACATGGTCTGATCATACCACATCTCCTGGACAGGGGAGGAAGCAAAAGAGTATACAGACATTACAGGACAGGATCACAGCTGATTCTTTCTTAGAAGTAAAACATGGTTTAAAAACAGGCAGGGAAATGTTTTACCTCAGAAAATGAATCAGCTGCGTTCCCTGCTGTAATGTCTGTATACTCTTTTCCTTCTTCCCCTGCCCAGGAGCTGTGGAATGATCAGACCATGTTCCATACACGGTCAGACACGGCCATTACACAGGGGAACATTTATAAGATTATCTCCGCACAGGAACATTTTATTAAAACACATCCAATTGTGGAACTTATTATTATTCCAAGATCTATTGATTAAAATCAACTTTCATTAGTGAGAAAACCCCTTTAAGTCTCTTTCACACGTACCGGAGACACTGACACACATAGACCCATTCAAATTAATGGGTCTGCGCACATGTCAATGTGTTTCCACAGACCGTGTGTCCATGGGCAAAACATGCTGACATGTCCGTTTTTGGATGACAGCAGCACGGATCACAAGTACCCATTCAAGTCAATGGGTCCGTGTAAACACATACCGCACACAGATGCCATCCGTGTGACACGTACCGGCGCCTGGGAATCAGCAGTACAGTTAGCGCTGTTTCCAAGCACCGGGTTCTGAATGCTGCCCTCATCACGATTCCCTGGCAACGCTGCGATCAGCACCAGTAGGGGACCATGATGAGAGTAGTAGTGTCTGCTCCTCCAGTGTCCGACTGTCAGAATAAGAATAAAATAAAAACTCCTTATACTCACCTGTTCTACTGTAAGTGTCCACCGCTGTAATCCATGTGACCGCTCAGCAGAGGAGCTGGTGAGAATGAGCCGCTGCAGTGAGTGGGCTGCGGAGCTGCGCTGCACTCAGTGAGTGCCAGGACACCGCTTACTGAGCACAGCTCTGGGGCCAGCTTGCTGCAGTAGTCATTCTCCCCGGCTCCTCTGCCTGAGCGGTCGTATGGATTACAGCGGTGGACACTTAAGACAGGTGAGAATAAGGATTTTTTATTCTATTCTTACAGTCGGACACTGCGGGAGCAGACACTACTACTCTCATCATGGTCCCTGCTGGTGCTGATCGCAGCGCCGGCAGGGAACCATAATGAGGGCAGCGTTTAGAACCCAGCGCTTGGTAACAGCGCTAACTGTACCACTGATTTCCAAGCGCCGGTACGTTTGCTCCTGATGCGGCACACAGCTGCTACATGTGTGCCACACATGGACATGGATATCTCCTGTATGGGTTTTCCCAGTACCAGAAATATCCGGACGTGTGAAACCGGCCTTAGTCTGACTGATTAGTAGGGGGCGTGACCACTTAACATGCTTAGGGCAGCATGAATGCCAAATATGGCCCTGCTGCTGACCATCTTATTGTTAGGCTGCCTGCAGGTGTTTTATAAATTAGCCAGTAGGGCAGCATTGATTCTCCAATATAGAAAAAGGCTTGGATGGTGATATACTCAGCTTCTAGCGTTCCTGTAGATCCAGTGCAGATCACTATGGAGGTCTGCACCGGCTCTGAAAACGATGCTTGCGCCATTCGTAAGTAGAAGGACTGCTACAACCTGTGATTGGCCACAGTGGTCAGGTGATGAGAAGAGCACGTCATCATATGTTTCACTAATGATGGGCTCTGCTAGTCACTTGCCTGCTGCTAAGGCTGTGTGCCCACGATGCAGAAATGCTCCGGATTTTTCCTGAGCGTTTCTGCATCTCCCTGGCAGAAAAAACGCATGCGGATTGTACATGCAGATTGTACATGTGGATTGTACATGCGGATTGTGCATGCGGATTGTGCATGCGGATTGTGCATGCGGATTGTGCATGCGGATTGTGCATGCGGATTGTGCATGCGGATTGTACATGCGGATTGTACATGCGGATTGTACATGCAGATTGTACATGCAGATTGTACATGCGTTTTTCCTGCCAGGGACATGCGGATGTAAAGCGGTCTTCACTTGCATTTCCGCATGTGGGTTGACAAGCGTTTTCCAAGCGATTTTAGCATCACTTGGAAAGTGCTTGTCAACTTGGTCACACTATATAAATCCATGCAAACGGCATGGATTTATATACTGTGACCCCAAAGAATGATTAAAAATAAAAAAATAAATCAATACTTAACTTCCGATGGCCCCCGCAGTCTTGCTTCGCTCCGTCCTGGCTGCCGGCAGATCATGGTACACTGAAGGACCTGCCGACGTCAGCATCGCGTGACCCGTCACATGACTATGACGTCAGCGCAGGTCTTTCAGTCCACCGCGATCTGCCGGCATGGGAGGACGAGCGCAGCGGGGGCCATCAGAAGGTAAATATAACATTTATTTTTTATTTTATTCTTTTTTTCACAGGTTCTATGGTACCCGGGTCCGGAGGAGAGTCTCCTGTCCTCCACACCCGGGTACCATCCGCGCATTGGAACGCATGGATTCTGCATGTACAGATGCAGTGATGCGGATTCCATGCGTTCCAATGCAAGTCAATGGCGGCGAAAACGCAGCGCTTCCGCAAAATAATGCGGATTATCATTGGGGAACATGGCAGGCCTTCTACCATGCGTTTTTTAAGCGTTTCTGCAGCATTTTTGCCGGTGCGGAAACTCTTAAAAAACGCATCGTGGGCACACAGCCTAACAATCACAGACTGAAGTGATTTTGCTACTTCTTGAAAGAGCAGGCATTGCAGTCAGAGCCAGTAGAGACCTCTATTGCAACCTGCACTAGATCAGTGTCTGCACTAGTGTTGAGCCACCCCCGTAGTGTTCGGGTTCGGTTCGGTTCGTCGAACACCTTAGAACACCGTCGAACACCGTTAAAACCAATGGCAGGCAAACAAAAACACATAGAAACACATAGAAAACACCTTCAAAGGTGTCCAAAAGCTGACAAACTGCTTAGAAGACGCTTTCTTTAAAAAAGCCGGCCGGCAATTCAGCAGCGCCATACACCGGTACCCGACAATTTAGACAAGAAGGAATAGAGCCTCACACATAGATTAGATAGATAGAAACATGTCAGTCACATATATATGAAGTACAGTGACAGTGTTGCTTACTGTACTTGTCATTTAGTGTAAAGGATTTATTAAAAAATATAATAGTGTTTTCATGCACTGTCTCTTTAAAAAAGCCGGCCGGCAATTCAGCATCTGTACCCGACAATTTATAACAGACAGAATAGAGCTTCACACATAGATTAGATAGATAGAAACATGTCAGTCACATATATATGAAGTACAGTGACAATGTTGCTTACTGTACTTGTCATTTAGTGTAAAGGATTTATTTAAAAAAATAATAGTGTTTTCATGCACCGTCTCTTTAAAAAAGCCGGCCGGCAATTCAGCATCTGTACCCGACAATTTATAACAGACAGAATAGAGCTTCACACATCGATTAGATAGATAGAAACATGTCAGTGACATATATAAGAAGTACAGTGATAGTGTTGGTTACTGTACTTGTCATTTAGTATTAAAATAAAGGATTTATTATTAAAAAAATTTGGCGAGGGGTTCCCCTTAATTTTAGTCTCTAGCGGAGGTTAAGCAGACAGCTGGGGCAGATGTTTGAAGCCTGGGAAGGGGGTAATACCCACGGAGCTTCCCAGGCTACTAATATGAGCCCCCAGCTGAATACATAGCCTTTACTAGCTATTAAAATGGGGGACCCTCCCAAAAAAATGACGTGGGGTCCCCCCTAATTTAATAGCTAGCAAAGGCTAGGCAGACAGCTGGGGGCTGATATTAATAGCCCAGGAAGGGAGCCATGAATATTGGCCCCCTCCCAGGCTAGAAACAGCAGCCGTCAGCCGCCCCAGAAATGGCGCATTCATAGGATGCGCCAATTCTGGCACTTAGCCTCGCTCTTCCACGCTGCCCTGTAGCGGTGGCAGAGGGTAATAGGGCTGGGGTTGATGTCAGCTTATAATGCCAGCTGACATCAAGCCCAGGTTAGTAATGGAGAGGCGTCTATAAGACACCCCCATTACTAACCCCATAGTCAAAGTTAAAAGAAAACACAAACACCCAGAATAAAGTCCTTTAATTGAAATAAAGACACAATCCTTTATTGTTCTAAATTAAACCATACTTACCATCACGCCCATTCCAGCTGAAGCCAACGATCTCCTGCAATAAAAGAAAAATAATAAAGCAACATCATCCTTACCTTTCCATGGTCCCCACGACAGCTTCAGGTCTGCTACATCGAGATGACAGGCTGGACCGCAGCAGAACGCTGCCATCCAGCCTGTCATCCCGCAGACACAGAAGCGCAGGCATGCTTGCGCTCCACATTGTCTCTCTGTGACGGCATAAAGATGAGACGAGTTCATGTCCAATGAACTCAGCTCACCTCCTGCACGTCACTGACAGCGTGGGAGAATTCTCCTGCACTCAGCGCTTCAGCGTGAGAATTCTCCCACGCTGAAGCGCTGAGTGCAGGAGAATTTTCCCACGCTGTCAGTGATGTGCATAAGGTGAGCTCATGTCCAATGAACTCAGCTCACCTCCTGCACGTCACTGACAGCGTGGGAGAATTCTCCTGCACTCAGCGCTTCAGTGTGAGAATTCTCCCACGCTGAAGCGCTGAGTGCAGGAGAATTTTCCCACGCTGTCAGTGACGTGCATGAGGTGAGCCGAGTTCATTGGACATTAACTCGGCTCATCTGGATGCCCTCACAGAGAGACACTGTGGAGCGCAAGCAAGCCTGCGCTTCTCAGTGTCTGCGGGATGACAGGCTGGATGGCAGCGTTCTGCTGCGGTCCAGCCTGTCATCTCGATGTAGCAGACCTGAAGCTGTCATGGGAACCATGGAAAGGTAAGGATGATGTTGCTTTATTATTTTTCTTTTATTTCAGGAGATCGTTGGCTTCAGCTGGAATGGGCGTGATGGTAAGTATGGTTTAATTTAGAACAATAAAGAATTGTGTGTTTATTTCAATTAAAGGACTTTTTTCTGGGTGTTGTGTTTTTTTTAAATACTTTACTAGAAATTCATGGTGGTCATGTCTAATATTGGCGTGACCCCATGAATTTTGGGCTTAGGGCCAGCTGATAATGCCAAGCTGGCCCTAACCCCTTTATTACCCAGTGAGCCACCGCATCAGGGCCCTGGATGAGTTGGGTACAGCGCCAGAAGATGGCGCTTCTATGAACGCGCCATTTTCCGGGGTGGCTGCAGACTGCAATTTGCAGCGGGGGTGGCCCAGAAAGCTTGAGCCTCCCTGCGCTGCGGATTCCAGCCCCCAGCTGCCTAGTTGTACCTGGCTGGACACAAAAACAGGGCGAAGTCCCACGTCAATTTTCTTTAAATTATTTCATGAAATAATTAAGAAAAAAAGGCCTTCCCTATATTGTTGTGTCCGGCCAGGTACAAATAGTCAGCTGGTGGTTGGGGGCAGCCCGTTCCTGCCTGCTGCACCTGACTGGACACAAATATAGTGCGAAGCCCCACGTCAATTTTTTTTTAATTATTTCATGAATTTCCTGAAATAATTTAAAAAAATTGAAGTGGGGCTTCGCACTATATTTGTGTCCAGCCAGGTACAGCAGGCAGGAACGGGCTGCCCCCAACCACCAGCTGACTATTTGTACCTGGCCGGACACAACAATATAGGGAAGGCCTTTTTTTCTTAATTATTTCATGAATTTCATGAAATAATTAAAAAAAAAATACGTGGGGCTTCGCCCTATTTTTGTGTCCAGCCAGGTACAACTAGGCAGCTGGGGGCTGGAATCTGCAGCGCAGGGAGACCCCAGCTTTCTGGGCCCCCCCCCGCTGCAAATTGCAGTCCGCAGCCACCCCGGAAAATGGCGCGTTCATAGAAGCGCCATCTTCTGGCGCTGTACCCAACTCATCCAGGGCCCTGGTGCGGTGGCTCACTGGGTAATAAAGGGGTTAGGGCTAGCTTGGTATTATCAGCTGGCCCCAAGCCCAAAATTCATGGGGTCACGCCAGTATTAGACATGACCGCCATGAATTTCTAGTAAAGTATTTAAAAAAAATACAACACCCAGAATAAAGTCCTTTAATTGAAATAAACATACAATTCTTTATTGTTCTAAATTAAACCATACTTACCATCACACCCATTCCAGCTGAAGCCAACGATCTCCTGCAATAAAAGAAAAATAATAAACCAACCTGATCCTTACCTTTCCATGGTTCCCACGACAGCTTCAGCTCTGCTACATCGAGATGACAGGCTGGACCGCAGCAGAACGCCGCCATCCAGCCTGTCATCCCGCAGACACTGAGAAGCGCAGGCATGCTTGCGCTCCTCAGTGTCTGGCTGTGACGGCATCCAGATGAGCCGAGGTCATGTCCAATGAACTCGGCTCACCTCATGCACGTCACTGACAGCGTGGGAAAATTCTCACGCTGAAGTGCTGAGTGCAGGAGAATTCTCCCACGCTGTCAGTGACGTGCATGAGGTGAGCTCATGTCCAATGAACTCAGCTCACCTCATGCACCTCACTGACAGCGTGGGAAAATTCTCCTGCACTCAGCGCTTCAGCGTGAGAATTCTCCCACGCTGTAAGTGACGTGCATGAGGTGAGCCGAGTTCATTGGACATTAACTCGGCTCATCTGGATGCCGTCACAGAGAGACAATGTGGAGCGCAAGCAAGCCTGCTCTTCTCAGTGTCTGCGGGATGACAGGCTGGATGGCAGCGTTCTGCTGCGGTCCAGCCTGTCATCTCGATGTAGCAGAGCTGAAGCTGTCGTGGGAACCATGGAAAGGTAAGGATGAGGTTGCTTTATTATTTTATTTTTATTACAGGAGATCGTTGGCTTCAGCTGGAATGGGCGTGACGGTAAGTATGGTTTAATTTAGAACAATAAAGAATTGTGTCTTTATTTCAATTAAAGGACTTTATTCTGGGTGTTTGTGTTTTTTTTAACTTTGACTATGGGGTTAGTAATGGGGGTGTCTTATAGACGCCTCTCCATTACTAACCTGGGCTTGATGTCAGCTGGCATTATAAGCTGACATCAACCCCAGCCCTATTACCCCCTGCCACCGCACCAGGGCAGCGTGGAAGAGCGAGGCTAAGTGCCAGAATTGGCGCATCCTATGAATGCGCCATTTCTGGGGCGGCTGACGGCTGGTGTTTCTAGCCTGGGAGGGGGCCAATATTCATGGCACCCTTCCTGGGCTATTAATATCAGCCCCCAGCTGTCTGCCTAGCCTTTGCTAGCTATTAAATTAGGGGGGACCCCACGTCATTTTTTTGGGGGGTCCCCCATTTTAATAGCTAGTAAAGGCTATGTATTCAGCTGTGGGCTGATATTAGTAGCCTGGGAAGCTCCGTGGGTATTACCCCCTTCCCAGGCTTCAGAAATCTGCCCCAGCCGTCAGCTTAACCTCCGCTAGAGCCTAAAATTAAGGGGAACCCCACGCCAATTTTTTTAATAATAAATCCTTTATTTTAATACTAAATGATAAGTACAGTAACCAACACTATCACTGTACTTCATATATATGTGACTGACATGTTTCTATCTATCTAATCTATGTGTGATTCTCTATTCCTTCTATTCTAAATTGTTGGGTACAGATGCTGAATTGCCGGCCGGCTTTTTTAAAGAGACGGTGCATGAAAACACTATTATTTTTTTTGATAAATCCTTTACGCTAAATGACAAGTACAGTAAGCAACACTTTCACTGTACTTCGTATATATGTGGCTGACATGTTTATATCTATCTAATCTATGTGTGAAGCTCTATTCTTTCGGTTCTAAATTGTCGGGTACCGGTGTATGCCGCTGCTGAATTGCCGGCTTTTCATGTTTCACTGTGAGCAGTTCCCATCGATTTGGGCAATCACTGTAATGCCACAACCACCATGGCTGTGGCATTACAGTGAGTGGCAGACAATCCCTGCATGATTGGTGCTCTAAATAGCGCCAGACATGCAGGACACGCTTTTGGTGCACGAACAGTTATCGAACATAACCTCGAACAGCCGAATTTTTTGCAAATCGTTCGGGTTCGTCGAACAACTCGAACACCGCCCAAAACAGCTCGAATTTGAGATTGGCGAACAGTTCTAGTCGAACACCGCTCATCTCTAGTCTGCACCAAAAGGTGAGTTTAAGGCCACGTGCACATGTTGAGTGTTTGGTCAGTATTTTATCTCAGAATTTGTAATCCAAAACCAGGAGTGGGTGATAAATACAGAAGTGGTGACGAGTTTCTATTATACTTTTCCTGATTGTTTCATTCCTGGTTTTGGCTTACAAATACTGAGATAAAATACTGACCAAATACTGAACGTGTGCACGTGGCCTAATGCCATTTTTATATTAAGACCATCCGTGAGTTAAAAATGTTTTTTCCTATATTGCGCAACCTCTTTAAGATTATACCTTAATGGGGTTGTTCAGCCGAGTGCAATTTGCCAAACCTTAAAAGCGAGTAATATACACAGTGTTAGGCTATGCATGAGTTTTTTTGAGATGTTAAAAAACGACAGCTTTTTCAAGGGTAAATTGCTTCAGCAAAGTATTCTCTTTTCCTTTTGGTTTTAGAAGATTTTTTTTCCTAAAGCATTATTTCCTGCCTTCAGATTGGACAGTGCCTAGTTTGGTGCAGTTTCCATCAGGACACACTTCAAAGAAGTGACATGTACTTTATTTTTTTAGACCAGGATTTTTTTTTCATTTTTTAGAAAAAAAAATCTCATCATCAGCAAAGTGGATTTGCCACAGAAATGAATAGGGAGAGTTTTCCAAGTGTTTTTGAAAAGGTTTTTGATGGGAATTTTGGAAAGCAAAAGCAAAAAAAAGCTCCTAAATAAACTCTGCATGTATATAGAATTAGGGTTTGAGTCTGCTTGCCAATTTGAATAGTCGTCACTTGACCACAAGTTAGCGATTTGTATCCTTATGTCACATGCCAACTAGTTTCTTTTCCTGCCACTCTCAATAGAACACTGAGAGAAGCAGATGAGAATCTAGTCGGCATGTGAGTGCAGCTAAGCAAATCCCATACTTGGGGTCACATGGCGACCACTTGAATTGGCAAGAATATTACACACTATTAGGACTCAATTAACTGCAGTGCTTGCCAAAAATGTTGGGAACCTGACAACTGATACATGCTGCCCAATCCTAGGGTAACCTGCATGTATCAGTCACTGGCTGTAAGATTTCAGCAATGTTTGTTTGACCTGAAACACTGCAGCATTTCAGGGAAAAAGATACTTAAAAAGCCACCTGGACTGAGCTGCACATGTGACTAGTCAGAAAGGCGGGTCCCTGGCAGCTCATCCCTGCCTGCTCCCCTTGAGTGACTGGTCTCTCTCTATGCATGCACACAGGGGACTGGCCTTCTCGACTAGTCACTGCGTGGCTTGGTCCTTGACAGCTTTTAAAGTAAATGCTGTGGCGTTTCAGAGTCAAACATACCTGGCTGTGATAATACAGCCAGTGACTGATACACGCATGGTATCAGTGGACCGGGCAGCATGTATCAGCTGTCAGGTTCCCTTTAAGGACAGGAACAATGAATTTTCAGATAAGTGTTTTAATACCATAGATGGTCCATATTGAACAAGGACTACTTATGGCTGATGTCATCATTTTACTGCTTTTAAAGCCTTTAAAGAAGAGTGGACCAAAAATTCATTTCATAAAAGCTTTAACCGATGAAGTAAAAACCTTCAATGAATTAACCTTGAAAACTGAAATGAAGTCTTTTAAAAGATTCCAAGTATGGACACCTGTCCTGTCTCATGTATAAGAATACACCGTCTCAACAATACAGACAGCAATCTAAGGGATTTTCAAGTGATTCTATAAAATGTGTTGAATATAGAGTTTAGGTGACTTTTATCTAACTTTCAATGCCCATTTAACGCTATCAGAAACGTTCAGCACATGGATCCATATGTATTTTAACTCTTCTTATGCTCTCCTCCAGGTCGTCAACCAGATCTCCAATGTTTTACCAAGGATTTGTTAGGTCTTATAATGTGATTCTTCCTTTGAGAGTACATTCTTGTTTCCCTCCCGCGCTCTTCGCAGCTCCCTTCAGTCAGATACAGTTAGGTCCATATATATTTGGACAGAGACAACATTTTTCTAATTTTGGTTCTAGACATTACCACAATTTATTTTAAACAAAACAATTCAGATGCAGTTGAAGTTCAGACTTTCATCTTTTATTTGAGGGTATCCACATTAAAATTGGATGAAGGGTTTACCAGTTTCAGCTCCTTAACATGTGCCACCCTGTTTTTTAAAGGGACCAAAAGTAATTGGACAATTGACTCCAAGGCTATTTCATGGACAGGTGTGGGCAATCCCTTCGTTATGTCATTCTCAATTAAGCAGATAAAAGGCCTGGAGTTGATTTGAGGTGGGGTGCTTGCATTTGGAAGGTTTTGCTGTGAAGTAAACATGCAGTCAAAGGAGCTCTCCATGCAGGTGAAACAAGCCATCCATAAGCTGCAAAAACAGAAAAAACCCATCCGAGAAATTGCTACAATATTAGGAGTGGCAAAATCTACAGTTTGGTACATCATGAGAAAGAAAGAAAGCACTGGTGAACTCATCAATGCAAAAAGACCTGGGCGCCCACGGAAGACAACAGTGGTGGATGATCACAGAATAATCTCTATGGTGAAGAGAAACCACTTCACAACAGCCAACCAAGTGAACAACACTCTCCAGGAGGTAGGCGTATCATTATCCAAATCTACCATAAAGAGAAGACTGCATGAAAGTAAATACAGAGGGTTCACTGCACGGTGCAAGCCACTCATAAGCATCAAGAATAAAAAGGCTAGACTGGACTTTGCTAAAAAACATCTAAAAAAGCCAGCACAGTTCTGGAAGAACATTCTTTGGACAGATGAAACCAAAATCAACCTCTACCAGAATGATGGAAAGAGAAAAGTATGGCGAAGGCGTGGTAGAGCTCATGATCCAAAGCATACCACATCATATGTAAAACATGGCGGAGGCAGTGTGATGGCTTGGGCATGCATGGCTGCCAGTGGCACTGGGTCACTAGTGTTTATTGATGATGTGACACAGGACAGAAGCAGACGAATGAATTCTGATGTATTCAGAGCCATACTGTGTGCTCAGATCCAGCCAAACTGATCGGTCGTCGTTTCATACTACAGATGGACAATGACCCAAAACATAAAGCCAAAGCAACCCAGGAGTTTATTAAAGCAAAGAAGTGGAATATTCTTGAATGGCCAAGTCAGTCACCTGATCTCAACCCAATTGAGCATGCATTTCACTTGTTAAAGACTATAAACTTCAAACAGAAAGGCCCACAAACAAACAGCAACTGAAAACCACCGCAGTGAAAGCCTGGCAAAGTATCAAAAAGGAGGAGACACAGCGTCTGGTGATGTCCATGAGTTCAAGACTTCAGGCAGTCATTGCTAACAAAGGGTTTTCAACCAAGTACTAGAAATGAACATTTTATTTACAATTATTTAATCTGTACAATTACTTTTGGTCCCTTTAAAAACAGGGTGGCACATGTTAAGGAGCTGAAACTCCTAAACCCTTCATCCAATTTTAATGTGGATACCCTCAAATGAAAGCTGAAAGTCTGAACTTCAACTGCATCTGAATTGTTTTGTTTAAAATTCATTGTGGTAATGTCTAGAACCAAAATTAGAAAAATGTTGTCTCTGTCCAAATATATGTGGACCTAACTGTAGAATACAGTAGTTAGACTGGATCCAGCTTTGTTCTGGTAGTTATTGCAGCTTTTATCTCACAAGCGACCATTTTAACTCACGGTGAGACAAAATGGGTTCACAGTCATCAATGCTTTTCCCCATTCTTTTCATAAAAGTACACTATTATACTAAACTAATTGATCAAATAATAGGAGGACAATTTTGAAAATGTTTCTGAAAAAGTCATGAAAAGCTACCTTGCTGATAATCTCTGCGGGAAGCTAATGGCATAGTGCTCTTATGATTACTAAGAGAAACACGCAATTCTGTTACTGATATGTAATTGATTCTGACGGATTGCCAAGGGCAGTGTCACACTCTGCTGTGCACTCGTTCTAGAAATGTTGACCACTTTGCTAGTGTCAGTTAATGGTTACAGTATGTGTAGGAGACAATTGTCGGAGCTTTGGTATTGGTTTGGCATTATACAATAAAAGCATAAAGAAGAGGGCAAGCAGTGATCTATGGACGCTGTCCTCCCATCAGTTCCCAGCATTGACTGAAAATATAATCTCTTAGTGGTGGGCAATTAATATTCCCGAGGGGCCACATGAGAGACAGTTACTATTCTGGATGCCGAACCAGAAGTCTAAAATTAATTCTGCTCAATATTAATATTAACATATTAATTATAATTATTATATATTAATATTAATTGTATCATTTAATATTGAGCAGAATTAAGTATGCTAACACCCTCCCATATACCATATGAGGCTGTGTGCCCACGTAGCGTTTTTCAAGCGTATATGCTGCGGAATTTCCGCAGCGTAAACGCTTGAAAAACGCATGTATATCCGCACCCCATGGTCCCCAATGGCATTCCGCAATGTCAATGCCCATGCTGCGGATTTTTCCGCAGCGTATATGCTGCGGTCAAAAATCCGCAGCATGTTCATTAATTTTGCGGAAGCGCAGCGGAATCAATGTGCGGATGGTACCCAAGTCTGGATGAGAGGAGACTCTCATCCAGACCTGGGTACCAAAGAACCTGTAAAAAAAAGAATAAAATAAAGTTTATACTTATCTTCTGATGTTTTCCCTCCGTCGCGCTGTTGTCTGAAGGACCTGCCACGTCATTGAGTCATGTGACCCACCACATGACTCAATGACGTCACCGCAGGTCCTGCACACAACAGCGTGAGCCGCTCAAGCCTCCGGACGGGGCAGAGAATGCATCAGAAGGTGAGTATAAAGTTTATTTTTTTATTTTTTACCATTCTGAACAAGTTGTCAAGCACTTTTCCAAGTGATGCTCGGAGAAGTGCTTGATAACCCGCATGCGGAAATGCATGCAAAGACGCCTCACAAACGCTTCTACCTGGCGGGAAAACCGCATGTAGTATCCGCATGCGATTTTCCCGCCAGGGAGAAGCGTAAAAAATATGCTTCAGGTCCGCAACGTGGGCACATAGCCTGAGCCTGCACACAGCCCCATATATACAGTATGAGCCCCCACACAGCCTCCTACATACAGTGTAAGCAGGTGACCAGATGCAACGCGCAGGGACAAGGTGGAAGTACCCAATGAAACTGTTTGTGTCCCTAATGTGGCTGGAAATTGTGGTAACTATAGCAATGGTAAATAATAGTGTTGAGCGAACATGCTCGACACTGCTCGGTACTCGCCCGAGCATCACGCTACTCGGGATATTCGGCGAGCACCGAGCATTTCCGGGTTACTCGGGCGGGAGCTCGGGTCTCCGCCCTGCACGTTTGGTGCTCTTTACAGAGCCAATGAACATGCAGGGATTGCCAGGCAGTCACTGTAATGTCGCAGCCATGTTGTTTGTGGGCATTACAGTGATTGGCTGGCCGCACAGCGTCACCTCGAGTACTTAAAACCGGGCGCCGCCATCTTGGACACAGTCGCTCCGGATCAGACAGTGTAGGCACAGCACTGCTGATTTAGGGAGAGATATATCCTGCGAAATAGTTAGTGTAGGGTCTGTAAAGGCTGCCAGATCAAACAAACCGTCCTTCTCAGGACTAATATCCATCCCAGATATCAGGCAGGCAGGCTGTATAGGAGAGTGGTTATACCAGCAAACGCTGCATTACAGTCCTCTGTGCTCCTGTTGCTGAAATTAATGGACTTAGCTCCAGGTCTCGGGGGGCCAGGAAAAATCCTTTTTTTTTCATATAAATCCTCTTTTTTTTTCCTCCTTCACACTGTACAAATACCCGTCTTATTAACCTTTTGGTGTCCCCCCCCCCCCCCCCAAAAAAAAAAAGTGTGTCTCTGATTTTTCAGACACAAATATATCTGTTGAAAATAGTCTGGTGTAGGCCCGAGAAATACAAGTGTGGTTTTGCAGTTCCACGGTTCAAACCTCTGTGTTACCCACTTTTGGACCATTTATATCTAAAAAAAACAGTTTGAGTGTGTCGCTCACTGTTCAACCGCAAATATATATATTAAAAAAAAGTCTACTATACCCTAGTAAACAATAACTGTGGTTTTGCCATTCCATGGTAAAAAATCTCTATTATCCAGCTTTTGGTATTTTTTCCGTAAACAGTAATAGTTTCTCCCTGATTGTTCAGATTGTTTAAAAGAGTCGGGTGTAGGCCAGAGAAACAGAACTGTGGTTTTCCTCTTCCACGGTTCTAATCTACTTTTTTTATCCTTTTTCCATTGATAGTGCGAGTGTCAGCTATTTTACTTCATTTACAATGGGCAAGGCGCGTGGCAAGGGACGTGGAACTGGACGTTCTGGTGATGGTGCGTGTAGAGGACGGGGCCGTGGCCAAGGTGAAAATGTGCCACAACCAACAACCACATCTTCTCGCTCCCACTTCTTGACCGAATTACTAGGGAAGCACAGAACAACACCAGTATTGTGAACTGATCAGTGCGAACAGGTTATTAATTGGATAGCAGATAATACTTCCAGTTACCTGGCACCACCACCTCCGGTCTGTCTTCCACATGGTCAACTCTTAGAAGCCGTGAGTTTCGACCGCATACTCCTCCTCACCCTGATGCTCCTTCCTCCCACCATGCCGAGTGTCGTCAGACAGCAACTGATCCCACACTTGGACACTCTGAAGAGCTATTCACTGGTCCATTTCCAGATTTGTGCCCCTCGCCTGATCCGCTTGAAGTGGTGGAAGAGGAGATCCCATGTAGCGATGCCCAAATATTTGAACAGCCACGGCCACAGGAAGTCGACGCTGGCAATTTGTCACAAGAGGTGGACGATGACGAGACACAATTGCCAGGAAGTGAGGAGGAGGATCGTGGTGTGCAAGTGGAAGAGGAGGAGGTGGTGGATGATCTAGTAACTGACCCAATGTGGCAGGAGGAAATGCAGAGCGAGGCCAGCAGCACACAGGGTGAGGGAGGCAGAGTACCCCAACAGGCAGGAAGAAGCAGTGTGGTGGCCGAACACAGAAGGCGGGCAACAGTTTCCCGTAACACCAACATGAGGTCAGGAATTTTTTTAAAGACTCTACTGATAACCCCAAAAAGGCCATTTGTACCACCTGCCATGCCAGTATCAGCAGGCGTGACAAAACTACAAGCCTGACCACCACCAGCATGATCAGGCACATGGCAGCAAAGCACCCGACTTTATGGGGCGAACCCCAGGGTCCACAACCCATGTCAGCGGGTGTCACCACTGCTTCTTCCACTGTTGTGCATGCAATAGAACCCCCTGTTGTGTGTGCAAGGCAATCCCCTGTCCATACTGCATGCAAAGATGCCCCCTCCTCTCAGTCTTCACTTGTTATGGCAGTTTCTCAAGAAACAGCATCAACGTCCACCTCCACGTCCCACCGCAGCGTTCAGTTGTCCATATCCCAGACCTTTGAATGAAAGCGGAAATTCGCAGCTAACGCCCCACAGGCCACAGTCCTAAATTCGCACATTTCACTACTGCTTGCGTTGGAATTGCTGCCTTTTAGGCTGGTGGAGACAGAATCCTTCCGCAACCTTATGGCGGTGGCCGTCCCTCGGTATTCGGTCCCCAGCCGACACTATTTTGCCCAGTGTGCCATCCCCACACTACACAAGCACGTGTCCCAAAACATCTGCCGTGCCCTCAACAACGCAGTTACTGGGAGAGTCCACCTGACAACGGACACGTGGACAAGTGCTTGTGGCCAGGGTCGGTACATCTCCCTGACGGCACACTGGGTAAACATAGTGGAAGCCGGGACCCAGTCGCACCTTGGGACGGAACACATCCTCCCCACACCGAGGATTGCAGGCCCTATGTCAGTCAGAGTTGCCCCCACAGTGTACAGCTCCTGCGCATCATCCTCCTCCTCCTCATGTACAGCCTCTATCTCAGATATCACCACATCAGTTACAAGCTGGAAGCACTGCAGTACTGCCTCCGCCAAGCAGCAACAGGCTGTGCTGAAACTCATAAGCTTAGGTGAGAAACCTCACACTGCTTGTGAGTTGTGGACAGCTGTGAAAGAGCAGGCAGATCTGTGGCTGAGACCGCTGAACCTACATCCAGGCATGGTCGTGTGTGACAATGGCCGTAACCTGGTGGCGGCTCTGAGGCGAGGCGAGATCACACACGTACCATGCCTGGCTCATGTGCTTAACCTCGTGGTTCAGCGGTTTCTTAAATCGTTCCCCAAGTTGCCAGATCTGCTCGTCAAAGTACGCCGCCTGTCAGCTCATTTTCGCAAGTCGGCTACAGCTTCCGCCGCCCTTGCAGCTTCCGGCACACCGACTTGTGTGTGATGTCCCTACACATTGGAACTCCACCCTCCACATGTTGCAAAGGATTTGTGAGCAGAAGAGAGCAGTTGTGGAATACCAGCTGCAACAAGGCCGTCGATATTCAGGTCAGACTCCACACATAAGACCTCAGGAGTGGACCTGGATGTCTGACATATGTACCATCCTGACAAACTTTGAGGATTCCACCTAGCTGGTGAGTGGCGATGACGCCATCATTAGCGTCAGCATTCCACTTGTCTGTCTTTTGCAACGCTCTCTGCAGAGAATTAAAGAGGAGGCATTGCACCCAGAGTATGATGAGATGGATCAAGAAGCCGTAGCGGGCGATTACACACAGCCCAGCCTCATCTCATCCAAACATGCATTGGGGGACAATGAGGGAGAGGAGGAGGAAGAACAGGAGCTGGTATCATGCGCTGTAGACGGTAGTACCTGTACAACTGTCATGCCGTCGGTTCAGCGTGGGTGGCCTGAGGGGAGGGAGTAGGAGGAGGAGGAAGAACAGGAGCTGGTATCATGTGCTGTAGACGGTAGTACCTGTACAACGGTCATGCCGTCCGTTCAGCGTGGGGGGCCTGAGGGGAGGGAGGATTAAGAACAGGAGCTGGTATCATGCGCTGTAGACGGTAGTACCTGTACAACTGTCATGCCGTCAGTTCAGCGTGGGTGGCCTGAGGGGAGGGAGGAGGAGGAGGAAGAACAGGAGCTGGTATCATGTGCTGTAGATGGTAGTACCTGTACAACTGTCATGCCATCGGTTCAGCATGGGTGGCCTGAGGGGAGGGAGGAGGAGGAATAAGAACAGGAGCTGGTATCATGCGCTGTAGACGGTAGTACCTGTACAACTGTCATGCCGTCGGTTCAGCGTGGGTGGCTTGAGGGGAGGGAGGAGGAGGAGGAAGAACAGGAGCTGGTATCATGCGCTGTAGACGGTAGTACCTGTACAACTGTCATGCCGTCGGTTCAGCGTGGGTGGCCTGAGGGGAGGGAAGAGGAGGAGGAAGTACAGGAGCTGGTATCATGCGCTGTAGACAGTAGTACCTGTACAACTGTCATGCCGTCGGTTCAGCGTGGGTGGCCTGAGGGGAGGGAGGAGGAGGAAGAACAGGAGCTGGTATCATGCGCTGTAGACGGTAGTACCTGTACAACTGTCATGCCGTCGGTTCAGCGTGGGTGGCCTGAGGGGAGGGAGGAGGAGGAAGAACAGGAGCTGGTATCATGCGCTGTAGACGGTAGTACCTGTACAACTGTCATGCCGTCGGTTCAGCGTGGGTGGCCTGAGGGGAGGGAGGAGTAGGAGGAAGAACAGGAGCTGGTTTCATGCGCTGTAGACGGTAGTACCTGTACAACTGTCATACCGTCGGTTCAGCGTGGGTGGCCTGAGGACAGGAGCAGGAGGAGGAGGAGGAGGAGAGCATGGTCAGTCGTCATCTTGGTGAGGACACGGAAGTCTTGCCCGTTACCAGTCTGGCACGCATGGCTGACTTTATGTTACGCTGCCTTAACCGTGACCCTTGCATTGTCAAAATATTGGGTGACAGTCATTACTAGTTGGTGACACTTTTAGACCCCCGCTACAAGGAGAACTTTCACTCTCTTATTCCTGAGGTGGAGAGGTATACAAAAATGGGGCAGTACCAGAAGGCCCTTGCTGCAGAACTGTTAAAAAAATTCCCATCTGAACACGCTAGCGGCAGAGGTCACAGTTCGTTGACCAACCAAGGCGTACAAGCGAGAGAGAGGCAACTCCAATCCAGCAGAGGCAGGGGAACACTGTCAGCATCCTGGGACAGTTTTCTGAGACCCGCCCAGCTTACAGGCCCTGAGGCGCGGGGTACTCTCACAAAGAGTGGAAAGTTTCAAAAGATGGTGAGGGAGTACCTTGCCGACCATACCAGCGTTCTCTGTGATTCCGATGTTCCTTTTAATTATTGGGTATCCAAGCTGGACACTTGGAATGAACTCGCTCTGTACACCTTGGAGGTCCTGGCCTGCCCTGCCGCTAGCGTGTTATCGGAGCGTGTTTTTAGTGCCGCTGGGGGAATTATAACTGATAAGCGCATTCACCTGTCAACTGACAATGCTGACAAGCTGACCCTTATCAAAATGAACAAGGCCTGGATTGGGCCAGACTTCTCATCACCACCAAATGACAGCAGAGTAACATAAAGTCAAATCCAATGTGTTATTTCGGGAGGTGTATTCACATGCACTGCTTCACACCCACACATGGGTATACGCTTCCTCATTTCGGCTGTTTTATGTTCTTCTCCTTATCCTCAGCCTCCACCACCACTATACTACCAGGGTGACCGTGGTCCATGTTGCCATTATTGAAAGTTCCTCCGTCCTTATTTTTGTCAGCTTTTGCTTGGAAGGCATAAGCAAAGACTGTGGGAGACCCACTCCTCAATAATGGGAATAATATTTTTAAGATGCTGTACTGTATGGCTCTTGTAAGGGGCATTAAAAGCATCTTGTTAAGCTACTGCGACCCCCACCACTTTTCCGAGGGGCATTAAAACCGTCTTGTTAAGCTACTGGGACCTCCACATCTCTTCCAAGGGGCATTCAAACCGTTTTGTTAAGCTACTGGGACCTCCACGTCTTTTCCGAGGGGCATTAAAACTGTCTTGTTAAGCTACTGTAACCTGCACGACTCTTCCAACGGGCATTGCATTTCCTCCTAATTTTAGTCAGCTTTTGCTTTTCAATGCAAAGGCGAAAACTAAGGGAGACCCACTCCCCAATAATGGGTAGAAGGGTTTTAGTATGCTGTAATCCACGTCTGTTTCAAGGGGCATTGCAGCTCCTCATAATTTTTGGAAAGCCTTCCATTCACTGCTTAGGCCAACAGTGTACAGGAGACCCAGTTGGTATAAATGGAAAAAACAGTTTAGTTAAGGCCCTCTGACCTCCATGTCATTTCCAAGGGGCATTGGAGTGCCTCAAAATTTTTGGTAGGCATTGCACTCACTGTATGCCCTATAACTGTGTAGCCGAACCGCTCCTTTTGTTACAGAAACATATCCTACAAGACATATGTGGTTGACTGGCCTGATATTGATGTGAATGGTCCCTGTTGCTCCTGCTCTTCCTCTTTTGCCAGCACCTCATCCATCATTTATCACCTGAAGCTTTGTTTTAACAGGAGTCATAGAACTGGGATAGTAGCAAGAAAACATCCAGCAATCCTCGGAGGAGGTAGGATGTGCGCCAAAACGCTGACCACCTCAGGCCTAGCCGCTACTACATACATGCGCTTGCATTCCAAGAAAACAAAGCAGATGCTAACTTCTATCATCATCATGCTCCTCACCTTGGCACTCTCAACTCCCCTGATGGAGAAGCCAGGGCCCACCGGAGGAGTCTGGTTCTCTGGTGGGCTCGTCCAATGCTGCCCTAAAGCTGGCCGGGCTAAGAAAAGTGTGTGGGGAGAATTTGACAGGAGAAATAGGGGAGGCTGGGGACCTGTGTGTGGACACCCGGCCGCGGGGACCGAGTATGGATACCAGGCCGCCAACGCAGCCATGACGTGGTGGCCAGATTCCGCCTCCACATGCCTAAAAGGCCCATTTTCAAGTGCAAGCAAGCAGTATAGTATTGCACCCGGGGGGGGGGGCGGAGTTGGGTGGTTGGCTGCATATTTGCACTTGCATTGCAAGGAATGGAGGAGGTACAATTGATCACTGCCCTGGACAAGAACTTGCACGGGGATAGTTGCAAGTCTGCATCTTCTGATGCGGCAAGGATGATTTCTGATGGGCACACTTTTAGGCAGTGACCTGGGTGTCAGAGATGCTTCCAGGGGTCTTCCCCATGCTGTTCCCATGTCTTTTCAGCACTGTATGCATGTGTCACACAGCACATGGCCAGATAAGGTTGTAAAATGTTAAAATGACATTTCTCGGTGAATGCATTTGTCACGGTTGAAAGCAATTGCACCTCGAACCAGAGGTGTGGTATTCCACTCCCGGGTAAGGATGGAGTGTGGACTAGGGCTCAGTAAGCTGCATGCACCACACACACCCCATTTCCGAGGGACAGCTCAAC
Source organism: Phyllobates terribilis (assembly GCF_046119375.1). Lineage (NCBI taxonomy): Eukaryota > Metazoa > Chordata > Amphibia > Anura > Dendrobatidae > Phyllobates > Phyllobates terribilis. Next base: position 717,181 of record NW_027363283.1, read on the forward strand.
GGTGCTCCCACTAGACAGAAGTGCAGGCACGACAGCATCTGTCCCTGGCTGGAGTGGGGAGGGGAAAGTAAACCCAGTGGTGTAGGAGCAGATAGGGGTGGGTCTCTGGGCATAAGTAGGAGCCCATTGGTTGCTAGTCACCTGGGCTCACACACAACGGAGGTATATAAGGTGGGCACCATCTTAGATCAGTGTGCAGTGCAGAGAAGAAGTTAAGAGTGAGAGGAGAAGACAGGAAGCAGAGCCTCTGCATGGGCTCTGCTCCACGGGCAGGCCTTGTCAGGAGGCCGGAGCCTGGGAGAGAGAAGAAGGAACAGAAAGGAAAGCAAGAAAGGAAACAAGGAACAGGAACACAGAGAAAGGCCCAGAGACACGAGTGAAGAAGGAACCCTAAGAACCCACGAGATAACGGGTGAAGGGTTGGCAGAGCAGGGTACCGGAACCCAAATTGGTGGAGGCGACTAATCCTCAGCCAAAACCGGAGGTTGTGACCACATCTTGGTGCGACCCCTCACTACATCCACCAGGAAAGCATACCACATAGGGTCAGGGAAACAGGAGAGAGGTTTCGCCAACAGAAGGCCCGAGGAAGCTGGACAAAGGTGGGTCACTGGTGGGGACGGCCAGAGAAGGGAGTCCTGTGCCACGCTCTGGAATTGCCTGGGAGTTGGTCGAGCCCCTTGCCTGGTGAACGCAGCACGGCTCAGGCGGTCCTTCATGTGCACAAGTGACCTGGATGAGAACTGTGAGTAAAGCATTGGAAACTGCAACCACACGTCTCTGTGTTTCATCGCCGCACCAGCACCATTAGTACTGGGACGCTCACACCATCACTACCATCATCTACTCTAGCTGCTCTGAGGCAATACTTCTCCCGTGGGGAGTTATCCCATTCTTGGCTGCGCATATAACATCAGCCTCAGCGGTCTGCAGCGCAGCGGCGGTCCCCACTGACCGCAATCCATGGGTGGCGTAGTCGGACAATTACAACACAAATAGACTGCCACTGGTTTGACCACCCTGAGCCCCGGACCGGGTCGCCGCCACACGGAGACTACAACCCCCAGCATCCCACAAGAGGACCGGTTCCGGGTTCCCCACGCGGCCTAGGGGGCGAGTCAAATACAAAAGTGCAAAAAAGCATAAAAAAATGCTACTTGCGAACATAGCCCAAGGTGTGGAGGAGTATTTTTGTTTTTGGTTATTTATTTTACCTTTTACACAAGTCTTTACCCTGGAAAGGAACTTCCTTAACATATTTCACAGAAAAGCAGTTTCAGTTTCGTTTTTGAACGTTTTATTGTGAGCCCGTAAAAGTGGCTTAATACCTCTGACCACGTTGTTGACAGCAGTGACCTGGGGGTCAGAAATGCTTCCTGGGGTGATCCCCATGCTGCCCCCATGTCATATGAGCACTGTCACTATCGTTTTGGGCACTTGTTAGGCTTTTAAAAGACTGCCGGGGGTGCCACCGCAAAAATGCTTGGGTCTCCCATAGACTAACATTGGGCTCGCTGCTCGGGTCGAGCACCCGAGTATCACGGCGAGCTCGGCCCGAGCTTCGAGCACCCGAGCATTTTAGTGCTCGCTCAACACTAGTAAATAATGAATAACAGGGTAATTACAGCATGAAATATACAATATCAATCATATAATGAATCCTCAGGTCCACTCTATTATAACAGTCTCTTCTTATATACAGTATTTGTATAGTCTTCTAGCAGGCATGGTGTTCCCGATAACGAGAGTCACTGTACTGTTTCTTCCTCTAGCACAGGCACTAGCGGGCGTTTCCAGTTCTTCCCTCTAGTCCGCAAGAACTCCTGACAAAGTCTAGCAAGGCTCACTGGGCCTCCTTCACTTCTCCCTTTCTGTTGCACTGGCCCAGGCCGACCGCTGTACCGTACGTCAGTGCTGGAAGCAACGGCCCAGCTCACTCGCGCCTCCTGTTGACACAGCTGTCCACCCCCAAGCATAGTTTCCTCAAAATCTTCAGGTATTGACCAACGGCGGATGTCTCTCGTACCCGGTGGGATGAGGGCTGGGGCTCCGGTACTTGGGTCTGATCTTTAGGACTTGAAACTTGTCTTGGGCAGGTCTGGTCTTTGGGCCTTGACTGGCATCATCTGGATTCTGGGGCTTGTCCGGGACTGCCTAGGTCTTGCTTCCAGGCGCGCCACAAGGTTTGCGCTTCCTGTAACGGCCCGGCACCCCGCCCTCAGCATCTCTCAAGACACACATCCTGTCCATCCCTTCTCTTGGCGTCAAGTGTTAGTAGCCGTGAGTCTCGACTGCATACTCCTCTTCACTCTGATGCACCTTCCTCCCACCATGCCGAGTGTCATCAGACAGCAACTGATCCAACAGTTGGACACTCTGAAGAGCTGTTCACTGGTCCATTTCCATATTTGGGCCCCTCGTCTGCTGCGCTTGAAGTGGTGGAAGAGGAGATCCCATGTAGCGATGGCCAAATATTTGAACAGCTATGGCCACAGGAAGGCGACGCTGGCAATTTGTCACAAGAGGTGGACGATGATGAGACACAATTGCCACGAAGTGAGGAGGAGGACTGTGGTGCGGAAGTGGAAGAGGAGGAGGTGGTGGATGATCTAGTAACTGACCCAATGTGGCAGGAGGACACGCAGAGTGAGGCCAGCAGCACACAGGGTGAGGGAGGCAGAGTACCCCAACAGGTAGGAAGAAGCAGTGTGGTGGCCGCACAGAGAAGGCAGGCAACAGTTTCAAGTAACACCAACATGAGGGACGTTGCCAGTACAACCGGTAGGTCTTCCAGAGTCAGGAATTTTTTTAAAGACTCTGCTGATAACCCCAAAAAGGCCATTTGTATCACCTGCCAGGCCAGCATCAGCAGGGGTGACAAAACTACCAGCCTAACCACCACCAGCATGATCAGGCACATGGCAGCAAAGCACCCGACTTTGTGGGGCGAACCCCAGGGTCCACGACCAGTGTCAGTGGGTGTCACCACTGCTTCTTCCGCTGTTGTGCGTGTAAGAGAACCCCCTGTTGTGCATGCAAGGCAATCCCCTGTCCATACTGCATACTCCTCTCAGTCTTCACTTGTTATGGCAGTTTCTCAAGAAACAGCATCAACAGCTACGTCCCACCGCAGCGTTCAATTGTCCATATCCCAGACCTTTGAACGAAAGCGCAAATTCGCAGCCAATGCCCCACAGGCCACAGTCCTAAATTCGCACATTTCATGACTACTTGCGTTGGAAATGCTGCCTTTTAGGCTGGTGGAGACGGAATCCTTCCGCAACCTTATGGCGGCGGCCGTCCCTCAGTACTCGGTCCCCAGCCAACACTATTTTGCCCGGTGTGCCATCCCCACACTACACAAGCACGTGTCCCAAAACATCTGCCGTGCCCTCAACAGCGCAGTTACTGGGAGAGTCCACCTGACAACGGACAAGTGCTTGTGGCCAGGGACGGTACATCTCCCTGACGGCACACTGGGAAAACATAGTGGAAGCCGGGACCCAGTCGCACCTTGGGACGGAACACAGCCTCCCCACACCGAGGATTGTGGGCCCTATGTCAGTCAGAGTTAAGGCCCTGTGACCTCCATGTCATTTCCAAGGGGCATTAAAACCGTCTTGTTAAGCTACTGCGACCTCCACCACTTTTCCCAGGGGCATTAAAACCATCTTGTTAAGCTACTGCGACCTCCACCATTTTCCCAGGGGCATTGATATTGTCTTTTTATTCCACTGCAACCCCCATCACTTTTCCAAGGGGCATTAAAACCGTCTTGTTAAGCTACTGCGACCTCCACGTCTATTCCAAGGGGCATTAAAACCATCTTGCTAAGCTACTGCGACCTCCACCACTTTTCCCAGGGGCATTGATATTGTCTTTTTATTCCACTGCAACCTCCACGTCTCTTCCAAGGGTCATTAAAACCGTCTTGTTAAGCTACTGCGACCTCCACCACTTTTCCCAGGGACATTAAAACCGTCTTGTTAAGCTACTGCGACCTCCACCACTTTTCCCAGGGGCATTAAAACCGTCTTGTTAAGCTACTGCGACCTCCACCACATTTCCCAGGGGCATTAAAACCATCTTGTTAAGCTACTGCGACCTCCACCACTTTTCCCAGGGGCATTGATATTGTCTTTTTATTCCACTGCAACCCCCATCACTTTTCCAAGGGGCATTAAAACCGTCTTGTTAAGCTACTGCGACCTCCACGTCTCTTCCAAGGGGCATTAAAACCATCTTGCTAAACTACTGCGACCTCCACCACTTTTCCCAGGGGCATTGATATTGTCTTTTTATTCCACTGCAACCTCCACGTCTCTTCCAAGGGTCATTAAAACCGTCTTGTTAAGCTACTGCGACCTCCACCACTTTTCCCAGGGGCATTAAAACCGTCTTGTTAAGCTACTGCGACCACCACTTTTCCCAGGGGCATTGATATTGTCTTTATTCCACTGCGACCTCCACCACTTTTTCCAGGGGCATTAAAACCATCTTGTTAAGCTACTGCGACCTCCACCACTTTCCCCAGGGGCATTAAAACCATCTTGTTAAGCTACTGCGACCTCCACCACTTTTCCCAGGGGCATTAAAACCATCTTGTTAAGCTACTGCGACCAGCACTTTTCCCAGGGGCATTGATATTGTCTTTTTATTCCACTGCGACCTCCACCACTTTTCCCAGGGGCATTAAAACCGTCTTGTTAAGCTACTGCGTCCACCACTTTTCCCAGGGGCATTGATATTGTCTTTTTATTCCACTGCGACCTCCACCACTTTCCCAGGAGCATTAAAACCATCTTGTTAAGCTACTGCGACCTCCACCATTCTTCCAAGGGGCATTAAAACCGTCTTGTTAAGCTACTGCGACCTCCACCACTTTTTCAAGGGCCATTGATATTGTCTTTTTATTCCACTGCGACCTCCACCATTCTTCCAACGGGCATTGCATTTCCTCCTAATTTTAGTCAGCTTTTGCTTTTCAATGCATAGGTGAACACTAAGGGAGACCCACTCCCCAATAATGGGCAGAAGGTTTTTAGTATGCTGTCATTCACGTCTGTTTCAAGGGGCATTGCAATTCCTCATAATTTTTGGAAAGCCTTCCATTCACTGCTTAGGCCAAAAGTGCACAGGAGACCCAGTTGCTATAAATGGAAAAAACGGTTTAGTTAAGGCCCTCTGACCTCCATGTCATTTCCAAGGGGCATTGGAGTGCCTCAAAATTTTTGGTAGGCATTGCACTCACTGTATGCCCTATAACTGTGTAGCCGAACCACTCCTTTTGGTACAGAAACATATCCTACAAGACATGTTTGGTTGACTGGCCTGATATTGATGTGAATGGTCCCTGTTCCTCCTGTTCTCTCCTTTGCCACCACCTCATCCATCATTCATCTGTAAGGTGCCCCAGCAAGGTAGTCGTGGGCGAGCTGTAGCCTCCTCTCGCTCTGACACCCTACAGACAATTCGTGTCCTCCCTCTGATGTGTGGCTGTGTATGTGGTGCTCTCCACTTACTTCAAACCATCCGATCACGGCTGTCTCCAGGCATTTCTCTTCTGGGACCAGGGCAGCAATAAATTCAGAGGACACTAAGTTCTTAACCAGAACTTGAACTTTACTTGGGGTTGAGGAATATGTACAATATTTACAGGCAGATATAATGGATAAGGCCCGACAGGTTATTATCTCTCTCACAGGCACTGGCAACATCTTCAGCCCTTGTTCCCTCTTTAAGTGAAGCATCTCTGTGACTCTAATCTCTAGCCCAAGAGACTCTTCTGCAATACCAACATTGATCTGGATCCGATCTCTCCCCCACGTCTTAGCCGGGAGTCCTATTTATCTTCCTCTGCTTCCTGCAGACTAGAAGTGCCCCGGGTCCTCACTACCTCTGATGAGTTTCTCCGGCTGGCTAACAGGACTCTTGCTCTTGCGTAGGGAGACTTTCACACTAGTGATCCCACTGTCTGAGGGTATGGAGCTCCCGTCTACCCTAGCAGCCACCATACATTCAGGCTGCCCGTACGGTTCACCGTCCTATCTCTAACTGAAGAATCACTTCCTGATCCTGGAAACTAAACAGAGATTTTCCTAATGTGCCCACCCTCAGTGAGCTGTCTTCACACAGCATTAACCCATCACTGTTTGTAACACTGCCAGCAGACTCAACCTGACATCTGCACCCAGGACAGTGGCATCTTGTGGCTGTTTACAGGTACTGCAGCCCACAAGGAATTATGTCAGGAACAAGCTCTATATCACTCAAGGCTTGATCAGGGCACTAAGTTCCCCCTCCACTCTACTGAATGGACCACTAAAGCTAACCCCTTAGCTTGGTCTACCAACAGTTCAGAGAGGTCTAACTACGGGAACACTTTCTTTAACTACTTCAGTGCCAAAGGAAGGTTACGTCCTTCCCCACTATTACACATCACCTGAAGCTTTGTTTAAACGGGAGTCATAGAACTGGGATAGTAGCAGGAAAACATCCAGCAATACTTGGAGGAGGTAGGATATGCGCCAAAACGCTGACCACCTCAGGCCTAGCCGCTACTACATACATGCGCTTGCATTCCAAGAAAACAAAGCAGACGCTAACTTCTATCATCATTATGCTCCTCACCTTGGCACTCTCAACTCCCCTGATGGAGAAGCCAAGGCCCACCGGAGGAGTCTGGTTCTCTGGTGGGCTCGTCCAATGCTGCTCTAAAGCAGGCCGGGCTAAGAAAAGTGTGGGGGAACTTCCAAGGAGAAATAAGGGCGGCTGGGGACCGTTTATGGACACCCGGCCGCCCCCTGGCGGCTGGGGACCGAGCGTGGACACCCGGCCGCCGGGCGGCTGGGGACTGAGTATGGATACCTCGCTGCCAAAGCAGCCATGAGGTAATGGCCAGCTTTGGCCTCCTCCAAACTAAAAGGCCCCAATTCAAGTGCAAGTTAGCAGTATGGTATTGCAGTCTGGGGGTGGGTGGGTGGCAGGTTGCATACTTGCGCTTGCATTGCAAGGAATGGGGGAGGTACAAATTGAACACTGCCCTGGGACAAGGACTAGCACGGGGATAGTTGCAAGTCTGCATCTTCTGATGCGGCAAGGATCACTTCTGATGGGCACACTTTTAGGCAGTAACCTGGGTGTCAGAGATGCTTCCAGGGGTCTTCCCCATGCTATTCCCATGTCTTTTCAGCACTGTATGCATGTGTCACACAGCACATGGCCAGATAAGGTTGTAAAATGTTAAAATGACATTTCCCGTTGAATGCATTTGTCACTGTTGAAAGCAATACAAAAGTGCAAAAACGCATAAAAAATGCTACTTATGAACATAGCCCAAGGTGTGGAGGAGTATTTTTGTTTTTGGTTATTTATTTTACCTTATACACAAGTCTTTACCATGGAAAGGAAGTTCCTTAACCAGGGGCGTACATAGAAATCATGGGGCCCCATAGCAAAAGTCCAAATTGCCCCCCCCCCCAATAAAAAATAATAAATTCTGCAGTGTAAGTAGAATCGCAGTATATAGGTGCTTTCACAAAGAGCATAGCTCAACTTTTGAAGACAGGGAAATAACATGTCTTGTGGCATGCACATAGTGAATGTGCCCATACTGAAGTCCTTTAGTGTTCTCATCCCTTTTTATCACCCTGTTGATTTAAATATAACAAAACATGCATCCAACACACAGTATTATACCCCCCTACAGTAAATTCCCCTACAGTAACCCTGACACACATGTAGCACCCTGAGGATTCGGCTGCTACAGGGGTATTGCACCTCAACCCAGAGGTGTGATATTCCACTCCCGGGTAAGGATGGAGTGTGGAACTGAGCTCGGTAGGCTGCATGCACTACACACATCCCATTTCCGAGGAGCAGACCGACGGTACTCCCACTTAGAAATGTGCAGGTACGACCGAGTCTGTTCCTGGCGGGAGTGGGAGGGGGGTGGTACATCCCAAGTAGTGTAGGGGCAGATAGGGGGAGCAGCCTGGGTAAAGATAGGAGCTCATTGGGTGCTGGTCACCTGAGCTCACACATAGAGGGTGTATATAAGGTGGGCACCAACTAAGATCAGGGTCAGATGCAGAGAGTCAGTCAGCTGCAGAGAACAAGTCAGGAGCAGAGGAGAGAAGAAAGACCCAGAGTGAGAGAGGAGAAAAGAGAGAGGCCCAGAGCACAGAAGAGAAGGACTCCGAGATCCCAACTAAAATCCCCGGGTGAAGAGTCGGCATCAGGGTACCGGAACCCAAGCTGGTGGGGGTAAAAACATTCCCCAGCCAGAGACCGGAGACCGTGGGCAGCGTTTGCCACGGTCACCCACCACATCCACCCCGAAGGCACACCACATGAAGGGTCAGGGAACCCAGGGCCAAGGGTGTCCCAACAGAAGACCCGAGGGAGCTGGACCTAGGTGGATCACTGGTGGGGACGGCCAGAGAACGGGACAGAAAGAGAGCTCAGGGCCACGCTCCGGACTTGTTTGGGGGTTGGCTGGATCCAGGACCTGGTGGACGCAGCACGGCTCGGGTGGTCACTCGCAGCTGGAGTGACCAGTACAACATCTGCAGTAAGTAAACACCCTTAACTGCACAACCCGACTCTGTCTTCACTGCCGTCTGCACTACACCACCACAACCCCCATCCTCTGCACCTGTCCCCTCTGAGGCTATACCCCTCCCGTTGGGGGTTATCCCACCAAGCTGCGCACCCACCATCAGCCTCAGCGGACCCTGCTGCAGCGGCGGCCACAGTGACCGCATCACAACGGGTGGCGTAGTCGACACAAAAGAACTCTTAATAACATCTGTAGGACTGCCACATCACACTGAGCTTGACGCCCTGGGCACGGGCCGGGTCACAGCCGCTCGGAGACTACAACCCCCCATCTGATCCGGTGCCGGGTATTCCCCTCAAAAAGGAATATGTCCCAGGGGGCGCGTCAACTTTGGCGTAGTCGGCAGGATTACGTGCCCACAACAACCGGGTACTGCGTGCCTGAAGAAAAGTGCAAGTTTACCTCAGAAAGAAGTCTCCCGCCGGTTCCGGAGGGTCCACGCCATCGGACTCCATCACCAGTCGTTTCCCGCCGATTGTCCGCCATTTCCAGCTTGTTCCCGCCATCTGCAGAGTTTCCCGCCACTGGGCGACGCTTCCCGCCAAATCCGAAGATTTCCCGCCTTGGAAGAGCAGCGGACGCCATTATGGGCGTGCCAAAGGAGGGCAGGAGGTCGCCTCCCATCGTGGGCCAGGACAGAAAATGGCGCCAAAAGTGGAAACCGCCCCCACCAACAGAGACTGTGATGCTAGAGGTGTCTGTCAGCGTGAAAGAACTACCCCTGGAGCTGACAGTCACCGAGTTGCCCCGGGACCGCCCTCGAAGTGGGAGGAGACGAAAGAAAAGAGCGAAGATGGGTGCCGCCTGGAGCAGTCTGGAGCGAGCGCACCCGGAGGCAAGAAGTCTGGAGAGGAGTAGCAGAGAAGCTCACCCGGAGATGTCCAGAGAGCAGAGCAGCACCGGCCCGCTGGCCAGGAGCCTGCTGGAAGAAGAGCAGAGCAGCACCGACCCGTTGGTCAGGAGCCTGCTGGACACTACGACCCCACTAGGCCTAGTGGAGGTCCTTGCACAGCTCCCCCGAGACCGGGAGTGTGCACAGACTGCCCTGGAGGGCCTCGCACGGAGGATGGCCCGGGTACAGCGAGAGACATTGGCGGAGTGGAGCCGGGAGATGGCCCAGCAAACCAAGACCCGGAGCACGCCAGCCGAGATGAGGAAGCAGACCGCCTCTGAGGATGGCGCGGGAGGACCCAAGGCCGGAGACGGCGCCGAGGAGGGAGCCGAACGCATGGAGGCAGGTAAAGGGGACGCCTATACCCCAAGCCGTGACACCGCTTACCTGCCCCAGCTCCCCGTCGCAGAGCCCGAAAGTCCCCCTGCTGTGCCCGAAAACGCCATGTCACCGACGCAGACTAGGCCCCAACCGGAAGCCGCCGCCGCGACCCCTGTGACGTCACACGCCTCGACCCCGAGCGTGACCAAGCAGGAAGTACCACCAGCCTGGTCGCAGGGCCTAGAATTCCCGGGCGTCGCATCACCAACAGCGCCCCCTACCTCCGCGGAGCCTCCGGCCTGGTCGCAAGGCCAGGTAGCCCAGGGCGCCGCCGTATTAACGGTGCCCTTCACCTTCCAGGTGCCCCAGGCCTGGCCGCAAGGCCTGGGCAACCCGGGCGCCACCACCACCGCGCCCGCACCCGTAAAACCAAGGGTGCCGCGTCTGGGAGAGGACTTGTTTGCCCAGCACACGTGGCCGGACGGGCAGCCTTTCATCTGGCCCCAGAAGTATTACGAACTGGAGCACCAGAGGAGGGTTGGGGCCATGTGTGCACCCCTGATTCCGGCTCCGAAGCCCGTAATAAGGATCTCGCCCCCGCTAGCGGAAGCACAGTTTGAGTGGGACCCCACCGGAGAAGATCTAATGGGGTTCTCTCAGGAAACTAGGGCAGCTGCAGCAGAGCGTGCGGAGTGCTGCCGCCAACAGCTCGAGGAGTTTGCGAGGGAGCGGAGAGAGAGGCGGGTCCGGGAACAACAGGCCCAAATAAGGAGCGCCGAGCAAAAGAGCCGGACCAGGAGGGACCCCCGTGCAGCGCACAGTCCCCGTACCACCGGGACTGTAATAAAGTTTAACCAGCAGCACGGGTGGGGCTTCATTCGAGACAACAACACCCCCGGCGACGTCTTTGTCACGCGCAGAGACGTGGAGTCCCATCTGCCGGAGGGGCACAGAGGTCGTGACCTCTACATCGGAGACGAGGTCACCTTTACCCGGCACAAGTGTGCCAAAGGACCTTATGCCCTCCACGTACACCGCCTGACGGAGGAGGAGTTGCAGTGCGAGGAGGAGGAGCAAGAGGACCCGGACGGGTCTGAAGTTACAATAAGTTATAAGCAAAGAGCAGGAGGAAGACGCCGTTGAGTGCGGCAGAGCGGTGATGTAAATAGTTACCCGATCGGGGTATAAAGAAACTGTTGCTACATATATATAGTCCCCGTTGGGACCAGCTGAGTGAACTGTTTACCCGTTAACTCCTTAATCCCACAGGCTGAGGACTGTGAGCAGCCATTCCCTTCCCTCTACCTGGCCGAGGACTGAGAGCGGCCAACTTCCCCTGTATATAGTTGCGCTTCCTAAAGCGCCCCCTACCGGTTTTATAGGAAAACCAGTTTTTCTAAGAGACTGTCGCACTTTTCCCGGACACACGTTGCACAGTGTCCGGAGGAGGAACCTGAAACAAGAGACGACGAGAATGTTGATATGAAAAGTTTTATATATATAATGTTTTATATGTTTTATATGTTTATGAAAAAAAAAAAAAATGTATGTTTTTGGTGTTATTTATGTCTTACAGCCCGAGGACGTGCTGTGATTTACCAGGGGGGAATGTAGCACCCTGAGGATTCGGCTGCTACAGGGGTATTGCACCTCAACCCAGAGGTGTGATATTCCACTCCCGGGTAAGGATGGAGTGTGGAACTGAGCTCGGTAGGCTGCATGCACTACACACATCCCATTTCCGAGGAGCAGACCGACGGTACTCCCACTTAGAAATGTGCAGGTACGACCGAGTCTGTTCCTGGCGGGAGTGGGAGGGGGGTGGTACATCCCAAGTAGTGTAGGGGCAGATAGGGGGAGCAGCCTGGGTAAAGATAGGAGCTCATTGGGTGCTGGTCACCTGAGCTCACACATAGAGGGTGTATATAAGGTGGGCACCAACTAAGATCAGGGTCAGATGCAGAGAGTCAGTCAGCTGCAGAGAACAAGTCAGGAACAGAGGAGAGAAGAAAGACCCAGAGTGAGAGAGGAGAAAATAGAGAGGCCCAGAGCACAGAAGAGAAGGACTCCGAGATCCCAACTAAAATCCCCGGGTGAAGAGTCGGCATCAGGGTACCGGAACCCAAGCTGGTGGGGGTAAAAACATTCCCCAGCCAGAGACCGGAGACCGTGGGCAGCGTTTGCCACGGTCACCCACCACATCCACCCCGAAGGCACACCACATGAAGGGTCAGGGAACCCAGGGCCAAGGGTGTCCCAACAGAAGACCCGAGGGAGCTGGACCTAGGTGGATCACTGGTGGGGACGGCCAGAGAACGGGACAGAAAGAGAGCTCAGGGCCACGCTCCGGACTTGTTTGGGGGTTGGCTGGATCCAGGACCTGGTGGACGCAGCACGGCTCGGGTGGTCACTCGCAGCTGGAGTGACCAGTACAACATCTGCAGTAAGTAAACACCCTTAACTGCACAACCCGACTCTGTCTTCACTGCCGTCTGCACTACACCACCACAACCCCCATCCTCTGCACCTGTCCCCTCTGAGGCTATACCCCTCCCGTTGGGGGTTATCCCACCAAGCTGCGCACCCACCATCAGCCTCAGCGGACCCTGCTGCAGCGGCGGCCACAGTGACCGCATCACAACGGGTGGCGTAGTCGACACAAAAGAACTCTTAATAACATCTGTAGGACTGCCACATCACACTGAGCTTGACGCCCTGGGCACGGGCCGGGTCACAGCCGCTCGGAGACTACAACCCCCCATCTGATCCGGTGCCGGGTATTCCCCTCAAAAAGGAATATGTCCCAGGGGGCGCGTCACACACACACAGTAAGATGACTCCATAGTCCCCCCAGGAAGGTATGATGCCCTCACAAACACCCACACAACATGATGGCCCCCCATATACCCACACTGTATGATGGCTCCCTAGCAACTCCCCTCCTTCACACAGTATTATGGTTCCCAAGAAGTATGATGGTCCCCACAGACCCACATTGTATGATGGCCCTCACAGCTGCCCACACAGTATAATGGCCCACAGGTCCTCCACTGTATCATGGTCTCCACAGGACCTCCATACAATATGATGAAAGTACCCACAGTATAATGGCCTGCACAGTTACCCCACACACAGTATGATGACCCCACAGTAGGCGCCTCCACAGTATAAGGCTCCACAACCCCCTACAAGTCCTGACTGATAAAAAAATATATAAAAATTAATCACCTACCCCTGTTTCCCCAATGAGCTGCTCTATGCACTGTGTGAACGGAGGCGATGCACAGCAGACGTGACATAGTGACATCATGCTTGGTGCGCTGAGACACAGACTCATGGCTGAATGGTACAGCAGGGAGCCTTTAAGCATCTGGTCTCCTAAAGAGCTCAAATGTGGCCATATGATCTGCCGCTATTAGTGGTATGCCACTGGTACTATAGTAAGAGCTATTTTACACAGTGACATTCTTATGTACATATGTGTGACGCTGTAAGCCCTACCCTGGGAGATGGGGGACTCGGAGCCGGGTCCTGTGTTGTAGATGGGGTGCAGCCGTGGCCCGGACCCGCTCCGTGCCCAGGGCCGTCACATTAAAAAGGATGGTATGGGCTTATCCGGGTTGAGTGGCTGATCTCGACTACGCCACCTGTGGCACCTGGTGAAGGCCACCAGCGCCGCTACAGTCCGCTGAGGCATGGTGTTATTGCAGCCATCGTTGTTACTACTCCCCACAGGCGGAGCAGGGCCTCAGGGCAGAGGGAAAGGATGGAGGGGGTTGTAGTCTAGGAGGTCTGGTACTGCGTAGTGCGGTGTAATGCAAAATAAAGAGTCCGGAGGCCATAGGGGTTAACTTCCAGAGTTTTTACTCACGGTGGAGATTGCAGTTGGAAGGCTTCTCCCTGCTCCTCGCGGAGTTCTGCGGTCACCAGAGACGGGGGGGGCGGTGGTCTGACAACCTCTGAGTAAGTCCAGTGTTCAATCAGGACCCCGCCCCAGAGTGTTCCTAGACTTCAGACCGGGTCCTTTCCTGTCTGTGTGTGTGTAGATAGGCCGGGTCTCCCTCTGAACTTCACTCAGAAAAAGGGTACGGGTGGCAGCTCCGCTCCTTCCGTTACCCGGTGGGATCCTCAGGGCCTACCGGACTTCCCTGACCAGGACGTAGAGCGGCAAGGTCAGGTGTCGGGAGCCGGTACCCCTCTTGCAGCCGGAATCCCTCTGAATAAATCAGGTTGGCGAGGACAGGTGGCGTATACCGCTCCGTCTGCATCCCCCTGGGATCCATTTGCGGTGGAGCTACACTCCTGAGCTCCGGGCCTTCTTGGTCATGGTCCTTGACCTGGCTGAGACATTCATTATCTGCAACCTGCCCCTCGACCCAAAGCCAGGGTACGAGGGCCGTGCCTCCATCCTCTGGAGGTCCACACAGGATCCACGCTCAGGGAGGAAGGTCACGATCAAAGAACGATCAAAGAACCCAGAACCAAGATGGCTTTGTATTAAATATGAAATTTAAAGTGTCACTAAAATGTGAATCCTCCACCCTCACCCACTAATTGATTCCCCTATCTCTTGGTTCCCCAGTCTCCCGATTCCCAGTAGGGGCAGCACCTAGTGCCTACTAGCCCCCTCTGGTGGGAGAAGTGAGGTGTTGGATGTGGAGGTAGGGTCCTGACCATCGCACTGTTCTTACCTCAGAGGAGGAACACTACACCCCATTAAAGAGGTGCAGCATCCCTGTGGCGGTCGAACCCTCAGGGGCGCCACATTCCCCCCTGGTGAAACACAGCACGTCCGTGGGCTGCAAAAGAGCAATACCTGGTACAGTTTTTTTTTATATATATATATGAACAATAAACTATCTTCCCTTTATGGGAGGCACTTCTTCTTAAACGTTTCGAACAGCATATAATATAAAAGTACAAAGGTATAAAAATATAAAAGTACAAGAATCATCCAGAGACATTTATGCACAGACAGATGGGTTAAAGTGCAGGGACTTAAAGGCAGTTCAGAACCACGAGGGACCTGTCCCAAACCCCCAACGTAGGCCCTGGGGTGGCTGCAGGGCATGAAGATCCCGAGTTGGACCTACAGGAGAGCCACTCCAGACAGGTTTTTCTTCTGAGGTCTGAGGTAGAAATAGCCGCGGTTTTACATAAAACCAATAAGGAGCACCTAAAGAGATGCAAACTATTTACAGGGTATGAGTCTGTCTGCTGCAAGTCCGCAGGGCCAAATGTCTCTAGAAACCGGGAATGTAAATTAAAACATAAACACAACCATTACAACTTTAAACAAGTTACAGCCGCTGGGGCTGCTTAATTCTCGGGTCCCCTCCGGGGAAAAGGCTCATTCCTCCCGACGGAGGCTGACCGGTCCTCTAAGGCCGAGCGCGATGGGGCATCACTCCCGGACACCTTGTGGACATCCAGGGCGTACCACCCCCGCACCCCGTGGTGGCGGGTGTACGTGACTATGTCACCCGGGACGAGGTTCCGGCCAGGGTGTCCCTTTTTCAGCCGCGACTCGACGTCCTGCCGGCTGATGAAGACGTCGTGCTCATGCTGGGAACTCCGAATGAATCCCCACCCCGCCTCATGGTGGAAGAGGACAACTTGCCATTCCACACGGGGGCTTGGACGGGTCTTCTCCTCCTGGCGGGCCCGGGACTTTGCAGCCTTGGCGTGCACCTCGAGGCGCTTGCAGCGAATCTCCCTCTGGCGTTGCTCCCGGCTGAGTTGAAGGATCTGCTGATGGCACAGCTCGCTCCTCCTGCGCGCTTCAGCCCGGGTCTCCCGGGGGGAAGCCCATCAGGTCCCCCCCCTGGTTGTCCCAGGCCCACTCCTCAGTCGCCGGCCAGGTGACTGTCGGTGCGGTTAGCGGTGTCAGCAGAGGTTGCTGCGGGTCCTCTGCAAGTGCGGACCGGTCCGGGTTGGGGTCGGTGGATACCCCAGCAGCCTCAGGTATTTCCGAATCAGGAGTTGGACGGCAGTGCAGGTCTCCGCCTATAGCAGAAGCTTGCAGCTCCGGGGCAAAGACCTGCTCCCAGGTGACCGCGCCAGGCAGGAGATACTCGGCCATGAGGTCCAGTACGGGCACGGTAGGTTCAGCAGCCGGGGCAGGCGAAGCACACTCACCCACCTCTGGGCCGCTCACGACCTCTGTCACCGCTTCTCCCTGAGCTTCAGCTCCTTGATGGCGGGTTCGTATGCGCAGCAGCATTTCTTCCTGCCACGCAGCAGACACCGCCTTCTGGGCCTCATCCAGTCTATGTGCAAGACCCGGGGCTTCCTGGTGGAGAAATTCAATATCTCCCGCTGTAAGTATTGTGCCGCTTCGCTCCCTGCCGGGGGAAGGACCTGGGCCAGGTTCGGAAGGTTCCGTTTGTTGCGCTCCAGCAGCATCCATGTCCGCTCCTGAAGGCCGCCAAACCTCAACTGCAATGGCCGCACCTTGTTGTTTTTTTTCTTTTTCCTCCTCTTTTGGGGCGGCTCCAGGGCGGTATGCTGACAGCCACATCTTCGTTCGGCCCATCCATTTTGACGGGCATTACCCCGCGGACAGTTTCTGATGGAAGGGGCGGTCCACACTTTTGGCGCCATGTGGGAGCCTGGTCCACGATAGGAGGTGTTAGAAGACCGTCTTTCTAATACACTATGGCGTCTGTTCTTCTTGGGCGGGCGCCATTTTAAGTGGAAATGACAGTCTAAGGTGTAAGGCACACAGTACCCTGTAGCAATGGGTAATTCCTTCCTTTGCTGCGGGCACACGATCCTGCCGACTACGCCAGTTGAGTGATGCTGTAAGCCCTACCCTGGGAGATGGGGAACTCGGAGCCGGGTCCTGTGTTGTAGATGGGGTGCAGCCGTGGCCCGGACCCGCTCTGCGCCCAGGGCCGTCACATTAAAAAGGATGGTATGGGCTTATCCGGGTTGAGTGGCTGATCTCGACTACGCCACCTGTGGCACCTGGTGAAGGCCACCAGCGCCGCTACAGTCCGCTGAGGCAGGGTGTTATTGCAGCCATCGTTGTTACTACTCCCCACAGGTGGAGCAGGGCCTCAGGGCAGAGGGACAGGATGGAGGGGGTTTTAGTCTAGGAGGTCTGTTACTGCGTAGTGCGGTGTAATGCAGAATAAAGAGTCCAGAGGCCATAGGGGTTAACTTCCAGGGTTTTTATTCATGGTGGAGATTGCAGTTGGAAGGCTTCTCCCTGCTCCTCGCGGAGTTCTGCGATCACCAGAGACGGGGGGGGGGGGGGGTCCGACAACCTCCGAGTAAGTCCAGTGTTCAATCAGGACTCCGCACCGGAGTGTTCCTAGACTTCAGACCGGGTCCTTTCCTGTCTGTGTGTGTGTAGATAGGCCGGGTTCTCCCTCTGAACTTCACTCAGAAAAAGGGTATGGGTGGCAACTCCGCTCCTTCCGTTACCCGGTGGGATCCTCAGGGCCTACCGGACTTCCCTGACCAGGACGTAGAGTGGCAAGGTCAGGTGTCGGGGGCCGGTACCCCTCTTGCAGCCGGAATCCCTCTGAATAAATCAGGTTGGCGAGGACAGGTGGCATATACCGCTCCGTCTGCATCCCCCTGGGATCCATTTGCGGTGGAGCTAGACTCCTAAGCTCCGGCCCTTCTTGGTCATGGTCCTTGACCAGGCTGAGACATTCATTATCTGCAACCAGCCCCTTGACCCAAAGCCAGGGTACGAGGGCCGTGCCTCCATCCTCTGCAGGTCCACACAGGATCCACGCTCAGGGAGGAAGGTCACGATCAAAGAACGATCAATGAACCCAGAACCAAGATGGCTTTGTATTAAATATGAAATTTAAAGTGTCACTAAAATGTGAATCCTCCACCCTCACCCACTAATTGGTTCCCCAGTCTCCCGATTCCCAGTAGGGGCAGCACCTGGTGCCTACTAGCCCCCTCTGGTGGGAGAAGTGTGGTGTTGGATGTGGAGGTAGAATCCTGACCATCGTACTGTTCTTACCTCAGAGGAGGAACACTACACCCGATTAAAGAGGTGCAGCATCCCTGTGGCGGTCGAACCCTCAGGGGCGCCACACATACATATATAGTGAAGTCCATATTACGTATAGAGCTTCACTTATAAAGACAACCTTTGTCCATTTGCCGAAATATCAACATCGTGGATGAAATCCCCTGATAAGAAACTGAGCTAACTTTAGGCTATGTTCACATGTTGCGTTTTTGCAGCATTTATGAATTTTCTGCTGCGTTTTACAGTACCAGCAAAGTCTGAGATTTCAGAAATCTCATGCACACTCTTTGTTTTTTTTTTCCTGACTTTTGTCAAAGAGCTGCATTTTTGCAAACAGCAGCATGTCACTTCTTTTAGCGTTTTTCACCCATAGAAAGCAATGGGTAGCGCAAAATTGCAGGTATCAAGTTTTGCTGTGTTTTTGGTGCAAAAACCTGAGGAAGTTGAATCATGTTTCTTTTCATGCACTAAACTTTATCAGCATGCACAAGAAACAAATGTACCCTGACAAAAACGCAGAAAAAAACTCAGCAAAACCTGCTTTTTCTCTACTGCCAAGAGAGCAGGTTTTGGCAGCGGAAAAAAAATTTGCAAAAACACAATGTGTGAATATAGCCTTACGGGTTGTAACCTGTGAAGATTGTGCAAAGCGCATCTCTCTACACTCCACTGTGTTAGCACTCAGAACGTCAGCTGGCTGTGAAGAACAGACTGGCCTGCCGAGAATCTGATCAAAAATATGGATGTGTGAATGAGGTCTTAGGCTGATGGGAGGGGATCAGTCAGATATGGAGACAGTCACCACCTCCAATAGTATATGATCTCCCATCAGCCTAAGGCCTCAATCACACGTGCAATATTTGCATACGAGTGCTATCCATCGTCTTCAAGGATAGCACTCGTACCTGTGATAGTCTATGGGGCCATTCACATGTCTGTGATTTTAGAGACATGCCCGATTTTGATCCAAGGGTCAGATTACACTTGGCCATGCAAGGTCAATGGGTTTGTGAAAAAAAAACGGACTGCACTCTGACATCTCAGTGCAGTCGATTTTTATGGTCTGTAAGAATGAAGAAGGTGGAGAATTGTTTTATTTTTTTATTTCTCCAGATACGAGAACAACGGATGACACTCAGGTCACACTCTGATTAAAGTCCGATCAGAATAATTGGCCATTTTTCTTGTATGTGGAAAAATCAGAAGTGTGAATGAGTCCTAAGGTTGTTTTTAATTAGTAGTGGATCCTACCTGCCCTTTAAATTTGGTTAGACAAAAAAGGGGGTGGGGTGGAAAAGCGCAGTGCTTGTGTGAACCTGTATGGAAGTGGAATATACGTGCAGATACAGTGGTCTGCTCACCTGAGTGGGTTGTGCAGACCGCACAACCCAGGTTAAACAGCTACTGGCGCTGATAGCGCTGCCACGATGCCTTCAGTGTCTCCTCTGGATTAGCAGATGGAGCTTCCAATCATGTGATTCCGGGTGGGGTCACATGGGTGATGACATCATCGCAGGTCCTACAGGTCCTGCAGCTGAAATTGTATCCAGTTCTCTGCAGCCTCCAGCCACAACTCCCAAGGGAAAAGTGAACAGTGTGCAAATTGAAGTGGTCAGTGGGGCGCTAGAAACTGGATAAGGCGCTGGAAAAGGATAAAACAAACCTCTTTATTGAAGTATTAATGCCCACAACACGTTTCTGCAGCGGTCTGCTGCCTTCATCAGGTGGAGTTATGGGAAAATGGCAGAAACAGGCACTTTTTGGCACTGACCACTTCAATTTGCACACTTTAAATTTGGTTAGTCCTATGAAAGAATGGTACATCTTGTTGTTCTTGATGGGCTCCCATGAATTGGCCAATTTATGCACCAAGTACCTTCATTTTCCATATCACTACGCTTACAGAGGCGACTGTATTCTTTATTATGCAGTGATAGCAGCAGCGCCTGTTCACACTTAATTTATTCTGTCTGGAGGCGATATACATATGACGCGCCCCTGGGCCTGTGTCGCGCTGCGTTGCGCAGGCGGGAGCTTACCCGGAGCCGGATCTGTTGAGGGTTGTAGTCTCGTGGCGGTGACCCGGTCCGTGCCCAGGGAGTCAGACTAAGTGGCGCTGTATCAGCGGTAGATGTAGGACGACTACGCCACCCGTTGAATGCAGCTATGGAGCTGCCGCTGCAGGGCAGACCGCTGAGGCCGGTGGAAGGATGGTGCAGCGTGGATGGTATAACCCCCAACGGGAGGGGTATGGCCTCAGGGCAGCCGACGTGGATGATGGGGGTAGCAGGAATCACTCAGAGACGCTGCGGTGTGATTCAGGGTCTTTACTGGTGACAAAGATAGACCCTCCCGGAGTACTGGCTAGCGATCGGGGCCTGGTCAGTCCTTGAGCAGATGGGATCTCCCCTGGCCAGGCGGAGTTGTAGGCCTCCCAAACTGACTGTACTCTTCTGGCTACCTTGCTAGAGGCGGGTATAAGTAGCCCACGTCCCTGAGTGTACCGTGTGGTGCTCACCCGTATGGCCGGTGACTCGGGGCCTTCTAGTAGCTTCCGCTCCATGACGGCGGTGCTGGTCCCATGCGTGTGACCGTGCCTTCGGGTTTCTTGGCCAGAGGACCTGAAATCCCCTGCCTGACGGATTCTGCTGCTGGGTAGGAGTTAGTCCCCACAGCCTCGGACTCCGGGTCCGGTAAGAAATCTTCTCAGTCAGGGCGAGCTCTGCAGCTGCCAGCCCGACTCCTTGTAGCACTGCTCCCACAGAGCTCCTGTTGTTTCTTCCTATGCTGCTTCTCTTCTCTACTTCTGGCATGGCCCAGGAGCTGGGCCCAGCCGGAGCCACAGCTCCCTGTCAGCCCTCCTGGCTGAACTCTCCCTCTGAACTCTCTAACCCTGCCTCAGCCCCAGGTTTATACAGGGGAAGTTCTTCCCCTCCCAGGACTGGGCAGGAGGTGTGGCATGCACAGGATCCCTGACCAAGAGACCTCCCACCTGCTCTCAGACATAACATTGCTTGTTACTGTGGAAACCAGACCCCTGGGGTGCCACATTCCCCCCTAGTGAAATTTAGTACTCCGGGACTAAACATATTTTTTTGTAAAACATAACAAGTAAAAACAGAAACAGTACAATAAAGAAAACACATAAAGATGGTTACGGCGTGTCCGCAACCGGGTGCAGTCTTTGAAGAAAACAAAGGTGTCCATTTCACCAAAACAGGGAGACGTAACCAGGTAGGGGTCTGTCCTGCCCCGAGTCCTTAACAGTCTTTTAGTCCATTCCTGGGTTACGCTCCAACCAATTGTACAAGGATTCCCGGTAAATCCACCAAGGACTCCTAAAAATAACTAGAAACACATAATTATTTACAGGATATGGCCGCTCTCAGTCCTCGGCCAGTGGGGATAAGGAATGGCTGCTCACAGTCCTCAGCCTGGTTTAAGATAGGGGCACATGGGGAACAATTCACTAATCCCAACGGGGACCATATTTTAATTAGCAGCAGTCCTTGTACCCTTACGGGTAACTATTTACAGCTCTTTATTCACGCTACTTTCCTTCAGTAGCTATGTCCTCTTTGTGCTCCCTCCTGAGGGTAGTCATCAGACCCGTCCGGGTCCTCTTGGCTTTCTTCGTATTGGTAGTACTGCAGCTCCTCCTCGGTTAGCTGGGTTAGTATCTCTGCGACAGTCCTCCTCCCAGGTGGCCAGGACTTTACCTCCCTTTGGGCTGCCCCGGTTAATTGGGCCACCAGGATGCTCACTTTTTGCTCCTCTGTGAGGGGGTACACCTGGAAGAGGCTATCCAGCTTTTCTCTAAAGTCATGCAGGGTATGTGACTCCCCTGAGTATTGGGGTAGCCAGGCTGCTCCCGGGATATAGGGCATGGTGAAAGGCATGACTGCAGCAGCGCTGGCGGGGGTTGAGGCAGTGAAGCTCTCCTCCGTATCCGACATCTTCCTCCCCCCCAGTGGACCGTGGCCTACCTTGCGATGATCCTCTTCCGTAGGCCGCGGCTCCGCAGTGGATCGTCAGGGTCGAGGACCTTCCGTCGCGCTCCTGTGACGTCGGCGTCTGCTGGGCTCCTTCCAGGACCTTACGCAACATCCGGACGTGAGGCGGGGCTTCAGTTCTCGCGCGCCTTCGGAGTCCACGCCCCTCTTCTTCCCGCGCGGCGTCTTCAAGATGGCGTCCAACGGCGGGAAAACTCCACGGATGGCGGGAAGAAGGCAGAAGATGGCGCCGGATGGCGGGAAAACTTCGCGGATGGCGGGAAGAAGGCAAAAGATGGCGCCGGATGGCGGGAAACTTCACCACTGGTAAGTTTGAACAGTCTTTTTCAGGCACGCAGTACCCGGTGGTTGCGGGCACGAAATCCTGCCGACTACGCCAAAAGTTGACGCGCCCCTGGGCCTGTGTCGCGCTGCGTTGCGCAGGCGGGAGCTTACCCGGAGCCGGATCTGTTGAGGGTTGTAGTCTCGTGGCGGTGACCCGGTCCGTGCCCAGGGAGTCAGACTAAGTGGCGCTGTATCAGCGGTAGATGTAGGACGACTACGCCACCCGTTGAATGCAGCTATGGAGCTGCCGCTGCAGGGCAGACCGCTGAGGCCGGTGGAAGGATGGTGCAGCGTGGATGGTATAACCCCCAACGGGAGGGGTATGGCCTCAGGGCAGCCGACGTGGATGATGGGGGTAGCAGGAATCACTCAGAGACGCTGCGGTGTGATTCAGGGTCTTTACTGGTGACAAAGATAGACCCTCCCGGAGTACTGGCTAGCGATCGGGGCCTGGTCAGTCCTTGAGCAGATGGGATCTCCCCTGGCCAGGCGGAGTTGTAGGCCTCCCAAACTGACTGTACTCTTCTGGCTACCTTGCTAGAGGCGGGTATAAGTAGCCCACGTCCCTGAGTGTACCGTGTGGTGCTCACCCGTATGGCCGGTGACTCGGGGCCTTCTAGTAGCTTCCGCTCCATGACGGCGGTGCTGGTCCCATGCGTGTGACCGTGCCTTCGGGTTTCTTGGCCAGAGGACCTGAAATCCCCTGCCTGACGGATTCTGCTGCTGGGTAGGAGTTAGTCCCCACAGCCTCGGACTCCGGGTCCGGTAAGAAATCTTCTCAGTCAGGGCGAGCTCTGCAGCTGCCAGCCCCTGACTCCTTGTAGCACTGCTCCCACAGAGCTCCTGTTGTTTCTTCCTATGCTGCTTCTCTTCTCTACTTCTGGCATGGCCCAGGAGCTGGGCCCAGCCGGAGCCACAGCTCCCTGTCAGCCCTCCTGGCTGAACTCTCCCTCTGAACTCTCTAACCCTGCCTCAGCCCCAGGTTTATACAGGGGAAGTTCTTCCCCTCCCAGGACTGGGCAGGAGGTGTGGCATGCACAGGATCCCTGACCAAGAGACCTCCCACCTGCTCTCAGACATAACATTGCTTGTTACTGTGGAAACCAGACCCCTGGGGTGCCACACATACATAAACACAGAGGGGTTGTCCAAGTTTGGGCTGAAAGTTTACAATCGCTCTATATGACTACGGTCATCTGAATCCTCACATCATACGCTGTCAGGATTCTTCGATGACAGTGGCAAGAGTAGCTGGTCACGTACAAGTATGTGTTTTGCATATCTGTGGTCACGTGTCGATTAAACGTGCTCGGCCGCATTCAGTTCCCTTGTATTGATCGAGGACGAACACGTCTAGTCAGAATGTGACTGGAAGCATGCAAATTGTTAGAACCCTCCTGTTTGTTTGTTTTTTCCTTCCTGTGTATAGCGGTCATGTGACCATTTGCCTTTATATTACAGCTCCGCCCTTTTGGCTCTGTTGGACTTCAGTGTTGTTTGACTGCTTCTCTAGCCAGGTGCTTCTGTGCCTATCTGGCAGCTCGCTTGGTCCTTCTGGGACCTCTAGTACCCTTTTGTCAGTTTGTATTTTTGTGTTCTGCAACTACTCTGTTTAGGAGGTGTCCCATTTTTGTCCCAGTCCTTAGTTCTTTTAGGGACCCCTCTCCTTTATGCTATAGGTCTCCGTTCAGACTAGCTGAAGACTAAGGCGGGTCTGTTCACTCGGAACAGGCAGCCCGCTACATCGTAGGGATTCAGCTTAGTCTTATTGTAGGGACAGCCTTCCCCTATCTTTCCTTAGTTCATGTTGCAGATCATAACACAAATCACATACTTGTGGTGGCATGACCGCCTGCACGCGATGTGTGCGCTCTGAGGATTCAGAAGTCTGCAGTCATAGAGTGATTGCAGACTTTCATCTCAAGACTGGACAACCCTTTAAAGGGGTTGTCCACTACTTTGACATTGATGCCCTGTCCTTAGGATAGGGCATCAATGTATGATCGGCTGGGGTCCCACACGTGGCATCGCTGCCGATCAGCTGTTATCGTGCCGGTGGCCGCCGGCCGGAAGTCCTTGCCTGTGGTGCCTGGCCGTCAAGTTATAGTGGCGGCCGCTTGTAACTGTATATCCGCCTCCTATTCAATTGAATGGGAGGCGGATGTGCAGTTACGAGCGGCGGCCACTACAGATGGACGGCCAAGCACCGCAGATAAGGACTTGTGGCCGCTGCCGCCGGCACCATAACAGCTGATCGATGGGGGTGGGGCGTCCGGGACCCCGGCCGATCATACATTGATGCCCTATCCTATGGATAGAGCATCAATGTCAAAGTAGTGGATACCTTTTTTAAGAGTACATTCCCACTTTCAGGATTTGTTGCGGTTTTCACGCTGCAGAATTTTTGTACTTATTATGTAAATTACTGGACACGCATTTTTACACATGCGGATCTTCCTCAACTAAGCAAGTCTATGAGGAAAGTCTACATGCGGACCCACAAGAGAAATCGACATGCTCGGGGTCTGAAGGACACGCCGCATCTCAGTTTCCGCTGGTGATCCGCTGGTGCACAGAGATGCATAGTGGACAGAAAAGAACATCCACTATGCTGTAACATCTGGCTGTTGCGGGTTTGACGCTGCATAAATATGCAGCGTCAAAACCGCAGCAAATCTTGAACGTGGGAACGTACCCTTAGGCTATGTGCCCATGATCCGGAGCCGCTGCGGGTTTGACGCTGCGTGTTTATGCAGCGTCAAAGGAAAGTCTGCAGGTGAAAAAAAAATGGTAGCTATTCCGCAGCATTGGGGCCGCAGGCTGGTACGCATTGTGCGCACATACAGTGTGGCTAGCTGCAGCAATACTAGTGATTAGTGATGGTCTGGGGTCAGATGTACTCACTCTGACAGCCGTGTCCTTTGCTCTGCTGTGCACTCTGCAGCCTGTCCATTCCTCCTTCAGTTAATCCTTCATTAGGAGTGCATGATCTGCAATGCAGATAAATGTGTGTAAAGAAGTCATTTAAACAATTTATTAATAGGCTTCCATTGTCACAGGTGTCCTAATGTTTAGCTCAACCCTCTGGTCCCAGGTTCAGGATCTCTGTGGTGACTGACAGACACAAGACAGTGGCTTGGTGTGAGGGGCTTCCTGACTTTTTATTTGTTTGCAGCCCTCCTCCCCAGTTACCCTAGATAGTTGGCAGAATTCCAAACACGACCCCTCCCCCCTGCCTTAACACCCGCACATCCAAAACAGGACACAAAGTAAAAGAAATTCATTTACATTTCACACTTACAGTACAGAGTGCCAGTCAGAGACTTACCCTGCAGCCAGGCCGGCTCCCTCTGCAGCCAGTCACAGACTTACCCTGCAGCCCTGCCGGCTCCCTCTGCAGCCAGTCAGAGACTTACCCTGCAGCCAGGCCGGCTCCTCTGCAGCCAGTCAGAGACTTACCCTGCAGCCAGGCCGACTCCCTCTGCAGCAAGTCAGAGACTTACCATGCAGCCAGGCCGGCTCCCTGTGCAGCCAGTCAGAGACTTACCCTGCAGCCAGGCCGGCTCCTCTGCAGCCAGTCAGAGACTTACCCTGCAGCCAGGCCGGCTCCCTCTGCAGCCAGTCAGAGACTTACCCTGCAGCCAGGCCGGCTCCCTCTGCAGCCAGTCAGAGACTTACCCTGCAGCCCTGCCGGCTCCCTCTGCAGCCAGCCAGAGACTTACCCTGCAGCCAGGCCGGCTCCCTCTGCAGCCAGTCAGAGACTTACCCTGCAGCCAGGCCGGCTCCCTCTGCAGCCAGTCAGAGACTTACCCTGCAGCCAGGCCGACTCCCTCTGCAGCCAGTCAGAGACTTACCCTGCAGCCAGGCCGACTCCCTCTGCAGCCAGTCAGAGACTTACACTGCAGCCAGGCCGGCTCCCTCTGCAGCCAGTCAGAGACTTACCCTGCAGCCAGGCCGACTCCCTCTGCAGCCAGCCAGAGACTTACCCTGCAGCCAGGCCGGCTCCCTCTGCAGCCAGTCAGAGACTTACCCTGCAGCCAATCAGAGACTTACCCTGCAGCCAGGCCGGCTCCCTCTGCAGCCAGTCAGAGACTTACCCTGCAGCCAGGCCGGCTCCTCTGCAGCCAGTCAGAGACTTACCCTGCAGCCAGTCAGAGACTTACCCTGCAGCCAGGCCGGCTCCCTCTGCAGCCAGTCAGAGACTTACCCTGCAGCCAGTCAGAGACTTACCCTGCAGCCAGGCCGGCTCCCTCTGCAGCCAGTCAGAGACTTACCCTGCAGCCCTGCCGGCTCCCTCTGCAGCCAGTCAGAGACTTACCCTGCAGCCAGGCCGGCTCCTCTGCAGCCAGTCAGAGACTTACCCTGCAGCCAGGCCGACTCCCTCTGCAGCAAGTCAGAGACTTACCATGCAGCCAGGCCGGCTCCCTGTGCAGCCAGTCAGAGACTTACCCTGCAGCCAGGCCGGCTCCTCTGCAGCCAGTCAGAGACTTACCCTGCAGCCAGGCCGGCTCCCTCTGCAGCCAGTCAGAGACTTACCCTGCAGCCAGGCCGGCTCCCTCTGCAGCCAGTCAGAGACTTACCCTGCAGCCCTGCCGGCTCCCTCTGCAGCCAGCCAGAGACTTACCCTGCAGCCAGGCCGGCTCCCTCTGCAGCCAGTCAGAGACTTACCCTGCAGCCAGGCCGGCTCCCTCTGCAGCCAGTCAGAGACTTACCCTGCAGCCAGGCCGACTCCCTCTGCAGCCAGTCAGAGACTTACCCTGCAGCCAGGCCGACTCCCTCTGCAGCCAGTCAGAGACTTACACTGCAGCCAGGCCGGCTCCCTCTGCAGCCAGTCAGAGACTTACCCTGCAGCCAGGCCGACTCCCTCTGCAGCCAGCCAGAGACTTACCCTGCAGCCAGGCCGGCTCCCTCTGCAGCCAGTCAGAGACTTACCCTGCAGCCAGTCAGAGACTTACCCTGCAGCCAGGCCGGCTCCCTCTGCAGCCAGTCAGAGACTTACCCTGCAGCCAGGCCGGCTCCTCTGCAGCCAGTCAGAGACTTACCCTGCAGCCAGTCAGAGACTTACCCTGCAGCCAGGCCGGCTCCCTCTGCAGCCAGTCAGAGACTTACCCTGCAGCCAGTCAGAGACTTACCCTGCAGCCAGGCCGGCTCCCTCTGCAGCCAGTCAGAGACTTACCCTGCAGCCCTGCCGGCTCCCTCTGCAGCCAGTCAGAGACTTACCCTGCAGCCAGGCCGGCTCCCTCTGCAGCCAGTCAGAGACTTACCCTGCAGCCAGGCCGACTCCCTCTGCAGCCAGTCAGAGACTTACACTGCAGCCAGGCCGGCTCCCTCTGCAGCCAGTCAGAGACTTACCCTGCAGCCAGGCCGACTCCCTCTGCAGCCAGCCAGAGACTTACCCTGCAGCCCTGCCGGCTCCCTCTGCAGCCAGTCAGAGACTTACCCTGCAGCCAGTCAGAGACTTACCCTGCAGCCAGGCCGGCTCCCTCTGCAGCCAGTCAGAGACTTACCCTGCAGCCAGGCCGACTCCCTCTGCAGCCAGTCAGAGACTTACACTGCAGCCAGGCCGGCTCCCTCTGCAGCCAGTCAGAGACTTACCCTGCAGCCAGGCCGACTCCCTCTGCAGCCAGCCAGAGACTTACCCTGCAGCCCTGCCGGCTCCCTCTGCAGCCAGTCAGAGACTTACCCTGCAGCCAGTCAGAGACTTACCCTGCAGCCAGGCCGGCTCCCTCTGCAGCCAGTCAGAGACTTACCCTGCAGTCAGGCCGGCTCCTCTGCAGCCAGTCAGAGACTTACCCTGCAGCCAGTCAGAGACTTACCCTGCAGCCAGGCCGGCTCCCTCTGCAGCCAGTCAGAGACTTACCCTGCAGCCCTGCCGGCTCCCTCTGCAGCCAGTCAGAGACTTACTGTAACGGGTCTGGGAGGCGGAACCTCTGGGCTACTATACAAGGGGGCGGTCCTTGTAAGGGAGCGGGTGGCGACCAGGCAGGCAGTCACAGCAGGTGACCGGGACAGTCTCTAGAAGAACGGGTAGGAGGTCACGGCAAGTGACCGGGGCAGTCTCTGGATGAACGGGCAGATGGTCACGGCAAGTGACCGGGGCAGTCTCTGGGTGAACGGGCAGATGGTCACGGCAAGTGACCGGGGCAGTCTCTGGGTGAACGGGCAGATGGTCACGGCAAGTGACCGGGGCAGTCTCTGGGTGAACGGGCAGATGGTCACGGCAAGTGACCGGGGCAGTCTCTGGGTGAACGGGCAGATGGTCACGGCAAGTGACCGGGGCAGTCTCTGGGTAAAGGGTTGGTACGACCTGTGGCGGCTGATGGTAGACGTGAGCTCCCAGGTGAGCAGGCGAGAGTCTCTGGATAACCGGGTGGTCACAGCATGTGACGGCAGAGCCTCCAGGTAGGCTAGCAGACAGGCAGCAGATAAGCGCTCCCAGGTGAGCGGGCAGGAGTCACTGGACAGGCAGGTGGTCACAGCACGTGACGGCAGAGCCTCCAGGTAGGCTAGCAGGCAGGTAGCAGATGTGCGCTCCCAGGTGAGCGGGCAAGCTGGTTCATAGACAGACTGACAAAAGTTGGAAGGCAGACCGTCGGACCTCAGGCAATCAGGCAGGTAGTTGATGTGCGCTCCCAGGTGAGCGGGCAAGCTGGTCCTTAGACAGACTGACAGGAGTAGTAAGGCAGACCGTCGGACCTCAGGCTAGCAGGCAGGTAGCAGAATATCAGGCAGGAATAAGACAGCAGGCTGGCAGGAATCTGGCAGGTAACTGGCAACGGGACCTGAGGGCTGAAGCAGAGTAGTGAACAGTGCAACAACATTGCTCGGGCACCTCCATTTTGGAGGAGGTGCCTTATGTATGGTGAAGTCCTCCGGCCATTGGCCGGGGACTCCTTAGGACGGCGCGCGCGGCCCCTTTAAGAGGGAGGGAGCACGCGCGCGCGCGCCCTAAGCACAGTGGCCGGGAAGGAGCGCGCGCTGCCAGCAGAGCGGGAGGAGGACGCCGGGCTCGGAGCAGAGAGGTGAGGGGAACAGCGTCCCTGCCTAGCAGAGGGCAGGGACGCCGACGCTACACTTACCCTGCAGCCAGGCCGGCTCCCTCTGCAGACAGTCAGAGACTTACCCTGCAGCCAGGCCGGCTCCCTCTGCAGACAGTCAGAGACTTACCCTGCAGCCAGGCCGGCTCCTCTGCAGCCAGTCAGAGACTTACCCTGCAGCCAGGCCGGCTCCTCTGCAGCCAGTCAGAGACTTACCCTGCAGCCAGGCCGGCTCCTCTGCAGCCAGTCAGAGACTTACCCTGCAGCCAGGCCGGCTCCTCTGCAGCCAGTCAGAGACTTACACTGCAGCCAGGCCGGCTCCCTGAGCAGCCAGTCAGAGACTTACTCTGCAGCCAGGCCGGCTCCTCTGCAGCCAGTCAGAGACTTACCCTGCAGCCAGGCCGGCTCCTTCTGCAGCCAGTCAGAGACTTACCCTGCAGCCAGGCCGGCTCCCTCTGCAGCCAGTCAGAGACTTACCCTGCAGCCAGGCCGGCTCCTCTGCAGCCAGTCAGAGACTTACCCTGCAGCCAGTCAGAGACTTACCCTGCAGCCAGGCCGGCTCCCTCTGCAGCCAGTCAGAGACTTACCCTGCAGCCAGGCCGGCTCCCTCTGCAGCCAGTCAGAGACTTACCCTGCAGCCAGGCCGGCTCCTCTGCAGCCAGTCAGAGACTTACCCTGCAGCCAGTCAGAGACTTACCCTGCAGCCAGGCCGGCTCCCTCTGCAGCCAGTCAGAGACTTACCCTGCAGCCCTGCCGGCTCCCTCTGCAGCCAGTCAGAGACTTACCCTGCAGCCAGGCCGGCTCCTCTGCAGCCAGTCAGAGACTTACCCTGCAGCCAGGCCGGCTCCCTCTGCAGCCAGTCAGAGACTTACCCTGCAGCCAGGCCGGCTCCTCTGCAGCCAGTCAGAGACTTACCCTGCAGCCAGGCCGGCTCCTCTGCAGCCAGTCAGAGACTTACCCTGCAGCCAGGCCGGCTCCCTGTGCAGCCAGTCAAAGACTTACCCTGCAGCCAGGCCGGCTCCTCTGCAGCCAGTCAGAGACTTACCCTGCAGCCAGGCCGGCTCCTCTGCAGCCAGTCAGAGACTTACCCTGCAGCCAGGCCGGCTCCTCTGCAGCCAGTCAGAGACTTACCCTGCAGCCAGGCCGGCTCCTCTGCAGCCAGTCAGAGACTTACACTGCAGCCAGGCCGGCTCCCTGAGCAGCCAGTCAGAGACTTACTCTGCAGCCAGGCCGGCTCCTCTGCAGCCAGTCAGAGACTTACCCTGCAGCCAGGCCGGCTCCCTCTGCAGCCAGTCAGAGACTTACCCTGCAGCCAGGCCGGCTCCTCTGCAGCCAGTCAGAGACTTACCCTGCAGCCAGTCAGAGACTTACCCTGCAGCCAGGCCGGCTCCCTCTGCAGCCAGTCAGAGACTTACCCTGCAGCCAGGCCGGCTCCCTCTGCAGCCAGTCAGAGACTTACCCTGCAGCCAGGCCGGCTCCTCTGCAGCCAGTCAGAGACTTACCCTGCAGCCAGTCAGAGACTTACCCTGCAGCCAGGCCGGCTCCCTCTGCAGCCAGTCAGAGACTTACCCTGCAGCCCTGCCGGCTCCCTCTGCAGCCAGTCAGAGACTTACCCAGCAGCCAGGCCGGCTCCTCTGCAGCCAGTCAGAGACTTACCCTGCAGCCCTGCCGGCTCCCTCTGCAGCCAGTCAGAGACTTACCCTGCAGCCAGGCCGGCTCCCTCTGCAGACAGTCAGAGACTTACCCTGCAGCCAGGCCGGCTCCTCTGCAGCCAGTCAGAGACTTACCCTGCAGCCAGGCCGGCTCCTCTGCAGCCAGTCAGAGACTTACCCTGCAGCCAGGCCGGCTCCCTGTGCAGCCAGTCAAAGACTTACCCTGCAGCCAGGCCGGCTCCTCTGCAGCCAGTCAGAGACTTACCCTGCAGCGCGGCCGGCTCCTCTGCCTCCACTAGGCAGCTCTAATGATGGTCGCTCAGGCTGCTCAGCCTCAACTCCTCTCTGCTGTGCATGCAGCGTAGCCATCTAGAGGGGCGTGTCTATCGACAGGACATCCGACGCCGGGCCCCCTGATCACTCGGGCCCCATAGCAGTTGCGTGGTCTGCCTCTATGGACGGTACGCCACTGCCTCTGAGTTTGTTTGTATGTTGTTCGTTTTTGTCTTAGGCTATGTGCCCACGATGCAGAAATGCTCAGGATTTTTTCCTGAGCGTTTCTGCATCTCCCTGGCAGAAAAAAACGCATGCGGATTGTACATGCGGATTGTACATGCAGATTGTACATGCGGATCGTACATGCAGATTGTACATGCAGATTGTACATGCGGATCGTACATGCGGATTGTACATGCGGATTGTACATGCGCTTTTCCTGCCAGGGACATGCGGATGTGAAGCGTTCTTCACATGCATTTCCGCATGCGGGTGTCAAGCGCTTTCCAAGCGATTTTAGCATCACTTGGAAAGTGCTTGTGACAACTAGGTCACACTATATAAATCCATGCAAACGGCATGGATTTATATAGTGTGACCCGAGAGAATGGTTAAAAATAAAAAAATTAACCTATACTTACCTTCTGATGGCCCCTGCAGTCTTGCTGCGCTCCTGTGCTGGCTGCCGGCAGATCGCTGTACGCTGTACTGAAAGACCTGCCGTCACATGACTGTGACGTCACCGCAGGTCCTTCAGTCCTGCGCGATCTATCGGCAAGCACAGGGAAGGAGTCCGGGGGCCGTCGGAAGGTGAATATAATCTTTATTTTTTATTTTATTCTTTTTTTTACAGCTTTTAATGGTACCTGGGTGTGGAGGAGAGTCTCCTGTCCTCCACACGCGGGTACCATCCGCACATTAGAACGCGCCAATTACGCAAGTACAGATGGAGTCTTGCCAAATTGGCGCGTTCTAATGCAAGTCGATGGCGGGGAAAACGCAGCGCTTCCGCAAAATTAATGGACATGCTGCAGATTTTTGAGCGCAGCATAAACGCTGCGGAAAAATCCGCAGCATGGGCATTGAAAGTGCGGAATTGCATTGGAGACCATGGGGGAAGGTTTACCAAGCGTTTCCCAAGCGTTTACGCTGCGGAAATTCCGCAGCATAAACGCTTGAAAAACGCATCGTGGGCACACAACCTTACTGGATGACATATTATTGTACCCTTTTAATTGCACT
Source organism: Phyllobates terribilis (assembly GCF_046119375.1). NCBI lineage: Eukaryota > Metazoa > Chordata > Amphibia > Anura > Dendrobatidae > Phyllobates > Phyllobates terribilis. Next base: position 749,560 of record NW_027363283.1, read on the forward strand.
AAGTAAAGGTTATATTTTAACTAAACTTTGATACCACTTTGCTTGGATTAATGTCTATAAGGACGTCCTCTGTACAGTAACTTCAATCTAGATGTCTCAGTACAGAGGTGACTAGATGGGAGTTGCAGCACTGAGCTCCATGATCTCTGTGCACTGTACTGTGTATAAGGACGTCCTCTGTACAGTAACTTCAATCTAGATGTCTCAGTACAGAGGTGACTAGATGGGAGTTGCTGTACTGAGGTTCATGATCTCTGTGCTCTGTACTGTGTATAAGGACGTCCTCTGTACAGTAACTTCAGTTTAGATGTCTCAGTTCAGAGGTGACTAGATCGGAGTTGCTGTACTGAGGTCCATGATCTCTGTGCACTGTACTGTGTATAAGGACGTCCTCTGTACAGTAACTTCAATCTAGATGTCTCAGTACAGAGGTGACTAGATGGGAGTTGCAGCACTGAGCTCCATGATCTCTGTGCACTGTACTGTGTATAAGGACGTCCTCTGTACAGTAACTTCAATCTAGATGTCTCAGTACAGAGGTGACTAGATCGGAGTTGCAGCACTGAGGTCCATGATCTCTGTGCACTGTACTGTGTATAAGGACGTCCTCTGTACAGTAACTACAATCTAGATGTCTCAGTACAGATGTGACTAGATCGGAGTTGCTGCACTGAGGTCCATGATCTCTGTGCACTGTACTGTGTATAAGGACGTCCTCTGTACAGTAACCTCAATCTAGATGTCTCAGTACAGAGGTGACTAGATCGGAGTTGCTGCACTGAGGTCCATGATCTCTGTGCACTGTACTGTGTATAAGGACGTCCTCTGTACAGTAACCTCAATCTAGATGTCTCAGTACAGAGGTGACTAGATCAGAGTTGCTGCAGTAAGGTTCATGATCTCTGTGCACTGTACTGTGTATAAGGACGTCCTCTGTACAGTAACTTCAGTTTAGATGTCTCAGTACAGATGTGACTAGATCGGAGTTGCTGTACTGAGGTCCATGATCTCTGTGCACTGTACTGTGTATAAGGACGTCTTCTGTACAGTAACTTCAATCTAGATGTCTCAGTACAGAGGTGACTAGATCAGAGTTGCTGCAGTAAGGATCATGATTTCTGTGTACTGTACTGTGTATAAGGACGTCCTCTGTACAGTAACTTCAATTTAGATGTCTCAGTACAGAGGTGACTAGATCGGAGTTGCTGCACTGAGGTCCATGATCTCTGTGCACCGTACTGTGTATAAGGACGTCCTCTGTACAGTAACTTCAGTCTAGTTGTCTCAGTACAGAGGTGACTAGATCGGAGTTGCAGCACTGAGGTCCATGATTTCTGTGCACCGTACTGTGTATAAGGATGTCCTCTGTACAGTAACTTCAATCTAGATGTCTCAGTACAGAGGTGACTAGATCGGAGTTGCTGCACTGAGGTCCATGATCTCTGTGCACTGTACTGTGTATAAGGACATCCTCTGTACAGTAACTTCAATCTAGATGTCTCAGTACAGAGGTGACTAGATCGGAGTTGCTGCACTGAGGTCCATGATCTCTGTGCACCGTACTGTGTATAAGGACGTCCTCTGTACAGTAACTTCAGTCTAGTTGTCTCAGTACAGAGGTGACTAGATCGGAGTTGCAGCACTGAGGTCCATGATTTCTGTGCACCGTACTGTGTATAAGGACGTCCTCTGTACAGTAACTTCAATCTAGATGTCTCAGTACAGAGGTGACTAGATCGGAGTTGCTGTAGTGAGATTCATAGTTTGTGTGCACTGTACTGTGTATAAGGACGTCCTCTGTACAGTAACTTCAGTCTAGATGTCTCAGTACAGAGGTGACTAGATCGGAGTTGCTGTAGTGAGATTCATAGTTTGTGTGCACTGTACTGTGTATAAGGACGTCCTCTGTACAGTAACTTCAGTCTAGATGTCTCAGTACAGAGGTGACTAGATGGGAGTTGCTGCACTGAGGTCCATGATCTCTGTGCACTGTACTGTGTATAAGGACGCCCCTTGTACAGCAACTCCATGCTAGCCGTCTCACTACAGAGGTAACTAGCTTGGAGTTGCTGTATGGAGGCTCGTGATGTCTATGCACTGTAAGGAATATAAGTATGTTCTCTATACAGTAACTCCATTCTGTCTCACTACAGAGATGACTAGAACTGAGTTGCTGCAGTGAGGTACATGATTTCTGGGCACAGTAGCATAGCTTGCCTAACGGACGTATCTAAATAATAATGATTGTGCCTGCGCACAGAAGCATTTTTTGGGGGGCTTGCACCAAGATCCCTTGGAAATGAGCAGTAAACATTATTCTGCATTAATTTATTGATCAAATTGGGGTAAATAAACAGCAAAACAGCTATGTTAGGCATGTGTGAGAAGCACACGATCACTCATGTCTACGGATGGGACTAGCTAGACTATTATTATAACCACGTGCACTCTGCCTAAAGGATAGTAACTCTGCAAAGGGATTCTGTCATAAAGACAAAAAAAGACGGCTCCAATGTAGTGCAGGCACTCGGTGAACCCTTGTTGTGCCGAACAGTTCAGTGCACTTTACCACATACTTGCTTTTCTCTAGTCCAGGTGTATGAGCCTTAATGGGGTATAATTGTCCGCACCTAGAAAAATAAATAATTTGAGTGGGGTGAGGGGGGTTGTGCTTCATTCTTAGCAAGACAAAGTGCTATTTTCAGGGACACCATATTTCTTTTCTACAACCCCTGGCAAAAATTATGGAGTCACCGGGCTCGGAGGATGTTCATTCAGTTGTTTAATGTTGTTGAAAAAAAGCAGATCACAGACATGGCACAAAACTAAAGTCATTTCAAATGGCAACTTTATGGCTTTAGGAAACACAAAAAGAAATCAAGATTAAAAATGTGGTACCACATCCTGATCCTCATCTTCTAGTCCTGTTCCCATCCTGGTCCCCTGCGGACATTCGCTGCTGGCCTGTGATTGACCCACAGTTGGCATTGGTAGAGCTGAGCAAAGAGCTTGTCTGTGCACGGCGCCTGCAATATGTTCCACTGAAAAAGTGCTGACGTGCCACAATCCTCCAGGTGTATGGTGCCTGCGGCCTGCATGAAGCAGCCCCTGTGGCCAAATGTTTGAGACCCCCACTCGAGTCTATAAAGCTACAGCTGCCAATCAAAATACAGGGTGCCATGATATACTGAGGGGCTGCGATTGGTTTGATTAGTTATTCTGTGATGACAGAGTCTCTTTACCCCCTGAGTGATTTCAGACCAATCACCTTTTCTGTGGAGAAGTGATAAAGATTTACAAGACAGTGACTTGAAGGGTCAACGTCATATTTGACATTTTTTCTCAACATTTTATTTCAGTTCTATTTTCAAGCAGATCAGGGGGTGTTCATATCCTGAGACGACCATAAGCTGCCCCCAAAAAACTCACTGTCTTCACCGAGGGGTGCGCAGTTCAGGCATAAGAAAGGTATACTCAGTCCATAATATGGATATCCATGGAAAACGGAGGGCTTGTAGTGATCGATGGGTTATTGCATTGTGGGGTGTCTAGGTTCTGCTTGAAAGTATAAGGACATTCACAAATGAAAAAGATATAATACAAGGTTTACTTAAATCTTGCAAATGAGAAAACAGGTGTACTGGTGTGATCATTCTAATAATCCAGGTGCATCTCACTAAATTAGAATATCATCAAAAAGTTAATTTATTTCAGTTCTTCAATACAAAAAGTGAAACTCATATAGAGTCATTACAGACAGAGTCATCTATTTCAAGTGTTTATTTCTGTTAATGTTGATGATTATGGCTTACAGCCAATGAAAACACAAAAGTCATTATCTCAATAAATTAGAATAATTAACAAAAAACACCTGCAAAGGCTTCCTAAGCATTTAACAAGGTCCTTTAGTCTGTTTCAGTAGGCTCCACAATCATGGGGAAGACTGCTGACTTGACAGATGTCCAGAAGGCAGTCACTGACACACTCCACAAGGTCTCAGAGTCTGGAGGAAGAGTGGAGAGCCCACAATCCAAGCTGCTTGAGGTCTAGTGTGAAGTTTCCACAATCGGTGATGGTTTGGGGAGCCATGTCATCTGCTGGTGTAGGTCCACTGTGTTTTATCAAGACCAAACTCAGCGCAGCCGTCTACCAGGACATTTTACAGCACTTCATGCTTCCCTCTGCCGACAAGCTTTTTGGAGATGGAAATGTCATTCTCCAGCAGGACTTGGCCCCTGTCCACACTGCCAAAAGTACCAATACCTGGTTTAAAAACAACAGTATCACTGTGCTTGGTTGGTAGCAAACTCGCCTGACCTTAACCCCATAGAGAATCTATTATAGAGAATCTATGGGGTATTGTCAAGAGGAAGATGAGAGACATCAGACCCAACAATGATGACGAGCTGAAGGCTGCTATCAAAGCCATTTAAAAGTGTACTCAATAGTACAACTAGGACAAAAATTAACTACACATATCAATAAAAGCACCATATGAGGGATGGATAATAAGGGTGGTAGGTAGTACAGACAGACTTGCCCTAAGCAGCCCTAGTGGAGTATCTCTCCCTCCCTAACATCGGAGTGTTTTCACCCTAGTAGTGCAGATTGGTGTCCCCGCTCCTCGGAGGCTGTCCCTTGCTTATCCCTATGTATCCCTAAGCACACACACAAACAATAAACATATTGACCAGCAGTATATACTAGTCATGCCATAATTGACATGCTAAACATCAAAAAATCACACAACATTTATGTCAGTGGAAAAAACAATAAATACACAGAGGAATGGATCCCATAAATAATTTGTCAACAAATAAGGACCACCCTCCCTAAATTTTTGCTCATATAGGTAGATAGATAAGAGCAGCAATCACCCACTTATACAAATGAGTACCATTACATGACAGAAATACTGGTCAAAACACCAAAAAGGAGAAATGGACTTATCTGATCTCTAGTCCATCTGAGGTCACGGTAGATGCCTTGGGCGATGTTTCTTTTAAATCCCTCAATAGGTAACTGTCCAGGACAAATCACAGAGGTTCTACAATGTTTCAAAGTATGGTTCCAAACACACCAGACATCCGCTTTTCCAATCCCTCAAAGAAATATATAGCCATCAGCAAAGAACAAAAGTCCCAACGCGTTTCACCCCCTCCTCGATATGGGGCTCATCAGGGGACAGGGAAATGTTAGAGGAGAGAGACCATAATAGGTGCACCCAGGATAAGTGCTTCCATTCCTATATTTCTTTGAGCGATTGGAAAAGCGGATGCCTGGTGTGTTTGGAACCATACTTTGAAACATTGTGGAACCTCTGTGATTTGTCCTGGACAGTTACCTATTGAGGGATTTAAAGGAAACATCGCCCAAGGCATCTACCGTGACCTCAGATGGACTAGAGATCAGATAAGTCCATTTCTCTTTTTTGGTGTTTTGAACAGTATTTCTGTCATGTAATGGTACTCATTTGTATAAGTGGGTGATTGCTGCTCTTATCTATCTACCTACAGTACAGACCAAAAGTTTGGACACACCTTCTCATTTAAAGATTTTTCTGTATTTTCATGACTATGAAAATTGTACATTCACACTGAAGGCATCAAAACTATGAATTAACACATGTGGAATTATATACTTAACAAAAAAAGTGTGAAACAACTGAAAATATGTCTTATATTCTAGGTTCTTCAAAGTAGCCACCTTTTGCTTTGATGACTGCTTTGCACACTCTTGGCATTCTCTTGATGAGCTTCAAGAGGTAGTCACCAGAAATGGTTTTCACTTCACAGGTGTACCCTGTCAGGTTTAATAAGTGGGATTTCTTGCCTTATAAATGGGGTTGGGACCATCAGTTGTGTTGTGCAGTAGTCTGGTGGATACACAGCTGATAGTCCTACTGAATAGACTGTTAGCTGCTTTTTTCTTGCCATAATACAAATTCTAAGTAAAGAAAAACGAGTGGCCATCATTACTTTAAGAAATGAAGGTCAGTCAGTCCGAAAAATTGGGAAAACTTTGAAAGTGTCCCCAAGTGCAGTTGCAAAAACCATCAAGCGCTACAAAGAAACTGGCTCACATGAGGACCACCCCAGGAAAGGAAGACCAAGAGTCACCTCTGCTTCTGAGGATAAGTTTATCCGAGTCACCAGCCTCAGAAATCGCAGGTTAACAGCAGCTCAGATTAGAGACCAGGTCAATGCTACACAGAGTTCTAGCAGCAGACACATCTCTTCAACAACTGTTAAGAGGAGACTTTGTGCAGTAGACCTTCATGGTAAAATAGCTGCTAGGAAACCACTGCTAAGGACAGGCAACAAGCAGAAGAGACTTGTTTGGGCTAAAGAACACAAGGAATGGACATTAGACCAGTGGAAATCTGTGCTTCGGTCTGATGAGTCAAATTTGAGATCTTTGGTTCCAACCACCGAGTCTTTGTGCAACGCAGAAAAGGTGAACGGATGGACTCTACATGCCTGGTTCCCACCGTGAAGCATGGAGGAGGAGGTGTGATGGTGCTTTGCTGGTGACACTGTTGGGGATTTATTCAAAATTGAAGGCATACTGAACCAGCATGGCTACCACAGCATCTTGCAGCGGCATGCTATTCCATCCGGTTTGCGTTTAGTTGGACCATCATTTATTTTTCAAAAGGACAATGACCCCCAACACACCTCCAGGCTGTGTAAGGGCTATTTGACCAGGAAGGAGAGTGATGGGGTGCTACGCCAGATGACCTGGCCTCCACAGTCACCAGACCTGAACCCAATCGAGATGGTTTGGGGTGAGCTGGACCGCAGAGTGAAGGCAAAAGGGCCAACAAGTGCTAAGCATCTCTGGGAACTCCTTCAAGATTGTTTGAGGACCATTTCCGGTGACTACCTCTTGAAGCTCATCAAGAGAATGCCAAGACTGTGCAAAGCAGTCATCAAAGCAAAAGGTGGCTACTTTGAAGAACCTAGAATATAAGACATATTTTCAGTTGTTTCACACTTTTTTGTTAAGTATATAATTCCACATGTGTTAATTCATAGTTTTGATGCCTTCAGTGTGAATGTACAATTTTCATAGTCATGAAAAATACAGAAAAATCTTTAAATGAGAAGATGTGTCCAAACTTTTGGTCTGTACTGTATATGAGCAAAATTTAGGGGGGTGGTCCTTATTTGTTGACAAATTATTTATGGGATCCATTCCTTTGTGTATTTATTGTTGGGTTCAGGTCTGGTGACTGTGGAGGCCAGGTCATCTGGAGTAGCACCCCATCACTCTCCCTCCTGGTCAAATAGCCCTTACACAGCCTGGAGGTGTGTTTGGGGTCATTGTCCTTTTGAAAAATAAATGATGGTCCAACTAAACGCAAACCGGATGGAATAGCATGCCGCTGCAAGATGCTGTGGTAGCCATGCTGGTTCAGTATGCCTTCAATTTTGAATAAATCCCCAACAGTGTCACCAGCAAAGCACCCCCACACCATCACACCTCCTCCTCCATGCTTCACGGTGGGAACCAGGCATGTAGAGTCCATCCGTTCACCTTTTCTGCGTTGCACAAAGACACGGTGGTTGGAACCAAAGATCTCAAATTTGAACTCATCAGACCAAAGCACAGATTTCCACTGGTCTAATGTCCATTCCTTGTGTTCTTTAGCCCAAACAAGTCTCTTCTGCTTGTTGCCTGTCCTTAGCAGTGGTTTCCTAGCAGCTATTTTACCATGAAGGTCTACTGCACAAAGTCTCCTCTTAACAGTTGTTGAAGAGATGTGTCTGCTGCTAGAACTCTGTGTAGCATTGACCTGGTCTCTAATCTGAGCTGCTGTTAACCTGCGATTTCTGAGGCTGGTGACTCGGATAAACTTATCCTCAGAAGCAGAGGTGACTCTTGGTCTTCCTTTCCTGGGGTGGTCCTCATGTGAGCCAGTTTCTTTGTAGCGCTTGATGGTTTTTGCAACTGCACTTGGGGACACTTTCAAAGTTTTCCCAATTTTTCGGACTGACTGACCTTCATTTCTTAAAGTAATGATGGCCACTCGTTTTTCTTTACTTAGCTGCTTTTTTCTTGCCATAATACAAATTCTAACAGTCTATTCAGTAGGACTATCAGCTGTGTATCCACCAGACTTCTGCACAACACAACTGATGGTCCCAACCCCATTTATAAGGCAAGAAATCCCACTTATTAAACCTGACAGGGCACACCTGTGAAGTGAAAACCATTTCCGGTGACTACCTCTTGAAGCTCATCAAGAGAATTCCAAGAGTGTGCAAAGCAGTCATCAAAGGAAAAGGTGGCTACTTTGAAGAACCTAGAATATAAGACATATTTTCAGTTGTTTCACACTTTTTTGTTAAGTATATAATTCCACATGTGTTAATTCATAGTTTTGATGCCTTCAGTGTGAATGTACAATTTTCATAGTCATGAAAATACAGAAAAATCTTTAAATGAGAAGGTGTGTCAAAAAAATTGGTCTGTACTGTAGGTAGATAGATAAGAGCAGCAATCACCCACTTATACAAATGAGTACCATTACATGACAGAAATACTGTTCAAAACACCAAAAAAGAGAAATGGACTTATCTGATCTCTAGTCCATCTGAGGTCACGGTAGATGCCTTGGGCGATGTTTCCTTTAAATCCCTCAATAGGTAACTGTCCAGGACAAATCACAGAGGTTCCACAATGTTTCAAAGTATGGTTCCAAACACACCAGGCATCCGCTTTTCCAATCCCTCTTTTCGCCGCACTTCCGCAGAATAATTGGTAATGCTGTGGATTTTTCCGCAATGATAATCCGCAGCGGAAATTTCCGCATGTGCTGTGCACATGCGGATTATCATTGGGGAACATGGCAAACCTTCTACCAAGCATTTTTAAGCGTTTCTGCAGCGGAATTGCCGCTGCGGAAACGCTTAAAAAACGAATAGTGGGCACACAGCCTAAAAAAAATGATTATAATTAATATTGTGCCAAATTAATTTCACGTGAACTATCACATGATCTATCACAGGGGATCATGTGACATGTCACATGATACATCAGGTGTGTGTGTGTCCTGGGCCCTTGCCACTCTTAATCCACTCCTGGCCCCCTCACACCACCCACACAGCCCCCTGGATGCCCCTCACACCACCCCCCTTTATGCCAGCACAGCATTTATTCACATGGTCAGTTCTCCCCGCCTCAGTCCTCACAGCACAACGCTGAACACGAGCTCCTCATCACCAGTCCTCCTGTCCCGGCACAATGTGCGCACTGCTGCAGCTGAAGGTGGAATAGTGTCCACTGGACTGAGAAGGCCCCGCCCCTTCTGGTGACGTCATGATTCCATGAAATCACTCCTCCCCCTCAAGACATCAACTCCAATCTAGACGCTCCCCTGTTGCTGAGGCGTGGTGACGCTGTAGCTGGGTGATTGCAGTCAGAGTAGTGGTGTTTGGCGTCTGTACTACAGGTAAGAAGATGGGAATGTGCCAAGGTGATTACTACATTCAGGACAATAAGTAGCTAGCTGTAGGTGTGCAGAATCCCACTCCCAATATTGTCAGGCTCCCGCACCCCCTGGTGTCGTGGGCTGTCGGGCTCCCGCACCCCTTCGTGTCGTGGGCTGTCAGGCTCCCGCACCCCCTGGTGTCGTGGGCTGTCGGGCTCCCGCACCCCCTCATGTCATGGGCTGTCGGGCTCCCGCACCCCCTCGTGTCGTGGGCTGTCGGGCTCCCGCACCCCCTCGTGTCATGGGCTGTCAGGCTTCCGCACCCCCTCGTGTCGTGGGCTGTCGGGCTCCCGCACCCCCTCGTGTTGTGGGCTGTCAGGCTCCCGCACCCCCTCGTGTCGTGGGCTGTCGGGCTCCCGCACCCCCTCGTGTCGTGGGCTGTCGGGCTCCCGCACCCCCTCGTGTCGTGGGCTGTCGGGCTCCCGCACCCTCTGGTGTCGTGGGCTGTCGGGCTTCCGCACCCCCTCGTGTCGTGGGCTGTCGGTCTCCCGCACCCCCTCGTGTCGTGGGCTGTCGGGCTCACGCACCCCCTCGTGTCATGGGCTGTCGGGCTCCCGCACCCCCTCGTGTCGTGGGCTGTCGGGCTCCCGCACCCCCTCGTGTCGTGGGCTGTCGGGCTCCCGCACCCTTCATGTCGTGGGCTGCCGGGCTCCCGCACCCCCTCGTGTCATGGGCTGTCAGGCTCCCGCACCCCCTCGTGTCGTGGGCTGTCAGGCTCCCGCACCCCCTCTTGTCGTGGGCTGTCAGGCTCCCACACCCCCTGGTGTCGTGGGCTGTCAGGCTCCCACACCCCCTCATGTCGTGAGCTGTCAGGCTCCCGCACCCCCTCGTGTCGTGGGCTGTCAGACTACTGCGCCCCATCGTGCCGTGGGCTGTCAGGCTCCCGCACCCCCTGGTGTCGTGGGCTGTCAGGCTCCCGCACCCCCTGGTGTCGTGGGCAGTGGGGCTCCCGCGCCCCCTCGTGCCATGGGCTGTCAGGCTCCCGCACCCCCTGGTGTCGTGGTCTGTCAGGCTCCTGCACCCCCTGGTGTCGAGGGCTGTCAGGCTTCCGCACCCCCTCGTGCCGTAGGCCGTCAGGCTCCCGCACCCCCTCGTGCTGTGGGCTGTCAGGCTCCCTCACCCCCTCGTGTCGTGGGCTGTCAGGCTCCCGCACCCCCTCGTGCCGTGGGCTGTCAGGCTCCCGCACCCCCTCGTGCCCTGGGCTGTCAGTCTCCCGCACCCCGTCGTGCCGTGGGCTGTCAGGCTCCCGCACCCCCTCGTGTCGTGGGCTGTCAGGCTCCCGCACCCCCTCGTGTCGTGGGCTGTCAGGCTCCCGCACCCCCTCGTGCCCTGGGCTGTCAGTCTCCCGCACCCCGTCGTGCCGTGGGCTGTCAGGCTTCCGCACTCTCCCCTTGTCGTTGTCTGTGGAGAAGATTAATACATATTTTCATTTTTCAGGTTTTCTCTTATAAAACAAGATCCCTGAGCTTCTGTCTTTGACCGAAAAAATGGCGTCTGACAAGTCGCTGCTGTCTGTAGAAATGAACACAAACATGGAGGAAGCGCTGTATGAACAGATGCTGATGAAGGTACGAAAGATGAATTGGAGAGGCCAGCAATCACAGGGTGAATGTCTCCTCCGTCAGCCGCCGGGGGCGCTGCAGTCTCCAACATTTACCTAATGTGTATTGTTGGCTTTAGACCCCTCACAGTTGTACTATTTTGGTGCAGGAAAAATCAGTTTGCAGAACCATCCTGTTCATGTTACTCACTGATTCTCACTTGTTGCCTCATTTCAGGCCAAACAGGAGATACAGAGCAGAATACCGAACTTACCAGAAAGCAGACAGATCAGACCCCAATCGGGTGAGATGAGCGTCCTCTGATTATTATCCAGATTACTTTGTGCATATTATGTGACAGATACCACAGTGGGGCAGTGGGGTCTTATTGACTGCAGCGGTCACATGATGCAACCAACGTGGGGGGTCACATCGTTTTTTCTTATACAGTTGGTTACATGTAAATGCTGCTTGGCTTTTGCCAATTTTATTGTATTTTTGTTCACTTTTTGTTTTTATTTCTGTGTTAGGTTTCTGCATTAAAACTCGCACATCCAAAAATACCAAAATCTTTATTAACATCTGCAAGTCGAACCAGATCCCAGCGCCCCCGGACCTGACGGAGCAGGAGTTAGTCAGCATCCTGGAATCTGATGATCCCTCTGGCTATCGAGTCCCCATGAGCCTTGGAGAGCCCCATGTTGAAGTTGATAATAGTACGGTTTTTTTTAATACAGCGCGTCTCTTTTTAAAGGGGTAGTCCAGAGATATCCTTAAAGGGGTTAAAATAGCAAGTATTACAACTTACTAATCCTCAATGGTCAAAGGTGCCATCTCCACAGGTTCTGGTAGGTCCACTTCCAGTCTGCGGAATAAAGTTTGACATCTTGTTGTTGACTTTTGAACTTTTTTGGTTTAGATTTGGGACTTAAAGGGATTGTCCACTACTTGGATTCCCCTTTAAGAACTTATACCACTTATTCATAGCAGCCCTACTAAGGTCAATGGATTGAGTCGGCACCGCAAAGTATCTAAGTCCTGGTGCACTTTGTCCTACAGGTGGATGCGGCTGCACTGCATACGACATAGTTATTAATGGCACCTTCTTTGAGAAAATTAAGGTAACTGCAATTGCTTATTTCGACATACGAGCTGTCTGCTCTCCTTTGTGTCAGCTCCTTACTTTGTATTTTTTTTATTAGAATAATGAGCTTTTCAGGGAATTTTTTATCACTGTGGCCATGGAGGGACTAGAGAACAAGTACCAAATGGAGCTGTCAAGAGGTAACGACCGCATCACTGATATTTTCCTTGATTTTTTCCATCGACCACACAAGGACTTGTTCTTTCGTGGAGCAAGTTTACCATATAATATATTGAAAATTTTTATGTACCAACCTGTTGTATGGCACCGTATCAAATGCCTTTGAAAAGTCCAGATAGACAACATCCACTAAGTTTCCCTGGTCCAACCTAGAACTTACCTCCCCATAGAATCTTTTCAGATTAGTTTGCAGGACAGATCCCTCATAATCATATGTTTAGGTTATTCTTATTGAGGTGCTCCAGGTTAGTATCTCTTAGCAAACCCTCAAAGATGTTGCCCACAGTACAAGTTAAACTTACCGGTCTATAAATTCCAGGCTCAGATGTTATCCCCTTCTTGAATATTGGTACCACATTTGCTATGTGGGTGTAACACTGGTGGATATGGACCCACTGCCCCACGGGAGGGTTGTGACTAGGTGTCTACTGGGTCTCCACTAGAACCTCTGATGGTGAGGATAGACTGGGCCGCCGATAGACACCAGGTACCACTTCAGGGCAGTCCCCGGGACTGTAGCAGCATTCCGGAGGTACCAGGGTACCAGACACAGGAGAGCGAAGACAAGGACTAGGTCAGACAGTCTGAGATCGGGGCAGGCAGCACAGGTTCAGGATAGAGAAAAATGGCAAGGGGGACAGGGGTTTTTGATACCAGAAAACTCCTTTAACGCTTGCAACCTCTGTTGCTTGACTGCAACTCAAACAGTCAAATCAGTCAGTAAGAATTTAGGGCACTTCCATGGCGATATTTTGCATCAGTATTTGTTAGCAGATGCCAGGAGTGGATCCAAAACAGAAGAGGTGAAAGTGTTTCAGTTACTATTTTTCACTGTGTTTGTTCCCCTCTGGTTTTCAGCTTACAAATACTGATGTAAATTAGTGCCCAAAATACTCACTGTGTGAATGAGGCGAGGAAGCTGCTTGTAGTACTGTAATAGAAGTCCTTATTCTGAGGATGAGTGCTATAATTCTTGTCTTTAGTCTGTAGTAGGATGAAGTAGGTGCTGGTAAAAAATCCGCGCTCCTCCGTAGTGAAGAATTATGACGAGAGATTGTATAATTAAACAATCTTGTGGTTTATTGTTAAAAGCTACGATTACTACGCGTTTCGTGGACGTCCCGTCCACTTCCTCAGGTACATAGCTGATGTAGACCGATTTATCAAACGGTCTTATATACATAAAACTACACGTGGTGAAAAAAAAAAGGAGAAAAGCCCGCTGTTATTTTTGGCGCCAAGACCAACCAACGGTTTACAGAGAGACAGTGAAATTATTTATAAATAGATTAAATAAAATTATTGGTCGACTAATTACACTCTTATGCAGATAAAATGAAAACCATAGAACAAATAATTAAAATGACCTCTGAAATGTAATGATCCAAATGTTTTAAAACATTTATATTAAAGCACATGGGATAAAACATTTGTAGTTGATCGAGGACCGCAGTGTATGCATCCCAAAGTCCTAGCTATATTGTATCATGTGTGAAAGATCAGAGAGTCCAGACCGCTCTGCCAGACCTCACACCTCGTCGGCTGACAGGCAGAAAACCAAGAGCTGAAGGAATGGCAGAAGGTGCAAGCCTGCTACTGGTGTATTAGGTATGAGGTGTTTGTCAGTGAGGAAAGGGGGGGAAGGAGGGAGGACGGGCATGTAGAGATGACTGAGGACCGCAAGTGTGTAAACTCCTGAACGATTGGTATATTACAATGTATTGAAGATAAGATCTTCCAGATCACTGTGCTGGATCTCACACCTCGTCGGCTGACTGACAGAGGACAGGGAACTAAAGGAAGAGAAGAAAATGCAAACTAGTCTCCGTGGGACGTACTAGTCTGCTAAAGGTATATTATGTGTGTTATCAGTAGCAGTGTAAATAGAAGGGGGCAGGTTGTAGGAAAGAGTGGGGGAATGAGGAGATGGCTGTGTGGCTGTAGAATGCTGAGATACTTAATTCTTATTATGTGCTGTGGCATATGTATATAGATGTTAGTGTAGAAGACCTCGGGAAATGCATGGAAGGAATTGGTATGCGAATTGCAAGGCTAGAAATCTTGCTGTTCTGTTATCATCAATATATATAATATGTATGGCAGGAATAAGGACGATAACGAATTTTGTGTTGTAGGAATTGTGGGGTTTGAGCCATGTGTCAGAATACATTGGGAATAAAAAAGGGGGGTGGGGTGGACATATGATATATAATTGAATTAGAAATGTATATAATGGGTATATGTGATAACTGACCTCAAGACTCATATAAAAACCTCTGTGATTTCATTTAGCCCTTGTGGCTTCAAAGTGTTGAGTTTATACATCCAATAAATTTCTTTACGATTCAGACATTGCACCCTATTAGGGGTGTCAGGCAAAACATGTTCAATAGGTAAGATCTTAAGATCCCTGTAATCCTGCTTGTGTTGCAGGACCATATGTCGGGACAGCCCATGTTTCATGAATCCTGTGGTTATATTATGTCTATGAGAATTGAGTCTATTATAATTCTTGTCTTCTCTGCTCCATCAAACTCCCCAGAGCAGGGGCAACCCCTGGGGCAAAACTGCTGGCAGCAGATGTCCAGACGTATGACTCAGTGAAGTGTGATGGACCCCGACTCCCAAACAAAATGAATCAGACACATACAAAATAAATACACAAAGCATTGCAATTAGGTGTCAAACGTTCTCAACTTTATTTAAATTTACATGACACCGAAAATGGCACAACCCTCGACTCACGAAGAGTCACCCTCCAGCACTCAGGAGAGGAAAACCCCCTGTGGAGGAAACCTCTAGGGAACCATGGCTGGAGGGCTGCCCTTCCCTTGGGCTTAGAGAGTTAGTGCCGATATATGACGGAGTTTTAGAATTTCTACATATTTACAGAGAACGACATAACAAATATAGACTATTAATGTGATAAACTGGATGTGGGAGAGATCTGACTGCGATATCTGTCACCACATTTGTTGCTGGAACGAATTTAGTTGATCTGATTTCCCAGATGGATCTACCACTTCTCCCTTACAGATCCAGCTCCGTCTCTCAAGAAGTTGGGTACTTGGTTACAGGGGTTGCTCATTATGGATAACCCCTAATAGGATGAGTATCCCCTCCCCCTCCCAATTTATCACCCATTAAAGTCAAGGATCCATCCATGAACTCCCAAAGAAGAGCAGCTGTTTGTACATAGTAACAGAAGGGGATCCTGTTTTGGGGACCCCCCATTCTGTTACCTTCCCTTCCCCCCGGGGTGTCTAAGAAGACAACCCCTTTCCCTGCTAGAACCTCCAAATTACACCAACGTTGGCACATTACGTGGGGTGGTCAAGCTCAAGGTCCTCAGGCGCATCATCAGTAATGGCGCTGATCGTGGCAGCGCGGCATTCTTTTATGGAATCTTCTTTATGACACTTGTTTATGCCCTCACAATAGTTGTCATGATTACTACAAGGGCTATTATTGATGCAGGGTCCAAGTATTAACCCTTTCATCATTAGTAATTCACTTTCATTATGGAGGCAAATAACTGCACTTGTTACCAAGCAGGAGTCTTCTAATTACGGCTTCCCTTAGGCACCATAAGAAACATAGATTATAGAACATACGTACAAGTGTTTCAGGAGTGTTTTGCACTTTTTAGATCCATAGATTGGGCTTATAACTAGCACTTTACAAAGCAGAAAATTAAGAGGAAATGACTTGTAAAATAATATTATAGGGAATTGCATTTCAAGCATTTTCCTAATGTGCATTCTGCATACTTGCATAGTTACATAGGTTGAAAAAGTTTGAACTTTAATGTCCTTGGTCTATCTCCAAAGTTATCCATTTTCTTTTTACTAGATTATTTATAACCCACAATGTCATGTTTTGTTAAAAAAGTATCCAGCCCTTCTATAAATGCTGTTATACTATCTGCCATTACTATATCTTGTGGTTGGCATTCCACAGTCTGACTGCTCTAACTGTAAAGAATCCTTTCCTATTAAGTTGCCAGAATCGCTTCTCCTCCGCTTGTTATGAATGTTCCTGGTGCTTTGTATAGTCCTGGAAAGTGATAAGTCATGTGCCAGTACTATGCATTGACCACATATGTATTTATACATATAAATGTATATTTATGAAGGAGATGATAATTACCCTTCATAGAGGTGTTACGATCATTCATAAATTGCTTTCATAGGTTTGATCTCCAGGATTAGCAGAGATTTGGGGTGTAAACGTAATAAACAATGAGTAAAACATCAAAGCAAACGAAAAAGGGTTTGTGACCCAAACTGGTAGGTGAGACCGGCTAGCCCCATATTATATCACAACCAGGTTTCGCCTGAGGAGGGCAGCACTAATGAGTCCTCAGGAGCGCATATCCCTGAAATATGCAGCGATTCTACACTGCCCATTATAAAAGGGTTTCATATGCTACTTACTACCATGTTTTAGCTAAGATACAAGGCATACTTGTAAGGAGAGATGAAAAATGTGATGGGGGACAACATATAAATATACTGAGGAACTCTATACACTAGTGGCCAAAATTGAGGCAACACCCCCAAGATTTATGAATTTTTAGCATTTTGCCAATACAAATACAAATTTCATGAATGTTTTTGATTTCACAGTAAAGTTTTTAAGTAGAAATAAAATCTCATATAGACACACAATATTAGCAGGAAATTTGTTCATTTGTCAACAAATTGGAGACTATTGTCACTCAGATGACTGTGGGAGAAAAGCCATTGATTTGTCCTATTTTCATATCTAACACTAAATGTTAATACTCAGTTGGACAGCCCTCAGCCTTGATGATGGCCTGGCATCTACTTGGCATGCTATCTACCAGTTTGTGTAAATCAGATGGTGTGATGATATGAAGCCATGATTTGATGATGGCTGCAATGAGTTCCTGCTTGTGTGAAGCCCGCTGTTTTGACACCGCTCTTTTGAGCCGAGCCCAGAGATTCTCAATAGGATTGAGATCTGGGCTGTTTCCTGGCCAATTCAATAGCTGGACATTTTTGTCCTTGAACCAAGAGAGACATTTTTTAGCTGTATGGCATGGGGCTCCATCTTAAAATAAACGGTGTCCCTTCACCAAATACATCACGTGCCGAAGGAATGAGTTTAGGCTGAAGGACTTCCTTGATGTACTTTTCAGCATTAACTGTTTCTTCAATTACCTGCAGCCGACCACCTGCATCTCTGGACACGCAGCCCCCTACCATAACACTCAGGGGAGGCTTCATGGTGGGTACTGTACCCTCTGGCAACCAGTCCTCTCCAGGTCGTCGTCGAACGTAGCGGACACCGTCGCTGCCAAAGATGGATATGCGTGTCTCATCGCTCCATATAACATTTCTCCATTGTTCAATGGTCCATTTACAATGTTCTTTGGCCCCTGTAGACGTTTCTGACGCTGTGAGGCATTCAGAAATGGCTTTTTACCTGGTATTCTGGCTCTTAACCCCGCGTTTACCAGTCGTCGTCGGACCGTCCGATCAGACACTGTCACTCCGGTGTTGACAAGCTCCTTGTTGATGTTAACAGCAGTTTATTTCCTGTTATTTAGGGCGATTCTAACAATTCTTCTATCAGTCTGAGGAGTTGTAGCCTTCTTCCTTTCTCTACCTGCTTTATTCTTTATCGAACCAGTCTCTTGAAACCGCTTACACACTTTGAGAACGAAAACATGTAATTGCTTACCTTCTGATGACAAACTGGCTTTAAAATATAAAAACCGCATTTTAATCGCACAATATCTGTCTTACAACCCACACCCAGGTCACTATAAACCAACATAGAATACATATGGCAGAAGAGGGCGTGTGTACAAGTAAGTAGGTCAGTGAAAACTTCCATTAAATATTGGTGATGGTGAAAAACTGAAGGTGTTGCCTCAATTTTGGCCACTAGTGTATAACACAAAATATAAACAAAAAAGAAAGGGAAGAACATTTCTGCACAAAAAGTGTTTCGCTCAGCAGGAAAATCCCCTTGAAATTGCGTTTTTTGAGATTTTTTTTCCCGTTCTTTAGAAACGCTGCAAAAATACTGAAAGAATAGACATGAAACTGCTTCAAATCTTCAAGGATTCACTTTTCCTGCTTTTCCTGGTACTATCAAACATAGCATTTTTGGGAACTTGGAGCTCTATATTACAAATATGTCCGTCCCTCCAGTTGAAAGAAATTAACATTTTCCTGGAGGGAAGTTTATATTTTACATTATGTCAGTTTTTGTCTATCGATGATAAAGTGCAGTTTGCTGCAATTTTTATTGTGACATATACCCAAATCATTCTCGAAAATATTTCACATTCAACGCGCGTCGGGCGGGCTGCGTGCTCTCACATGCCAGGCCTGAGTTTCAGTTCCAGTCCGACCCTGTTAATCATCTATGGTTTCCCTTCAGAGTGGAAAATGCTGAAAAATCGGAAGTTCCTGGGATCCATTTTTGAACAGAATATCAGAACCAAATCAAAACCGATGATTCAGGAAATGGACATAATGGGGTAAGTCCCAACTCTAAGGTACAAGTCTATGGCATACAGTCTGTAAAAGACGACAGAGTAGGCTGCTGTTGAGCATCGGCGGCTTCTTCTCTGATGTTCCTCGCTCATCCATGCAGTACATGGTCGGCCATTCAATTGATTGGATGTCTTATAATACCACATTTCCTCTAGGTACACAAAGTATGAAGAGCGCCACTCCTCCTGGTGATAGGTTATACCCAACAGATGGGGCAGCGCCACTCCTCGTGGTGATGGGTTACACCCAACAGATGGGGGAGCGCCACTCCTCCTGGTGATAGGTTATACCCAACAGATGGGGCAGTGCCACTCCTCGTGGTGATGGGTTACACCCAACAGATAGGGGAGCTCCACTCCTCGTGGTGATGGGTTACACCCAACAGATGGGGGAGTGCCACTACTCGTGGTGATGGGTTATACCCAACATATGGGGGAGCGCCACTCCTTGAGGTGATGGGTTATACCCAACAGATGGGGGAGCACCACTCCTCGTGGTGATGGGTTATACCCAACAGATGGGGGAAGTTGCAGAATGGCTTGTTATGGTGCAAGAACAATGTGGACATTGTTTTGTTTTTTTGTTTTAACTATTATGCCTTTATGTTCTTTATTTTTTTCCTACAGACCCTCCCAGCTAACTCCAAGCAAGTCCCTCATCTCAGAAGTTGAAAGGTTTGGGTTACTTTGAGGTTTAATGCATGCATTTACTTTTTTTAGAATCCCATCTTACAAAAGATATAGGATATCCAACTTCTTGGACTCCAAGAATAAGGGGGCTGCAGCCTGGAAGTAACCCTGCTGCCCTTTTTAAAGAATATGCTGGTGTGGGGCAGCTACCCGGATTTTCACTGTGCAGGAGAACTGCAGCTAAGCCCATTCACTTTGCTGGATCTATGCTGTCGTTCCGCTGCACAGTGGAGGCCATGATGCCAATGTGCAGGGAATGACTGTGAAAGGGGCTGTTCCTCATTACCAGCATCAGTGCCCCTTTATTATATTAGAGATCGACCCCAACAGATCATAAATTGATGGTGTACCCTTGCAATATACTGCTGCCTTCCTTTTTTTTATCAGTTCACCCGTGAAACCAGATTACATGATTGTGGCGGAACCTCCTGTAGGACACCCAAGTTTTCTGGTGGCTGAAATCTCTTTACCTAAAGTGGTGAGACCCTCAGATGTGGTTTAGGATTGTGACCTTTTTGTATTTCATGTGATTTCCAATAGTCTTCCCTTATTAAAAGTCTGTGCCAACCTCGTGCTACCGGTCCTCCTCTGCCAACTTTTATCATCACAGCTTTGATGTGTCCACAGTAGCCAATTGCTGGCAGCTGTGACACATTTGCTGGATGATGATGATATAATTTTTTTTTCATACCATGGTGGGTTGTTTGCAAGCTGTTGGAATTGGAAAGAAGATCTCTGTAAACGACTCTGTCAGCAGAGAACGACTGTTCAAACCAAGCACAGACGCCCAATGCTTCACGGCGGGACCAGTCATTTATATAAGCCTCCCCCCCTGCTTGTTTCCCCTCCATCTCCACCATCACCTCTTCTTTGACAGTTCTGGCTTCATAGATCCAGAGAGGAGATAGAGGGAAAACAAGCTGGTGGGAAGATGTATATATTATTATTATTATTTAATTATATAGTGCCATTGATTCCATGGTGCTGGTGCATATAAATGATGTTATAATGATGATATAAATGATGAAAGAGGCTTGTTGCAATAGTGTAGAACACGCCGCTCTTTATTTTTTCTATATTAATGTGACATTTGGAGGAATCGCACAGAAAATGCTTTAAATGTATTTATTTTTTAATTTGATTTTTCTCATGTCCATGATTCACATTGCGTTAAATGAGGCATAATGAAGATTAAGAATTTTTCAGCTAATGTAGCCTTCATCAGACAGGATAATGTAGCTTGAGGGGACCCACTTGGTTAAATATAGGGGTCAGTTCTGGTCTTCCCAAAAAGCAGATTAAGTAGTCACCACACGGGAATCTGGTGATTACTGGGTTTGCTTTTGGGGACCCCAGATTTCTTCATATAACCGAGTGGGCCTTCTGCCTAATGAAGGCTACATTATCTGAAATTCTGGTACCATTCATTATGCCTCACTTAAAGGGGTTGCCTGGCACTTTAATATTGATGACCTATCCTAAGGATATTCCATTAGTATTAAAGTGGTGGACAACCCCTTTTAATGCAGTGTGAATCCTAAAAAATATTTTTCAGCATTTTCTGTGAGCAGTTCCTCCACGTGTCAGATTTAATGTAGGAGACGTGTGGAGCTACACAGTAACTTCTAGTTGGCCACGTATCAAGGTAAAAGTTTAGATTTTTGTGCACTTGTTGGTTACAACTTTCTTTCCCGTACAGAAGCATTCAGCGACATAAGCGTTGTTACCACGCTGGTCTTCTCTTTACAGTCTTCTGCTAGATCTCTTGTGTTGGACTTGGGTGAAGACAGAATAGTCAGACGTCCCGATTTGTATCATCTAGACGTCTTCATTCCTTACAATATCATCCAAGAACAAAGTGGAGCTCAGTTCAACAAGGACAGTAAGGTGAGACAATTAAGCAAAGCTGGACATGTCTTCTAGCCCATTCTGAAATCATCTTCTTAAAGAGGTTCTCTGAGAAAATGTATATAATAAAATTTTAAAAAATGTATACATTTATTTAGCAAAAATAAATTATTTTAATTAGTGGATAATTCTATGTGAATACTTTTATGCCCAAAAATGGCAAAAGTATTCTTGGAGTGATACCTTTATTGGCTAACCAGAAAAAAAATATATATGCAAGCTTTCAGAGCACAGAGGCTCCTTCTTCAGGCAATATTACACATGAATTCTTAACATTTGTAATCCTGCCTGAAGAAGGAGCCTCTGTGCTCTGTAAGTTTGCATATATATATATTTTTTTCTGGTTAGCCAATAAAGGTATCACTCCGAGAATACTTTTGCCATTTTTGGGCATAAAATTATTTCCATCAAATTTTCTGGCTAACACGGTACCATAATATAAATTTGTATTGTACATCACAATTAGGGGATAATAATTGCATATGGACATAATGGCCAACAATGTCAGCAGCCGTCCATCCTAGATGGGTGAAAGTAAACTGTTTGAGACGGACATCTCTGACCTACCTGGCACTCAGAAGACTCATGGGTTCTTTTAGTGATTTTTAATAAAGTAATGTAGTAAATAACAAATAAACAGACGTTTCGGTCACAATAGACCTTCATCGGTGTACTACAAAAGCAAAAAAATATAATAGTGAGTACCACATAGAAATATGCAATTCATATAACATAGGTTTGACAGAATGAGATCAAAATTCAATTGGTCATGGATAATGTACATACAGAAAATACAACATCGGGAAAAAATAATAATATAGTAGAGGATCTGGGGAAAGGGGATGGGAAGGAGAACTAGGTTAGGAGGGAAAGGGAAAAATAAAAAGTGACATACCGGTTTTATTAAAGGCGAGATGCATTTGGGCCGCTGTCTGTAGAAATTTGTAAACTAAGGGAACACATATAAAAATTTTTTTTTTTAAATAAAGAGGTCTAGAACAATGTAAGATGTGTGATGACACTTAGTGTAATCGGTGGCTATGAGGTTAGAAATACCCCGATAGGTGCTGTGGGATGAGGAACAATGAAGAGCACATAATGTGTGAGGGCAGGGGATGAAAAAACGTACCCGTTGCTTGCGGTAGGTACTTAAAGGTAATGGCCTGGTCGGTGCCGTAAGCTGTATAGAAAATGGAGTAAATAATAAAATATCTATGGGATATAGGGGCATTAAGTATAGTAGGAGCCAAAAAAGGAAAACATACCCGTAGAAGAAAATGAATAACCAGAGGCAGTAGCCCGGTAGGAAGTTGTATGCTAAGGGAAAAAATGGCACATTAAATGAAGCCCCAATAAGTATTAAGGATAAGGGGACCAGTGTAGGAAGCGTACCTGTATTGTAAAGGACGCAGGACGCGGTATCCACCGTTTGTCCAGAAGCATGTGGCAGGATAAGGCACCAGGGGTCTTTAAATAGGGGGTAGGAGGGGTGAAAGGTTGTAATAGGAGCCAATCATTGGTGGTAGTGGTGTGGGAACGCGCTTTACTAGATTCTGGGATAGGACCTGAAAACCGGAAGTAGCGTCAAATGACGCTATTCAGGTCCTGTAAGGGAAAAAACGGTCACGTGACCGGAAGTGACGTGTGTATGCGTTCCACACAGTGTTCTATGCGTTCCACTGAGCGAGGGGAGCGCTGTAATACTTGTAACAGCGCTGTAGAGCAGAGGAGACCCACTAATAGATATGTGGTTGCGTTCCACACAGGTACCATGCGTTCCACAGAGCGGTGGGAGCGCTGTAATACTTGTGACGGCATAGTAGAACAAGGGAAAGCCAGGATGGGAGTCCAGGAAGGATGGGGATCAGGAGGAGGGATGCCATATTAGGATGGGATCTGGAGAAACAGATAATGATAGCATAAGTTATTAAGGCAGAAAACATGGTTGTAACGGGTCTGGGAGGCGGAACCTCTGGGCTACTATACAAGGGAGCGGTCCTTGTAAGGGAGCGGGTGGCGACCAGGCAGGCAGTCACAGCAGGTGACCGGGACAGTCTCTGGGTGTACGGGCAGGAGGTCACGGCAAGTGATCAGGGCAGTCTCTGGAAGAACGGGCTGGAGGTCACGGCAAGTGACCAGGGCAGTCTCTGGAAGAACGGGCTGGAGGTCACGGCAAGTGACCGGGGCAGTCTCTAGGTAAAGGGTAGGTACGACCTGTGATGGCTGAACCTCCAGGTAGGCTAGCAAGGCAGATGGAGGATGTGTGCTCCCAGGTGAGCAAGCGAGAGTCTCTGGAATAGCAGGTGGTCACAGCACGTGACGGCGGAGCCTCCAGGTAGGCAAGCAGGCAGGTAGCGGAGAAGCGCTCCCAGGTGAGCGGGCAAGAGTCTGGAATAGCTGGTGGTCACAGCACGTGACAGCGGAGCCTCCGGGCTGGCAAGCAGGCAGGTAGCGGAGAAGCGCTCCCAGGTGAGCGGGCAAGAGTCTGGAATAGCTGGTGGTCACAGCACGTGACAGCGGAGCCTCCGGGCAGGCAAGCAGGCAGGTAGCGGAGAAGCGCTCCCAGGTGAGCGGGCAAGCTGGTCCATAGACAGACTGACCGGAGTTGTAAGGCAGACCGTCGGACCTCAGGCAAGCAGGCAGGTAGCTGATGTGCGCTCCCAGGTGAGCGGGCAAGTTGGTCCTTAGACAGACTGACCGGAGTTGTAAGGCAGACCGTCGGACCTCAGGCAGGCAGGCAGGTAACAGGAAATCAGGCAGGATTAGGACAGCAAGCTGGCAGGAATCTGGCAGGTAACTGGCAGGTAACTGGCAAGGGACCTGAGGGCTGAAGCAGAGTAGAACGGTGCAACAACATTGCTCGGGCACCTCCATTTTGGAGGAGGTGCCTTATATATGGTAAAGTCCTCCGGCCATTGGCCGGGGACTCCTTAGGACGGCGCGCGCGGCCCCTTTAAGAGGGAGGGAGGGCGCGCGCGCGCGCCCTAAGCACAGTGGCCGGGAAGGAGCGCGCGCTGCCAGCAGAGCGGGAGAGGGACGCCGGGCACGGAGCAGAGCGGTGAGGGGAACAGCGTCCCTGCCTAGCAGAGGGCAGGGACGCCGGCACTACAGTACCCCCCCCTTTAGGCCCCCCCTTTTTTAGGCCAGATAGAAATTTAGCTAGGATGAGAGGGGCATGGATTTTCTCCCGGGGCTCCCACGTTCTCTCCTCAGGACCAAACCCCTTCCAATCTACCAGAAAAAAGGTCTTTCCTCTTACCCTTTTGGTGGCAAGAATGTTCTCTACCTCAAACTCGTCCTCAGCAGAAACCGGAGCAGGAGGCGTACCTGTAGACTTGGAAAAAGAGCTAAGCACCACGGGTTTGAGGAGAGATACATGGAAGGAGTTAGGGATCCGTAAGTTGGCCGGGAGTTTCAATTTATAGGCCACCGGGTTGATCTGACTGATGACCTCCAGAGGACCGATGAACCGAGGTCCTAACTTGTAAGAAGGTATCTTGAGTCGAACATATTTAGATGAGAGCCAGACTTTATCTCCTGGACGAAATTGTGGAGGATCCAGGCGTTTTTTGTCAGCGTGTCTTTTCATACGCTCGGATGACAGAAGGAGTGCGGACCGGGTACTCTCCCATATGGAGGAAAATTTGCTAACGAGAGATTCCGCAGCCGGGTTGTCCACAGAGGTGGAGACAGGAAAAGGAATCCGAGGATGCTGACCAAAGACTACAAAAAATGGGGATTTGGAGGAGGATTCGCTCTCGTGATTATTATAAGAGAACTCGGCCCATGGTAGGAGATCCACCCAGTCAGAATGGTGGGCATTAACGAAGTGCCGGAGGTAACTGGTCAGGTTCTGATTGATCCGCTCCACTTGACCATTGGACTGTGGGTGGTAAGCGGAAGAGAAGTCCAGGGTGACGTCTAGTAGTTTACAAGTGGCTCTCCAGAAACGTGAGGTGAACTGTACCCCACGATCCGACACGATGTGGAGGGGCAGGCCATGAAGATGGAAGATGTGGCGGATAAAGTCTTTAGCCAGCTCGGGTGCAGACGGAAGGCATGGCAGGGGAATAAAGTGAGCCATCTTGGAAAAGCGGTCAGCGACCACCCAAATGACCGTACAACCGGCAGAGACGGGGAGATCAGTTATAAAGTCCATTGCTATATGCTGCCAGGGGGCAGCAGGTACAGGAAGCGGAAGGAGGCGTCCGGCTGGCAGATGTCTCGGGACTTTGTTGCGGGCGCAGGACACACAGGCAGAAACAAAGTCTATTATGTCCTTGTGCAGGGTAGGCCACCAATAGTGCCGGGCAATAAGCTGGAGGGTCTTTTTCTGACCGGCGTGGCCAGCTAGTTTAGACGAATGGCCCCAGTGTAGGATCTTCTCCCGATCAGGTACTGAAACAAACGTCTTACCGGGAGGGAGACGATTTAGACTCACGGGAGCCACCTGCATTACTCTGGCGGGATCGATGATATGTTTAGGTTCTTCCTCGAGATCGGACACCAGAAAGGATCGGGACAAGGCGTCTGCTTTGACGTTTTTGTCAGCCGGGTGAAAATGAAGAACAAAATCAAAGCGAGCAAAAAACAAGGACCACCGGGCTTGGCGCGGGTTAAGTCTCTGGGCATGCTGGAGGTAAGCCAAGTTCTTGTGGTCAGTGTAAATTATTACCGGATGAAGAGCCCCCTCGAGTAGGTAACGCCACTCCTCCAACGCCAGCTTGATGGCCAATAACTCTCGGTCTCCTATGGAATAGTTGCGCTCAGAAGAGGAGAAGAGTTTGGAGAAGAAGCCACAAGTTACCATTCTCCCGGAAGATGATTTTTGAGTAAGTACCGCTCCGGCTCCAGAGGAGGAGGCGTCAACTTCCAGGAAGAACTGCTTGTTGCCGTCCGGGCGATGCAGCACCGGGGCGGAAGAGAAGGCCTGTTTTAGGGAAAGAAAGGCCTCCTCTGCTTCGGGCGGCCACTCTTTGGGATTAGTACCCTTACGGGTGAGCGCGGAAATTGGGGCAGTCCGGGAAGAGAAGTGCGGGATGAAGAGGCGGTAATAGTTGGCGAAGCCCAGGAACCGTTGAATAGCCTTCAACCCCTCTGGTCGGGGCCATTTCTCGATGGCAGACAGTTTCTCAGGATCCATTTGTAGGCCGGTCTGAGAGATAATGTAGCCCAGAAACGGAAGCGAGGTCTGCTCAAAGAGGCACTTCTCATATTTAGCGTAGAGATGGTTCTGCCTGAGCCTGAGCAGGACCTGACGAACATCCCTCCGGTGAGTCTGGAGATCCGGAGAGAAGACCAAGATGTCGTCCAGGTACACCACTACCCAGGAGTAGAGAAGGTCCCGGAAGATGTCATTGACCAACTCTTGAAAGACGGCAGGAGCGTTACAGAGGCCAAAGGGCATTACCAGATATTCATAGTGGCCGTCCCGGGTGTTGAATACCGTCTTCCATTCATCCCCCTGACGGATACGAACCAGGTTGTACGCCCCATGGAGGTCCAGTTTGGTGAAGATTCTAGCCCCCCTCAGACGATCAAATAACTCCGGAATGAGCGGAAGGGGGTACTTATTCTTCACCGTGATCTGGTTAAGGCCTCTATAGTCTATACAGGGACGGAGAGAGCCGTCCTTCTTTTTGACGAAAAAGAAGCCTGCTCCCACCGGGGAGGTAGATTTCCGGATGAATCCCCTGGCCAGATTCTCCTCAATATATTCGGACATCGACCGGGTCTCAGCAGCGGATAATGGATAAATACGCCCACGGGGAGGAGAAGTACCAGGTAACAGGTCGATAGGGCAGTCGTATGGTCTATGAGGGGGTAGTGTCTCTGCCTCCTTTTTATTAAAGACATCAGCATAAGACCAATAAGGAATCGGAAGTCCAGGTACATTAGCTGGGGTAGGAGAAGGACGGACGGGATGAACGGGAACCAGACAGGTCTTATGGCAGCCCTGTCCCCAGCGAAGGACTTCTCCGGTCTGCCAGTCAAGAACGGGTGCATGTTTCTGGAGCCAAGGTAGGCCTAGCAAGAGGGCGTGAGAGAGTCCAGGCAGAACATGGAAGGAGATACTTTCAGAATGCAGCATTCCCACCTGCAGAGTAATGGATTCGGTGATGAGTTGGATGGGGCGTGGTAAGAGCCCCCCATCCACGGCAGCAACAGACAAGGGTACAGCCAGAGGTTTGGTGGGGATGCGGTATTTCTCTACCAGGGACTGTGAAATAAGATTCCCGGCTGCTCCAGAGTCCAGTTGGGCTAGTTCGAAATAACGGTTCTCCCCGTAGACGATTGAAACTGACAACAGCAGGGATGGAGAGGATTTATTCTTGTCTAGGTGGACCTCTCTGAGCGAACCTAGACACAGGCGTTTCCCGACCTCTCCGGGCAGGCACGGATCCGGTGCTCCTTACTGCCACAGTAGAAGCAGGTCCCCTCGGCACGGCGTAAGTCCTGACGGGTCTTGACCATCTTGGTCTGGTCGACCTGCATAGGCTCAAGAGGGTGTACCTGGTTAGAGACAGAAGGAGTGACGGGTTTCTGAAAAGTAGGAGCTAGACGTGGTAACCTCCTCTCACGGGTGACCTCTCTGGCACGCTCCTGGAACCGTAGGTCAATCCGGGTGGCAAGAGTTATTAAGTCATCGAGAGTGGTAGGAATGTCCCGACCGGCAAGTTCATCTTTAATACGGCCGGACAGACCCTCCCAGAAGACGGAAACCAGAGCGTCGTTATCCCAGGCCAGCTCCGAGGCAAGGGTACGGAACCGTATGGCATATTGGCCCACGGTGAGACTTTCCTGACGGAGGCGTAGCAACGATGATGCGGATGAGGTCTTCCGTCCGGGTTCGTCGAAGACTTTCCGGAAAGCCGTGAGAAAAGCAGGCAAGTTGGACACCAGGGGGTCTCCTCTCTCCCATAGAGGATTTAGCCAGGCCAGGGCCTCCCCGGTGAGATGGGACATGATGAATGCAATTTTGGCTCGGTCGGAGTTAAACTGGTGGGACAATAGTTCAAAGTGCAGGGTGCACTGATTTATGAAGCCCCGAGCCTGGGCTGAGTCGCCTCCGAAGCGAGGAGGTGCAGAAAGCCGAGGTCCGGGGTAGGATATCATGGTGTTAGTGGACAGCGGAGCTGCCGGATTGCGAGACATGGCACTGGCGGAGGTTGTTGGTGGAGCAGTCAGAGTGTCCAGGCGAGTATTGACATTCCGCAGGTGACCCAGGATGGACTCCTGTTGGGACCTCTGATGGGACAGTTCATGACACAGGTCCGAGAGCGAGGGAGCTTGGGTGCCACCGGGTTCCATGGCCCGAGCAAACTGTAACGGGTCTGGGAGGCGGAACCTCTGGGCTACTATACAAGGGAGCGGTCCTTGTAAGGGAGCGGGTGGCGACCAGGCAGGCAGTCACAGCAGGTGACCGGGACAGTCTCTGGGTGTACGGGCAGGAGGTCACGGCAAGTGATCAGGGCAGTCTCTGGAAGAACGGGCTGGAGGTCACGGCAAGTGACCGGGGCAGTCTCTGGAAGAACGGGCTGGAGGTCACGGCAAGTGACCGGGGCAGTCTCTAGGTAAAGGGTAGGTATGACCTGTGATGGCTGAACCTCCAGGTAGGCTAGCAAGGCAGATGGAGGATGTGTGCTCCCAGGTGAGCAAGCGAGAGTCTCTGGAATAGCAGGTGGTCACAGCACGTGACGGCGGAGCCTCCAGGTAGGCAAGCAGGCAGGTAGCGGAGAAGCGCTCCCAGGTGAGCGGGCAAGAGTCTGGAATAGCTGGTGGTCACAGCACGTGACAGCGGAGCCTCCGGGCTGGCAAGCAGGCAGGTAGCGGAGAAGCGCTCCCAGGTGAGCGGGCAAGAGTCTGGAATAGCTGGTGGTCACAGCACGTGACAGC
Source organism: Phyllobates terribilis (assembly GCF_046119375.1). NCBI lineage: Eukaryota > Metazoa > Chordata > Amphibia > Anura > Dendrobatidae > Phyllobates > Phyllobates terribilis. The sequence goes on from NW_027363283.1 coordinate 778,947, forward strand.
GGAGCCTCCGGGCTGGCAAGCAGGCAGGTAGCGGAGAAGCGCTCCCAGGTGAGCGGGCAAGAGTCTGGAATAGCTGGTGGTCACAGCACGTGACAGCGGAGCCTCCGGGCAGGCAAGCAGGCAGGTAGCGGAGAAGCGCTCCCAGGTGAGCGGGCAAGCTGGTCCATAGACAGACTGACCGGAGTTGTAAGGCAGACCGTCGGACCTCAGGCAAGCAGGCAGGTAGCTGATGTGCGCTCCCAGGTGAGCGGGCAAGTTGGTCCTTAGACAGACTGACCGGAGTTGTAAGGCAGACCGTCGGACCTCAGGCAGGCAGGCAGGTAACAGGAAATCAGGCAGGATTAGGACAGCAAGCTGGCAGGAATCTGGCAGGTAACTGGCAGGTAACTGGCAAGGGACCTGAGGGCTGAAGCAGAGTAGAACGGTGCAACAACATTGCTCGGGCACCTCCATTTTGGAGGAGGTGCCTTATATATGGTAAAGTCCTCCGGCCATTGGCCGGGGACTCCTTAGGACGGCGCGCGCGGCCCCTTTAAGAGGGAGGGAGGGCGCACGCGCGCGCCCTAAGCACAGTGGCCGGGAAGGAGCGCGCGCTGCCAGCAGAGCGGGAGAGGGACGCCGGGCACGGAGCAGAGCGGTGAGGGGAACAGCGTCCCTGCCTAGCAGAGGGCAGGGACGCCGGCACTACAACGGTGTATATCATAAAAACCACAATAAAGTGTAGTCATATCATCACGACCCCCCAAGTAACAAATAAAAGAAAATAAAAGAGGTTCCAACAAATAATATACCTGTGGTCTTGGTAGTGAATACATGTATATATGCAATCCGTGTTGTGTGGCAAGAATCAGTCGAAGTGGAAGAACTTAATTGGTTAGGAGGCACACACACATAAACACACATATACATTTATTTATATATCCATATACACACATACACACCCATTCCGAGGTGGCTATAGTCGTTTAGGTAAAGGAGCTGAGATCGTATTCCTTATTTAAGCCCCTTGGGGATAACGATTGTAACTCGTGGATCCAAAAAGCCTCTCTATATTTAAGAAGGCGAATACGGTCGCCTCCCCGTCTGGGAGGGGGTACGTGTTCAATCACTTGAAATTTTAGCTGCGCCACTGAATGGCCAGCTGATGCAAAATGTGATGGAACCGGAAGAAGAAGGTTTTTACAACGTATGGTCGATTTGTGTTTTGAGATCCTATCTTTAACACACTGGGTGGTTTCCCCCACGTACATGAGACCACAAGGACATTTAAGGATGTAAACAACATAGGAAGAGTTGCAGGTAAAGTAGTCCTTAATTTTGTACTGTTTCCCCGAGTGTGGGTGGTAAAAAGTGTCGCCTCGGATGATATTGTTGCATTGGTAGCATTGAAGACATGGGAATGTCCCGTTTTTGGGTGTGGACAGAAATCTTTGTCGAGGTTTAGTGATGGGGGTGCCTACGTCGGAATGGACGAGGCGGTCACGGATGTTAGTGGGTCTCTTGTAGCATGGTAAAAATGGAGCTTTGAACTCTTGAACTGTGGGATAGGCTGTTTGGAGTATGCTCCAATGTTGTCGTATTTTCTTGTGTATTATCGAGACTACAGGATGGTAGGTATGGACAAACGGTATACGGTTATTGGTGGAAAGTCTGGGTCTGTTGGTGGGTTCTAGGGCTCGAGATAATGTATCAGGTGGGTAACCTCTGTTGAGGAACTTCTCTTTCATCTCGGTGATCCTGATGTCCCGTGTGGTAGGATTGCTAACAATTCGTTCAACGCGGTGGAATTGGGACTTGGGCACCGAGGTGAAGATGGATTTGGGGTGGAGGCTGGTATAATGTAAGGGGCCGTTTCTGTCTGTGACAAACTGCTTCATGTCATCGTTTGAAGAAGAGGTGGTATATACGAACCCACTCTTCCAAACCTATTCCAGGATGTGGAAACGCTATATTGATGACATTTTTTGCATCTGGGCGGGACCCATAGAAACCCTATCACAATTCTTTGAGACCCTCAACTCATCCTGGTAGGGCCTACGGTTCACCATTTCCTCTAGCAGGGAATCCATAAACTTCCTCGACACTACCATTTTAAAAGATAATCTAAGACACCTCTCATCGGACCTTTATGTTAAACCCACAGACAGAAACGGCCTCTTACATTATACCAGCCTCCACCCCAAATCCATCTTCACCTCAGTGCCCAAGTCCCAATTCCACCGCGTTGAACGAATTGTTAGCAATCCTACCACACGGGACATCAGGATCACCGAGATGAAAGAGAAGTTCCTCAACAGAGGTTACCCACCTGATACATTATCTCGAGCCCTAGAACCCACCAACAGACCCAGACTTTCCACCAATAACCGTATACCGTTTTTCCATACCTACCATCCTGTAGTCTCGATAATACACAAGAAAATACGACAACATTGGAGCATACTCCAAACAGCCTATCCCACAGTTCAAGAGTTCAAAGCTCCATTTTTACCATGCTACATGAGACCCACTAACATCCGTGACCGCCTCGTCCATTCCGACGTAGGCACCCCCATCACTAAACCTCGACAAAGATTTCTGTCCACACCCAAAAACGGGACATTCCCATGTCTTCAATGCTACCAATGCAACAATATCATCCGAGGCGACACTTTTTACCACCCACACTCGGGGAAACAGTACAAAATTAAGGACTACTTTACCTGCAACTCTTCCTATGTTGTTTACATCCTTAAATGTCCTTGTGGTCTCATGTACGTGGGGGAAACCACCCAGTGTGTTAAAGATAGGATCTCAAAACACAAATCGACCATACGTTGTAAAAACCTTCTTCTTCTGGTTCCATCACATTTTGCATCAGCTGGCTATTCAGTGGCGCAGCTAAAATTTCAAGTGATTGAACACGTACCCCCTCCCAGACGGGGAGGCGACCGTATTCGCCTTCTTAAATATAGAGAGGCTTTTTGGATCCACGAGTTACAATCGTTATCCCCAAGGGGCTTAAATAAGGAATACGATCTCAGCTTCTTTACCTAAACGACTATAGCCACCTCGGAATGGGTGTGTATGTGTGTATATGGATATATAAATAAATGTATATGTGTGTTTATGTGTGTGTGCCTCCTAACCAATTAAGTTCTTCCACTTCGACTGATTCTTGCCACACAACACGGATTGCATATATACATGTATTCACTACCAAGACCACAGGTATATTATTTGTTGGAACCTCTTTTATTTTCTTTTATTTGTTACTTGGGGGGTCGTGATGATATGACTACACTTTATTGTGGTTTTTATGATATACACCGTGTTTTCTGCCTTAATAACTTATGCTATCATTATCTGTTTCTCCAGATCCCATCCTAATATGGCATCCCTCCTCCTGATCCCCATCCTTCCTGGACTCCCATCCTGGCTTTCCCTTGTTCTACTATGCCGTCACAAGTATTACAGCGCTCCCACCGCTCTGTGGAACGCATGGTACCTGTGTGGAACGCAACCACATATCTATTAGTGGGTCTCCTCTGCTCTACAGCGCTGTTACAAGTATTACAGCGCTCCCCTCGCTCAGTGGAACGCATAGAACATTGTGTGGAACGCATACACATGTCACTTCCGGTCACGTGACCGTTTTTTTCCTTACAGGACCTGAATAGCGTCATTTGACGCTACTTCCGGTTTTCAGGTCCTATCCCAGAATCTAGTAAAGCGCGTTCCCACACCACTACCACCAATGATTGGCTCCTATTACAACCTTTCACCCCTCCTACCCCCTATTTAAAGACCCCTGGTGCCTTATCCTGCCACATGCTTCTGGACAAACGGTGGATACCGCGTCCTGCGTCCTTTACAATACAGGTACGCTTCCTACACTGGTCCCCTTATCCTTAATACTTATTGGGGCTTCATTTAATGTGCCATTTTTTCCCTTAGCATACAACTTCCTACCGGGCTACTGCCTCTGGTTATTCATTTTCTTCTACGGGTATGTTTTCCTTTTTTGGCTCCTACTATACTTAATGCCCCTATATCCCATAGATATTTTATTATTTACTCCATTTTCTATACAGCTTACGGCACCGACCAGGCCATTACCTTTAAGTACCTACCGCAAGCAACGGGTACGTTTTTTCATCCCCTGCCCTCACACATTATGTGCTCTTCCTTGTTCCTCATCCCACAGCACCTATCGGGGTATTTCTAACCTCATAGCCACCGATTACACTAAGTGTCATCACACATCTTACATTGTTCTAGACCTCTTTATTTAAAAAAAATTTTTTTATATGTGTTCCCTTAGTTTACAAATTTCTACAGACAGCGGCCCAAATGCATCTCGCCTTTAATAAAACCGGTATGTCACTTTTTATTTTTCCCTTTCCCTCCTAACCTAGTTCTCCTTCCCATCCCCTTTCCCCAGATCCTCTACTATATTATTATTTTTTCCCGATGTTGTATTTTCTGTATGTACATTATCCATGACCAATTGAATTTTGATCTCATTCTGTCAAACCTATGTTATATGAATTGCATATTTCTATGTGGTACTCACTATTATATTTTTTTGCTTTTGTAGTACACCGATGAAGGTCTATTGTGACCGAAACGTCTGTTTATTTGTTATTTACTACATTACTTTATTAAAAATCACTAAAAGAACCCATGAGTCTTCTGAGTGCCAGGTTATTTTTCTGTATCTATACGGGCTTGTAACCCTACCTGGGCACCACCACCACTCCAGGAGTGCGGTAGTTTCTATTTTTTATATCTCTGACCTACCTGTCGGAATCAAGAACGTGCATCTGTCATTGATTGACTGACTGATCACGTCCATGAGTCAACATGTTGTAAACCTGTCATGATGAGTGAGCAGATAGGATGCTGCCCCTCACCCTGACAGGAACTTATCTATCACAACATATAGTTGCCCAGAGACATCTGAATGCATCGGCTTTCCTTTATGCCATTCATCAAACATGTCGTATATTTTGTGTATAGCGAGTCACAAGCCTCGCACTGCTCTGCGTCTTATCATTTGGTTCTATGAGCTGCAGTGAAACGTGACGTATATTCCAGGTGCTGACGATCACAATGCCGGTCCAGCCAGCATAGCGGTGGGCTCCGAAGATCAGCTTTGGAAAATGTTCCTCTTATATAGATCCAGTGGATCCTACTTACATTCGCTGCTGTTTACATTGTATGGTTACAATTCTATTTACACTTCAATATGACTCCAGAATAAATTTTTGTCTTTCTTATACTTGCCATATATTTTTCCCAAGGAGGGGGTTTAGGTATTGTGCTTTTTTTTTTTATTTCTACTGTAATATTTCATAATATCTGTGAATAAGTCTTGAAAATAATTTGCATTGAAAAGGTTGAGATCCTCTGAATCTACAGGGATTTTTAGGAATTAAAAATCTACAGCAGTAAATCTGCAGCAGAATTTACATTTTGCACCATGTCTGGATTTAGTAGCAGCTGCCCCTTTAAATGGAATATGTCAGCAGGTTTTTGCTATCCCATTTGAGAGCAGCATAATCCGAGGCCCTGATTCCAACGATGTATCACTTACTGGGCTGCTTGGTGTTATTTTGATAAAATTGCAGGTTTTTTTTTCTCATGCAGATCTCTGAATGCTGAGCTCTGTATAATAACCCCACCCACACCTCTGATTGGCAGCTTTCTGTGTACACTGTATTTAAACTGCCAATCAGTGGTGGGGGGCGTGGTTGGACTACCTGGCTGCAGGTTTACTAGTCCTCTAGTGATAATCTTCTGCTAATAAAAGACCAGTAAGAGGTCTTTGTCTCTACATCATGCTGCTCTCAACAACAACCAATATATAGTACATCCGACAAGGGGTCAATGTGTTAAAAAAGACCTTTATTATAATAATTTGGGTACATGGCGGGAAAGAAAAGAGCACACACACATATATATAGTAATACCATATAATAGTGAGGAGGTATAATGTAAATATTTGAATTGCAGAGACACCAGGGCTAAATAGTAGTAGCTCCAATTGTGCTAATGCATACTGATAGTATATCCTAGGTCACATAGTAAAAGGATATAATCCCAAATAATAAAAGCCAATTTAGGCATTCCCAAGATAATGACCTTTTGGTATATACATATCAAGGGATGTATTATATCCAAGTAGGTTCATTCCCAAGTAACAATAATGTTGTATTGGATTCATTCATACCTGGTATATATTGTCTGCACGTCTTGCAATAGCTCTGGGCTCGGTGGTCCTACTCCTAGTGTGGCGCTCACCCCATCATGCTGCTCTCAGAATAGCCAAGAAAACCTGCTGACAGATTCCCTTTACAAATAGCTGAAATGGCTCCTAGATACCAGAGAAGGAAAACGTTATTAAAACGGTTTTGTTTCCTAAATAGAAAAGCAAATTAAACACCACTGGATAATGTGGTGTGTGAAACCGTCCATTGGATTGCTGTTTCGGGTGGGCTCAGGAGCAGAGCCCCCATCCTACACAGCTGACATCTTGCTGTAACAGCAGCGGCCAGAGCGGAGCGTCAATCACTGCTGTTTAACCATTTATATGCCGTCAATCACTGATGGCAAGTTAAATAGCGCAATCGCCGGTACGCTATGCAATGTTACTAGAATTTTTTTTTTACTTTTCCATTTCCTTGAATTACTTGTTGTGATTTGCGGATCCATTGACTGGCCAAGTGGAAGGGCTGCAGCCGATCATTCATGTCCGTAGCAGATACACATTTACATGTGTAAATAGGCCCTCATAGAAATCAATCAATAGAACGTATACCTGGATATCCAGGTTTATCCTTTGCATACATTTAAAGAGGTATAAGTCATGGCATATTACTAGGATGTCATTCTTGGGGGTCTGACAGCCTAATTTAGAAAGAAGTGGATGCATTATTTTTTTCACGCTCCCAATTTAACAATTTGAGTACAGTTGGATCTATTGTTTTTTTTATTTTTTGCACTATGGGTGGGTGGTTGGGAGCACAGCTGTGCAGGAAAAAAAAAGCTTATAGGTTCTCAATTCCTTCATTCTTGGGATCGGTGGCGGAACCACAGGTCGGACCATCGCCAATCAAGATATTATATCCCTTCACACTCATCATTGCTCCCAATTAACAATTTGAGTACGTGCATTTTTTTAGGGTATTTTTGCGCAATGGGTGGGAGCACAGCTGTGCAGGAAAAAAAGCTGATAGGTTCCCCATTCCTTCTTTCTCAGAATCAGTGGATGGAACATCGCCAATCACAATATTATATCCCTCACACTAATCGTTGCTCCCAATTATCAATTTGAGTACGGTTATACCTATTGTTTTTTTAGGGGTTTTTTTTGCACTGTGGGTGGTTGGGAGCACAGCTGTGCAGGAAAAAAAAAAAGCTGATAGGTTCCCCATTCCTTCATTCTCAGGATCAGTGGTGGAACCAGAGGTTGGATCATCTCCAATCAAAATATTATATTATTCACACTAATCATTGCTCCTAGTTAACAATTTGAGTACGGTTGAACCCATTGTGTTTTTTTAGGGTTTTTGTTTTTTTTGCACTATGGGTGCAAGTTATAGTAATATGTGTCACCGTAAAAAAAAACTAATAGTGTCTCCTGATTGTTCAGACACAAATATATCTGTTGAAAATAGTCTGGTATACACCAGTAAATTATAACTGTGGTTTTGCTGTTCCACGGTAAAAAATCTCTATTATCCTGCTTTTGGCATTTTTTGCCGCAAAGAAAAACAGTAGTAGTGTCTCCTGATTGTTTAGACACAAATATATCTGTTGAAAATAGTCTGGTGTAGGCCCGAGAAATACAAGTGTGGTTTTGCAGTTCCACGGGTCAAATCTCTGTATTATCCTGCTTTTTTGCATTTTTTGCTGTAAAGAAAAACAGTACTATCTCCTGATTGTTCAGACACAAATATATCTATTTAAAATTTTCTGGTATACCCCAGTAAACAATAACTGTGGTTTTGCCATTCCACGGTAAAAAATCTCTATTATTCACCTTTTGGTATTTTTTCCGTAAAGAAAAACAGTAATAGTTTCTCCCTGATTGTTCAGATTGTTTAAAAGAGTCGGGTGTAGGCCAGAGAAATAGAACTGTGGTTTTCCTCTTCCACGGTTCTAATCTACTTTATTACCCTTTTTCCATTGATGGTGCGAGTGTAAGCTATTTTACTTACTTTACAATGGGCAAGGCGCGTGGCAAGGGACATGGAAGTGGACGTTCTGGTGATGGTGCATGCAGAGGACGGGGCCGTGGCCAGGGTGAAAATGTGCCACAATCAACAGCCATATCTTCTCGCTCCCACTTCTTGACCGAATTACTAGGGAAGCACAGAACAACACCAGATCAGTGTGAACAGGTTATTAATTGGATAGCAGATAATACTTCCAGTTACCTGGGCACCACCACCTCCGGTCAGTCTTCCACACGGTCAATTCTTAGTAGCCATGAGTCTCGACCGCATACTCCTCCTCACCCTGATGCTCCTCCCTCCCACCATGCCGAGTGTCATCAGACAGCAACTGATCCCACACTTGGACACTCTGAAGAGCTGTTCACTGGTTCATTTCCAGATTTGTGCCCCTCGCCTGCTCCGCTTGAAGTGGTGGAAGAGGAGATCCCATGTAGAGATGCCCAAATATTTGAACAGCCACGGCCAGAGGAAGTCAACGCTGGCAATTTGTCACAAGAGGTTGACGATGACGAGACACAATTGCCAGGAAGTGAGGAGGAGGATCGTGGTGCGCAAGTGGAAGAGGAGGAGGTGGTGGATGATCTAGTAACTGACCCAATGTGGCAGGAGGACATGCAGAGCGAGGCCAGCAGCAGACAGGGTGAGGGAGGCAGAGTACCCCAACAGGCAGAAAAAAGCAGTGTGGTGGCCGCACACAGAAGGCCGGCAACAGTTCCCCGTAACACCAACACGAGGGACGTTGCCAGTACAACCTGTAGGTCTTCCAGAGTCTGGAATTTTTTTAAAGACTCTGCTGATATCCCCAAAAAGGCCATTTGTACCACCTGCCATGCCAGCATCAGCAGGGGTGACGAAACTACCAGCCTGACCACCACCAGCATGATCAGGCACATGGCAGCAAAGCACCTGACTTTGTGGGGCGAACCCCAGGGTCCATGACCAGTGTCAGCTGGTGTCACCTGTTGTGTGTGCATGGCAATCCCCTGTCCATACTGCATGCAAAGATGCCCCCTCCTCTCAGTCTTTATGGCAGTCTCTCAAGAGTGTGCAAAGCAGTCATCAAAGCAAAAGGTGGCTACTTTGAAGAACCTAGAATATAAGACATATTTTCAGTTGTTTCACATTTTTTTGTTAAGTATATAATTCCACATGTGTTAATTCATAGTTTTGATGCCTTCAGTGTGAATGTACAATTTTCATAGTCATGAAAATACAGAAAAATCTTTAAATGAGAAGGTGTGTCCAAACTTTTGGTCTGTACTGTATGTACCATCTTGACATATTTTGAGGAGTCCACCAAGATGGTGAGTGGCGATGACGCCATCATTAGCGTCAGCATTCCACTTGTCTGTCTTTTGCAATGCTCTCTGCAGAGAATTAAAGAGGAGGCATTGCAGCCAGAGTATGATGAAATGGATCAAGAAGCCGTAGCGGTCGATTACACACAGCCCAGCCTCATCTCATCCCAACGTGCATTGGGGGACAATGAGGGAGAGGAGGAGGAGGAAGAACAGGAGCTTGTATCATGCGCTGTAGACGGTAGTACCTGTACAACTGTCATACTGTCAGTTCAGCGTGGGTGGCCTGAGGACAGGGGGGGGGGGAGGAGGAGGAGAGCATGGTCAGTCGTCATCTTGGTGAGGACACGGAAGTCTTGCCCATTACCAGTCTGGCACGCATGGCTGACTTTATGTTACTCTGCCTTAACCGTGACCCTCGCGTTGTCAAAATGTTGGGTGACAGTCATTACTGGTTGGTGACACTTTTAGACCCCCGCTACAAGGAGAACTTTCACTCTCTTATTCCTGAGGTGGAGAGGTCTACGAAAATGGGGCAGTACCAGAAGGCCCTTGCTGCAGAACTGTTAAAAAAAAATTCCCATCTGAACACGCTAGCGGCAGAGGTCACAGTTCGTTGACCAACCAAGGCGTACAAGCGAGAGAGAGGCAACTCCAATCCAGCAGAGGCAGGGGAACACTGTCAACATTCTGGGACAGTTTTCTGAGACCTGCCCAGCTTACAGGCCCTGAGGCGCGGGGTACTCTCACAAGCAGTGGAAAGTTTCAAAAGATGGTGAGGGAGTACCTTGCCGACCGTACCAGCATCCTCCTTGATTCCTCTGTGCCTTTTAATTATTGGGTATCCAAGCTGGACACTTGGAATGAAATCGCTCTGTACGCCTTGGAGGTCCTGGCCTGCCCTGCCGCTAGCGTGTTATCGGTGCGTGTTTTTAGTGCTGCTGGGGTAATTATAACTGATAAGCGCACTCGCCTGTCAACTGACAATGCTGACAAGCTGACCCTTATCAAAATGAACAGTAGCTGGATTGGGCCAGACTTCTCATCACCACCAAATGACAGCAGAGTAACATAAAGTCAAATCCACTGTGTTATTTCGGAAAGTGTATTCACATGCACCGCTTCACACCCACACATGGGTATACGCTTCCTCATTTCGGCTGTTTTATGTTCTTCTCCTTATCCTCAGCCTCCACCACCACTATACCACCAGGGTGACCGTGGTCCGTGTTGCCATTATTGAAAGTTCCTCCGTCCTTATTTTTGTCAGCTTTTGCTTGGAAGGCATAAGCAAAGACTGTGGGAGACCCACTCCCCAATAATGGGAATAATATTTTTAAAATGCTGTACTGTATGGCTCTTGTAAGGGGCATTAAAAGCGTCTTGTTAAGCTATTGCTACCTCCACCACTTTTCCGAGGAGCATTAAAACCGTCTTGTTAATCTACTGGGACTTCCACATCTCTTCCAAGGGGCATTCAAACCGTCTTGTTAAGCTACTGGGACCTTCACCACTTTTCTGAGGGGCATTAAAAGCGTCTTATTAAGCTACTGGTACGTCCACCACTTTTCCGAGGGGCATTAAAAACGTCTTGTTAAGCTAGTGGGACCTCCACGTCTCTTCCAAGGGGCATTCAAACTGTCTTGTTAAGCTACTGGGACCTCCACGTCTCTTCCAAGGGGCATTCAAACCGTCTTGGTAAGCTACTGCGACCTCCACCATTTTTTCGAGGGGCATTAAAAGCGTCTTATTAAGCTACTGGGACCTCCACCACTTTTCCGAGAAGCATTAAAACCGTCTTGTTAAGCTACTGGGACCTCCACGTCTCTTCCAAGGGGCATTCAAGCCGTCTTCTTAAGCTACTGGGACCTCCACGTCTCTTCCAAGGGGCATTCAAACCGTCTTGTTAAGCTACTGGGACCTCCACGTCTCTTCTGAGAGGCATTAAAAGCGTATTGTTAAGCTACTGGGACCTCCACCACTTTTCCGAGGGGCATTAAAACCGTCTTGTTAAGCTACTGGGACCTCCACCACTTTTCCGAGGGGCATTCAAACCATCTTGTTAAGCTACTGGGACCTGCACCACTTTTCCAAGGGGCATTCAAACAGTCTTGTTAAGCTACTACGACCTCCACCACTTTTCCAAGGGGCATTAAAACCGTCTTGTTAAGCTACTGGGACCTCCACTTTTCCGAGGGACATTAAAAGCATCTTGTTAAGCTACTGGGACCTCCACCACTTTTCCGAGGAGCATTAAAACCATCTTGTTAAGCTACTGTGACCTCCACGTCTCTTCCAAGGGGCATTCAAAGCGTCTTGTTATGCTACTGGGACCTCCACCACTTTTCCGAGGGGCATTAAAAGCATCTTGTTAAGCTACTGGGACCTCCACCACTTTTCCGAGGAGCATTAAAACCATCTTGTTAAGCTACTGTGACCTCCACGTCTCTTCCAAGGGGCATTCTAACCGTCTTGTTAAGCTACTGTGACCTCCACGTCTCTTCCAAGGGGCATTCAAACCGTCTTGTTAAGCTACTGGGATCTCCACTTCTCTTCTGAGGGACATTAAAAGCGACTTGTTAAGCTACTGTGACCTCCACCACTTTTCCGAGGGGCATTAAAAACGTCTTGTTAAGCTACTGGGACCTCCACGTCTCTTCCAAGGGGCATTCAAACTGTCTTGTTAAGCTACTGGGACCTCCACGTCTCTACCAAGGGGCATTCAAACCGTTTTGTTAAGCTACTGCGACCTCCACCACTTTTTCGAGGGGCAGTAAAAGCGTCTTTTTAAGCTACTGGGACCTCCACCACTTTTCCGAGAAGCATAAAAACCGTCTTGTTAAGCTGCTGGGACTTCCACTTCTCTTCCAAGGGGCATTCAAACCATCTTGTTAAGCTACTGGGACCTCCACGTCTCTTCTGAGAGGCATTAAAAGCATCTTGTTAAGCTACTGTGACCTCTACAACTTTTCCGAGGGGCATTAAAACTGTCTTGTTAAGCTACTGGGACCTCCACGTCTCTTCCAAGGGGCATTCAAACCGTCTTGTTAAGCTACTGGGACCTCCACGTCTCTTCCAAGGGGCATTCAAACCGTCTTGTTAAGCTACTTGGACCTCCACGTCTCTTCCGAGGGGAATTAAAAGCATCTTGTTAAGCTACTGTGACCTCCACCACTTTTCCGAGGGGCATTAAAACAGTCTTGTTAAGCTACTGGGACCTCCACGTCTCTTCCAAGGGGCATTCAAACCGTCTTGTTAAGCTACTGGGACCTCCACGTCTCTTCCAAGGGGCATTCAAACCATCTTGTTAAGCTACTGCGACCTCCACCACTTTTCCAAGGGGCATTAAAACCGTCTTGTTAAGCTACTGGGACCTCCACCACTTTTCTGAGGAGCATTAAAACCGTCTTGTTAAGCTACTGGGACCTCCACGTCTCTTCCAAGGGGCATTCAAACCGTCTTGTTAAGCTACTGCGACCTCCACCAATTTTCCAAGGGGCATTAAAACCGTCTTGTTAAGCTACTGGGACCTCCACCACTTTTCTGAGGAGCATTAAAACCGTCTTGTTAAGTTACTGAGACCTCCACGTCTCTTCTGAGGGGCATTAATAGCGTTTTGTTAAGCTACTGTGACCTCCACCACTTTTCCAAGGGGCATTTAAACCGGCCAGTTAAGCTACTGGGACCTCCACGTCTCTTCCAAGGGTCATTCAAACAGTCTTGTTAAGCTACTGGGACCTCCACTACGTTTCTGAGGGGCATTAAAACCATCTTGTTAAGCTACTGGGACCTCCACCACTTTTCTGAGGAGCATTAAAACCGTCATGTTAAGCTGCTGGAACCTCCACGTCTCTTCTGAGGGGCATTAATAGCATCTTGTTAAGCTACTGTGACCTCCACGTCTCTTCCAAGGGGCATTCAAACCGTCTTGTTAAGCTGCTGGGACCTCCACGTCTCTTCTGAGGGGCATTAATAGCATCTTGTTAAGCTACTGCGACCTCCACCACTTTTCCAAGGGGCATTAAAACCGTCTTGTTAAGCTACTGGGATCGCCACGTTTCTTCTGAGGGGCATTAAAAGCGTCTTCTTAAGCTACTGTGACCTCCACCACTTTTCCGAGGGGTATTAATACCGTATTGTTAAGCTACTGGGACCTCCACCACTTTTCCAAGGGGTATTAAAACCGTCTTGTTAAGCTACTGGGACCTCCACATCTCTTTTGAGGGGCATTAATAGCGTCTTGTTAAACCACTCTGAACTCCACAGCTCTTCCAAGGGGCATTGATATGTTGTTTTTAATTAACTCTAACCTCCATGACTCTTCGAACGGGCATTGCAGTTCCTCTTAATTTTTGGCAGCTTTTTCTTGGAAGGCATAAGCAAATACTATGGGAGACCCATTCCCCAATAATGGGAATAATGTTTGTAATATGCCGTACTGCATGGCTCTTGTAAGGGGCATTGCAAGCTCCTTCGTCCTAATTTTTGGCAGCTTTTGCTTGGAAGGCATAAGCAAAGACTATGGGAGACACACTCCCCAATAATGGGAATAATGTTTGGAATATGCTGTACTGCATGGCTCTTGTAAGGGGCATTGCAAGTTCCTCCGTCCCAATTTTTGGCAGCTTTTGCTTGGAAGGCATAAGCAATGACTATGGGATACACACTCCCCAATAATGGGAATAATGTTTGTACTATGCTGTACTGTATGGCTCTTGGAAGGGGCATTAAAAGCCCCTCTTCCGAGGGGCATTCAAACCGTCTGGTTAAGCTACTGGGACCTCCACGTCTTTTCCGAGGGGCATTAAAACCATCTTGTTAAGCTACTGTGACCTCCATGTCTCTTCAAAGGGACATTAAAACAGTCTTCTTAAGCCACTCTGAACTCCACAGCTCTTCCTAGGGGCATTGAAATGTTGTTTTTAATTACCTCTAACCTCCACAACTCTTCCAACGGACATTGCATTTCCTCCTAATTTTAGTCAGCTTTTGCTTTTCAATGCAAAGGCGAATACTAAGGGAGACCCACTCCCCAATAGTGGGTAGAAGGTTTTTAGTACGCTGTAATCCACGTCTGTTTCAAGGGGCATTGCAGTTCCTCATAATTTTTGGAAAGCCTTCCATTCACTGTTTAGGCCAACATTGTACAGGAGACCCAGTTGCTATAAATGGAAAAAACTGTTTAGGTAAGGCCCTCTGACCTCCATGTCATTTCCAAGGTACATTGGAGTGCCTCGAAATTTTTGGTAGGCATTGCACTCACTGTATGCCCTATAACTGTGTAGCCAAACCGCTCCTTTTGTTACAGAAACATATCCTACAAGACATATGTGGTTGACTGGCCTGATATTGATGTGAATGGTCCCTGTTCCTCCTGCTCTCCTTTGCCACCACCTCATCCATCATTCATCACCTGAAGCTTTGTTTTAACGGGAGTCATAGAACTGGGATAGTAGCAGGAAAACATCCAGCAATCCTCGGAGGAGGTAGGATATGCGCCAAAACGCTGACCACCTCAGGCCTTGCTCCTACTACATACATGAGCTTGCATTCCAACAAAACAAAGCAGATGCTAACTTGTATCATCATCATGGTCCTCACCTTGGCACTCTCAACTCCCCTGATGGAGAAGCCAGGGCCCACCGGAGGAGTCTGGTTCTCTGGTGGGCTCGTCCAATGCTGCCCTAAAGCAGGCCAGGCTAAGAAAAGTGTGTGGGGGGATGTTCCAAGGAGAAATAGGGGCGGCTGGGGACCGTTTATGGACACCCGGCTGCCCCCAGGCGGCTGGCGACCGAGTATGGACACCCGGCCGCCCCAGGCGGTTGGGGACCGAGTGTGGACACCCCGCCGCCGGGCGGCTGGGGACTCAGTATGGATACCAGGCCGCCAACGCTGCCATGACATGGTGGCCAGATTCCGCCTCCACATGCCTAAAAGGCCCAATTTCAAGTGCAAGCAAGCAGTATGGTATTGCAGCCTGGGGGTGGGTGGGTGGTTGGCTGCATATTTGCGCTTGCATTGCAAGGAATGGGGGAGGTACAATTGAACCCTGCCCTGGGACAAGAACTTGCACGGGGATAGTTGCAAGTCTGCATCTTCTGATGCGGCAAGGATGACTTCTGATGGGCACACTTTTAGGCAGTGACCGGGGAGTCAGAGATGCTTCCAGGGGTCTTCCCCATGCTGTCCCCATGTCTTTTCAGCACTGTATGCATGTGTCACACAGCACATGGCCAGATAAGGTTGTAAAATGTTAAAATGACATTTCCCGGTGAATGCATTTGTCACGGTTGAAACAATATAAAAGTGCAAAAACACATTAAAAATGCTACTTGTGAACATAGCCCAAGGTGTGGAGGAGTATTTTTTTTTTCTGTTATTTATTTTACCTTATACACAAGTCTTTACCCTGGAAAGGAACTTCCTTAACATATTTCACAGGAAAGCAGTTTCAGTTTAGTTTTTGAACGTTTTATTGTGAGCCCTTAAAAGTGGCTTAATACCTCTGACCACGTTGTTGACAGAAGTGACCTGGGGGTCAGAAATGCTTCCTGGGGCGATCCCCATGCTGTCCCCATGTCATTTGAGCACTGCCAAATTTTGGGCACTTGTTAGGCTTTTAATAGACAGCCGGGGATGCCGCCGCGAAAATGCTCGGGTCTCCCATAGACTAACATTGGGCTCGTGGCTCAGGTCGAGCAACCGAGTATCATGGCGAGCTCGGCCCGAGCTTTGAGCACCCGAGCATTTTAGTGCTCGCTCTTCACTACTAAATACCCTTCATTATTTATTATTTTTGCACTTTGCGATTTACCCATTTACTTCCGGTTACTTGGGTATTTTGCTTGTCTTTGGTTTTTCTTTGTCTAGTGGCCTTGTGTGAACATGCATTTACATTTTGCATGCACATCAATTTATGTTTCAGTTCAGACTTCTAGGTTTTTTCTTTGTAGTTCAGTGTGCTTTAGTACATATTAGGGTGTGGCCACCCTTTGTCTGAGCTGAAATGTTTATTCTGCCTCAGGTCTATGCTTCTACTAGGGGGTCAGTCTCTCTGCCCTTATCCATATGTACGTCACCATTTTTTCGAGGGGCATTAAAAGCGTCTTATTAAGCTACTGGGACCTCCACCACTTTTCCGAGAAGCATTAAAACCGTCTTTTTAAGCTACTGGGACCTCCACGTCTCTTCCAAGGGGCATTCAAACCGTCTTCTTAAGCTACTGGGACCTCCACGTCTCTTCCAAGGGGCATTCAAACTGTCTTGTTAAGCTACTGGGACCTCCACGTCTCTTCTGAGAGGCATTAAAAGCGTATTGTTAAGCTACTGGGACCTCCACCACTTTTCCGATGGGCATTAAAACCGTCTTGTTAAGCTACTGGGACCTCCACCACTTTTCCGAGGGGCATTAAAACCGTCTTTTTAAGCTACTGGTACCTCCACGTCTCTTCCAAGGGGCATTCAAACCATCTTGTTAAGCTACTGGGACCTGCACCACTTTTCCAAGGGGCATTCAAACAGTCTTGTTAAGCTACTGCGACCTCCACCACTTTTCCAAGGGGCATTAAAACCGTCTTGTTAAGCTACTGGGACCTCCACGTCTCTTCCAAGGGGCATTCAAAGCGTCTTGTTAAGCTACTGGGACCTCCACCACTTTTCCGAGGGGCATTAAAAGCATCTTGTTAAGCTACTGGGACCTCCACCACTTTTCCGAGGAGCATTAAAACCATCTTGTTAAGCTACTGTGACCTCCACGTCTCTTCCAAGGGGCATACTAACCGTCTTGTTAAGCTACTGTGACCTCCACGTCTCTTCCAAGGGGCATTCAAACCGTCTTGTTAAGCTACTGGGATCTCCACTTCTCCTCTGAGGGGCATTAAAAGCGACTTGTTAAGCTACTGTGACCTCCACCACTTTTCCGAAGGGCATTAAAAATGTCTTGTTAAGCTACTGGGACCTCCACGTCTCTACCAAGGGGCATTCAAACCGTCTTGTTAAGCTACTGCGACCTCCACCACTTTTTCGAGGGGCAGTAAAAGCGTCTTTTTAAGCTACTGGGACCTCCACCACTTTTCCGAGAAGCATTAAAACCGTCTTGTTAAGCTACTGGGACTTCCACTTCTCTTCCAAGGGGCATTCAAACCATCTTGTTAAGCTACTGGGACCTCCACGTCTCTTCTGAGAGGCATTAAAAGCATCTTGTTAAGCCACTATGACCTCTACAACTTTTCCGAGGGGCATTTAAACTGTCTTGTTAAGCTACTGGGACCTCCACGTCTCTTCCAAGGGGCATTCAAACCGTCTTGTTAAGCTACTGGGACCTCCACGTCTCTTCCAAGGGGCATTCAAACCGTCTTGTTAAGCTACTTGGACCTCCACGTCTCTTCCGAGGGGCATTAAAAGCGTCTTGTTAAGCTACTGTGACCTCCACCACTTTTCCGAGGGGCATTAAAACAGTCTTATTAAGCTACTGGGACCTCCACGTCTCTTCCAAGGGGCATTCAAACCGTCTTGTTAAGCTACTGGGACCTCCACGTCTCTTCCAAGGGGCATTCAAACCGTCTTGTTAAGCTACTGCGACCTCCACCACTTTTCCAAGGGGCATTAAAACCGTCTTGTTAAGCTACTGGGACCTTCACCACTTTTCTGAGGAGCATTAAAACCGTCTTGTTAAGCTACTGGGACCTCCACGTCTTTTCCGAGGGGCATTAAAACCATCTTGTTAAGCTACTGTGACCTCCATGTCTCTTCAAAGGGACATTAAAACAGTCTTCTTAAGCCACTCTGAACTCCACAGCTCTTCCTAGGGGCATTGAAATGTTGTTTTTAATTACCTCTAACCTCCACAACTCTCCCAACGGACATTGCATTTCCTCCTAATTTTAGTCAGCTTTTGCTTTTCAATGCAAAGGCGAATACTAAGGGAGACCCACTCCCCAATAGTGGGTAGAAGGTTTTTAGTACGCTGTAATCCACGTCTGTTTCAAGGGGCATTGCAGTACCTCATAATTTTTGGAAAGCCTTCCATTCACTGTTTAGGCCAACATTGTACAGGAGACCCAGTTGCTATAAATGGAAAAAACTGTTTAGTTAAGGCCCTCTGACCTCCATGTCATTTCCAAGGTACATTGGAGTGCCTCGAAATTTTTGGTAGGCATTGCACTCACTGTATGCCCTATAACTGTGTAGCCAAACCGCTCCTTTTGTTACAGAAACATATCCTACAAGACATATGTGGTTGACTTGCCTGATATTGATGTGAATGGTCCCTGTTCCTCCTGCTCTCCTTTGCCACCACCTCATCCATCATTCATCACCTGAAGCTTTGTTTTAACGGGAGTCATAGAACTGGGATAGTAGCAGGAAAACATCCAGCAATCCTCGGAGGAGGTAGGATATGCGCCAAAACGCTGACCACCTCAGGCCTTGCCGCTACTACATACATGCGCTTGCATTCCAATAAAACAAAGCAGATGCTAACTTGTATCATCATCATGGTCCTCACCTTGGCACTCTCAACTCCCCTGATGGAGAAGCCAGGGCCCACCGGAGGAGTCTGGTTCTCTGGTGGGCTCGTCCAATGCTGCCCTAAAGCAGGCCAGGCTAAGAAAAGTGTGTGGGGGGATGTTCCAAGGAGAAATAGGGGCGGCTGGGGACCTTTTATGGACACCCGGCTGCCCCCAGGCGGCTGGCGACCGAGTATGGACACCCGGCCGCCCCCAGGCGGTTGGGGACCGAGTGTGGACACCCCGCCGCCGGGTGGCTGGGGACTGAGTATGGATACCAGGCCGCCAACGCTGCCATGACATGGTGGCCAGATTCCGCCTCCACATGCCTAAACGGCCCAATTTCAAGTGCAAGCAAGCAATATGGTATTGCAGCCTGGGGGTGGGTGGGTGGTTGGCTGCATATTTGCGCTTGCATTGCAAGGAATGGGGGAGGTACAATTGAACCCTGCCCTGGGACAAGAACTTGCACGGGGATAGTTGCAAGTCTGCATCTTCTGATGCGGCAAGGATGACTTCTGATGGGCACACTTTTAGGCAGTGACCGGGGAGTCAGAGATGCTTCCAGGGGTCTTCCCCATGCTGTCCCCATGTCTTTTCAGCACTGTATGCATGTGTCACACAGCACATGGCCAGATAAGGTTGTAAAATGTTAAAATGACATTTCCCGGTGAATGCATTTGTCACGGTTGAAGCAATACAAAAGTGCAAAAACACATTAAAAATGCTACTTGTGAACATAGCCCAAGGTGTGGAGGAGTATTTTTTTTTTCTATTATTTATTTTACCTTATACACAAGTCTTTACCCTGGAAAGGAACTTCCTTAACATATTTCACAGGAAAGCAGTTTCAGTTTAGTTTTTGAACGTTTTATTGTGAGCCCTTAAAAGTGGCTTAATACCTCTGACCACGTTGTTGACAGAAGTGACCTGGGGGTCAGAAATTCTTCCTGGGGCGATCCCCATGCTGTCCCCATGTCATTTGAGCACTGCCACATTTTGGACACTTGTTAGGCTTTTAAAAGACAGCCGGGGATGCCGCCGCGAAAATGCTCGGGTCTCCCATAGACTAACATTGGGCTCGTGGCTCAGGTCGAGCAACCGAGTATCATGGCGAGCTCGGCCCGAGCTTTGAGCACCCGAGCATTTTAGTGCTCGCTCTTCACTACTAAATACCCTTCATTATTTATTATTTTTGCACTTTGCGATTTACCCATTTACTTCCGGTTACTTGGGTATTTTGCTTGTCTTTGGTTTTTCTTTGTCTAGTGGCCTTGTGTGAACATGCATTTACATTTTGCATGCACATCAATTTATGTTTCAGTTCAGACTTCTAGGTTTTTTCTTTGTAGTTCAGTGTGCTTTAGTACATATTAGGGTGTGGCCACCCTTTGTCTGAGCTGAAATGTTTATTCTGCCTCAGGTCTATGCTTCTACTAGGGGGTCAGTCTCTCTGCCCTTATCCATATGTACGTCACTTGACAAATGGTAAGGTTTTAATATTAGAGTTAGGATTGTCCCATAAGGGTTGCTATGACGTGGCGGGATAGCTTTTACATTATTTTGATCAAAATTATGTTAACTAAATACCCTTCATTATTTATTATTTTTGCACTGTGCGATTTACCCATTTACTTCCAGTTACTTGAGTATTTTGCTTTGGCCTTGTGTTAACATGCATTTACATTTTGCATGCACATCAATTTATGTTTCTGTTCAGACTTCTAAGTTTTTTCTTTATATGCTATATATGCTGTATGTGCGGGAAGGGAGCTTGTCTGTACACTGCTTGCTATGTGTGGGGGAGGGAAGCTGTTGGACAAAGAGGGGTCCTGCAAACATCCAACTAATGGCCCCCCATATATATTACAGGAAGGTAGGTCAAACCCAAGGATTTTTGCTGGAGCAGCCGACCATGTGCTGTGTATGGGGCCATCTCCCCCACACATATAACCACATTCATGTATATGAGGGAGTCGGGATGTGTTGTGTGGACAAGCGTCCGGTCTAAAGCTAACTAGTGTATGGGCACCTGAGACTAAGGCAAGTTATCATCCAGAAAGTCTTTCTCCAGCCTGCTGCAAAAATGCCGGATAGAGAAAGGCTTTTATCACCTAAGCCAGATCTCACTGGAGGGGAAGCAAGAAGAAAAAAGGAGAAATGTAAAATAAGACACAAGTCCAGACAGTTGTCATCCAAAACTTTATCTGGTATCGACCAAGAAAATTACAATCAGTAAAAGTATAAACCACATTTAGGAAAAACACAGATGAGCTGCGGGACCATCGCTTCTTCTTCTGGGACTTTTTGGCGGACAGGTTGCTCTGCTGTCGGAGGCCTTTCTTGTTCTTGGACTTCTCCTTCATGTGGATTCTGAAGACTAGGAGGCTCCTGAGGGTCCATCTCTCCTGCCGGCAGCTCAGAGTGACTTGGAGATATGTTTCCTTCAGTCCAGGAAAGCAAGAGAGGAAAAAGATGAATGTGATGTAATAACAAGACAAAGCTAAAAAAAAACATGTATAAAAAATCATGTAACTGCAAACTGCACAAAAATGACCCCAATAACATAAGTGCTGTAGTATTAAAGAACCTGCAAAACGAGTGGTGTGAAAAGACCTGGGACTTGTCAGAAATATGTAATGTTTTGTCTAAAATGACAAAAAAAAAGAAAAGATTCAAGGGATCAGCAGCATTTTATAACAGGTAAAAATATACAAATTTGTGACAAGTGACCGGTATTAAGTATTGTGGATGATAACCAGACGTTTATTTCAATTGAAGAGTTTAATGAACGTCTTGTATTCGGCCAATTGGAACCTTCCCGGAAATGTCTGCGCCGGTGATAAAATCTACTTACTAATAGAGTTCCCGACTGGACACAAAGAACTGCAGCTCATGGAGGAATGAAGCTTCTTTCCTTCTCAGCCAAGAACTTCTTATATCAGTCCCGTACGGCCTCTATCATGTGCTGATATCTAGCAGAAAGAGAAAAAATCAATTATAAACTAAATAAAGTTTGTTAAAGAAAAAAAAACCTCCTGCGAACATGAAGCATTTGTAGCAAAGCACAGCCATTATTTACAGAGCACAATTGTTTTACTTTATTCTATATTAGTGGCCGCTCTGTGCAAAAACTTGTGGGAAATTACTGCAGCACTAATATTGTCCGTCCAGAGAGCACCCAAGTATTCCCCAATTTCTGACTCCACCGCCCGATTGCCCCCACAAGCACAATGCTGCACCGCTGTCACCTGCCTGGTAAAGGCTCCTTTATAGGGTCCTTTCAGCTGTTGTTCACCAAGATGTGAAGTAATCCGAGTACAGGGTTTCCCATGTCTGAGTGCAGGGGTGGAGAGCAGAGAGGATCAGACAGGGACAGGCCCATACACAGACTGCTGGTATATAGAGGACAAATCTCACTGAACAGCAGCCACAAGAAGCTTCTGGATGGGGGCAGTGGGGGTGAGACAGCACTTCAGCAACGTGTTTGGGAGAGAAGGAAGAAAATAAGCAAATGAAGAAAATTTATTAAGTTCACAAGTCTGCAATGTGAGGAGGATAATTACATGAAGAAAACCCTCTAGGTGCAGCGTCCGCAACCGGAAAACCGCCCCAAGGTCCACCTGTGTCATCAGCGCCCCCCTGCTGGACCCCTAATCAGTTGTACTGCAGACTCTGATGATTGATAGTGACACTAGGTCAGCTCTTTCCCAATGGCGGCACTAGCTGACCATCCTGTGCATAGGACAGGTGCCGGATTATTCAATCCTTTCCCTCTTCCCCAACGTGAAGCAAACATCCCTCTGACCAGACAAACATCCCCCTGACCAGACAAACATCCCCCTGACCAGGCAAACATCCCCCTGACCAGGCAAACATCCCCCTGACCAGGCAAACATCCCTCTGACCAGGCAAACATCCCTCTGACCAGACAAACATCCCCATGACCAGGCAAACATCCCTCTGACCAGGCAAACATACAACCCCTTTTTTTCTTTCCCATTTTACTTGCTTTATTAATTTCACCTCCAACATTACTGACAACTCCAAGTTCAATAGTTTGATAGTCTCATCTCCTGCCTTTGTATGTGGAGGAGGCAATAAACAGCCGTATACATCCTAAACCTGTCACAAGGACTTTCTCTGCAACTCCCTACTCTCAGCTGTCCCCCTGTAACAATCCACCTTTTTCTCTTTCTCGCTCATACATTTCAGACACTTTATTAACATGTTAATCATATTTCCAAACTTACTGCATTCCACTTCATCTGATCATACATCACCGTTTAAAAGAATCACAATCACTTACTTGTCTGCTGCGGTAATTCTTGGATTGTTTTCTTGCTGTTGCTTGGTCTTATTTTGCTGTTTGCTGTCCTTAAACCACCATCTGCCGCACAGTGTCCACATCTTGTTCCACCGGGTCGCTCTTTTGATCCCTGCAACAACAGACACTATGCGAGTATGACTTCACATGTGACATTTCCAAGTCCCTTGACCATTGTGGTGCCAATGGAGTACCCCTTTTCTCGTTATCATGCCACCGAAGCACACCATTTCCCGCTAGCATGCCACCGTAGCACACCTTTTCCCGTTAGTATGCCACCGGGCACACCTATTCCCGTTAGCATGCCATCGGAGCACACCTATTCCCGTTAGCATGCCACCGGAGCACACCTTTACCATTAGCATGTGACCGCAGCACACCTTTACCGTTAGAATGCCACTGGAGCACACCTTTACCATTAGCATGCCACCGGAGCACACCTTTTCCCGTTGGCTTGCCACCGGAGCACGCCACTTTCCCGCTGGCTTGCCACCGAAGCACGCCACAGTCCCGTTGGCTTGCCACCGGAGCACGCCACAGTCCCGTTGGCTTGCCACCGGAGCACGCCACTTTCCCGTTGGCTTGCCACCGGAGCACGCCACTTTCCCGTTGGCTTGCCACCGGAGCACGCCACTTTCCCGTTGGCTTGCCACCGGAGCACGCCACTTTCCCGTTGGCTTGCCACCGGAGCACGCCACTTTCCCGTTGGCTTGCCACCGAAGCACGCCACTTTCCCGTTGGCTTGCCACCGGAGCACGCCACTTTCCCGTTGGCTTGCCACCGGAGCACGCCACTTTCCCGTTGGCTTGCCACCGGAGCACGCCACTTTCCCGTTGGCTTGCCACCGGAGCACGCCACTTTCCCGTTGGCTTGCCACCGGAGCACGCCACTTTCCCGTTGGCTTGCCACCGGAGCACGCCACAGTCCCGTTGGCTTGCCACCGGAGCACGCCACAGTCCCGTTGGCTTGCCACCGGAGCACGCCACTTTCCCGTTGGCTTGCCACCGGAACACGCCACTTTCTCGTTGGCTTGCCACCGGAGCACGCCACTTTCCCGTTGGCTTGCCACCGGAGCACGCCACTGTCCTGTTGGCTTGCCACCGGAGCACGCCACTGTCCCGTTGGCTTGCCACCGGAGCACGCCACTGTCCCGTTGGCTTGCCACCGGAGCACGCCACTGTCCCGTTGGCTTGCCACCGGAGCACGCCACTGTCCCGTTGGCTTGCCACCGGAGCACGCCACTTTCCCGTTGGCTTGCCACCGGAGCACGCCACTTTCCCGTTGGCTTGCCACCGGAGCACGCCACTTTCCCGTTGGCTTGCCACCGGAGCACGCCACAGTCCCGTTGGCTTGCCACCGGAGCACGCCACTTTCCCGTTGGCTTGCCACCGGAGCACGCCACTTTTCCGTTGGCTTGCCACCGGAGCACGCCACTTTCCCGTTGGCTTGCCACCGGAGCACGCCACTTTCCCGTTGGCTTGCCACCGGAGCACGCCACTTTCCCGTTGGCTTGCCACCGGAGCACGCCACTTTCCCGTTGGCTTGCCACCGGAGCACGCCACAGTCCCGTTGGCTTGCCACCGGAGCACGCCACAGTCCCGTTGGCTTGCCACCGAAGCACGCCACTTTCCCGTTGGCTTGCCACCGGAGCACGCCACTTTACCGTTGGCTTGCCACCGGAGCACGCCACTTTCCCGTTGGCTTGCCACCGGAGCACGCCACTTTCCCGTTGGCTTGCCACCGGAGCACGCCACTTTCCCGTTGGCTTGCCACCGGAGCACGCCACTTTCCCGTTGGCTTGCCACCGGAGCACGCCACAGTCCCGTTGGCTTGCCACCGGAGCACGCCACTTTCCCGTTGGCTTGCCACCGGAGCACGCCACTTTCCCGTTGGCTTGCCACCGGAGCACGCCACTTTCCCGTTGGCTTGCCACCGGAGCACGCCACAGTCCCGTTGGCTTGCCACCGGAGCACGCCACAGTCCCGTTGGCTTGCCACCGGAGCACGCCACTTTCCCTTTGGCTTGCCACCGGAGCACGCCACTTTCCCGTTGGCTTGCCACCGGAGCACGCCACTTTCCCGTTGGCTTGCCACCGGAGCACGCCACTTTCCCGTTGGCTTGCCACCGGAGCACGCCACTTTCCCGTTGGCTTGCCACCGGAGCACGCCACTTTCCCGTTGGCTTGCCACCGGAGCACGCCACAGTCCCGTTGGCTTGCCACCGGAGCACGCCACAGTCCCGTTGGCTTGCCACCGGAGCACGCCACTTTCCCTTTGGCTTGCCACCGGAGCACGCCACTTTCCCGTTGGCTTGCCACCGGAGCACGCCACTTTCCCGTTGGCTTGCCACCGGAGCACGCCACTGTCCCGTTGGCTTGCCACCGGAGCACGCCACTGTCCCGTTGGCTTGCCACCGGAGCACGCCACTGTCCCGTTGGCTTGCCACCGGAGCACGCCACTGTCCCGTTGGCTTGCCACCGGAGCACGCCACTGTCCCGTTGGCTTGCCACCGGAGCACGCCACTGTCCCGTTGGCTTGCCACCGGAGCACGCCACTTTCCCGTTGGCTTGCCACCGGAGCACGCCACTTTCCCGTTGGCTTGCCACCGTAGCACGCCACTTTCCCGTTGGCTTGCCACCGGAGCACGCCACAGTCCCGTTGGCTTGCCACCGGAGCACGCCACTTTCCCGTTGGCTTGCCACCGGAGCACGCCACTTTCCCGTTGGCTTGCCACCGGAGCACGCCACTTTCCCGTTGGCTTGCCACCGAAGCACGCCACTTTCCCGTTGGCTTGCCACCGGAGCACGCCACTTTCCTGTTGGCTTGCCACCGGAGCACGCCACAGTCCCGTTGGCTTGCCACCGGAGCACGCCACAGTCCCGTTGGCTTGCCACCGGAGCACGCCACTTTCCCGTTGGCTTGCCACCGGAGCACGCCACTTTCCCGTTGGCTTGCCACCGGAGCACGCCACTTTCCCGTTGGCTTGCCACCGGAGCACGCCACTTTCCCGTTGGCTTGCCACCGGAGCACGCCACAGTCCCGTTGGCTTGCCACCGGAGCACGCCACTTTCCCGTTGGCTTGCCACCGGAGCACGCCACTTTCCCGTTGGCTTGCCACCGGAGCACGCCACTTTCCCGTTGGCTTGCCACCGGAGCACGCCACTTTCCCGCTGGCTTGCCACCGGAGCACGCCACTTTCCCGCTGGCTTGCCACCGGAGCACGCCACTTTCCCGTTGGCTTGCCACCGGAGCACGCCACTGTCCCGTTGGCTTGCCACCGGAGCACGCCACAGTCCCGTTGGCTTGCCACCGGAGCATGCCACAGTCCCGTTGGCTTGCCACCGGAGCACGCCACAGTCCCGTTGGCTTGCCACCGGAGCACGCCACTTTCCCGTTGGCTTGCCACCGGAGCACGCCACTTTCCCGTTGGCTTGCCACCGGAGCACGCCCCTTTTCCCGTTGGCTTGCCACCGGAGCACGCCACTTTCCCGTTGGCTTGCCACCGGAGCACGCCACTTTCCCGTTGGCTTGCCACCGGAGCACGCCACTTTCCCGTTGGCTTGCCACCGGAGCACGCCACTTTCCCGTTGGCTTGCCACCGGAGCACGCCACTTTCTCGTTGGCTTGCCACCGGAGCACGCCACTTTCCCGTTGGCTTGCCACCGGAGCACGCCACTTTCCCGTTGGCTTGCCACCGGAGCACGCCACTGTCCCGTTGGCTTGCCACCGGAGCACGCCACTGTCCCGTTGGCTTGCCACCGGAGCATGCCACTGTCCCGTTGGCTTGCCACCGGAGCACGCCACTGTCCCGTTGGCTTGCCACCGGAGCACGCCACTGTCCCGTTGGCTTGCCACCGGAGCACGCCACTGTCCCGTTGGCTTGCCACCGGAACACGCCACTTTCTCGTTGGCTTGCCACCGGAGCACGCCACTTTCCCGTTGGCTTGCCACCGGAGCACGCCACTGTCCCGTTGGCTTGCCTCCGGAGCACGCCACTGTCCCGTTGGCTTGCCTCCGGAGCACGCCACTTTCCCGTTGGCTTGCCACCGGAGCACGCCACTTTCCCGTTCGCTTGCCACCGGAGCACGCCACTTTCCCGTTGGCTTGCCACCGGAGCACGCCACTTTCCCGTTGGCTTGCCACCGGAGCACGCCACTTTCCCGTTGGCTTGCCACCGGAGCACGCCACTTTCCCGTTGGCTTGCCACCGGAGCACGCCACTGTCCCGTTGGCTTGCCAACGGAGCACGCCACTGTCCCGTTGGCTTGCCACCGGAGCACGCCACTTTCCCGTTGGCTTGCCACCGGAGCACGCCACTTTCCCGTTGGCTTGCCACCGGAGCACGCCACTTTCCCGTTGGCTTGCCACCGGAGCACGCCACAGTCCCGTTGGCTTGCCACCGGAGCACGCCACTTTCCCGTTGGCTTGCCACCGGAGCACGCCACTTTCCCGTTGGCTTGCCACCGGAGCACGCCACTTTCCCGTTGGCTTGCCACCGAAGCACGCCACTTTCCCGTTGGCTTGCCACCGGAGCACGCCACTTTCCTGTTGGCTTGCCACCGGAGCACGCCACAGTCCCGTTGGCTTGCCACCGGAGCACGCCACAGTCCCGTTGGCTTGCCACCGGAGCACGCCACTTTCCCGTTGGCTTGCCACCGGAGCACGCCACTTTACCGTTGGCTTGCTACCGGAGCACGCCACTTTCCCGTTGGATTGCCACCGGAGCACGCCACTTTCCCGTTGGCTTGCCACCGGAGCACGCCACTTTCCCGTTGGCTTGCCACCGGAGCACGCCATAGTCCCGTTGGCTTGCCACCGGAGCACGCCACTTTCCCGTTGGCTTGCCACCGGAGCACGCCACTTTCCCGTTGGCTTGCCACCGGAGCACGCCACTTTCCCGTTGGCTTGCCACCGGAGCACGCCACAGTCCCGTTGGCTTGCCACCGGAGCACGCCACAGTCCCGTTGGCTTGCCACCGGAGCACGCCACTTTCCCGTTGGCTTGCCACCGGAGCACGCCACTTTCCCGTTGGCTTGCCACCGGAGCACGCCACTTTCCCGTTGGCTTGCCACCGGAGCACGCCACTTTCCCGTTGGCTTGCCACCGGAGCACGCCACTTTCCCGTTGGCTTGCCACCGGAGCACGCCACTTTCCCGTTGGCTTGCCACCGGAGCACGCCACAGTCCCGTTGGCTTGCCACCGGAGCACGCCACTTTCCCGTTGGCTTGCCACCGGAGCACGCCACTTTCCCGTTGGCTTGCCACCGGAGCACGCCACTTTCCCGTTGGCTTGCCACCGGAGCACGCCACTTTCCCGTTGGCTTGCCACCGGAGCACGCCACTTTCCCGCTGGCTTGCCACCGGAGCACGCCACTTTCCCGCTGGCTTGCCACCGGAGCACGCCACTTTCCCGTTGGCTTGCCACCGGAACACGCCACTTTCCCGTTGGCTTGCCACCGGAGCACGCCACTTTCCCGTTGGCTTGCCACCGGAGCACGCCACTTTCCCGTTGGCTTGCCACCGGAGCACGCCACTTTCCCGTTGGCTTGCCACCGGAGCACGCCACTTTCCCGTTGGCTTGCCACCGGAGCACGCCACTTTCCCGTTGGCTTGCCACCGGAGCACGCCACTTTCCCGTTGGCTTGCCACCGGAGCACGCCACTTTCCCGCTGGCTTGCCACCGGAGCACGCCACTTTCCCGCTGGCTTGCCACCGGAGCACGCCACTTTCCCGTTGGCTTGCCACCGGAGCACGCCACTTTCCCGTTGGCTTGCCACCGGAGCACGCCACTTTCCCGTTGGCTTGCCACCGGAGCACGCCACTTTCCCGCTGGCTTGCCACCGGAGCACGCCACTTTCCCGCTGGCTTGCCACCGGAGCACGCCACTTTCCCGCTGGCTTGCCACCGGAGCACGCCACTTTCCCGTTGGCGTGCCACCGGAGCACGCCACTTTCCCGTTGGCTTGCCACCGGAGCACGCCACTTTCCCGTTGGCTTGCCACCGGAGCACGCCACTTTCCCGTTGGCTTGCCACCGGAGCACGCCACTTTCCCGTTGGCTTGCCACCGGAGCACGCCACTTTCCCGTTGGCTTGCCACCGGAGCACGCCACAGTCCCGTTGGCTTGCCACCGGAGCACGCCACTTTCCCGTTGGCTTGCCACCGGAGCACGCCACTTTCCCGTTGGCTTGCCACCGGAGCACGCCACTTTCCCGTTGGCTTGCCACCGGAGCACGCCACTTTCCCGTTGGCTTGCCACCGGAGCACGCCACTTTCCCGTTGGCTTGCCACCGGAGCACGCCACAGTCCCGTTGGCTTGCCACCGGAGCACGCCACTTTCCCGTTGGCTTGCCACCGGAGCACGCCACTTTCCCGTTGGCTTGCCACCGGAGCACGCCACTTTCCCGTTGGCTTGCCACCGGAGCACGCCACTTTCCCGCTGGCTTGCCACCGGAGCACGCCACTTTCCCGCTGGCTTGCCACCGGAGCACGCCACTTTCCCGTTGGCTTGCCACCGGAGCACGCCACTGTCCCGTTGGCTTGCCACCGGAGCACGCCACAGTCCCGTTGGCTTGCCACCGGAGCACGCCACAGTCCCGTTGGCTTGCCACCGGAGCACGCCACAGTCCCGTTGGCTTGCCACCGGAGCACGCCACAGTCCCGTTGGCTTGCCACCGGAGCACGCCACTTTCCCGTTGGCTTGCCACCGGAGCACGCCCCTTTTCCCGTTGGCTTGCCACCGGAGCACGCCACTTTCCCGTTGGCTTGCCACCGGAGCACGCCACTTTCCCGTTGGCTTGCCACCGGAGCACGCCACTTTCCCGTTGGCTTGCCACCGGAGCACGCCACTTTCCCGTTGGCTTGCCACCGGAGCACGCCACAGTCCCGTTGGCTTGCCACCGGAGCACGCCACAGTCCCGTTGGCTTGCCACCGGAGCACGCCACTTTCCCGTTGGCTTGCCACCGGAGCACGCCACTTTCTCGTTGGCTTGCCACCGGAGCACGCCACTTTCCCGTTGGCTTGCCACCGGAGCACGCCACTTTCCCGTTGGCTTGCCACCGGAGCACGCCACTGTCCCGTTGGCTTGCCACCGGAGCACGCCACTGTCCCGTTGGCTTGCCACCGGAGCACGCCACTGTCCCGTTGGCTTGCCACCGGAGCACGCCACTGTCCCGTTGGCTTGCCACCGGAGCACGCCACTGTCCCGTTGGCTTGCCACCGGAGCACGCCACTGTCCCGTTGGCTTGCCACCGGAGCACGCCACTTTCCCGTTGGCTTGCCACCGGAGCACGCCACTTTCCCGTTGGCTTGCCACCGGAGCACGCCACTTTCCCGTTGGCTTGCCACCGGAGCACGCCATAGTCCCGTTGGCTTGCCACCGGAGCACGCCACTTTCCCGTTGGCTTGCCACCGGAGCACGCCACTTTCCCGTTGGCTTGCCACCGGAGCACGCCACTTTCCCGTTGGCTTGCCACCGGAGCACGCCACTTTCCCGTTGGCTTGCCACCGGAGCACGCCACTTTCCCGTTGGCTTGCCACCGGAGCACGCCACTTTCCCGTTGGCTTGCCACCGGAGCACGCCACAGTCCCGTTGGCTTGCCACCGGAGCACGCCACAGTCCCGTTGGCTTGACACCGGAGCACGCCACTTTCCCGTTGGCTTGCCACCGGAGCACGCCACTTTACCGTTGGCTTGCCACCGGAGCACGCCACTTTCCCGTTGGCTTGCCACCGGAGCACGCCACTTTCCCGTTGGCTTGCCACCGGAGCACGCCACTTTCCCGTTGGCTTGCCACCGGAGCACGCCACTTTCCCGCTGGCTTGCCACCGGAGCACGCCACTTTCCCGCTGGCTTGCCACCGGAGCACGCCACTTTCCCGTTGGCTTGCCACCGGAGCACGCCACTTTCCCGTTGGCTTGCCACCGGAGCACGCCACTTTCCCGTTGGCTTGCCACCGGAGCACGCCACTTTCCCGTTGGCTTGCCACCGGAGCACGCCACAGTCCTGTTGGCTTGCCACCGGAGCACGCCACTTTCCCGTTGGCTTGCCACCGGAGCACGTCACTTTCCCGTTGGCTTGCCACCGGAGCACGCCACTTTCCCGTTGGCTTGCCACCGGAGCACGCCACTTTCCCGTTGGCTTGCCACCGGAGCACGCCACTTTCCCGTTGGCTTGCCACCGGAGCACGCCACTTTCCCGTTGGCTTGCCACCGGAGCACGCCACTTTCCCGTTGGCTTGCCACCGGAGCACGCCACTTTCCCGTTGGCTTGCCACCGGAGCACGCCACTTTCCCGTTGGCTTGCCACCGGAGCACGCCACAGTCCCGTTGGCTTGCCACCGGAGCACGCCACAGTCCCGTTGGCTTGACACCGGAGCACGCCACTTTCCCGTTGGCTTGCCACCGGAGCACGCCACTTTACCGTTGGCTTGCCACCGGAGCACGCCACTTTCCCGTTGGCTTGCCACCGGAGCACGCCACTTTCCCGTTGGCTTGCCACCGGAGCACGCCACTTTCCCGTTGGCTTGCCACCGGAGCACGTCACTTTCCCGTTGGCTTGCCACCGGAGCACGCCACAGTCCCGTTGGCTTGCCACCGGAGCATGCCACTTTCCCGTTGGCTTGCCACCGGAGCACGCCACTTTCCCTTTGGCTTGCCACCGGAGCACGCCACTTTCCCGTTGGCTTGCCACCGGAGCACGCCACAGTCCCGTTGGCTTGCCACCGGAGCACGCCACAGTCCTGTTGGCTTGCCACCGGAGCACGCCACTTTCCCGTTGGCTTGCCACCGGAGCACGTCACTTTCCCGTTGGCTTGCCACCGGAGCACGCCACTTTCCCGTTGGCTTGCCACCGGAGCATGCCACTTTCCCGTTGGCTTGCCATCGGAGCACGCCACAGTCCCGTTGGCTTGCCACCGGAGCACGCCACTTTCCCGTTGGCTTGCCACCGGAGCACGCCACTTTCCCGTTGGCTTGCCACCGGAGCACGCCACTTTCCCGTTGGCTTGCCACCGGAGCACGCCACTTTCCCGTTGTCTTGCCACCGGAGCTCGCCACTTTCCCGCTGGCTTGCCACCGGAGCACGCCACTTTCCCGTTGGCTTGCCACCGGAGCACGCCACTTTCCCGTTGGCTTGCCACCGGAGCACGCCACTTTCCCGTTGGCTTGCCACCGGAGCACGCCACTTTCCCGTTGGCTTGCCACCGGAGCACGCCACTTTCCCGTTGGCTTGCCACCGGAGCACGCCACTTTCCCGTTGGCTTGCCACCGGAGCACGCCACTTTCCCGCTGGCTTGCCACCGGAGCACGCCACTTTCCCGCTGGCTTGCCACCGGAGCACGCCACTGTCCCGCTGGCTTGCCACCGGAAGCACGCCACTTTCCCGCTGGCTTGCCAAGGGAGCACGCCATCATCCATTTAATAAAATGGGCCACACTTAGCTTTTTCTTTTATATAATGGGTCCATATAGTTTTTCATTGAATATATTGGGCCCTACATAACCTTACATTTAATATATATAATCGTCTTATCATGTCTGTCTGTCCTTCTGTCCAGGAAGTCCTGCGTCGCTGATTGGTCCGACCGTGGTCAATCAGCGACGTGGGATTTCAAAAAAAGATGGCGGCCATTAGCAGCTCATCTGCCGCACGGAGGTCAGCGGCGATGTAGCCGGGAGATGACCGGCGCTAACAGCAGAAGTACCCCGACCAGCGGCGCCGCTGACCTCCATGCGGCTACCGTCGGGAGATCAGCGGTTAGGGCCGCTGATCTTCCGACGGAAAGTGTGAAGGGAGAACCGGGGAGCGGCGCCACCGGTCGGGATACTTCTGCTGCGAGCAGCCGGTCATTTCCCGGCTGCTCGCAGTGGAAGTACCCGCACAGGCAGCGCCGCTCCCCTGTCCTCACTAATACGATTCGGCGGCCACGACCAATCAGCGATATTGGCTCCAAATTTAAACACCGCTCTGCACAGAGGTCAGTGGCGATGCAGCCGGTCATCTCCCGGCTGCTCGCAGCAGAAGTACCCCGACCTGCGGCGCCGCTGACCTTCATGCGGCTACCTTCGCTAGATCAGCGGCTAGGGCCGCTGATCTCCCGACGGCAAGTGTGAAGGGAGGACCGGGGAGCGGCGCCGCCGGTTGGGATACTTCTGCTGCGAGCAGCCGGTCATCTCCCGGCTGCTCACAGTGGAAGTACCCGCTCCCCGGTTCTCACTAATACGATTCGCTGATTGGTCGCGGCCACCAGCCGTGACCAATCACCGGTTTTGGCGCCAAATTTAAACATGCTCTCCGGTCCTCACTAACACGGTTCGCTGATTGGTCGCGGCCGGCCGCATACATATTCTAGAATACCCGATGAGTTAGAATCGGGCCACCATCTAGTTTAATATAATGGGCCACAAATTGCCTTCTAGTTATTACAAGAGGTCCTGCATAGTCTTCCATTTATTTTAATAGGCCCCATATAACCTTTCAGCATCTGAAACAACGGATACTGAAAGCCTGTGCTAGCATTTCTTCTGCGGTGTTGCTATCAGTGTGTCAAGAGTGGGAGAAGAGGGTTGCATTGACAATCCAACACAATGGGCAGCACTTTAAACACATTTTATAAGTGGTCATAAACTTGTAAAAAATTCATGAAAGAATAAAGTTATGTTAAAACCAAGCACACCATTGTATTTTCTTATGAAATTCTCAATGAGTTTGATGTGTCACATCACCCTCTTCCCATTGAAAAAAATAAAGTTAGATCCAAAATGGCCGACTTCAAAATGGCCGCCATAGTCACCACCCATCTGGAAAAGTTTCCCCCTCCCATATACTAATGTGCCATAAACAGGAAGTTGACATCACCAACCATTCCATTTAATTTAGGTGTATCCATATAAATAGCCCACCCTGTATTATTACCATTTTTATTATTGCTGTACATACTGTAGCTTTTCATTTAATTTATTGGGCCCCATATAGGCTTCCATTTAATATAATGGGCCCCACATAGCCTTCCATTTAATTTAATGGGGTCCACATAGCCTTCCATTTAATTTAATGGGGTCCACATAGCCTTCCATTTTATTTAATGGGGCCCACATATGTTTTTATTTAATATAAAGAGCCCCACATAAGCCCCTAATTAATATAATGGGCCCCACCTTGCTTTCCATATAAAATAATGGGTCCCACATAGCCCTCCCTTTTGTTATGATGAGCCTTACATATCACACCATTTCCCGATGGTCTGCCACCGAAGTACACCATTGGCTGCTGGGGTGCCACTGGAACACACTCTTTACAGTTGGGGTGCCAAAAGAGCACACCTTTCACCATTAGCATGCCACCGGAGTACACTTTTTGCCACTGGCATGCCACTGAAGCACACCCTTTACCATTGGAGTACCATCGGGCACACCCTTTACCGTTGGTGTGCCATCGGAGAACTCTATTTCCCGTAGGCCTACCAGAGGGGCCCAATATGTGACCTTTTTTGCTTACCACCGGGGCACCCATCTTGGGCTTTTTAGCTTACACCGGGGTGCACTCTTTGGCCTTTTAGCTTACCACCGGGGCACCCAACTTGGGCTTTTTAACTGCGACCGGGGTACACTCTGACCATTTTGCTTACCACCGGTTCACTCATTTTAGGCTTTTTTAGCCTGCCACCGGGGTGCACTTTTTGGCCTCATTGCTTACCACTGGGGCGCACTCTAGGGCTTTTTAGCCTACCACCAGGGTACATTCTTTGGCCTTATTGCTTATCACTGGGGTGCACTCTAGGGCTGCTCAGTCTGCCACCAGAGTCTACTCTTTGGCCTTTTTGCCATTGGTGTGCCACCAGAGCACACCCTATGACGTTGGAGTGCCACCGGAGCACACCCTTTACCTTTGGAGTGCCACCGGAACACACAATTTGCCATTGGCAAAAGTATAATGGCCCCCACATAGCCCTCTATATAGTATAATGAGCCGCACATTGCCTTCCATGTACTATAATTTAATTTATTGGGCTCCACATACCTTTTCATTTAATCTATTGAACCCCACATAACCGTCAATTTAATATAATAGGCCGCACTGGACTCCATTTAATATATTGGACCTGACATAGCCTTCCATTTAATAAAATGGGGCCAAAATATCCCTCTATTTAATATAATGGGCACCAAAAAGCCTTCCATGTTTTATATTGGGCACCACATAGCCCTCTATTTAATACAATTGGCCCCACTTAACCTTCCATTTAAAATATTGGGCCCCACATAGCTTTACATTTAATTTACTGGGCTCCATATAGGCTTCCATTTAATATAATGGGCCCCACATAACCCTCCATTTAATATAATGGTCCCCACATTGCCTTCCATTTATTATAATGGAGCCAAGATACATCTCTATTTAATATAATGGACAAAACACAGGCTTCCATTTAATATAATTGGCGCTACATAGCCCTTTATTTGATAAATGCGCCTCACATAGCCCTCCATATAATATTATGGGCCCCGCAACGCTTTCCATTTAATTTAATAGGCCTCACATAGCCCTCAATTTAATACAGAGGGCCCCACAAAACCTTCCAGATAACATAGTGGGCCCCAATATAGCTTTCTTTTTAATGTATTGGTCCCCACATAGTCCTCTATTTAATATAATGGGCCTCACATAGCCTTCCATTAAATATCATGGGCCCCATATAGAATTTATCATATACGTAGATGTCCCTTTAAGATAACGGGCCCCACATAGCTTTCCCTTTAATATAATGGGCCCCACATAGATTTTATTATTATATAATGGGCCCCACATAGCTTTCCCTTTAATATAATGGGCCCCACATAGCTTTCTCTTTAATATAATGGGCCCCACATAGCTTTCCCTTTAATATAATGGGCCCCACATAGCTTTCTCTTTAATATAATGGGCCCCACATAGCTTTCTCTTTAATA
Source organism: Phyllobates terribilis (assembly GCF_046119375.1). NCBI lineage: Eukaryota > Metazoa > Chordata > Amphibia > Anura > Dendrobatidae > Phyllobates > Phyllobates terribilis. Next base: position 815,242 of record NW_027363283.1, read on the forward strand.
TAATGGGCCCCACATAGCTCTCTCTTTAATATAATGGGCCCCACATAGACATCCATTTAATATAATGGGCCCTACGTAGATGTCCCTTTAAGATAACGGGCCCCACATAGCTTTCCCTTTAATATAATGGGCCCCACATAGCTTTCCCTTTAATATAATGGGCCCCACATAGCTTTCTCTTTAATATAATGGGCCCCACATAGCTTTCCCTTTAATATAATGGGCACCACATAGATTTTATTATTATATAATGGGCCCCACATAGCTTTCCCTTTAATATAATGGGCCCCACATAGCTTTCTCTTTAATATAATGGGTCCCACATAGCTTTCTCTTTAATAAAATGGGCCCCACATAGCTTTCTCTTTAATATAATGGGCCGCACATAGCTTTCCCTTTAATATAATGGGCCCCACATAGCTTTCCCTTTAATATAATGGGCCCCACATAGCTTTCCCTTTAATATAATGGGTCCTACATAACTTTTTCTTTAATACAATGGGCCCCACATAGCTTTCTCTTTAATATAATGGGCCCCACATAGCTTTCTCTTTAATATAATGGGCCGCACATAGCTTTCTCTTTAATATAATGGGCCCCACATAGCTTTCTCTTTAATATAATGGGCCCCACATAGCTTTCTCTTTAATATAATGGGCCCCATATAGCTTTCTCTTTAATATAATGGGCCCCATATAGCTTTCTCTTTAATATAATGGGCCCCACACAGCTTTCTCTTTAATATAATGGGCTCCACATAGCTTTCTCTTTAATATAATGGGCCCCACATAGCTTTCTCTTTAACATAATGGGCCCCACATAGCTTTCCCTTCAATATAATGGGCCCCACATAGCTTTCTCTTTAATATAATGGGCCCCACATAGCTTTCTCTTTAATATAATGGGCCCCACATAGCTTTCTCTTTAATATAATGGGCCCCACATAGCTTTCCCTTTAATATAATGGGCCCCACATAGCTTTCTCTTTAATATAATGGGCCCCACATAGCTTTCTCTTTAATATAATGGGCCCCACATAGCTCTCTCTTTAATATAATGGGCCCCACATAGACATCCATTTAATATAATGGGCCCTACGTAGATGTCCCTTTAAGATAACGGGCCCCACATAGCTTTCCCTTTAATATAATGGGCCCCACATAGCTTTCCCTTTAATATAATGGGTCCCACATAACTTTTTCTTTAATATAATGGGCCCCACATAGCTTTTTCTTTAATATAATGGGCCCCACATAGCTTTCTCTTTAATATAATGGGCCCCACATAGCTTTCTCTTTAATATAATGGGCCGCACATAGCTTTCTCTTTAATATAATGGGCCCCACATAGCTTTCTCTTTAATATAATGGGCCCCACATAGCTTTCTCTTTAATATAATGGGCCCCATATAGCTTTCTCTTTAATATAATGGGCCCCATATAGCTTTCTCTTTAATATAATGGGCCCCACACAGCTTTCTCTTTAATATAATGGGCCCCACACAGCTTTCTCTTTAATATAATGGGCCCCACATAGCTTTCTCTTTAATATAATGGGCCCCACATAGCTTTCTCTTTAACATAATGGGCCCCACATAGCTTTCCCTTTAATATAATGTGCCCCACATAGCTTTCTCTTTAATATAATGGGCCCCACATAGCTTTCTCTTTAATATAATGGGCCCCACATAGCTTTCTCTTTAATATAATGGGCCCCACATAGCTTTCTCTTTAATATAATGGGCCCCACATAGCTTTCTCTTTAATATAATGGGCCCCACATAGCTTTCCCTTTAATATAACGGGCCCCACATAGCTTTCCCCTTAATATAATTGGCCCCACATAGCTTTCCCTTTAATATAATTGGCCCCACATAGCTTTCCCTTTAATATAATGGGCACCACATAGATTTATTATAATATAATGGGCCCCACATATCCGTCCCTTTAATATTATGGACCCCACATAGATTTATTATAATATTATGGACCCCACATAGATTTATTATAATATAATGGGCCCCACATAGATTTATTATAATATAATGGGCCCCACATAGAATTATTATAATATAATGGGCCCCACATAGATTTATTATAATATAATGGGCCCCACCTAACCCTCCAGTTTATACACTGCAGTCGCTCTCTTTCTTCTCTTCTTTACCTAGTCCAGTCTTTCGTGACGACTTCCCGCCATGATTCGTCTTTGCAGTTTGCTGTCCAGGTTTCGGCTGCTCCGCACTTTTCAGCAGATCACCGCACTCCTGAAAAACAAAAATGTTACAAATATAAGCGACTTAAATAAATAATGCCGCCCACTGTGCCACCAAATGCAAATATGTGCCACACTGTGCCCATGAGTATATCATTCACCACAATGAATCCTGCTCCACTGAGAATATAAATCAGTCACTAGCTTGTGCCCCCGTTATAAATAGTGTTGAGCGAGCACTAAAATGCTCGGGTGCTCGAAGCTCGGCCCGAGCTCGCCGTGATACTCGGGTGCTCGACCTGAGCAACGAGCCCATGTTAGTCTATGGGAGACCCGAGCATTTTTGCGGCGGCACCTCCGGCAGTCTGTAGAAAGCCTAAAAAGTGCCCAAAATGATAGTGACAGTGCTCAGATGACATGGGGACAGCATGGGGATCGCCCCAGGAAGCATTTCTGACCCCCAAGGTCACTGTTGTCAACAACGTGGTCAGAGGTATTAAGCCACTTTTACAGGCTCATAAGAAAATGTTCAAAAACGAAAGTGAAACTTTTTTCCTGTGAAATATGTTAAGGAATTTCTTTTCCAGGGTAAAGACTTGTGTATAAGGTAAAATAAATAACCAAAAACAAAAATACTCCTCCACACCTTGGGCTATGTTCACAAGTAGCATTTTTTATGCGTTTTTGCACTTTTGTATTGCTTTCAACTGTGACAAATGCATTCACCGGGAAATGTCATTTTAACATTTTACAACCTTATCTGGCCATGTGCTGTGTGACACATGCATATAGTGCTGAAAAGACATGGGAACAGCATGGGGAAGACCCCTGGAAGGATCTCTGACTCCCAGGTCACTGCCTAAAAGTGTGCCCATCAGAAGTGATCCTTGCCGCATCAGAAGATGCAGACTTGCAACTATCCCCGTGCAAGTCCTTGTCCCAGGGCAGTGTTCAATTATACCTCCCCCATTCCTTGCAATGCAAGCGCAAATATGCAGCCAACCACCCACCCACCCCCAGGCTGCAATACCATACTGCTAGCTTGCAGTTGAAATTGGGCCTTTTAGTTTTGAGGAGGCCGAAGCTGGCCACTACCTCATGGCTGCTTCGGCAGCGAGGTATCCATACTCAGTCCCCAGCCGCCCGGCGGCCGGGTTTCCATGCTCGGTCCCCAGCCGCCAGGGGGCGGCCGGGTGTCCACACTCGGTCCCCAGCCGCCCCGCGGCCAGGTGTCAATAAACGGTTCCAAGCCGCCCCGATTTCTCCGCGGAACATCCCCACACACTTTTCTTAGACTGGCCTGCTTTAGGGCAGCATTGGACGAGCCCACCAAAGAACCCGACTTCTCCGGTGGGCCCTGGCTTCTTTATCAGGGGAGTTGAGAGTGCCAAGGTGAGGAGCATGATGAGGATGATAGAAGTTAGCATCTGCTTTGTTTTCAAGGAATGCAAGCGCATGTATGTAGTAGCGACTAGGCCTGAGGTGGTCATATCCTACCTCCTCCGAGGATTGCTGGATGTTTTCCTGCTACTATCCAAGTTCTATGACTCTCGTTAAAACAAAGCTTCAAGTGATAAATGATGGATGAGGTAGTGGCAAAGGAGAAAGAGCAGGAGGAACAGGGACCATTCACATCAATATCAGGCCAGTCAACCACATATGTCTTGTAGGATATGTTTCTGTAACAAAAGGAGCGGTTTGGCTACACAGTTATAGGGCATACAGTGAGTGCAATGCCTACCAAAACTTTTGAGGCACTCCAATGCCCCTTGGAAATGACATGGAGGTCAGAGGGCCTTAACTAAACCTTTTTTTCCATTTATGGCAACTGGGTCTCCTGTGCACTGTTGGCCTAAGCAGTGAATGGAAGGCTTTCCAAAAATTATAAGGAACTGCAATGCCCCTGGAAACAGATGTGGATTACAGCGTACTAAAAACCTTCTACCCATTATTGGGGAGTGTGTCTCCCTTAGTTTTCACCTTTGCATTGAAAAGCAAAAGCTGACTAAAATTAGGAGGAAATGCAATGTCCGTTGGAAGAGTCATGGAGATTAGAGGTAAGGTAATTAAAAACAACATTTCAATGCCCCTTGGAAGAGCTGTGGAGTTCAGAGTGGCTTAAGAAGACGCTTTTAATGCCCCTTTGAAGAGACATGGAGGTCACAGTAGCTTAACAAGACGGTTTTAATGCCCCTTACAAGAGCCATACAGTACAGCATCTTAAAAACATTATTCCCATTATTGGGGAGTGGGTCTCCCATAGTATTTGCTTATGCCTTCCAAGCAAAAGCTTCCAAAAATTATGAGGAAATGCAATGCCCGTTCGAAGAGTCGTGGAGGTCCCAGTAGCTTAACAAGACGCTTTTAATGCCCCTCAGAAGAGACGTGGAGGTCAGAGTGGCATAACAAGACGGTTTTAATGCCCCTTACAAGACACGTGGAGGTCAGAGTGGTGTAACAAGACGCTTTTAATGCCCCTCAGAAGAGACGTGGAGGTCAGAGTGGTATAACAAGACGGTTTTAATGCCCCTTACAAGAGACGTGGAGGTCAGAGTGGTATAACAAGATGGTTTTAATGCCCCTCAGAAGAGACGTGGAGGTCAGAGTGGTATAACAAGACGGTTTTAATGCCCCTCTGAAGAGACGTGGGGGTCAGAGTGGTATAACAAGACGGTTTTAATGCCCCTTACAAGACACGTGGAGGTCAGAGTGGTATAACAAGACGGTTTTAATGCCCCTTACAAGACACGTGGAGGTCAGAGTGATATAACAAGACTCTTTTAATGCCCCTTACAAGAGACGCTCATTATTCTGGCATTTGGCAAATATTAAAAATGATGGTAATCCTAATTGACCTAAAATGGGAAAGGTTTATTCTGATTTCATGTCAGATATTGAGAAAAACCTGCAGATGTGTCTATTTATACAGTGTATGGAAACTTCTGATTTCAACTCTGTATATATATATATATATATATGTGTATAATATATACACGGCGAAGCTCACACAACACAACACCCACAGCAGAGGAACGGGCTGCACACACACCTGCTCCTGTCAGTGCTGTGAGCGCTCCTCATATCGCTGCTGGCTCCGCCCCTCATATCGCTGCTGGCTCCGCCTCTCATATCACTGCTGGCTCCGTCCCTCATATCGCTGCTGGCTCCGCTCCTCACATCGCTGCTGGCTCCGCATCTCATATCACTGCTGGCTCCGCCCCTCATGTCGCTGCTGGCTCCGCCCCTCATATCGCTGCTGGCTCCGCATCTCATATCACTGCTGGCTCCGCCCCTCATGTCGCTCCTGGCTCCACCCCTCACATCGCTGCTGGCTCCGCCCCTCATGTCGCTGTTGGCTCCGCATCTCATATCACTGCTGGCTCCGCCCCTCATGTCGCTGCTGGCTCCGCCCCTCATATCGCTGCTGGCTCCGCCCCTCACATCGCTGCTGGCTCCGCCCATCAGCCGCTCACAGTCCTCAGCAATATGGAGACATCCGCACTGATCAGAATCCTCGGGGGCGTGGCCTGTCACTGTAGTCACACAAGGGTTGTCATGGAGATCTCAAGGGAAGGCAGGTGGGCGGGGCTTAGAGCAGGAAGTAGAAGCCGTGCAGTGTGATTGGCTCCTTACCTTCTGCCAGTAATGGAGCAGATATATGGCTCCTATATAATGGAGGGGGCTCAGGAGGGGTTCCCCACCCTAAAGGTCAGGGGATAAATAATACTGGACATGAGCGAGGGCAGGAGGACATTATTCTATATTGTAAGAAATCTGATTTCTTCTTTCCTCACAGTTTTTCCTGTGCAAGGCCACATGTATTGTGCGATAATCTGTGAATATGGGGGGGATCTGCTCCTCACATCCACATCAATCCCCCCACGTCTGAGCTCTCCCTTACAGGGGTCTTCTGCTCTGCACATTGATGCCGTATCCATGGAGATGACATCATGGCCGGTACATGCGGATCTCCCCGATGGGACCCTCATGTATCTGGAGGACGAGGCGCTGCTGCTCCTCGGGGAGAGGGGGCACAATTCCTGTACACATGATACAGGGGCTTCTGCCATCTCTGGGCTGAGAATAATGCTGGCAGCGTGCAGTCTACATGATGTGAGGATTACAAGTCTGCAGTCACAGAGAGTCACACAGATGACTGCAGCCTTCAGCTTCACACCGGACAATCCCTTTAAATACATGTATATTGCTCTAAAAAGACTTTTTACTATTTTGCTTCTTGTAACATTTGCTCTGTTCGGCCTTTACCAGCTTTTTGTTTCCCAGCAGCACATTGATGGCTGCAGAATGAGTTAACTTGAGATTCAGTCAGTGAGCTCCTTATGATGTGGAGTTTCCAGCGCTTTTATTTCTGCGATGATTTATTACTGGATCAGAGATCAGCCCAACTTTCATGCCGGTCTGTGAACATAATCAGCACAGAGAAGGTCAGAATGAGCTCACTGATAAATTCTCAGTGAGCTCATTCTGCAACTAGCAATGCAAAGGAAATAAAAAAGCCAAATTGTTTATGAAACGTTATTGAAAAAATATTTGTATGTATATATTTAGCCCAAAATGTCTGAGTGTCCATATCCTTAGTACCAGCACAGCTGAGGATTTGGTATAATCAGGGACATACATAGGACGCAGAAATTCTAATTGGGCCCCCCCCCCAGCAATAAAAATGTAAATAATTGTCGGGGTCGCAGAAGATCAGATCTCACAACCTTCCAGCCTTTACATAGTAATTTTCCTCCTGCTGAAGTCCTAGATCCCTTTTTCATTGCCCATAAAGTGTGGTGCCAACAAAAGTGCCCCCCAAACACGGTATGATACCCCCATGGTGAATTCCTCCATATGCGCAGTACAATGACCCTACTGTACCCGACCTCAACTCCCAGGGTAAAGTATGATCCCCCAACTGCCCCACACCTCTCCACACTCCATAGAGTATAATGCACTCAGTATAAGACTCTCGCCATGGTTCTCCACACAATATAAGGCACTCGCCATGGTCCTCCACGCAGTATAATGCACTCCCTCGTGGTCCTCCACGCAGTATAATGCACTCCCACGTGGTCCTCCACACAGTACAATGCACTCCCCGTGGTCCTCCACACAGTATAATGCACTCCCCCATGGTCCTCCACACAGTACAATGCACTCCCCGTGGTCCTCCACACAGTATAATGCACTCCCCCATGGTCCTCCACACAGTACAATGCACTCCCCCATGGTCCTCCACACTGTACAATGTACTCCCCCATGGTCCTCCACACAGTATAAAGCCCCCGTCTCACATAGCGATATCGCTAGCGAGATCGCTGCTGTGTCACGGTTTTGGTGACTCACCAGCGACCTCACCAGCGATGTCGCTATGTGTGACACTTTGCAACGATCAGGCCCCTGCTGTGAGATTGCTGATCGCTGCAAAGTGTCCTGGACCATTTTTTGGTCGTTGGCCTCCCGCTGGCCAGCACACATCGCTGTGTGTGACCAGCGGGACCAACGATCTGGCTGGTAACCATGGTAAACATCGGGTTACTAGGGGCACGCGCGCACTTAGTAACCCGCTGTTTACCATGGATACCACTCTGCTACGGTGCGCGGAGGCTACCGTTCACCTTAGCAGAGTGGTATCCATGATAAACAGCGGGTTACTAAGTGCGCGCGTGCCCCTAGTAACCCGATGTTTACCATGGTTACCAGCCTGCTCCTGCTTAAGCAGTAGGCTGGTAACAGGAGCAGGACATCGTGGAACGATTCTTTCCACGATATCGCTGCTCCCCTGATCGCTGGTGAGCCTGCCTGTTTGACAGCTCCCCAGCGATGTATTAGCGATGCAGCAACGATCCCTGACAGGTCGTATCGTTGTCGGGATCGCTGCTGCATCGCTTAGTGTGACGGGGCCTTAAGACACTCGCCATGGTTCTCCACTCAGTATAATGCATTCCCCCATGGTCCTGTACGCAGTATAATGCAGCCCCCCATAGGGTAAAATGCAGCCCCCCCCACCCGTAGGGTAAAATGCAGCCCCAGTCCTCCAGTATTATCAGTACACAATGATTTAAAAAATAAATACATACTTACCGCTCCTCGTTCCCCGCTGCTTCAGTCTCTGCAGCTGATCACCTCAGCAGCTGCCAGCTCCACTGTCTGACACAGCGTGGCGCGTCATCATGCCGCTGCGTCAGACGCAGAGGAGGAATGATGGGAGAGGGAGTGTCACATGATGCTCCCTCCTTCAGGTTTTCGTGGGCCCCGGGCGAAAGAGTCTCAGTGGCCCCTTTAACACATTCAACCATTCATGATGCACAGATACAGCAGAGAAATTATAGATATAGATATAGTACAATGCCAAAAATGTCACTGACTTCTTACATTTCATGAGTGATATCTACTGTAAATTCTACAATAGCTCAGAAACCGGTGAATCCTCACAGCGCACAGTGCAGACCGGACAGTATAGTCCTCCATACAGTGTTATTGCACCACATAGTCCTCCATACAGTATTATGAGCCCTATATAATGCTCCATACAAAATACTGGATCCCATATAATTCACCATAGAGAATACTGCCTGGTCCCCATGTAATGCCATATGCAGGCTGGACCCCATACAGAGGCCCCACAAGCCCGCTGCATCCTCCCCGGGGCCCCCACAAGCCGGCTGCATCCCCCCAGGGCCCCCCTCAAGCCTGCATCACTCCCCCCAGAGCCCCCACATGCCTGCAGCATCCCCCCCATAGACCCCACAAGCCTGCAGCATCCCCCCCAGAGCACCCACAAGCCCACAGCATCCCCTCCAGGGCCCCACAAGCCCGCAGAATCCCCCCCAGGGCCCCACAAGCCCGCAGCATCCCCTTAGGGCCCCCACAAGCCCGCAGCATCCCCCCGGGGCCCCCACAAGCCCTGGACCGTACCTGCATCACCACCAGTAAAGGTATTGAAGTTTACCCTTGTGTGTGTGCCTGTACTTCCTCTGGGACCGTCCTGCCGTCTCCCTCCTGCTTCCACCATCTTTCTACACTGCCCTGAGGCCTGCTCTACCTGTGGGGAGCCGTTCCATCATAGCTGCCCCTAACATCAGCCTCAGTGGACTGTCGCAGCGCTGGTAACCTCTTACCAGAATCCACAGGTGGCGTCACGACAATTTCCCCTATAAGCATCCCCCCCCCCTTTGAGTGACCGCCCTGGGCCACGGACTGGGCCAGCCACCGTGATATCCCCCGGCAACCAGAGGCCCGGCTGCCGAGTGCCCCACGGCCCTGGGGGCGAGTCACTATGCACAGTGGTTCATGAATTAATATTCACAGTGACCCTCCATCCTGTGATTAAAAGGGTCCGTACATTTGACACCTCCGTCTGACTCCCACAGTCTCCTCCGCACAGATCGATATTAAGATGGCCACCGCAATGGCATGGGGAGTGCAGCGGTGAGTCCAGAGCGCAGCTCCTCGCTCTAAAATGCCCATCAGAAAGAAGAGGTCAGACATTTATTTTCTATGTGCGCTCTATTATCCTATTTATCAAACATCAGCACTACAAGAATCCGTCCTGAGCCGTGCTGGGATCTTTGAACGTGGGCCCCCGGGAGGATCGGGCCCCTCATGGTGGAGCAGATCACACTCATTATAATCCATTACTGATAGAAGATACATAAACAACAACACAGGATGATTGTAAAACAGTGAGGTAATATTTTATTGAGCCACCAAACACACAATAAACATATCGAACAGTCCCAGCAAATACCTAATATGGTGCAAATTACAGAGTCTCACCCTTCCGCTGACTCGCTGGGATTACAGCAGCTGCCAATCCGAGGGGCTTCTGGGGCTGACTACCCCCACCAATGGCACCCCCACCAAAGAGCACCCACAAAGAGGAGGTAACAACAAGCTTAGAAAGCTGACAGTCCATTGAGGTACGTGGCCAGGAGACCAGAAAGTTCCAACCTGGCTTCTCCGAACATATCCATGGAACTAGGTGACTGGAAGGTCCCGACTTGGCTTTTTCCGAGCATATTCACGAGTTCCAGGTGTCCGGAGTGTCCCAACCTGGCTACTCCAAACATCTCCATGGGACCAGGTGACTGGTGGGTCCCAACCTGGTTTTCCCAGATGTATCCATGGGTTCTATAGTAGTCAATGGAGCAGATCTGTATTCCTCCAGCCAGGGCTGTGGTCCCTTAAGCTGGCATCCTGTAGAAACCAAATCTGTGTCCCTCTTAATGGATTCATGGTGTTCTGTAGAGCTGTCCCATAGAGTGTTCCTGGCAGTGGTTTTGTAAAAAGACTCCTTTATGTAGTTCACAACTGTCCTTCTTCATGACTTCATTCACAGGTCAAGAGAAAGGGGTGGTGTTACTAATTCCCATTACTGGAGCATCCACAGTTCATCCCCCAATGTTGACTTGCAAACATTGCAAACATTGAAGGATAAACTATAAATTCCGAAACAATGCAAGTCAACAAATTGCATGGACTTCTAAAATGGTAATCAACATATTTAGCAAACATCCATTGTTCAAAGAGCCTGCGTCCCTGTATTGCAAAGATAACAGTGCAATAAACCAGAAGAGTTGATATAAGAGGTAAATAACCATTTATCAATTAACAAATATCACCTCAACCTACAAGATGAGTCAACATTCAGACTAATGACAAAAGATCATGTGCGTTGACCAACCGAAGAAAGAAACACATAAATTCAATAGTTAATAATTCAGGCAATAGTCTATCATTCTGGGCCTATGGAATTTACATCTGGATAATTACGATTAAATGCTGTGTCGTCACAGGCCCCTTTAGTTTTAGGGACTGGCAGGGGTCCTTTACAGTTGCTCTCCCACTAGTTGATCCTTCTTTCCTTTACTCCGTTTCAATAAAATATTTGGAAATATACAAAGTAAAAATTCAAATATAATTTTTTTTCTTACATTAAAACTAGATTTTATTAAAATAAACCCCCAAAAAACAAGAACAAAAAAACTAAACCTGATTAACATCGCAGAGAACAACAACCCAAACTGTACAACGATCACATGATTTATCCGGCACGAAAAACAGCATCAAGAATAAAATAGTAAGAATTAATGGCAAAATTGTAGCTTTTGTTCATTTTGTCTCTATACTGCACGATAAACGCTGGAAAGAAAAAATATAAGAACCATTCCTGGGGTTTTGCCATTGAATGCTGGAAAAAATAAAAAAACATCAGCAGAATTGTTTTTTATTAATCTCACGCAAAAGAAAAATGGAATAAAAATTATAAAAACGTTGTCTGTTCCCCAAAATGTTACCAGTGAATCCTATAGTGGCTCCGCATGGACCGAAACTGGTAAACTAAAAACTCCTGCATGCCCCGTGTGTGTGTATGTATATATATATATATATATATATACATACACATATATATATATACTCCTCTGTACTATATACATGACAGAGCTCACACACCACAACACGCTCCGCTGCGGCGCCACAAAAAGAGCGGACCTGGCTGCACACACACCTGCTCCGGTCACCTGTATACAAAGTTGAAACCAGAAATTTACATACACTATATAAATGTTAGAACCCTCCTGTTTGTTTTTTCCATCTTGTGTTTTGTGGTCACAAGACCATCTGCCTTTATATTCCAGCTCCGCCCTTTTGGCTGTGTTGGACTTCAGTGTTGTTTGACTGCTTTTCTAGCCAGGTGCTTCTGTGCCTTTCTCTGTCAGTTCGCTTGGTCCTTCTGGGACCTCTAGTACCTTTTTGTCAGTTTATCCTTTTGTGTTCTGTAACAACTTCTCTGTTTAGGAGATGTCCCATTTTTGTTCCAGTCCTTAGTTCTTTTAGGGACCCCTCTCCTTTATGCTATAGGTCTTCGTTCAGACTAGCCGAGGACTAAGGCGGGTCTGTTCGCTAGGAACAGGCAGCCCGCTACATCGTAGGGATTCAGCTTAGTCTTACTGTAGGGATAGCTTTCTCCTTTCTTTCCTTAGTACTTGTTGCAGATCATAACAATAAAAAGACACATCTGCATGTTTTTCTCAATATCTGACATGAAATCAGAATAAACCTTAACGTTTTAGGTCAATTAGGATTACCATAATTTTTAAGATTTGCCAAATGCCAGAATAATAAGAGAGAGAGAGAATGTTTTAAAGCATTTTTATTACTTACTGCAAAGTCATAAGTTTCCATACACTAATATTGCTATACCTTTAAAAAATTCTGGACTGCCCATATGATGATGTCATGTGTTTGGAAACTTCTGATAGTTTTTTTGGCAACATCTCAGTTAATTAGAGACACACCTGTGGATGTATTTTAATGCACACCTGAAACACACTGCTTCTTTGTGTAGCATCATGGGAAAGTCTAAAGAAATCAACCAAGATATCAGGAAGAGAATTGTGGACTTGCACAAGTCTGGCTCATCCTTGGGTACAATTTCAAGATACCTGAAGGTGTCTCGTTAATCTGTACAAACAATTATATGCAAGTACAAACAAGATGGGACTGTCCAGCCATCATACCGCTCAGGAAGGAGACGGGTTCTGTGTCCCAGAGATGAACGTGCTTTGGTCCGATATGTGCATATCAAGGACAAAAGCAAAAGATCTTGTGAAGATGATAGGGGAAGCTGATAAGATTGTGTCTATATCCACAGTGAAATGAGTACTGTATCAATATAGGCTGAAAGACCACTGTGCCAGGAAGAAGCCATTACTCCAAAAGAAAGATAAAAAAGCCAGATTAATGTTTGCAAATGCACACAGGAACAAAGACCTTAATTTTTGGAGACATGTCCCGTGGTCTGATGAAACTAAAACTGAACTTTTTGGGCATAGTGACTATCGTTACTTTTGGAAGAAAAAAGGAGAAGCTTGGAAGCCTAAGAACACCATCCCAACTGTGAAACATGGGGGTGGCAGCATCATGTGGGGTTGATTTCCTGTAGGAGGGACTGGCGATAGCGCCACTCACAGGCATCACGTGACCCTCCGGCAGCAGCCGGCTCTTTCTTCCGCTGATGTCACGTCAAATGAGGGGTGACATTAGTGTCGCGGACCCCGCGGTGGATGCTGGGCTGTGGGCGGGGGTTACCCCGCGCGTTCCACCCAGCATCCTCCGCGCCCCACTCCCAATGAATGAGGAGAGGGAAAGAGGTAAACTTTTGACTTAGCAGTAAGTAATAAAAATGTCCTAAAACATTCTCTCTCTCTCATTATTCTGGCATTTGGCAAATATTAAAAATGATGGTAATCCTAATTGACCGAAAATGGGAAAGGTTTATTCTGATTTCATGTCAGATATTGAGAAAAACCTGCAGATGTGTCTATTTATACAGTGTATGGAAACTTCTGGTTTCAACTGTGTATGTATATATATATATATATATATATATATATATGTGTATATTATATACACGGCGAAGCTCACACACCACAACACCCACAGCAGAGGAACTGGCTGCACACACACCTGCTCCTGTCAGTGCTGTGAGCGCCCCTCATATCGCTGCTGGCTCCGCCCCTCATATCGCTGCTGGCTCCGCCCCTCATGTCGCTGTTGGCTCAGCCCCTCATATCGCTGCTGGCTCCGCCCCTCACATGCAGTATAATGACCCTACTGTACCCCACCTCAACTCCCAGGGTAAAGTATGATGACACCAACACAGTATGATCCCCCAACTGTCCCACACCTCTCCATACTCCATAGAGTATAATGCACTCGCCATGGTCCTCCACACAGTATAAGACTCTCGCCATGGTCCTCCACACAGTATAAGGCACTCGCCATGGTCCTCCACGCAGTATAATACACTCCCCATGGTCCTCCACGCAGTATAATGCACAACTTCGTGGTCCTCCACGCAGAATAATGCACTCCCTCGTGGTCCTCCACGCAGTATAATGCACTCCCACGTGGTCCTCCACACAGTACAATGCACTCCCCGTGGTCCTCCACACAGTATAATGCACTCCCCCATGGTCCTCCACACAGTACAATGCACTCCCCCATGGTCCTCCACACAGTACAATGCACTCCCCCATGGTCCTCCACACAGTATAAGACACTCGCCATGGCTCCTCACTCAGTATAATGCATTCCCCCATGGTCCTGTACGCAGTATAATGCAGCCCCCCATAGGGTAAAATGCAGCACCCCCACCCGTAGGGTAAAATGCAGCCCCAGTCCTCCAGTATTATCAGTACACACTGATTTAAAAATAAATACATACTTACCGCTCCTCGTTCCCCGCTGCTTCAGTCTCTGCAGCTGATCACCTCAGCAGCTGCCAGCTCCACTGTCTGGCACAGCGTGGCGCGTCATCATGCCGCTGCGTCAGACGCAGAGGAGGAATGATGGCAGAGGGAGTGTCACATGATGCTCCCTCCTCCAGGTTTTCGTGGGCCCCGGGCGAAAGAGTCTCAGTGGCCCCTTTAACACATCCAACCATTCATGATGCACAGATACAGCAGAGAAATTATAGATATAGATATAGTACAATGCCAAACATTTCACTGACTTCTTACATTTCATGAGTGATATCTATTGTAAATTCTACAATAGCTCAGAAACCGGTGAATCCTCACAGCGCACAGTGCAGACCGGACAGTATAGTCCTCCATACAGTGTTATGGCACCACTAAGTCCTCCATACAATATTATGGGCACCACATAGTCCTCCATACAGTATTATGAGCCCCATATAATGCTCCATACAAAATGCTGGACCCCATATAATTCACCATAGAGAATACTGCCTGGTCCCCATGTAATGCCATATGCAGGCTGGACCCCATACAGAGGCCCCACAAGCCCGCTGCATCCCCCCCGGGGCCCCCACAAGCCTGCTGCATCCCCCTGGAGCCCCCACAAGCCTGCAGCACCCCCCCCCCAGAGCTCCCACAAGCCTGCAGCATCCCCCCCAGAGCTCCCACAAGCCCGCAGCATCCCCCCCAGAGCCCCCACAAGCCCGCAGCATCCCCCCAGAGCACCCACAAGCCCGCAGCATCCCCCCCCAGAGCACCCACAAGCCCACAGCATCCCTCCCAGGGCCCCACAAGCCCGCAGCATCCCCCCAGGGTCCCACAAGCCCACTGCATCCCCCCCAGAGCACCCACAAGCCCGCAGTATCCCACCAAGGGCCTCCACAAGCCCACAGCATCCCCCCCAGGGCCCCACAAGCCAACAGCATCCCCCTTAGGGCCCCCACAAGCCCACAGCATCCCCCCCAGGGCCCCACAAGCCCACACCATCCCCCTCAGAGCACCCACAAACCCACAGCTTCCCCCCCAGGGCCCCACAAGCCCACAGCATCCCCCCCAGAGCCCTCATAAGCCCGCAGCATTCCCTTAGGGCCCCCACAAGCACGCATTATCCCTGCATTATTCCCCAGATCCCCCTAAGATCTCCACAAGCATTAATTAACCCCACCAGACTGCCCTCCAGCATTAACCCCCCCAAATCCCTCACTCGCAAGTATCAAGCCCCCTCACCCCAAAAACAACAAGAAGAAAAGACATCAGACCAGCATTTAATAGAACAATCTCCTGTTTCTCAGCTTAGGATACTGACCTCCTCCTGCAGCTTCACCGGCAGCTCTGTCTCTGCATGAGACTCTGGCGTCTGGTGCTGAACTAGAACACGCCCCCGGAAATGACATCACACCTGGAAGGATCCCATACATTCTAGCGTCTAGGGCACGGGAAGAGGTAAGTATTGTGCCGGCCGGGGCCCTGAGCAGGCGGGGGGCCCATAGTGCGCCGGGATGCCCGATGGTGAGTAAGCCCCCCAGCTCACGGGCCCCATAGCAGTCGCGTGGCCTGCCGTCATTGGCGGGACGCCACTGGGTACAATGGTGTCTGGCCTGGACAATCCTCTGTAAGGGAAACCAAGTCCAAACTGATAGATTTTCCCTGCACTGATACATTCTAGCAAACGGTCAGGACAGGAGGGGGATCGTCTAGACTGAATACCATTGTAATAAATGCTCCGCTGCTGTCAGGATTAGATTTTTTTCAGGTTCTGGATATTAACAAGAATGATTTTATTCTCAGACAACAAGCAGAGATCTTACAAATGGCAGAAAAGTTGAATAATCCTTCATTGCAGAGAGGAGAACTTTCCTCCTGTATCCGGTGGATCGTCCTGTGGCTGAGAACAGTCTTTGCGGAGCGATTCCTCCCTATGAGGTGAACGTCGGCGCGGTGGAGCTGCTGTATCAGCCACGGAGGGGAATGAAGAGCAAGAAAGATTTATCCCTCATCCTGGAGGATCCGGAACTGAAGACTGCGGAGATCAAAGCTGAAGGTGAAGCCACATGTGATCTGTATACATCGGCAGAGGGGTCGTCACATGAGGAAATCCCCCCATATATATATGGAGATGGCGATCTGTGGGGGCCGGACACAGAATGGGTGTGTGGTGTAACCAAAGAGAACACTAAGTCAGCACAGGAGCTGTGTACACAAAACGGAAGCATTCTGCAAAGTTACTTTATTCTCTTTATTCCCTTCCCGACATCTGCAGAATTTAAGTGTCGCAATTCCAATGAGTTGTGGATTTTTGGTTCAAGTTGCCCAACGGGACCAAAAAATAATGTGATAGAAAAGGATTAAAATTGAAATTTATATATATAAAAAAAATCCTTTTAAATTTCCTACCTCCATTTGTCAAAACAAAACAAGACTAAAAGATTATATATATATATTTATTTATTTATTTAGTATTGACACACTGACAAAAAGTCCGATCTATCAAATCATAAATATATTAACCCCTACAGCAAATGCCCAACAGCAAAGATAATCTAAACACCCAATTTTTTTTTCTTTTTGGGTAATTTTACCTCCCAAAAAATGCATCAAAAAGAGATGAAAAGTTTGTAGACAGCAGAGAATGGCATCAATAACCCCCGCAGGTCGGCGAGCAGAAAGCGAACCTCGCCCAGATTCATCAGCAGAAACATGGAACAAATGCCGGGTCTCACAAAATGGTGACACAATACCGGGTTATTTATTACTGTTTGGTGACACCATAATACGGCAATTCTGGCTTCTTAATTTATTTTTCCGCTATTTAACGTGCGGTTTAAATAATTTGGGCTTTGATAGGTCGGACTTTTACAGACACGACAATATAAAATGTTTCTTTTTTAATTTCTTTTTTTTTACCTCGGAAAATAGGGGTGATTTAACATTTTTGTTTATTTTTTTTCCTTTGTAAAACTTTTTTCTTTTTTTTCCATTTTTACTTTATTTTTTTATGTCCCCTTAGGGCACTTGAACCTGCGATCTCTTGACTGCTTATTCTATATACAGTAATCCTCTAGTAATGCAGTATACAGTTTATAAGATTAAGTCCAGACTGTGGATGAACTTCACAGGAGTACCAAGATGGCAGCCATGCAGGCCTTCACCATTCCCCTGACTGCCATTGTCATCCATTTCCTGGCGATAGCGCAATATAAATGCCGCTGTTGGCTCAGGTGGCCACAGTCTACTCAAGTCGCTGCTGTCGGCTCAGGTCACCGCTGTTCTGGGCTGGCTGGCAAATTGCACACAGTAGCAACCCATCCTTATTGAGTTTTATCTGTGGCTGATTCATAAAGTGAGTAAAGGTTACAAAGCTTTAAAAAGATAAAGCCGGTGTTATGATGTAATAGTTGAGGTCAAATGCCGACTAGATTCTCATCCACTTCTATCAGTGGGCTACTCAGAGAGGTGTCTGAGACTCTAGTCAGCATGTGACCAGGCATCGGACTGGCCTGCTGGGGAATTCCCCGGTGGGCCCCACTGCAGGGCCAGCACTGACAAGAGAAGGAAGGCTCCTCCCACTCCTACCCTACCACAGCTATGCACTTGTCTATATACCGTATGCTGTGTGTGTGGGGGTGTGTGGTTTGACTTGTCTATATACTGTATGCTGTGTGTGTGTGGGGGGGACTTGTCTGTATACCGTGTGTGGGATGTGGGGGACTTGTCTATATACTGTATGCTCTGTGTGGGGAACTTGTCTATATACTGTATGCTGTGTGGGGGGAACTTGTCTATATACTGTATGCTGTGTGTGGGGAACTTGTCTATATACTGTATGCTGTGTGTGGGGGACTTGTCTATATACTGTATGCTGTGTGTGGGGGACTTGTCTATATACTGTATGCTGTGTGGTGGACTTGTCTATATACTGTATGCTGTGTGTGGGGGGGGAGGGGGTGGGGGACTTGTCTATATACTGTATGCTGTGTGTGTGGTGGACTTGTCTATATACTGTATGCTGTGTGTAGGGGACTTGTCTATATACCGTATGCTGTGAGTGGGGGACTTGTCTATATACCGTATGCTGTGTGGGGACTTGTCTATATACTGTATGCTGTGTGGTGGGGACTTGTCTATATACTGTATGCTGTGTATGGGGGACTTGTCTATATACCGTATGCTGTGTGTGGGGGACTTGTCTATATACCGTATGCTGTGTGTGGGGGACTTATCTGTATACCGTGTGTGGGAGGTGGGGGACTTGTCTATATACTGTATGCTGTGTGGGGGACTTGTCTATATACTGTATGCTGTGTATGGGGGACTTGTCTATATACTGTATGCTCTGTGTGGGGAACTTGTCTATATACTGTATGCTGTGTGTGGTGGACTTGTCTATATACCATATGCTGTGTGGGGGGGACTTGTCTATATACCGTATGCTGTGTGTGGGGGACTTGTCTATATACCGTATGCTGTGTGTGGGGAACTTGTCTATATACTGTATGCTGTGTGTGGGGGACTTGTCTATATACCGTATGCTGTGTGTGGGGGACTTGTCTATATACCGTATGCTGTGTGTGGGGGACTTGTCTATATACCGTATGCTGTGTGTGGGGGACTTGTCTATATACCGTATGCTGTGTGTGGGGAACTTGTCTATATACTGTATGCTGTGTATGGGGGACTTGTCTATATACCGTATGCTGTGTGTGGGGGACTTTTCTATATACCGTATGCTGTGTGTGGGGGACTTGTCTATATACCGTATGCTGTGTGTGGGGGACTTGTCTATATACTGTATGCTGTGTGTGGGGGACTTGTCTATATACTGTATGCTGTGTGTAGGGGACTTGTCTATATACCGTATGCTGTGTGGGGGACTTGTCTATATACTGTATGCTGTGTGGGGGACTTGTCTATATACCGTATGCTGTGTGTGGGGGACTTGTCTATATACCGTATGCTGTGTGTGGGGGACTTGTCTATATACCGTATGCTGTGTGTGGGGGACTTGTCTATATACCGTATGCTGTGTGTGGGGGACTTGTCTATATACCGTATGCTGTGTGTGGGGGACTTGTCTATATACCGTATGCTGTGTGTGGGGGACTTGTCTATATACCGTATGCTGTGTGTGGGGGACTTGTCTATATACCGTATGCTGTGTGTAGGGGACTTGTCTATATACCGTATGCTGTGTGGGGGGGGGACTTGTCTATATACCGTATGCTGTGTGGGGGACTTGTCTATATACTGTATGCTGTGGGGGGGGGAACTTGTCTATATACCGTATGCTGTGTGTGGGGGACTTGTCTTTATACCGTATGCTGTGTGGGGGACTTGTCTATATACTGCATGCTGTGGGGGGGGGGGGGGGGACTTGTCTATATGCCGTATTCTGTGTGTGGGGGACTTGTCTATATATCGTATGCTGTGTGTGGGGGACTTGTCTATATACCGTATGCTGTGTGTGGGGGACTTGTCTATATACCGTATGCTGTGTGGGGTACTTGTCTATATACCGTATGCTGTGTGTGGGGGACTTGTCTATATACCGTATGCTGTGTGTGGGGGACTTGTCTATATACCGTATGCTGTGTGGGAGGGACTTGTCTATATACCGTATGCTGTGTGGGGGACTTGTCTATATACCGTATGCTGTGTGGGAGGGACTTGTCTATATACCGTATGCTGTGTGGGGGACTTGTCTATATACCGTATGCTGTGTGGGGGACTTGTCTATATACCGTATGCTGTGTGTGGGGGACTTGTCTATATACCGTATGCTGTGTGGGAGGGACTTGTCTATATACCGTATGCTGTGTGGGGGACTTGTCTATATACCGTATGCTGTGTGGGGGACTTGTCTATATACCGTATGCTGTGTGTGGGGGACTTGTCTATATACCGTATGCTGTGTGGGAGGGACTTGTCTATATACCGTATGCTGTGTGGGGGACTTGTCTATATACCGTATGCTGTGTGGGAGGGACTTGTCTATATACCGTATGCTGTGTGGGGGACTTGTCTATATACCGTATGCTGTGTGGGGGACTTGTCTATATACCGTATGCTGTGTGTAGGGGACTTGTCTATATACCGTATGCTGTGTGGGAGGGACTTGTCTATATACCGTATGCTGTGTGGGGGACTTGTCTATATACCGTATGCTGTGTGGGGGACTTGTCTATATACCGTATGCTGTGTGTGGGGGAATTGTCTATATACCGTATGCTGTGTGGGAGGGACTTGTCTATATACCGTATGCTGTGTGGGGGACTTGTCTATATACCGTATGCTGTGTGGGGGACTTGTCTATATACCGTATGCTGTGTGTGGGGGACTTGTCTATATACCGTATGCTGTGTGTGGGGGACTTGTCTATATACCGTATGCTGTGTGTGGGGGACTTGTCTATATACCGTATGCTGTGTGTGGGGGACTTGTCTATATACCGTATGCTGTGTGTGGGGGACTTGTCTATATACCGTATGCTGTGTGTAGGGGACTTGTCTATATACCGTATGCTGTGTGGGGGGGGGACTTGTCTATATACCGTATGCTGTGTGGGGGACTTGTCTATATACTGTATGCTGTGGGGGGGGGACTTGTCTATATACCGTATGCTGTGTGTGGGGGACTTGTCTTTATACCGTATGCTGTGTGGGGGACTTGTCTATATACTGTATGCTGTGGGGGGGGGGGGGACTTGTCTATATGCCGTATTCTGTGTGTGGGGGACTTGTCTATATATCGTATGCTGTGTGTGGGGGACTTGTCTATATACCGTATGCTGTGTGTGGGGGACTTGTCTATATACCGTATGCTGTGTGGGGTACTTGTCTATATACCGTATGCTGTGTGTGGGGGACTTGTCTATATACCGTATGCTGTGTGTGGGGGACTTGTCTATATACCGTATGCTGTGTGTGGGGGACTTGTCTATATACCGTATGCTGTGTGTGGGGGACTTGTCTATATACCGTATGCTGTGTGTGGGGGACTTGTCTATATACTGTATGCTGTGTGTAGGGGACTTGTCTATATACTGTATGCTGTGTGGGGGACTTGTCTATATACCGTATGCTGTGTGTGGGGGACTTGTCTATATACCGTATGCTGTGTGTAGGGGACTTGTCTATATACCGTATGCTGTGTGGGGGGGGGACTTGTCTATATACCGTATGCTGTGTGGGGGACTTGTCTATATACTGTATGCTGTGGGGGGGGGGAACTTGTCTATATACCGTATGCTGTGTGTGGGGGACTTGTCTTTATACCGTATGCTGTGTGGGGGACTTGTCTATATACTGTATGCTGTGGGGGGGGGGGGGGGAACTTGTCTATATGCCGTATTCTGTGTGTGGGGGACTTGTCTATATATCGTATGCTGTGTGTGGGGGACTTGTCTATATACCGTATGCTGTGTGTGGGGGACTTGTCTATATACCGTATGCTGTGTGGGGTACTTGTCTATATACCGTATGCTGTGTGTGGGGGACTTGTCTATATACCGTATGCTGTGTGTGGGGGACTTGTCTATATACCGTATGCTGTGTGGGAGGGACTTGTCTATATACCGTATGCTGTGTGGGGGACTTGTCTATATACCGTATGCTGTGTGGGGGACTTGTCTATATACCGTATGCTGTGTGTGGGGGACTTGTCTATATACCGTATGCTGTGTGGGAGGGACTTGTCGATATACCGTATGCTGTGTGGGGGACTTGTCTATATACCGTATGCTGTGTGGGGGACTTGTCTATATACCGTATGCTGTGTGTGGGGGACTTGTCTATATACCGTATGCTGTGTGGGAGGGACTTGTCTATATACCGTATGCTGTGTGGGGGACTTGTCTATATACCGTATGCTGTGTGGGAGGGACTTGTCTATATACCGTATGCTGTGTGGGGGACTTGTCTATATACCGTATGCTGTGTGGGGGACTTGTCTATATACCGTATGCTGTGTGTAGGGGACTTGTCTATATACCGTATGCTGTGTGGGAGGGACTTGTCTATATACCGTATGCTGTGTGGGGGACTTGTCTATATACCGTATGCTGTGTGGGGGACTTGTCTATATACCGTATGCTGTGTGTGGGGGAATTGTCTATATACCGTATGCTGTGTGGGAGGGACTTGTCTATATACCGTATGCTGTGTGGGGGACTTGTCTATATACCGTATGCTGTGTGGGGGACTTGTCTATATACCGTATGCTGTGTGTGGGGGACTTGTCTATATACCGTATGCTGTGTGTGGGGGACTTGTCTATATACCGTATGCTGTGTGTGGGGGACTTGTCTATATACCGTATGCTGTGTGTGGGGGACTTGTCTATATACCGTATGCTGTGTGTGGGGGACTTGTCTATATACCGTATGCTGTGTGTAGGGGACTTGTCTATATACCGTATGCTGTGTGGGGGGGGGACTTGTCTATATACCGTATGCTGTGTGGGGGACTTGTCTATATACTGTATGCTGTGGGGGGGGGACTTGTCTATATACCGTATGCTGTGTGTGGGGGACTTGTCTTTATACCGTATGCTGTGTGGGGGACTTGTCTATATACTGTATGCTGTGGGGGGGGGGGGGACTTGTCTATATGCCGTATTCTGTGTGTGGGGGACTTGTCTATATATCGTATGCTGTGTGTGGGGGACTTGTCTATATACCGTATGCTGTGTGTGGGGGACTTGTCTATATACCGTATGCTGTGTGGGGTACTTGTCTATATACCGTATGCTGTGTGTGGGGGACTTGTCTATATACCGTATGCTGTGTGTGGGGGACTTGTCTATATACCGTATGCTGTGTGTGGGGGACTTGTCTATATACCGTATGCTGTGTGTGGGGGACTTGTCTATATACCGTATGCTGTGTGTGGGGGACTTGTCTATATACTGTATGCTGTGTGTAGGGGACTTGTCTATATACTGTATGCTGTGTGGGGTACTTGTCTATATACCGTATGCTGTGTGTGGGGGACTTGTCTATATACCTCATGCTGTGTGTGGGGGACTTGTCTATATACCGTATGCTGTGTGTGGGGGACTTGTCTATATACGGTATATAGACAAGTCCCCCACACACAGCATACGGTATATAGACAAGTCCCCCCCACACACAGCATACGGTATATAGACAAGTCCCCCCCACACACAGCATACGGTATATAGACAAGTCCCCCATACACAGCATACAGTATATAGACAAGTCCCCCACACACAGCATACAGTATATAGACAAGTCCCCCACACACAGCATACAGTATATAGACAAGTCCCCCACACAGCATACAGTATATAGACAAGTCCCCCACACACAGCATACGGTATATAGACAAGTCCCCTACATAACATACAGTATATAGACAAGTCCCCTACACAGCATGCAGTATATAGACAAGTCCCCCACACACCGTATACGGTATATAGACAAGTCCCCCACACACACAGCATACGGTATATAGACAAGTCCCCCACACACAGCACACGGTATATAGACAAGTCCCCCACACACAGCATACAGTATATAGACAAGTCCCCCACACACAGCATACAGTATAAAGACAAGTCCCCCACACACAGCATACAGTATATAGACAAGTCCCCCACACACAGCATACGGTATATAGACAAGTCCCCCACACAGCATACGGTATATAGACAAGTCCCTCCCACACAGCATACAGTATATAGACAAGTCCCCCACACACAGCATACGGTATATAGACAAGTCCCCCACACACAACATACAGTATATAGACAAGTCCCCCACACACAGCATACGGTATATAGACAAGTCCCCCACACACAGCATACGGTATATAGACAAGTCCCCCACACACAGCATACGGTATATAGACAAGTCCCCCACACACAGCATACGGTATATAGACAAGTCCCCCACACACAGCATACAGTATATAGACAAGTCCCCCACACACAGCATACGGTATATAGACAAGTCCCCCACACACAGCATACGGTATATAGACAAGTCCCCCACATACAGCATATGGTATATAGACAAATACCCCACACAGCATACGGTATATAGACAAGTCCCCCACACACAGCATACGGTATATAGACAAATACCCCACACAGCATACGGTATATAGACAAGTCCCCCACACAGCATACGGTATATAGACAAGTCCCTCCCACACAGCATACGGTATATAGACAAGTCCCCCCCACACACAGCATACAGTATATAGACAAGTCCCCCACACACACAGCATACAGTATATAGACAAGTCCCCCACACACAGCATACGGTATATAGACAAGTCCCCCACCTCCCACACACGGTATACAGACAAGTCCCCCCCACACACAGCATACAGTATATAGACAAGTCCCCCATACACAGCATACGGTATATAGACAAGTCCCCCACACACAGCATACGGTATATAGACAAGTCCCCCACACACAGCATACAGTATATAGAGAAGTCCCCCACACACAGCATACAGTGTAAAGACAAGTCCCCCACACACAGCATACGGTATATAGACAAGTCCCCCACACAGCATACAGTATATAGACAAGTCCCCCACCTCCCACACACGGTATACAGACAAGTCCCCCCCACACACACACAGCATACAGTATATAGACAAGTCAAACCACACACCCCCACACACACAGCATACGGTATATAGACAAGTGCATAGCTGTGCTAGGGTAGGAGTGGGAGGAGCCTTCCTTCTCTTGTCAGTTCTGGCCCTGCAGTGGGACCCACCGGGGAATTCCCCAGCAGGCCAGTCCGAGCCTGGTCACATGCTGACTAGAGTCTCAGACACCTCTCTGAGTAGCCCACTGATAGAAGTGGATGAGAATCTAGTCGGCATTTGACCTCAACTATTACATCATAACACCGGCTTTATCTTTTTAAAGCTTTGTAACCTTTACTCACTTTATGAATCAGCCACAGATAAAACTCAATAAGGATGGGTTGCTACTGTGTGCAATTTGCCAGCCAGCCCAGAACAGCGGTGACCTGAGCCGACAGCAGCGACTTGAGTAGACTGTGGCCACCTGAGCCAACAGCGGCATTTATATTGAGCTATCGCCAGGAAATGGATGACAATGGCAGTCAGGGGAATGGTGAAGGCCTGCATGGCTGCCATCTTGGTACTCCTGTGAAGTTCATCCACAGTCTGGACTTAATCTTATAAACTGTATACTGCATTACTAGAGGATTACTGTATATAGAATAAGCAGTCAAGAGATCGCAGGTTCAAGTGCCCTAAGGGGACATAAAAAAATAAAGTAAAAATGGAAAAAAAAGAAAAAAGTTTTACAAAGGAAAAAAAATAAACAAAAATGTTAAATCACCCCTTTTTCCAAGGTAAAAAAAAAGAAATTAAAAAAGAAACATTTTATATTGTCGTGTCTGTAAAAGTCCGACCTATCAAAGCCCAAATTATTTAAACCGCACGTTAAATAGCGGAAAAATAAATGAAGAAGCCAGAATTGCCGTATTATGGTGTCACCAAACAGTAATAAATAACCCGGTATTGTGTCACCATTTTGTGAGACCCTGCATTTGTTCCATGTTTCTGCTGATGAATCTGGGCGAGGTTCGCTTTCTGCTCGCCGACCTGCGGGGGTTATTGATGCCATTCTCTGCCGTCTACAAACTTTTCATCTCTTTTTGATGCATTTTTGGGAGGTAAAATTACCCAAAAAGAAAAAAAAATTGGGTGTTTAGATTATCTTTGCTGTTGGGCATTTGCTGTAGGGGTTAATATATTTATGATTTGATAGATTGGACTTTTTGTCAGTGTGTCAATACTAAATAAATAAATATATATATATAATCTTTTAGTCTTGCTTTGTATTGACAAATGGAGGTAGGAAATTTAAAAGGATTTTTTTTATATATATAAATTTCAATTTTAATACTTTTCTATCACATTATTTTTTGGTCCCGTTGGGCAACTTGAACCAAAAATCCACAACTCATTGGAATTGCGACACTTAAATTCTGCGGATGTCGGGAAGGGGATAAAGAGAATAAAGTAACTTTGCAGAATGCTTCCGTTTTGTGTACACAGCTCCTGTGCTGACTTAGTGTTCTCTTTGGTTACACCACACACCCATTCTGTGTCCGGCCCCCACAGATCGCCATCTCCATAGATATGGGGGGATTTCCTCATGTGACGACCCCTCTGCAGATGTATACAGATCACATGTGGCTTCACCTTCAGCTTTGATCTCCGCAGTCTTCAGTTCCGGATCCTCCAGGATGAGGGATAAATCTTTCTTGCTCTTCATTCCCCTCCGTGGCTGATACAGCAGCTCCACCGCGCCGACGTTCCCCTCATAGGGAGGAATCGCTCCGCAAAGACTGTTCTCAGCCACAGGACGATCCGCCGGATACAGGAGGAAAGTTCTCGTCTCTGCAATGAAGGATTATTCAACTTTTCTGCCATTTGTAAGATCTCTGCTTGTTGTCTGAGAATAAAATCATTCTTGTTAATATCCAGAACCTGAAAAAAATCTAATCCTGACAGCAGCGGAGCATTTATTACAATGGTATTCAGTCTAGACGATCCCCCTCCTGTCCTGACCGTTTGGTACAATGTATCAGTGCAGGGAAAATCTATCAGTTCGGACTTGGTTTCCCTTACAGAGGATTGTCCAGGCCAGACACCATTGTACCGAGTGGCGTCCCGCCAATGGCGGCAGGCCACGCGACTGCTATGGGGCCCGTGAGCTGGGGGGGCCCCATAGCAGTCGCCTGCACTGTGTACCCCTGCATCGGGTCCCCCTCCTGCACCCAGGTAAGAGGCGGGGCCCTGAGCAGGCGGGGGGCTTACTCACCATCGGGCATCCCCGCGAGCTATGCGCCACCCCCGCCTGCTCAGGGCCCCGGCCGGCACAATACTTACCTCTTCCCGTGCCCTAGATGGTAGAATGTATGAGATCCTTCCAGGTGTGATGTCATTTCCGGGAGCGTGTTCTAGTTCAGCACCAGACTAGTGATGGGTAAAATGCGATTTTTTGGTGAGCCGGCTCTTTTGGATCGGCTCACCAAAAAGAGCCGGCTCTTTTGGCTCCGAAAATGGCTCTTCATTTCCTATTACCTTTGGCTTTAAATTTGAAGCCAAATTCTGGTATGTTTTAACCCATGATTGTATACCTTTTAGTAAAAATCTACACATGTGCCAATTTATGATATAAAACAGAATAGTTTCCAGAATAACCAGATTTTATATTATTTGCTGTAAAAACTTTAACAAACACAAAATGAAGATGCAAAATACCAACAAGATACTAATTATCAGTGCCACATTTTAAAGCTACCTTCACACTTGGCAAGTTCGCTGTGGGCTGTCTGCTGCAAACAGTCTGCAGCAAAACTGCAGTGTCAAATGTCGCAGCTGCGTCCAGGCGGATTTAGATCAGGAATTTGCTGCGGAATTCACCCGTCCATTGACTGCAATGAATTTCGCATATCGGATATTCTGCACATACTGACATGCTGCTGCTGAAGCCAATTTCACACCTCATGTCAGATTCTGAATTTTTCCATGAAGTGAGAATGTGTTTTGGATAAAGACCATTGCCACTTTTGGCTTCTGTAAATGCCATGGAATTTCCACGCTGATGATCTGCATGGAAACTCCGCTGCAAATCCACAAAGTGTGAAGGCAGCCTAAAATTGTCTTTAGGGCCCATTGGATAGATAAACTAAGTGCCATAGCTTGGATGGACTGATTCAGTTTATTTCCTCTGTTATTATCTGTTTTGGAAAAGATTGTTTTTTTGGTGTCCCATCAAGGACCAATGTCTTTTGCCATCACTAATATAATGTCATTAAAGGGGTTGGATCACATGGGCATTAGTGCCATTAATTGAAGAGAACTTTTTAAAATAGGAATATTCTCCATATACTTATTTTAAAAATTCTGCTTCAGTCCTGCTGGTATTCCATAAAAACCTATGTAACTGTTTACATGGGTTTCCATGGAAGTTGTCCTGTGCCGGAGCCCTATTCAGCAAAAGACACACAGGATGCGACCATGTTGTCGGGCAGCGCTCGCTGACTGACCGCATGGACCATGCAGCACCCGAGCCTGCGATCCAGTGATGCTCAATCCAGCGATGGTATGTTTGCAGAGGAGATCCTTATCTGCCCTGCCCATATGCATCGCTGCATCATTTGTTCTCTTCCATTCAAGTGAATGGGAGAGAACAAGGGACGCACATTTACATCCGCTGTTTCTCCCTCGCTCAGCGAGGATTTACAAGCTGGCGGTAAATAACTATAATCAGGCTAAATCCAGATGTCAGTGTTCCTTTAATAAAGTGCCTGCCTGACTGCTGCTTGTCACAGATTGGAGGGGGGCGGGGCTGTGAGTCAGTGCTATGTGCCGCAGCAGGAGGAGCAGGCATTCTCAGTCTCCTGGATAAGATCAGAGTGACTACTGCCGGGAGGGAGGGGCCAGAGGGGGAGGGAGGGGCCAGAGGGGGAGGGAGGGGCCGGGCCACAGGGGGAGGGAGGGAGGGGAGGGGTGGGGCCAGAGCGGGAAGGGGCGGGGTGGGGCCAGAGGGGGAGGGGGAGGGAGGGGTGGGGCCAGAGGGGGAGGGAGGGGTGGGGCCAGAGGGGGAGGGAGGGAGGGGCCAGAGGGGGAGGGAGGGGCCGGGCCACAGGGGGAGGGAGGGAGGGGAGGGGTGGGGCCAGAGCGGGAAGGGGCGGGGTGGGGCCAGAGGGGGAGGGGGAGGGAGGGCCGGGCCAGAGGGGGAGGGGGAGGGAGGGGGAGGTGGATGGAGGGGCGGGGCCAGAGAGGGAGGGGCTGGGCCAGAGGGGACTGACTGTGGAACGTGAACTGGCAAAGAGCCGTTTAAATTTCAATTGACTCCCTGCCAGGAGCCGACTCATATGATTCACTATAAAGAGCCGGCTCCTTCAGGAGCTACCCATCACTACTGCACAGCACACAGAGGCCATAGTGGAGGAAGAGCAGGACTGACTGTGCTTCTGCTGCTCCCTCCGGTCCTTCCAGCAGTAGCTGCTGACAGAGAAGAGGTGGGAGATTAGGCTCACTGCACAGGACAGCACAGCAGCAGGGGCTGATGTCAGTATACTGTGTCCCCATCCCCCACAGTGGTGTCTGAAGCCCTCTCCACTTCATCTCTGAGCTATGTGGCAGAACTCATGCACAGCTCACATCTGAACACCTGGTATCATAGATTACTGCATGTATGTATAGGTGTGTGTGTATACATGTGTGTCTATATCTGTGTCTATATTACTGTGTGTATACATGTGTGTGTGTATATATGTGTGTGTGTATGTACTGTATATGTATATATGTGTATCAATACAGTATATGTATGTACGGTGTATGGTATATGTGTATGTATGGTATATGTGTGTATAGATATATGTATGTACGGTATACGTGTGTGTGTATGTACAGTGTGTGTGTATGTACAGTATATGTATATGTATGTTTATGTATATGTTTGTGTGTGTGAACATATTTGTTTTCAGTTCATGTATTATACTGTGATTGTAAAGAATAGAAGAATAAACCTGGCTCTTTAAAGGGTTATTCACCAAATAATCAAGGTATCCTCAATCCATCGCATCGGGAATAACTTGCTGGTCACTGGGGATTGGACCACTGGGCCCCCCAGAGATTCTGGGAACAGAGCTCTGCAGTGTCGTCCTGAATGGAGCAGAGTTGTGCCTGTTTGGCCTCTGCTCTATTCATTATCTATGAGCTGCTGAGCGCTGCGCTCGGTTATTTCCATCAGCTCCATAAACAATGAATAAAGTAGATACCAGATGATACAGATACCAGACATATAATATATACATGGTTGGAATTTGCCGGTTCTAGCCATTATCACGTAACCATGAGGATGCGCTTTTCACACTAGCTGTCATGTGTCAACTAGAGAGTCTCAGCCATATCTTGCAATGTTCTATTCACCAACATAGCTGACACTCTAGTTGTCACCTGACTGCAAGTCTGACTGTGCTGGAACCAGCAGAACCGAATCTTTATCTTTACTGATATATAATTTGTCTCCATGTCAGTGAAAATATATATTTTTAGAGGTGTGGAGGGGCCCATTTACTATGGAGCCCTGTGATTTCTATGCACACCCCTGCTTACAGGGCGGCAATAATGACGGTATCCTGGCTTGTTGCTCGGAGCCCCAGGCTTCGGGGATCTCACGGCCAGATTTCCCTGATCATAAGCGGCATGCTAGGCAGCCCCAGGCACATTTCTTGCACAGGGGCCCCAAGCTGTCAATGTCCACCAGGGGCGGACTCAGACTGTAGTGGGCCCCTGTGCAAGAGAGTTTTGCCCCCCCCCCCTGCCCTTCATAGGGCAACAAAGTTATGTAAACATGACCCCCCCATGTGCATCTCTCACACCCACATGTGCAGCTCTCATCCCCCCCATGCATCTCTCATCCCCCCATGCATCTTTCACGCATCTTTCATCCCCCCCATGTGCAGCTCTCATCCCCCCATGTGCAGCTCTCATCCCCCCCATGTGCAGCTCTCATCCCCTCCCCCGTGCATCTCATCCCGCCCCGTGCATCTCACATCCCCCCCGTGCATCTCGCATCCCCCCCGTGCATCTCGCATCCCCCCATGCATCTCGCATCCCCCCCGTGCATCTCTCATCCCCCATGTGCATCTTATCCCCCCCGTGCATCTCTCATTCCCCCATGCATCTCTGATTCCCCCCCACTCCTAGTTAATTAATTGTATTTAAAAAAAATAAATAAAACTTGTTATACTTACCCCCATGGATCCCTGCAGAATCCTGGCGCTCATCCACGTCGCTGCCACCAGGTTCACCTGACTTCCAGCGCCGTCACATGACCGGAAGTCAGGGGAATCATGAAGGCGCTGACGCAGCAGCGCTGCACTGCTACACAGAGGAAAGCAGCGCTGAGATGTCCCGGCGCTTAACGCTCAGCATGGGGCCGGGGGCCCAGGGCCGGCTCCAGGTTTTTGAGGGCCCCGGGTGAAAGAGTCTCAGTGGGCCCCTTTAACACATACCACGATTCATGATGCACAGATACCGCAGAGAAATATATGTATAGTACAATGCAAAGATTTCACTTCTTACATAGTGATATCTATTGTAAATTCCACAATAGCTCAGAAACCAGCGAATCGCTCTACACAGTATACTGGCCCCCATAAAATGCTCCATACAGGATACTGGTCCCCATATAATACCTTATACAGAATACTGACCCCCATATAACGCTCCATACAGAATACTGGCCCCCATATAATGCTCCATTCAGAGTACTGGCCCCCATAAAATGCCCCATACAGAATACTGGCCCCCACAAAATGCTCCATACAGAAT
Source organism: Phyllobates terribilis (assembly GCF_046119375.1). Lineage (NCBI taxonomy): Eukaryota > Metazoa > Chordata > Amphibia > Anura > Dendrobatidae > Phyllobates > Phyllobates terribilis. Next base: position 847,097 of record NW_027363283.1, read on the forward strand.
ACTGACCCCCATATAACGCTCCATAAGGAATACTGGCCCCCATATAACACTCCATACAGGATTTTGGCCCCCATATAACGCTCCATACGGAATACTGGCCCCCATATAACGCTCCATACAGAATATTGGCTGCCATATAACACTCTATGCAGCATACTGGCCCCAATATAACACTCCATGCAGGATACTGGCCCCCATATAACGCTCCATGCAGGATACTGGCCCCCATAAAATGCTCCATACAGAATACTGGCCCCCATAAAATGCTCCATACAGGATACTGGTCCCCATATAACGCTCCATACAGAATACTTGCTCCCATATAACGCTCCATACAGGATACTGGCCCCCATATAATACCCTATACAGAATATTGGCCCCCATATAACGCTCCATACAGAATACTGGCCCCCATATAATGCTCCATACAGAATACTGGCCCCCATATAATGCTCCATACAGAATACTGGCCCCCATAATATGATCCATACAGAATACTGGCCCCCATAAAATGCTCCATACAGAATACTGGCCCCCATATAACGCTCCATATGGAATACTGGCCCCCATATAACGCTCCATACAGAATATTGGCCCCCATATAACGCTCCATGCAGGATACTGGCCCCCATATAACGCTCCATGCAGGATACTGACCCCCATATAACGCTCCATACAGAATACTGGCCCCCATATAACGCTCCATGCAGGCAGTTCCCCCCACATAATGCCCCACGCAGGCTGTTCCCCCCACATAATGCCCCATGCAGGCTGATCCCCCCCACATAATGCCCCATGCAGGCTGTTCCCCCCCCATATAGGATGTCACCCCCCTTATAATGCCCCATGCAGGATGACACCCCCCCTTCCTTATAATGCCACATTCAGGATGTCACACACACCCCCTCCCTTATAATGCCCCATGCAGGATGTCACACACACCCCCCTCCCTTATAATGCCCCATGCAGGATGTCACACCCCCCTTATAATGCCCCATGCAGGATGTCACACTCCCCCTCCCTTATAATGCTCCATGCAGTATGTCACTCCCCCCCCCGTTATTATGCCCCATGCAGGATGTCACCCCCCCTTATAATGCCCCATTCAGGACTTCACCCTCCCCCCCCTTATAATGCCCCATGCAGGATTTCACACACCCCCACCTCACCCCCCCTCCCTTATACTGCCACAGGCCTCCATACAATAAAAAAAGAAATCCAATACTCACCTCACGTCTCACCTGCTGCCGCTGCTCCGGACTCATCAGCGTCGCCGGCCTCATCCCGCTCTGCGCTGTGACTGCTCAGGAGAGAGTGCGGTGTAAAGACGTCACCGCGCCCTCTGACCTGAGACGTCACAGTGCAGCAGCCGCGGCGGATGCAGGAGCTGCTGCGGAGGCACGGGGAAGGGTAAGTATTGTGCCGGGTGCCAGGGCCCTGAGCAAGCGGGGGGGGGGAGCGGGCGCTGACACCGCTCTCCTCCGCTCACGGGTCCCATAGCACGCGGTGAGGGCCCCCGTCTGCTCAGGGCCCCGGCATTTGCCCGGGTGCTGACGCCGACCCTACGGGGGCCCCATGAGGAGACGCACAAGAGGGAGGCCCCAACGGGGCTCCGAGGGGGCCCCGACCGGCCAGGCCCCATACTGGAGTCAGGACAGTCATGCCCTGATGGAGGCTGGAGTTGCCCCCTCTCCCTCGGGGCCCCCATTCAATGAACAGGCTGCACGGGCGGTAGGTCCGCCCCTGATGTCCACCCCTGCACAAAGCAGTGTGACTAATGTAAAAGACTGGAACGATACTAATAAAGGGTAAATGATAACAGAACTGTTAGTTTGTGGATACTAGTCACACCGACCTCCAGAATAAAAATCCTAATGTTGTCCAGCTGCTTTTTAGAGGGTACTTCAATGGATTACTTTCTGATTTGAGAATTGTAATTGCTATTAAGAATTTGTTTAGCCGGATTTCATCCCCAAGCTATGCATGTGCATCATTCACAGAAAAGTCCAGCAATACTTTGCATTTCTCAGGAACAGACTGACTATGTAGTGTTTGAATATATATGCAAAGTGCTTTAGTCGGGGGCAATCTCTCCTCAAGCCTCTTGTCACTTAGTTGCAAACAAGTAGAAGATGATGAGTTTACCACTTTGTTGTAAAATCAAATCCTGGAACCACATCAGTGGGTGCTGAATCCTGCTGGTGATCAGCAAACTATGAAATATATATTTTTTTAAGCAAAACTATTAGTAATATCATTAAAAATGTATTAGTAATTCATTAAACAGCATTCTACATGAATAGAGAACTGAGATCACCTTGAGCTCTATTACCTGTCCGGTGATGCTTTCTCCTGCCTGACAGCTTATGTGCCGTGGTGTTGGGGCGAGGCTCTAGCTGCGTTTTAAGATCGTTCTTTAAGCATGCCTAAATAATAAGGTGCTAGTTGCACCCTTGGTATGGCTGGGTAGTTCGGTGCACTTTTCCCACCTACTTGTTTTTCATTTACTCTCCTCTGGCTCCTGTAAAACCAGTAATGTCAATCAAGGAAGAGGAGATTGTAAATAGCCCACATAAAGCATGTTTGTTTTTTGTTTTTTTACACAAGCTTTTAGTTCAAAGTAGCCTAACAAAGGCATATTGTTGGTTTTTGGCAAAGTAGTAATTTGGTAAAGCAGCTGACGGTGCCCTTTTAAAGGGAATGTGTCCACCCTCCTGGGCGATATCAGACCTCTCCTATGGACATACAGGTGATAGAAAAGTAAATCTATACTTACCTGTATGGCCATAGTAGGGGTCTGATTGCAGAGAAATCTGGTTTTATAAAGTCTGCTTTCCAGAGGCTTGGCGTCCGTGCGACGCCAAGCAAACCCCTCCAATCTGCTTACTATTCCCCTAAATCGCCGCCTCTGTGCTAAATTACCATATCCCTCCCCCTCCCCTGCACGGCACAGGGTTCTGTGACTGCCCTGTGACAGGCCCTGCTCTGCCTACCCTGTATGGCCATAGTAGAGGTCTGATATAGAGATTCCCTTCAACCTCCACCCACAGCGGGCCAATGGTTGAACAGCTGTGTAACAAAGTCATGGGTTTTTAGCCCAAAAGGGAAGACTTTCAGATTGTTGTAACTTATTCTTAGCATAGTGCCCAAAGGCCTGATCATAATGGTTTGCTTAATGAAGTGACTGATTTGGAATCAGAGTAACTATCCAAGATGCTTCATTAAGAGAGTACACTGAAGGAAATGTGCACATGATGTCTTAAAATCGTGATCTTCTAGAAGGACAGGTAAGGGTCTCACTAAATGCTGATATGGCGGCCTGCTGTGCACTGGTGCCACAGAACCCAGAAGGGTGCATTGATGTAGTTCTCCACAAGAGGCCCTCACACATTCACACACCTCCACCCTACCACCTCAGACCAGCAGAAGGAGCCCGTTAGGGATATATAAAGGGAGGGTGGAGCCAGGCAGCTCAGTCAGAAGTTAGTTAGTCTCTCAGACACAGAGAGGGACAGAGCTCAGAGTTGAGCAGAGAGCGTGCTGACGCTCAGAGAGCAGCAAGCTGGCTGCTGTGCTTAGGCGAGCCAAGGCCTACAGCACGTGTGAAGGCCTAGTGAGGGCCCTGAGTGTGGCCGAAGGCGAGAGGAGAAGGAAGAAGTAGCGAGGGGGTAGAGGAGCATACCAGGCTCACCCTGATATATATACTGGACACCGGGTCCGCGCCTACGGGGACCCTTTATACCAGTAGGGACCACCGGAACCCCTGGAGGACTACAGGTCCCAGGTTCACCAAATGCTGATTGCAGTACTAGGGCTAGGAGTCACGGAGGCCCCAGCGACCAGGGAGAGTGATCTCCAAGAAAAGTCCCTACCACCAAGTCAACAGGTGCAAAGAGAGACAGTAACCAAGCTAGGCCTAGCTCCAGGCAGGTCAGAAGCTTAGCGAGTAAAGCCACGGATCAGGAGGCCCTATACCCGCTCACTGGGGAGAGTCCAAAAGTGCGCCCTTCGTCCGGAGTACCCTGAACCGTGCCTGCACCATCACCAATAAAGGTACTGAAGCTTAGCTCCGGGACCGTCCTGCCGTCTCTCCCCCGCATCCACCATCTATCCCTACACTGCCCTGGGGCTAGCTCTACCTGTGGAGAGCCATACTATCCCTGCTGCCGTAACACGAGCTCCAGAGGACTGATCCGCAGCAGCGGCACCTTTTTGCCGCATTCCACAGGTGGCGTCACGAACTTTCCAAATCCCCAATATATAATTTCCCCTTTATACTGACCGCCCTGGGTCACGGACCGGGCCAGCCACCGTGATATCCCCCACCAGCATACGCAGAGGCCCGGCTGCCAAGTACCCCACGGCCCAGGGGGCGCGTTAGCCTTGGCGTCATGAACAGAATTCTGTGCCCGTTGCCACCGGGTACTGTGCGCCTTAAAAGACTGTAATACTCACTGTGGTGAAGGTTTCCCGCCATTCCCGAGATTTCTCGCCATTGTCCGCCATCTTTCTGTCGCCGTGCGGGAAGAAGAGGGGCGTAACCGCGGGAATCGGAGAGGCGTAAACGCTGGAAGCGCGCAAAGCCCAGGACACGCCCCGCCCCTGACGTCGAATCAGAAAGTGTCAGGTCCTGGAAGGAGCCCAGAGGACGCTCTGACGTCAGACGCGAGCGACGCAAGGTCCTGGAAGAAGATCGTCGCCCGCGGAGCTGCGGCCTACCTGATAAGCAGTGAAGAAGGAAGGCTCCAGTTCACTAGGTAGGCGCAACCATGGCCGACGACCAGCGAGCCACCGGAGCACCGGCTAACGCTCCTGATGCCCAACCCGTGCCCGGCGCTGCACAGGCCGGAGCGGTCGCTCCACCAGCAGGGGTCGTGACCCCATTGATACCCATGGCCCTGCCGTATATCCCTGGAGCGAAGTGGCTTCCCCAGTATAATGGCAAACCAGACACCCTGTCTGGATTCAAGAGAAAAATATGTGGTGTGCTAGACATGTATTCTATGACCGGTAAACAGAGAGCTGCTGTTGTGCTGGGACAATTGACTGGTGCTGCAGAGTGGGAAGTTGAAACCTGGCCAGCCGCAGACCAGGAATCAGTATCCATCATCTTTAAGAGACTGCAAACTGTGTTTGAAAACTGCACTGAGACTGATCTCCGGATGAGGTTCTACCACTGTGTTCAGAAACCTGAGGACAGTATCCGGGACTACGCCTGGCGCGTACAGGAAGCCCTGCGGGCCCTGAAACAGGTTAGTCCAGCCAGCATGCAAAATGAAAATAAAATGCTGACGGATCAAGGCCCTGCCTTTGAAACCGAGCTGTTCAAAGAGTTTTGCCATTTGTACGGGTGTAAGAAGATCCGGACTACACTATACCACCCCCAAACCAATGGGTTATGTGAAAAGATGAATAACATAGTCATCGACCTGTTGAAGACCTTACCTCTCGAAGAAAGAAACCAATGGCCGGACAAACTACCTGACCTGGTAGATCTGTACAATCACATACCTGTGAGTTCCACCAATTGTACTCCAGCGTACCTCATGAGAGCAAGACCTGGAAAGTTGCCCATGGACCTGGAGCTTGGAGTGGTCGAGCCAGAAGCAGATATGTCCACTGAAGACTGGGATGCGACTTGACAGGAACAGTACAAGAGAGTACAAGCCTGTGTCGAAGACAGTCTAAGTAGGGTGAGAGATAAGCAGGAAGCACAGAACAACAAGAGTGCACCAGCTGAACCCTTGACACCTGGAGAAGTTGTGCTGAAACGAAAGAGAAGAAGCCACAAGCTTGACGACCAGTGGGAAAGGGAACCTTACACTGTGTTGAATTCCAGATTCGACGATAGGAAAATCTGCCTAATTAGCAAAGACGGAGGAAGAACAACTGCAACAGTATCAAGAGACCATCTGAAGTTGTGCCCAAGTCCGCTAAAGCCCCAGGAGGAAGTGCCTCTCACCGTACCGGAGGAGCCTAAAGAAGAAGTACTCCATACTGACTTAGGAGATTTCCCGGCAGATTGGCCTCAACTGGATGGAGCGGTAATAATACCTGTGCTACACTTCTACCAACAGCCAGAAGACTCTCCACTGCAAGTAAGACCTGTAAGTGCCCCGGAAGAGCCTGCTCAGGAAGAATCCCCGGAAGAAGGATCACCGGTAGAAGCAGAGCCAGTAGGCCCAGTAACCAGTGTACTTGCCTGTCCCGTAGAGAGGTTAAGGCAGTCTTGCAGTCCATCAACACATAGAGCGGAAAATAGCGCAAGCATCCACACTACATGCATTCCAGTACTACGTAGGTCATCGCGTAGCACAAAAGGCCAGACCCCTGTCAGGTATAAGGAGTAAGTTAAAAAATACCTGCAGTATAAATAGTTACCCAGTAGGGTATTGCATAATGTTTATTGTATAAACTGAAATATATGTGTTTATTTAGTTACCCGTAAAGTCCTTTATACAGTTATATGAAAAAGTTTGGGCACCCCTATTAATCTTAAGCTTAATGTTTTCTTAAAATTGGTGTTTTTGCAACAGCTATTTCAGTTTGATATATGTAATAACTGTTGGACACAGTAATGTTTCTGCCTTGAAATGAGGTTTATTGTACTAACAGAAAATGTGCAATCTGCATACAAACAGAATTTGACAGGTGCATAAGTATGGGCACCTCACCAGAAAAGTGACATTAATATTTAGTAGATCCTCCTTTTGCAAAAATAACAGCCTCTAGTCGCTTCCTGTAGCTTTTAATGAGTTCCTGGATCCTGGATGAAGGTATTTTTTTTTTTCAAATTCAAGTTTTTTTTATTTTTTGTGTTGAAAAAGTACAAGATAATACAATATACATAGTAAAAGGGGTAGCGTAACTATAAATCTATGCATAACTACAGTACATTGGGGGGATACAGGGAGGGTTTTCCATCAATATCCAGATCAAGCATGTATTTTTCCATATGAAAGATAGAGAGAGGGAGCGGACCACGGCAGACCACCAATCAATAGAGTGTGATTATGATCATTGTTGTGACGACATCCCGGATAACTTTAGTTGGGGGCTAGATGGTAGGCGTCAGAGTTTTGGAAATCCATCCAATCCCTCCAAATCACACAGTATCTATCAACATCAGCCGGTGAGATGGCAATCAGATGCCCCATCCTATTAAGGAGAGAAATCTCCGCAAACCATTCCTCCACAGTGGGTGGGTCTCTGCTTTTCCAGTGTCGTGGAATGACATTCTTAGCCGCCTGTATTAGGTAGCCTATTGATGACCTTTTATAACTACATTTACTTATTGGTAACATTGATAAAAGGAGGGCTTCTGGCGTATTAGGGATAGTCAAACCAGTTATTTTCTCAATCATGGGAACCACCTTTGCCCAAAATGCATTTATTATAGGGCACCCCCACCATATGTGTGACATTGTCCCTTCCCCCTCCCCACATCTCCAACATCTGTCTGAGACCACTGGGTACCATCTATGAAGGACTGCTGGTACCCGGTACCATCTAGAGATAATTTTGAAGGAGGTTTCCTGAGCTTTGGACCCTATTGAGGTTTTATGTGTTAGGAAGAAGGATGAAGGTATTTTTGACCATTCCTCTTTAAAAAACAATTCCAGTTCAGTTAAGTTTGATGGTCGCCGAGCATGGACAGCACTCTTCAAATGATCCCACAGATGTTCAATGATATTCAGGTCTGGGGACTGGGATGGCCATTCCAGAACATTGTAATTGTTCCTCTGCATGAATGCCTGAGTAGATTTGGAGCGGTGTTTTGGATCATTGTCTTGCTGAAAGATCCATCCCCTGCGTAACTTCAACTTTATCACTGATTTTTGAACATTATTGTCAAGAATCTGCTGATACTGAGTGGAATCCATGAGTCCCTCAACTTTAACAAGATTCCCGATGCCGGCATTGGCCACACAGCCCCAAAGCATGATGGAACCTCCACCAAATTTTACTGTGGGTAGCAAGTGTTTTTCTTGTAATGCTGTGGTTTTTTTGCCGCCATGCATAACGCCTTTTTGTATGACCAAACAACTCAATCTTGGTTTCATCAGTCCACAGGACCTTCTTCGAAAAAGAAATTGGCTTCTCCAAATGTGCTTTTGCATACCTCAGCCGACTCTGTTTGTGGCGTGCTTGCAGAAACGGCTTCTTTCGCATCACTCTCCCATACAGCTTCTCCTTGTGCAAAGTGCGTTGTATAGTTGACCGATGCACAGTGACACCATCTGCAGCAAGTTGATGCTGCAGCTCTCTGGAGGTGGTCTGAGGATTGTCCTTGACTGATCTCACCATTCTTCTTCTCTGCCTTTCTGATGTTTTTCTTGGCCTGCCACTTCTGGCCTTAACAAGATCTGTCCCTGTGTTATTCCATTTCCTTACTATGTTCCTCACAGTGGAAACTGACAGGTTAAATCTCTGAGACAGCTTTTTGTATCCTTCCCCTGAACAACTATGTTGAATAATCTTTGTTTTCAGATCATTTGACAGTTGTTTTGAGGAGCCCATGATGCCACTCTTCAGAGGAGATTCAAACAGGAGAACAACTTGCAAGTGGCCACTTTAAGTAGCTTTTCTCATGATTGCATACACCTGGCTCTGAAGTTCAAAGCTCAATGAGCTTACAAAACCAAAAAAAGTTCTTTAGTAAGTCAGTAAAAAGTAGGTAGGAGTATTTAAAATAAGAAAATAAGGGTGCCCATACTTATGCACCTGTCAAATTTTGTTTGAATGCAGATTGCACATTTTCTGTTTGTACAATAAACCTCATTTCAAGGCAGAAACATTACTGTGTCCAACAGTTATTACATATATCAAACTGAAATAGCTGTTGCAAAAACACCAATTTTAAGAAAACATTAAGCTTAAGATTAATAGGGGTGCCCAAACTTTTTCATATAACTGTATAAAGGACTCGTAGGCTGAGGACTGTGAGCAGCCCAAGAACTGTTCATGTACATAGTTGCACTCCCTGGAGTGCTCCTTAAGTGACCACTGAACAAAAACCCGTTTGGCGTGGCCGAAGACGTGGTCCAGCACCTAGATCACCTATGCCCTGCAGCCACACCCAGGGCCTACGTTGAGGGTTTTCGGATGGGTCCCTCATGCTGCTCATCTTCACCAGTGAGATGGACACCAGTTAATGGATCTCACTGAGACTTTAAGAGGAGTGTTTTATATAAGAAAATGTATTAATGTTATTATTGTATTATAATGTTACCTGTAACGTTCAAGAAAAGTGCCTCCCATAAAGGGAAGAAATGTTACTGTTTAACCTGTTTTGAGAAAAATGCTTCAGTCCAGGAGTACCGAGTTTTACTAGGGGTGGATGTGGCGCCCTGCTGTGCACTGGTGCCACAGAACCCAGAAGGGTGCATGGATGGACTTCTCCACAAGAGGCCCTCTTGTGCCGGGTGCCAGGGCCCTGAGCAAGCGGGGGGGGGGAGCGGGCGCTGACACCGCTCTCCTCCGCTCACGGGTCCCATAGCACGCGGGGTGCCCGATGGTGAGGGCCCCCGCCTGCTCAGGGCCCCGGCATTTGCCCGGGTGCTGACGCCGGCCCCACGGGGGCCCCATGAGGAGGCGCACAAGAGGGGGGCCCCAACGGGGCTCCGAGGGGGCCCCGACCGGCCGGGCCCCATACTGGAGTCAGGACAGTCATGCCCTGATGGCGGCCCTGCTGGAGGCTGGAGGGGCCCCCTCTCCCTCGGGGCCCCCATTCAATGAACAGGCTGCACGAGCGGTAGGTCCGCCCCTGATGTCCACCCCTGCACAAAGCAGTGTGACTAATGTAAAAGACTGGAACGATACTAATAAAGGGTAAATGATAACAGAACTGTTAGTTTGTGGATACTAGTCACACCGACCTCCAGAATAAAAATCCTAATGTTGTCCAGCTGCTTTTTAGAGGGTACTTCAATGGATCACTTTCTGATTTGAGAATTGTAATTGCTATTAAGAATTTGTTTAGCCGGATTTCATCCCCAAGCTATGCATGTGCATCATTCACAGAAAAGCCCAGCAATACTTTGCATTTCTCAGGAACAGACTGACTATGTAGTGTTTGAATATATATGCAAAGTGCTTTAGTCGGGGGCAATCTCTCCTCAAGCCTCTTGTCACTTAGTTGCAAACAAGTAGAAGATGATGAGTTTACCACTTTGTTGTAAAATCAAATCCTGGAACCACATCAGTGGGTGCTGAATCCTGCTGGTGATCAGCAAACTATGAAATATTTTTTTTTAAGCAAAACTATTAGTAATATCATTAAAAATGTATTAGTAATTCATTAAACAGCATTCTACATGAATAGAGAACTGAGATCACCTTGAGCTCTATTACCTGTCCGGTGATGCTTTCTCCTGCCTGACAGCTTATGTGCCGTGGTGTTGGGGCGAGGCTCTAGCTGCGTTTTAAGATCGTTCTTTAAGCATGCCTAAATAATAAGGTGCTAGTTGCACCCTTGGTATGGCTGGGTAGTTCGGTGCACTTTTCCCACCTACTTGTTTTTCATTTACTCTCCTCTGGCTCCTGTAAAACCAGTAATGTCAATCAAGGAAGAGGAGATTGTAAATAGCCCACATAAAGCATGTTTGTTTTTTGTTTTTTTACACAAGCTTTTAGTTCAAGCTAGCATAACAAAGGCATATTGTTGGTTTTTGGCAAAGTAGTAATTTGGTAAAGTAGCTGACGGTGCCCTTTTAAAGGGAATGTGTCCACCCCCCTGGGCGATATCAGACCTCTCCTATGGACATACAGGTGATAGAAAAGTAAATCTATACTTACCTGTATGGCCATAGTAGGGGTCTGATTGCAGATAAATCTGGTTTTATAAAGTCTGCTTTCCAGAGGCTTGGCGTCCGTGCAACGCCAAGCAAACCCCTCCAATCTGCTTACTATTCCCCTAAATCGCCGCCTCTGTGCTAAATTACCATATCCCTCTCCCTCCCCTGCACGGCACAGGGTCCTGTGACTGCCCTGTGACAGGCCCTGCTCTGCCTACCCTGTATGGCCATAGTAGAGGTCTGATATAGAGATTCCCTTCAACCTCCACCCACAGCGGGCCAATGGTTGAACAGCTGTGTAACAAAGTCATGGGTTTTTAGCCCAAAAGGGAAGACTTTCAGATTGTTGTAACTTATTCTTAGCATAGTGCCCAAAGGCCTGACCATAATGGTTTGCTTAATGAAGTGACTGATTTGGAATCAGAGTAACTATCCAAGATGCTTCATTAAGAGAGTACACTGAAGGAAATGTGCACATGATGTCTTAAAATCATGATCTTCTAGAAGGACAGGTAAGGGTCTCACTAAATGCTGATATGGCGGCCTGCTGTGCACTGGTGCCACAGAACCCAGAAGGGTGCATGGATGTAGTTCTCCACAAGAGGCCCTCACACATTCACACACCTCCACCCTACCACCCCAGACCAGCAGAGGGAGCCCGTTAGGGATATATAAAGGGAGGGTGGAGCCAGGCAGCTCAGTCAGAAGTTAGTTAGTCTCTCAGACACAGAGAGGGACAGAGCTCAGAGTTGAGCAGAGAGCGTGCTGACGCTCAGAGAGCAGCGAAGAGGCAGCAAGCTGGCTGCTGTGCTTAGGCAAGCCAAGGCCTACAGCACGTGTGAGGGCCCTGAGTGTGGCCGAAGGCGAGAGGAGAAGGAAGAAGTAGCGAGGGGGCAGAGGAGCATACCAGGCTCACCCCGATATATATACCGGACACCGGGTCCGCACCTACGGGGACCCTTTATACCCAGTAGGGTCCACCGGAACCCCTGAAGGACTACAGGTCCCAGGTTCACCAAATGCTGGGCTAGGAGTCACGGAGGCCCCAGCGACCAGGGAGAGTGATCTCCAAGAAAAGTCCCTACCACCAAGTCAGCAGGTGCAAAGAGAGACAGTAACCAAGCTAGGCCTAGCTCCAGGCAGGTCAGAAGCTTAGCGAGTAAAGCCACGGATCAGGAGTCCTATACCCGCTCACTGGGGAGAGTCCAAAAGTGCACCCTTCGTCCGGAGTACACTGAACCGTGCCTGCACCATCACCAGTAAAGGTACTGAAGCTTAGCCCCGTGTGAGTGTCCGTCTTTCCTCCGGGACCGTCCTGCCGTCTCTCCCCCGCATCCACCATCTACCCCTACACTGCCATGGGGCTAGCTCTACCTGTGGAGAGCCATACTATCCTTGCTGCCGTAACACCGGCTCCAGAGGACTGCTCCGCAGCGGCGGCACCCTTTTGCCGCATTCCACAGGTGGCATCGCAAACTTACCAAATCCCCCATATATAATTTCCCCTTTATACTGACCGCCCTGGGTCACGGACCGGGCCAGCCACCGTGATATCCCCCACCGGCATACGCAGAGGCCTGGCTGCCGAGGACCCCACGGCCCAGGGGTTGCGTCACTGACAGTCGGCTTAAAGGGAACCTGTCACCAGGTTTTTACCATGAGGCAAGACCACCACCTTTCAGGCCTGATATACAGCATTTTTTAATGCTGTATATATGCCCCCAACCCGGCCTACAAGACAATGTTTTATTATACTCGCCTGTGGGGCAGTCTGGTTCAAGGGGTGACGCTAGTCTTTTTCCGGCGCCTACCTTCCTTTGATGCCGTCCTTTTTGCTTCGTGTGGATGACGCGTCCCTATGTTATCCAGTCTCCCCCCGGCATTGCAATCCTGCACAGGCGAACTTCTCTGCCTTGTCGGGGGCAGAGCAAAGTACTGCAGTACACATGCCCCAGGAAAGGTCAGGTTAAGTGTCATCAGTGTTTGGTCAGTGTCACTTTTCACCATCAGTTTCACATGATAAATGAATGACATGGCTTCTATGCTTTGCAATGTTAATCATGGACAACACACAGTGTACAGTACACTAATATCATGCGTGTGCTGTGATTCTCACAGACCCATACACTTGTACTTTTCCTCTATGAAGCCAGTAAAAAAACAAAAGCACATCACTGATTTTTGCATGGACACAGTCTGCAAAACACAGACATGTGAACAGCTCCATAAACTATAATTCATATGTATTTTATCCATGAAACTCACAGAACAGGGGGATCTGAAAGAGGCCTAAAGGATAGCATACTGAAGGTTTATGTCATAACCAGAGACTGGTTTTAATTGGATTTCTACTGTTCTTTGTGCATTATCAGATACCAGATTTAAGAAACTTCACTGTAATATGGAAGGCAATGTGTAAAAAAATACTTCTTTCTGTATATTTTTTTCTATCGAGTACTTCTCAAAGTATCAATATCACAATATTCTTATATAAAAAATGTATTGATTTATTCTTCGATTGTCCATTAAAAAGAATTATTGCAGAAGGTACAAAAAATTATTAGTTACAAAGTGATTGTCCATTTGTCCATAATTAGCTTAATAGTTGAGATTCACCCATCTTTTCCTGGGATCCTGGCTGGTAGATTGCGTTTGTCTGTGTGCAGCACGTGTGTCAAGATGACACCATGTGTCCGTTGGGCCTATATCAGCAGCTGGTTTACACACAGACCCTCGTCCTGTGGAATGGCAAGAGACCCCCCAGTCTCTAACATGGGCTTTTATAGCACCTGTCATTCCGCATATGGTAGTGAACTAAAAATACACACACAAATAGCGCATGTCATCTAGAAACGATGGCTGATGCAATCTGTATGGTACAGAATAAAGAATAAAATGAATATCCATAATTAATATTTAACACAATGAAATGAACATCAAAATCAGGTTTGTCAACAATTTTTTTTTATTTCCTATATTCATTCCTATTACAAAACTTCTGTCCTGTCATAAATGTTCTATTGTACCAACACTGCCCTGAAAAGTGCCGGCAGGATTTGCCTTCTTGGTAAAGTCTCTGTCCCTGCAGACTTGGAGATCTCCAGCATTACTCCATGCAGCCATGAGGAACTTCTCTCTTTACTCCTTGGGTTTCTGTTGTCCTAGCAGGAAGTGGGCGACGTTCTCGTACATCACAAGGGTGGTACAGCAGGCGGGGTCACAAGGAGGATGTTGGGGACAATTCTCTCATAGAAGCTGTGTAAAACATTTTTTTTTCCTTTTACGAAAGAAGAAACACAACTATTAACTCTTGTTTTCATCTACCACTAGGTCGGTGATAACTTGGTGGGGTGAGGGGGGGCACAAGTTTGGGTAAATACGGGCTATACCTATTTCTCAGAAGTTGTAAGGGAATATATCTTTCTAGGCTTTATCTTGAGTCCATTTTCCTTGTCGCTAATTCTCAGACACAGAGCCTGGAAAAAATAAAGTTTTAACAAATATAACAAACTTTTAAATTGGTTTTTGAAATTAAAGTCTATAGGCGGCCAGCGCAGTGCACTAGATTCGTTTGTGGGACAGAACATGTCGTTAAAGGGTCTTTCTCATCAGTGCATTCCCAGTCCATATGCTTTATTAGAGCAGATGTCAGCAGATAATGGACAACCCCCCCCCCCACAGGAATCCCTCCTACCATTTAAGTCATGACTACGTACCATTGCAAACAGCTGAAGAAATCTGAGGCGGACTATATACAAGAAGAGTTTTCTCATACTTTTATGCCATATCCCTAGAAGATTCCATAAGTGTCTGATAGGCGCAGATCCCAGATTTGAGACCCGCATCTGTCTCCAGACCTGGGGAACTATGAATAGAGAGATAGCAATTCTGTTTTGTGGAGGTTCCAAAAACTATCCGACGACTCGGCCTTGTGTTCGGTTATTTTTATAGACCTCGACTAGAGTGGCAGGGTACATACGAAACCAGTGCTCCATCCAATTCCTCTTGAAGCTTTTATGTGGCGGATTCAAGACCCCTGTGCTATTGATTGGAGGGTGTCTACATGGTTGAACACCCATACTAGTCTAATGTGTTTGAGATGGACAATCCTCTTAAGGAAAGTTCAGAGGAGAATACCTACTACAAAACAGCTGGTTGGGTCGGATGTGGTTTTTTGCGCCACTTGGTTTGTTGTCTCATAAGATTATGTTTAAAGTTCTTTATGGTTTGTTCATGTTGAGGCTTTGTGACTTTCGTCTGTACCGTACTGTTCCTTTATCATTTCTTTAGAAAAACATTCCATGCTGTTTGATGCAGAACTGGTGCTACTCCTCTTCATGTTAAGGCATCATTCTACCAATGTGATCGCTGGTCTGATATAACTCGGGATCATTGTTAGGATGCAGGATTTATTTCAGTTAGCTCTCTACTGGGGTCCTACTAGTGCAGGCATTGAGAACGAAGTACAAAATCAGCAGGCAAATGAGTAGTCAGAAACAAGCAGAGGTCAGGGCAGGCGGCAGTGTAAAAACAGTCAGAAACAAGCAGAGGTCAGGACAGGCGGCAATGCAAAAACATAGTCGGAAACAAGCAGAGGTCAGGGCAGGCGGCAGTACAAAAACATAGTCGGAAACAAGCAGAGGTAACGGCAGGCGGCAGTGAAAAAACATAATCCATTGAGCAAGCCATAGTCAAAACCAGTAAATCTGTCTGAGAAGCAGCTGTGCAGAAGATGTTATGGGCACGCTGCAAACAACTTGCCACTGCATTTTCTCCTGGTTAGATATTGTGTCATGGAATCCTCTTCTCAGGAGAATGACATCCCTGATATTTGGAAGTTGGTCCTTCTCTCTCATGTAGAGCCAGCATACTTCATGTGGGCTCAGCATGGCTTGCAAGTTCTTTCTAGCAGCATTGCTGACTGGCATGTATGGTATAGGATTGTAGACTTGTTTAGCAGTCACCTTAATACGCGGTGTATAGGAGTAAGGCATACTGCGGACTTTAGGTGTTTGAGAGGAAGTTGGCATCTTCCAGGTAGATGGGCTCCCGGGCAACGGGGCTGTTGTCTGTACCTCACCTATTATTTTGGTGGGTTCCTGATGTTTCTTTATATCCACTGGCTCTGCGCTGATGTTTGCTGCAGGTTGTGGTGGTGGACTTTTCAGTCTCACGTATCGGCCCGTTTTGGGTGATGGACGATATGGTGGTGGACTTTTCAGTCTCAAATATCGGCCAGTTTTTTGTTTTGGTGACCCAAACAGGCATTTAATAAATAGCACGATATGATCAAGTGCTGCCATCAGATATCCAGTAAAGCCAGTTTGCCTTTGGTGGTGTTCAGGCTTCTGGCTGTATGAGGATGTCCTGGCATGTGGGAGATGTCTCCGTGCTTGGATCTTTCCTCCAGCTACTGGGGCAGCCATTAGGCTGCCTCCCCCTCTACACACACAAAAGTGTGTGTGGATGGTAGAAAACACTCCCAAAAAAGAAATTAAGTAAAAAAAAACACAAAAATATGATAAAATTCGCTCTGGATTAGTGTTCAGCTCTCCTCTCTACCTCTGCTTGCCTCGCACTGACCGTTCTTGCTGAACATTCCATGACTCGTGGACAACGGAACTGTGATGTCATAAAGCCGAACATGGCAACGGGGCTAGTATAGGAAAAATAGTTATGTTATCCATGGCAGATAATCCAATATCAGCTCTCACTGCACGGATAGGGGTTAGCTACATTGGGATGAAATATATATAAATTTACTAGAGCACAAGTCTAAAGAAGTATTCCCATCTCCAAGATCCTATCCCAATCTGTAGGTGTAATAATAATAATATTAGCAAATACCTCCAATTAGAAATGTAATATAGTATTTTTCATTCGCTAGGTCTCTTACCCCATGTGCAGGCATTGCAGGACCTTAGGTATCCATGGTTACGACAACTAGCAACTAGCTAACTAACTGTGACTTTATCAGTGGACATCACCATGGATGCCTAAGGTCCTGCGATGCCTGCACATGTGGAAAGAGACATAGTGAATCAAAAATACTATACTACATTTCTAATTAGAGATATTTGCTAATATTACTATTATTACACCTACTACATATTGGGATAGGATCTTGGAAATAGGAATGCCCCTTTAATATTTTCAAACATGTATACTTATTAGCCTCGTATGTGAGCCAATGGGATCTACAGTGGATTGCAAAAGTATTAACCTCCTTAGTGAAGCAAACAACCAATAAGACAAAATAACGGAAAACTTCAGTGTGCATAACTATTCACCCTCCTAAAGTCAATACTTTGTAGCGCATCCTTTTGCAGAAATTACAGCTGCAAGTCGCTTTGGATAAGTCTCTATGAGCTTTCCACATCTTGCCACTGAAATTTTTTCCATTCCTCAAGGCAAAACTGCTCCAGCTCCTTCAAGTTAGATGATTTCCTCTGGTGAACAACAATCTTTAAATCTAACCACAAATTCTCAATTGGATTAAGGTCTGGGCTTTGACTAGGCCACTCTAAAACATACCTGTGTCCCCTTAAAGCACTGAAGTGTTGCAAATAGCAGTATGCTTTGGTTTATTAACTTGTTGGAAGGTGAACCTCCATCCCAGTCTCAAATCACTGACATACTGAAACAGTTTTTGCTCAAGAATATCCCTGTATTTCGAACCAGTCATCTTCACCACAACTTGGACCATTTTCCCTGTCCCTGCTGCTGAAAAACATCCCCACAGCATGATGCTGCCACCACCATGTTACACTGTTGGGATGGTGTTTTTGGGGTGATGAGCTTTGTTGGTTTGGTGCCAGACATGGCATTTACCTTGGTGGCCAAAAAGTTCAATCTTGTCTCATCTGACCACAGCACCTTCCTCCATACATTTGGGGAGTCTCCCATATGTCTTTTGGCAAACTGAAAACAAGCCTTACATTTTTTTCTGTAAGTAAAGGCTTTTTTTCTGCCCACTCTTCCATAAAGTCCACCTCTGTGGAGTGTACAGCTTAGGCCAGTTGAGGAACAATCAGAGAAAAGGTATAATAGAAACAAGTGCACCAATTCTGCATTTATCCCCCACTCCTGGTTTTGGCTCCCACTCCTGAGAAAAAATACTGACCAAATACTGATAGTGGGGTCGTGGCCTTATTGTGGTCGTATAGACTGATACTCCAGTCTCTGCTTGGGAACTCTGCAGCTCCTTCAGGGTTACTTTGGTCTCTGTGCTGCCTCTCTGATTAATGGCCTCCTTGGCCGGGCTGAGAGTTTAGATGGGCGTCCCTCTCTTGGCAGGTTTGTTGTGGTACCATATTCTTTCCATTTGATAATGGATTTGATTGTGCTCTGGATGATCATCAGAGATTGGGATATTTTTTATAACCCAACCCTGACTTTTACTTCTCAACAACTTTGCCCCTGACTTGTTTGGAGATCTCCTTGGTCTTCATGGTGTTGTTTGGTTAGTGGTACCTCTTGCTTTAGGCTATGTGCCCACGATGCAGAATTGAAGCGGAAAATTTCCGCAGCGTTTCTGCATGTCCTTGTCAGTAAAAACGCATGTGGATTTTACACGCGTTTTTGCAGCGTTTTTACATGTGGATTTGACATGCGATTTTCAAATGCATTGTGAAGTCAAATCTGCATGCGGAAACGCACAAATAATGGACATGCTGCTGATTTTTCCGCAATGATAATCCGCAGTGGAAATTTCCGCAACATGTGCATAGCACATGCAGTTTATCATTGGGGACCATGGGGCACAGATTACCAGGTGATTTTTAAGCATTTCCGCTGCGGAAATTCCGCATCAAAAACGCTTGAATAACGCATAGTGGGCACGCAGCCTAATGGTGTTGCAGGCTCTGCTCTGTGGCCTTTCAGAAAAGGTAAAGTGTATATACTGACAGACCATGAGACACTTAGACTGCACACAGGTGGACTTCCTTTTACTAAGCATGTGACTTGTGAAGATAATTGCTTGCACCAGGAATTTTTATAGGCTTTATAGGAAAAGGGGTGAATACTTGTGCACATAACAATTTTTAGTTCTTATCCCATAAATTTAATTTTTGCCTATATTCTTCTCAATTAACTTCACCAATTTAGACTATTTAGTGCTGATGCATCACACTCAAATGTAATTACAAAAATATTTAACACAGGTTGTAATGAATACTTTCACAAACCATTGTATATATTGTCAGCTCCTTCCAGGAATGTCACTTCCCGGTAACAAGGATGGCCCATGATGCACACTGTCCAGACCATTGCGGTCTTCTGGATTATTTCACCTAGTTTTAGAATAAATATTGTATTTTGACCTGAACCAATAAATGGAAAATCTGTTTTAATATGTCTGCAATTCCAAAGTAACCATTGGAACATGTTCACACAGCATTTTGAATGCATTTTTAGGATTTCCTTAGAAGATTATAATAGAAAAAAAAAGTTTCAAAAAGTGCACAATTCTGCAGCATCTTTAAATGCACTTTGGACATGAGTAAAATCATATTCACTTTTTCTTAAACTGTTTGAGTAGAAAAACGCTGTGGGAAAAAATGCAGCACTTAGGAAAATGGCCTTGTATAGGCTTGTTTCCTCTGTTCGTCATGAAAATTGTATTTATAATAATAATCTTTAATTAATCTTATATAGCGCTATCATATTCCGCAGCGCTTTACATACATAATTATTATTGCTAATCTAAATTCCCTATCAGCAGCGTCGGACTGGAGTACCTTGGGCCCACCAGAGAAAAATAATTCTTGGGGCCCACCATGCAGTATATATACACGGGGCACATCCCCTTAGAGGTGTATCCAGGTCTTCTAGCACCCGGGGCAAAGATTCAGTTTTGCGCCCCCCCCCCCCCCCAGCACATATGCGATTTGCACACTAAGGCCACGGCCCCACTATCAGTGTTCGGTCAGTATTTTTTCTCAGGAGTGGGAGCCAAGACCAGGAGTGGGTGATAAATGCAGAATTGGTGACTTGTTTCTATTATACCTTTTTTATACCACTTCAGAGAAAAATTACTGACTGAACATTGATAGTTGGGAGGATATTACACGCTGTCAGGATTGGCTACAAGGCTTTACTTTTATAATTAATGCGCTCGTCCAGGTTTCAGATGAAAGTCTACAGTCACTGTGTGTGACTGCAGGCTTCTGAATTCTCACAGCGCATGCACTGCAAACTTTTAGGATTCTCCCTTGCCGTGGAAACAGTGGACAGTCATGTGAGCACAAGTATGTGATTTGTACACTTCTGGCCACATTCCAACTAGACATGTCCGGCCTCCCTCAATTAATTTTCATTGAGTGAGGCCACACATGTCTAGTCGGTACGTGACTGGATGTATGCAAATCGCCGGCATGAGAGAATCCTGATAGCGTGCAGTGCACACTGTGAGAGTTCAGAAGTCTGCAGTCACATAGAATGACTGCAGACTCATCATAAACGTGGACATCTTTAATGCTCCTAACATAAATAAAAATATGTCAGCATCATAAAAAACATTTACCTCCAGGTACCTGATAGAGAACGACTCCAGAGACAGCGTCATCTTTCTTTTCTTCCTCTTGTCCAGACGCCATGATGACTTTTCTCATCGACAGCTCGTGTCTGCAGACTTCCGTCTTCTCCGGGCTTCTGCAGCACATCCCAACATGATGCCCTGAAAGATAGCAGTGTCATTATAATGCTCCTGAATACAAATATCTGCCCTACGCTGAGCCCATGAATAAATAATTGCCCCTCACTATATTCCCTGCACAAAATATGACCCACACACTGTCCCTCTTATGGTACCTGCTCTCCACACTGCCCTCTTCTTTCCATACTTGGCCCCCTCTTCACACTGTCCTCACACTGTGTCCCCCCTATAGGGCCCAGTCTCTATACTGTGCCCCCTCATCACATTCCCCCTCCTTAGCATACTGTTCCCCTCCTGACTGTGACCTTACACTGTACCCCTATGCCATCGCCCACCCACTACTCAGTCTCTATTCTGTGCCCACTCACACTGTCTCCTCACACTATTCCCCTCAATAGTCTCCTTACACGCCCCCTCCTAGATACGCCCCTGCATCCTCTATATACTACACCGCACTTGACCCATCCTCTATATACTACACCACAAAGGACACATCCTCTATTTACTACACCTCAGAGGACCCATCCTCTATATACTACACCGCACGGGACCCATCTTCTATATACTACACCACACAGGACCCATCCTCTATATACTACACCACACGGGACAGATCTTCTATATACTACACCACACGGGACTCATCCTCTATATACTACACCACACATCCTCTATATACTACACCACACAGGACCCATCCTCTATATACTACACCGCATGGGACCCATCCTCTATATACTACACCGCACAGGACCCATCCTCTATATACTACACCACACATCCTCTATATACTACACCGCACGGGACCCATCCTCTGTATACTACACCACACATCCTCTATATACTACACCGCAGGGGACCCATCCTCTATATACTACACCGCACTTGACCCATCCTCTATATACTATACCACACATCCTCTATATACTACACCGCAGGGGACCCATCCTCTATATACTACACCGCACGGGACCCATTCTCTATATACTACACCACACATCCTCTATATACTACACCGCACGGGACCCATCCTCTATATACTACACCACACATCCTCTATATACTACACCGCACGGGAGAGCTGACAGATCCTCTTGTTTAAAATTCTACTCCACTTCAGGGTATTTACCTGAGGGGCCCTTTGCACACTGTGTAATCCCTTATTACCTGAGGGGCCTCTCACACTTTGTCACTCTTAATTACCTAGGGGCCCCCTTCCCCACTGTCACCCACTAATATTCTGTGGGCCCCCTTCCCATTGTGTCACCCTCCTAATGCTCTGTAGGCCCCCTTCCCACTGTGTCACTCCCCTAATGCTCTGTGGGCCCCATTCCCCACTCTGTCACCCCCCTAATGCTCTGTGGGCCCCCTTCCCAACTGTGTCACCCCACTAATGCTCTGTGGGCCCCCTTCCCCACTGTCACCCCCTAATACTCTGAGGGCCCCCTTCCCCACTGTGTCAGCCCCTACTACTCTGTGGGCCCCCTTACCCACTCTCACCCACTAAAACTCTGTGGGCCCCGTTTCCCACTGTGTCACCCCTTAATACTCTGTGGGCCCCCTTTCCCACTGTGTCACCCCCTAATACACTGTAGGCCCCCTTCACCACTGTCACCCCGTAATGCTCTGTGGATCCCCTTTCCCACTGTGACACCCTCTAATACTCTGAGAGCCCCCTTCCCCACTGTGTCACCCCCTACTACTCTGAGGGCCCCCTTCCCCACTGTCACCCCCTACTACTCTGAGGGCCCCCTTCCCCACTGTCATGTTACCCCCTAATACACTGAGGGCCCCCTTCCCCACTGTGTCACCCCCTAATACTCTGAGGGCCCCCTTCCCCACTGTGTCACCCCCTAATACTCTGAGGGCCCCCATCTCCACTGTGTCACCCCCTAATACTGAGGGCCCCCTTCCCCACTATGTCACCTCCTAATACTCTGAGGGCCCTCTTCCCCACTGTGTCACCCCTTACTACTCTGAGGGCCCCCTTCCCCACTGTCACCCACTAATATTCTGTGGGCCCCTTTCCCACTGTGTCACCCCCTAATGCACTGAGGGCCCCCTTCCCCACTGTGTCACCCCCTAATTCTCTGAGGGCCCCCTTCCCCACTGTGTCACCCCCTAATACTCTGAGGGCCCCCATCTCCACTGTGTCACCCCCTAATACTGAGGGCCCCCTTCCCCACTATGTCACCTCCTAATACTCTGAGGGCCCCCTTCCCCACTGTGTCACCCCTTACTACTCTGAGGGCCCCCTTCCCCACTGTCACCCACTAATATTCTGTGGGCCCCTTTCCCACTGTGTCACCCCCTAATGCACTGAGGGCCCCCTTCCCCACTGTGTCACCCCCTAATTCTCTGAGGGCCCCCTTCCCCATTGTCACCCACTAATTCTCTGTGGGCCCCTTTCATACTGTGTTACTCCCTAATACTCTGAGGACCCCCTTCTCCAGTCACCCACTAACATTCTGTGGGCCCCCTTTCCCATTTTGTCACCCCCTAAAATTCTGTGGGCCTCCTTTCCCACTGTGTCACCCCCTACTACTCTGATGGCCCCCTTCCCCACTGTCAACGACTAATATTCTGTGAGCCTCCTTTCCCACTGTGTCACCCCCTAATACTTTGTGGGCCCTCTTTCCCACTGTGTCACCCCCTAATACTCTGTGGGCCCCCTTTCCCACTGTGTCACCCCCTAATACTCTGAGGGCCCCCTCCACACTGTGTCACCCCCTACTACTCTTAGGGCCCCCTTCCCCACTGTGTCACCCCCTACTACTCTGAGGGCCCCCTTCCCCACTGTCGTGTCACCCCCTAATACACTGAGGGCCCCCTTCCCCACTGTGTCACCCCCTAATACTCTGTGGGCCCCTTTCCCACTATGTCACCCTCTAATGCTCTGTGGTCCCCCATCCCCACTGTGTCACCCCCTAATACTCTGAGGGCCCCCTTCCCCAATGTGTCACCCCCTAATACTCTGAGGGCCCCCATCCCCACTGTGTCACCCCCTAATACTCTGAGGGCCCCCTTCCCCACTATGTCACCCCCTAATACTCTGAGGGCCCCCTTCCCCACTGTGTCACCCCTTACTACTCTGGGGGCCCCCTTCCCCACTGTCACCCACTAATATTCTGTGGGCCCCTTTCCAACTGTGTCACCCACTAATACACTGAGGGCCCCCTTCCCCACTGTGTCACCCCCTAATTCTCTGAGGGCCCCCTTCCCCATTGTCACCCACTAATTCTCTGTGGGCCCCTTTCCCACTGTGTTACCCCCTAATGCTCTGTGGGCCCCCTTCCCCACTGTGTCATTCCCTAATACTCTGAGGACCCCCTTCCCCAGTCACCCACTAATATTCTGTGGGCCCCCTTTCCCACTTTGTCACCCCCTAAAACTCTGTGGGCCCCCTTTCCCACTGTCAACGACTAATATTCTTTGGGCCTCCTTTCCCACTGTGTCACCCCCTAATACTCTGTGGGCCCTCTTTCCCACTGTGTCACCCCCTACTACTCTGTGGGCCCTCTTTCCCACTGTGTCACCCCCTAATGCTCTGAGGGACCCTTTCCCACTGTGTCATGCCCTAATACTCTGTGGGCCCCCTTCCCCACTGTGTCATCCCCTAATACTCTGAGGACCCCCTTCCCCAGTCACCCACTAATACTCTGTGGGCCCCCTTCCCCACTGTCACCCCCTAATACTCTGAGGACCCCTTTCCCCACTGTGTCACCCCCTAGTAGCCTGGGGGCCTCCACCCCTAACTGCATGAGACAATTAAATGACAGTGTTGAGGCTGGAGAACTAGTTATAAGAAATGTACTCACACTGACTCACTCCAGGTCTCCAGCAGGAAGCTCGCTCTCTCTCTCTCTCTCTCTCTCTCTCTCTCTCTCTTTCTCTCTCTTTCTCTGTCTTTCTCTCTTTCTCTCTCCTTCTCCATCACAAAAACATACCGGGCATGGCGCTTGACCAATCAGCACAGCTCTTTTGTGAGGACCCACAAGCAAAACTAATGCTGATTGGCTGCACTGAAACTCTGCAAGCAATCAGTGTTAGATTAAAAAAAAGGGAAAGGGAGAAAAGGAGAGAAGGTGTGCAATTCAATATATTTTAATCAAGTGATAATATATAATTTTCACAGCATATTTCTGGAGCCAGAAAGATAGATGCAAAAAGAGGTCAATGCATGTTACATACAATCATACACTTAATGATATACAGTCATTAGTCCACAGGTTATGGTAGTAAACAAAGTAATATAAATAATGTCAGTCCAGATCAATTATGTATTAGAATGATCACAAATGACCATATCTGTCTACAAACCACAGAGATTGTAAAACATGAAACCACAAATTTACATCACATAAGACATAATGGTACACATGCAAAGTGTGGTTTAAGGGTACCCTGCCTAACTTGAGTAAAGTGCAGCGCCATGCATGGACCCCACAGTGGAAGAATCCCCCGCTTACAAACCCCAACGTACGTTTCCTCTTTGAGTTATAGCTTTATCAGGGGGGAATATGATGAGCCCCAAGCCACAGCCTCTTTATATACCTTGTGGCATTGTAAAATGCCATATGCCAGACACTCTATAGCGCTACACCGCTTCCTGTCTCTCACCTCCGAACCGGAAGTACAACTGCGTCACCGCGGCAGGAAGTGCGCGCACGTCCAGGAGCAGGGACGCGTCACCATGACTCCCGGACATGCGCACTCGCGGTCCTAGACGCTGTGTCTCTGAGAGGAGGGAGGGGGAATAGAGGGAGCGCAAGTGACGGCAGATCATTAGAACAGGGGTAGGTATTAACTCCTAATGGGCCAAAGTGGACATATGAGCACAGAAGGAAAATCATTAACAATGCAAAGCTATACCACATATATCAACCCAGAAAACCTTTTACAAGAATAATTAATATGTGAAAGTGCGGCCACAATTACAATTATCCTGACTGTAATAAAAGTCACACTTTTTCAGCCCATGCCAATTTCGTCCGGAGGATGGTGTCCATTCACATCAGATCGTACCGAAGACTAGAGGGGGCTACATCAAAAAAACAACAGATTTAATTCTTTAAAAAAAAAAAAATTCTAAAAAATATATATTTAAAATGTAATGTAGGTACATAACACAGAAGACACTGGGAACGATGTTCACAAAAAAGGGGCAAAACTAAGGGATTCATTCAAACCCCCAAGGGTCATCGTCCCCAGGGTTACAATCCAGCGCGTTTCACGCTGGGCAAGGATCCTTCTAATATTGCCTCCGCGGATCCCACCATGGACAACCTCAATCCCCCTAACCTTAAGGGAAGCAGGGTTGCAATCATGGTGGATCCTAAAATGGCGGGGCAATGTTTTCAATAAAGAAGGGTCCTCCACCATCCGGGCAGCAGCAATGTCCCTCACATGCTCCCTCACACATCTGCGCAACTCTCTTGATGTCAGACCAACATATATGAGTTGGCACCCGCAGGTGGCATAATACACCACATTGCAGGTGCCACAATTCACATATTCCTTAATAATGTTTTAGTACTGTACGCCGACATGAATGAGGCAATGCGGAGGACATTGCTGCACGCCAGACAATTCCCACACTGAAAGCATTCGCTCAAAGATCGAGTAGATTCAAACAAAGATGGTGTTTAGGGAGCATAATGACTCCGAACAAGTATGTTGCGTAGATTTCTAGATCTGCGAGCTGTCATTAATGGATAATCCACCAGTGAATCCCTTAAATGAGGGTCGGTCTGGAGGACAGGCCAATGACGCTTTAAAATGGACATGATGCTCTCCCACTCATGGTTGTAGGTGGTAATAAATCTGACCTTAGACTGATTAGAGGTCATACCCCTGGTCACCTTAGTACGAAGCAATTCAGTGCGAGAAGTGTGCTTCGCTCTAAGGTACCCTGTCTTGATACTCCGGTTGCTGTAACCTCTCTCTCTGAAGCGCGATGCCAAACACAGACACACAACAGCTGATCGGAAGACAGCAGCGCTCCATCAGCACAGAGTCAGCTGTGACCGTGCTGACTCTGTACCAGTAAGAGTGCACTGCTCTCTGAGGAGCAGTGCGTGCCATAAAGATCAGTATTGAAGCCGGCAGGCCATGAGAAGGAGTTGCACTTCACATTGCTCCGATGAGCAGTGCAGCCGGGTACAGAATGAAATGTTCACCCCTCTCTAAGGAGCGTGCACGTGGACGAGATACAGGAGCAGATAGGCACAGTTAATGTGAAGGCGCTGCGCTTGACAAATGAGAAGTGCCGTAGGTGGGCGTGTCCTGGATGGGCGGGCCCACCGGAGGATTCTCCGGTTATCTGGTGGGCCAGTCCAACCCTGCCTATCAGTATGTCTTTGGAGTGTGGGAGGAAACCGGAGAACCCAGAGGAAACCCACGCAAACATGGGGAGAACATACAAACTCCTTGCAGATGTTGTCCTTGGTGCAATTTGAACCCAGGACCACGGGCAGCATTTATACTACTTAGCAACATGACCTTGTTTCCTTTGTTCGTCATGAAAATTGTATTTAGATTTTTTTTTTCTGCCATCAGAGACCATGATTTTCTGTGATTATGGATGGACGGTCACACCAGAGGAATACTTCCTGGGTTTAATGGTTTACTAACAAAATCAAAATAAGAAGTCCGTTTTCTGTACATACAGAATAAATAATAATCTGTGCCAATACAACCTAGTTCTACATCTGCACTGATTTGCAGCTATCCCCTCCCTAATGATGATCCCACATGACTCTCTTTACCCTACTTATCCATCCTCCAGTAGCTCTAATGCTGTTGGACGATTGTGCTCAGATGCACCTGACTCGCCCCCTGGGCCGTGGGGTACCCGGGACCGGGCTTCTGTACGATGCTGGGGGTAGTAGTGGCAACCCGATCCCGTGGCTCAGGGTGGTCAGACCAAATTGTGACAGTCTATTTATAGATTTATGAATGTCCGACTACGCCACCCGTGGATTGCGGTCAGAGATAACCACCGCTGCGAGGCAGACCGCTGAGGCTGGTGTTGGTGTGCAGCACAGGGGTAGGATAACTCCCCACGGGAAGAGTGTAGCCTCAGGGCAGTGTATATGGATGCTGGGGGTGATAGTGCCGGCCACAATAGTAAAAGTTCAGAGCCTGTTTCCAACAGTTCTGGGTCTTTATTGTAGATGTTACTAATGACCCAACAGTAGTACCGGGTAGGAATGGGCCTGGGTATCGGAGAGCATTCGGGGGAGCCCCACCGGTCAGGGTGAGTGTGTAGGCCTACCGTTTTCTGTATGCTCTTGCTGACTATCCCCCTTTTCGTGGTGTAATAGCCCATGTCCCTGAGCTGGCCGTGTACTTCTCGCCTGTATGGCTTGCGACTCGGGCCTTGGGTACCTTTTGCTTTCTTCTGCTGTACTGGTCCCTCTGTGTGGCGGAGCCTCCAGGCTTCTTAGGCCAAGGGACCTGAAATCCCTCGCGGGTTGGTTCTCTGCTGCTGGGCTTGCAACCCTGACAGCCTCGGACCCCAATGTCCAGTTGTGTGCTTCTCTCAGCCAGGACCGGCTCTCGTCGCCTCTGTCCCTGGCTTGCAGTTTCTCCTCTGCCTCACGGACTCCTCAGCCGCTGCTGACCTGTCCCTCTTTTCTGAGAACCCTTCTGGACACTTCAGAAGTGGGTTCTGGTCTCTCTAACCCTGCCCCAGTTCTAGCTTTTATAGGGGCTGCCTGCTCCCCCTACTGGCCTGGGAGGTGCTGCATGCTAATTGTCCCTGACCAGGGAACCTCCCTCCTGCTCTCAGACACAGCCTTTAATATTTGTGGCATCCAGGCCTGGGGTGACACACATCTAATGACCCTGTCTAATAAATCATCTGACGGCTGGGTTGTAGCACAGTTCAGCTATGCTATGCTGAAGAACCCACTGATGCCATCTGAATTTGTACCTTATGATGCTGTCTAGTTTATGAAAAACAAGTGCAGATATGACCCTTTCTCATAAAGTATCCCCCAGACCATCTGACGGCATCATCATTGCCCTGAAAGCTGTTCTATGCTCAGCTCTGCTATACATGCAGGGGAGATCATGATCATAGCTCTATAGATCCGCATGAACCAATTAAATGTTTTGTAAATAGTAATGAATTGGTCAGATAGTGGTCACCTCATCCATATAAATAAAAACTTTACTGGAATCACACATGAAAAGAACAAATACAAGTTTATGGGTCCATGAAAATCACAGAACGCACATGGATGGCATCAGTGTGGAGTCCGTGTTGTGTCTGTGATTAACTTTGGCTGCAGATCCACATGGAGTTGTCCTGCGGTGCAGATTTTAAATGTGCAACATCTGAATTAAACTGCAGCGTTTCGCTGTGGATTTCACCCATTGCTTTACATAGGATGAATTCCATTGCAAAATTCTGAGCAAATGTGCATGTTAACCATGTGCTTTTTGCCACACATTTTGCCCAAGATTAGCAGCAGGGATTTTTTTTTTAATGCGAAATTTAGCTTTTTTTCACTGATTTGCTACACCTGTAATTTTTCCCCGCTTTCTAGTACACCATATGATAAAATGAAAGGTGTCATTCAAAAGTGCAACTTGTACCACAAAAAAAACAAGTTGTGACACAGCTATATCGATGGAAAAATAAAGTTATGGCTCTTGGAAGCAAAGGAGGGAAAAACAAAAGGGCAAAAATGGAAAATTGCCAAGTCCGGAAGGGGTTAAACGGCACATTTTCACAGTGAATGCAAAAAAACAAAGTAATGCAGCCACATGTACAGCAGCGTGTGACGTCATCCAGTCTACGGAGCATGCAAGTCCCGGTCCTTACGCGTTTCAGAAAACTCGGTTCCTTTGTCAGAGGAAACTGTTAACAGTTAACTTTTTGCGTTCAGGCACGCCACCGGCTGGAGCTGCCTGTTCCCTACACTGCAGCTCTACGTGCATCTTTTTTTTCGCCGAGGACCTCCGTACACCCACCGAGTGGGGGTCTTCCTGCTCTTCTTTCAAGCGGATGCAACAAAGAACTTTGCTGGACTGCATAGGTAAATAGGGTAATTATCTACTCCATTAGTGTATTGTGCTTATCACTATGTTTCTTCAGTGTTTAACATGTAACTGGATACACATTGATACATATGCTATAATAGCAGGGTGGGCAAATTAGACTGATCTCCTAACTTCAATTTTTTCCAATTTTTTCTAAATGATCTTTGCAGCCAGGTTAGTCACCTGCCCCAAAGCTTGCTATTCGGTATACAATGCACATATACAATCTCTTTTCTTGTTTTTACTGTTTTTATTGGTGTTCATTTACGTGTATACTTATTGTGCTGTTGATGTATATGTAGCACCCTGAGGATTCGGCTGCTACAGGAGTATTGCACCTCAACCCAGAGGTGTGATATTCCACTCCCGGGTAAGGATGGAGTGTGGGACTGAGCTCAGTTAGACTGCATGCACTACATACATCCCATTTCCGGGGAACAGACCGATGGTACTCCCACTAGAGAAATGTGCAGGTACAACAGTGTCTGTTCCTGGCTGGAGTGGGAGGGGGGTGGAACATCCCAGTAGTGTAGGGGCAGATAGGGGGAGCAGTCTGGGTAATGCTAGGAGCTCATTGGGTGCTGGTCACCTGAGCTCACACATAGAGGGAGTATATAAGGTGGGAACCATCTTAGAACAGGGTCTTTGCAGAGGAGCCTTTGTAGAAGGCTGGTCAGTCGGTCAGTCAGTCTGTCAGAGTGTAACTTGAGGGGCAGAGCAGAGAAGCGGAGCAACTCCAAGGCCCAGAGAGAGAGAGAGGAGAACGAAGGACCCAGAGGGGGAGAAAGAAGGAACTCTGAGAGCCCAAACTAAAACAAAGGGTGAAGAGTTGGCAACAGGGTACCGGATCCCAAGCTGGTGGAGGCTACAGCACACCTCAGCCAGAGACCGGAGGTCGTGGGCAGCATCTGCCACGACCACCCACTAAATCCACCCGGAAGGCAGACCAAGAATAGGGTCAGGGAACCCAGAGACAAGGGTTTGCCACCAAGAGGCCCGAGGGAGCCGGACATAGGTGGATCCCTGGTGGGGACGGCCAGAGACGAGGACAGGACAGAAAGGGAGCTCAGAACCACGCTCCAGAACTACTTGGGGGTTGGCCGAGTCCAGGACCTGGTGGACGCAGCACGGCTCGGGTGGTCACTCAAGGCCGGAGTGACCGGAACATCTGCAGTAAGTAAAAACCCTGAACTGCACAACCCGACTCTGAGTCTCATTACCATCCTCTCTGCACCTCTACAACCACCATCCTCTGCACCTGACCCCCTGAGGCTATACCCCTCCCGTTGGGGGTTATACTACCTGAGCTGCGCACACACCATCAGCCTCAGTGGACCCTGCTGCAGCGGCGGCCGTAGTGACCGCAATACAACGGGTGGCGTAGTCGACATAAAGAACTTTAGTAACATCAGTAAGGACTGCCACACACTGAGCTTGACGCCCTGGGCACCGACCGGGTCACAGCCACTCGGAGACTACAACCCCCATCTGATCCGGCTCCGGGTATTCCCCTAAAGAATATGGCCCAGGGGGCGCGTCATATACATGAAGTTTTTTGAAATTTAGCACACTTGTTGTGTGTCCTATGTGCTTATGGTTTCTTAAACACATCGAAAGCAGACAAAACAGGTTTTCTATAAAAACGACACAAAGCAGCCCAGTAAGTGATACTGTTCCCATGCGCTTGGTTCTGAACACTACTCTCATCATGGTTCCATGCCTGCGCTGCGTTCAGCACCAGCAGGGACTATGATGAGGGTAGTGGTAGTCTGCTCACGCAGTGTCCTCACCTGTAAAAAAAATAATAAAATAATAAAATCCATGCACTCACTTCTCCTAGGTGTCCCCCACTGTATTCCATGTGACTACTGGACTAGATGGACCTCCACAATATTAAAGGGGGTTACCCACAAAGTTCATTTTTAATTAATGGATCTTAATTTCTGCTATCTTTTTAAGTTTCCCATGATGATGATATAAATGTTCCCCTGCTGTGACCATGCTGCAGCTGTGATCCCATGCTGTCCTGTACACTTTTTTTTTAATACATCCAATTGTGGAACATATTGATCCAAGATCTATTAATTGAAATGAGCTTGGTTCATGGGACAATCTCAAGACTTGGGCTGCATGGTGATACTTAACTGTGATCTGGGTCTTGCTGCCAAAAATCTTTGCCAATGCTAGCATATTACTACCTTTTTTTTTGTTGTGGCCAAAGTCGCCTTGTAGCCCCAGCAGCCAATTGCTGGCCCATTCACAGGATGCTGGGCCACACAACACCTTACCATATCACAACTTAGTGGCTAAAGTCTTTTAAAATAGTCGGTTATGTACTGTGCAATTAGAGCAGGTGTCTGGTAGTTACATGGATGTACAGTGGGTACGGAAAGTATTCAGACCCCTTTAAATTTTTCACACTTTATTTCATTGCAGCCATTTGGTAAATTCTAAAGAGTTCAGTTTTTTTGCTCTCATTAATGTACACTCTGCACCCTATCTTGACTGAAAAAAAAACAAAACAGAAATGTAGAAGTTTTTGCAAATTTATTAAAAAAGATAAACTTAAATATCACATGGTCATAAGTATTCAGACCCTTTGCTCAGACACTCATATTTTAGTCACATGCTGTCCATTTCCTTGTGATCCTCCTTGAGATGGTTCTACTCCTTCATTGGAGTCTAGCTGTGTTTAATTAAACTGATAGGACTTGATTTGGAAAGGCACACACCTGTCTATATAAGACCTCACAGCTCACAGTGCATGTCAGACCAAATGAAAATCATGAGCTCAAAAGGAACTGCCCAAGGAGCTCAGAGACAAAATTGTGGCAAGGCACAGATCTGGCCAAGGTTACAAAAGAATTTCTGCTGTACTCAAGGATCCTAAGAGCACAGTGGCCTCCATAATCCTTAAATGGAAGAAGTTTGGGACCACCAGAAGACTTCCTAGACCTGGCTGACCAGCCAAACTGAGCAATTGTGGGAGAAGAGCTTTGGTGAGAGGTAAAGAACCCCAAAATCACTGTGGCTGAGCTCCAGAGATGCAGTAGGGAGATGGGAGAAAGTTCCACAAAGTCAACTCTCACTGCAGCCCTCCACCAGTCGGGCCTTTATGGCAGAGTGGCTCGACGGAAGCCTCTCCTCAGTGCAAGACATATGAAAGCCAGCATAGAGTTTGCTCAAAAACACATGAAGGACTCCCAGACTATGAGAAATAAGATTCTCTGGTCTGATGAGATGAAGATAGAACTTTTTGTGATAATTCTAAGCGGTATGTGTGGAGAAAACCAGCACTGCTCATCACCTGCCAATACAATCCCAACAGTGAAACATGGTGGTGGCAGCATCATGCTATGGGGGGTGTTTTTCAGCTGCAGGGACAGGATGACTGGTTGCAATTGAAAGAAACTTTTTTTTTTTAATGAAGTGACAGCATTTTAACTAAAATTTTGTTTTCCCGCTGTTAAACCTGCTGATACAGATTTTAGTTTCATAAGTTTGTCCTGTTACCGATATATTTTGTTTTTATTTAAGTCACAATGTAGAGAGTGGGGTATTAAAGGCATTTCAATTTAGTTCTATAATGTCAGGAATTTTTCAGAAAACAAATAAAGATGGACTGAAATCTGGTGTCATTTTTCTTCTATATTGAACACTTGCAATGTTTAATAAGCCCCCACAAAGCCAGGGGCGGACATACCGCCCCGGCCCGAAGGTGGAGAGGGGCCCTTGCAGGCAGGAACATGTGAGAGTGTGAAATGTGATAACAGCAGGAGAGCACTAGGACCCTGTGACTTTTGCCTGGCTGAGCTCAGAGGAGGGGCAGTGCAAGAAACTCTATGTGTTCTAAGAGTGTCTGAGGTGTGAGAGGCTAGACAGGAAGTCTGTGAGAACGGAGCTGCAGGAAGATGCTGTCTTTACACGCTTCCCTGTGGAGTTTGTTTACCCCTTTCTCTCTTTAAGAACAAGTGCTGAGCTGGGGAAAGCTGTGTGGCTCTGTGGAGTTTTGTCGAAGTCCATGCTGAGTGAATTAGAGACTTTGTGCTGGAGGAGTCACGTGTCGAGTGATAAAGGAAGGGACTGAGGAATCCATTTCTGTGACGGAGCACATGGTTGGTGTACTGAATAAGAGTGAGAGACTTCGGGAGGAAAGAAGGTTTCTGGTGCCATTTCTACTGAGAGGATATTGACAAGCCTTTGTGAAGAGATCTTCCCAGACCTTAATCTGAGGCTACAGGACTAAAGTCCCCGGCGTGTGGGCTCGGCATCGGCCGACAAGACAAGGAATTTTTGCTGTTTTTGTGAACTTTGTTTTTGTTTTGGCGCCAAAGTTTTCCGGGACTAGCTGCAGCCACCGTGATTCACAGGCCTGTGATAGACTGCATCTGAGGTTAACGGTACCATAATTTTAAGATACCTGGGTATCCTGATAATAAGGGTATAAGAGCAATTGATATAGTTTCGTGCATTATTATTGTTAATAGGGGTAGGATTGTATTCAGTGTGCCATCTCAGGGGGTCCCCATATACCGCCCTCACTAGACTGACTTTGTGTTTAGGTAAAATTGTTCCAGATCACTAGAATAATTCACATAAACTGGAAACCTTGAGATTGGCACATTGATTTCAGCTCTTGCTGATTGTGTGTATCTAGTAGAGGTAGTGTCCCAGGCAGAACCTTAGACTGATTCATTCAATACTGAATTTTAGTCTAATCCCTGTTTTAGTAAAGAAAGTGTTGTTTATTTCTGTCTCTGTCTCAGTTTGTGACTCACTGGATCTCTCTCGGACCCCCAGTCATTACAAGCGTACTGCCCATAAGGGCAGACAACGCAGCCATTCAGTCCATATTATGGGCAGAAGAGGGGCCCTAAGTCAAGCAGCACCGGGCCCCTTTCACTCCTGCCCCTAATCATTCTGACCCCGAGCCGGGGAGAGAGCGGAGCACACGGCGCAGAGAGCAGGGCTACAAACAGGGGGCGTGTCCTGCAGGGAGAGAGACGCTGGCCAATGAACGCTTTCCTCATCAGACTGAGGAGAGCGCTCATTGGCTGCAGCCTCTGGCTCCTGCACGACGCCCAATAGTAAGTGTTCACCTCACCTGCAGTCAGGGTCCCCGGGCTGCACAGCACACAGAGGCCATAGTGGAGGAAGAGCAGGACTGACTGTGCTTCTGCTGCTCCCTCCGGTCCTTCCAGCAGTAGCTGCTGACAGAGAAGAGGTGGGAGATTAGGCTCACTGCACAGGACAGCACAGCAGCAGGGGCTGATGTCAGTATACTGTGTCCCCATCCCCCACAGTGGTGTCTGAAGCCCTCTCCACTTCATCTCTGAGCTATGTGGCAGAACTCATGCACAGCTCACATCTGAACACCTGGTATCATAGATTACTGCATGTATGTATAGGTGTGTGTGTATACATGTGTGTCTATATCTGTGTCTATATTACTGTGTGTATACATGTGTGTGTGTATATATGTGTGTGTGTATGTACTGTATATGTATATATGTGTATCAATACAGTATATGTATGTACGGTGTATGGTATATGTGTGGTATATGTGTGTATAGATATATGTATGTACGGTATACGTGTGTGTGTATGTACAGTGTGTGTGTATGTACAGTATATGTATGTGTGTGTTTATGTATATGTTTGTGTGTGTGAACATATTTGTTTTCAGTTCATGTATTATACTGTGATTGTAAAGAATAGAAGAATAAACCTGGCTCTTTAAAGGGTTATTCACCAAATAATCAAGGTATCCTCAATCCATCGCATCGGGAATAACTTGCTGGTCACTGGGGATTGGACCACTGGGCCCCCCAGAGATTCTGGGAACAGAGCTCTGCAGTGTCGTCCTGAATGGAGCAGAGTTGTGCCTGTTTGGCCTCTGCTCTATTCATTATCTATGAGCTGCTGAGCGCTGCGCTCGGTTATTTCCATCAGCTCCATAGACAATGAATAAAGTAGATACCAGATGATACAGATACCAGACATATAATATATACATGGTTGGAATTTGCCTGTTCTAGCCATTATCACGTAACCATGAGGATGCGCTTTTCACACTAGCTGTCATGTGTCAAATAGAGAGTCTCAGCCATATCTTGCAATGTTCTATTCACCAACATAGCTGACACTCTAGTTGTCACCTGACTGCAAGTCTGACTGTGCTGGAACCAGCAGAACCGAATCTTTATCTTTACTGATATATAATTTGTCTCCATGTCAGTGAAAATATATATTTTTAGCGGTGTGGAGGGGCCCATTTACTATGGAGCCCTGTGATTTCTATGCACACCCCTGCTTACAGGGCGGCAATAATGACGGTATCCTGGCTTGTTGCTCGGAGCCCGAGGCTTCGGGGGTCTCACGGCCAGATTTCCCTGATCATAAGCGGCATGCTAGGCAGCGAGGGGGACCCAGGCACATTTCTTGCACAGGGGCCCCAAGCTGTTGTCGTCACTGCATTCTGAGTCTTCTATCCTTTGGATTACGATATCGGAGAGAGAGTGAGACACAGGACAGGATGTGTGTCAAACAAGCTCTAAACTTTATTACAAAGCATGGGTTTTATATTCACTCTGAAGGCAGGAAATGGATTTACCATATATGGTTTGATTATACAATTTTAGCACACAAAGACTAACTTCTATTCTCGTGTTTGTGTTGAAACATTCAATCGGACACATTGAATTAGACACATTAAATCAGATACATTCTGATGACTGGCAAGGACGCATTATTGATTCAAGAAGGAACATTCACAGCTGGTGTTTTTTGACCTAAAGTAACTTTCAGACTTATATAGCATAGATGGGGCCTTTGAACTTAAGGGGCCTCATCTTCTGCTATAACATTCCATCCTTTTGTTCCTTCATTTATCAATATGTTTTTCTATATTTTCTTTTAGTACACCGCTGAATACACATTAGAAAAAGCTTAAAAACCAAATAATCCGCAAGACACATTAGCAAAACCTGTAAAATAGCTTGCACTATACCAGCCAACCACCCACCGATACCTTTAAACCAATTTGCGGGATTTAGAAAGGAAAATCTCTGTGTGGAATTATTGGCCAAAGTATCTGAACAGTTCACCCAAAAGTTTATCTCTTCCCATGAGACTGGAACAGCGAGAAAGGGTATGCTAGTGGACGTCACAGGGGAATGTGTACATATCCAACAATTAGCAATGGTCTGGTTTTGCTCCTTTAGTCCATCGATTAGAGCAAGATGGTGTCTAATGAATCTATTGTCGTCTCCATCCATGGTGCCTAACCTAGTCCATGCACCTGTGGTCGCAAGGATGCAGGTAAGTATAAACAATATCTTCATTCTTTGTCCGCTTGTTCTCCTAGAATCTTTTTATAATGGGACGCGTGGCTCCAGGTCTCTTTTCCCTCTAGCTTAACGGCTGTGCTTGTGGTCAGCAGAACTTGAAAGGGTCCGTCAAACCGTGGATCTAGGCTTTTCCTCACGTGTCTTTTTATAACCACCCAGTCTCCAGGTTGCAGCGTATGGCTGCTAGAGTCTTGATCTGGATCTGGAAGAGAACTGAAGACATTATCATGTACTTGCTTAATCTTTTTGTGTAAAGCCCTCACATAGGAACTTAGCACATGGTTGTTCATTTCTAATGCTTGTGGATAGAAACACCCTAGGCTGGGTACGTTGCCAAACAATATCTCATATGGAGAGAGTCCAGTCTTTTTATTAGGCATGTATCTTACTGAAAACAGAGCAAGCGGTAAACAGTCCGGCCATGGTTTTCCTGTCTCAGCCATGGCTTTCTGAATTTTTAATTTCAATGTCCCATTCAGTCTTTCCACTTTTCCACTACTTTGTGGGTGATATGGGGTGTGGAATGCTTGTTGAATTCCTAGAGCTGACATGACTTCATTCATTATTTCACCTGTGAAGTGTGTACCTCTGTCACTCTCAATTACCTCTGGTACCCCATACCTGCAGACCACCTCCGCAAGCAGTTTCTTTGCCGTTGCCGCAGCCGTGGCTTTGGCAATCGGGAAAGCCTCTGGCCATCCTGAGAACAAATCAATACAGACCAACACATATTCCCATGATCCTGAATTGGCAGCTGAATATAATCAATTTGCAGTCTCTGGAATGGATAGAGGGGCCGGGGTGTGTGTTTGGGTGGTGTTTTAACTACTCTACCCT
Source organism: Phyllobates terribilis (assembly GCF_046119375.1). Taxonomy (NCBI): domain Eukaryota; kingdom Metazoa; phylum Chordata; class Amphibia; order Anura; family Dendrobatidae; genus Phyllobates; species Phyllobates terribilis. The sequence continues at coordinate 884,788 of NW_027363283.1, forward strand.
GATTATGTGTAGCACATATCATGCACCCTTGTACCAGGTTTTCAATACAGGTGGAGAATCCTGGTGCCACCCAATGTTTCTACATCACACTCATCACACCCATTTTAGATTGGTGTGTCGGCCCATGTAGTATCTGGGCAGCTGCTGGGTACAGTGCCCTTGGAAGGCATCGTCGTGTCCCTTTCCCCCATACCCCATTTGCTTCATTCAGGCATGCACCTTCCTTTAACCACTTATCAACCTCCTCCTTTTGAGCCTGAGCCTGCATTTGGGATAAGATGTCCTCCGACACAAAGGGGTTTTTAGGGGCACTTATCTGACGTACTGTTGACCCTTGTTGCGGCTTACAGGCTGCTGTTTTTGCCGCTGCATCTGCCATCGCGTTTCCTCAGCTTACCTGGTCGGTGCGTCTGGTATGTGCTCTTACCTTTATGACAGCTACTTGTTTGGGTAGTTGTAGCGCATCAATTAACTGCTGGACCGCAGCAGCATTCTTAATGGGGTGTCCTGCTGCCGTCAGGAAACCTCTTGACTTCCATATTGGACCAAAATCATGCGATATACCGAATGCGTACCTAGAATCTGTGTAAATGTTAACAATACTACCTTCCGCTAGTTTACAGGCCTCGGTTAGGGCCCTAAGTTCAGCTTCTTGAGCCGATTGGTGTGGGAGCATTGGTTCTGCCTTGATTACTGCATTGAGGGAGACAACTGCATATCCAGTATGGAAGGTACCTGAATCGTCCTGATGACGGGATCCATCTACAAAAAATTCAAAATCTGCATTTTGTAATTCATGTTCAAATACAGTAGGTAAACCTGCCGTTTCTTGTGCCATCATTTGTACACAGTCATGAGGAACTTCCTCTCTTGGATCTTCCTTAAAAAGCCCAGTACCTGACTCCTCCTTCAGATCCGAGAGAGGTAACAAAGTTGCTGGGTTCAGAGTAGTACACCTCTGTAAAGAAACATTGGGAGGCATTAACAGTGCACATTGTAACCTGAGATGACGTGCTGCTGAGAGGTGAGCGGGTTGCACTTGATTCAATATAGTGTAGACATCATGAGGTGTTAGAACGGTGAGCGGGTGGTCAAGAACAATGTCTGTGGATTTGTGGAGTAATAGTCCAACAGCATGCAGAGCACGTACACAGGATGGTGCACCTCTGGCTACCGCATCTAATCTGCCACTAAAATAGGCAACAGGTCTCTGATTGTCACCGTGTGTTTGAGTTAAAACTCCTGCTGCATGTCCAGCTTGCTCATGAAGGTACAGAGTAAATGGGAGCTCATAATTAGGGGTACCCAAAGCTGGAGCGGCCAAAATACGGTTCTTGAGAGAATAAAAACAGTCTATTGCCTCTGATGTTAGTACAAAAGGTGTTGGAGTAAGACAGTCATAGAGGGGCTGCATTAAAACAGACGGCATGAATCCACTGTCTGCAATAGGAAACAAGTCCAAGAAAAGTTCTGAGGGCTGCAACATTAATGGGGACGGTGAATGCCTGTACTGCTTGTTTACGTGCATTTGTTAAATGACGAGCTCCTGGTGTAATGCAATGTCCCAAAAAGGTGACTGAAGATTTACAAAACTGAAGCTTATCTTTCGATGCCTTGCAGCCAGCGCGATAGAGAAACAACATAAGCGATATAGTTGCACTATGACATTGTTTCCTGGAGGGGGCACAAATGAGCAGGTCATCGACATATTGCAAAACAACGATATGTGGTTCAGACCATCCCTCCAGTATTTCCTGCAGACTTGCAGTGTACATTGTGGGTGAATTCTGGGCACCCTGTGGCAACACTGTCCATGTATATTGACTACCCTGGAATGTGAAAGCAAACAAGTACTGGCAGTCAGGATGTAATGGTACACTGAAAAATGCATTTGCCAAATCGACCACTGAAAAGCAAAGAGAGTTAGAAGGTATCTGTGACAGGAGAGTATGCGGGTTGGGCACAACTGGTGTTAGAAGTTCTGTGGCTTTGTTAACCAACCGGAGGTCATGGACCATTCTATATGCGGCTGCTTGTCCTGGCACGCTCTTTTTCTTTACTGGGAACAGGGGAGTGTTGCAAGGGGACTGGGTTTTGACTAGGACTCCTCTCTGTAGTAATTTTTGGACTTGCTGGGCTATGGCATTCTCCTGAGCCGAGCTAAGGGGATACTGCCTCTGTTGAGGCAAGATTGCTCCTGGTTTTAATTTTACCATTACTGGTTGAACTCTTAACCTACCAACATCTGTTTTGTCTGAGGCCCAAAAATCATGTGGCACAGCCTGCTCTAATATCAGGGGAAACTCATTTGTCTCTTCTATGCTGGCAATATCTAGTGACATAATTTTGCAAAGGGTACTTGGTTTTAAACCTGGGGTCATGGTCACAGTGCCATCGGGATGATACTCTATATGTGCTTGTAATTGGGACAACACATCATTTCCCAATAGATTACATTGGCCTCGGGGCGATACCATGAGCTGGCTATGTACAGTAGCTCCTTGAATTTGCAGGGGAATTCTCTTAGTGACAGGGAGCAGGACAGACGGGGAATTGAAGGGGGTGGCAATGACATGATGTGAAAAATCAGTGTCAGTGTATGGCCAATCACCTTGAGTAATTACTGAATTGTCGGCCCCCGTATCTACTTGGAAATCGATTTCATGTCCCCCTGGTAGGTTCACCTGCACTGTACAACTGGGAGTTGGGGGTAAGGAGATGAGGGGGTTCATGTGCAAGCTACCCTCATCCTATGGGGGCGTTGTTTGGTCGGCTGGAGGACCCGTACTCTGAGCATTTGGATACGGGTTGGTCCTACAGTTCTTTCTAAAATGTCCTGGCTTTTTACATCCGTAACACAGTTTCTGTCCTCCTCCTTCAGTCCGTCCTCTGCCTCTGTTGTTTCTGGGGGTCGTCTCTACTATGTGTATTCTGGCAGCTCTTTTTGCCTGCGCTATGTCATGTTGTGCCCCCTGAGCTATTCTAGCTAAATCTTCTGCCTTCACTGATCTCCAGTCCGGTCTACTTGCTTTTACCTTCTCTGCAATCTCTTTCTTTAGTCCATTCATGAAAGCACTTGCTAATACCCTCTCACTAGTCTTATTCCCGGGGTTGAACCCCATTTCTGACCAGGTTTTCTTTAGTGCATAGAAATAATCCTTAGGATCTTCCTCCTTCCCTTGCACTCTATCTTCTAGTGTAACTTGCTTTTTTGCTTGCCTGTCTTGACATGCTTTTACCAACGCTGCTGCGAATAGGACTCCAGCTGCTGCATCATTAGATTCTGCATCTACGGGTCCGGTCCTATTGGCATACTGTTTTTTTGTCTCATCTATCAACCTATCATAGCGGGCTTCATCTGCCAATTTTCCCTTAATTACCCCCTGCAGATCTATTCTAGTGGCATGGTACGTATCCTGTATGGTGGTGATCATTCTAGCGAAACCCATAGGGGACTGGGATGGGTCTGGCAGCTGGGAGATCAGTGCCAACTGCTCTGAAGGACTCCATGGTCTATACATTAACATTGTACGAGCTTCCTGACCTGGAACCACTGCATCCCCCCCCTGCTGCTGCTGCTCCCGGTGCTCCTGGCACAACTACCGTCCTCATTGGAAACAGTCTAGCTGGGTGGGGTCTCGGTCCTCCACATGCCACACAGATGTCTACTGTCAAGGGGTTCTGCTGTCCACATCTGGGGCAAACCCAACATTTGGGTTCCTGGGAGTTCTGGTACTGGGGTGGGGGTGACGTCGGGAGCGGACAGGGAGGAAAATCTGTCATTCCGTTTTTTGTCAGTCTGTAATGTCCGTCTCCTAATTCTTCAATCTTTCCTTCAAAATAAGCGCATGCATTCATCCATACATCTACTGTCCCTAACAGACCCTTATCTTTCAGCCATCCATGATAGGAGTTAAAGAAGGATTTCCATTTCTCTCCATTCATCTCTCCATTCTCATTCATTCCCGCTTTACACAATATTTTGTCAATTCTAATCAGTGCCTGTTTCCCTTCTCTGCGTACTACTAAGTCTTTGGCTATAATGCCTTCCTTGGCATTTTGGTTCCCCATTTTTTTCGGTTCTCCTCACCTAGAAGAGACTCCTCAGTCACTTAGACAATGGTCACTTAGACAATGGGCCACAAAGGTTTCTGAACCATTCCACTACTAGCCTCTCTAGGACTTATACGCCAACCAGAAAAACAGACCAAAAACATCAATCCCGGGACACATCCACAACACAATCATCGGATCCATACTTTCATTCTTAAATTCTCCTAAGGATAGAAGGCAGGACTGATCTGAGGGGATTCTACTGGTTCAAAGGGACCTGAGCCAGACAACAATCTGTGAATTACCTGGGGAGCCGACCGCTCGGGGGTGAGGGAGTCTCTTCTATACAGTGATAGAATTAGGTAGAATATAACAGTTATTCTTACCTCAGCACTGTATATATCACCAACAAAGAGCTTTGCTCGTCCAACGTCTCGGACCGGTCGAGCACCCCTGGGTAGATTAACTCAAGGTCCCTGTTCGAGGCGCCAGCTGTCGTCACTGCATTCTGAGTCTTCTATCCTTTGGATTACGATATCGGAGAGAGAGTGAGACACAGGACAGGATGTCTGTCAAACAAGCTCTAAACTTTATTACAAAGCATGGGTTTTATTTTCACTCTGAAGGCAGGAAACGGATTTACCATATATGGTTTGATTATACAATTTTAGCACACAAAGACTAACTTCTATTCTCGTGCTTGTGTTGAAACATTCAATCGGACACATTGAATTAGACACATTAAATCAGATACATTCTGATGACTGGCAAGGACGCATTATTGATTCAAGAAGGAACATTCACAGCTGGTGTTTTTTGACCTAAAGTAACTTTCAGACTTATATAGCATAGATGGGGCCTTTGAACTTAAGGGGCCTCATCTTCTGCTATGACACTGTCAGTGTCCACCAGGGGCGGACACAGACTGTAGTGGGCCCCTGTGCAAGAAATTTTTGCCCCCCCCCCTGCCCTTCATAGGGCAACAAAGTTATGTAAACATAACCCCCCCATGTGCATCTCTCACACCCACATGTGCATCTCTCATCCCCCCATGTGCAGCTCTCCCCCCCCCCATGCATCTCTCATCCCCCCATGTGCATCTCATCCCCCCATGCATCTTTCATCCCCCCATGTGCAGCTCTCATCCCCCCCATGTGCAGCTCTCATCCCCCCCATGTGCAGCTCTCATCCCCTCCCCCGTGCATCTCACCCCCCCGTGCATCTCATCCCCCCGTGCATCTCATCCCGCCCCGTGCATCTCATCCCGCCCCGTGCATCTCATCCCGCCCCGTGCATCTCATCCCCCCCTTGCATCTCGCATCCCCCCCGTGCATCTCTCATCCCCCCATGTGCATCTTATCCCCCCCGTGCATCTCTCATTCCCCCATGCATCTCTGATTCCCCCCCACTCCTAGTTAATTAATTGTATTTAAAAAAAATAAATAAAACTTGTTATTCTTACCCCCATGGATCCCTGCAGAATCCTGGCGCTCATCCACGTCGCTGCCACCAGGTTCACCTGACTTCCAGCGCCGTCACATGACCGGAAGTCAGGGGAATCATGAAGGCGCTGACGCAGCAGCGCTGCACTGCTACACAGAGGAAATCGGCGCTGAGATGTCCCGGCGCTTAACGCTCAGCATGGGGCCGGGGGCCCAGGGCCGGCTCCAGGTTTTTGTGGGCCCCGGGCGAAAGAGTCTCAGTGGGCCCCTTTAACACATACCACGATTCATGATGCACAGATACCGCAGAGAAATATATGTATAGTACAATGCAAAGATTTCACTTCTTACATAGTGATATCTATTGTAAATTCCACAATAGCTCAGAAACCAGCGAATCGCTCCACACAGTATACTGGCCCCCATAAAATGCTCCATAGAGGAGACTGGCCCCCATAAAATGCTCCATACAGAATACTGGCCCCCATAAACTGCTCCATACAGGATACTGGTCCCCATATAATACCTTATACAGAATACTGGCCCCCATATAACGCTCCACACAGAATACTGGCCCCCATATAACGCTCCATACAGAATACTGGCCCCCATATAATGCTCCATACAGAATACTGGCCCCCATAAAATGCTCCATACAGAAAACTGGCCCCCACAAAATGCTCCATACAGAATACTGGCCCCCATATAACGCTCCATAAGGAATACTGGCCCCCATATAACACTCCATACAGGATTTTGGCCCCCATATAACGCTCCATACGGAATACTGGCCCCCATATAACGCGCCATACGGAATACTGGCCCCCATATAACGCTCCATACGGGATACTGGCCCCCATATAACGCTCCATACAGAATACTGGCCGCCATATAACGCTCCATGCAGGATACTGGCCCCAATATAACGCTCCATGCAGGATACTGGCCCCCATATAACGCTCCATGCAGGATACTGGCCCCCATAAAATACTCCATACAGAATACTGGCCCCCATAAAATGCTCCATACAGGATACTGGTCCCCATATAATGCTCCATACAGAATACTGGCTCCCATATAACGCTCCATACAGGATACTGGCCCCCATATAACGCTCCATACAGAATACTGGCCCCCATATAATGCTCCATACAGAATACTGGCCCCCATAATATGCTCCATACAGAATACTGGCCCCCATAAAATGCTCCATACAGAATACTGGCCCCCATATAACGCTCCATATGGAATACTGGCCCCCATATAACACTCCATACAGGATACTGGCCCCCATATAATGCTCCATACGGAATACTGGCCCCCATATAACGCTCCATACGGAATACTGGCCCCCATATAACGCTCCATACAGAATACTGGCCCCCATATAACGCTCCATGCAGGATACTGGCCCCCATATAACGCTCCATGCAGGATACCGACCCCCATATAACGCTCCATACAGAATACTGGCCCCCATATAACGCTCCATGCAGGCTGTTCCCCACACATAATGCCCCACACAGGCTGTTCCCCCCACATAATGCCCCACGCAGGCTGATCCCCCCACATAATGCCCCATGCAGGCTGTTCCCCCCCATATAGGATGTCACCCCCCTTTTAATGCCCCATGCAGGATGACACCCCCCCTTCCTTATAATGCCACATTCAGGATGTCACACCCCCCCCTTCCCTTATAATGCCCCATGCAGGATGTCACACACACCCCCCTCCCTTATAATGCCCCATGCAGGATGTCACACTCCCCCTCCCTTATAATGCCCCATGCAGGATGTCACTCCCCCCCCCCGTTATTATGCCCCATGCAGGATGTCACCCCCCCTTATAATGCCCCATGCAGGACTTCACCCCCCCCCTTATAATGCCCCATGCAGGATTTCACACACCCCCACCTCACCCCCCCTCCCTTATACTGCCACAGGCCTCCATACAATAAAAAAAGAAATCCAATACTCACCTCACGTCTCACCTGCTGCCGCTGCTCCGGACTCATCAGCGTCGCCGGCCTCATCCCGCTCTGCGCTGTGACTGCTCAGGAGAGAGTGCAGTGTAAAGACCTCACCGCGCCCTCTGACCTGAGACGTCACAGTGCAGCAGCCGCGGCGGATGCAGGAGCTGCTGCGGAGGCACGGGGAAGGGTAAGTATTGTGCCGGGTGCCAGGGCCCTGAGCAAGCGGGGGGGGAGGGGAGCGAGCGCTGACACCGCTTTCCTCCGCTCACGGGTCCCATAGCACGCGAGGTGCCCGATGGTGAGGGCCCCCACCTGCTCAGGGCCCCGGCATTTGCCCGGGTGCTGACGCCGGCCCTATGGGGGCCCCATGAGGAGACGTACAAGAGGGGGGCCCCAACGGGGCTCCGAGGGGGCCCCGACCGGCCGGGCCCCATACTGGAGTCAGGACAGTCATGCCCTGATGGCGGCCCTGCTGGAGGCTGGAGGGGCCCCCTCTCCCTCGGGGCCCCCATTCAATGAACAGGCTGCACGGGCGGTAGGTCCGCCCCTGATGTCCACCCCTGCACAAAGCAGTGTGACTAATGTAAAAGACTGGAACGATACTAATAAAGGGTAAATGATAACAGAACTGTTAGTTTGTGGATACTAGTCACACCGACCTCCAGAATAAAAATCCTAATGTTGTCCAGCTGCTTTTTAGAGGGTACTTCAATGGATCACTTTCTGATTTGAGAATTGTAATTGCTATTAAGAATTTGTTTAGCCGGATTTCATCCCCAAGCTATGCATGTGCATCATTCACAGAAAAGCCCAGCAATACTTTGCATTTCTCAGGAACAGACTGACTATGTAGTGTTTGAATATATATGCAAAGTGCTTTAGTCGGGGGCAATCTCTCCTCAAGCCTCTTGTCACTTAGTTGCAAACAAGTAGAAGATGATGAGTTTACCACTTTGTTGTAAAATCAAATCCTGGAACCACATCAGTTGGTGCTGAATCCTGCTGGTGATCAGCAAACTATGAAATATTTTTTTTTTTAAGCCAAACTATTAGTAATATCATTAAAAATGTATTAGTAATTCATTAAACAGCATTCTACATGAATAGAGAACTGAGATCACCTTGAGCTCTATTACCTGTCCGGTGATACTTTCTCCTGCCTGACTGCTTATGTGCCGTGGTGTTGGGGCGAGGCTCTAGCTGCGTTTTAAGATCGTTCTTTAAGCATGCCTAAATAATAAGGTGTTAGTTGCACCCTTGGTATGGCTGGGTAGTTCGGTGCACTTTTCCCACCTACTTGTTTTTCATTTACTCTCCTCTGGCTCCTGTAAAACCAGTAATGTCAATCAAGGAAGAGGAGATTGTAAATAGCCCACATAAAGCATGTTTGTTTTTTGTTTTTTACACAAGCTTTTAGTTCAAAGTAGCCTAACAAAGGCATATTGTTGGTTTTTGGCAAAGTAGTAATTTGGTAAAGTAGCTGACGGTGCCCTTTTAAAGGGAATGTGTCCACCCCCCTGGGCGATATCAGACCTCTCCTATGGACATACAGGTGATAAAAAGATAAATCTATACTTACCTGTATAGCCATAGTAGGGGTCTGATTGCAGAGAAATCTGGTTTTATAAAGTCTGCTTTCCAGAGGCTTGGCGTCCGCGCGACGCCAAGCAAACCCCTCCAATCTGCTTACTATTCCCCTAAATCGCCGCCTCTGTGCTAAATTACCATATCCCCTCCCCTGCATGGCACAGGGTCCTGTGACTGCCCTGTGACAGGCCCTGCTCTGCCTACCCTGTATGGCCATAGTAGAGGTCTGATATAGAGATTCCCTTCAACCTCCACCCACAGCGGGCCAATGGTTGAACAGCTGTGTAACAAAGTCATGGGTTTTTAGCCCAAAAGGGAAGACTTTCAGATTGTTGTAACTTATTCTTAGCATAGTGCCCAAAGGCCTGATCATAATGGTTTGCTTAATGAAGTGACTGATTTGGAATCAGAGTAACTATCAAAGATGCTTCATTAAGAGAGTACACTGAAGGAAATGTGCACATGATGTCTTAAAATCGTGATCTTCTAGAAGGACAGGTAAGGGTCTCACTAAATGCTGATATGGCGGCCTGCTGTGCACTGGTGCCACAGAACCCAGAAGGGTGCATGGATGTAGTTCTCCACAAGAGGCCCTCACACATTCACACACCTCCACCCTACCACCTCAGACCAGCAGAGGGAGCCCGTTAGGGATATATAAAGGGAGGGTGGAGCCAGGCAGCTCAGTCAGAAGTTAGTTAGTCTCTCAGACACAGAGAGGGACAGAGCTCAGAGTTGAGCAGTGAGCGTGCTGACGCTCAGAGAGCAGCAAGCTGGCTGCTGTGCTTAGGCGAGCCAAGGCCTACAGCACGTGTGAAGGCCTAGTGAGGGCCCTGAGTGTGGCCGAAGGCGAGAGGAGAAGGAAGAAGTAGCGAGGGGGTAGAGGAGCATACCAGACTCACCCTGATATATATACTGGACACCGGGTCCGCGCCTACGGGGACCCTTTATACCAGTAGGGACCACCGGAACCCCTGGAGGACTACAGGTCCCAGGTTCACCAAATGCTGATTGCAGTACTAGGGCTAGGAGTCACGGAGGCTCCAGCGACCAGGGAGAGTGATCTCCAAGAAAAGTCCCTACCACCAAGTCAGCAGGTGCAAAGAGAGACAGTAACCAAGCTAGGCCTAGCTCTAGGCCGGTCAGAAGCTTAGCGAGTAAAGCCACGGATCAGGAGGCCCTATACCCGCTCACTGGGGAGAGTCCAAAAGTGCGCCCTTCGTCCAGAGTACCCTGAACCGTGCCTGCACCATCACCAATAAAGGTACTGAAGCTTAGCCCTGTGTGAGTGTGCGTCTTTCCTCCGGGACCGTCCTGCCGTCTCTCCCCCGCATCCACCATCTATCCCTACACTGCCCTGGGGCTAGCTCTACCTGTGGAGAGCCATACTATCCCTGCTGCCGTAACACCAGCTCCAGAGGACTGCTCCGCAGCGGCGGCACCCCTTTGCCGCATTCCACAGGTGGCGTCACGAACTTTCCAAATCCCCTATATATAATTTCCCCTTTATACTGACCGCCCTGGGTCACGGAGCGGGCCAGCCATCGTGATATCCCCCACCGGCATACGCAGAGGTCCGGCTGCCGAGTACCCCACGGCCCAGGGGGTGCGTTAGCCTTGGCGTCACAAACAGAATTCTGTTCCCGTTGCCACCGGGTACTGTGCACCTTAAAAGACTGTAATACTCACTGTGGTGAAGGTTTCCCGCCATTCCCGAGATTTCTCGCCATTGTCCGCCATCTTCCTGTCGCCGTGCGGGAAGAAGAGGGGCGTAACCGCGGAAATCGGAGAAGCGTAAACGCTGGAAGCGCGCAAAGCCCAGGACATGCCCCGCCCCTGACGTCGAATCAGAAAGTGTCAGGTCCTGGAAGGAGCCCAGAGGACGCTCTGACGTCAGACGCGAGCGACGCAAGGTCCTGGAAGAAGACCGTCGCCCGCGGAGCTGCGGCCTACCTGATAAGCAGTGAAGAAGGTAGGCTCCAGTTCACTAGGGGGGCGCAACCATGGCCGATGACCAGCGAGCCACCGGAGCACCGGTTAACGCTCCTGATGCCCAACCCGCGCCCGGCGCTGCACAGGCCGGAGCGGTCGCTCCACCAGCAGGGGTCGTGACCCCATTGATACCCATGGCCCTGCCGTATATCCCTGGAGTGAAGTGGCTTCCCCAGTATAATGGCAAACCAGACACCCTGTCTGGATTCAAGAGAAAAATATGTGGTGTGCTAGACATGTATTCTATGACCGGTAAACAGAGAGCTGCTGTTGTGCTGGGACAATTGACTGGTGCTGCAGAGTGGGAAGTTGAAACCTGGCCAGCCGCAGACCAGGGATCAGTATCCATCATCTTTAAGAGACTGCAAACTGTGTTTGAAAACTGCACTGAGACGGATCTCCGGATGAGGTTCTACCACTGTGTCCAGAAACCTGAGGACAGTATCCGGGACTACGCCTGGCGCGTACAGGAAGCCCTGCGGGCCCTGAAACAGGTTAGTCCAGCCAGCATGCAAAATGAAAATAAAATGCTGACGGATCAAGGCCCTGCCTTTGAAGCCGAGCTGTTCAAAGAGTTTTGCCATTTGTACGGGTGTAAGAAGATCCGGACTACACCGTACCACCCCCAAACCAATGGGTTATGTGAAAAGATGAATAACATAGTCATCGACCTGTTGAAGACCTTACCTCTCGAAGAAAGAAACCAATGGCCGGACAAACTACCTGACCTGGTAGATCTGTACAATCACATACCTGTGAGTTCCACCAATTGTACTCCAGCGTACCTCATGAGAGCAAGACCTGGAAAGTTGCCCATGGACCTGGTGCTTGGAGTGGTCGAGCCAGAAGCAGATATGTCCACTGAAGACTGGGATGCGACTTGACAGGAACAGTACAAGAGAGTACAAGCCTGTGTCGAAGACAGTCTAAGTAGGGTGAGAGATAAGCAGGAAGCACAGAACAACAAGAGTGCACCAGCTGAACCCTTGACACCTGGAGAAGTTGTGCTGAAACGAAAGAGAAGAAGCCACAAGCTTGACGACCAGTGGGAAAGGGAACCTTACACTGTGTTGAATTCCAGATTCGACGATAGGAAAATCTGCCTAATTAGCAAAGACGGAGGAAGAACAACTGCAACAGTATCAAGAGACCATCTGAAGTTGTGCCCAAGTCCGCTAAAGCCCCAGGAGGAAGTGCCTCTCACCGTACCGGAGGAGCCTAAAGAAGAAGTACTCCATACTGACTTAGGAGATTTCCCGGCAGATTGGCCTCAACTGGATGGAGCGGTAATAATACCTGTGCTACACTTCTACCAACAGCCAGAAGACTCTCCATTGCAAGTAAGACCTGTAAGTGCCCCGGAAGAGCCTGCTCAGGAAGAATCCCCGGAAGAAGGATCACCGGTAGAAGCAGAGCCAGTAGGCCCAGTAACCAGTGTACTTGCCTGTCCCGTAGAGAGGTTAAGGCAGTCTTGCAGTCCACCAACACATAGAGCAAAAATAGCGCAAGCATCCCCACTACTTGCATTCCAGTACTACATATGTCATCGCGTAGCACAAAAGGCCAGACCCCTGTCAGGTATAAGAAGTAAGTTAAAAATACCTGCAGTATAAATAGTTACCCAGTAGGGTATTGCATAATGTTTATTGTATAAACTGAAATATATGTGTTTATTTAGTTACCCGTAAGGGTATATACAGTTATATGAAAAAGTTTGGGCACCCCTATTAATCTTAAGCTTAATGTTTTATAAAAATTGGTGTTTTTGCAACAGCTATTTCAGTTTGATATATGTAATAACTGTTGGACACAGTAATGTTTCTGCCTTGAAATGAGGTTTATTGTACTAACAGAAAATGTGCAATCTGCATACAAACAAAATTTGACAGGTGCATAAGTATGGGCACCTCACCAGAAAAGTGACATTAATATTTAGTAGATCCTCGTTTTGCAAAAATAACAGCCTCTAGTCGCTTCCTGTAGCTTTTAATGAGTTCCTGGATCCTGGATGAAGGTATTTTTTTTTTTCAAATTCAAGTTTTTTTTATTTTTTGTGTTGAAAAAGTACAAGATAATACAATATACATAGTAAAAGGGGTAGCGTAACTATAAATCTATGCATAACTACAGTACATTGGGGGGATACAGGGAGGGTTTTCCATCAATATCCAGATCAAGCATGTATTTTTCCATATGAAAGATAGAGAGAGGGAGCGGACCACGGCAGACCACCAATCAATAGAGTGTGATTATGATCATTGTTGTGACGACATCCCGGATAACTTTAGTTGGGGGCTAGATGGTAGGCGTCAGAGTTTTGGAAATCCATCCAATCCCTCCAAATCACACAGTATCTATCAACATCAGCCGGTGAGATGGCAATCAGATGCTCCATCCTATTAAGGAGAGAAATCTCCGCAAACCATTCCTCCACAGTGGGTGGGTCTCTGCTTTTCCAGTGTCGTGGAATGACATTCTTAGCCGCCTGTATTAGGTAGCCTATTGATGACCTTTTATAACTACATTTACTTATTGGTAACATTGATAAAAGGAGGGCTTCTGGCGTATTAGGGATAGTCAAACCAGTTATTTTCTCAATCATGGGAACCACCTTTGCCCAAAATGCATTTATTATAGGGCACCCCCACCATATGTGTGACATTGTCCCTTCCCCCTCCCCACATCTCCAACATCTGTCTGAGACCACTGGGTACCATCTATGAAGGACTGCTGGTACCCGGTACCATCTAGAGATAATTTTGAAGGAGGTTTCCTGAGCTTTGGACCCTATTGAGGTATTATGTGTTAGGAAGAAGGATGAAGGTATTTTTGACCATTCCTCTTTAAAAAACAATTCCAGTTCAGTTAAGTTTGATGGTCGCCGAGCATGGACAGCCCTCTTCAAATGATCCCACAGATGTTCAATGATATTCAGGTCTGGGGACTGGGATGGCCATTCCAGAACATTGTAATTGTTCCTCTGCATGAATGCCTGAGTAGATTTGGAGCGGTGTTTTGGATCATTGTCTTGCTGAAAGATCCATCCCCTGCGTAACTTCAACTTTATCACTGATTTTTGAACATTATTGTCAAGAATCTGCTGATACTGAGTGGAATCCATGAGTCCCTCAACTTTAACAAGATTCCCGATGCCGGCATTGGCCACACAGCCCCAAAGCATGATGGAACCTCCACCAAATTTTACTGTGGGTAGCAAGTGTTTTTCTTGGAATGCTGTGTTTTTTTTACCGCCATGCATAACGCCTTTTTGTATGACCAAACAACTCAATCTTGGTTTCATCAGTCCACAGGACCTTCTTCGAAAAAGAAATTGGCTTCTCCAAATGTGCTTTTGCATACCTCAGCCGACTCTGTTTGTGGCGTGCTTGCAGAAACGGCTTCTTTCGCATCACTCTCCCATGCAGCTTCTCCTTGTGCAAAGTGCGTTGTATAGTTGACCGATGCACAGTGACACCATCTGCAGCAAGTTGATGCTGCAGCTCTCTGGAGGTGGTCTGAGGATTGTCATTGACTGATCTCACCATTCTTCTTCTCTGCCTTTCTGATGTTTTTCTTGGCCTGCCACTTCTGGCCTTGACAAGAACTGTCCCTGTGTTCTTCCATTTCCTTACTATGTTCCTCACAGTGGAAACTGACGGGTTAAATCTCTGAGACAGCTTTTTGTATCCTTCCCCTGAACAACTATGTTGAATAATCTTTGTTTTCAGATCATTTGACAGTTGTTTTGAGGAGCCCATGATGCCACTCTTCAGAGGAGATTCAAACAGGAGAACAACTTGCAAGTGGCCACTTTAAGTAGCTTTTCTCATGATTGCATACACCTGGCTCTGAAGTTCAAAGCTCAATGAGGTTACAAAACCAAAAAAAGTGCTTTAGTAAGTCAGTAAAAAGTAGGTAGGAGTATTTAAAACAAGAAAATAAGGGTGCCCATACTTATGCACCTGTCAAATTTTGTTTGAATGCAGATTGCACATTTTCTGTTAGTACATAAACCTCATTTTCAGGCAGAAACATTACTGTGTCCAACAGTTATTACATATATCAAACTGAAATAGCTGTTGCAAAAACACCAATTTTAAGAAAACATTAAGCTTAAGGTTAATAGGGGTGCCCAAACTTTTTTATATAACTGTATAAAGGACTCGTAGGCTGAGGACTGTGAGCAGCCCAAGAACTGTTCATGTACATAGTTGCACTCCCTGGAGTGCTCCTTAAGTGACCACTGAACAAAAACCCGTTTGGCGTGGCCGAAGACGTGGTCCAGCACCTAGATCACCTATGCCCTGCAGCCACACCCAGGGCCTACGTTGAGGGTTTTCGGACGGGTCCCTCATGCTGCTCATCTTCACCAGTGAGATGGACACCAGTTAATGGATCTCACTGAGACTTTAAGAGGAGTGTTTTATATAAGAAAATGTATTAATGTTATTATTGTATTATAATGTTACCTGTAACGTTCAAGAAAAGTGCCTCCCATAAAGGGAAGAAATGTTACTGTTTAACCTGTTTTGAGAAAAATGCTTCAGTCCAGGAGTACCGAGTTTTACTAGGGGGGGATGTGGCGCCCTGCTGTGCACTGGTGCCACAGAACCCAGAAGGGTGCATGGATGGACTTCTCCACAAGAGGCCCTCTTGTGCCGGGTGCCAGGGCCCTGAGCAAGCAAGGGGGGGGAGCGGGCGCTGACACCGCTCTCCTCCGCTCACGGGTCCCATAGCACGCGGGGTGCCCGATGGTGAGGGCACCCGCCTGCTCAGGGCCCCGGCATTTGCCCGGGTGCTGACGCCGGCCCCACGGGGGCCCCATGAGGAGACGCACAAGAGGGGGGCCCCAACGGGGCTCCGAGGGGGCCCCAACCGGCCGGGCCCCATACTGGAGTCAGGACAGTCATGCCCTGATGGCGGCACTGCTGGAGGCTGGAGGGGCCCCCTCTCCCTCGGGGCCCCCATTCAATGAACAGGCTGCACGGGCGGTAGGTCCGCCCCTGATGTCCACCCCTGCACAAAGCAGTGTGACTAATGTAAAAGACTGGAACGATACTAATAAAGGGTAAAAGATAACAGAACTGTTAGTTTGTGGATACTAGTCACACCGACCTCCAGAATAAAAATCCTAATGTTGTCCAGCTGCTTTTTAGAGGGTACTTCAATGGATCACTTTCTGATTTGAGAATTGTAATTGCTATTAAGAATTTGTTTAGCCGGATTTCATCCCCAAGCTATGCATGTACATCATTCACAGAAAAGTCCAGCAATACTTTGCATTTCTCAGGAACAGACTGACTATGTAGTGTTTTAATATATATGCAAAGTGCTTTAGTCGGGGGCAATCTCTCCTCAAGCCTCTTGTCACTTAGTTGCAAACAAGTAGAAGATGATGAGTTTACCACTTTGTTGTAAAATCAAATCCTGGAACCACATCAGTGGGTGCTGAATCCTGCTGGTGATCAGCAAACTATGAAATATATATATTTTTTAAGCAAAACTATTAGTAATATCATTAAAAATGTATTAGTAATTCATTAAACAGCATTCTACATGAATAGAGAACTGAGATCACCTTGAGCTCTATTACCTGTCCGGTGATGCTTTCTCCTGCCTGACAGCTTATGTGCCGTGGTGTTGGGGCGAGGCTCTAGCTGCGTTTTAAGATCGTTCTTTAAGCATGCCTAAATAATAAGGTGCTAGTTGCACACTTGGTATGGCTGGGTAGTTCGGTGCACTTTTCCCACCTACTTGTTTTTCATTTACTCTCCTCTGGCTCCTGTAAAACCAGTAATGTCAATCAAGGAAGAGGAGATTGTAAACAGCCCACATAAAGCATGTTTGTTTTTTGTTTTTTTACACAAGCTTTTAGTTCAAAGTAGCCTAACAAAGGCATATTGTTGGTTTTTGGCAAAGTAGTAATTTGGTAAAGTAGCTGACGGTGACCTTTTAAAGGGAATGTGTCCAGCCCCCTGGGCGATATCAGACCTCTCCTATGGACATACAGGTGATAGAAAAGTAAATCTATACTTACCTGTATGGCCATAGTAGGGGTCTGATTGCAGAGAAATCTGGTTTTATAAAGTTTGCTTTCCAGAGGCTTGGCGTCCGTGAGACGCCAAGCAAACCCCTCCAATCTGCTTACTATTCCCCTAAATCGCCGCCTCTGTGCTAAATTACCATATCCCCTCCCCTGCACGGCACAGGGTCCTGTGACTGCCCTGTGACAGGCCCTGCTCTGCCTACCCTGTATGGCCATAGTAGAGGTCTGATATAGAGATTCCCTTCAACCTCCACCCACAGCGGGCCAATGGTTGAACAGCTGTGTAACAAAGTCATGGGTTTTTAGCCCAAAAGGGAAGACTTTCAGATTGTTGTAACTTATTCTTAGCACAGTGCCCAAAGGCCTGATCATAATGGTTTGCTTAATGAAGTGACTGATTTGGAATCAGAGTAACTATCCAAGATGCTTCATTAAGAGAGTACACTGAAGGAAATGTGCACATGATGTCTTAAAATCGTGATCTTCTAGAAGGACAGGTAAGGGTCTCACTAAATGCTGATATGGCGGCCTGCTGTGCACTGGTGCCACAGAACCCAGAAGGGTGCATGGATGTAGTTCTCCACAAGAGGCCCTCACACATTCACACACCTCCACCCTACCACCTCAGACCAGCAGAGGGAGCCCGTTAGGGATATATAAAGGGAGGGTGGAGCCAGGCAGCTCAGTCAGAAGTTAGTTAGTCTCTCAGACACAGAGAGGGACAGAGCTCAGAGTTGAGCAGAGAGCGTGCTGACGCTCAGAGAGCAGCTAAGAGGCAGCAAGCTGGCTGCTGTGCTTAGGCGAGCCAAGGCCTACAGCACGTGTGAAGGCCTAGTGAGGGCCCTGAGTGTGGCCGAAGGCGAGAGGAGAAGGAAGAAGTAGCGAGGGGGTAGAGGAGCATACCAGACTCGCCCTGATATATATACCGGACACCGGGTCCGCGCCTACGGGGACCCTTTATACCAGTAGGGACCACCGGAACCCCTGGAGGACTACAGGTCCCAGGTTCACTAAATGCTGATTGCAGTACTAGGGCTAGGAGTCACGGAGGCCCCAGCGACCAGGGAGAATGATCTCCAAGAAAAGTCCCTACCACCAAGTCAGCACGTGCAAAGAGAGACAGTAACCAAGCTAGGCCTAGCTCCAGGCAGGTCAGAAGCTTAGCGAGTAAAGCCACGGATCAGGAGGCCCTATACCCGCTCACTGGGGAGAGTCCAAAATTGCGCCATTCGTCCGGAGTACCCTGAACCGTGCCTGCACCATCACCAATAAAGGTACTGAAGCTTAGCCCCGTGTGAGTGTGCGTCTTTCCTCCGGGACCGTCCTGCCGTCTCTCCCCCGCATCCACCATCTATCCCTACACTGCCCTGGGGCTAGCTCTACCTGTGGAGAGCCATACTATCCCTGCTGCCGTAACACCAGCTCCAGAGGACTGCTCCGCAGCGGCGGCACCCTTTTGCCGCATTCTACAGGTGGCGTCACGAACTTTCCAAATCCCCTATATATAATTTCCCCTTTATACTGACCGCCCTGGGTCACGGAGCGGGCCAGCCACCGTGATATCCCCCACCGGCATACGCAGAGGTCCGGCTGCCGAGTACCCCACGGCCCAGGGGGCGCGTTAGCCTTGGCGTCACGAACAGAATTCTGTGCCCGTTGCCACCGGGTACTGTGCACCTTAAAAGACTGTAATACTCACTGTGGTGAAGGTTTCCCGCTATTCCCATTTCTCGCCATTGTCCGCCATCTTCCTGTCGTCGTTCGGGAAGAAGAGGGGCGTAACCGCGGGAATCGGAGAAGCGTAAACGCTGGAAGCGCGCAAAGCCCAGGACACGCCCCGCCCCTGACGTCGAATCAGTAAGTGTCAGGTCCTGGAAGGAGCCCAGAGGACGCTCTGACGTCAGATGCGAGCGACGCAAGGTACTGGAAGAAGACCGTCGCCCGCGGAACTGCGGCCTACCTGATAAGCAGTGAAGAAGGTAGGCTCCAGTTCACTAGGGGGGCGCAACCATGGCCAGCGACCAGCGAGCCACCGGAGCACCGGTTAACGCTCCTGATGCCCAACCCGCGCCCGGCGCTGCACAGGCCGGAGCGGTCGCTCCACCAGCAGGGGTCGTAACCCCATTGATACCCATGGCCCTGCTGTATATCCCTGGAGCGAAGTGGCTTCCCCAGTATAATGGCAAACCAGACACCCTGTCTGGATTCAAGAGAAAAATATGTGGTGTGCTAGACATGTATTCTATGACCGGTAAACAGAGAGCTGCTGTTGTGCTGGGACAATTGACTGGTGCTGCAGAGTGGGAAGTTGAAACCTGGCCAGCCGCAGACCAGGAATCAGTATCCATCATCTTTAAGAGACTGCAAACTGTGTTTGAAAACTGCACTGAGACGGATCTCCGGATGAGGTTCCACCACTGTGTCCAGAAACCTGAGGACAGTATCCGGGACTACGTCTGGCGCGTACAGGAAGCCCTGCGGGCGCTGAAACAGGTTAGTCAAGCCAGCATGCAAAATGAAAATAAAATGCTGACGGATCAAGGCCCTGCCTTTGAAGCCGAGCTGTTCAAAGAGTTTTGCCATTTGTACGGGTGTAAGAAGATCCGGACTACACCGTACCACCCCCAAACCAATGGGTTATGTGAAAAGATGAATAACATAGTCATCGACCTGTTGAAGACCTTACCTCTCGAAGAAAGAAACCAATGGCCGGACAAACTACCTGACCTGGTAGATCTGTACAATCACATACCTGTGAGTTCCACCAATTGTACTCCAGCGTACCTCATGAGAGCAAGACCTGGAAAGTTGCTCATGGACCTGGAGCTTGGAGTGGTCGAGCCAGAAGCAGATATGTCCACTGAAGACTGGGATGCGACTTGACAGGAACAGTACAAGAGAGTACAAGCCTGTGTCGAAGACAGTCTAAGTAGGGTGAGAGATAAGCAGGAAGCACAGAACAACAAGAGTGCACCAGCTGAACCCTTGACACCTGGAGAAGTTGTGCTGAAACGAAAGAGAAGAAGCCACAAGCTTGACGACCAGTGGGAAAGGGAACCTTACACTGTGTTGAATTCCAGATTCGACGATAGGAAAATCTGCCTAATTCGCAAAGACGGAGGAAGAATAACTGCAACAGTATCAAGAGACCATCTGAAGTTGTGCCCAAGTCCGCTAAAGCCCCAGGAGGAAGTGCCTCTCACCGTACCGGAGGAGCCTAAAGAAGAAGTACTCCATACTGACTTAGGAGATTTCCCGGCAGATTGGCCTCAACTGGATGGAGCGGTAATAATACCTGTGCTACACTTCTACCAACAGCTAGAAGACTCTCCACTGCAAGTAAGACCTGTAAGTGCCCCGGAAGAGCCTGCTCAGGAAGAATCCCCGGAAGAACGATCACCGGTAGAAGCAGAGCCAGTAGGCCCAGTAACCAGTGTACTTGCCTGTCCCGTAGAGAGGTTAAGGCAGTCTTGCAGTCCACCAACACATAGAGCGGAAAATAGCGCAAGCATCCCCACTACTTGCATTCCAGTACTACGTAGGTCATCGCGTAGCACAAAAGGCCAGACCCCTGTCAGGTATAAGGAGTAAGTTAAAAATACCTGCAGTATAAATAGTTACCCAGTAGGGTATTGCATAATGTTTATTGTATAAACTGAAATATATGTGTTTATTTAGTTACCCGTAAGGGTATATACAGTTATATGAAAAAGTTTGGGCACCCCTATTAATCTTAAGCTTAATGTTTTATAAAAATTGGTGTTTTTGCAACAGCTATTTCAGTTTGATATATGTAATAACTGTTGGACACAGTAATGTTTCTGCCTTGAAATGAGGTTTATTGTACTAACAGAAAATGTGCAATCTGCATACAAACAAAATTTGACAGGTGCATAAGTATGGGCACCTCACCAGAAAAGTGACATTAATATTTAGTAGATCCTCGTTTTGCAAAAATAACAGCCTCTAGTCGCTTCCTGTAGCTTTTAATGAGTTCCTGGATCCTGGATGAAGGTATTTTTTTTTTCAAATTCAAGTTTTTTTTATTTTTTGTGTTGAAAAAGTACAAGATAATACAATATACATAGTAAAAGGGGTAGCGTAACTATAAATCTATGCATAACTACAGTACATTGGGGGGATACAGGGAGGGTTTTCCATCAATATCCAGATCAAGCATGTATTTTTCCATATGAAAGATAGAGAGAGGGAGCGGACCACGGCAGACCACCAATCAATAGAGTGTGATTATGATCATTGTTGTGACGACATCCCGGATAACTTTAGTTGGGGGCTAGATGGTAGGCGTCAGAGTTTTGGAAATCCATCCAATCCCTCCAAATCACACAGTATCTATCAACATCAGCCGGTGAGATGACAATCAGATGCCCCATCCTATTAAGGAGAGAAATCTCCGCAAACCATTCCTCCACAGTGGGTGGGTCTCTGCTTTTCCAGTGTCGTGGAATGACATTCTTAGCCGCCTGTATTAGGTAGCCTATTGATGACCTTTTATAACTACATTTACTTATTGGTAACATTGATAAAAGGAGGGCTTCTGGCGTATTAGGGATAGTCAAACCAGTTATTTTCTCAATCATGGGAACCACCTTTGCCCAAAATGCATTTATTATAGGGCACCCCCACCATATTTGTGACATTGTCCCTTCCCCCTCCCCACATCTCCAACATCTGTCTGAGACCACTGGGTACCATCTATGAAGGACTGCTGGTACCCGGTACCATCTAGAGATAATTTTGAAGGAGGTTTCCTGAGCTTTGGACCCTATTGAGGTTTTATGTGTTAGGAAGAAGGATGAAGGTATTTTTGACCATTCCTCTTTAAAAAACAATTCCAGTTCAGTTAAGTTTGATTGTCGCCGAGCATGGACAGCCCTCTTCAAATGATCCCACAGATGTTCAATGATATTCAGGTCTGGGGACTGGGATGGCCATTCCAGAACATTGTAATTGTTCCTCTGCATGAATGCCTGAGTAGATTTGGAGCGGTGTTTTGGATCATTGTCTTGCTGAAAGATCCATCCCCTGCGTAACTTCAACTTTATCACTGATTTTTGAACATTATTGTCAAGAATCTGCTGATACTGAGTAGAATCCATGAGTCCCTCAACTTTAACAAGATTCCCGATGCCGGCATTGGCCACACAGCCCCAAAGCATGATGGAACCTCCACCAAATTTTACTGTGGGTAGCAAGTGTTTTTCTTGGAATGCTGTGGTTTTTTTGCCGCCATGCATAACGCCTTTTTGTATGACCAAACAACTCAATCTTGGTTTCATCAGTCCACAGGACCTTCTTCGAAAAAGAAATTGGCTTCTCCAAATGTGCTTTTGCATACCTCAGCCGACTCTGTTTGTGGCGTGCTTGCAGAAACGGCTTCTTTCGCATCACTCTCCCATACAGCTTCTCCTTGTGCAAAGTGCGTTGCATAGTTGACCGATGCACAGTGACACCATCTGCAGCAAGTTGATGCTGCAGCTCTCTGGAGGTGGTCTGAGGATTGTCCTTGACTGATCTCACCATTCTTCTTCTCTGCCTTTCTGATGTTTTTCTTGGCCTGCCACTTCTGGCCTTAACAAGAACTGTCCCTGTGTTCTTCCATTTCCTTACTATGTTCCTCACAGTGGAAACTGACGGGTTAAATCTCTGAGACAGCTTTTTGTATCCTTCCCCTGAACAACTATGTTGAATAATCTTTGTTTTCAGATCATTTGACAGTTGTTTTGAGGAGCCCATGATGCCACTCTTCAGAGGAGATTCAAACAGGAGAACAACTTGCAAGTGGCCACTTTAAGTAGCTTTTCTCATGATTGCATACACCTGGCTCTGAAGTTCAAAGCTCAGTGAGGTTACAAAACCAAAAAAAGTGCTTTAGTAAGTCAGTAAAAAGTAGGTAGGAGTATTTAAAACAAGAAAATAAGGGTGCCCATACTTATGCACCTGTCAAATTTTGTTTGAATGCAGATTGCACATTTTCTGTTAGTACAATAAACCTTATTTCAAGGCAGAAACATTACTGTGTCCAACAGTTATTACATATATCAAGCTGAAATAGCTGTTGCAAAAACACCAATTTTAAGAAAACATTAAGCTTAAGATTAATAGGGGTGCCCAAACTTTTTCATATAACTGTATAAAGGACTCATAGGCTGAGGACTGTGAGCAGCCCAAGAACTGTTCATGTACATAGTTGCACTCCCTGGAGTGCTCCTTAAGTGACCACTGAACAAAAACCCATTTGGCGTGGCCGAAGACGTGGTCCAGCACCTAGATCACCTATGCCCTGCAGCCACACCCAGGGCCTACGTTGAGGGTTTTCGGACGGGTCCCTCATGCTGCTCATCTTCACCAGTGAGATGGACACCAGTTAATGGATCTCACTGAGACTTTAAGAGGAGTGTTTTATATAAGAAAATGTATTAATGTTATTATTGTATTATAATGTTACCTGTAACGTTCAAGAAAAGTGACTCCCATAAAGGGAAGAAATGTTACTGTTTAACCTGTTTTGAGAAAAATGCTTCAGTCCAGGAGTACCGAGTTTTACTAGGGGGGGATGTGGCGCCCTGCTGTGCACTGGTGCCACAGAACCCAGAAGGGTGCATGGATGGACTTCTCCACAAGAGGCCCTCTTGTGCCGGGTGCCAGGACCCTGAGCAAGCGGGGGGGGGAGCGGGTGCTGACACCGCTCTCCTCCGCTCACTCACGGTTCCCATGGCACGCGGGGTGCCCGGTGGTGAGGGTCCCCGCCTGCTCAGGGTCCCGGCATTTGCCCGGGTGCTGACGCCGGCCCCACGGGGGCCCCATGAGGAGACGCACAAGAGGGGGGCCCCAACGGGGCTCCGAGGGGGCCCCAACCGGCCGGGCCCCATACTGGAGTCAGGACAGTCATGCCCTGATGGCGGCCCTGCTGGAGGCTGGAGGGGCCCCCTCTCCCTCGGGGCCCCCATTCAATGAACAGGCTGCACGGGCGGTAGGTCCGCCCCTGATGTCCACCCCTGCACAAAGCAGTGTGACTAATGTAAAAGACTGGAACGATACTAATAAAGGGTAAATGATAACAGAACTGTTAGTTTGTGGATACTAGTCACACCGACCTCCAGAATAAAAATCCTAATGTTGTCCAGCTGCTTTTTAGAGGGTACTTCAATGGATCACTTTCTGATTTGAGAATTGTAATTGCTATTAAGAATTTGTTTAGCCGGATTTCATCCCCAAGCTATGCATGTGCATCATTCACAGAAAAGTCCAGCAATACTTTGCATTTCTCAGGAACAGACTGACTATATAGTGTTTGAATATATATGCAAAGTGCTTTAGTCGGGGGCAATCTCTCCTCAAGCCTCTTGTCACTTAGTTGCAAACAAGTAGAAGATGATGAGTTTACCACTTTGTTGTAAAATCAAATCCTGGAACCACATCAGTGGGTGCTGAATCCTGCTGGTGATCAGCAAACTATGAAATATATATTTTTTTAAGCAAAACTATTAGTAATATCATTAAAAATGTATTAGTAATTCATTAAACAGCATTCTACATGAATAGAGAACTGAGATCACCTTGAGCTCTATTACCTGTCCGGTGATGCTTTCTCCTGCCTGACAGCTTATGTGCCGTGGTGTTGGGGCGAGGCTCTAGCTGCGTTTTAAGATCGTTCTTTAAGCATGCCTAAATAATAAGGTGTTAGTTGCACCCTTGGTATGGCTGGGTAGTTCGGTGCACTTTTCCCACCTACTTGTTTTTCATTTACTCTCCTCTGGCTCCTGTAAAACCAGTAATGTCAATCAAGGAAGAGGAGATTGTAAACAGCCCACATAAAGCATGTTTGTTTTTTGTTTTTTTACACAAGCTTTTAGTTCAAAGTAGCCTAACAAAGGCATATTGTTGGTTTTTGGCAAAGTAGTAATTTGGTAAAGTAGCTGACGGTGCCCTTTTAAAGGGAATGTGTCCACCCCCCTGGGCGATATCAGACCTCTCCTATGGACATACAGGTGATAGAAAAGTAAATCTATACTTACCTGTATGGTCATAGTAGGGGTCCGATTGCAGAGAAATCTGGTTTTATAAAGTCTGCTTTCCAGAGGCTTGGCGTCCGTGCGACGCCAAGCAAACTCCTCCAATCTGCTTACTATTCCCCTAAATCGCCGCCTCTGTGCTAAATTACCATATCCCCTCCCCTGCACGGCACAGGGTCCTGTGACTGCCCTGTGACAGGCCCTGCTCTGCCTACCCTGTATGGCCATAGTAGAGGTCTGATATAGAGATTCCCTTCAACCTCCACCCACTGCGGGCCAATGGTTGAACAGCTGTGTAACAAAGTCATGGGTTTTTAGCCCAAAAGGGAAGACTTTCAGATTGTTGTAACTTATTCTTAGCATAGTGCCCAAAGGCCTGATCATAATGGTTTGCTTAATGAAGTGACTGATTTGGAATCAGAGTAACTATCCAAGATGCTTCGTTAAGAGAGTACACTGAAGGAAATGTGCACATGATGTCTTAAAATCGTGATCTTCTAGAAGGACAGGTAAGGGTCTCACTAAATGCTGATATGGCGGCCTGCTGTGCACTGGTGCCACAGAACCCAGAAGGGTGCATGGATGTAGTTGTCCACAAGAGGCCCTCACACATTCACACACCTCCACCCTACCACCTCAGACCAGCAGAGGGAGCCCGTTAGGGATATATAAAGGGAGGGTGGAGCCAGGCAGCTCAGTCAGAAGTTAGTTAGTCTCTCAGACACAGAGAGGGACAGAGCTCAGAGTTGAGCAGAGAGCGTGCTGACGCTCAGAGAGCAGCAAGCTGGCTGCTGTGCTTAGGCAAGCCAAGGCCTACAGCACGTGTGAGGGCCCTGAGTGTGGCCGAAGGCGAGAGGAGAAGGAAGAAGTAGCGAGGGGGCAGAGGAGCATACCAGGCTCACCCCGATATATATACCGGACACCGGGTCCGCACCTACGTGGACCCTTTATACCCAGTAGGGACCACCGGAACCCCTGGAGGACTACAGGTCCCAGGTTCACCAAATGCTGGGCTAGGAGTCACGGAGGCCCCAGCGACCAGGGAGAGTGATCTCCAAGAAAAGTCCCTACCACCAAGTCAGCAGGTGCAAAGAGAGACAGTAACCAAGCTAGGCCTAGCTCCAGGCAGGTCAGAAGCTTAGCGAGTAAAGCCACGGATCAGGAGTCCTATACCCGCTCACTGGGGAGAGTCCAAAAGTGCACCCTTCGTCCGGAGTACCCTGAACCGTGCCTGCACCATCACCAGTAAAGGTACTGAAGCTTACCCCCGTGTGAGTGTCCGTCTTTCCTCCGGGACCGTCCTGCCGTCTCTCCCATGCATCCACCATCTACCCCTACACTGCCATGGGGCTAGCTCTACCTGTGGAGAGCCATACTATCCTTGCTGCCGTAACACCGGCTCCAGAGG
The DNA here is from genome assembly GCF_046119375.1 of Phyllobates terribilis. Lineage (NCBI taxonomy): Eukaryota > Metazoa > Chordata > Amphibia > Anura > Dendrobatidae > Phyllobates > Phyllobates terribilis. The sequence continues at coordinate 911,324 of NW_027363283.1, forward strand.
ACTGCTCCGCAGCGGCGGCACCCTTTTGCCGCATTCCACAGGTGGCGTCACAAACTTTCCAAATCCCCTATATATAATTTCCCCTTTATACTGACCGCCCTGGGTCACGGACCGGGCCAGCCACCGTGATATCCCCCACCGGCATACGCAGAGGCCTGGCTGCCGAGGACCCCACGGCCCAGGGGTCGCGTCACTGACAGTCGGCTTAAAGGGAACCTGTCACCAGGTTTTTATCATGAGGCAAAACCACCACCATTCAGGCCTGATATACAGCATTTTTTAATGCTGTATATATGCCCCCAACCCGGCCTACAAGACAATGTTTTATTATACTCGCCTGTGGGGCGGTCTGGTTCAAGGGGTGACGCTAGTCTTTTTCCGGCGCCTACCTTCCTTTGATGCCGTCCTTTTTGCTTCGTGTGGATGACGCGTCCCTATGTCATCCAGTCTCCCCCCGGCATTGCACTCCTGCGCAGGCGAACTTCTCTGCCTTGTCGGGGGCAGAGCAAAGTACTGCAGTACACATGCGCCAGGAAAGGTCAGGTTAAGTGTCATCAGTGTTTGGTCAGTGTCACTTTTCACTATCAGTTTCACATGATAAATGAATGACATGGCTTCTATGTGTTGCAATGTTAATCATGGACAACACACAGTGTACAGTACACTAATATCATGCGTGTGCTGTGATTCTCACAGACCCATACACTTGTACTTTTCCTCTATGAAGCCAGTTAAAAAACAAAAGCACATCACTGATTTTTGCATGGACACAGTCTACAAAAGAAAGACATGTGAACAGCTCCATAAACTATAATTCATATGTATTTTATCCATGAAACTCACAGAACAGAGGGATCTGAATGAGGCCTAAAGGATAGCATACTGAAGGTTTATGTCATAACCAGAGACTGGTTTTAATTGGATTTCTATTGTTCTTTGTGCATTATCAGATACCAGATTTAAGAAACTTCACTGTAATATGGAAGGCAATGTGTAAAAAAATACTTCTTTCTGTATATTTTTTTCTATCGAGTACTTCTCAAAGTATCAATATCACAATATTCTTATATAAAAATGTATTGATTTATTCTTGGATTGTCCATTAAAAAGAATTATTGCAGAAGGTACAAAAAATTATTAGTTACAAAGTGATTGTCCATTTGTCCATAATTAGCTTAATAGTTGAGATTCACCCATCTTTTCCTGGGATCCTGGCTGGTAGATTGCGTTTGTCTGTGTGCAGCACGTGTGTCAAGATGACACCATGTGTCCGTTGGGCCTACATCAGCAGCTGGTTTACACACAGACCCTCGTCCTGTGGAATGGCAAGAGACCCCCCAGTCTCTAACATGGGCTTTTATAGCACCTGTCATTCCGCATATGGTAGTGAACTAAAAATACACACACATATAGCGCATGTCATCTAGAAACGATGGCTGATATGGTACAGAATAAAGAATAAAATGAATATCCATAATTAATATTTAACACAATGAAATGAACATCAAAATCAGGTTTGTCAACAATTTTTTTTTATTTCCTATATTCATTCCTATTACAAAACTTCTGTCCTGTCATAAATGTTCTATTGTACCAACACTGCCCTGAAAAGTGCCGGCAGGATTTGCCTTCTTGGTAAAGTCTCTGTCCCTGCAGACTTGGAGATCTCCAGCATTACTCCATGCAGCCATGAGGAACTTCTCTCTTTACTCCTTGGGTTTCCGTTGTCCTAGCAGGAAGTGGGCGACGTTCTCGTACATCACAAGGGTGGTACAGCAGGCGGGGTCACAAGGAGGATGTTGGGGACAATTCTCTCATAGAAGCTGTGTAAAACATTTTTTTTCCTTTTAAGAAAGAAGAAACACAACTATTAACTCTTGTTTTCATCTACCACTAGGTCGGTGATAACTTGGTGGGGTTAGGGGGGGGGCACAAGTTTGGGTAAATACGGGCTATACCTATTTCTCAGAAGTTGTAAGGGAATATATCTTTCTAGGCTTTATCTTGAGTCCATTTTCCTTGTCGCTAATTCTCAGACACAGAGCCTGGAAAAAATAAAGTTTTAACAAATATAACAAACTTTTAAATTGGTTTTTGAAATTAAAATCTATAGGCGGCCAGCGCAGTGCACTAGATTCGTTTGTGGGACAGAACATGTCATTAAAGGGTCTTTCTCATCAGTGCATTCCCAGTCCATATGCTTTATTAGAGCAGATGTCAGCAGATAATGGACAACCCCCCCCCCCACAGGAATCCCTCCTACCATTTAAGTCATGACTACGTACCATTGCAAACAGCTGAAGAAATCTGAGGCGGACTATATACAAGAAGAGTTTTCTCATACTTTTATGCCATATCCCTAGAAGATTCCATAAGTGTCTGATAGGCGCAGATCCCAGATTTGAGACCCGCATCTGTCTCCAGACCTGGGGAACTATGAATAGAGAGATAGCAATTCTGTTTTGTGGAGGTTCCAAAAACTATCCGACGACTCGGCCTTGTGTTCGGTTATTTTTATAGACCTTGACTAGAGTGGCAGGGTACATACGAAACCAGTGCTCCATCCAATTCCTCTTGAAGCTTTTATGTGGCGGATTCAAGACCCCTGTGCTATTGATTGGAGGGTGTCTACATGGTTGAACACCCATACTAGTCTAATGTGTTTGAGATGGACAATCCTCTTAAGGGAAGTTCAGAGGAGAATACCTACTACAAAACAGCTGGTTGGGTCGGATGTGGTTTTTTGCGCCACTTGGTTTGTTGTCTCATAAGATTATGTTTAAAGTTCTTTATGGTTTGTTCATGTTGAGGCTTTGTGACTTTCGTCTGTACCGTACTGTTCCTTTATCATTTCTTTAGAAAAACATTCCATGCTGTTTGATGCAGAACTGGTGCTACTCCTCTTCATGTTAAGGCATCATTCTACCAATGTGATCGCTGGTCTGATATAACTCGGGATCATTGTTAGGATGCAGGATTTATTTCAGTTAGCTCTCTACTGGGGTCCTACTAGTGCAGGCATTGAGAACGAAGTACAAAATCAGCAGGCAAATGAGTAGTCAGAAACAAGCAGAGGTCAGGGCAGGAGGCAGTGTAAAAACATAGTCAGAAACAAGCAGAGGTCAGGACAGGCGGCAATGCAAAAACATAGTCGGAAACAAGCAGAGGTCAGGGCAGGCGGCAGTACAAAAACATAGTCGGAAACAAGCAGAGGTAACGGCAGGCGGCAGTGAAAAAACATAATCCATTGAGCAAGCCATAGTCAAAACCAGTAAATCTGTCTGAGAAGCAGCTGTGCAGAAGATGTTATGGGCACGCTGCAAACAACTTGCCACTGCATTTTCTCCTGGTTAGATATTGTGTCATGGAATCCTCTTCTCAGGAGAATGACATCCCTGATATTTGGAAGTTGGTCCTTCTCTCTCATGTAGAGCCAGCATACTTCATGTGGGCTCAGCATGGCTTGCAAGTTCTTTCTAGCAGCATTGCTGACTGGCATGTATGGTATAGGATTGTAGACTTGTTTAGCAGTCACCTTAATACGCGGTGTATAGGAGTAAGGCATACTGCGGACTTTAGGTGTTTGAGAGGAAGTTGGCATCTTCCAGGTAGATGGGCTCCCGGGCAACGGGGCTGTTGTCTGTACCTCACCTATTATTTTGGTGGGTTCCTGATGTTTCTTTATATCCACTGGCTCTGCGCTGATGTTTGCTGCAGGTTGTGGTGGTGGACTTTTCAGTCTCACGTATCGGCCCGTTTTGGGTGATGGACGATATGGTGGTGGACTTTTCAGTCTCAAATATCGGCCAGTTGTTTGTTTTGGTGACCCAAACAGGCATTTAATAAATAGCACGATATGATCAAGTGCTGCCATCAGATATCCAGTAAAGCCAGTTTGCCTTTGGTGGTGTTCAGGCTTCTGGCTGTATGAGGATGTCCTGGCATGTGGGAGATGTCTCCGTGCTTGGATCTTTCCTCCAGCTACTGGGGCAGCCATTAGGCTGCCTCCCCCTCCACACACACAAAAGTGTGCGTGGATGGTAGAAAACACTCCCAAAAAAGAAATTAAGTAAAAAAAAACACAAAAATATGATAAAATTCGCTCTGGATTAGTGTTCAGCTCTCCTCTCTACCTCTGCTTGCCTCGCACTGACCGTTCTTGCTGAACATTCCATGACTCGTGGACAACGGAACTGTGATGTCATAAAGCCGAACATGGCAATGGGGCTAGTATAGGAAAAATAGTTATGTCATCCATGGCAGATAATCCAATATCAGCTCTCACTGCACGGATAGGGGTTAGCTACATTGGGATGAAATATATATAAATTTACTAGAGCACAAGTCTAAAGAAGTATTCCCATCTCCAAGATCCTATCCCAATCTGTAGGTGTAATAATAATAATATTAGCAAATACCTCCAATTAGAAATGTAATATAGTATTTTTCATTCGCTAGGTCTCTTACCCCATGTGCAGGCATTGCAGGACCTTAGGTATCCATGGTTACGACAACTAGCTAACTAACTGTGACTTTATCAGTGGACATCACCATGGATGCCTAAGGTCCTGCGATGCCTGCACATGTGGAAAGAGACATAGTGAATCAAAAATACTATACTACATTTCTAATTAGAGATATTTGCTAATATTACTATTATTACACCTACTACATATTGGGATAGGATCTTGGAAATAGGAATGCCCCTTTAATATTTTCAAACATGTATACTTATTAGCCTCGTATGTGAGCCAATGGGATCTACAGTGGATTGCAAAAGTATTAACCTCCTTAGTGAAGCAAACAACCAATAAGACAAAATAACGGAAAACTTCAGTGTGCATAACTATTCACCCTCCTAAAGTCAATACTTTGTAGCGCATCCTTTTGCAGAAATTACAGCTGCAAGTCGCTTTGGATAAGTCTCTATGAGCTTTCCACATCTTGCCACTGAAATTTTTTCCATTCCTCAAGGCAAAACTGCTCCAGCTCCTTCAAGTTAGATGATTTCCTCTGGTGAACAACAATCTTTAAATCTAACCACAAATTCTCAATTGGATTAAGGTCTGGGCTTTGACTAGGCCACTCTAAAACATACCTGTGTCCCCTTAAAGCACTGAAGTGTTGCAAATAGCAGTATGCTTTGGTTTATTGTCTTGTTGGAAGGTGAACCTCCATCCCAGTCTCAAATCACTGACATACTGAAACAGTTTTTGCTCAAGAATATCCCTGTATTTCGAACCAGTCAACTTCACCACATCTTGGACCAATTTCCCTGTCCCTGCTGCTGAAATACATCCCCACAGCATGATGCTGCCACCTCCATGTTACACTGTTGGGATGGTGTTTTTGGGGTGATGAGCTTTGTTGGTTTGGTGCCAGACATGGCGTTTACCTTGGTGGCCAAAAAGTTCAATCTTGTCTCATCTGACCACAGCACCTTCCTCCATACATTTGGGGAGTCTCCCATATGTCTTTTGGCAAACTCAAAACAAGCCTTACATTTTTTTCTGTAAGTAAAGGCTTTTTTTCTGCCCACTCTTCCATAAAGTCCACCTCTGTGGAGTGTACGGCTTAGGCCAGTTGAGGAACAATCAGAGAAAAGGTATAATAGAAACAAGTGCACCAATTCTGCATTTATCCCCCACTCCTGGTTTTGGCTCCCACTCCTGAGAAAAAATACTGACCAAATACTGATAGTGGGGTCGTGGCCTTATTGTGGTCGTATAGACTGATACTCCAGTCTCTGCTTGGGAACTCTGCAGCTCCTTCAGGGTTACTTTGGTCTCTGTGCTGCCTCTCTGATTAATGGCCTCCTTGGCCGGGCTGAGAGTTTAGATGGGCGTCCCTCTCTTGGCAGGTTTGTTGTGGTACCATATTCTTTCCATTTGATAATGGATTTGATTGTGCTCTGGATGATCATCAGAGATTGGGATATTTTTTATAACCCAACCCTGACTTGTACTTCTCAACAACTTAGCCCCTGACTTGTTTGGTGATCTCCTTGGTCTTCATGGTGTTGTTTGGTTAGTGGTACCTCTTGCTTTAGGCTATGTGCCCACGATGCAGAATTGAAGCGGAAAATTTCCGCAGCGTTTCTGCATGTCCTTGCCAGTAAAAACGCATGTGGATTTTACACGCGTTTTTGCAGCGTTTTTACATGTGGATTTGACATGCGATTTTCAAATGCATTGTGAAGTCAAATCTGCATGCGGAAACGCACAAATAATGGACATGCTACTGATTTTTCCGCAATGATAATCCGCAGTGGAAATTTCCGCAACATGTGCATAGCACATGCGGTTTATCATTGGGGACCATGGGGCACAGATTACCAGGTGATTTTTAAGCATTTCCGCTGCGGAAATTCCGCATCAAAAACGCTTGAATAACGCATAGTGGGCACGCAGCCTAATGGTGTTGCAGGCTCTGCTCTGTGGCCTTTCAGAAAAGGTAAAGTGTATATACTGACAGACCATGAGACACTTAGACTGCACACAGGTGGACTTCCTTTTACTAAGCATGTGACTTGTGAAGATAATTGCTTGCACCAGGAATTTTTATAGGCTTTATAGGAAAAGGGGTGAATACTTGTGCACATAACAATTTTTAGTTCTTATCCCATAAATTAAATTTTTGCCTATATTCTTCTCAATTAACTTCACCAATTTAGACTATTTAGTGCTGATGCATCACACTCAAATTTAATTACAAAAATATTTAACACAGGTTGTAAGGAATACTTTCACAAACCATTGTATATATTGTCAGCTCCTTCCAGGAATGTCACTTCCCGGTAACAAGGATGGCCCATGATGCACACTGTCCAGACCATTGCGGTCTTCTGGATTATTTCACCTAGTTCTAGAATAAATATTGTATTTTGACCTGAACCAATAAATGGAAAATCTGTTTTAATATGTCTGCAATTCCAAAGTAACCATTGGAACATGTTCACACAGCATTTTGAATGCATTTTTAGGATTTCCTTAGAAGATTATAATAGAAAAAAAAGTTTCAAAAAGTGCACAATTCTGCAGCATCTTTAAATGCACTTTGGACATGAGTAAAATCATATTCACTTTTTCTTAAAATGTTTGAGTAGAAAAACGCTGTGGGAAAAAATGCAGCACTTAGGAAAATGGCCTTGTATAGGCTTGTTTCCTCTGTTCGTCATGAAAATTGTATTTATAATAATCATATTCATATCATATTCCGCAGCGATTTACATACATAATTATTATTGCTAATCTAAATTCCCTATCAGCAGCGTCGGACTGGAGTACCTTGGGCCCACCAGAGAAAAATAATTCTTGGGGCCCACCATGCAGTATATATACACGGGGCACATCCCCTTAGAGGTGTATCCAGGTCTTCTAGCACCCGGGGCAAAAATTCAGTTTTGCGCCCCCCCCCCCCCAGCACATATGTGATTTGCACACTAAGGCCACGGCCCCACTATCAGTGTTCGGTCAGTATTTTTTCTCAGGAGTGGGAGCCAAAACCAGGAGTGGGTGATAAATGCAGAATTGGTGACTTGTTTCTATTATACCTTTTTTATACCACTTCAGAGAAAAATTACTGACTGAACATTGATAGTTGGGAGGATATTACACGCTGTCAGGATTGGCTACAAGGCTTTACTTTTATAATTAATGCGCTCGTCCAGGTTTCAGATGAAAGTCTACAGTCACTGTGTGTGACTGCAGGCTTCTGAATTCTCACAGCGCATGCACTGCACACTTTTAGGATTCTCCCTTGCCGTGGAAACAGTGGACAGTCATGTGAGCACAAGTATGTGATTTGTACACTTCTGGCCACATTCCAACTAGACATGTCCGGCCTCCCTCAATTCATTTTCATTGAGTGAGGCCACACATGTCTAGTCGGCACGTGACTGGATGTATGCAAATCGCTGGCATGAGAGAATCCTGATAGCGTGCAGTGCACACTGTGAGAGTTCAGAAGTCTGCAGTCACATAGAATGACTGCAGACTCATCATAAACGTGGACATCTTTAACCCCTTTACAACCCAAGGTGGTTTGCACGTTAATGACCAGGCCAATTTTTACAATTCTGACCACTGTCACTTTATGAGGTAATTACTCTGGAACGCTTCAACGGATCCCCCTGATTCTGAGATTGTTTTTTTGTGACATATTGTACTTCATGATTGTGATAAAATTTCTTCGATATCACTTACGTTTATTTGTGAAAAAAACAGAAATTTGGCGAAAATTTTGAAAATTTTGCAATTTTCAAAATTTGAATTTTTATGCCCTTAAATCAGAGAGTTATGTCACACAAAATAGTTAATAAATAACATTTCCCACATATCTACTTTACATCAGCACAATTTTGGAACCCAAATTTTTTTTTGTTAGGGAGCTATAAGGGTTAAAATTTGACCAGCGATTTCTCATTTTTCCAACAAAAATTACAAAACCATTTTTTTAGGGACCACATCACATTTGAAGTCACTTTGAGAGGTCTTTATGACAGAAAATACCCAAAAGTGACACCATTCTAAAAACTGCACCCCTCAATGTGCTCAAAACCACATTCAAGAACTTTATTAACCCTTCAGGTGCTTTACAGGAATTTTTGGAATGTGGAAGAAAAAAATGAACATTTAACTTTTTTCACAAAAATGTTACTTTAGACCCAATATTTTTTATTTTCACAGGGGTAACAGGAAAAAATGGACCCCAAAATTTGTTGTGCAATTTCCCCTGGGTACGCAGATACCCCATATGTGGGGAAAAACCAATGTTTGGGCGCACGGCAGGGCTCGGAAGGGAAGGAGCGCCATTTGACTTTTTGATTGTAAAATTTGCTTGAATAATTAGCGGACGCTATGTTGCGTTTGGAGAGCCCCTGATGTGCCTAAACAGTGGAAACCCCCCACAAGTGACCCCATTTTGGAAACTAGACCCCCCAAGGCACCTATCTAGATGCATAGTGAGCACTTGGAACCCTCAGGTGCTTCACAAATTGATTCGTAAAAATGAAAAAGTGGAAAAAAAAATACTTTTTCATTTTTACGAATCAATTTGTGAAGCACCTAGGGGTTCCAAGTTCTCACTATGCATCTAGATAGATGCCTTGGGGGGTCTAGTTTCCAAAATGGGGTCACTTGTGGTGGAGCTCCACTGTTTAGGCACATCAGGGGCTCTCCAAACGCAACATGGTGTCCGCTAACAAATTGAATGGAAAATTGGCTCAAATTGTTAGTGGGCACCATGTTGCGTTTGGAGAGCCCCTGATGTGCCTAAACAGTGGAGCTCCCCCACAAGTGACCCCATTTTGGAAACTAGACCCCCCAAGGCACCTATCTAGATGCATAGTGAGCACTTGGAACCCTCAGGTGCTTCACAAATTGATTCGTAAAAATGAAAAAGTGGAAAAAATACTTTTTCATTTTTACGAATCAATTTGTGAAGCACCTAGGGGTTCCAAGTTCTCACTATGCATCTAGATAGGTGCCTTGGGGGGTCTAGATTCCAAAATGGGGTCATTTGTGGTGGAGCTCCACTGTTTAGGCACATCAGGGGCTCTCCAAACGCAACATAGTGTCCGCTAACAAATTGAGCCGATTTTCCATTCAATTTGTTAGCGGACACCATGTCGCGTTTGGAGATCCTCTGATGTGCCTAAACAGTGGAGCTCCCCCACAAGTGACCCCATTTTGGAAACTATACCCCTCAAGGATTTTATTAAGGGGTATAGCGAACATTTTGAACCCAGAGGAACGACACAGAATTTGATAAGATTAGGTCATCATATCGAATAAGTTGTCATTACTCTTGAGCGCAAGTGCTCGCTACTTGAGTTTGCATCGGGTACTCAGGTATGCACCATGTATCATAGGTGCTCAAGTGAAATGCTCGAGTCCCCGCCCGCATGTTTCACGGTTATTAGACACCCCCAAAAAAACATGCGGGGATCGTTCGTGCATGGCAGGCAATCCCCGCGAGGTTTTTTTGACCGCGAAGCATATGGGGCGGAGACTCGAGCACCCCCGATACTCAGTGCATACCCGAGCACCCAATACTCAGTGCATACCCGAGCACCCGATACTCAGTGCATACCCGAGCACCCGATACTCAGTGCATACCCGAGCACTCGATGCAAACTCAAGTAGCGAGCACTTGCGCTCAACACTAGTCGCCATATCGTCATTTTTTTTTTTTTTACATTGGAAAAAAAAAACAACCCCAACCCTAACATTAGCATAACCCCAACCCCAGCCCTAGCGTTTATTTTTTACAGCGTTCCTCATGCGGTATAAGTGATGAGATTACTTTATTATTTGGGTCGGTGCAATTACAGCGATACCAGAATCATATCGGGTTATTATGATTGACAGCTGTCACACACTAAAAGACACATATTTTGTAAAATCTAGTTTTTGCATCGCCATATTTTGGCCGACAGAGTCATGTGACGGCTTGTTTTTTGCGGGATGAGTTGACGTTTTTATTGGTGCCATTTTCAGGCACGTGACATTTTTTGATCGCTTTCTATTCCTATTTTTGGGAGGCAGAATAAACAAAAACCAACAATTCAGAAATTGTGTTTTTTTACATTTTTTTATTCTGTTCCACTTGTGGTAAAATTGATAAGGCAGCTTTATTCTTCGGGTCAGTACGTTTACAGCGGTACCACATTTATATAGTTTTTCTATGTTTTGGCGCTTTTACACAGTAAAAGCTATTTTATAGAAAAAAATATTTTTTTGCATCGCTTTATTCTGAGAGCTCTAACTTTTTGATTTTTCGGATGATGGAGCTGTATGGCGGCTTGTTTTTTGCGGGATGAGATGACGTTTTCAGCGGTACCATTTTTATTTATATTCGTCTTTATGATCGCGTGTTATTCCATTTTTTGTTTGGCGGTATGATGATAAAGCATTGTTTTTTGCTTTGTTTTTTTTGTTTTTTTTTACCGTGTTCACTGAAGGGGTTAACTAGTGGAACAGTTTTCTAGATCAGGTCGTTACGGACGCGGCAATACCAAATATGTGTACTTTTATTGTTTTTTTTTTTTCATATTAATATTTATTGATGGGTACATTATATTTTTATTTTTAGTGGATTATTTTTTTTTTTTAATATTTTTACAATTTTTTTTTTATTTTTTTTTTCACTTTGAGACACTTTTTTTTACTTTTTTACTTTGTCCCACTATGGGACTTTCACTTTTTTTATTCTGATCGCCTGCATAGCACAGGAATGCAGCACCATCAATGTGCCATGCAGGCTGTCAGCGCTGGACAGGGAGAAGATTGTTTGGAGATGCACTGCGCATGTCCAAGCAATCTTCCTGCTGTCTGGTGACCCGGATGTTGTCATGACGACATCGGGTCGTCATGGCAACACCCGGGAAGCCGCTTCAGACAGCGCTGGAAGCAGGAAGAGGAGGTGAGTATCGCCGATCACCTCCCCTTGCCCCCGCAATGCCGCGATCGACTTCGATCGCAGCATCGCGGGGGTTAATGTGCTGGGAGTGGTGCAGGACCGCTCCCTGCACATAGTATCGGGTGTCAGCTGTGACAATCAGCTGACACCCGGCGGCGATCGCGCCCGCACAACCTGTGTGCGCGCGCGATCGCCATGACGTACTAATACGGGTCAGGCTCTTAAAGCCCAGGGCACAGAGGCGTATTAGTACGTCATGGGCTTTAAAAGGGTTAATGCTCCTAATATAAATAAAAATAAAAAAATGTCAGCATCATAAAAAACATTTACCTCCAGGTACCTGATAGAGAACGACTCCAGAGACAGCGTCATCTTTCTTTTCTTCCTCTTGTCCAGACGCCATGATGACTTTTCTCATCGACAGCTCGTGTCTGCAGACTTCCGTCTTCTCCGGGCTTCTGCAGCACATCCCAACATGATGCCCTGAAAGATAGCAGTGTCATTATAATGCTCCTGAATACAAATATCTGCCCTACGCTGAGCCCATGAATAAATAATTGCCCCTCACTATATTCCCTGCACAAAATATGACCCACACACTGTCCCTCTTATGGTACCTGCTCTCCACACTGCCCTCTTCTTTCCATACTTGGCCCCCTCTTCACACTGTCCTCACACTGTGTCCCCCCTATAGGGCCCAGTCTCTATACTGTGCCCCCTCATCACATTCCCCCTCCTTAGCATACTGTTCCCCTCCTGACTGTGACCTTACACTGTACCCCTATGCCATCCCCCACCCACTACTCAGTCTCTATTCTGTGCCCACTCACACTGGCTCCTCACACTATTCCACTCAATAGTCTCCTTACACGCCCCCTCCTAGATATGCCCCTGCATCCTTTATATACTACACCGCACTTGACCCATCCTCTATATACTACACCACAAAGGACACATCCTCTATTTACTACACCGCATGGGACCCATCCTCTATATACTACACCGCACGGGACCCATCTTCTATATACTACACCACACAGGACCCATCCTCTATATACTACACCGCATGAGACCCATCCTCTATATACTACACCGCATGGGACTCATCCTCTATATACTACACCACACATCCTCTATATACTACACCGCAGGGGACCCATCCTCTATATACTACACCGCATGGGACTCATCCTCTATATACTACACCACACATCCTCTATATACTACACCGCAGGGGACCCATCCTCTATATACTACACCGCATGGGACCCATCCTCTATATACTACACCGCACGGGACTCATCTTCTATATACTACACCACACAGGACCCATCCTCTATATACTACACCGCATGGGACTCATCTTCTATATACTACACCACACATCCTCTATATACTACACTGCATGGGACCCATCCTCTATATACTACACCGCATGGGACTCATCCTCTATATACTACACCACACATCCTCTATATACTACACCGCAGGGGACCCATCCTCTATATACTACACCGCACTTGACCCATCCTCTATATACTACACCGCATGGGACCCATCCTCAATATACTACACCGCACAGGACCCATCCTCTATATACTACACCACACATCCTCTATATACTACACCGCACGGGACCCATCCTCTGTATACTACACCACACATCCTCTATATACTACACCGCATGGGACTCATCCTCTATATAGTACACCACACATCCTCTATATACTACACCGCACGGGACCCATCCATGGGCGTACCAAGGATCAAAACTAGGGGGGGGGCAAGCCATGGTCGTTCAGGTTGTAAAATTTTAAAACGAAAAAGGTGAATGAAATTAAAATTTTAAGAAAATTATATGTAATTATAGAAGTGCTTTATTAGTTATTACAATTATTTGCTTGCAAAAATTTTTTGATTTTTATTCTAATTACATGTCTTATACTAATATCATTTTTCTTGGGTTTGAAGAAAACTTGTTCAAAACTTTAGTTTCAATCCAGTCCTGATTTTCCTTGAAGAATTTCCGATGGACGCTCATCAAACACAATCCAGTCAGTCTGTCCTCTCCCATTGTACTTCTGAGCCAGGTCTTTACCCTTCGAAGGGTACTGAAAGATCTTTCAACAATAGCTGTGGTGGACGGGAAGGCACTTAAAATGAAGAGTTCGTGCCTTGTTGCAGGGAAAAAAATATTAGCCTCCTCAAAAAGTGCAGCCACTTCATTGTCTTTAACCATCTGTCCTTTCTCCAGGTCCGGACCGGTTCCTACTCCCAAGGCCCAGGCCCTTCCAAATTTCAATAATTACACAGTGAGTGAGTGTATTGTGTAATTTACACTGGCTGGCTGCCACAGTCACTGGCAGCCGGCCCACAGTAACAGGACAAGTGCTCCACTCCGGCGGGATAACAGGGGAGGCAGGAAACAGGGGAGGCAGGCACCGTGCTACATCAGCACGCCTCAGGAGTCAGGACCCTGATCAGGTGACATGCGGTGTGCTGTGTCACTCAGCGTGCGTTAAAGGTAATCCCGGCTGGACCCCATGCAGTGACACTGCGCAGTTCCGGCCGCCGGGTGCAGAGCAGGGCAGTCACCTGCGGCCGGCCGCAGAGGGAACTTTCGCTGGCCGCGACCGCCAGTGTTCTAAGTGTGTGTGCAGCAGGGCCGGCTCCAGGTTTTTGTGGGCCCCGGGACAAAGAGTCTCAGTGGGCCCCTTTAACACATACCACGATTCATGATGCACAGATACCGAAGAGAAATATATATATATATAGTACAATGCAAATATTTCACTTCTTACATTCATGAGTGATATCTATTGTAAATTCCACAATAGCTCAGAAACCAGCGAATCGCTCCACACAGTATACTGGCACCCATAAAATGCTCCATACAGGACACTGGTCCCCATATAACTCTCCATACAGGATACTGGCCCCCATATAACGCTCCATACAGAATACTGGCCCCCATAAAATAATAATAATCTTTATTTTTTATATAGCGCTAACATATTCTGCAGCGCTTTACATACATTATCGTCGCTGTCCCCATCGGGGCTCACAATCTAGATTCCCTATCAGTATGTATTTGGAGTGTGGGAGGAAACTGGAGAACCTGGAGGAAACCCACGCAAACACGGGGGAACATAGAAACTCCTTGCAGATATTGTCCTTGGTGGGATTTGAACCCAGGCCCCCAGTGCTACAAGGCTGCAGTGCTAACCACTGCGCCACCATGCCGCCCTAAATGCTCCATACCGGATACTGGTCCCCATATAATGCTCCATACAGGATACTGGCCCCCATACAACGCTCCATACAGGATACTGGCCCCCATATAACGCTCCATACAGGATACTGGCCCCCATATAACGCTCCATACAGGATACTGGCCCCCATATAACGCTCCATACAGAATACTGGCCCCCATATAACGCTCCATACAGGATACTGGCCCCCATATAACGCTCCATACAGGATACTGGCCCCCATAAAATTCTCCATGCAGAATACTGGCCCCCATATAACGCTCCATACGGAATACTGGCCCCCATATAACACTCCATACAGGATACTGGCCCCCATATAACGCTCCATACAGGATATTGGCCCCCATATAACGCTCCATAGAGAATACTAGCCCCCATGTAACGCTCCATACAGGATATTGGCCCCCATATAACAATCCATACAGGATACTGGCCCCCATATAACACTCCATACAGGATACTGGCCCCCATATAACGCTCCATGCAGGATACTGGCCCCCATATAACACTCCATGCAGGATACTGGCCCCCATATAATGCTCCATACAGAATACTGGCCCCCATATAACGCTCCATGCAGGCTATTCCCCACACATAATGCCTCATGCAGCCTGTTCCCCTCACATAATGCCCCACGCAGGCTGTTCCCCCCACATAATGCCCCACGCAGGCTGTTCCCCCCACATAATGCCCCACGCAGGTTGTTCCCCCCCATATAATGGCCCATGTAGGATGTCACCCCACCTTACAATGCCCCATGCAGGATGTCACCCCCCCTTATAATGCCATATGCAGGATGTCACACACACCCCCCTCCTTATAATGCCCCATGCAGGATGTCACACCCCCCTTCCCTTATAATTCCCCATGCAGGATGTCACACAACCACCCCATATAATGCCCCATGCAGGATGTCACACACCCCCCTCCCTTATACTGCCCCATGCAGAATTTCGCACACCTCCCCTCCCATATAATGCCCCATGCAGGATGTCGCACACCTCTCCTCCCATATAATGCCCCATGCAGGATGTCACACCCCCCCCCCCTTATAATGCCCCATGCAGGATGTCACCCCCCCCTCCCTTATAATGCCCCATGCAGGATGTCACACACACCCCCCTCCCTTATAATGCCCCATGCAGGATGTCACCTCCCCCTCCCCGTTATAATGCCCCATGCAGGATGTCACCCCCCCTTATAATGCCCCATACAGGATGTCACACACCCCCCTCCCTTATAACGCCCCATGCAGGACGTAACCCCCCCTGTTATAATGCCCCATGCAGGATGTCACACCCCCCCTCCTTATAATGCCCCATGCAGGATGTCACACACATCCCTCCCTTATAATGCCCCATACAGGATCTCACGCCCCCACCTCACCCCCCTCCCTTATACTGCCACAGGCCTCCATTGTTATGATCTGCTACAGAGACTAAGGAAAGACAGGAGATCTGTCCCTACAATAGAACTAAACTAGATCCCTACGATGTAACGGGGAACCTGATCCTGCGATCAGACCCGCTAAAGTCCTCGGCTAGTCTGTACGAAGACCTATAGATGTGAGGGAGGTATCCCTACAAGAACTAGGGACTGGGATAAGTTGGACACCTCCTAGCAGAAATAGTAGCAGTCAAAGACAAACACACAACAAAAAGCATAGAGGTCAGAAGACCTAGCAAAACTAACAGAGAACGGCAACAGAGCACAAAGCTAGCTCAAGAGTAGTAAATACAATGAATTCCAGCAAGGCAAGGAGGGCGGAGCCGGATTAAATAGGCAAAAATGGTCATGTGACCAGCAAACTAAAAAAAAAACTAACAGGAGAGTTCTAACAGTACCCCCTCTTCTAAGAGGATCCTCCGGATCCCCTAGGCCCAGGCTTACCAGGAAACCTCCTGTGAAACGCTCTGACAAGTCTGGAGGCAGAAACATCATCCGCCCTCACCCATGAGTTATCCTCAGGTCCGAAACCCTTCCAAGCGACGAGATACTGCAAACTCCCTCTATACCGTCTAGAATTTAGGATGCGGGAAATTTCATATTCCCTGTCCTCCACCACCGGAGGAACAGTGGCAGAGGCGTTACCATCCGACACATCAGCTTTTTTCAATAGAGAAACATGAAACACCGGGTTAATCTTCCAGGACGTAGGAACCTCCAACCTAACAGCAGATTGGTTAACTATCTGAAGCACCTTAAAGAACCCTACGAACTTGGGACCCAATTTTTTAGAAGGAATCCTCAATCGCAGATTCTTAGAGGACAACCAAACCATGTCACCAACAGCAAACAAAACCTTTTGCCGTTTCCTATCAAAGTACCTCTTAGATTTTTTGTTAGCCTCCTGAAGATTACCACGCACATCCGTCCAAACTCTCTCCAAATCACCGGAAAAACTCTCCTCCTCAGGCACAGCCGAAACCAATTTGGAGAATGACCCAAAAGACGGATGTCTCCCAGAACAACAAAAAAAAGGCGAACACCCAGCAGAAGAGGATGTATGGTTGATAAGAGCAAATTCAGCAAGTGGCAGAAACTCAGACCACCCCTCTTGATTGTCTGCCACAAAACAACGCAAGAACTGCTCAACATCCTGGTTCTTCCTTTCTGTCTGGCCATTAGACTCAGGATGATATCCGGATGAAAACGACAAATGAACTCCCAACCTGTCACAAAAGGCACGCCAAAAACGAGCCACGAACTGAGGTCCCCTATCAGAAACAATGTCAGTAGGAACACCATGTAGTCTGACAATTTCCTTGACAAAGGCCTTAGCGAGTGTCTTAGCGCAGGGCAGTTTGATGAAGGGAACCAAGTGACACATCTTGCTAAAACGGTCCACGACCACCCAGATGACCGTGAAACCTTCAGAGGGGGGAAGGTCAGTAATAAAGTCCATAGCCAGATGTGTCCAAGGTGCACTAGGAACCTCCAGAGGGCAAAGCAACCCCGCAGCAGGAGCATGCGAAGACTTGGATCTTGCACACACAGTACATTGGCGCACCCACTTAATGACTTCCTTCTGCCATCCAGGCCACCAAAAACTGCGACCCACAAGTCTCTTGGTCTCAGAAATTCCTGGATGACCTGCCAACCGAGACTCATGACACTCAACAAACAAATCTCTCCTAAAGGTCCTAGGCACAAACAACCTCCCATGGGGAGTGTTAGATGGGGCATTCTCCTGAGCTTTAAGAATCTCATCCTCCAAAACGGAATCCAAAGCAGCAATCACAACACCTTCTTGTAAAATGGTCTCCTCTTCCTCCTCAACACCGACCATGGGAGAAAAGCTGCGAGACAAAGCATCCGCTTTAACAATCTTGGTACCCGGGATGTAAGTAACGGAAAAATTAAACCGCGAGAAAAAAAGTGCCCACCTAGCCTGACGGGCATTCAAGCGCTTGGTAGCATCAAGATAGATCAGATTTTTATGATCATTGAAAACCTGAATGGGAAATTCAGCACCTTCCAAGAGGTGACGCCAGTGTTCAAATGCGAGTTTAATCGCCAGCAATTCCCGATTACCAATATCGTAATTAAGTTCAGTCTCAGAAAATTTCTTTGAAAAAAAGGCACAGGGATGTACTCCATCCTTGTTTTCCTGAGACAACACCGCACCGACCCCCACCGAAGAAGCATCAACCTCAACCAAAAACGGCTTAGTCACATCAGGCTGCATAAGGATGGGAGCAGAGGTGAACCTCTCCTTTAGAAACACAAAAGCTTCAATGGCCTCAGAAGTCCACTGAACCGCATTAGCACCTTTCCTGGTGAGATCGGTCAGCGGTTTGACAATAATAGAAACATTTTTTATGAATTTTCTGTAATAATTGGCGAAACCCAAAAACCTCTGTATCGATTTCAAACCAATAGGCCTAGGCCATTCCTGCACAGCTTGAACTTTAACCGGGTCCATCTCAAAACCTTCACTGGAGATAATGTAGCCCAAAAAACGAATTCTCTGTACAGCGAACTCACATTTCTCCAGCTTAGCAAAAAGCGAATTGTCCATTAACAACTGTAATACCTCACGTACGCTCCGCCAATGAGACTCCAGATCAGGCGAATAAATCAGAATGTCATCCAAATACACAACCACATTTTTGCCGATTAAAGGTCTAAGAATGTCATTAATAAGATTCTGAAAAAATGCTGGAGCATTGGTAAGACCAAAAGGCATCACCAGATTCTCAAAATGACCCACAGGAGTGTTAAAAGCAGTCTTCCATTCATCACCCTCCTTCATGCGCAACAAATTGTATGCCCCCCGGAGATCAATTTTAGAGAACCACTTGGCCCCCACTAACTGGTTAAATAAATCAGGAATCAATGGCAGTGGGTAAGGATTGCGTACAGTAATTTTATTAATCTCACGAAAGTCCAGACAAGGACGTTAGCCGCCATCTTTCTTTTTTACAAAAAAAAATCCAACAGCCACAGGAGACTTGGAAGGCCTAATGTGATCGGCGGCCAAGCTTGTCTGTATGTATTCCTCCAAAGCCTTTCTCTCAGGAATAGTCAGATTAAATAAACGACTTTTAGGAAGAGTCGCTCCAGGGACAAATTCAATGGTACAATCATAGTCTCTATGGGGAGGCAAAATTTGCGACTCCTCCTCAGAAAAAACTCTCCAAAAATCCTGAATAGGTACAGGTAATTCCCCTTTTTCCACAGCAGCAATGCGCCCGTTACAACACTTGTCATAACACTTAGGGCTCCAGGACTTAATTTCATTGGTAGACCAATCCAATACAGGATTGTGCAATTTTAACCAGGGTAACCCCAATATTACTGGAGAAGGCAAATTATCCAATACCACCAAATCCAAATTCTCTTGATGAATACCATTAATAGTGAGGGGAAATTCACAGACCTTGTGAGTAACACTCTTCAAGGGAGAGCCATCAACAGAAACCACAGAAATAGGGGATGACAAAGTTTTAGGTTCTAATCTAAGTTTTTCCAAGAATCCCCCATCAATCACATTCAGAGTAGAACCACAATCCAAAAATACCCGAAATTCAATTAATTCATCCTGAGCAGCAGTAGTGGCAGATAGGAATACTCCCTTAGAATTTAAACAGGCAATACGGGCATGACTGACCATTTTTTTTTCTTTCTTCATACGAAGCACACAGCTCTTAATAAAATGACCAGAATTTCCGCAATAGAAGCACAAGCCTTTAGAAAGCCTGCGGACTTTTTCCTGAGAGCGGGGTGCCATTGCCCCAATCTCCATCGGCTCTCCATTGTCAGCACAGACCCTCTCAAGACTCGGAGCTGACATAGCAGAGGATTTGCTCTCATTAATCCTTGCACGCAGTCTCCTGTCGACCCGTATAGCTAATTGCATTGCCTCCTGCAAGTTTCCAGGTGTGGGATAAGCAATCAGTAAATCCTTAACCCTTTCACCTAGCCCTGCAAGAAACAAGCTTTTCAAAGCTGAATCGTTCCACCCCACCTGAGCAGACCACCGACGGAAGTGAGAACAATATTTTTCCACATTACCCGATCCCTGCCTCAAACGTCTTAATTCAGACTCAGCAGATGAGACACGATCAGGATCATCGTACAACAAACCCAAAGCAGAAAAAAAACTATCCACTGATCTAAAGCACGGATCACTAGGTTGGAGAGAGAAGGCCCATCCCTGAGGATCTTTGCGCAAAAGTGACATTATGAACCCTATGCGCTGTGATTCATCACCAGAGGATCCGGGTCTCAAACGAAAATACAATAAACAAGCATTTTTAAAAGAAAAAAAATCTTGTTGTTCGCCAAAAAATAAATCAGGCAGACGTACCTTAGGTTCAACAAAATGTGCTCCAGGACAGCTACTCACGTGTTGTTGGAGCTTGACCACCTCCAGAGAGAGTCCCTGCAAGCGTTGAGCCAAATCTTGAACCGAGACCATGATGGAAAACTGGAGGTCTTTCCTTAGAGAAAATTTTTTTTTTTTTTTTTTTCTTTTAGGGCTGGACTTACTGTTATGATCTGCTACAGAGACTAAGGAAAGACAGGAGATCTGTCCCTACAATAGAACTAAACTAGATCCCTACAATGTAACGGGGAACCTGATCCTGCGATCAGACCCGCTAAAGTCCTCGGCTAGTCTGTACGAAGACCTATAGATGTGAGGGAGGTATCCCTACAAGAACTAGGGACTGGGATAAGTTGGACACCTCCTAGCAGAAATAGTAGCAGTCAAAGACAAACACACAACAAAAAGCATAGAGGTCAGAAGACCTAGCAAAACTAGCACAGAAAGGCAACAGAGCACAAAGCTAGCTCAAGAGTAGTAAATACAATGAAGTCCAGCAAGGCAAGGAGGGCGGATCCGGATTAAATAGGCAAAAATGGTCATGTGACCAGCAAACTCAAAAAAAGCCTAACAGGAGAGTTCTAACATCCATACAATAAAAATAAATCAAATACTCACCTCACGTCCCACCTGCCGCCGCTGCTCCTGACTCCAGCGTCGCCGGCCTCATCCCGCTCTGCGCTGTGACTGCTCAGGAGAGAGTGCGGTGTAAAGACGTCACCGCGCCCTCTGACCTGAAACATCACAGTGCAGCAGCCGAGGAGGATGCAGGAGCTGCTGCGGAGGCACGGGGAGAGGTAAGTATTGTGCCAGCTGCCGGGCCCTGAGCAAGCAGGGGGGAGCGGGTGCTGACACGGCTCTCCTCCGCTCACGGGTCCCATAGCGTGCGGTGAGGGCCCCCCCGCCTGCTGAGGGCCCCGGCATTTGCCCGCGTGCTGATGCTGGCCCTGGAGTGCGGCGTGCGTCTCTGCTTCTGGGGGGGGGGGGCAGCTGCCCCCCCCGCCCCACGGTGGGTACGCCCATGGACCCATCCTCTATATACTACACCACACAGGACCCATCCTCTATATACTACACCGAATGGGACCCATCCTCTATATACTACACCGCACGGGACCCATTCTCTATATACTACACCACACATCCTCTATATACTACACCGCATGGGACCCATCCTCTATATACTATACCGCACGGGACCCATCCTCTATATACTACACCACACATCCTCTATATACTACACCGCACGGGACCCATCCTCTATATACTACACCACACATCCTCTATATACTACACCGCACGGGAGAGCTGACAGATCCTCATGTTTAAAATACTACTCCACTTCAGGGTATTTACCTGAGGGGCACTTTGCACACTGTGTAATCTCTTATTACCTGAGGGGCCTCTCACACTTTGTCACTCTTAATTACCTAGGGGCCCCCTTCCCCACTGTCACCCACTAATATTCTGTGGGCCCCCTTCCCATTGTGTCACCCCCCCTAATGCTCTGTGGGCCCCCTTCCCACTGTGTCACTACCCTAATTCTCTGTGGGCCCCTTCCCCACTGTGTAACCCCACTAATGCTCTATGGGCCCCCTTCCCCACTGTCACCCCGTAATACTCTGAGGGCCCCCTTCCCCACTGTGTCAGCCCCTACTACTCTGTGGGCCCCCTTACCCACTCTCACCCACTAATTCTCTGTGGGCCCCGTTTCACACTGTGTCACCCCCTAATACTCTGTGGGCGCCCTTTCCCACTGTGTCACCCCCTAATACACTGTGATGGCCCCCTTCACCACTGTCACCTCGTAATGCTCTGTGGGCCCCCTTTCCCACTGTGTCACCCCCTAATACACTGAGGGCCCCCTTCCCCACTATGTCATCCCCTAATACTCTGAGGACCCCCTTCCCCACTGTTTCACCCCCTACTACTCTGACGGCCCCCTTCCCCACAGTCACCCACTAATATTCTGTGAGCCCCCTTTCCCACTGTGTCACCCCCTAATACACTGAGGGCCCCCTTCCCCATTGTCACACACTAATACTATGTGGGCCCCCTTTCCCACTGTGTCACCCCCTAATACTCTGTGGGCCCCCTTCACCACTGTCACCCTGTAATGCTCTGTGGGCCCTCTTCCACACTATGTCACCCCCTAATACTCTGAAGGCCCCCTTCCCCACTGTGTCACCCCCAATACTCTGAGGGCCCCCTTCCCCACTGTGTCACACCTACTACTCTGAGGGCCCCCTTCCCCACTGTCACCCACTAATATTCTGTGGGCCCCCTTTCCCACTGTGTCATCCCCTAATACACTGATGGCCCCCTTCCCCACTGTCCCCACTAATACTCTGTGGGCCCCCTACCCCACTGTGTCACCCCCTAATACTCTGAGGGCCCCCTTCCCCACTGTGTCACCCCCTAATACTCTGAGGGCCCCCATCCCCACTGTGTCACCCCCTAATACTCTGAGGGCCCCCTTCCCCACTATGTCACCCCCTAATACTCTGAGGGCCCCCTTCCCCACTGTGTCACCCCTTATTACTCTGAGGGCCCCCTTCCCCACTGTCACCCACTAATATTCTGTGGGCCCCTTTCCCACTGTGTCACCCCCTAATACACTGAGGGCCCCCTTCCCCACTGTCACACACTAATACTATGTGGGCCCCCTTTCCCACTGTGTCACCCCCTAATACTCTGTGGGCCCCCTTCACCACTGTCACCCCGTAATGCTCTGTGGGCCCTCTTCCCCACTGTGTCACCTCCTAATACTCTGAAGGCCCCCTTCCCCACTGTGTCACCCCCTAATACTCTGAGGGCCCCCTTCCCCACTGTCACCCCCTAATACTCTGAGGGCCCCCTTCCCCACTGTGTCACCCCCTACTACTCTGAGGGCCCCCTTCCCCACTGTCACCCACTAATATTCTGTGGGCACCCTTTCCCACTGTGTCATCCCCTAATACACTGAGCGCCCCCTTCCCCACTGTCGTGTCACCCCCTAATACACTGAGGGCCCCCTTCCCCACTGTGTCACCCCCTAATACTCTGTGGGCCCCTTTCCCACTATGTCACCCTCTAATGCTCTGTGGTTCCCCTTCCCCACTGTGTCACCCCCTAATACTCTGAGGGCCCCCATCCCCACTGTGGCACCCCCTAATACTCTGAGGGCCCCCTTCCCCACTATGTCACCCCCTAATACTCTGAGGGCCCCCTTCCCCACTGTGTCACCCCTTACTACTCTGGGGGCCCCCTTCCCCACTGTCACCCACTATTCTGTGGGCCCCTTTTCAACTGTGTCACCCACTAATACACTGAGGGCCCCCTTCCCCACTGTGTCACCCCCTAATTCTCTGAGGGCCCCCTTCCCCATTGTCACCCACTAATTCTCTGTGGGCCCCTTTCCCACTGTGTTACCCCCTAATGCTCTGTGGGCCCCCTTCCCCACTGTGTCATTCCCTAATACTCTGAGGACCCCCTTCCCCAGTCACCCACTAATATTCTGTGGGCCCCCTTTCCCACTTTGTCACCCCCTAAAACTCTGTGGGCCCCCTTTCCCACTGTCAACGACTAATACTCTTTGGGCCTCCTTTCCCACTGTGTGACCCGCCAATACTCTGTGGGCCCTCTTTCCCACTGTGTCACCCCCTACTACTCTGTGGGCCCTCTTTCCCACTGTGTCACCCCCTAATGCTCTGAGGGACCCTTTCCCACTGTGTCACCCCCTAATACTCTGTGGGCCCACTTTCCCACTGTGTCACCCCCTAATGCTCTGAGGGACCCTTTCCCACTGTGTCATCCCCTAATACTCTGTGGGCCCCCTTCCCCACTGTGTCACCCCCTAATACTCTGAGGACCCCCTTCCCCAGTCACCCACTAATACTCTGTGGGCCCCCTTCCCCACTGTCACCCCCTAATACTCTGAGGACCCCTTTCCCCACTGTGTCACCCCCTAGTAGCCTGGGGGCCTCCACCCCTAACTGCATGAGACAATTAAATGAGAGTTTTGAGGCTGGAGAACTAGTTATAAGAAATGTACTCACACTGACTCACTCCAGGTCTCCAGCAGGAAGCTCGCTCTCTCTCTCTCTCTCTCTCTCTCTCTCTCTCTCTTCTCTCTCTCCTCGCTCGCTCTCTCTCGCTCTCTCTCTCTCTCTCTCTTTCTCTCTCGCTGCACTGAAACTCTGCAAGCAATCAGTGTTAGATTAAAAAAAAGGGAAAGAGAAAAAAGGAGAGAAGGTGTGCAATTCAATATATTTTAATCAAGTGATAATATATAATTTTCACAGCATATTTCTGGAGCCAGAAAGATAGATACAAAAAGAGGTCAATGCATGTTACATACAATCATACACTTAATGATATACAGTCATTAGTCCACAGGTTATGGTAGTAAACAAAGTAATAAGAATAATGTCAGTCCAGATCGTACCGAAGACTAGAGGGGGCTACATCAAAAAAACAACAGATTTAATTCTTTAAAAAAAAAAAATTCTAAAAAATATATATTTAAAATGTAATGTAGGTACATAACACAGAAGACACTGGGAACGATGTTCACAAAAAAGGGGCAAAACTAAGGGATTCATTCAAACCCCCAAGGGTCATCGTCCCCAGGGTTACAATCCAGCGCGTTTCACGCTGGGCAAGGACCCTTCTAATATTGGCTCCGCGGATCCCACCATGGACGACCTCAATCCCCCTAACCTTAAGGGAAGCAGGGTCGCAATCATGGTGGGTCCTAAAATGGCGGGGCAATGTTTTCAATAAAGAAGGGTCCTCCACCATCCGGGCAGCAGCAATGTCCCTCACATGCTCCCTTACACATCTGCGCAACTCTCTTGATGTCAGACCAACATATATGAGTTGGCACCCGCAGGTGGCATAATACACCACATTGCAGGTGCCACAATTCACATATTCCTTAATAATGTTTTAGTACTGTACGCCGACATGAATGAGGCAATGCGGAGGACATTGCTGCACGCCAGACAATTCCCACACTGAAAGCATTCGCTCAAAATTCGAGTAGATCCAAACAAAGATGGTGTTTAGGGAGCATAATGACTCCGAACAAGTATGTTGCGCAGATTTCTAGATCTGCGAGCTGTCATTAATGGATAATCCACCAGTGAATCCCTTAAATGAGGGTCGGTCTGGAGGACAGGCCAATGACGCTTTAAAGTGGACATGATGCTCTCCCACTCATGGTTGTAGGTGGTAATAAATCTGACCTTAGACTGATTAGAGGTCATACCCCTGGTCACCTTAGTACGAAGCAATTCAGTGCGAGAAGTGTGCTTCGCTCTAAGGTACCCTGTCTTGATACTCCGGTTGCTGTAACCTCTCTCTCTGAAGCGCGATGCCAAACACAGACACACAACAGCTGATCGGAAGACAGCAGCGCTCCATCAGCACAGAGTCAGTTGTGACCGTGCTGACTCTGTACCAGTAAGAGTGCACTGCTCTCTGAGGAGCAGTGCGTGCCATAAAGATCAGTATTGAAGCCGGCAGGCCATGAGAAGGAGTTGCACTTCACATTGCGCCGATGAGCAGTGCAGCCGGGTACAGAATGAAATGTTCACCCCTCTCTAAGGAGCGTGCACGTGGACGAGATACAGGAGCAGATAGGCACAGTTAATGTGAAGGCGCTGCGCTTGACAAATGAGAAGTGCCGTAGGTGGGCGTGTCCTGGATGGGCGGGCCCACCGGAGGATTCTCCGGTTATCCGGTGGGCCAGTCCAACCCTGCCTATCAGTATGTCTTTGGAGTGTGGGAGGAAACCGGAGAACCCAGAGGAAACCCACGCAAACATGGGGAGAACATACAAACTCCTTGCAGATGTTGTCCTTGGTGCAATTTGAACCCAGGACCACGGGCAGCATTTATACTACTTAGCAACATGACCTTGTTTCCTTTGTTCGTCATGAAAATTGTATTTAGATTTTTTTTTTCTGCCATCAGAGACCATGATTTTCTGTGATTATGGATGGACAGTCACACCAGAGGAATACTTCCTGGGTTTAATGGGTTACTAACAAAATCAAAATAAGAAGTCCGTTTTCTGTACATACAGAATAAATAATCTGTGCCAATACAACCTAGTTCTACATCTGCACTGATTTGCAGCTATCCCCTCCCTAATGATGATCCCACATGACTCTCTTTACCCTACTTATCCATCCTCCAGTAGTTCTAATGCTGTTGGACGATTGTGCTCAGATGCACCTGACTCGCCCCCTGGGCCGTGGGGTACCCGGGACCGGGCTTCTGTACGATGCTGGGGGTAGTAGTGGCAACCCAATCCCGTGGCTCAGGGTGGTCAGACCAAATTGTGACAGTCTATGTATAGATTTATGAATGTCCGACTACGCCACCCGTGGATTGCGGTCAGAGATAACCGCCGCTGCGAGGCAGACCGCTGAGGCTGGTGTTGGTGTGCAGCACAGGGGTAGGATAACTCCCCACGGGAAGAGTGTAGCCTCAGGGCAGTGTATATGGATGCGGGGGGTGATAGTGCCGGCCGCAATAGTAAAAGTTCAGAGCCTGTTTCCAACAGTTCTGGGTCTTTATTGTAGATGTTACTAATGACCCAACAGTAGTACCGGGTAGGAATGGGCCTGGGTATCGGACAGCATTCGGGGGAGCCCCACTGGTCAGGGTGAGTGTGTAGGCCTACCGTTTTCTGTATGCTCTTGCTGACTATCCCCCTTTTCGTGGTGTAATAGCCCATGTCCCTGAGCTGGCCGTGTACTTCTCGCCTGTATGGCTTGCGACTCGGGCCTTGGGTACCTTTTGCTTTCTCCTGCTGTACTGGTCCCTCTGTGTGGCGGAGCCTCCAGGCTTCTTAGGCCAAGGGACCTGAAATCCCTCGCGGGTTGGTTCTCTGCTGCTGGGCTTGCAACCCTGACAGCCTCGGACCCCAATGTCCGGTTGTGTGCTTCTCTCAGCCAGGACCGGCTCTCGTCGCCTCTGTCCCTGGCTTGCAGTTTCTCCTCTGCCTCACGGACTCCTCAGCCGCTGCTGACCTGTCCCTCTTCTCTGAGAACCCTTCTGGACACTTCAGAAGTGGGTTCTGGTCTCTCTAACCCTGCCCCAGTTCCAGCTTTTATAGGGGCTGCCAGCTCCCCCTACTGGCCTGGGACAGGAGGTGTTGCATGCTAATTGTCCCTGACCAGGAAACCTCCCTCCTGCTCTCAGACACAGCCTTTAATATTTGTGGCATCCAGGCCTGGGGTGACACACATCTAATGACCCTGTCTAATAAATCATCTGACGGCTGGGTTGTAGCACAGTTCAGCTATGCTATGCTGAAGAACCCACTGATGCCATCCGAATTTGTACCTTATGATGCTGTCTAGTTTATGAAAAACAAGTGCAGATATGACCCTTTCTCATAAAGTATCCCCCAGACCATCTTACGGCATCATCATTGCCCTGAAAGCTGTGTTGTAGCACCGCTCAGCTGTTCTATGCTCAGCTCTGCTATACATGCAGGGGAGATCATGATCATAGCTCTATAGATCCGCATGAACCAATTAAATGTTTTGTAAATAGTAATGAATTGGTCAGATAGTGGTCACCTCATCCATATAAATAAAAACTTTACTGGAATCACACATGAACAAATACAAGTTTATGGGTCCATGAAAATCACAGAACGCACATGGATGGCATCAGTGTGGAGTCCGTGTTGTGTCTGTGATTAACTTTGGCTGCAGATCCACATGGAGTTGTCCTGCGGTGCAGATTTTAAATGTGCGACATCTGAATTAAACTGCAGCGTTTCGCTGTGGATTTCACCCATTGCTTTACATAGGATGAATTCCATTGCAAAATTCTGAGCAAATGTGCATGTTAACCATGTGCTTTTTGCCACACATTTTGCCCAAGATTAGCAGCAGGGATTTTTCTTTAATGCGAAGTTTAGCTTTTTTTCACTGATTTGCTACACCTGTAATTTTTCCCCGCTTTCTAGTACACCATATGATAAAATGAAAGGTGTCATTCAAAAGTGCAACTTGTACCACAAAAAAAACAAGTTGTGACACAGCTATATCGATGGAAAAATAAAGTTATGGCTCTTGGAAGCAAAGGAGGGAAAAACAAAAGGGCAAAAATGGAAAATTGCCAAGTCCGGAAGGGGTTAAACGGCACATTTTCACAGTGAATGCAAAAAAACAAAGTAATGCAGCCACATGTACAGCAGCGTGTGACGTCATCCAGTCTACGGAGCATGCAAGTCCCGGTCCTTACGCGTTTCAGAAAACTCGGTTCCTTTGTCAGAGGAAACTGTTAACAGTTAACTTTTTGCGTTCAGGCACGCCACCGGCTGGAGCTGCCTGTTCCCTACACTGCAGCTCTACGTGCATCTTTTTTTTCGCCGAGGACCTCCGTACACCCACCGAGTGGGGGTCTTCCTGCTCTTCTTTCAAGCGGATGCAACAAAGAACTTTGCTGGACTGCATAGGTAAATAGGGTAATTATCTACTCCATTAGTGTATTGTGCTTATCACTATGTTTCTTCAGTGTTTAACATGTAACTGGATACACATTGATACATATGCTATAATAGCAGGGTGGGCAAATTAGACTGATCTCCTAACTTCAATTTTTTCCAATTTTTTCTAAATGATCTTTGCAGCCATGTTAGTCACCTGCCCCAAAGCTTGCTATTCGGTGTACAATGCACATATACAATCTCTTTTCTTGTTTTTACTGTTTTTATTGGTGTTCATTTACATGTATACTTATTGTGCTGTTGATGTATACATGAAGTTTTTTGAAATTTAGCACACTTGTTGTGTGTCCTATGTGCTTATGGTTTCTTAAACACATCGAAAGCAGACAAAACAGGTTTTCTATAAAAACGACACAAAGCAGCCCAGTAAGTGATACTGTTCCCATGCGCTTGGTTCTGAACACTACTCTCATCATGGTTCCATGCCTGCGCTGCGTTCAGCACCAGCAGGGACTATGATGAGGGTAGTGGTAGTCTGCTCACGCAGTGTCCTCACCTGTAAAAAAAAATAATAAAATAATAAAATCCATGCACTCACTTCTCCTAGGTGTCCCCCACTGTATTACATGTGACTACTGGACTAGGTGGACCTCCACAATATTAAAGGGGGTTACCCACAAAGTTCATTTTTAATTAATGGATCTTAATTTCTGCTATCTTTTTAAGTTTCCCATGATGATGATATAAATGTTCCCCTGCTGTGACCATGCTGCAGCTGTGATCCCATGCTGTCCTGTACACTTTTTTTTTTAATACATCCAATTGTGGAACATATTGATCCAAGATCTATTAATTGAAATGAGCTTGGTTCATGGGACAATCTCAAGACTTGGGCTGCATGGTGATACTTAACTGTGATCTGGGTCTTGCTGCCAAAAATCTCTGCCAATACTAGCATATTACTACCTTTTTTTTTGTTGTGGCCAAAGTCGCCTTGTAGCCCCAGCAGCCAATTGCTGGCCCATTCACAGGATGCTGGGCCACACAGCACCTTACCATATCACAACTTAGTGGCTAAAGTCTTTTAAAATAGTCGGTTATGTACTGTGCAATTAGAGCAGGTGTCTGGTAGTTACATGGATGTACAGTGGGTACGGAAAGTATTCAGACCCCTTTAAATTTTTCACACTTTATTTCATTGCAGCCATTTGGTAAATTCTAAAGAGTTCAGTTTTTTTGCTCTCATTAATGTACACTCTGCACCCTATCTTGACTGAAAAAAAAACAGAAATGTAGAAGTTTTTGTAAATTTATTAAAAAAGATAAACTTAAATATCACATGGTCATAAGTATTCAGACCCTTTGCTCAGACACTCATATTTTAGTCACATGCTGTCCATTTCCTTGTGATCCTCCTTGAGATGGTTCTACTCCTTCATTGGAGTCTAGCTGTGTTTAATTAAACTGATAGGACTTGATTTGGAAAGGCACACACCTGTCTATATAAGACCTCACAGCTCACAGTGCATGTCAGACCAAATGAGAATCATGAGCTCAAAAAGAACTGCCCAAAGAGCTCAGAGACAAAATTGTGGCAAGGCACAGATCTGGCCAAGGTTACAAAAGAATTTCTGCTGTACTCAAGGATCCTAAGAGCACAGTGGCCTCCATAATCCTTAAATGGAAGAAGTTTGGGACCACCAGAAGACTTCCTAGACCTGGCTGACCAGCCAAACTGAGCAATTGTGGGAGAAGAGCTTTGGTGAGAGGTAAAGAACCCCAAAATCACTATGGCTGAGCTCCAGAGATGCAGTAGGGAGATGGGAGAAAGTTCCACAAAGTCAACTCTCGCTGCAGCCCTCCACCAGTCGGGCCTTTATGGCAGAGTGGCTCGACGGAAGCCTCTCCTCAGTGCAAGACATATGAAAGCCGGCATAGAGTTTGCTCAAAAACACATGAAGGACTCCCAGACTATGAGAAATAAGATTCTCTGGTCTGATGAGATGAAGATAGAACTTTTTGGTGATAATTCTAAGCGGTATGTGTGGAGAAAACCAGCACTGCTCATCACCTGCCAATACAATCCCAACAGTGAAACATGGTGGTGGCAGCATCATGCTATGGGGGTGTTTTTCAGCTGCAGGGACAGGATGACTGGTTGCAATTGAAAGAAACTTTTTTTTTTAATGAAGTGACAGCATTTTAACTAAAATTTTGTTTTCCCGCTGTTAAACCTGCTGATACAGATTTTAGTTTCAGAAGTTTGTCCTGTTACCGATATATTTTGTTTTTATTTAAGTCACAATGTAGAGAGTGGGGTATTAAAGGCATTTCAATTTAGTTCTGTAATGTCAGGAATTTTTCAGAAAACAAATAAAGATGGACTGAAATCTGGTGTCATTTTTCTTCTATATTGAACACTTGCAATGTTTAATAAGCCCCCACAAAGCCAGGGGCGGACATACCGCCCCGGCCCGAAGGTGGAGAGGGGCCCTTGCAGGCAGGAGCATGTGAGAGTGTGAAATGTGATAACAGCAGGAG
The DNA here is from genome assembly GCF_046119375.1 of Phyllobates terribilis. Classification (NCBI taxonomy): domain Eukaryota; kingdom Metazoa; phylum Chordata; class Amphibia; order Anura; family Dendrobatidae; genus Phyllobates; species Phyllobates terribilis. The sequence continues at coordinate 942,843 of NW_027363283.1, forward strand.
AGCACTAGGACCCTGTGACTTTTGCCTGGCTGAGTTCAGAGGAGGGGCAGTGCAAGAAACTCTATGTGTTCTAAGAGTGTCTGAGGTGTGAGAGGCTAGATAGGAAGTCTGTGAGAACGGAGCTGCAGGAAGATGCTGTCTTTACACGCTTCCCTGTGGAGTTTGTTTACCCCTTTCTCTCTTTAAGAACAAGTGCTGAGCTGGGGAAAGCTGTGTGGCTCTGTGGAGTTTTGTCGAAGTCCATGCTGAGTGAATTAGAGACTTTGTGCTGGAGAAGTCACGTGTCGAGTGATAAAGGAAGGGACTGAGGAATCCATTTCTGTGACGGAGCACATGGTTGGTGTACTGAATAAGAGTGAGAGACTTCGGGAGGAAAGAAGGTTTCTGGTGCCATTTCTACTGAGAGGATATTGACAAGCCTTTGTGAAGAGATCGTCCCAGACCTTAATCTGAGGCTACAGGACTAAAGTCCCCGGCGTGTGGGCTCGGCATCGGCCGACAAGACAAGGAATTTTTGCTGTTTTTGTGAACTTTGTTTTTGTTTTGGCGCCAAAGTTTTCCGGGACTAGCTGCAGCCACCGTGATTCACAGGCCTGTGATAGACTGCATCTGAGGTTAACGGTACCATAATTTTAAGATACCTGGGTATCCTGATAATAAGGGTATAAGAGCAATTGATATAGTTTCGTGCATTATTATTGTTAATAGGGGTAGGATTGTATTCAGTGTGCCATCTCAGGGGGTCCCCATATACCGCCCTCACTAGACTGACTTTGTGTTTAGGTAAAATTGTTCCAGATCACTAGAATAATTCACATAAACTGGAAACCTTGAGATTGGCACATTGATTTCAGCTCTTGCTGATTGTGTGTATCTAGTAGAGGTAGTGTCCCAGGCAGAACCTTAGACTGATTCATTCAATACTGAATTTTAGTCTAATCCCTGTTTTAGTAAAGAAAGTGTTGTTTATTTCTGTCTCTGTCTCAGTTTGTGACTCACTGGATCTCTCTCGGACCCCCAGTCATTACAAGCGTACTGCCCATAAGGGCAGACAACGCAGCCATTCAGTCCATATTATGGGCAGAAGAGGGGCCCTAAGTCAAGCAGCACCGGGCCCCTTTCACTCCTGCCCCTAATCATTCTGACCCCGGGGAGAGAGCGGAGCACACGGCGCAGAGAGCAGGGCTACAAACAGGGGGCGTGTCCTGCAGGGAGAGAGACGCTGGCCAATGAACGCTTTCCTCATCAGACTGAGGAGAGCGCTCATTGGCTGCAGCCTCTGGCTCCTGCACGACGCCCAATAGTAAGTGTTCACCTCACCTGCAGTCAGGGTCCCCGGGCTGCACAGCACACAGAGGCCATAGTGGAGGAAGAGCAGGACTGACTGTGCTTCTGCTGCTCCCTCCGGTCCTTCCAGCAGTAGCTGCTGACAGAGAAGAGGTGGGAGATTAGGCTCACTGCACAGGACAGCACAGCAGCAGGGGCTGATGTCAGTATACTGTGTCCCCATCCCCCACAGTGGTGTCTGAAGCCCTCTCCACTTCATCTCTGAGCTATGTGGCAGAACTCATGCACAGCTCACATCTGAACACCTGGTATCATAGATTACTGCATGTATGTATAGGTGTGTGTGTATACATGTGTGTCTATATCTGTGTCTATATTACTGTGTGTATACATGTGTGTGTGTATATATGTGTGTGTGTATGTACTGTATATGTATATATGTGTATCAATACAGTATATGTATGTACGGTGTATGGTATATGTGTATGTATGGTATATGTGTGTATAGATATATGTATGTACGGTATACGTGTGTGTGTATGTACAGTGTGTGTGTATGTGTAGCACCCTGAGGATTCGGCTGCTACAGGAGTATTGCACCTCAAGCCAGAGGTGTGATATTCCACTCCCGGGCAAGGATGGAGAGTGGAACTGAGCTCGGTAGGCTGCATGCACTACATACATCCCATTTCCGGAGGGCAGACCGACGGTACTCCCACTTAGAAATGTGCAGGTACGACCGAGTCTGTCCTTGGCTGGAGTGGGAGGGGGTTGGAACATCCCATGTAGTGTAGGGGCAGATAGGGGGTGCAGTCTGGGTAGTGATAGGAGCTCATTGGGTGCTGGTCACCTGAGCTCACACATAGAGGGATATAAAAGGAGGGCACCAACTAAGATCAGGGTCAGATGCAGAGAACAAGTCACCGAGCAGAGGAGAAGAGAGACCCAGAGTGAGAGAGGAGAAGAGAGACCCAGAGGGGGAAACAGAAAAGAGGACTCCAAGAACCCAAATTAAATCCCCGGGTGAAGAGTCGGCACAGGGTACCGGATCCCAAACTGGCGGGGGCAGAAAACACACCCTAGCCAGAGACCGGAGGCCGTGGGCAGCAACTGCCACGGCCACCCACCACATCCACCCCGAAGGCATACCACGTGGAGGGTCAGGGAACCCAAGGCCAAGGGTGTCCCAACAGAAGGCCCGAGGGAGCTGGACCTAGGTGGATCACTGGTGGGGACGGCCAGAGAACGGGACAGAAGGAGAGCTCAGGGCCACGCTCCGGACTTGTTTGGGGGTTGGCTGGATCCAGGACCTGGTGGACGCAGCACGGCTCGGGTGGTCACTCGAAGCTGGAGTGACCAGTACAACATCTGCAGTAAGTAAACACCCTTAACTGCACAACCCGACTCTGTCTTCATTGCCGTCTGCACTGCACCACCACAACCCCCATCCTCTGCACCTGTCCCCCCTGAGGCTATACCCCTCCCGTTGGGGGTTATCCCACCAAGCTGCGCACCCACCATCAGCCTCAGCGGACCCTGCTTCAGCGGCGGCCACAGTGACCGCATCACAACGGGTGGCGTAGTCGACACAAAAGAATTTTTAATAACATCTGTAGGACTGCCACATAACACTGAGTTTGACGCCCTGGGCACGGGCCGGGTCACAGCCGCTCGGAGACTACAACCCCCATCTGATCCGGTGCCGGGTATTCCCCTCAAAAAGGAATATGTCCCAGGGGGCGCGTCAACTTTGGCGTAGTCGGCAGGATTACGTGCCCGCAACACCCGGGTACTGCGTGCCTGAAGAAAAGTGCAAGTTTACCTCAGAAAGAAGTCTCCCGCCGGTTCCGGAGGGTCCACGCCATCGGACCCCATCACAGGTCGTTTCCCGCCGATTGTCCGCCATTTCCAGCTTGTTCCCGCCATCTGCCGAGTTTCCCGCCACTGGGAAGCGATTCCCGCCATTGCCAGCTTTTTCCCGCCTTGGAAGAGCAGCGGACGCCATTATGGGCGTGCCAAAGGAGGGCAGGAGGCCGCCTCCCATCGTGGGCCAGGACAGAAAATGGCGCCAAAAGTGGAAACCGCCCCCACCAACAGAGACTGTGATGCTGGAGGTGTCTGTCAGCGTGAAAGAACTACCCCTGGAGCTGACAGTCACCGAGTTGCCCCGGGACCGCCCTCGAAGTGGGAGGAGACGAAAGAAAAGAGCGAAGATGGGTGCCGCCTGGAGTAGTCTGGAGCGAGCGCACCCGGAGACAAGAAGTCTAACAAGCAGTCTGGAGCGAGCGCACCCGGAGGCAAGAAGCCTGGAGAAGAGTAGCGGAGGAGCTTACCCGGAGATGGAGAGAAAGCAAAACAGCACCGGCCCGCTGGCCAGGAGTCTGCTAGAGACCGAGGAAGGAGAGCAGAGCAGCACCGGCCCGCTGGCCAGGAGCCTGCTGGAAGAAGAGCAGAGCAGCACCGACCCGTTGGTCAGGAGCCTGCTAGAATCCACGACCCCACTAGGCCTAGTGGAGGTCCTTGCACAGCTCCCCCGAGACCGGGAGTGTGCACAGACTGCCCTGGAGGGCCTCGCACGGAGGATGGCCCGGGTACAGCGCGAGATATTGGCGGAATGGAGCCGGGAGATGGCCCAGCAAGCTGAGACCAGTCAACGGAGCACGCTACCCTGGAAGAGGAAACAGACCGCCTCTGAGGATGGCGCGGGAGGACCCAAGGCCGGAGACGGCGCCGAGAAGGGAGCCGGACGCAAGGAGGCAGTTAAAGGGGACGCCTATACCCCAAGCCGGGAAACCGCCCACCTGCCCCAGCTCCCCGTCGCAGAGCCCGAAAGTCCCCCTGCTGTGCCCGTAGCCGCCATGTCACCGCTATGGACTAGGCCCCGACCGGAAGTCGCCGCAGCGACCCCTGTGACGTCACACGCCTCGACCCGGAGCGTGACAAAGCAGGAAATACCACCAGCCTGGTCGCAAGGCCTAGTACCCCCGGGCGCCGCATCACCAACAGCGCCCCCTACCTCCGCGGAGCCTCCGGCCTGGTCGCAAGGCCAGGTAGCCCAGGGCGCCGCCGTATTAACGGTGCCCTTCACCTTCCAGGTGCCCCAGGCCTGGCCGCAAGGCCTGGGCAACCCGGGCGCCACCACCACCGCGCCCGCGCCCGTAAAACCAAGGGTGCCACACCTGGGGGAGGACTTGTTCAGCCAGCTCACATGGCCGGACGGGCGGCCCTTCATCTGGCCTGAAGAATTCCATGAGCTGGAGCGGCAGCAGAGACTAGGGCCCTTGTGTGAGCCCCTGATTCCGGCTCCGAAGCCCGTGGCACGGGTCTCGCCTCCTCTGGAAGAAGCCCAATTTGCGTGGGACCCCACGGGAGAAGATCTAATGGGGTTCACCGGAGAAACCCGGGCAGCTGCAGCAGAGCGCGCTGAGTGCTGCCGTCAGCAGCTCGCGGAGTTCGCAAGGGAGCGGAGAGAGAGGCGGGTCCGAGAGCAACAGGCCCAAGTACGGAGTGCCGAGCAGAAGAGCCGGACCAGGAGGGACCCCCGTGCAGCGCATTGTCCCCGCACCATCGGGACAGTGATCAAGTTCAACCAGCAGCATGGGTGGGGCTTCATCCGAGACCGCAACACCTTCGGTGACGTTTTTGTAACGCGCAGAGACGTTGAATCCCATCTGCCGGAGGGTCACAGAGGTCGTGACTTCTACATCGGAGACGAGGTCACCTTCACCCGGCACAAGTGTGCCAAAGGACCTTACGCCCTCCACGTACACCGCCTGACGGAGGAGGAGTTGCGGTGCGAGGAGGAGGAGCAAGAGGACCCGGACGGGTCTGAAGCTACAACCAGCTACAAGCAAAGAGCAGGAGGAAGACGCCGTTGAGTGCGGCAGAGCAGTAGATGTAAATAGTTACCCGACCGGGTACCAAAGAAACTGTTGCTACATATATATAGTCCCCGTTGGGACCAGCATGAGTAAACTGTTTACCCGTTATCCCGTATCCATACCAGGCTGAGGACTGTGAGCAGCCATTCCCTTCCCTTTACCTGGCCGAGGACTGAGAGCGGCCAACTTCCCCTGTATATGGTTGCGCTTCCTAAAGCGCCCCCTACTGGTTTTATAGGAAAGCCACGTGTTCCAGAGAACTGTCGCACTTTCCCGGTCATCAGATACACGGTGGCCGGAGGGCAAGAATGTTTTCTACGAGAATGTTATTTATATATATATCTATATAGTGTTTATTATGAAGTTTATATGTTTCGTTATTATGGAAAAAAAAAATGTGTTGTTTTGTGGTATTTTCTCTTACAGCCCGAGGACGTGCTGTGATTTACCAGGGGGGAATGTAGCACCCTGAGGATTCGGCTGCTACAGGAGTATTGCACCTCAAGCCAGAGGTGTGATATTCCACTCCCGGGCAAGGATGGAGAGTGGAACTGAGCTCGGTAGGCTGCATGCACTACATACATCCCATTTCCGGAGGGCAGACCGACGGTACTCCCACTTAGAAATGTGCAGGTACGACCGAGTCTGTCCTTGGCTGGAGTGGGAGGGGGTTGGAACATCCCATGTAGTGTAGGGGCAGATAGGGGGTGCAGTCTGGGTAGTGATAGGAGCTCATTGGGTGCTGGTCACCTGAGCTCACACATAGAGGGATATAAAAGGAGGGCACCAACTAAGATCAGGGTCAGATGCAGAGAACAAGTCAGCGAGCAGAGGAGAAGAGAGACCCAGAGTGAGAGAGGAGAAGAGAGACCCAGAGGGGGAAACAGAAAAGAGGACTCCAAGAACCCAAATTAAATCCCCGGGTGAAGAGTCGGCACAGGGTACCGGATCCCAAACTGGCGGGGGCAGAAAACACACCCTAGCCAGAGACCGGAGGCCGTGGGCAGCAACTGCCACGGCCACCCACCACATCCACCCCGAAGGCATACCACGTGGAGGGTCAGGGAACCCAAGGCCAAGGGTGTCCCAACAGAAGGCCCGAGGGAGCTGGACCTAGGTGGATCACTGGTGGGGACGGCCAGAGAACGGGACAGAAGGAGAGCTCAGGGCCACGCTCCGGACTTGTTTGGGGGTTGGCTGGATCCAGGACCTGGTGGACGCAGCACGGCTCGGGTGGTCACTCGAAGCTGGAGTGACCAGTACAACATCTGCAGTAAGTAAACACCCTTAACTGCACAACCCGACTCTGTCTTCATTGCCGTCTGCACTGCACCACCACAACCCCCATCCTCTGCACCTGTCCCCCCTGAGGCTATACCCCTCCCGTTGGGGGTTATCCCACCAAGCTGCGCACCCACCATCAGCCTCAGCGGACCCTGCTGCAGCGGCGGCCACAGTGACCGCATCACAACGGGTGGCGTAGTCGACACAAAAGAATTTTTAATAACATCTGTAGGACTGCCACATAACACTGAGTTTGACGCCCTGGGCACGGGCCGGGTCACAGCCGCTCGGAGACTACAACCCCCATCTGATCCGGTGCCGGGTATTCCCCTCAAAAAGGAATATGTCCCAGGGGGCGCGTCATATGTACATTATATGTATGTGTGTGTTTATGTATATGTTTGTGTGTGTGAACATATTTGTTTTCAGTTCATGTATTATACTGTGATTGTAAAGAATAGAAGAATAAACCTGGCTCTTTAAAGGGTTATTCACCAAATAATCAAGGTATCCTCAATACATCGAATCGGGAATAACTTGCTGGTCACTGGGGATTGGACCACTGGGCCCCCCAGAGATTCTGGGAACAGAGCTCTGCAGTGTCGTCCTGAATGGAGCAGAGTTGTGCCTGTTTGGCCTCTGCTCTATTCATTATCTATGAGCTGCTGAGCGCTGCGCTCGGTTATTTCCATCAGCTCCATAGACAATGAATAAAGTAGATACCAGATGATACAGATACCAGACATATAATACAGTGCCTACAAGTAGTATTCAACCCCCTGCAGATTTAGCTGGTTGACACATGCGGAATTAACTTGGCATTGTGACATTTGTACTGTAGATCAGCCTGGAAGTGGGAAATGCACCGCAGCAAATATTGTTTTTTTTTTGTTTGTTTTTTGTTTTTTAAAACGTTAAAAGTTAATTCAGAGTGTCATTTATTATTCAACCCCTCAAACCACAAGAATTCTGTTTGGTCCCCCTAAAGTATTAAGAAGTAGTTCAGGCACCAAGAATAATGAGCTTCACATGTGTGGATTAAAGATCTCTTTTGCCAGCCTTTTCTGACTATTTAAGACCCTCCCCAAACTTGTGAACAGCACTCAGACATGGTCAACATGGGAAAGACAAAGGAGCATTCCAAGGCCATCAGAGACAAGATCGTGGAGGGTCACAAGGCTGGCAAGGGGTACAAAACCCTTTCCAAGGAGTTGGGCCTACCTGTCTCCACTGTTGGGAGCATCATCCGTAAGTGGAAGGCTTATGGAACTACTGTTAGCCTTCCACGGCCTGGACAGCCTTTGAAAGTGTCCTCCCGTGCCGAGGCCAGGCTTGTCCGAAGAGTCAAGGCTAACACAAGGACAACAAGGAAGGAGCTCCGGGAAGATCTCATGGCAGTGGGGACATTGGTTTCAGTCAATACCATAAGTAACGTACTCCACCGCAATGGTCTCCGTTCCAGACGAGCCCGTAAGGTACCTTTACTTTCAAAGCGTCATGTCAAGGCTCGTCTACAGTTTGCTCATGATCACTTGGAGAACTCTGAGACAGACTGGTTCAAGGTTCTATGGTCTGATGAGACCAAGATTGAGATCTTTGGTGCCAACCACACACGTGACGTTTGGAGACTGGATGGCACTGCATACGACCCCAAGAATACCATCCCTACAGTCAAGCATGGTGGTGGCAGCATCATGCTGTGGGGCTGTTTCTCAGCCAAGGGGCCTGGCCATCTGGTCCGCATCCATGGGAAGATGGATAGCACGGCCTACCTGGAGATTTTGGCCAAGAACCTCCGCTCCTCCATCAAGGATCTTAAGATGGGTCGTAATTTCATCTTCCAACAAGACAATGACCCAAAGCACACAGCCAAGAAAACCAAGGCCTGGTTCAAGAGGGAAAGAGTCAAGGTGTTGGAGTGGCCTAGTCAGTCTCCTGACCTTAACCCAATTGAAAACTTGTGGAAGGAGCTCAAGAATAAAGTCCACATGAGACACCCAAAGAACCTAGATAACTTGGAGAAGATCTGCATGGAGGAGTGGGCCAAGATAACTCCACAGACCTGTGCCGGCCTGATCAGGTCTTATAAAAGACGATTATTAGCTGTAATTGCAAACAAGGGTTATTCCACAAAATATTAAACATAGGGGTTGTATAATAATTGACCCACACTTTTATGTTTAAAATTTATTAAAATTCAACTGAGCAACATAACTTTTTGGTTTGTAAGATTTATGCTTCTGTTCATCAATCCTACTCTCGTTTGCAGTTTGAAGGCTCTAACTTATTTGCATCTTATCAAACCAGCTAAATCTGCAGGGGGTTGAATACTACTTGTAGGCACTGTATATACATGGTTGGAATTTGCCGGTTCCAGCCATTATCACGTAACCATGAGGATGCGCTTTTCACACTTGCTGTCATGTGTCAACTAGAGAGTCTCAGCCATATCTTGCAATGTTCTATTCACCAACATAGCTGACACTCTAGTTGTCACCTGACTGCAAGTCTGACTGTGCTGGAACCAGCAGAACCGAATCTTTATCTTTACTGATATATAATTTGTCTCCATGTCAGTGAAAATATATATTTTTAGCGGTGTGGAGGGGCCCATTTACTATGGAGCCCTGTGATTTCTATGCACACCCCTGCTTACAGGGCGGCAATAATGCCGGTATCCTGGCTTGTTGCTCGGAGCCCGAGGCTTCGGGGGTCTCACGGCCAGATTTCCCTGATCATAAGCGGCATGCTAGGCAGCGAGGGGGACCCAGGCACATTTCTTGCACAGGGGCCCCAAGCTGTTGTTGTCACTGCATTCTGAGTCTTCTATCCTTTGGATTACGATATCGGAGAGAGAGTGAGACACAGGACAGGATGTGTGTCAAACAAGCTCTAAACTTTATTACAAAGCATGGGTTTTATATTCACTCTGAAGGCAGGAAACGGATTTACCATATATGGTTTGATTATACAATTTTAGCACACAAAGACTAACTTCTATTCTCGTGCTTGTGTTGAAACATTCAATCGGACACATTGAATTAGACACATTAAATCAGATACATTCTGATGACTGGCAAGGACGCATTATTGATTCAAGAAGGAACATTCACAGCTGGTGTTTTTTGACCTAAAGTAACTTTCAGACTTATATAGCATAGATGGGGCCTTTGAACTTAAGGGGCCTCATCTTCTGCTATAACATTCCATCCTTTTGTTCCTTCATTTATCAATATGTTTCTCTATATTTTCTTTTAGTACACCGCTGAATACACATTAGAAAAAGCTTAAAAACCAAATAAACCGCAAGACACATTAGCAAAACCTGTAAAATAGCTTGCACTATACCAGCCAACCACCCACCGATACCTTTAAACCAATTTGCGGGATTTAGAAAGGAAAATCTCTGTGTGGAATTATTGGCCAAAGTATCTGAACAGTTCACCCAAAAGTTTATCTCTTCCCATGAGACTGGAACAGCGAGAAAGGGTATGCTAGTGGACGTCACAGGGGCATGTGTACATATCCAACAATTAGCAATGGTCTGGTTTTGCTCCTTTAGTCCATCGATTAGAGCAAGATGGTGTCTAATGAATCTATTGTCGTCTCCATCCATGGTGCCTAACCTAGTCCATGCACCTGTGGTCGCAAGGATGCAGGTAAGTATAAACAATGTCTTCATTCTTTGTCCGCTGGTTCTCCTAGTATCTTTTTGCAATGGGACGCGTGTATCCAGGTCTCTTTTCCCTCTAGCTTAACGGCTGTACTTGTGGTCAGCAGAACTTGAAAGGGTCCGTCAAACCGTGGATCTAGACTTTTCCTCACGTATCTTTTTATAACCACCCAGTCTCCAGGTTGCAGCGTATGGCTGCTAGAGTCTTGATCTGGATCTGGAAGAGAACTGAAGACATTATCATGTACTTGCTTAATCTTTTTGTGTAAAGCCCTCACATAGGAACTTAGCACATGGTTGTTCATTTCTAATGCTTGCGGATAGAAACACCCTAGGCTGGGTATGTTGCCAAACAATATCTCATATGGAGAGAGTCCAGTCTTTTTATTAGGCGTGTATCTTACTGAAAACAGAGCAAGCGGTAAACAGTCCGGCCATGGTTTTCCTGTCTCAGCCATGGCTTTCTGAATTTTTAATTTCAATGTCCCATTCAGTCTTTCCACTTTACCACTACTTTGTGGGTGATATGGGGTGTGGAATGCTTGTTGAATTCCTAGAGCTGACATGACTTCATTCATTATTTAACCTGTGAAGTGTGTACCTCTGTCACTCTCAATTACCTCTGGTACCCCATACCTGCAGACCACCTCCGCAAGCAGTTTCTTTGCGGTTGCCGCAGACGTGGCTTTGGCAATCGGGAAAGCCTCTGGCCATCCTGAGAACAAATCAATACAGACCAACACATATTCCCATGATCCTGACTTTGGCAGCTGAATATAATCAATTTGCAGTCTCTGGAATGGATAGAGGGCCCAGGGTGTGTGTTTGGGTGGTGTTTTAACTACTCTACCCTGATTATGTGTAGCACATATCATGCACCCTTGTACCAGGTTTTCAATACAGGTGGAGATTCCTGGTGCCACCCAATGTTTCTGCATCACACTCATCACACCCGTTTTAGATTGGTGTGTCGGCCCATGTAGTATCTGGGCAGCTGCTGGGTACAGTGCCCTTGGAAGGCATCGTCGTGTCCCTTTCCCCCATACCCCATTTGCTTCATTCAGGCATGCACCTTCCTGTAACCACTTATCAACCTCCTCCTTTTGAGCCTGAGACTGCATTTGGGATAAGATGTCCTCCGACACAAAGGGGTTTTTAGGGGCACTTATCTGACGTACTGTTGACCCTTGTTGCGGCTTACAGGCTGCTGTTTTTGCCGCTGCATCTGCCATCGCGTTTCCTCTGCTTACCTGGTCAGTGCGTCTGGTATGTGCTCTTACCTTTATGACAGCTACTTGTTTGGGTAGTTGTAGCGCATCAATTAACTGCTGGACCGCATCAGCATTCTTAATGGGGTGTCCTGCTGCCGTCAGGAAACCTCTTGACTTCCATATTGGACCAAAATCATGCGATATACCGAATGCGTACCTAGAATCTGTGTAAATGTTAACAATACTACCTTCCGCTAGTTTACAGGCCTCGGTTAGGGGGCACAAATGAGCAGGTCATCGACATATTGCAAAACAACGATATGTGGTTCAGACCATCCCTCCAGTATTTCCTGCAGACTTGCAGTGTACATTGTGGGTGAATTCTGGGCACCCTGTGGCAACACTGTCCGTGTATATTGACTACCCTGGAATGTGAAAGCAAACAAGTACTGGCAGTCAGGATGTAATGGTACACTGAAAAATGCATTTGCCAAATCGACCACTGAAAAGCAAAGAGAGTTAGAAGGTATCTGTGACAGAAGAGTATGCGGGTTGGGCACAACTGGTGTTAGAAGTTCTGTGGCTTTGTTAACCAACCGGAGGTCATGGACCGTTCTATATGCGGCTGGTTGTCCTGGCACGCTCTTTTTCTTTACTGGGAACAGGGGAGTGTTGCAAGGGGACTGGGTTTTGACTAGGACTCCTCTCTGTAGTAATTTTTGGACTTGCTGGGCTATGGCATTCTCCTGAGCCGAGCTAAGGGGATACTGCCTCTGTTGAGGCAAGATTGCTCCTGGTTTTAATTTTACCATTACTGGTTGAACTCTTAACCTACCAACATCTGTTTTGTCTGAGGCCCAAAAATCATGTGGCACAGCCTGCTCTAATATCAGGGGAAACTCATTTGTCTCTTCTATGCTGGCAATATCTAGTGACATAATTTTGCAAAGGGTACTTGGTTTTAAACCTGGGGTCATGGTCACAGTGCCATCGGGATGATACTCTATATGTGCTTGTAATTGGGACAACACATCATTTCCCAATAGATTACATTGAGCTGGCTATGTACAGTAGCTCCTTGAATTTGCAGGGGAATTCTCTTAGTGACAGGGAGCAGGACAGACGGGGAATTGAAGGGGGTGGCAATGACATGATGTGAAAAATCAGTGTCAGTGTATGGCCAATCACCTTGAGTAATTACTGAATTGTCGGCCCCCGTATCTACTTGGAAATCGATTTCATGTCCCCCTGGTAGGTTCACCTGCACTGTACAACTGGGAGTTGGGGGTAAGGAGATGAGGGGGTTCATGTGCAAGCTACCCTCATCCTATGGGGGCGTTGTTTGGCCGGCTGGAGGACCCGTACTCTGAGCATTTGGATACGGGTTGGTCCTACAGTTCTTTCTAAAATGTCCTGGCTTTTTACATCCGTAACACAGTTTCTGTCCTCCTCCTTCAGTCCGTCCTCTGCCTCTGTTGTTTCTGGGGGTCGTCTCTACGATGTGTATTCTGGCAGCTCTTTTTGCCTGCGCTATGTCATGTTGTGCCCCCTGAGCTATTCTAGCTAAATCTTCTGCCTTCACTGATCTCCAGTCCGGTCCACTTGCTTTTACCTTCTCTGCAATCTCTTTCTTTAGTCCATTCATGAAATCACTTGCTAATACCCTCTCACTAGTCTTATTCCCGGGGTTGAACCCCATTTCTGACCAGGTTTTCTTTAGTGCATAGAAATAATCCTTAGGATCTTCCTCCTTCCCTTGCACTCTATCTTCTAGTGTAACTTGCTTTTCTGCTTGCCTGTCTTGACATGCTTTTACCAACGCTGCTGCGAATAGGACTCCAGCTGCTGCATCATTAGATTCTGCATCTACGGGTCCGGTCCTATTGGCATACTGTTTTTTTGTCTCATCTATCAACCTATCATAGCGGGCTTCATCTGCCAATTTTCCCTTAATTACCCCCTGCAGATCTATTCTAGTGGCATGGTACGTATCCTGTATGGTGGTGATCATTCTAGCGAAACCCATAGGGGACTGGGATGGGTCTGGCAGCTGGGAGATCAGTGCCAACTGCTCTGAAGGACTCCATGGTCTATACATTAACATTGTACGAGCTTCCTGACCTGGAACCACTGCATCCCCCCCTGCTGCTGCTGCTGCTGCTCCCGGTGCTCCTGGCACAACTACCGTCCTCATTGGGAATAGTCTAGCTGGGTGGGGTCTCGGTCCTCCACATGCCACACAGATGTCTACTGTCAAGGGGTTCTGCTGTCCACATCTGGGGCAAACCCAACATTTGGGTTCCTGGGAAATCTGGTACTGGGGTGGGGGTGACGTCGGGAGCGGACAGGGAGGAAAATCTGTCATTCCGTTTTTTGTCAGTCTGTAACGTCCGTCTCCTAATTCTTCAATCTTTCCTTCAAAATAAGCGCATGCATTCATCCATACATCTACTGTCCCTAACAGACCCTTATCTTTCAGCCATCCATGATAGGAGTTAAAGAAGGATTTCCATTTCTCTCCATTCATCTCTCCATTCTCATTCATTCCCGCTTTACACAATATTTTGTCAATTCCAATCAGTGCCTGTTTCCCTTCTCTGCGTACTACTAAGTCTTTGGCTATAATGCCTTCCTTGGCATTTTGGTTCCCCATTTTTTTAGGTTCTCCTCACCTAGAAGAGACTCCTCAGTCACTTAGACAATGGTCACTTAGACAATGGGCCACAAAGGTTTCCGAACCATTCCACTACTAGCCTCTCTAGGACTTATACGCCAACCAGAAAAACAGACCAAAAACATCAATCCCGGGACACATCCACAACACAATCATCGGATCCATACTTTCATTCTTAAATTCTCCAAAAGATAGAAGGCTGGACTGATCTGAGGGGATTCTACTGGTTCAAAGGGACCTGAGCCAGACAACAATCTGTGAATTACCTGGGGAGCCGACCGCTCGGGGGTGAGGGAGTCTCTTCTATGCAGTGATATAATTAGGTAGAATATAACAGTTATTCTTACCTCAGCACTGTATATATCACCAACAAAGAGCTTTGCTCGTCCCACGTCTTGGACCGGTCGAGCACCCCTGGGTAGATTAACTCAAGGTCCTTGTTCGAGGCGCCAGCTGTCGTCACTGCATTCTGAGTCTTCTATCCTTTGGATTACGATATCGGAGAGAGAGTGAGACACAGGACAGGATGTGTGTCAAACAAGCTCTAAACTTTATTACAAAGCATGGGTTTTATATTCACTCTGAAGGCAGGAAACGGATTTACCATATATGGTTTGATTATACAATTTTAGCACACAAAGACTAACTTCTATTCTCGTGCTTGTGTTGAAACATTCAATCGGACACATTGAATTAGACACATTAAATCAGATACATTCTGATGACTGGCAAGGACGCATTATTGATTCAAGAAGGAACATTCACAGCTGGTGTTTTTTGACCTAAAGTAACTTTCAGACTTATATAGCATAGATGGGGCCTTTGAACTTAAGGGGCCTCATCTTCTGCTATAACACTGTCAATGTCCACCAGAGGCGGACACAGACTGTAGTGGGCCCCTGTGCAAGAAATTTTTGCCCCCCCTGCCCTTCATAGGGCAACAAAGTTATGTAAACATAACCCCCCCATGTGCATCTCTCACACCCACATGTGCATCTCTCATCCCCCCATGTGCAGCTCTCATCCCCCCCATGCATCTCTCATCCCCCCATATGCATCTCATACCCCCATGCATCTTTCACGCATCTTTCATCCCCCCATGTGCAGCTCTCACCCCTCCCCCGTGCATCTCTCATCCCCTCCCCCGTGCATCTCACCCCCCCGTGCATCTCATCCCCCCGTGCATCTCATCCCCCCGTGCATCTCATCCCGCCCCGTGCATCTCATCCCGCCCCGTGCATCTCATCCCGCCCCGTGCATCTCATCCCCCCCGTGCATCTCGCATCCCCCCGTGCATCTCTCATCCCCCCATGTGCATCTTATCCCCCCGTGCATCTCTCATTCCCCCATGCATCTCTGATTCCCCCCCACTCCTAGTTAATTAATTGTATTTAAAAAAAAAAAATAAAACTTGTTATACTTACCCCCATGGATCCCTGCAGAATCCTGGCGCTCATCCACGTCGCTGCCACCAGCGTACCTAGAATCTGTGTAAATGTTAACAATACTACCTTCCGCTAGTTTACAGGCCTCGGTTAGGGCCCTAAGTTCAGCTTCTTGAGCCGATTGGTGTGGGAGCATTGGTTCTGCCTTGATTACTGCATTGAGGGAGACAACTGCATATCCAGTATGGAAGGTACCTGAATCGTCCTGATGACGGGATCCATCTACAAAAAATTCAAAATCTGCATTTTGTAATTCATGTTTAAATACAGTAGGTAAACCTGCCGTTTCTTGTGCCATCATTTGTACACAGTCATGAGGAACTTCCTCTCTTGGATCTTCCTTAAAAAGCACAGTACCTGACCCCTCCTTTAGATCCGAGAGAGGTAACAAAGTTGCTGGGTTCATAGTACACCTCTGTAAAGAAACATTGGGAGGCATTAACAGTGCACATTGTAACCTGAGATGACGTGCTGCTGAGAGGTGAGCGGGTTGCACTTGATTCAATATAGTGTAGACATCATGAGGTGTTAGAACGGTGAGCGGGTGGTCAAGAACAATGTCTGCGGATTTGTGGAGTAATAGTCCAACAGCATGCAGAGCACGTACACAGGATGGTGCACCTCTGGCTACCGCATCTAATCTGCCACTAAAATAGGCAACAGGTCTCTGATTGTCACCGTGTGTTTGAGTTAAAACTCCTGCTGCATGTCCAGCTTGCTCATGAAGGTACAGAGTAAATGGGAGCTCATAATTAGGGGTACCCGAAGCTGGAGGGGACAAAATACGGTTCTTGAGAGAATAAAAACAGTCTATTGCCTATGATGTTAGTACAAAAGGTGTTGGAGTAAGACAGTCATAGAGGGGCTGCATTAAAACAGACGGCATGAATCCACTGTCTGCAATAGGAAACAATTCCAAGAAAAGTTCTGAGGGCTGCAACATTAATGGGGACGGTGAATGCCTGTACTGCTTGTTTGCGTGCATTTGTTAAATGACGAGCTCCTGGTGTAATGCAATGTCCCAAAAAGCTGACTGAAGATTTACAAAACTGAAGCTTATCTTTCGATGCCTTGCAGCCAGCGCGATAGAGAAACAACATAAGCGATATAGTTGCACTATGACATTGTTTCCTGGAGGGGGCACAAATGAGCAGGTCATCGACATATTGCAAAACAACGATATGTGGTTCAGACCATCCCTCCAGTATTTCCTGCAGACTTGCAGTGTACATTGTGGGTGAATTCTGGGCACCCTGTGGCAACACTGTCCGTGTATATTGACTACCCTGGAATGTGAAAGCAAACAAGTACTGGCAGTCAGGATGTAATGGTACACTGAAAAATGCATTTGCCAAATCGACCACTGAAAAGCAAAGAGAGTTAGAAGGTATCTGTGACAGGAGAGTATGCGGGTTGGGCACAACTGGTGTTAGAAGTTCTGTGGCTTTGTTAACCAACCGGAGGTCATGGACCATTCTATATGCGGCTGGTTGTCCTGGCACGCTCTTTTTCTTTACTGGGAACAGGGGAGTGTTGCAAGGGGACTGGGTTTTGACTAGGACTCCTCTCTGTAGTAATTTTTGGACTTGCTGGGCTATGGCATTCTCCTGAGCCGAGCTAAGGGGATACTGCCTCTGTTGAGGCAAGATTGCTCCTGGTTTTAATTTTACCATTACTGGTTGAACTCTTAACCTACCAACATCTGTTTTGTCTGAGGCCCAAAAATCATGTGGCACAGCCTGCTCCAATATCAGGGGAAACTCATTTGTCTCTTCTATGCTGGCAATATCTAGTGACATAATTTTGCAAAGGGTACTTGGTTTTAAACCTGGGGTCATGGTCACAGTGCCATCGGGATGATACTCTATATGTGCTTGTAATTGGGACAACACATCATTTCCCAATAGATTACATTGAGCTGGCTATGTACAGTAGCTCCTTGAATTTGCAGGGGAATTCTCTTAGTGACAGGGAGCAGGACAGACGGGGAATTGAAGGGGGTGGCAATGACATGATGTGAAAAATCAGTGTCAGTGTATGGCCAATCACCTTGAGTAATTACTGAATTGTCGGCCCCCGTATCTACTTGGAAATCGATTTCATGTCCCCCTGGTAGGTTCACCTGCACTGTACAACTGGGAGTTGGGGGTAAGGAGATGAGGGGGTTCATGTGCAAGCTACCCTCATCCTATGGGGGCGTTGTTTGGTCGGCTGGAGGACCCGTACTCTGAGCATTTGGATACGGGTTGGTCCTACAGTTCTTTCTAAAATGTCCTGGCTTTTTACATCCGTAACACAGTTTCTGTCCTCCTCCTTCAGTCCGTCCTCTGCCTCTGTTGTTTCTGGGGGTCGTCTCTACGATGTGTATTCTGGCAGCTCTTTTTGCCTGCGCTATGTCATGTTGTGCCCCCTGAGCTATTCTAGCTAAATCTTCTGCCTTCACTGATCTCCAGTCCGGTCCACTTGCTTTTACCTTCTCTGCAATCTCTTTCTTTAGTCCATTCATGAAATCACTTGCTAATACCCTCTCACTAGTCTTATTCCCGGGGTTGAACCCCATTTCTGACCAGGTTTTCTTTAGTGCATAGAAATAATCCTTAGGATCTTCCTCCTTTCCTTGCACTCTATCTTCTAGTGTAACTTGCTTTTCTGCTTGCCTGTCTTGACATGCTTTTACCAACGCTGCTGCGAATAGGACTCCAGCTGCTGCATCATTAGATTCTGCATCTACGGGTCCGGTCCTATTGGCATACTGTTTTTTTGTCTCATCTATCAACCTATCATAGCGGGCTTCATCTGCCAATTTTCCCTTAATTACCCCCTGCAGATCTATTCTAGTGGCATGGTACGTATCCTGTATGGTGGTGATCATTCTAGCGAAACCCATAGGGGACTGGGATGGGTCTGGCAGCTGGGAGATCAGTGCCAACTGCTCTGAAGGACTCCATGGTCTATACATTAACATTGTACGAGCTTCCTGACCTGGAACCACTGCATCCCCCCCTGCTGCTGCTGCTGCTGCTCCCGGTGCTCCTGGCACAACTACCGTCCTCATTGGGAATAGTCTAGCTGGGTGGGGTCTCGGTCCTCCACATGCCACACAGATGTCTACTGTCAAGGGGTTCTGCTGTCCACATCTGGGGCAAACCCAACATTTGGGTTCCTGGGAAATCTGGTACTGGGGTGGGGGTGACGTCGGGAGCGGACAGGGAGGAAAATCTGTCATTCCGTTTTTTGTCAGTCTGTAACGCCCGTCTCCTAATTCTTCAATCTTTCCTTCAAAATAAGCGCATGCATTCATCCATACATCTACTGTCCCTAACAGACCCTTATCTTTCAGCCATCCATGATAGGAGTTAAAGAAGGATTTCCATTTCTCTCCATTCATCTCTCCATTCTCATTCATTCCCGCTTTACACAATATTTTGTCAATTCCAATCAGTGCCTGTTTCCCTTCTCTGCGTACTACTAAGTCTTTGGCTATAATGCCTTCCTTGGCATTTTGGTTCCCCATTTTTTTCGCTTCTCCTCACCTAGAAGAGACTCCTCAGTCACTTAGACAATGGTCACTTAGACAATGGGCCACAAAGGTTTCCGAACCATTCCACTACTAGCCTCTCTAGGACTTATACGCCAACCAGAAAAACAGACCAAAAACATCAATCCCGGGACACATCCACAACACAATCATCGGATCCATACTTTCATTCTTAAATTCTCCAAAGGATAGAAGGCAGGACTGATCTGAGGGGATTCTACTGGTTCAAAGGGACCTGAGCCAGACAACAATCTGTGAATTACCTGGGGAGCCGACCGCTCGGGGGTGAGGGAGTCTCTTCTATGCAGTGATATAATTAGGTAGAATATAACAGTTATTCTTACCTCAGCACTGTATATATCACCAACAAAGAGCTTTGCTCGTCCCACGTCTTGGACCGGTCGAGCACCCCTGGGTAGATTAACTCAAGGTCCTTGTTCGAGGCGCCAGCTGTCGTCACTGCATTCTGAGTCTTCTATCCTTTGGATTACGATATCGGAGAGAGAGTGAGACACAGGACAGGATGTGTGCCAAACAAGCTCTAAACTTTATTACAAAGCATGGGTTTTATATTCACTCTGAAGGCAGGAAACGGATTTACCATATATGGTTTGATTATACAATTTTAGCACACAAAGACTAACTTCTATTCTCGTGCTTGTGTTGAAACATTCAATCGGACACATTGAATTAGACACATTAAATCAGATACATTCTGATGACTGGCAAGGACGCATTTTGATTCAAGAAGGAACATTCACAGCTGGTGTTTTTTGACCTAAAGTAACTTTCAGACTTATATAGCATAGATGGGGCCTTTGAACTTAAGGGGCCTCATCTTCTGCTATAACACTGTCAATGTCCACCAGGGGCAGACACAGACTGTAGTGGGCCCCTGTGCAAGAAATTTTTGCCCCCCCCTGCCCTTCATAGGGCAACAAAGTTATGTAAACATAACCCCCCCATGTGCATCTCTCACACCCACATGTGCATCTCTCATCCCCCCATGTGCAGCTCTCACCCCCCCCCATGCATCTCTCATCCCCCCATGTGCATCTCATCCCCCCATGCATCTTTCACGCATCTTTCATCCCCCCATGTGCAGCTCTCACCCCCCCATGTGCAGCTCTCATCCCCTCCCCCGTGCATCTCACCCCCCCGTGCAACTCATCCCCCCGTGCATCTCATCCCCCCGTGCATCTCATCCCGCCCCGTGCATCTCATCCCGCCCCGTGCATCTCATCCCGCCCCGTGCATCTCATCCCGCCCCGTGCATCTCATCCCCCCCGTGCATCTCGCATCCCCCCATGTGCATCTTATCCCCCCCATGCATCTCTCATTCCCCCATGCATCTCTGATTCCCCCATGCATCTCTGATTCCCCCCCACTCCTAGTTAATTAATTGTATTTAAAAAAAAAAAATAAAACTTGTTATACTTACCCCCATGGATCCCTGCAGAATCCTGGCGCTCATCCACGTCGCTGCCACCAGGTTCACCTGACTTCCAGCGCCGTCACATGACCGGAAGTCAGGGGAATCATGAAGGCGCTGACGCAGCAGCGCTGCACTGCTACACAGGGGAAATCGGCGCTGAGATGTCCCGGCGCTTAACGCTCAGCATGGGGCCAGGGGCCCAGGGCCGGCTCCAGGTTTTTGTGGGCCCTGGGCGAAAGAGTCTCAGTGGGCCCCTTTAACACATACCACGATTCATGATGCACAGATACCGCAGAGAAATATATGTATAGTACAATGCAAAGATTTCACTTCTTACATAGTGATATCTATTGTAAATTCCACAATAGCTCAGAAACCAGCGAATCGCTCCACACAGTATACTGGCCCCCATAAAATGCTCCATACAGGAGACTGGCCCCCATGAAATGCTCCATACAGAATACTGGCCCCCATAAAATGCTCCATACAGGATACTGGTCCCCATATAATACCTTATACAGAATACTGGCCCCCATATAACGCTCCATACGGAATACTGGCCCCCATATAACGCTCCATACAGAATACTGGCCCCCATATAATGCTCCATACAGAATACTGGCCCCCATAAAATGCTCCATACAGAATACTGGCCCCCACAAAATGCTCCATACAGAATACTGGCCCCCATATAACGCTCCATAAGGAATACTGGCCCCCATATAACACTCCATACAGGATTTTGGCCCCCATATAACGCTCCATACGGAATACTGGCCCCCATATAACGCGCCATACGGAATACTGGCCCCCATATAACGCTCCATACGGGATACTGGCCCCCATATAACGCTCCATACAGAATACTGGCCGCCATATAACGCTCCATGCAGGATACTGGCCCCAATATAACGCTCCATGCAGGATACTGGCCCCCATATAACGCTCCATGCAGGATACTGGCCCCCATAAAATGCTCCATACAGAATACTGGCCCCCATAAAATGCTCCATACAGGATACTGGTCCCCATATAACGCTCCATACAGAATACTGGTTCCCATATAACGCTCCATACAGGATACTGGACACCATATAACACTCCATACAGAATACTGGCCCCCATATAATGCTCCATACAGAATACTGGCCCCCATAATATGCTCCATACAGAATACTGGCCCCCATAAAATGCTCCATACAGAATACTGGCCCCCATATAACGCTCCATATGGAATACTGGCCCCCATATAACAGTCCATACAGGATACTGGCCCCCATATAATGCTCCATACGGAATACTGGCCCCCATATAACGCTCCATACGGAATACTGGCCCCCATATAACGCTCCATACAGAATACTGGCCCCCATATAACGCTCCATGCAGGATACTGGCCCCCATATAACGCTCCATGCAGGATACTGACCCCCATATAACGCTCCATACAGAATACTGGCCCCCATATAACGCTCCATGCAGGCTGTTCCCCACCCATAATGCCCCACACAGGCTGTTCCCCCCACATAATGCCCCACGCAGGCTGATCCCCCCACATAATGCCCCATGCAGGCTGTTCCCCCCCATATAGGATGTCACCCCCCTTTTAATGCCCCATGCAGCATGACACCCCCCCCTTCCTTATAATGCCACATTCAGGATGTCACACACCCCCCCTCCCTTATAATGCCCCATGCAGGATGTCACACACACCCCCCTCCCTTATAATGCCCCATGCAGGATGTCACACCCCCCTTATAATGCCCCATGCAGGATGTCACACTCCCCCTCCCTTATAATGCCCCATGCAGGATGTCACTCCCCCCCCGTTATTATGCCCCATGCAGGATGTCACCCCCCCCTATAATGCCCCATGCAGGACTTTCCCTCCCCCCCTTATAATGCCCCATGCAGGATTTCACACACCCCCACCTCACCCCCCCTCCCTTATACTGCCACAGGCCTCCATACAATAAAAAAAGAAATCCAATACTCACCTCACGTCTCACCTGCTGCCGCTGCTCCGGACTCATCAGCGTCGCCGGCCTCATCCCGCTCTGCGCTGTGACTGCTCAGGAGAGAGTGCGGTGTAAAGACGTCACCGCGCCCTCTGACCTGAGACGTCACAGTGCAGCAGCCGCGGCGGATGCAGGAGCTGCTGCGGAGGCACGGGGAAGGGTAAGTATTGTGCCGGGTGCCAGGGCCATGAGCAAGCGGGGGGGGGGGGGAGCGGGCGCTGACACCGCTCTCCTCCGCTCACGGGTCCCATAGCACGCGGGGTGCCCGATGGTGAGGGCACCCGCCTGCTCAGGGCCCCGGCATTTGCCCGGGTGCTGACGCCGGCCCTACGGGGGCCCCATGAGGAGACGCACAAGAGGGGGGCCCCAACGGGGCTCCGAGGGGGCCCCGACCGGCCGGGCCCCATACTGGAGTCAGGACAGTCATGCCCTGATGGCGGCCCTGCTGGAGGCTGGAGGGGCCCTCTCTCCCTCGGGGCCCCCATTCAATGAACAGGCTGCACGGGCGGTAGGTCCGCCCCTGATGTCCACCCCTGCACAAAGCAGTGTGACTAATGTAAATGACTGGAACGATACTAATAAAGGGTAAATGATAACAGAACTGTTAGTTTGTGGATACTAGTCACACCGACCTCCAGAATAAAAATCCTAATGTTGTCCAGCTGCTTTTTAGAGGGTACTTCAATGGATCACTTTCTTATTTGAGAATTGTAATTGCTATTAAGAATTTGTTTAGCCGGATTTCATCCCCAAGCTATGCATGTGCATCATTCACAGAAAAGTCCAGCAATACTTTGCATTTCTCAGGAACAGACTGACTATGTAGTGTTTGAATATATATGCAAAGTGCTTTAGTCGGGGGCAATCTCTCCTCAAGCCTCTTGTCACTTAGTTGCAAACAAGTAGAAGATGATGAGTTTACCACTTTGTTGTAAAATCAAATCCTGGAACCACATCAGTGGGTGCTGAATCCTGCTGGTGATCAGCAAACTATGAAATATATATTTTTTTAAGCAAAACTATTAGTAATATCATTAAAAATGTATTAGTAATTCATTAAACAGCATTCTACATGAATAGAGAACTGAGATCACCTTGAGCTCTATTACCTGTCCGGTGATGCTTTCTCCTGCCTGACAGCTTATGTGCCGTGGTGTTGGGGCGAGGCTCTAGCTGCGTTTTAAGATCGTTCTTTAAGCATGCCTAAATAATAAGGTGCTAGTTGCACCCTTGGTATGGCTGGGTAGTTCGGTGCACTTTTCCCACCTACTTGTTTTTCATTTACTCTCCTCTGGCTCCTGTAAAACCAGTAATGTCAATCAAGGAAGAGGAGATTGTAAGTAGCCCACATAAAGCATGTTTGTTTGTTTTTTTTTACACAAGCTTTTAGTTCAAAGTAGCCTAACAAAGGCATATTGTTGGTTTTTGGCAAAGTAGTAATTTGGTAAAGTAGCTGACGGTGCCCTTTTAAAGGGAATGTGTCCACCCCCCTGGGCGATATCAGACCTCTCCTATGGACATACAGGTGATAAAAAGATAAATCTATACTTACCTGTATAGCCATAGTAGGGGTCTGATTGCAGAGAAATCTGGTTTTATAAAGTCGGCTTTCCAGAGGCTTGGCGTCCGCGCGACGCCAAGCAAACCCCTCCAATCTGCTTACTATTCCCCTAAATCGCCGCCTCTGTGCTAAATTACCATATCCCCTCCCCTGCATGGCACAGGGTCCTGTGACTGCCCTGTGACAGGCCCTGCTCTGCCTACCCTGTATGGCCATAGTAGAGGTCTGATATAGAGATTCCCTTCAACCTCCACCCACAGCGGGCCAATGGTTGAACAGCTGTGTAACAAAGTCATGGGTTTTTAGCCCAAAAGGGAAGACTTTCAGATTGTTGTAACTTATTCTTAGCATAGTGCCCAAAGGCCTGATCATAATGGTTTGCTTAATGAAGTGACTGAATTGGAATCAGAGTAACTATCCAAGATGCTTCATTAAGAGAGTACACTGAAGGAAATGTGCACATGATGTCTTAAAATCGTGATCTTCTAGAAGGACAGGTAAGGGTCTCACTAAATGCTGATATGGCGGCCTGCTGTGCACTGGTGCCACAGAACCCAGAAGGGTGCATGGATGTACTTCTCCACAAGAGGCCCTCACACATTCACACACCTCCACCCTACCACCTCAGACCAGCAGAGGGAGCCCATTAGGGATATATAAAGGGAGGGTGGAGCCAGGCAGCTCAGTCAGAAGTTAGTTAGTCTCTCAGACACAGAGAGGGACAGAGATCAGAGTTGAGCAGAGAGCGTGCTGACGCTCAGAGAGCAGCAAGCTGGCTGCTGTGCTTAGGCGAGCCAAGGCCTACAGCACGTGTGAGGGCCCTGAGTGTGGCCGAAGGTGAGAGGAGAAGGAAGAAGTAGCGAGGGGGCAAAGGAGCATACCAGGCTCACCCCGATATATATACCGGACACCGGGTCCGCACCTATGGGGACCCTTTATACCCAGTAGGGACCACCGGAACCCCTGGAGGACTACAGGTCCCAGGTTCACCAAATGCTGGGCTAGGAGTCACGGAGGCCCCAGCGACCAGGGAGAGTGATCTCCAAGAAAAGTCCCTACCACCAAGTCAGCAGGTGCAAAGAAAGACAGTAACCAAGCTAGGCCTAGCTCCAGGCAGGTCAGAAGCTTAGTGAGTAAAGCCACGGATCAGGAGTCCTATACCCGCTCACTGGGGAGAGTCCAAAAGTGCACCCTTCGTCCGGAGTACCCTGAACCGTGCCTGCACCATCACTAGTAAAGGTACTGAAGCTTACCCACGTGTGAGTGTCCGTCTTTCCTCCGGGACCGTCCTGCCGTCTCTCCCCCGCATCCACCATCTACCCCTACACTGCCATGGGGCTAGCTCTACCTGTGGAGAGCCATACTATCCTTGCTGCCGTAACACCGGCTCCAGAGGACTGCTCCGCAGCGGCGGCACCCTTTTGCCGCATTCCACAGGTGGCGTCACTAACTTTCCAAATCCCCTATATATAATTTCCCCTTTATACGGACCGCCCTGGATCACGGACTGGGCCAGCCACCGTGATATCCCCCACCGGCATACGCAGAGGCCTGGCTGCCGAGGACCCCACGGCCCAGGGGTCGCGTCACTGACAGTCGGCTTAAAGGGAACCTGTCACCAGGTTTTTACCATGAGGCAAAACCACCACCTTTCAGGCCTGATATACAGCATATTTTAATGCTGTATATATGCCCCCAACCCGGCCTACAAGACAATGTTTTATTATACTCGCCTGTGGGGCGGTCTGGTTCAAGGGGTGACGCTAGTCTTTTTCCGGCGCCTACCTTCCTTTGATGCCGTCCTTTTTGCTTCGTGTGGATGACGCGTCCCTATGTCATCCAGTCTCCCCCCGGCATTGCAATCCTGCACAGGCGAACTTCTCTGCCTTGTCGGGGGCAGAGCAAAGTACTGCAGTACACATGCCCCAGGAAAGGTCAGGTTAAGTGTCATCAGTGTTTGGTCAGTGTCACTTTTCACCATCAGTTTCACATGATAAATGAATGACATGGCTTCTATGCTTTGCAATGTTAATCATGGACAACACACAGTGTACAGTACACTAATATCATGCGTGTGCTGTGATTCTCACAGACCCATACACTTGTACTTTTCCTCTATGAAGCCAGTAAAAAAACAAAAGCACATCACTGATTTTTGCATGGACACAGTCTACAAAAGAAAGACATGTGAACAGCTCCATAAACTATAATTCATATGTATTTTATCCATGAAACTCACAGAACAGAGGGATCTGAATGAGGCCTAAAGGATAGCATACTGAAGGTTTATGTCATAACCAGAGACTGGTTTTAATTGGATTTCTACTGTTCTTTGTGCATTATCAGATACCAGATTTAAGAAACTTCACTGTAATATGGAAGGCAATGTGTAAAAAAATACTTCTTTCTGTATATTTTTTTCTATCGAGTACTTCTCAAAGTATCAATATCACAATATTCTTATATAAAAATGTATTGATTTATTCTTGGATTGTCCATTAAAAAGAATTATTGCAGAAGGTACAAAAAATTATTAGTTACAAAGTGATTGTCCATTTGTCCATAATTAGCTTAATAGTTGAGATTCACCCATCTTTTCCTGGGATCCTGGCTGGTAGATTGCGTTTGTCTGTGTGCAGCACGTGTGTCAAGATGACACCATGTGTCCGTTGGGCCTATATCAGCAGCTGGTTTACACACAGACCCTCGTCCTGTGGAATGGCAAGAGACCCCCCAGTCTCTAACATGGGCTTTTATAGCACCTGTCATTCCGCATATGGTAGTGAACTAAAAATACACACACAAATAGCGCATGTCATCTAGAAACGATGGCTGATGCAATCTGTATGGTACAGAATAAAGAATAAAATGAATATCCATAATTAATATTTAACACAATGAAATGAACATCAAAATCAGGTTTGTCAACAATTTTTTTTTATTTCCTATATTCATTCCTATTACAAAACTTCTGTCCTGTCATAAATGTTCTATTGTACCAACACTGCCCTGAAAAGTGCCGTCAGGATTTGCCTTCTTGGTAAAGTCTCTGTCCCTGCAGACTTGGAGATCTCCAGCATTACTCCATGCAGCCATGAGGAACTTCTCTCTTTACTCCTTGGGTTTCCGTTGTCCTAGCAGGAAGTGGGCGACGTTCTCGTACATCACAAGGGTGGTACAGCAGGCGGGGTCACAAGGAGGATGTTGGGGACAATTCTCTCATAGAAGCTGTGTAAAACATTTTTTTTTCCTTTTAAGAAAGAAGAAACACAACTATTAACTCTTGTTTTCATCTACCACTAGGTCGGTGATAACTTGGTGGGGTGAGGGGGGGCACAAGTTTGGGTAAATACGGGCTATACCTATTTCTCAGAAGTTGTAAGGGAATATATCTTTCTAGGCTTTATCTTGAGTCCATTTTCCTTGTCGCTAATTCTCAGCCACCGAGCCTGGAAAAAATAAAGTTTTAACAAATATAACAAACTTTTAAATTGGTTTTTGAAATTAAAATCTATAGGCGGCCAGCGCAGTGCACTAGATTCGTTTGTGGGACAGAACATGTCGTTAAAGGGTCTTTCTCATCAGTGCATTCCCAGTCCATATGCTTTATTAGAGCAGATGTCAGCAGATAATGGACAACCCCCCCCCCCCCACAGGAATCCCTCCTATCATTTAAGTCATGACTACGTACCATTGCAAACAGCTGAAGAAATCTGAGGCGGACTATATACAAGAGGAGTTTTCTCATACTTTTATGCCATATCCCTAGAAGATTCCATAAGTGTCTGATAGGCGCAGATCCCAGATTTGAGACCTGCATCTGTCTCCAGACCTGGGGAACTATGAATAGAGAGATAGCAATTCTGTTTTGTGGAGGTTCCAAAAACTATCCGACGACTCGGCCTTGTGTTCGGTTATTTTTATAGACCTTGACTAGAGTGGCAGGGTACATACGAAACCAGTGCTCCATCCAATTCCTCTTGAAGCTTTTATGTGGCGGATTCAAGACCCCTGTGCTATTGATTGGAGGGTGTCTACATGGTTGAACACCCATACTAGTCTAATGTGTTTGAGATGGACAATCCTCTTAAGGAAAGTTCAGAGGAGAATACCTACTACAAAACAGCTGGTTGGGTCGGATGTGGTTTTTTGCGCCACTTGGTTTGTTGTCTCATAAGATTATGTTTAAAGTTCTTTATGGTTTGTTCATGTTGAGGCTTTGTGACTTTCGTCTGTACCGTACTGTTCCTTTAGCATTTCTTTAGAAAAACATTCCATGCTGTTTGATGCAGAACTGGTGCTACTCCTCTTCATGTTAAGGCATCATTCTACCAATGTGATCGCTGGTCTGATATAACTCGGGATCATTGTTAGGATGCAGGATTTATTTCAGTTAGCTCTCTACTGGGGTCCTACTAGTGCAGGCATTGAGAACAAAGTACAAAATCAGCAGGCAAATGAGTAGTCAGAAACAAGCAGAGGTCAGGGCAGGCGGCAGTGTAAAAACATAGTCAGAAACAAGCAGAGGTCAGGACAGGCGGCAATGCAAAAACATAGTCGGAAACAAGCAGAGCTCAGGGCAGGAGGCAGTACAAAAACATAGTCGGAAACAAGCAGAGGTAACGGCAGGCGGCAGTGAAAAAACATAATCCATTGAGCAAGCCATAGTCAAAACCAGTAAATCTGTCTGAGAAGCAGCTGTGCAGAAGATGTTATGGGCACGCTGCAAACAACTTGCCACTGCATTTTCTCCTGGTTAGATATTGTGTCATGGAATCCTCTTCTCAGGAAAATGACATCCCTGATATTTGGAAGTTGGTCCTTCTCTCTCATGTAGAGCCAGCATACTTCATGTGGGCTCAGCATGGCTTGCAAGTTCTTTCTAGCAGCATTGCTGACTGGCATGTATGGTATAGGATTGTAGACTTGTTTAGCAGTCACCTTAATACGCGGTGGATAGGAGTAAGGCATACTGCGGACTTTAGGTGTTTGAGAGGAAGTTGGCATCTTCCAGGTAGATGGGCTCCCGGGCAACGGGGCTGTTGTCTGTACCTCACCTATTATTTTGGTGGGTTCCTGATGTTTCTTTATATCCACTGGCTCTGCGCTGATGTTTGCTGCAGGTTGTGGTGGTGGACTTTTCAGTCTCACGTATCGGCCCGTTTTGGGTGATGGACGATATGGTGGTGGACTTTTCAGTCTCAAATATCGGCCAGTTTTTTGTTTTGGTGACCCAAACAGGCATTTAATAAATAGCACGATATGATCAAGTGCTGCCATCAGATATCCAGTAAAGCCAGTTTGCCTTTGGTGGTGTTCAGGCTTCTGGCTGTATGAGGATGTCCTGGCATGTGGGAGATGTCTCCGTGCTTGGATCTTTCCTCCAGCTACTGGGGCAGCCATTAGGCTGCCTCCCCCTCCACACACACAAAAGTGTGCGTGGATGGTAGAAAACACTCCCAAAAAAGAAATTAAGTAAAAAAAACACAAAAATATGATACAATTCGCTCTGGATTAGTGTTCAGCTCTCCTCTCTACCTCTGCTTGCCTCGCACTGACCGTTCTTGCTGAACATTCCATGACTCGTGGACAACGGAACTGTGATGTCATAAAGCCGAACATGGCAACGGGGCTAGTATAGGAAAAATAGTTATGTTATCCATGGCAGATAATCCAATATCAGCTCTCACTGCACGGATAGGGGTTAGCTACATTGGGATGAAATATATATAAATTTACTAGAGCACAAGTCTAAAGAAGTATTCCCATCCCCGAGATCCTATCCCAATCTGTAGGTGTAATAATAATAATATTAGCAAATACCTCCAATTAGAAATGTAATATAGTATTTTTCATTCGCTAGGTCTCTTACCCCATGTGCAGGCATTGCAGGACCTTAGGTATCCATGGTTACGACAACTAGCAACTAGCTAACTAACTGTGACTTTATCAGTGGACATCACCATGGATGCCTAAGGTCCTGCGATGCCTGCACATGTGGAAAGAGACATAGTGAATCAAAAATACTATACTACATTTCTAATTAGAGATATTTGCTAATATTACTATTATTACACCTACTACATATTGGGATAGGATCTTGGAAATAGGAATACCCCTTTAATATTTTCAAACATGTATACTTATTAGCCTCGTATGTGAGCCAATGGGATCTACAGTGGATTGCAAAAGTATTAACCTCCTTAGTGAAGCAAACAACCAATAAGACAAAATAACGGAAAACTTCAGTGTGCATAACTATTCACCCTCCTAAAGTCAATACTTTGTAGCGCATCCTTTTGCAGAAATTACAGCTGCAAGTCGCTTTGGATAAGTCTCTATGAGCTTTCCACATCTTGCCACTGAAATTTTTTCCATTCCTCAAGGCAAAACTGCTCCAGCTCCTTCAAGTTAGATGATTTCCTCTGGTGAACAACAATCTTTAAATCTAACCACAAATTCTCAATTGGATTAAGGTCTGGGCTTTGACTAGGCCACTCTAAAACATACCTGTGTCCCCTTAAAGCACTGAAGTGTTGCAAATAGCAGTATGCTTTGGTTTATTGTCTTGTTGGAAGGTGAACCTCCATCCCAGTCTCAAATCACTGACATACTGAAACAGTTTTTGCTCAAGAATATCCCTGTATTTCGAACCAGTCATCTTCACCACAACTTGGACCATTTTCCCTGTCCCTCCTGCTGAAAAACATCCCCACAGCATGATGCTGCCACCACCATGTTACACTGTTGGGATGATGTTTTTGGGGTGATGAGCTTTGTTAGTTTGGTGCCAGACATGGCGTTTACCTTGGTGGCCAAAAAGTTCAATCTTGTCTCATCTGACCACAGCACCTTCCTCCATACATTTGGGGAGTCTCCCATATGTCTTTTGGCAAACTCAAAACAAGCCTTACATTTTTTTCTGTAAGTAAAGGCTTTTTTTCTGCCCACTCTTCCATAAAGTCCACCTCTGTGGAGTGTACGGCTTAGGCCAGTTGAGGAACAATCAGAGAAAAGGTATAATAGAACCAAGTGCACCAATTCTGCATTTATCCCCCACTCCTGGTTTTGGCTCCCACTCCTGAGAAAAAATACTGACCAAATACTGATAGTGGGGTCGTGGCCTTATTGTGGTCGTATAGACTGATACTCCAGTCTCTGCTTGGGAACTCTGCAGCTCCTTCAGGGTTACTTTGGTCTCTGTGCTGCCTCTCTGATTAATGGCCTCCTTGGCCGGGCTGAGAGTTTAGATGGGCGTCCCTCTCTTGGCAGGTTTGTTGTGGTACCATATTCTTTCCATTTGATAATGGATTTGATTGTGCTCTGGATGATCATCAGAGATTGGGATATTTTTTATAACCCAACCCTGACTTGTACTTCTCAACAACTTTGCCCCTGACTTGTTTGGAGATCTCCTTGGTCTTCATGGTGTTGTTTGGTTAGTGGTACCTCTTGCTTTAGGCTATGTGCCCACGATGCAGAATTGAAGCGGAAAATTTCCGCAGCGTTTCTGCATGTCCTTGCCAGTAAAAACGCATGTGGATTTTACACGCGTTTTTGCAGCGTTTTTACATGTGGATTTGACATGCGATTTTCAAATGCATTGTGAAGTCAAATCTGCATGCGGAAACGCACAAATAATGGACATGCTGCTGATTTTTCCGCAATGATAATCCGCAGTGGAAATTTCCGCAACATGTGCATAGCACATGCGGTTTATCATTGGGGACCATGGGGCACAGATTACCAGGTGATTTTTAAGTGTTTCCGCTGCGGAAATTCCGCATCAAAAACGCTTGAATAACGCATAGTGGGCACGCAGCCTAATGGTGTTGCAGGCTCTGCTCTGTGGCCTTTCAGAAAAGGTAAAGTGTATATACTGACAGACCATGAGACACTTAGACTGCACACAGGTGGACTTCCTTTTACTAAGCATGTGACTTGTGAAGATAATTGCTTGCACCAGGAATTTTTATAGGCTTTATAGGAAAAGGGGTGAATACTTGTGCACATAACAATTTTTAGTTCTTATCCCATAAATTAAATTTTTGCCTATATTCTTCTCAATTAACTTCACCAATTTAGACTATTTAGTGCTGATGCATCACACTCAAATTTAATTACAAAAATATTTAACACAGGTTGTAATGAATACTTTCACAAACCATTGTATATATTGTCAGCTCCTTCCAGGAATGTCACTTCCCGGTAACAAGGATGGCCCATGATGCACACTGTCCAGACCATTGCGGTCTTCTGGATTATTTCACCTAGTTTTAGAATATTGTATTTTGACCTGAACCAATAAATGGAAAATCTGTTTTAATATGTCTGCAATTCCAAAGTAACCATTGGAACATGTTCACACAGCATTTTGAATGCATTTTTAGGATTTCCTTAGAAGATTATAATAGAAAAAAAAGTTTCAAAAAGTGCACAATTCTGCAGCATCTTTAAATGCACTTTGGACATGAGTAAAATCATATTCACTTTTTCTTAAACTGTTTGAGTAGAAAAACGCCTTGGGAAAAAATGCAGCACTTAGGAAAATGGCCTTGTATAGGCTTGTTTCCTCTGTTCGTCATGAAAATTGTATTTATAATAATAATCTTTAATTAATCTTATATAGCGCTATCATATTCCGCAGCGCTTTACATACATAATTATTATTGCTAATCTAAATTCCCTATCAGCAGCGTCGGACTGGAGTACCTTGGGCCCACCAGAGAAAAATAATTCTTGGGGCCCACCATGCAGTATATATACACGGGGCACATCCCCTTAGAGGTGTATCCAGGTCTTCTAGCACCCGGGGCAAAAATTCAGTTTTGCGCCCCCCCCCCCCCCAGCACATATGCGATTTGCACACTAAGGCCACGGCCCCACTATCAGTGTTCGGTCAGTATTTTTCTCAGGAGTGGGAGCCAAAACCAGGAGTGGGTGATAAATGCAGAATTGGTGACTTGTTTCTATTATACCTTTTTTATACCACTTCAGAGAAAAATTACTGACTGAACATTGATAGTTGGGAGGATATTACACGCTGTCAGGATTGGCTACAAGGCTTTACTTTTATAATTAATGCGCTCGTCCAGGTTTCAGATGAAAGTCTGCAGTCACTGTGTGTGACTGCAGGCTTCTGAATTCTCACAGCGCATGCACTGCACACTTTTAGGATTCTCCCTTGCCGTTTTAACAGTGGACAGTCATGTGAGCACAAGTATGTGATTTGTACACTTCTGGCCACATTCCAACTAGACATGTCCGGCCTCCCTCAATTCATTTTCATTGAGTGAGGCCACACATGTCTAGTCGGCACGTGACTGGATGTATGCAAATCGCCGGCATGAGAGAATCCTGATAGCGTGCAGTGCACACTGTGAGAGTTCAGAAGTCTGCAGTCACATAGACGTGGACATCTTTAATGCTCCTAACATAAATAAAAATAAAAAAATGTCAGCATCATAAAAAACATTTACCTCCAGGTACCTGATAGAGAACGACTCCAGAGACAGCGTCATCTTTCTTTTCTTCCTCTTGTCCAGACGCCATGATGACTTTTCTCATCGACAGCTCGTGTCTGCAGACTTCCGTCTTCTCCGGGCTTCTGCAGCACATCCCAACATGATGCCCTGAAAGATAGCAGTGTCATTATAATGCTCCTGAATACAAATATCTGCCCTACGCTGAGCCCATGAATAAATAATTGCCCCTCACTATATTCCCTGCACAAAATATGACTCACACACTGTCCCTCTTATGGTACCTGCTCTCCACACTGCCCTCTTCTTTCCATACTTGGCCCCCTCTTCACACTGTCCTCACACTGTGTCCCCCCTATAGGGCCCAGTCTCTATACTGTGCCCCCTCATCACATTCCCCCTCCTTAGCATACTGTTCCCCTCCTGACTGTGACCTTACACTGTACCCCTATGCCATCGCCCACCCACTACTCAGTCTCTATTCTGTGCCCACTCACACTGTCTCCTCACACTATTCCCCTCAATAGTCTCCTTACACGCCCCCTCCTAGATACGCCCCTGCATCCTCTATATACTACACCGCACTTGACCCATCCTCTATATACTACACCACAAAGGACACATCCTCTATATACTACACCGCAGGGGACCCATCCTCTATATACTACACCGCACGGGACCCATCTTCTATATACTACACCACACAGGACCCATCCGCTATATACTACACCGCATGGGACCCATCCTCTATATACTACACCACACATCTCTATATACTACACCGCAGGGGACCCATCCTCTATATACTACACCGCACTTGACCCATCCTCTATATACTACACCGCATGGGACCCATCCTCAATATACTACACCGCACGGGACCCATCCTCTATATACTACACCACACATCCTCTATATACTACACCGCACGGGACCCATCCATGGGCGTACCCAGGATCAAAACTAGGGGGGGGCAAGCCATGGTCGTTCAGGTTGTAAAATTTTAAAACGAAAAAGGTGAATGAAATTAAAATTTTAAGAAAATTATATGTAATTATAGAAGTGCTTTATTAGTTATTACAATTATTTGCTTGCAAAAAAATTAGATTTTTATTCTAATTACATGTCTTATACTAATATAATTTTTCTTGGGTTTGAAGAAAACTTTTTCAAAACTTTAGTTTCAATCCAGTCCTGATTTTCCTTGAAGAATTTCCGATGGACGCTCATCAAACACAATCCAGTCAGTCTGTCCTCTCCCATTGTACTTCTGAGCCAGGTCTTTACCCTTCGAAGGGTACTGAAAGATCTTTCAACAATAGCTGTGGTGGACGGGAAGGCACTTAAAATGAAGAGTTCGTGCCTTGTTGCAGGGAAAAAAATATTAGCCTCCTCAAAAAGTGCAGCCACTTCATTGTCTTTAACCATCTGTCCTTTCTCCAGGTCCGGACCGGTTCCTACTCCCAAGGCCCAGGCCCTTCCAAATTTCAATAATTACACAGTGAGTGAGTGTATTGTGTAATTTACACTGGCTGGCTGCCACAGTCACTGGCAACCGGCCCACAGTAACAGGACAAGTGCTCCACTCCGGCGGGATTCTCAGAGACAGGAAACAGGGGAGGCCGGCAGCGTGCTACGTCAGCACGCCTCAGGAGTCAGGACCCTGATCAGGTGACATGCGGTGTGCTGTGTCACTCAGCGTGCGTTAAAGGTAATCCCGGCCGGACCCCATGCAGTGACACTGCGCAGTTCCGGCCGCCGGGTGCAGAGCAGGGCAGTCACCTGCGGCCGGCCGCAGAGGGAACTTTCGCTGGCCGCGACCGCCAGTGTTCTGAGTTTGTGTGTGACAGGGCCGGCTCCAGGTTTTTGTGGGCCCCAGGCGAAAGAGTGTCAGTGGGCCCCTTTAATACATACCACGATTCATGATGCACAGATACCGAAGAGAAATATATATATATATAGTACAATGCAAATATTTCACTTCTTACATTCATGAGTGATATCTATTGTAAATTCCACAATAGCTCAGAAACCAGCGAATCACTCCACACAGTATACAGGCACCCATAAAATAATAATAATAATAATAATCTTTATATAGCGCTTTACATACATTATCGTTGCTGTCCCCATCGGGGCTCACAATCTAGATTTCCTATCAGTATGTCTTTGGAGTGTGGGAGGAAACCGGAGAACCTGGAGGAAACCCACACAAACACAGGGAGAACATACAAACTCCTTGCAGATGTTGTCCTTGGTGGGATTTGAACCCAGGATCCCAGCGCTGCAAGGCTGCAGTGCTAACCACTGCGCCACCGTGCCACTCTAAATGCTCCATACCGGATACTGGTCCCCATATAACGCTCCATACAGGATACTGACCCCCATATAACGCTCCATACAGAATACTGGCCCCCATATAACGCTCCATACAGAATACTGGCCCCCATATAACGCTCCATACAGAATACTGGCCCCCATATAACGCTCCATACAGAATACTGGCCCCCATATAACGCTCCATACAGGATACTGATCCCCATATAACGCTCCATACAGAATACTGGCCCCCATATAACGCTCCATACAGAATACTGGCCCCCATATAATGCTCCATACAGAATACTGGCCCCCATATAACGCTCCATACAGGATTATGGCCCCCATATAATGCTCCATACAGAATACTGGCCCCCATATAATGCTCCATACAGAATACTGGCCCCCATATAACGATCCATACAGGATACTGGCCCCCATATAATGCTCCATACAGAATACTGGCCCCCATAAAATGCTCCATACAGAATACTGGCCCCCGTATAACGCTCCATACGGAATACTGGCCCCCATGTAACACTCCATACAGGATACTGGCCCCCATATAACGCTCCATACGGAATACTGGCCCCCATATAACGCTCCATACAGGATACTGGCCCCCATATAACGCTCCATAGAGAAAACTGGCCCCCATATAACGCTCCATACAGGATACTGGCCCCATATAACGCTCCATACAGAATACTGGCCCCCATATAACGCTCCATGCAGGATACTTGGCCCCATATAACACTCCATGTAGGATACTGACCCCCATATAACGCTCCATACAGAATACTGGCCCACATATAATGCTCCATGCAGGCTATTCCCCACACATAATGCCTCATACAGGCTGTTCCCCTCACATAATGCCCCACGCAGGCTGTTCCCCCCACATACTGCCCCACGCAGGCTGTTCCCCCCACATAATGCCCCACGCAGGATGTCACCCCCCCTTATAATGCCCTATGCAGGATGTCACACACCCCACCTCCCTTATAATGCCCCATGCAGGATGTCACCCCCTCCTTATAATGCCCCATTCAGGATGTCACCCCCTCCTTATAATGCCCCATTCAGGATGTCACACCCCCCTCCCTTATAATGCCCATGCAGGATGTCACTCCCCCGTTATAATGCCCCATGCAGGATGTCACCGCCCCTTATAATGCCCCATGCAGGATGTCACACACCCTTCCTCCTTTATAATGCCCCATGCAGGATGTCACCCCCCCTTATAATGCCCCATGCAGGATGTCACACACCCCCCTCCCTTATAATGCCCAATGCAGGATGTCACCCCCCCCTTATAATGCCCCATGCAGGATGTCACCCCTACCCTTATAATGCCCCATTCAGGATGTCACACCCCCCTCCCTTATAATGCCCCATGCAGGATGTCACCCCCCCGTTATAATGCCCCATGCAGGATGTCACCCCCCCTATGATGCCCCATGCAGGATGTCACCCCCCCTCCCTTATAATGCCCCATGCAGGATGTCACACCCCCCTTCCCTTATAATGCCCCATGCAGGATGTCACACACACCCCCCTCCCTTATAACACCCCATGCAGGATGTCACCCCCCCCGTTATAATGCCCCATGCAGGATATCACCCCCCCTTATAATGCCCCATACAGGATGTCACACACCCCCTCCCTTATAACGCCCCATGCAGGACGTAACCCCCCCGTTATAATGCCCCATGCTGGATGTCACAACCCCCCTCCTTATAATGCCCCATGCAGGATGTCACACACACCCCTCCCTTATAATGCCCCATGCAGGATGTCCCCCCCATATAATGCCCCATGCAGGATGTCACACACACCCCATATAATGCCCCATGCAGGATGTCACACACCTCCCCTCTCATATAATGCCCCATGCAGGATGTCACACACCCCCACCTCACCCCCCTCCCTTATACTGCCACAGGCCTCCATACAATGAAAATAATTAAATCAAATACTCATCTCACGTCTCACCTGCTGCTGCTGCTCCGGACGCCAGCGTCGCCGGCCTCATCCCGCTCTGCGCTGTGACTGCTCAGGAGAGAGCGCGGTGTAAAGACGTCACTGCGCCCTCTGACCTGAGACGTCACAGAGCAGCAGCCGCGGAGGAGGCAGGAGCTCCTGCGGAGGCACGGGGAGAGGTAAGTATTGTGCCGGCTGCCGGGCCCTGAGCAAGTGGGGGGGGGTGGGCGCTGACACCGCTCTCCTCCGCTCATGGGTCCCATAGCGCCTGCTCAGGGCCCTGGCATTTGCCCGGGTGCTGATGCTGGCCCTGGAGTGCGGCGTGCGGCACTGCTT
Source organism: Phyllobates terribilis (assembly GCF_046119375.1). Taxonomy (NCBI): domain Eukaryota; kingdom Metazoa; phylum Chordata; class Amphibia; order Anura; family Dendrobatidae; genus Phyllobates; species Phyllobates terribilis. Next base: position 980,970 of record NW_027363283.1, read on the forward strand.
CTAGGGGGGGGCAGCTGCCCCCCCCGCCCCACGGTGGGTACGCCCATGGACCCATCCTCTATATACTACACCACACAGGACCCATCCTCTATATACTACACCGCATGGGACCCATCCTCTATATACTACACCGCACGGGACCCATTCTCTATATACTATACCACACATCCTCGAAATACTACACCGCATGGGACCCATTCTCTATATACTACACCACACATCCTCTGTATACTACACCGCATGGGACCCATCCTCTATATACTATACCGCACGGGACCCATCCTCTATATACTACACCACACATCCTCTATATACTACACTGCATGGGACCCATCCTCTATATACTACACCACACATCCTCTATATACTACACCGCACGGGAGAGCTGACAGATCCTCTTGTTTAAAATTCTACTCCACTTCAGGGTATTTACCTGAGGGGCCCTTTGCACACTGTGTAATCCCTTATTACCTGAGGGGCCTCTCACACTTTGTCACTCTTAATTACCTAGGGGCCCCCTTCCCCACTGTCACCCACTAATATTCTGTGGGCCCCCTTCCCATTGTGTCACCCTCCTAATGCTCTGTAGGCCCCCTTCCCACTGTGTCACCCCCCTAATGCTCTGTGGGCCCCCTTCCCCACTCTGTCACCCCCCTAATGCTCTGTGGGCCCCCTTCCCCACTGTGTCACCCCACTAATGCTCTGTGGGCCCCCTTCCCCACTGTCACCCCCTAATACTCTGAGGGCCCCCTTCCCCACTGTGTCAGCCCCTACTACTCTGTGGGCCCCCTTACCCACTCTCACCCACTAAAACTCTGTGGGCCCCGTTTCCCACTGTGTCACCCCTTAATACTCTGTGGGCCCCCTTTCCCACTGTGTCACCCCCTAATACACTGTAGGCCCCCTTCACCACTGTCACCCCGTAATGCTCTGTGGATCCCCTTTCCCACTGTGACACCCTCTAATACTCTGAGAGCCCCCTTCCCCACTGTGTCACCCCGTACTACTCTGAGGGCCCCCTTCCCCACTGTCACCCCCTACTACTCTGAGGGCCCCCTTCCCCACTGTCATGTTACCCCCTAATGCACTGAGGGCCCCCTTCCCCACTGTGTCACCCCCTAATTCTCTGAGGGCCCCCTTCCCCACTGTGTCACCCCCTAATACTCTGAGGGCCCCCATCTCCACTGTGTCACCCCCTAATACTGAGGGCCCCCTTCCCCACTATGTCACCTCCTAATACTCTGAGGGCCCCCTTCCCCACTGTGTCACCCCTTACTACTCTGAGGGCCCCCTTCCCCACTGTCACCCACTAATATTCTGTGGGCCCCTTTCCCACTGTGTCACCCCCTAATGCACTGAGGGCCCCCTTCCCCACTGTGTCACCCCCTAATTCTCTGAGGGCCCCCTTCCCCATTGTCACCCACTAATTCTCTGTGGGCCCCTTTCCCACTGTGTTACTCCCTAATACTCTGAGGACCCCCTTCTCCAGTCACCCACTAACATTCTGTGGGCCCCCTTTCCCATTTTTTCACCCCATAAAATTCTGTGGGCCTCCTTTCCCACTGTGTCACCCCCTACTACTCTGATGGCCCCCTTCCCCACTGTCAACGACTAATATTCTGTGAGCCTCCTTTCCCACTGTGTCACCCCCTAATACTTTGTGGGCCCTCTTTCCCACTGTGTCACCCCCTAATACTCTGTGGGCCCCCTTTCCCACTGTGTCACCCCCTAATACTCTGAGGGCCCCCTCCCCACTGTGTCACCCCCTACTACTCTTAGGGCCCCCTTCCCCACTGTGTCACCCCCTACTACTCTTGAGGGCCCCCTTCCCCACTGTCGTGTCACCCCCTAATACACTGAGGGCCCCCTTCCCCACTGTGTCACCCCCTAATACTCTGTGGGCCCCTTTCCCACTATGTCACCCTCTAATGCTCTGTGGTCCCCCTTCCCCACTGTGTCACCCCCTAATACTCTGAGGGCCCCCTTCCCCAATGTGTCACCCCCTAATACTCTGAAGGCCCCCATCCCCACTGTGTCACCCCCTAATACTCTGAGGGCCCCCTTCCCCACTATGTCACCCCCTAATACTCTGAGGGCCCCCTTCCCCACTGTGTCACCCCTTACTACTCTGGGGGCCCCCTTCCCCACTGTCACCCACTAATATTCTGTGGGCTCCTTTCCAACTGTGTCACCCACTAATACACTGAGGGCCCCCTCCCCCACTGTGTCACCCCCTAATTCTCTGAGGGCCCCCTTCCCCATTGTCACCCACTAATTCTCTGTGGGCCCCTTTCCCACTGTGTTACTCCCTAATGCTCTGTGGGCCCCCTTCCCCACTGTGTCATTCCCTAATACTCTGAGGACCCCCTTCCCCAGTCACCCACTAATATTCTGTGGGCCCCCTTTCCCACTTTGTCACCCCCTAAAACTCTGTGGGCCCCCTTTCCCACTGTCAACGACTAATATTCTTTGGGCCTCCTTTCCCACTGTGTGACCCCCTAATACTCTGTGGGCCCTCTTTCCCACTGTGTCACCCCCTACTACTCTGTGGGCCCTCTTTCCCACTGTGTCACCCCCTAATGCTCTGAGGGACCCTTTCCCACTGTGTCATGCCCTAATACTCTGTGGGCCCCCTTCCTCACTGTGTCATCCCCTAATTCTCTGAGGACCCCCTTCCCCAGTCACCCACTAATACTCTGTGGGCCCCCTTCCCCACTGTGTCACCCACTAATACTCTGTGGGCCCCCTTCCCCACTGTCACCCCCTAATACTCTGAGGACCCCTTTCCCCACTGTGTCACCCCCTAGTAGCCTGGGGGCCTCCACCCCTAACTGCATGAGACAATTAAATGACAGTGTTGAGGCTGGAGAACTAGTTATAAGAAATGTACTCACACTGACTCACTCCAGGTCTCCAGCAGGAAGCTCGCTCTCTCTCTCTCTCTCTCTCTCTCCCCCTCTCTCTTTCTCTCTCTTTCTCTCTCTTTCTCTCTTTCTCTCTCCTTCTCCATCACAAAAACATACCGGGCATGGCGCTTGACCAATCAGCACAGCTCTTTTGTGAGGACCCACAAGCAAAACTAATGCTGATTGGCTGCACTGAAACTCTGCAAGCAATCAGTGTTAGATTAAAAAAAAGGGAAAGGGAGAAAAGGAGAGAAGGTGTGCAATTCAATATATTTTAATCAAGTGATAATATATAATTTTCACAGCATATTTCTGGAGCCAGAAAGATAGATGCAAAAAGAGGTCAATGCATGTTACATACAATCATACACTTAATGATATACAGTCATTAGTCCACAGGTTATGGTAGTAAACAAAGTAATATAAATAATGTCAGTCCAGATCAATTATGTATTAGAATGATCACAAATGACCATATCTGTCTACAAACCACAGAGATTGTAAAACATGAAACCACAAATTTACATCACATAAGACATAATGGTACACATGCAAAGTGTGGTTTAAGGGTACCCTGCCTAACTTGAGTAAAGTGCAGCACCATGCATGGACCCCACAGTGGAAGAATCCCCCGCTTACAAACCCCAACGTACGTTTCCTCTTTGAGTTATAGCTTTATCAGGGGAGAATATGATGACCCCCAAGCCACAGCCTCTTTATATACCTTGTGGCATTGTAAAATGCCATATGCCAGACACTCTATAGCGCTACACCGCTTCCTGTCTCTCACCTCCGAACCGGAAGTACAACTGCGTCACCGCGGCAGGAAGTGCGCGCACGTCCAGGAGCAGGGACGCGTCACCATGACTCCCAGGCATGCGCACTCGCGGTCCTAGACGCTGTGTCTCTCAGAGGAGGGAGGGGGAATAGAGGGAGCGCAAGTGACGGCAGATCATTAGAACAGGGGTAGGTATTAACTCCTAATGGGCCAAAGTGGACATATGAGCACAGAAGGAAAATCATTAACAATGCAAAGCTATACCACATATATCAACCCAGAAAACCTTTTACAAGAATAATTAATATGTGAAAGTGCGGCCACAATTACAATTATCCTGACTGTAATAAAAGTCACACTTTTTCAGCCCATGCCAATTTCGTCCGGAGGATGGTGTCCATTCACATCAGATCGTACCGAAGACTAGAGGGGGCTACATCAAAAAAACAACAGATTTAATTCTTTAAAAAAAAAAAATTCTAAAAAATATATATTTAAAATGTAATGTAGGTACATAACACAGAAGACACTGGGAACGATGTTCACAAAAAAGGGGCAAAACTAAGGGATTCATTCAAACCCCCAAGGGTCATCGTCCCCAGGGTTACAATCCAGCGCGTTTCACGCTGGGCAAGGACCCTTCTAATATTGCCTCCGCGGATCCCACCATGGACGACCTCAATCCCCCTAACCTTAAGGGAAGCAGGGTCGCAATCATGGTGGGTCCTAAAATGGCGGGGCAATGTTTTCAATAAAGAAGGGTCCTCCACCATCCAGGCAGCAGCAATGTCCCTCACATGCTCCCTCACACATCTGCGCAACTCTCTTGATGTCAGACCAACATATATGAGTTGGCACCCGCAGGTGGCATAATACACCACATTGCAGGTGCCACAATTCACATATTCCTTAATAATGTTTTAGTACTGTACGCCGACATGAATGAGGCAATGCGGAGGACATTGCTGCACGCCAGACAATTCCCACACTAAAAGCATTCGCTCAAAGATCGAGTAGATTCAAACAAAGATGGTGTTTAGGGAGCATAATGACTCCGAACAAGTATGTTGCGCAGATTTCTAGATCTGCGAGCTGTCATTAATGGATAATCCACCAGTGAATCCCTTAAATGAGGGTCGGTCTGGAGGACAGGCCAATGACGCTTTAAAATGGACATGATGCTCTCCCACTCATGGTTGTAGGTGGTAATAAATCTGACCTTAGACTGATTAGAGGTCATACCCCTGGTCACCTTAGTACGAAGCAATTCAGTGCGAGAAGTGTGCTTCGCTCTAAGGTACCCTGTCTTGATACTCCGGTTGCTGTAACCTCTCTCTCTGAAGCGCGATGCCAAACACAGACACACAACAGCTGATCGGAAGACAGCAGCGCTCCATCAGCACAGAGTCAGCTGTGACCGTGCTGACTCTGTACCAGTAAGAGTGCACTGCTCTCTGAGGAGCAGTGCGTGCCATAAAGATCAGTATTGAAGCCGGCAGGCCATGAGAAGGAGTTGCACTTCACATTGCTCCGATGAGCAGTGCAGCCGGGTACAGAATGAAATGTTCACCCCTCTCTAAGGAGCGTGCATGTGGACGAGATACAGGAGCAGATAGGCACAGTTAATGTGAAGGCGCTGCGCTTGACAAATGAGAAGTGCCGTAGGTGGGCGTGTCCTGGATGGGCGGGCCCACCGGAGGATTCTCCGGTTATCTGGTGGGCCAGTCCAACCCTGCCTATCAGTATGTCTTTGGAGTGTGGGAGGAAACCGGAGAACCCAGAGGAGAACATACAAACTCCTTGCAGATGTTGTCCTTGGTGCAATTTGAACCCAGGACCACGGGCAGCATTTATACTACTTAGCAACATGACCTTGTTTCCTTTGTTCGTCATGAAAATTGTATTTAGATTTTTTTTTCTGCCATCAGAGACCATGATTTTCTGTGATTATGGATGGACGGTCACACCAGAGGAATACTTCCTGGGTTTAATGGTTTACTAACAAAATCAAAATAAGAAGTCCGTTTTCTGTACATACAGAATAAATAATAATCTGTGCCAATACAACCTAGTTCTACAACTGCACTGATTTGCAGCTATCCCCTCCCTAATGATGATCCCACATGACTCTCTTTACCCTACTTATCCATCCTCTAGTAGTTCTAATGCTGTTGGACGATTGTGCTCAGATGCACCTGACTCGCCCCCTGGGCCGTGGGGTACCCGGGACCGGGCTTCTGTACGATGCTGGGGGTAGTAGTGGCAACCCGATCCCGTGGCTCAGGGTGGTCAGACCAAATTGTGACAGTCTATTTATAGATTTATGAATGTCCGACTACGCCACCCGTGGATTGCGGTCAGAGATAACCACCGCTGCGAGGCAGACCGCTGAGGCTGGTGTTGGTGTGCAGCACAGGGGTAGGATAACTCCCCATGGGAAGAGTGTAGCCTCAGGGCAGTGTCTATGGATGCTGGGGGTGATAGTGCCGGCCACAATAGTAAAAGTTCAGAGCCTGTTTCCAACAGTTCTGGGTCTTTATTGTAGATGTTACTAATGACCCAACAGTAGTACCGGGTAGGAATGGGCCTGGGTATCGGAGAGCATTCGGGGGAGCCCCACCGTTCAGGGTGAGTGTGTAGGCCTACCGTTTTCTGTATGCTCTTGCTGACTATCCCCCTTTTCGTGGTGTAATAGCCCATGTCCCTGAGCTGGCCGTGTACTTCTCGCCTGTATGGCTTGCGACTCGTGCCTTGGGTACCTTTTGCTTTCTTCTGCTGTACTGGTCCCTCTGTGTGGCGGAGCCTCCAGGCTTCTTAGGCCAAGGGACCTGAAATCCCTCGCGGGTTGGTTCTCTGCTGCTGGGCTTGCAACCCTGACAGCCTCGGACCCCAATGTCCGGTTGTGTGCTTCTCTCAGCCAGGACCGGCTCTCGTCGCCTCTGTCCCTGGCTTGCAGTTTCTCCTCTGCCTCACGGACTCCTCAGCCGCTGCTGACCTGTCCCTCTTCTCTGAGAACCCTTCTGGACACTTCAGAAGTGGGTTCTGGTCTCTCTAACCCTGCCCCAGTTCTAGCTTTTATAGGGGCTGCCTGCTCCCCCTACTGGCCTGGGAGGTGCTGCATGCTAATTGTCCCTGACCAGGGAACCTCCCTCCTGCTCTCAGACACAGCCTTTAATATTTGTGGCATCCAGGCCTGGGGTGACACACATCTAATGACCCTGTCTAATAAATCATCTGACGGCTGGGTTGTAGCACAGTTCAGCTATGCTATGCTGAAGAACCCACTGATGCCATCTGAATTTGTACCTTATGATGCTGTCTAGTTTATGAAAAACAAGTGCAGATATGACCCTTTCTCATAAAGTATCCCCCAGACCATCTGACGGCATCATCATTGCCCTGAAAGCTGTTCTATGCTCAGCTCTGCTATACATGCAGGGGAGATCATGATCATAGCTCTATAGATCCGCATGAACCAATTAAATGTTTTGTAAATAGTAATGAATTGGTCAGATAGTGGTCACCTCATCCATATAAATAAAAACTTTACTGGAATCACACATGAAAAGAACAAATACAAGTTTATGGGTCCATGAAAATCACAGAACGCACATGGATGGCATCAGTGTGGAGTCCGTGTTGTGTCTGTGATTAACTTTGGCTGCAGATCCACATGGAGTTGTCCTGCGGTGCAGATTTTAAATGTGCGACATCTGAATTAAACTGCAGCGTTTCGCTGTGGATTTCACCCATTGCTTTACATAGGATGAATTCCATTGCAAAATTCTGAGCAAATGTGCATGTTAACCATGTGCTTTTTGCCACACATTTTGCCCAAGATTAGCAGCAGGGATTTTTTTTTAATGCAAAATTTAGCTTTTTTTCACTGATTTGCTACACCTGTAATTTTTCCCCGCTTTCTAGTACACCATATGATAAAATGAAAGGTGTCATTCAAAAGTGCAACTTGTACCACAAAAAAAACAAGTTGTGACACAGCTATATCGATGGAAAAATAAAGTTATGGCTCTTGGAAGCAAAGGAGGTAAAAACAAAAGGGCAAAAATGGAAAATTGCCAAGTCCGGAAGGGGTTAAACGGCACATTTTCACAGTGAATGCAAAAAAACAAAGTAATGCAGCCACATGTACAGCAGCGTGTGACGTCATCCAGTCTACGGGGCATGCAAGTCCCGGTCCTTACGCGTTTCAGAAAACTCGGTTTCCTTCATCAGAGGAAACTGTTAACAGTTAACTTTTTGCGTTCAGGCACGCCACCGGCTGGAGCTGCCTGTTCCCTACACTGCAGCTCTACGTGCATCTTTTTTTTCGCCGAGGACCTCCGTACACCCACCGAGTGGGGGTCTTCCTGCTCTTCTTTCAAGCGGATGCAACAAAGAACTTTGCTGGACTGCATAGGTAAATAGGGTAATTATCTACTCCATTAGTGTATTGTGCTTATCACTATGTTTCTTCAGTGTTTAACATGTAACTGGATACACATTGATACATATGCTATAATAGCAGGGTGGGCAAATTAGGCTGATCTCCTAACTTCAATTTTTTCCAATTTTTTCTAAATGATCTTTGCAGCCAGGTTAGTCACCTGCCCCAAAGCTTGCTATTCGGTATACAATGCACATATACAATCTCTTTTCTTGTTTTTACTTTTTTTATTGGTGTTCATTTACATGTATACTTATTGTGCTGTTGATGTATACATGAAGTTTTTTGAAATTTAGCACACTTGTTGTGTGTCCTATGTGCTTATGGTTTCTTAAACACATCGAAAGCAGACAAAACAGGTTTTCTATAAAAACGACACAAAGCAGCCCAGTAAGTGATACTGTTCCCATGCGCTTGGTTCTGAACACTACTCTCATCATGGTTCCATGCCTGCGCTGCGTTCAGCACCAGCAGGGACTATGATGAGGGTAGTGGTAGTCTGCTCACGCAGTGTCCTCACCTGTAAAAAAAAATAATAAAATAATAAAATCCATGCACTCACTTCTCCTAGGTGTCCCCCACTGTATTCCATGTGACTACTGGACTAGATGGACCTCCACAATATTAAAGGGGGTTACCCACAAAGTTCATTTTTAATTAATGGATCTTAATTTCTGCTATCTTTTTAAGTTTCCCATGATGATGATATAAATGTTCCCCTGCTGTGACCATGCTGCAGCTGTGATCCCATGCTGTCCTGTACACTTTTTTTTTTAATACATCCAATTGTGGAACATATTGATCCAAGATCTATTAATTGAAATGAGCTTGGTTCATGGGATAATCTCAAGACTTGGGCTGCATGGTGATACTTAACTGTGATCTGGGTCTTGCTGCCAAAAATCTCTGCCAATACTAGTGTAGCACCCTGAGGATTCGGCTGCTACAGGGGTATTGCACCTCAACCCAGAGGTGTGATATTCCACTCCCGGGTAAGGATGGAGTGTGGAACTGAGCTCAGTTAGCTGCATGCACTACATACATCCCATTTCCGAGGAACAGACCAATGGTACTCCCACTAGAGAAATGTGCAGGTACGACAGTGTCTGTTCCTGGCTGGAGTGGGAGGGGGGTGGAACATCCCAGTAGTGTAGGGGCAGATAGGGGGAGCAGCCTGGGTAATGCTAGGAGCTCATTGGGTGCTGGTCACCTGAGCTCACACATAGAGGGAGTATATAAGGTGGGAACCATCTTAGATCAGGGTCAGTCTGTCAGAGTTGAGAGGAAGAGAGCAGAGGAGAAGAGCAGCTCCAAGGCCAAGAGAGAAAGAGAGAGGAGAAAGAAGGACCCAGAGGGGGAGAAGAGGGAACTCCAAGAACCCAAAATTAGATCAGAGGGTGAAGAGTTGGCACAAGGGTACCGGATCCCAAGCTGGTGGAGGGCACTAATCCTCAGCCAGAGACCGGAGGTCGTGGGCAGCATCTGCCACGACCACCCACTACATCCACCCGGAAGGCAAACCAAGAATAGGGTCAGGGAACCCAGAGACAAGGGTTTACCACCAAGAGACCCGAGGGAGCCGGACTTAGGTGGATCCCTGGTGGGGAAGGCCAGAGAGGAGGACAAGTCAGAAAGGGAGCTCAGGACCACGCTCCAGAATCACCTGGGGGTTGGCCGAGTCCAGGACCTGGTGGACGCAGCACGGCTCGGGCGGTCACTTAAGGCCAGAGTGACCACAAGAACAGCAGTAAGTAAAAACCCTGAACTGCACAGCCCGACTCTGAGTCTGATTTCCATCCTCACTACACCACCACAACCACCATCCTCTGCAACTGACCCCCTGAGGCTATACCCCTCCCGTTGGGGGTTATACTACCGAAGCTGCACACACACCACCAGCCTCAGCGGACCCTGCTGCAGCGGCGGCCGTATTGACCGCAAATCAACGGGTGGCGTAGTCGACACAAAGAACACTAATAACATCTGTAAGGACTGCCACACACTGAGCTTGACACCCTGGGCACGGACCGGGTCACCGCCACTCGGAGACTACAACCCCCATCTGATCCGGCTCCGGGTATCCCCCCGAACAACACTGGCCCAGGGGGCGCGTCAACTTTGGCGTAGTCGGCAGGATAACGTGCCCGCAACAACCGGGTACTGCGTGCCTGAAGAAAAGTTCACCGTTACCTCAAAAAGAAGTCTCCCGCCGGTTCCGGAGGGTCCCCGCCAACGTACCCCATCACAGGTCGTTTCCCGCCGGTTGTCCGCCATTTGCAGCTTTTTCCCGCCATCCATGGAGTTTCCCGCCACTGGGAGACGATTCCCGCCATTTCCAAAGATTTCCCGCCTTGGAAGAGTGGACGCCATTATGGGCGTGCCAGAGGGTGGCAGGAGGCCACCTCCCATCGTGGGCCAGGTCGAAGAATGGCGCCAAAAGCGGAAACCGCGCCCACCAACAGAGACTGTGATGCTGGAAGTGTCCATCAGCGTGAGAGAACTGCCCCTGGAACTGGGAATCACCAAGTTGCCCCGGGACCACCCTCAATGTGGGCGGAGACAGAACAAAAGAGCAAAGATGGGTGCCGCCTGGAGCAGTCTGGAGAGAGCGCACCCGGAGACAAGACGTCTGGAGAAGAGTCCAGAGAAAACGCACCCGGAGATGGAGGGAGAGACAGGCAGCACCGACCCAGTGGTCAGGAGCCTGCTGCAAGCAACGACTCCACTAGGCATAGTGGAGGTCCTGGCACAGCTCCCCCGAGATCGGGAGTGTGCGCAGACCGCGCTGGAGGGCCTCGCACGGAGGATGGCCCGGGCGCAGCGGGAGGCGTTGACGGAGTGGAGCCGAGAGATGGCCCAGCAGACCGAGACCCGTCAGCGGAGCACGCCACCCGAGACGAGGAGACAGACCGCCTCTGAGGATGGCGCAGGAGGACTCAAGGCCGGAGACGGCGCAGAGAAGGGAGCTGAACGGACGGAGGCAGGTAAAGGGGACGTCTCTACCTCGAGCCGGGAAACCGCGTGCCTGCCCCAGCTCCCCGTCGCAGAGCCCGAAGTTCCCCCTGCCGTGCCCGACGCTGCATCGTCACCGCCGCAGACTAGGCCCCAACCGGAAGCCGCGGCCGCGACCCCTGTGACGTCACGCGCTTCGACCCCGAACGTGACGAAGCAGGAAATACCATCGGCCTGGTCGCAAGGCCTAGTACCCCCGGGCGCCGCAATTCCAACAGCGCCCCCTACCTCCGCGGAGCCACCGGCCTGGTCGCAGGGCCGAGTAACCCAGGGCGCCGCCGTTCTTACGGTGCCCTTTGCCTTTAGGGTGCCCCAAGCCTGGTCGCAAGGCCTGGTTAACCCGGGCGCCGCTACCATCAACGCGCCCTCAACATCTAGAGTGCCGCACCTGGGCGAAAATCTATTTGCCCAGCATACGTGCCCGAATGGGCAGCCCTTCATATGGCCTGAGGAGTACATTCAACTGGAACTCCAGAGAGCAAGGCCCATGTGCGAGCCCCTGATTCCGGCTCCGAAGCCCGTAAAGAGGACCTCGCCCCCGCTAGAAGAGGCACAGTTTGAGTGGGACCCCACCGGAGAAGACCTCATGGGGTTCACTCAGGAGACTCGGGCGGCCGCAGCGGAGCGTGCAGAGTGCTGCCGGCAGCAGCTCGAGGACTTTGAGAGGGAGCGGAGAGAGAGGCGGGTCCGGGAACAACAAGCGCAGATAAGGAGCGCGGAGCAGAAGAGCCGGACCAGGAGAGACCCCCGTGCAGCTCATGGTCCCCGTGCCACCGGGACTGTGATAAAATTTAATATGCAGCACGGATGGGGCTTTATTAGAGACCATCATACCCCCGGCGACGTTTTTGTAACGCGCAGAGACGTAGAGTCCCATCTGCCGGAGGGGCACAGAGGTCGTGACCTATATGTAGGGGACGAGGTCACGTTCACCCGGCACAAGTGTGCCAAAGGACCCTACGCCCTCCATGTGCATCGCCTGACGGAGGAGGAGCTGCGGTGTGAGGAGGAGCAAGAGGACCCGGACGGGTCTGAAACAAGAACCGACCAACAAGAAAGAGCAGGAGGACGCCGTCGTTGAAGTACGGTAGAGAAAGACTGTATATAGTTACCCGTCGGAGTACAGTGAACTGTTTAAAATATAGTCCCCGTTGGGACCAGCAAGAGTGAATTGTTACCCGTGTGGCCCTATTTCCTAATACCTGGCCGAGGACTGAGAGCGGCCATTTCCCTTTGTATATAGTTGCGCTTCTTAAAGCGCCCCCTACTGGTTTTATAGGAAAGCCTTGTTCTACCAGAGACAGTCGCACTTTACCCGGTCACAAGTTGCACCGTGACCGGAGGAACCGGAAACAAGAATATTTATAAGAATGTTATTTATGAAAAAGTTTTATTGCTGATAATATATGTGATGTTTTATATGTTGTTTTATATGTTGATGTTTATGAAAAAAAAAAAAATTTTGTATGTTTTTGTTATCTTACAGCCCGAGGACGTGCTGTGATTTACCAGGGGGGAATGTAGCACCCTGAGGATTCGGCTGCTACAGGGGTATTGCACCTCAACCCAGAGGTGTGATATTCCACTCCCGGGTAAGGATGGAGTGTGGAACTGAGCTCAGTTAGCTGCATGCACTACATACATCCCATTTCCGAGGAACAGACCAATGGTACTCCCACTAGAGAAATGTGCAGGTACGACAGTGTCTGTTCCTGGCTGGAGTGGGAGGGGGGTGGAACATCCCAGTAGTGTAGGGGCAGATAGGGGGAGCAGCCTGGGTAATGCTAGGAGCTCATTGGGTGCTGGTCACCTGAGCTCACACATAGAGGGAGTATATAAGGTGGGAACCATCTTAGATCAGGGTCAGTCTGTCAGAGTTGAGAGGAAGAGAGCAGAGGAGAAGAGCAGCTCCAAGGCCAAGAGAGAAAGAGAGAGGAGAAAGAAGGACCCAGAGGGGGAGAAGAGGGAACTCCAAGAACCCAAAATTAGATCAGAGGGTGAAGAGTTGGCACAAGGGTACCGGATCCCAAGCTGGTGGAGGGCACTAATCCTCAGCCAGAGACCGGAGGTCGTGGGCAGCATCTGCCACGACCACCCACTACATCCACCCGGAAGGCAAACCAAGAATAGGGTCAGGGAACCCAGAGACAAGGGTTTACCACCAAGAGACCCGAGGGAGCCGGACTTAGGTGGATCCCTGGTGGGGAAGGCCAGAGAGGAGGACAAGTCAGAAAGGGAGCTCAGGACCACGCTCCAGAATCACCTGGGGGTTGGCCGAGTCCAGGACCTGGTGGACGCAGCACGGCTCGGGCGGTCACTTAAGGCCAGAGTGACCACAAGAACAGCAGTAAGTAAAAACCCTGAACTGCACAGCCCGACTCTGAGTCTGATTTCCATCCTCACTACACCACCACAACCACCATCCTCTGCAACTGACCCCCTGAGGCTATACCCCTCCCGTTGGGGGTTATACTACCGAAGCTGCACACACACCACCAGCCTCAGCGGACCCTGCTGCAGCGGCGGCCGTATTGACCGCAAATCAACGGGTGGCGTAGTCGACACAAAGAACACTAATAACATCTGTAAGGACTGCCACACACTGAGCTTGACACCCTGGGCACGGACCGGGTCACCGCCACTCGGAGACTACAACCCCCATCTGATCCGGCACCGGGTATCCCCCCGAACAACACTGGCCCAGGGGGCGCGTCACTAGCATATTACTACCTTTTTTTTTGTTGTGGCCAAAGTCGCCTTGTAGCCCCAGCAGCCAATTGCTGGCCCATTCACAGGATGCTGGGCCACACAACACCTTACCATATCACAACTTAGTGGCTAAAGTCTTTTAAAATAGTCGGTTATGTACTGTGCAATTAGAGCAGGTGTCTGGTAGTTACATGGATGTACAGTGGGTACGGAAAGTGTTCAGACCCCTTTAAATTTTTCACACTTTATTTCATTGCAGCCATTTGGTATATTCTAAAGAGTTCAGTTTTTTTGCTCTCATTAATGTACACTCTGCACCCTATCTTGACTGAAAAAAAAACAGAAATGTAGAAGTTTTTGCAAATTTATTAAAAAAGATAAACTTAAATATCACATGGTCATAAGTATTCAGACCCTTTGCTCAGACACTCATATTTTAGTCACATGCTGTCCATTTCCTTGTGATCCTCCTTGAGATGGTTCTACTCCTTCATTGGAGTCTAGCTGTGTTTAATTAAACTGATAGGACTTGATTTGGAAAGGCACACACCTGTCTATATAAGACCTCACAGCTCACAGTGCATGTCAGACCAAATGAGAATCATGAGCTCAAAAGGAACTGCCCAAGGAGCTCAGAGACAAAATTGTGGCAAGGCACAGATCTGGCCAAGGTTACAAAAGAATTTCTGCTGTACTCAAGGATCCTAAGAGCACAGTGGCCTCCATAATCCTTAAATGGAAGAAGTTTGGGACCACCAGAAGACTTCCTAGACCTGGCTGACCAGCCAAACTGAGCAATTGTGGGAGAAGAGCTTTGGTGAGAGGTAAAGAACCCCAAAATCACTGTGGCTGAGCTCCAGAGATGCAGTAGGGAGATGGGAGAAAGTTCCACAAAGTCAACTCTCACTGCAGCCCTCCACCAGTCGGGCCTTTATGGCAGAGTGGCTCGACGGAAGCCTCTCCTCAGTGCAAGACATATGAAAGCCAGCATAGAGTTTGCTCAAAAACACATGAAGGACTCCCAGACTATGAGAAATAAGATTCTCTGGTCTGATGAGATGAAGATAGAACTTTTTGTGATAATTCTAAGCGATATGTGTGGAGAAAACCAGCACTGCTCATCACCTGCCAATACAATCCCAACAGTGAAACATGGTGGTGGCAGCATCATGCTATGGGGGGTGTTTTTCAGCTGCAGGGACAGGATGATTGGTTGCAATTGAAAGAAACTTTTTTTTTTTAATGAAGTGACAGCATTTTAACTAAAATTTTGTTTTCCCGCTGTTAAACCTGCTGATACAGATTTTAGTTTCATAAGTTTGTCCTGTTACCGATATATTTTGTTTTTATTTAAGTCACAATGTAGAGAGTGGGGTATTAAAGGCATTTCAATTTAGTTCTGTAATGTCAGGAATTTTTCAGAAAACAAATAAAGATGGACTGAAATCTGGTGTCATTTTTCTTCTATATTGAACACTTGCAATGTTTAATAAGCCCCCACAAAGCCAGGGGCGGACATACCGCCCCGGCCCGAAGGTGGAGAGGGGCCCTTGCAGGCAGGAGCATGTGAGCGTGTGAAATGTGATAACAGCAGGAGAGCACTAGGACCCTGTGACTTTTGCCTGGCTGAGCTCAGAGGAGGGGCAGTGCAAGAAACTCTATGTGTTCTAAGAGTGTCTGAGGTGTGAGAGGCTAGACAGGAAGTCTGTGAGAACGGAGCTGCAGGAAGATGCTGTCTTTACACGCTTCCCTGTGGAGTTTGTTTACCCCTTTCTCTCTTTAAGAACAAGTGCTGAGCTGGGGAAAGCTGTGTGGCTCTGTGGAGTTTTGTCGAAGTCCATGCTGAGTGAATTAGAGACTTTGTGCTGGAGGAGTCACGTGTCGAGTGATAAAGGAAGGGACTGAGGAATCCATTTCTGTGACGGAGCACATGGTTGGTGTACTGAATAAGAGTGAGAGACTTCGGGAGGAAAGAAGGTTTCTGGTGCCATTTCTACTGAGAGGATATTGACAAGCCTTTGTGAAGAGATCTTCCCAGACCTTAATCTGAGGCTACAGGACTAAAGTCCCCGGCGTGTGGGCTCGGCATCGGCCGACAAGACAAGGAATTTTTGCTGTTTTTGTGAACTTTGTTTTTGTTTTGGCGCCAAAGTTTTCCGGGACTAGCTGCAGCCACCGTGATTCACAGGCCTGTGATAGACTGCATCTGAGGTTAACGGTACCATAATTTTAAGATACCTGGGTATCCTGATAATAAGGGTATAAGAGCAATTGATATAGTTTCGTGCATTATTATTGTTAATAGGGGTAGGATTGTATTCAGTGTGCCATCTCAGGGGGTCCCCATATACCGCCCTCACTAGACTGACTTTGTGTTTAGGTAAAATTGTTCCAGATCACTAGAATAATTCACATAAACTGGAAACCTTGAGATTGGCACATTGATTTCAGCTCTTGCTGATTGTGTGTATCTAGTAGAGGTAGTGTCCCAGGCAGAACCTTAGACTGATTCATTCAATACTGAATTTTAGTCTAATCCCTGTTTTAGTAAAGAAAGTGTTGTTTATTTCTGTCTCTGTCTCAGTTTGTGACTCACTGGATCTCTCTCGGACCCCCAGTCATTACAAGCGTACTGCCCATAAGGGCAGACAACGCAGCCATTCAGTCCATATTATGGGCAGAAGAGGGGCCCTAAGTCAAGCAGCACCGGGCCCCTTTCACTCCTGCCCCTAATCATTCTGACCCCGGGGAGAGAGCGGAGCACACGGCGCAGAGAGCAGGGCTACAAACAGGGGGCGTGTCCTGCAGGGAGAGAGACGCTGGCCAATGAACGCTTTCCTCATCAGACTGAGGAGAGCGCTCATTGGCTGCAGCCTCTGGCTCCTGCACGACGCCCAATAGTAAGTGTTCACCTCACCTGCAGTCAGGGTCCCCGGGCTGCACAGCACACAGAGGCCATAGTGGAGGAAGAGCAGGACTGACTGTGCTTCTGCTGCTCCCTCCGGTCCTTCCAGCAGTAGCTGCTGACAGAGAAGAGGTGGGAGATTAGGCTCACTGCACAGGACAGCACAGCAGCAGGGGCTGATGTCAGTATACTGTGTCCCCATCCCCCACAGTGGTGTCTGAAGCCCTCTCCACTTCATCTCTGAGCTATGTGGCAGAACTCATGCACAGCTCACATCTGAACACCTGGTATCATAGATTACTGCATGTATGTATAGGTGTGTGTGTATACATGTGTGTCTATATCTGTGTCTATATTACTGTGTGTATACATGTGTGTGTGTATATATGTGTGTGTGTATGTACTGTATATGTATATATGTGTATCAATACAGTATATGTATGTACGGTGTATGGTATATGTGTATGTATGGTATATGTGTGTATAGATATATGTATGTACGGTATACGTGTGTGTGTATGTACAGTGTGTGTGTATGTACAGTATATGTATGTGTGTGTTTATGTATATGTTTGTGTGTGTGAACATATTTGTTTTCAGTTCATGTATTATACTGTGATTGTAAAGAATAGAAGAATAAACCTGGCTCTTTAAAGGGTTATTCACCAAATAATCAATGTATCCTCAATCCATCGCATCGGGAATAACTTGCTGGTCACTGGGAATTGGACCACTGGGCCCCCCAGAGATTCTGGGAACAGAGCTCTGCAGTGTCGTCCTGAATGGAGCAGAGTTGTGCCTGTTTGGCCTCTGCTCTATTCATTATCTATGAGCTGCTGAGCGCTGCGCTCGGTTATTTCCATCAGCTCCATAAACAATGAATAAAGTAGATACCAGATGATACAGATACCAGACATATAATATATACATGGTTGGAATTTGCCGGTTCTAGCCATTATCACGTAACCATGAGGATGCGCTTTTCACACTTGCTGTCATGTGTCAAATAGAGAGTCTCAGCCATATCTTGCAATGTTCTATTCACCAACATAGCTGACACTCTAGTTGTCACCTGACTGCAAGTCTGACTGTGCTGGAACCAGCAGAACCGAATCTTTATCTTTACTGATATATAATTTGTCTCCATGTCAGTGAAAATATATATTTTTAGAGGTGTGGAGGGGCCCATTTACTATGGAGCCCTGTGATTTCTATGCACACCCCTGCTTACAGGGCGGCAATAATGACGGTATCCTGGCTTGTTGCTCGGAGCCCGAGGCTTCGGGGGTCTCACGGCCAGATTTCCCTGATCATAAGCGGCATGCTAGGCAGCGAGGGGGACCCAGGCACATTTCTTGCACAGGGGCCCCAAGCTGTTGTCGTCACTGCATTCTGAGTCTTCTATCCTTTGGATTACGATATCGGAGAGAGAGTGAGACACAGGACAGGATGTGTGTCAAACAAGCTCTAAACTTTATTACAAAGCATGGGTTTTATATTCACTCTGAAGGCAGGAAACGGATTTACCATATATGGTTTGATTATACAATTTTAGCACACAAAGACTAACTTCTATTCTCGTGTTTGTGTTGAAACATTCAATCGGACACATTGAATTAGACACATTAAATCAGATACATTCTGATGACTGGCAAGGACGCATTATTGATTCAAGAAGGAACATTCACAGCTGGTGTTTTTTGACCTAAAGTAACTTTCAGACTTATATAGCATAGATGGGGCCTTTGAACTTAAGGGGCCTCATCTTCTGCTATAACATTCCATCCTTTTGTTCCTTCATTTATCAATATGTTTCTCTATATTTTCTTTTAGTACACCGCTGAATACACATTAGAAAAAGCTTAAAAACCAAATAATCCGCAAGACACATTAGCAAAACCTGTAAAATAGCTTGCACTATACCAGCCAACCACCCACCAATACCTTTAAACCAATTTGCGGGATTTAGAAAGGAAAATCTCTGTGTGGAATTATTGGCCAAAGTATCTGAACAGTTCACCCAAAAGTTTATCTCTTCCCATGAGACTGGAACAGCGAGAAAGGGTATGCTAGTGGACGTCACAGGGGCATGTGTACATATCCAACAATTAGCAATGGTCTGGTTTTGCTCCTTTAGTCCATCGATTAGAGCAAGATGGTGTCTAATGAATCTATTGTCGTCTCCATCCATGGTGCCTAACCTAGTCCATGCACCTGTGGTCGCAAGGATGCAGGTAAGTATAAACAATATCTTCATTCTTTGTCCGCTGGTTCTCCTAGAATCTTTTTATAATGGGACGCGTGGCTCCAGGTCTCTTTTCCCTCTAGCTTAACGGCTGTGCTTGTGGTCAGCAGAACTTGAAAGGGTCCGTCAAACCGTGGATCTAGGCTTTTCCTCACGTGTCTTTTTATAACCACCCAGTCTCCAGGTTGCAGCGTATGGCTGCTAGAGTCTTGATCTGGATCTGGAAGAGAGCTGAAGACATTATCATGTACTTGCTTAATCTTTTTGTGTAAAGCCCTCACATAGGAACTTAGCACATGGTTGTTCATTTCTAATGCTTGTGGATAGAAACACCCTAGGCTGGGTACGTTGCCAAACAATATCTCATATGGAGAGAGTCCAGTCTTTTTATTAGGCGTGCATCTTACTGAAAACAGAGCAAGCGGTAAACAGTCCGGCCATGGTTTTCC
The DNA here is from genome assembly GCF_046119375.1 of Phyllobates terribilis. Classification (NCBI taxonomy): domain Eukaryota; kingdom Metazoa; phylum Chordata; class Amphibia; order Anura; family Dendrobatidae; genus Phyllobates; species Phyllobates terribilis. The sequence continues at coordinate 1,000,418 of NW_027363283.1, forward strand.
TGTCTCAGCCATGGCTTTCTGAATTTTTAATTTCAATGTCCCATTCAGTCTTTCCACTTTTCCACTACTTTGTGGGTGATATGGGGTGTGGAATGCTTGTTGAATTCCTAGAGCTGACATGACTTCATTCATTATTTCACCTGTGAAGTGTGTACCTCTGTCACTCTCAATTACCTCTCGTACCCCATACCTGCAGACCACCTCCGCAAGCAGTTTCTTTGCCGTTGCCGCAGCCGTGGCTTTGGCAATCGGGAAAGCCTCTGGCCATCCTGAGAACAAATCAATACAGACCAACACATATTCCCATGATCCTGAATTGGCAGCTGAATATAATCAATTTGCAGTCTCTGGAATGGATAGAGGGGCCGGGGTGTGTGTTTGGGTGGTGTTTTAACTACTCTACCCTGATTATGTGTAGCACATATCATGCACCCTTGTACCAGGTTTTCAATACAGGTGGAGAATCCTGGTGCCACCCAATGTTTCTACATCACACTCATCACACCCATTTTAGATTGGTGTGTCGGCCCATGTAGTATCTGGGCAGCTGCTGGGTACAGTGCCCTTGGAAGGCATCGTCGTGTCCCTTTCCCCCATACCCCATTTGCTTCATTCAGGCATGCACCTTCCTTTAACCACTTATCAACCTCCTCCTTTTGAGCCTGAGCCTGCATTTGGGATAAGATGTCCTCCGACACAAAGGGGTTTTTAGGGGCACTTATCTGACGTACTGTTGACCCTTGTTGCGGCTTACAGGCTGCTGTTTTTGCCGCTGCATCTGCCATCGCGTTTCCTCAGCTTACCTGGTCGGTGCGTCTGGTATGTGCTCTTACCTTTATGACAACTACTTGTTTGGGTAGTTGTAGCGCATCAATTAACTGCTGGACCGCAGCAGCATTCTTAATGGGGTGTCCTGCTGCCGTCAGGAAACCTCTTGACTTCCATATTGGACCAAAATCATGCGATATACCGAATGCGTACCTAGAATCTGTGTAAATGTTAACAATACTACCTTCCGCTAGTTTACAGGCCTCGGTTAGGGCCCTAAGTTCAGCTTCTTGAGCCGATTGGTGTGGGAGCATTGGTTCTGCCTTGATTACTGCATTGAGGGAGACAACTGCATATCCAGTATGGAAGGTACCTGAATCGTCCTGATGACGGGATCCATCTACAAAAAATTCAAAATCTGCATTTTGTAATTCATGTTCAAATACAGTAGGTAAACCTGCCGTTTCTTGTGCCATCATTTGTACACAGTCATGAGGAACTTCCTCTCTTGGATCTTCCTTAAAAAGCCCAGTACCTGACTCCTCCTTCAGATCCGAGAGAGGTAACAAAGTTGCTGGGTTCAGAGTAGTACACCTCTGTAAAGAAACATTGGGAGGCATTAACAGTGCACATTGTAACCTGAGATGACGTGCTGCTGAGAGGTGAGCGGGTTGCACTTGATTCAATATAGTGTAGACATCATGAGGTGTTAGAACGGTGAGCGGGTGGTCAAGAACAATGTCTGTGGATTTGTGGAGTAATAGTCCAACAGCATGCAGAGCACGTACACAGGATGGTGCACCTCTGGCTACCGCATCTAATCTGCCACTAAAATAGGCAACAGGTCTCTGATTGTCACCGTGTGTTTGAGTTAAAACTCCTGCTGCATGTCCAGCTTGCTCATGAAGGTACAGAGTAAATGGGAGCTCATAATTAGGGGTACCCAAAGCTGGAGCGGCCAAAATACGGTTCTTGAGAGAATAAAAACAGTCTATTGCCTCTGATGTTAGTACAAAAGGTGTTGGAGTAAGACAGTCATAGAGGGGCTGCATTAAAACAGACGGCATGAATCCACTGTCTGCAATAGGAAACAAGTCCAAGAAAAGTTCTGAGGGCTGCAACATTAATGGGGACGGTGAATGCCTGTACTGCTTGTTTACGTGCATTTGTTAAATGACGAGCTCCTGGTGTAATGCAATGTCCCAAAAAGGTGACTGAAGATTTACAAAACTGAAGCTTATCTTTCGATGCCTTGCAGCCAGCGCGATAGAGAAACAACATAAGCGATATAGTTGCACAATGACATTGTTTCCTGGAGGGGGCACAAATGAGCAGGTCATCGACATATTGCAAAACAACGATATGTGGTTCAGACCATCCCTCCAGTATTTCCTGCAGACTTGCAGTGTACATTGTGGGTGAATTCTGGGCACCCTGTGGCAACACTGTCCATGTATATTGACTACCCTGGAATGTGAAAGCAAACAAGTACTGGCAGTCAGGATGTAATGGTACACTGAAAAATGCATTTGCCAAATCGACCACTGAAAAGCAAAGAGAGTTAGAAGGTATCTGTGACAGGAGAGTATGCGGGTTGGGCACAACTGGTGTTAGAAGTTCTGTGGCTTTGTTAACCAACCGGAGGTCATGGACCATTCTATATGCGGCTGCTTGTCCTGGCACGCTCTTTTTCTTTACTGGGAACAGGGGAGTGTTGCAAGGGGACTGGGTTTTGACTAGGACTCCTCTCTGTAGTAATTTTTGGACTTGCTGGGCTATGGCATTCTCCTGAGCCGAGCTAAGGGGATACTGCCTCTGTTGAGGCAAGATTGCTCCTGGTTTTAATTTTACCATTACTGGTTGAACTCTTAACCTACCAACATCTGTTTTGTCTGAGGCCCAAAAATCATGTGGCACAGCCTGCTCTAATATCAGGGGAAACTCATTTGTCTCTTCTATGCTGGCAATATCTAGTGACATAATTTTGCAAAGGGTACTTGGTTTTAAACCTGGGGTCATGGTCACAGTGCCATCGGGATGATACTCTATATGTGCTTGTAATTGGGACAACACATCATTTCCCAATAGATTACATTGGCCTCGGGGCGATACCATGAGCTGGCTATGTACAGTAGCTCCTTGAATTTGCAGGGGAATTCTCTTAGTGACAGGGAGCAGGACAGACGGGGAATTGAAGGGGGTGGCAATGACATGATGTGAAAAATCAGTGTCAGTGTATGGCCAATCACCTTGAGTAATTACTGAATTGTCGGCCCCCGTATCTACTTGGAAATCGATTTCATGTCCCCCTGGTAGGTTCACCTGCACTGTACAACTGGGAGTTGGGGGTAAGGAGATGAGGGGGTTCATGTGCAAGCTACCCTCATCCTATGGGGGCGTTGTTTGGTCGGCTGGAGGACCCGTACTCTGAGCATTTGGATACGGGTTGGTCCTACAGTTCTTTCTAAAATGTCCTGGCTTTTTACATCCGTAACACAGTTTCTGTCCTCCTCCTTCAGTCCGTCCTCTGCCTCTGTTGTTTCTGGGGGTCGTCTCTACTATGTGTATTCTGGCAGCTCTTTTTGCCTGCGCTATGTCATGTTGTGCCCCCTGAGCTATTCTAGCTAAATCTTCTGCCTTCACTGATCTCCAGTCCGGTCTACTTGCTTTTACCTTCTCTGCAATCTCTTTCTTTAGTCCATTCATGAAAGCACTTGCTAATACCCTCTCACTAGTCTTATTCCCGGGGTTGAACCCCATTTCTGACCAGGTTTTCTTTAGTGCATAGAAATAATCCTTAGGATCTTCCTCCTTCCCTTGCACTCTATCTTCTAGTGTAACTTGCTTTTCTGCTTGCCTGTCTTGACATGCTTTTACCAACGCTGCTGCGAATAGGACTCCAGCTGCTGCATCATTAGATTCTGCATCTACGGGTCCGGTCCTATTGGCATACTGTTTTTTTGTCTCATCTATCAACCTATCATAGCGGGCTTCATCTGCCAATTTTCCCTTAATTACCCCCTGCAGATCTATTCTAGTGGCATGGTACGTATCCTGTATGGTGGTGATCATTCTAGCGAAACCCATAGGGGACTGGGATGGGTCTGGCAGCTGGGAGATCAGTGCCAACTGCTCTGAAGGACTCCATGGTCTATACATTAACATTGTACGAGCTTCCTGACCTGGAACCACTGCATCCCCCCCTGCTGCTGCTGCTGCTCCCGGTGCTCCTGGCACAACTACCGTCCTCATTGGGAATAGTCTAGCTGGGTGGGGTCTCGGTCCTCCACATGCCACACAGATGTCTACTGTCACATCTGGGGCAAACCCAACATTTGTTTTCCTGGGAATTCTGGTACTGGGGTGGGGGTGACGTCGGGAGCGGACAGGGAGGAAAATCTGTCATTCCGTTTTTTGTCAGTCTGTAATGTCCGTCTCCTAATTATTCAATCTTTCCTTCAAAATAAGCGCATGCATTCATCCATACATCTACTGTCCCTAACAGACCCTTATCTTTCAGCCATCCATGATAGGAGTTAAAGAAGGATTTCCATTTCTCTCCATTCATCTCTCCATTCTCATTCATTCCCGCTTTACACAATATTTTGTCAATTCCAATCAGTGCCTGTTTCCCTTCTCTGCGTACTACTAAGTCTTTGGCTATAATGCCTTCCTTGGCATTTTGGTTCCCCATTTTTTTCGGTTCTCCTCACCTAGAAGAGACTCCTCAGTCACTTAGACAATGGTCACTTAGACAATGGGCCACAAAGGTTTCTGAACCATTCCACTACTAGCCTCTCTAGGACTTATACGCCAACCAGAAAAACAGACTAAAAACATCAATCCCGGGACACATCCACAACACAATCATCGGATCCATACTTTCATTCTTAGATTCTCCAAAGGATAGAAGGCAGGACTGATCTGAGGGGATTCTACTGGTTCAAAGGGACCTGAGCCAGACAACAATCTGTGAATTACCTGGGGAGCCGACCGCTCGGGGGTGAGGGAGTCTCTTCTATGCAGTGATATAATTAGGTAGAATATAACAGTTATTCTTACCTCAGCGCTGTATATATCACCAACAGAGAGCTTTGCTCGTCCCACGTCTCGGACCGGTCGAGCACCCCTGGGTAGATTAACTCAAGGTCCCTGTTCGAGGTGCCAGCTGTCGTCACTGCATTCTGAGTCTTCTATCCTTTGGATTACGTTATCGGAGAGAGAGTGAGACACAGGACAGGATGTGTGTCAAACAAGCTCTAAACTTTATTACAAAGCATGGGTTTTATATTCACTCTGAAGGCTGGAAACTGTTATGATCTGCTACAGAGACTAAGGAAAGACAGGAGATCTGTCCCTACAACAGAACTAAACTAGATCCCTACGATGTAACGGGGAACCTGATCCTGCGATCAGACCCGCTAAAGTCCTCGGCTAGTCTGTACGAAGACCTATAGATGTGAGGGAGGTATCCCTACAAGAACTAGAGACTGGGATAAGTTGGACACCTCCTAGCAGAAATAGTAGCAGTCAAAGACAAACACACAACAAAAAGCATAGAGGTCAGAAGACCTAGCAAAACTAACAGAGAACGGCAACAGAGCACCAAGCTAGCTCAAGAGTAATAAATACAATGAAGTCCAGCAAGGCAAGGAGGGCGGAGCCGGATTAAATAGGCAAAAATGGTCATGTGACCAGCAAACTCAAAAAAACCTAACAGGAGAGTTCTAACAGTACCCCCTCTTCTAAGAGGATCCTCCGGATCCCCTAGGCCCAGGCTTACCAGGAAACCTCCTGTGAAACGCTCTGACAAGTCTGGAAGCAGAAACATCATCCGCCCTCACCCATGAGTTATCCTCTGGTCCGAAACCCTTCCAAGCGACGAGATACTGCAAACTCCCTCTATACGTCTAGAATTTAGGATGCCGGAAATTTCATATTCCCCGTCCTCCACCACCGGAGGAACAGTGGCAGAGGCGTCACCATCCGACACATCAGCTTTTTTCAATAGAGAAACATGAAACACCGGGTTAATCTTCCAGAACGTAGGAACCTCCAACCTAACAGCAGATTGGTTAACTATCTGAAGCACCTTAAAGGGCCCTACGAACTTTGGACCCAATTTTTTAGAAGGAATCCTCAATCGCAGATTCTTAGAGGACAACCAAACCATGTCACCAACAGCAAACAAAACCTCTTGCCGTTTCCTATCAAAGTACCTCTTAGATTTTTTGTTAGCCTCCTGAAGATTACCACACACATCCGTCCAAACTCTCTCCAAATCACCGGAAAAACTCTCCTCCTCAGGCACAGCCGAAACCAATTTGGAGAATGACCCAAAAGACGGATGTCTCCCAGAACAACAAAAAAAAGGCGAACACCCAGCAGAAGAGGATGTATGGTTGTTAAGAGCAAATTCAGCAAGTGGCAGAAACTCAGACCACCCCTCTTGATTGTCTGCCACAAAACAACGCAAGAACTGCTCAACATCCTGGTTCTTCCTTTCTGTCTGGCCATTAGACTCAGGATGATATCCGGATGAAAACGACAAATGAACTCCCAACCTGTCACAAAAGGCACGCCAAAAACGAGCCACGAACTGAGGTCCCCTATCAGAAACAATGTCAGTAGGAACACCATGTAGTCTGACAATTTCCTTGACAAAGGCCTTAGCGAGTGTCTTAGCGCTGGGCAGTTTGATGAAGGGAACCAAGTGACACATCTTGCTAAAACGGTCCACGACCACCCAGATGACCGTGAAACCTTCAGAGGAGGGAAGGTCAGTAATAAAGTCCATAGCCAGATGTGTCCAAGGTGCACTAGGACCTCCAGAGGGCAAAGCAACCCCGCAGCAGGAGCATGCGAAGACTTGGATCTTGCACACACAGTACATTGGCGCACCCACTTAATGACTTCCTTCTGCCATCCAGGCCACCAAAAACTGCGACCCACAAGTCTCTTGGTCTCAGAAATTCCTGGATGACCTGCCAACCGAGACTCATGACATTCAACAAACAAATCTCTCCTAAAGGTCCTAGGCACAAACAACCTCCCATGGGGAGTGTTAGATGGGGCATTCTCCTGAGCTTTAAGAATCTTATCCTCCAAAACGGAGTCCAAAGCAGCAATCACAACACCTTCTTGTAAAATGGTCTCCTCTTCCTCCTCAACACCGACCATGGGAGAAAAGCTGCGAGACAAAGCATCCGCTTTAACATTCTTGGTACCCGGGATGTAAGTAACGGAAAAATTAAACCGCGAGAAAAAAAGTGCCCACCTAGCCTGACGGGCATTCAAGCGCTTGGCAGCATCAAGATAGATCAGATTTTTATGATCAGTGAAAACCTGAATGGGAAATTCAGCACCTTCCAAGAGGTGACGCTAGTGTTCAAATGCGAGTTTAATCGCCAGCAATTCCTGATTACCAATATCGTAATTAAGTTCAGTCTCAGAAAATTTCTTTGAAAAAAAGGCACAGGGATGTACTCCATCCTTGTTTTCCTGAGACAACACCGCACCGACCCCCACCGAAGAAGCATCAACCTCAACCAAAAACGGCTTAGTCACATCAGGCTGCATAAGGATGGGAGCAGAGGTGAACCTCTCCTTTAGAAACACAAAAGCTTCAATGGCCTCAGAAGTCCACTGAACCGCATTAGCACCTTTCCTGGTGAGATCGGTCAGCGGTTTGACAATAATAGAAATTTTTTTTATGAATTTTCTGTAATAATTGGCGAAACCCAAAAACCTCTGTATCGATTTCAAACCAATAGGCCTAGGCCATTCCTGCACAGCTTGAACTTTAACCGGGTCCATCTCAAAACCTTCACTGGAGATAATGTAGCCCAAAAAACGAATTCTCTGTACAGCGAACTCACATTTCTCCAGCTTAGCAAAAAGCGAATTGTCCATTAATAACTGTAATACCTCACGTACTCTCCGCCAATGAGACTCCAGATCAGGCGAATAAATCAGAATGTCATCCAAATACACAACCACATTTTTGCCGATTAAAGGTCTAAGGATGTCATTAATAAGATTCTGAAAAAATGCTGGAGCATTGGTAAGACCAAAAGGCATCACCAGATTCTCAAAATGACCCACAGGAGTGTTAAAAGCAGTCTTCCATTCATCACCCTCCTTCATGCGCAACAAATTGTATGCCCCCCGGAGATCAATTTTAGAGAACCACTTGGCCCCCACTAACTGGTTAAATAAATCAGGAATCAATGGCAGTGGGTAAGGATTGCGTACAGTAATTTTATTAATCTCACGAAAGTCCAGACAAGGACGTAAACCGCCATCTTTCTTTTTTACAAAAAAAAATCCAACAGCCACAGGAGACTTGGAAGGCCTAATGTGACCGGCGGCCAAGCTTGTCTGTATGTATTCCTCCAAAGCCTTTCTCTCAGGAATAGTCAGATTAAATAAACGACTTTTAGGAAGAGTCGCTCCAGGGACAAATTCAATGGTACAATCATAGTCTCTATGGGGAGGCAAAATTTGCGACTCCTCCTCAGAAAAAACTCTCCAAAAATCCTGAATAGGTACAGGTAATTCCCCTTTTTCCACAGCAGCAATGCGCCCGTTACAACACTTGTCATAACACTTAGGGCTCCAGGACTTAATTTCATTGGTAGACCAATCCAATACAGGATTGTGCAATTTTAACCAGGGTAACCCCAATATTACTGGAGAAGGCAAATTATCCAATACCACCAAATCCAAATTCTCTTGATGAATACCATTAATAGTGAGGGGAAATTCACAGACCTTGTGAGTAACACTCTTCAAGGGAGAGCCATCAACAGAAACCACAGAAATAGGGGACGACAAAGTTTTAGGTTCTAATCTAAGTTTTTCCAAGAATCCCCCATCAATCACATTCAGAGTAGAACCACAATCCAAAAATACCCGAAATTCAATTAATTCATCCTGAGCAGCAGTAGTGGCAGATAGGAATACTCCCTTAGAATTTAAACAGGCAATACGGGCATGACTGACCATTTTTTTTCTTTCTTCATACGAAGCACACAGCTCTTAATAAAATGACCAGAATTTCCGCAATAGAAGCACAAGCCTTCAGAAAGCCTGCGGTCTTTTTCCCGAGAGCGGGGTGCCATCGCCCCAATCTCCATCGGCTCTCCATTGTCAGCACAGACCCTCTCAAGACTCGGAGTTGACATAGCAGAGGATTTGCTCTCATTAATCCTTGCACGCAGTCTCCTGTCCACCCGTATAGCTAATTGCATTGCCTCCTGCAAGTTTCCAGGTGTGGGATAAGCAATCAGTAAATCCTTAACCCTTTCACCTAGCCCTGCAAGAAACAAGCTTTTCAAAGCTAAATCGTTCCACCCCACCTGGGCAGACCACCGACGGAAGTGAGAACAATATTTTTCCACATTACCCGATCCCTGCCTCAAACGTCTTAATTCAGACTCAGCAGATGAGACACGATCAGGATCATCGTACAACAAACCCAAAGCAGAAAAAAAACTATCCACTGATCTAAAGCACGGATCACTAGGTTGGAGAGAGAAGGCCCATCCCTGAGGATCTTTGCGCAAAAGTGACATTATGAACCCTATGCGCTGTGATTCATCACCAGAGGATCCGGGTCTCAAACGAAAATACAATAAACAAGCATTTTTAAAAGAAAAAAAATCTTGTTGTTCGCCAAAAAATAAATCAGGCAGACGTACCTTTGGTTCAACAAAATGTGCTCCAGGACAGCTACTCACGTGTTGTTGGAGCTTGACCACCTCCAGAGAGAGTCCCTGCAAGCGTTGAGCCAAATCTTGAACCGAGACCATGATGGAAAACTGGAGGTCTTTCCTTAGAGAAATTTTTTTTTTTTTCTTTTAGGGCTGGACTTACTGTTATGATCTGCTACAGAGACTAAGGAAAGACAGGAGATCTGTCCCTACAACAGAACTAAACTAGATCCCTACGATGTAACGGGGAACCTGATCCTGCGATCAGACCCGCTAAAGTCCTCGGCTAGTCTGTACGAAGACCTATAGATGTGAGGGAGGTATCCCTACAAGAACTAGGGACTGGGATAAGTTGGACACCTCCTAGCAGAAATAGTAGCAGTCAAAGACAAACACACAACAAAAAGCATAGAGGTCAGAAGACCTAGCAAAACTAACAGAGAACGGCAACAGAGCACCAAGCTAGCTCAAGAGTAGTAAATACAATGAAGTCCAGCAAGGCAAGGAGGGCGGAGCCGGATTAAATAGGCAAAAATGGTCATGTGACCAGCAAACTCAAAAAAACCTAACAGGAGAGTTCTAACAGAAACGGATTTACCATATATGGTTTGATTATACAATTTTAGCACACAAAGACTAACTTCTATTCTCGTGCTTGTGTTGAAACATTCAATCGGACACATTGAATTAGACACATTAAATCAGATACATTCTGATGACTGGCAAGGACGCATTATTGATTCAAGAAGGAACATTCACAGCTGATGTTTTTTGACCTAAAGTAACTTTCAGACTTATATAGCATAGATGGGGCCTTTGAACTTAAGGGGCCTCATCTTCTGCTATAACACTGTCAATGTCCACCAGGGGCGGACACAGACTGTAGTGGGCCCCTGTGCAAGAAATTTTTGCCCCCCCCCCTGCCCTTCATAGGGCAACAAAGTTATGTAAACATAACCCCCCCATGTGCATCTCTCACACCCACATGTGCATCTCTCATCCCCCCATGTGCAGCTCTCATCCCCCCCATGCATCTCTCATCCCCCATGTGCATCTCATCCCCCCATGCATCTTTCACGCATCTTTCATCCCCCCATGTGCAGCTCTCATCCCCCCATGTGCAGCTCTCATCCCCCCCATGTGCAGCTCTCATCCCCTCCCCCGTGCATCTCATCCCCCCGTGCATCTCATCCCCCTGTGCATCTCATCCCGCCCCATGCATCTCATCCCGCCCCGTGCATCTCATCCCGTCCCGTGCATCTCATCCCGCCCCGTGCATCTCATCCCCCCCGTGCATCTCGCATCCCCCCCGTGCATCTCTCATGCCCCCATGTGCATCTTATCCCCCCCGTGCATCTCTCATTCCCCCATGCATCTCTGATTCCCCCCCACTCCTAGTTAATTAATTGTATTTAAAAAAAAAAAAAAAAAAACTTGTTATACTTACCCCCATGGATCCCTGCAGAATCCTGGCGCTCATCCACGTCGCTGCCACCAGGTTCACCTGACTTCCAGCGCCGTCACATGACCGGAAGTCAGAGGAATCATGAAGGCGCTGACGCAGCAGCGCTGCACTGCTACACAGAGGAAATCGGCGCTGAGATGTCCCGGCGCTTAACGCTCAGCATGGGGCCGGGGGCCCAGGGCCGGCTCCAGGTTTTTATGGGCCCCGGGCGAAAGAGTCTCAGTGGGCCCCTTTAACACATACCACGATTCATGATGCACAGATACCGCAGAGAAATATATGTATAGTACAATGCAAAGATTTCACTTCTTACATAGTGATATCTATTGTAAATTCCACAATAGCTCAGAAACCAGCAAATCGCTCCACACAGTATACTGGCCCCCATAAAATGCTCCATACAGGAGACTGGCCCCCATAAAATGCTCCATACAGAATACTGGCCCCCATAAAATGCTCCATACAGGATACTGGTCCCCATATAATACCTTATACAGAATACTGGCCCCCATATAACGCTCCATACAGAATACTGGCCCCCATATAACGCTCCATACAGAATACTGGCCCCCATATAATGCTCCATACAGAATACTGGCCCCCATAAAATGCTCCATACAGAATACTGTCCCCCACAAAATGCTCCATACAGAATACTGGCCCCCATATAACGCTCCATAAGGAATACTGGCCCCCATATAACACTCCATACAGGATTTTGGCCCCCATATAACGCTCCATACGGAATACTGGCCCCCATATAACGCGCCATAAAGTCAAATCCACTGTGTTATTTCGGGATGTGTATTCAAATGCACCACTTCACACCCACACATGGGTATACGCTTCCTCATTTCGGCTGTTTTATGTTCTTCTCCTTATCCTCAGCCTCCACCACCACTATACCACCAGGGTGACTTTGGTCCGTGTTGCCATTATTGAAAGTTCCTCAGTCCTTATTTTTGTCAGCTTTTGCTTGGAAGGCATAAGCAAAGACTGTGGGAGACCCACTCCCCAATAATGGGAATAATATATTTAAAATGCTGTACTGTATGGCTCTTGTAAGGGGCATTAAAAGCGTCTTGTTAAGCTACTGCGACCTCCACCACTATTCCGAGGAGCATGAAAAGCGTCTTGTTAAGCTACTGTGACCTCCACCACTTTTCCGAGGAGCATTAAAACCTTCTTGTTAATCTACTGGGACTTCCACGTCTCTTCCAAGGGGCATTCAAACCGTCTTGTTAAGCTACTGCGATCTCCACCACTTTTCCGAGGGGCATTAAAAACGTCTTGTTAAGCTTGTTGGACCTCCACGTCTCTTCCAAGGGGAATTCAAACTGTCTTGTTAAGCTACTGGGACATGCACGTCTCTTCCAAGGGGCATTCAAACCATCTTGGTAAGCTACTGCGACCTCCACCTCTTTTTCGAGGGGCATTAAAAGCGTCTTATTAAGCTACTGGGACCTCCACCACTTTTCCGAGAAGCATTAAAACCATCTTGCTAAGCTACTGGGACCTCCACGTCTCTTCCAAGGGGCATTCAAACCATCTTCTTAAGCTACTGGGACCTCCACATCTCTTCCAAGGGGCATTCAAACCGTCTTGTTAAGCTACTGGGACCTCCACGTCTCTTCTGAGAGGCATTAAAAGCGTCTTGTTAAGCTACTGGGACCTCCACCACTTTTCCGAGGGGCATTAAAACCGTCTTTTTAAGGTACTGGTACCTCCACGTCTCTTCCAAGGGGCATTCAAACCGTCTTGTTAAGCTACTGGGACCTGCACCACTTTTCCAAGGGGCATTCAAACAGTCTTGTTAAGCTACTGCGAGCTCCACCACTTTTCCAAGGGGCATTAAAACCGTCTTGTTAAGCTACTGGGACCTCCACCACTTTTCCGAGGGGCATTAAAAGCATCTTGTTAAGCTATTGGGACCTCCACCACTTTTCTGAGGAGCATTAAAACCGTCTTGTTAAGCTACTGGGACCTCCACGTCTCTTCCAAGGGGCACTCAAACAGTCTTGTTAAGCTACTTAGACCTCCAGGTCTCTTCTGAGGACATTAATAGCGTCTTGTTAAGCTACTGTGACCTCCACCACTTTTCCGAGGGGCATTCAAACCGTCTTGTTAAGCTACTGGGACCTCCACGTCTCTTCCAAGGGGCATTCAAACAGTCTTGTTAAGCTACTGGGACCTCCACGTCTCTTCCAAGGGGCATTCAAAGCGTCATGTTAAGCTACTGGGACCTCCACCACTTTTCCGAGGGGCATTAAAAGCATCTTGTTAAGCTACTGGGACCTCCACCACTTTTCCGAGGAGCATTAAAACCATCTTGTTAAGCTACTGGGACCTCCACCACTTTTCCGAGGAGCATTAAAACCATCTTGTTAAGCTACTGTGACCTCCACGTCTCTTCCAAGGAGCATTCTGACCGTCTTGCTAAGCTACTGCGACCTCCACCACTTTGGCGAGGGGCATTAAAACCGACTTGTTAAGCTACTGGGACCTCCACGTCTCTTCAAAGGGGCATTCAAACCGTCTTGTTAAGCTACTGGGACCTAAACGTCTCTTCCAAGGGGCATTCAAACCGTCTTGTTAAGCTACTGCGACCTCCACCACTATTCAAAGGGGCATTAAAACCGTCTTGTTAAGCTACTGGGACCTCCACCACTTTTCCGAGGGGCATTAAAACAGTCTTGTTAAGCTACTGAGACCTCCACGTCTCTTCCAAGGGGCATTCAAACCGTCTTGTTAAGCTACTGGGACCTCCACTTCTCTTCTGAGGGGCATTAAAAGCGACGTGTTAAGCTACTGTGACCTCCACCACTTTTCCGAGGGGCATTAAAATAGTCTTGTTGAGCTACTGGGACCTCAACGTCTCTTCCAAGGGGCATTCAAACCGTCTTGTTAAGCTACTGGGACCTCCATGTCTCTACCAAGGGGCATTCAAACCGTCTTGTTAAGCTACTGCGACCTCCACCACTTTTTCGAGGGGCAGTAAAAGCGTCTTATTAAGCTACTGGGTCCTCCACCACTTTTCCGAGAAGCATTAAAACCGTCTTGTTAAGAAACTGGGACCTCCACGTCTCTTCTGAGAGACATTAAAAGTGTCTTGTTAAGCTACTGTGACCTCCACCACTTTTCCGAGGGGCATTAAAACCGTCTTGTTAAGCTACTGGGACCTCCATGTCTCTTCCAAGGGGCATTCAAACCGTCTTGTTAAGCTACTGGGACCTCCACCACTTTTCCGAGGGGCATTGAAAGCATCTTGTTAAGCTACTGGGACCTCCACCACTTTTCTGAGGAGCATTTAAACCATCTTGTTAAGCTACTGGGACCTCCACGTCTCTTCCAAGGGGCATTCAAACCGTCTTGTTAAGCTACTGGGACCTCCACGTCTCTTCTGAGGGGCATTAAAAGCATCTTGTTAAGCTACTGTGACCTCCACCACTTTTCCGAGGGGCATTAAAACCGTCTTGTTAAGATACTGGGACCTCCACGTCTCTTCCGAGGGGCATTCAAACCGTATTGTTAAGCTACTGGGACCTCCACGTCTCTTCCAAGGGGCATTCAAACCGTCTTGTTAAGCTACTTGGACCTCCACGTCTCTTCCGAGGGGCATTAAAAGCGTCTTGTAAAGCTACTGTGACCTCCACCACTTTTCCGAGGGGCATTAAAACCGTCTTGTTAAGCTACTGGGACCTCCACCACTTTTCTGAGGAGCATTAAAACCGTCTTGTTAAGCTACTGGGACCTCCACGTCTCTTCCACGGGGCATTCAAACCGTCTTGTTAAGCTACTGGGACCTCCACGTCTCTTCTGAGGGGCATTAATAGCATCTTGTTGAGCTACTGTGACCGCCACCACTTTTCCAAGGGGCATTAAAACCGTCTTGTTAAGCTACTGGGATCCCCACGTTTCTTCTGAGGGGCATTAAAAGCTTTTTCTTAAGCTACTGTGACCTCCACCACTTTTCCGAGGGGCATTAAAACCATCTTGTTAAGCTACTGGCACCTCCACCACTTTACCAAGGGGTATTAACACCGTCTTGTTAAGCTACTGGGACCTCCACATCTCTTTTGAGGGGCATTTAAAGTGTCTTGTTAAACCACTCTGAACTCCACAGCTCTTCCAAGGGGCATTGATATGTTGTTTTTAATTAACTCTAACCTCCACGACTCTTCGAACGGGCATTGCATTTCCTCTTAATATAATGTTTGTAATATGCTGTACTGCATGGCTCTTGTAAGGGGCACTGCAAGTTCCTCCGTCCTAATTTTTGGCATCTTTTGCTTGGAAGGCATAAGCAAAGACTATGGGAGACCCACTCCCCAATAATGGGAATAATGTTTGTAATATGCTGTACTGCATGGCTCTTGTAAGGGGCATTGCAAGTTCCTCCGTCCTAATTTTTGGCAGCTTTTGCTTGGAAGGCATAAGCAAAGACTATGGGAGACCCACTCCCCAATAATGGGAATAATGTTTGTAATATGCTGTACTGCATTACTCTTGTAAGGGGCATTGCAAGTTCCTCCGTCCTAATTTTTGGCAGCTTTTGCTTGGAAGGCATAAGGAAAGACTATGGGAGACACATTCCCAATAATGGGAATAATGTTTGTAATATGCTGTACTGCATGGCTCTTGTAATGGGCATTGCTAGTTCCTCCGTCCTAATTTTTGGCAGCTTTTGCTTGGAAGGCATAAGCAAATACTATGGGAGACCCACTCCCCAATAATGGGAATAATGTTTGTACTATGCTGTACTGTATGGCTCTTGGAAGGGGCATTCAAATCGTCAGGTTAAGCTACTGGGACCTCCACGTCTTTTCCGAGGGGCATTAAAACCATCTTGTTAAGCTACTGTGACCTCCACGTCTCTTCAAACGGACATTAAAACAGTCTTCTTAAGCCACTCTGAACTCCACAGCTCTTCCTAGGGGCATTGAAATGTTGTTTTTAATTACCTCTTACCTTCACGACTCTTCCAACGGACATTGCATTTCCTCCTAATTTTAGTCAGCTTTTGCTTTTCAATGCAAAGGCGAAAACTAAGGGAGACCCACTCCCCAATAGTGGGTAGAAGGTTTTTAGTACGCTGTAATCCATGTCTGTTTCAAGGGGCATTGCAGTTCCTCATAATTTTTGGAAAGCCTTCCATTCACTGCTTAGGCCAACAGTGTACAGGAGACCCAGTTGCTATAAATGGAAAAAAACGGTTTAGTTAAGGCCCTCTGACCTCCATGTCATTTCCAAGGTACATTGGAGTGCCTCGAAATTTTTGGTAGGCATTGCACTCACTGTATGCCCTATAACTGTGTAGCCAAACTGCTCCTTTTGTTACAGAAACATATCCTACAAGACATATGTGGTTGACTGGCCTGATATTGATGTGAATGGTCCCTGTTCCTCCTGCTCTTTCTCCTTTGCCACCACCTCATCCATCATTCATCACCTGAAGCTTTGTTTTAACGGGAGTCATAGAACTGGGATAGTAGCAGGAAAACATCCAGCAATCCTTGGAGGAGGTAGGATATGCGCGAAAACGCTGACCACCTCAGGCCTAGCCGCTACTACATACATGCGCTTGCATTCCAACAAAACAAAGCAGATGCTAACTTGTATCATCATCATCATGGTCCTCACCTTGTCACTCTCAACTCCCCTGATGGAGAAGCCAGGGCCCACCGGAGGAGTCTGGTTCTCTGGTGGGCTCGTCCAATGCTGCCCTAAAGCAGGCCAGGCTAAGAAAAGTATGTGGGGGGATGTTCCAAGGAGAAATAGGGGCCCCTGGGGACCGTTTATGGACACCCGGCTGCCCCCAGGCGGCTGGGGACCGTGTGTGAACACCCGACCACGGGGCGGCTGGGGACTGAGTATGGACTCCCGGCCGCCCCCTGGCGGCTGGGGACCGAGTGTGGACACCTGGCAGCCGGGCGGCTGGGGACTGAGTATGGATTACAGGCCGCCAATGCTGCCTTGACGCGGTGGTCAGATTCCGCCTCCACGTGCCTAAAAAGGCCCAATTTCAAGTGCAAGCAAGCAAGCAGTATGGTATTGCAGCCTGGCGGTGGGTGGGTGGATGGCAGGCTGCACACTTCGCTTGCATTCCAAGAAAACAAAGCAGATGCTAACTTGTATCATCATCATCATGGTCCTCACCTTGTCACTCTCAACTCCCCTGATGGAGAAGCCAGGGCCCACCGGAGGAGTCTGGTTCTCTGGTGGGCTCGTCCAATGCTGCCCTAAAGCAGGCTGGGCTAAGAAAAGTGTGTGGGGGGATGTTTCAAGGAGAAATAGGGGCGGCCGGGGGCCGTTTATGGACACCCGGCTGCCCCCAGGCGGCTGGGGACCGAGTATGGACACCCGGCCGCCCCCTGGCGGTTGGGGACCGAGTGTGGACACCCCGCCGCCGGGCGGCTGGGGACTGAGTATGGATACCAGGCCGCCAACGCTGCCATGACATGGTGGCCAGATTCCGCCTCCACATGCCTAAAAGGCCCAATTTCAAGTGCAAGCAAGCAGTATGGTATTGCAGCCTGGGGGTGGGTGGGTGGTTGGCTGCATATTTGCGCTTGCATTGCAAGGAATGGGAGAGGTACAATTGAACCCTGCCCTGGGACAAGAACTTGCACGGGGATAATTGCAAGTCTGCATCTTCTGATGCTTCAAGGATGACTTCTGATGGGCACACTTTTAGGCAGTGACCGGGGAGTCAGAGATGCTTCCAGGGGTCTTCCCCATGCTGTCCCCATGTCTTTTCAGCACTGTATGCATGTGTCACACAGCACATGGCCAGATAAGGTTGTAAAATGTTAAAATGACATTTCCCGGTGAATGCATTTGTCACGGTTGAAGCAATACAAAAGTGCAAAAACGCATAAAAAATGCCACTTGTGAACATAGCCCAAGGTGTGGAGGAGTATTTTTTTTTTTTGTTATTTATTTTACCTTATACACGAGTCTTTACCCTGGAAAGGAACTTCCTTAACTGAAAGCAGTTTCAGTTTCGTTTTTGAACGTTTTATTGTGAGCCCTTAAAAGTGGCTTAATACCTCTGACCACGTTGTTGACAGCAGTGACCTGGGGGTCAGAAATGCTTCCTGGGGCGATCCCCATGCTGTCCCCATGTCATTTTAGCACTGTCACTATCGTTTTGGGCACTTGTTAGGCTTTTAACAGACAGCCGGGGATGCCGCCGCGAAAATTCTCGGGTCTCCCATAGACTAACATTGGGCTCGTGGCTCAGGTCGAGCAACCGAGTATCATGGCGAGCTCGGCCCGAGCTTCGAGCCCCCGAGCATTTTAGTGCTTGCTCTTCACTACTAAATACCCTTCATTATTTATTATTTTTGCACTTTGCGATTTACCTATTCACTTCTGGTTACTTGGGTATTTTGCTTGTCTTTGGTTTTTCTTTGTCTAGTGGCCTTGTGTGAACATGCATTTACATTTTGCATGCACATCAATTTATGTTTCAGTTCAGACTTCTAGGTTTTTTCTTTGTAGTTCAGTGTGCTTTAGTACATATAAGGGTGTGGCCGCCCTTTGTCTGAGCTGAAATGTTTATTCTGCCTCAGGTCTATGCTTCTACTAGGGGGTCAGTCTCTCTGCCCTTATCCATATGTACGTCACTTGACAAATAGTAAGGTTTTAATATTAGAGTTAGGACTTTCCCATAAGGGTTGCCGTGATGTGGCGGGATAGCTTTTGCATTATTTTTATCAAAATTATGTTAACTAAATACCCTTCATTATTTATTATTTTTGCACTTTGCGATTTACCCATTCACTTCCGGTTACTTGGGTATTTTGCTTGTCTTTGGTTTTTCTTTGTCTAGTGGCCTTGTGTGAACATGCATTTACATTTTGCATGCACATCAATTTATGTTTCAGTTCAGACTTCTAGGTTTTTTCTTTATATGCTATATATGCTGTATGTGCGGGAAGGGAGCTTGTATGTACACTGCTTGCTATGTATGGGGGAGGGAAGCTGTCGGACAAAGAGGGGTCCTGCAAACATCCAACTAATGGCCCCCCATATATATTACAGGAAGGTAGGTCAAACCCAAGGATTTTTGCTGGAGCAGCCGACCATGTGCTGTGTATGGGGCCATCTCCCCCACACATATAACCACATTCATGTATATGGGGGAGTCGGGATGTGTTGTGTGGACAAGCGTCCGGTCTAAAGCTAACTAGTGTATGGGCACCTGAGACTAAGGCAAGTTATCATCCAGAAAGTCTTTCTCCAGCCTGCTGAAAAAATGCCGGATAGAGAAAGGCTTTTATCACCTAAGCCAGATCTCACAGGAGGGGAATCAAGAAGAAAAAAGGAGAAATGTAAAATAAGACACAAGTCCAGACAGTTGTCATCCAAAACTTTATCTGGTATCGACCAAGAAAATTACAATCAGTAAAAGTATAATCCACATTTAGGAAAAACACAGATGAGCTGCGGGACCATCGCTTCTTCTTCTGGGACTTTTTGGCGGACAGGTTGCTCTGCTGTCGGAGGCCTTTCTTGTTCTTGGACTTCTCCTTCATGTGGATTCTGAAGACTAGGAGGCTCCTGAGGGTCCATCTCTCCTGCCGGCAGCTCAGAGTGACTTGGAGATATGTTTCCTTCAGTCCAGGAAAGCAAGAGAGGAAAAAGATGAATGTGATGTAATAACAAGACAAACCTAAAAAAAAACATGTATAAAAAAACATGTAACTGCAAACTGCACAAAAATGACCCCAATAACGTAAGTGCTGTATTATTAAAGAACCTGCAAAACGAGTGGTGTGAAAAGACCTGGGACTTGTCAGAAATATGTAATGTTTTGTCTAAAATGACAAAAAAAAAGAAAAGATTCAAGGGATCAGCAGCATTTTATAACAGGTAAAAAATATACAAATTTGTGACAAGTGATCGGTATTAAGTATTGTGGATGATAACCAGACGTTTATTTCAAATGAAGAGTTTAATGAACGTCTTGTATTCGGCCAATTGGAACCTTCCCGGAAATGTCTGCGCCGGTGATAAAATCTACTTACTAATAGAGCTCCCGACTGGACACAAAGAACTGCAGCTCATGGAGGAATGAAGCTTCTTTCCTTCTCAGCCAAGAACTTCTTATACCAGTCCCGTACGGCCTCTATCATGTCCTGATATCTAGCAGAAAGAGAAAAAATCAATTATAAACTAAATAAAATTTATTAAAGAAAAAAAAACCTCGTGCGAACATGAAGCATTTGTAGCAAAGCACAGTCATTATTTACAGAGCACAATTGTTTTACTTTATTCTATATTAGTGGCCGCTCTGTGCAAAAACTTGTGGGAAATTACTGCAGCACTAATATTGTCCAACCAGAGAGCACCCAAGTATTCCCCAATTTCTGACTCCACCGCCCGATTGCCCCCACAAGCACAATGCTGCACCGCTGTCACCTGCCTGGTACAGGCTCCTTTATAGGGTCCTTTCAGCTGTTGTTCACCAAGATGTGAAGTAATCCGAGTACAGGGTTTCCCATGTCTGAGTGCAGGGGTGGAGAGCAGAGAGGATCAGACAGAGACAGGCCTATACACAGACTGCTGGTATATAGAGGACAAATCTCACTGAACAGCAGCCACAAGAAGCTTCTGGATGGGGGCAGTGGGGGTGAGACAGCACTTCAGCAACGTGTTTGGGAGAGAAGGAAGAAAATAAGCAAATGAAGAATATTTATAAAGTTCACAAGTCTGCAATGTGAGGAGGATAATTACATGAAGAAAACCCTCTAGGTGCAGCGTCGGCAACCAGAAAACCGCCCAAGGTCCACCTGTGTCATCAGCGCCCCCCTGCTGGACTCCTAATCAGTTGTACTGCAGACTCAGATGATTGATAGTGACACTAGGTCAGCTCTTTCCCTATGGCGGCACTAGCTGACCATCCTGTGGATAGGACAGGTGCCGGATCATTCAGTCCTTTCCCTCTTCCCCAACGTGAAGGAAACATCCCTCTGACCAGACAAACATCCCCCTGACCAGACAAACATCCCCCTGACCAGACAAACATCCCCCTGACCAGGCAAACATCCCCCTGACCAGGCAAACATCCCCCTGACCAGGCAAACATCCCTCTGACCAGGCAAACATACAACCCTTTATTTTCTTTCCCATTTTACTTCCTTTATTAATTTCTCCTCCAACATTACTGACAACTCCAAGTTCGATAGTTTGATAGTCTCATCTCCTGCCTTTGTATGTGGAGGAGACAATAAACAGCCGTATACATCCTAAACCTGTCACAAGGACTTTCTCTGCAACTCCCTACTCTCACCTGTCCCCCTGTAACAATCCACCTTTTTCTCTTTCTCGCTCATACATTTCAGACACTTTATTAACATGTTAATCATATTTCTAAACTTACTGCATTCCACTTCATCTGATCATACATCACCGTTTAAAAGAATCACACTCACTTACTTGTCTGCTGCTGTAATTCTTGGATTGTTTTCTTGCTGTTACTTGGTCTTATTTTGCTGTTTGCTGTCCTTAAACCACTATCTGCCGCACAGTGTCCACATCTTGTTCCACCGGGTCGCTCTTTTGATCCCTGCAACAACAGACACTATGCGAGTATGACTTCACATGTGACATTTCCAAGTCCCTTTACCATTGTGGTGCCAATGGAGTACCCCTTTTCTCATTATCATGCCCCCGAAGCACACCATTTCCCACTAGCATGCCACCGTAGCACCCCTTTTCCCGTTAGTATGCCACCGGGCACACTTATTCCCGTTAGCATGCCATCGGAGCACACCTATTCCCGTTAGCATGCCACCGGAGCACACCTTTACCATTAGCATGTCACGTCTCCACGTCTCTTCCAAGGGGCATTCAAACCGTCTTGTTAAGCTACTGGGACCTCCACCACTTATCTGAGGGGCATTAAAAGCTTCTTGTTAAGCTGCTGTGACCTCCACCACTTTTTCGAGGGGCAATAAAACCGTCTTGTTAAGCTACTGGGACCTCCACTTCTCTTCCGAGGGGCATTCAAACTGTCTTGTTAAGCTACTGGGACCTCCACGTCTCTTCCAAGGGGCATTCAAACCGTTTTGTTAAGCTACTGCGACCTCCACGTCTCTACCAAGGGGCATTCAAACCGTCTTGTTAAGCTACTGCGACCTCCGCCACTTTTTCGAGGGGCAGTAAAAGCGTCTTATTAAGCTACTGGGACCTCCACCACTTTTCTGAGAAGCATTAAAACCGTCTTGTTAAGCTACTGGGACCTCCACGTCTCTTCCAAGGGGCATTCAAACCGTCTTGTTAAGCTACTGCGACCTGCACTTCTCTTCCCAGGGGCATTAAAAGCGACTTGTTAAGCTACTGTGACCTCCACCACTTTTCCGAGGGGCATTAAAACCGTCTTGTTAAGCTACTGGGACCTCCACGTCTCTTCCAAGGGGCATTCAAACCGTCTTGTTAAGCTACTGGGACCTCCACGTCTCCACCAAGGGGCATTCAAACCGTCTTGTTAAGCTACTGCGACCTCCACCACTTTTTCGAGGGGCAGTAAAAGCGTCTTATTAAGCTACTGGGACCTCCACCACTTTTCCGAGAAGCATTAAAACCGTTTTGTTAAGCTACTGGGACCTCCACGTCTCTTCCAAGGGGCATTCAAACTGTCTTGTTAAGCTACTGGGACCTCCACGTCTCTTCCAAGGGGCATTCAAACCATCTTGTTAAGCTACTGGGACCTCCACCACTTTTCCGAGGAGCATTAAAACCGTCTTGTTAAGCTACTGTGACCTCCTCGTCTCTTCCAAGGGGCATTCAAACTGTCTTGTTAAGCTACTGGAACCTCCACTTCTCTTCTGAGGGACATTAATAGTGTCTTGTTAAGCTACTGTGACCTCCACCACTTTTCCGAGGGGCATTTAAACCGGCCAGTTAAGCTACTGGGACCTCCACGTCTCTTCCAAGGAGCATTCAAACAGTTTTGTTAAGCTACTGGGACCTCTACCACGTTTCTGAGGGGCATTAAAATCATCTTGTTAAGCTACTGGGACCTCCACCACTTTTCTGAGGAGCATTAAAACCGTCTTGTTAAGCTGCTGAGACCTCCACGTCTCTTCTGAGGGGCATTAATAGCGTCTTGTTAAGCTACTGCGACCTCCACGTCTCTTCCAAGGGGCATTCAAACCGTCTTGTTAAGGTACTGTGACCTCCACGTCTCTTCCAAGGATCATTCAAACCGTCTTGTTAAGCTACTGCGACCTCCACCACTTTTCCAAGGGGCATTAAAACCATCTTGTTAAGCTACTAGGATCTCCACGTTTCTTCCGAGGGGCATTTAAACCGGCCAGTTAAGCTACTGGGACCTCCACGTCTCTTCCAAGGAGCATTCAAACAGTCTTGTTAAGCTACTGGGACCTCTACCACGTTTCTGAGGGGCATTAAAAGCGTCTTCTTAAGCTACTGTGACCTCCACCACTTTTCTGAGGGGCATTAAAACCGTCTTGTTAAGCTACTGGGACCTCCACATCTCTTTTGAGGGGCATTAAAAGTGTCTTGTTAAACCACTCTGAACTCCACAACTCTTCCAAGGGGCATTGATATGTTGTTTTTAATTAACTCTAACCTCCACGACTCTTCGAACGGGCATTGCATTTCCTCTTAATTTTTGGCTGCTTTTTCTTGGAAGGCATAAGCAAATACTATGGGAGACCCACTCCCCAATAATGGGAATAATGTTTGTAATATGCTGTACTGCATGGCTCTTGTGAGGGGCACTGCAAGTTCCTCCGTCCTAATTTTTGGCAGCTTTTGCTTGGAAGGCATAAGCAAAGACTATGGGAGACCCACTCCCCAATAATGGGAATAATGTTTGTAATATGCTGTACTGCATGGCTCTTGTGAGGGGCATTGCAAGCTCCTTCGTCCTAATTTTTGGCAGCTTTTGCTTGGAAGGCATAAGCAAAGACTATGGGAGACCCACTCCCCAATAATGGGAATAATGTTTGGAATATGGTGTGCTGCATGGCTCTTGTAAGGGGCATTGCAAGTTTCTCCATCCTAATTTTTGGCAGCTTTTGCTTGGAAGGCATAAGCTATGACTATGGGATACACACTCCCCAATAATGGGAATAATGTTTGTACTATGCTGTACTGTATGGCTCTTAGAAGGGGCATTAAAAGCCCCTTTTCCGAGGGGCATTCAAAACGTCTGGTTAAGCTACTGGGACCTCCACGTCTTTTCCGAGGGGCATTAAAACCATCTTGTTAAGCTACTGTGACCTCCACGTCTGTTCAAAGGGACATCAAAAGTCTTCTTAAGCCACTGTGAACTCCACAGCTCTTCCTAGGGGCATTGAAATGTTGTTTTTAATTACCTCTAACCTCCACGACTCTTCCAACGGACATTGCATTTCCTCCTAATTTTAGTCAGCTTTTGCTTTTCAATGCAAAGGCGAAAACTAAGGGAGACCCACTCCCCAATAGTGGGTAGAAGGTTTTTAGTACGCTGTAATCCACGTCTGTTTCAAGGGGCATTACAGTTCCTCATAATTTTTGGAAAGCCTTCCATTCACTGTTTAGGCCAACAGTGTACAGGACACCCAGTTGATATAAATGGAAAAAACGGTTTAGTTAAGGCCCTCTGACCTCCATGTCATTTCCAAGGTACATTTGAGTGCTTCAAAATTTTTGGTAGGCATTGCACTCACTGTATGCCCTATAACTGTGTAGCCAAACCGCTCCTTTTGTTACAGAAACATATCCTACAAGACATATGTGGATGACTGGCCTGATATTGATGTGAATGGTCCCTGTTCCTCCTGCTCTTTCTCCTTTGCCACCACCTCATCCATCATTCATCACCTGAAGCTTTGTTTTAATGGGAGTCATAGAACTGGGATAGTAGCAGGAAAACATCCAGCAATCCTCGGAGGAGGTAGGATATGCGCCAAAACGCTGACCACCTCAGGCCTAGTCGCTACTACATACATGCGCTTGCATTCCAAGAAAACAAAGCAGATGCTAACTTGTATCATCATCATCATGGTCCTCACCTTGGCACTCTCAACTCCCCTGATGGAGAAGCCAGGGCCCACTGGAGGAGTCTGGTTCTCTGGTGGGCTCGTCCAATGCTGCCCTAAAGCAGGCCAGGCTAAGAAAAGTGTGTGGGGGGGATGTTCCAAGGAGAAATAGGGGCCCCTGGGGACCGTTTATGGACACCCGGCTGCCCCCAGGGGGCTGGGGACCATGTGTGAACACGCGGCCGCGGGGCGGCTGGGGACCGAGTATGGACACCCGGCCGCCCCCTGACGGCTGGGGACCGAGTGTGAACACCTGGCAGCCGGGCGGCTGGGGACTGAGTATGGATTCCAGGCCGCCAATGCTGCCATGACTCGGTGGTCAGATTCCGCCTCCACGTGCCTAAAAAGGCCCAAGCAAGCAGTATGGTAATGCAGCCTGGCGGTGGGTGGGTGGCAGGCTGCACACTTACGCTTGCATTCTAAGAAAACAAAGCAGATGCTAACTTGTATCATCATCATCATGGTCCTCACCTTGTCACTCTCAACTCCCCTGATGGAGAAGCCAGGGCCCACCGGAGGAGTCTGGTTCTCTGGTGGGCTCGTCCAATGCTGCCCTAAAGCAGGCCGGGCTAAGAAAAGTGTGTGAGGGGATGTTCCAAGGAGAAATAGGGGCGGCTGGGGACCGTTTATGGACACCCGGCTGCCCCCAGGCGGCTGGGGACTGAGTATGGACACCCGGCCGCCACCTGGCGGTTGGGGACCGAGTGTGGACACCCCGCCGCCGGGCGGCTGGGGACTGAGTATGGATACCAGGCCGCCAACGCTGCCATGACATGGTGGCCAGATTCCGCCTCCACATGCCTAAAAGGCCTAAGTTCAAGTGCAAGCAAGCAGTATGGTATTGCAGCCTGGGGGTGGGTGGGTGGTTGGCTGCATATTTGCGCTTGCATTGCAAGAAATAGGGGAGGTACAATTGAACCCTGCCCTGGGACAAGAACTTGCACGGGGATAGTTGCAAGTCTGCATCTTCTGATGCGGCAAGGATGACTTCTGATGGGCACACTTTTAGGCAGTGACCGGGGAGTCAGAGATGCTTCTAGGGGTCTTTCCCATGCTGTCCCCATGTCTTTTCAGCACTGTATGCATGTGTCACACAGCACATGGCCAGATAAGGTTGTAAAATGTTAAAATTACATTTCCCGGTGAATGCATTTGTCACGATTGAAGCAATACAAAAGTGCAAAAACGCATTAAAAATGCTACTTGTGAACATAGCCCAAGGTGTGGAGGAGTATTTTTTTTTTTGGGTTATTTATTTTACCTTATACACAAGTCTTTACCCTGGAAAGGAACTTCCTTAACATATTTCACAGGAAAGCAGTTTCAGTTTAGTTTTTGAACGTTTTATTGTGAGCCCTTAAAAGTGGCATAATACCTCTGACCACATTGTTGACAGCAGTGACCTGGGGGTCAGAAATGCTGCCTGGGGCGATCCCCATGCTGTCCCCATGTCATTTGAGCACTGTCACTATCGTTTTGGGCACTTGTTAGGCTTTTAAAAGACAGCCGGGGATGCCGCCGCGAAAATGCTCGGTTCTCCCATAGACTAACATTGGGCTCGTGGCTCAGGTCGAGCACCCGAGTATCATGGCAAGCTCAGCCCGAACTTCAAGCACCCGAGCATTTTAGTGCTCGCTTTTCACTACTAAATACCCTTCATTATTTATTATTTTTGCACTTTGCGATTTACCCATTTACTTCCGGTTACTTGGGTATTTTGCTTGCCTTTGGTTTTTCTTTGTCTAGTGGCCTTATGTGAACATGCATTTACATTTTGCCTGCAATTTATGTTTCAGTTCAGACTTCTAGGTTTATTCTTTGTAGTTCAGTGTGCTTTAGTGCATATTAGGGTGTGGCCACCCTTTGTCTGAGCTGAAATGTTTATTCTGCCTCAGGTCTATGCTTCTACTAGGGGGTCAGTCTCTCTGCCCTTATCCATATGTACGTCACTTGACAAATGGTAAGGTTTTAATATTAGAGTTAGGACTGTCCCATAAGGGTTGCCGTGATGTGGCGGGATAGCTTTTGCATTATTTTTATCAAAATTATGTTAACTAAATACCCTTCATTATTTATTATTTTTGCACTTTGCGATTTACCCATTCACTTCCGGTTACTTGGGTATTTTGCCTGTCTTTGGTTTTTCTTTGTCTAGTGGCCTTGTGTGAACATGCATTTACATTTTGCATGCACATCAATTTATGTTTCAGTTCAGACTTCTAGGTTTTTTCTTTATATGCTATATATACTGTATGTGCGGGAAGGGAGCTTGTATGTACACTGCTTGCTATGTGTGGGGGAGGGAAGCTGTCGGACAAAGAGGGGTCCTCCAAACATCCAACTAATGGCCCCCCATATATATTACAGGAAGGTAGGTCAAACCCAAGGATTTTTGCTGGAGCAGCCGACCATGTGCTGTGTATGGGGCCATCTCCCCCACACATATAACCACATTCATGTATATGGGGGAGTCGGGATGTGTTGTGTGGACAAGCGTCCGGTCTAAAGCTAACTAGTGTATGGGCACCTGAGACTAAGGCAAGTTATCATCCAGAAAGTCTTTCTCCAGCCTGCTGAAAAAATGCCGGATAGAGAAAGGCTTTTATCACCTAAGCCAGATCTCACTGGAGGGGAAGCAAGAAGAAAAAAGGAGAAATGTAAAATAAGACACAAGTCCAGACAGTTGTCATCCAAAACTTTATCTGGTATCGACCAAGAAAATTACAATCAGTAAAAATATAAACCACATTTAGGAAAAACACAGATGAGCTGCGGGACCATCGCTTCTTCTTCTGGGACTTTTTGGCGGACAGGTTGCTCTGCTGTCGGAGGCCTTTCTTTTTCTTGGACTTCTCCTTCAAGTGGATTCTGAAGACTAGGAGGCTCCTGAGGGTCAATCTCTCCTGCCGGCAGCTCAGAATGACTTGGAGATATGTTTCCTTCAGTCCAGGGAAGCAAGAGAGGAAAAAGATGAATGTGATGTAATAACAAGACAAAGCTAAAAAAAAACATGTATAAAAAATCATGTAACTGCAAACTGCACAAAAATGACCCCAATAACGTAAGTGCTGTAGCATTAAAGAACCTGCAAAACGAGTGGTGTGAAAAGACCTGGGACTTGTCAGAAATATGTAATGTTTTGTCTAAAATGACAAAAAAAAAGAAAAGATTCAAGGGATCAGCAGCATTTTATAACAGGTAAAAAATATACAAATTTGTGACAAGTGATCGGTATTAAGTATTGTGGATGATAACCAGACGTTTATTTCAAATGAAGAGTTTAATGAACGTCTTGTATTTGGCCAATTGGAACCTTCCCGGAAATGTCTGCGCCGGTGATAAAATCTACTTACTAATAGAGTTCCCGACTGGACACAAAGAACTGCAGCTCATGGAGGAATGAAGCTTCTTTCCTTCTCAGCCAAGAACTTCTTATATCAGTCCCGTACGGCCTCTATCATGTGCTGATATCTAGCAGAAAGAGAAAAAATCAATTATAAACTAAATAAAATTTATTAAAGAAAAAAAACTCCTGCAAACATGAAGCATTTGTAGCAAAGCACAGCCATTATTTACAGGGCACAATTGTTTTACTTTATTCTATATTAGTGGCCGCTCTGTGCAAAAACTTGTGGGAAATTACTGCAGCACTAATATTGTCCGTCCAGAGAGCACCCAAGTATTCCCCAATTTCTGACTCAACCGCCCGATTGCCCTCACAAGCACAATGCTGCACCGCTGTCACCTGCCTGGTACAGGCTCCTTTATAGGGTCCTTTCAGCTGTTGTTCACCAAGATGTGAAGTAATCCGAGTACAGGGTTTCCCATGTCTGAGTGCAGGGGTGTAGAGCAGAGAGGATCAGACAGAGACAGGCCTATACACAGACTGCTGGTATATAGAGGACAAATCTCACTGAACAGCAGCCACAAGAAGCTTCTGGATGGGGGCAGTGGGGGTGAGACAGCACTTCAGCAACGTGTTTGGGAGAGAAGTAAGAAAATAAGCAAATGAAGAATATTTATAAAGTTCACAAGTCTGCAATGTGAGAAGGATAATTACATGAAGAAAACCCTCTAGGTGCAGCGTCCGCAACCGGAAAACCGCCCCAAGGTCCACCTGTGTCATCAGTGCCCCCCTGCTGGACCCCTAATCAGTTGTACTGCAGACTCTGATGATTGATAGTGACACTAGGTCAGCTCTTTCCCAATGGCGGCACTAGCTGACCATCCTGTGGATAGGACAGGTGCCGGATCATTCAGTCCTTTCCCTCTTCCCCAACGTGAAGCAAACATCCCTCTGACTAGACAAACATCCCCCTGACCAGGCAAACATCCCCCTGACCAGACAAACATCCCCCTGACCAGGCAAACATCCCCCTGACCAGGCAAACATCCCCATGACCAGGCAAACATCCCTCTGACCAGGCAAACATACAACCCCTTTTTTTCTTTCCCATTTTACTTGCTTTATTAATTTCACCTCCAACATTACTGACAACTCCAAGTTCAATAGTTTGTTAGTCTCATCTCCTGCCTTTGTATGTGGAGGAGGCAATAAACAGCCGTATACATCCTAAACCTGTCACAAGGACTTTCTCTGCAACTCCCTACTCTACTGTCCCCCTGTAACAATCCACCTTTTTCTTTTTCTCGCTGATACATTTCAGACACTTTATTAACATGTTAATCATATTTCCAAACTTACTGCATTCCACTTCATCTGATCATACATCACCGTTTAAAAGAATCACAAACACTTACTTGTCTGCTGCGGTAATTCTTGGATTGTTTTCTTGCTGTTGCTTGGTCTTATTTTGCTGTTTGCTGTCCTTAAACCACCATCTGCCGCACAGTGTCCACATCTTGTTCCACCGGGTCGCTCTTTTGATCCCTGCAACAACAGACACTATGCGAGTATGACTTCACATGTGACATTTCCAAGTCCCTTGACCATTGTGGTGCCAATGGAGTACCCCATTACTCGTTATCATGCCACCGAAGCACACCATTTCCCGCTAGCATGCCACCGTAGCACACCTTTTCCCGTTAGTATGCCACCGGGCACACTTATTCCCGTTAGCATGCCATCGGAGCACACCTATTCCCGTTAGCATGCCACCGGAGCACACCTTTACCATTAGCATGTGACCGCAGCACATCTTTACCGTTAGAATGCCACTGGAGCACACCTTTACCATTAGCATGCCACCGGAGCACACCTTTTCCCGTTGGCTTGCCACCGGAGCACGCCACTTTCCCGTTGGCTTGCCACCGGAGCACGCCACTTTCCCGTTGGCTTGCCACCGGAGCACGACACTTTCCCGTTGGCTTGCCACTGGAGCACGCCACAGTCCCTTTGGCTTGCCACCGGAGCACGCCACTTTCCCGTTGGCTTGCCACCGGAGCACGCCACTTTCCCGTTGGCTTGCCACCGGAGCACACCACTTTCCCGTTGGCTTGCCACCGAAGCACGCCACTTTCCCGTTGGCTTGCCACCGGAGCACGCCACTTTCCCGTTGGCTTGCCACCGGAGCACGCCACTTTCCCGTTGGCTTGCCACCGGAGCACGCCACTTTCCCGTTGGCTTGCCCCCGGAGCACGCCACTTTCCCGTTGGCTTGCCACCGGAGCACGCCACTTTCCCGTTGGCTTGCCACCGGAGCACGCCTCTTTCCCGTTGGCTTGCCACCGGAGCACGCCACTTTCCCGTTGGCTTGCCACCGGAGCACGCCACTTTCCCGTTGGCTTGCCACCGGAGCACGCCACAGTCCCGTTGGCTTGCCACCGGAGCACGCCACAGTCCCGTTGGCTTGCCACCGGAGCACGCCACTTTCCCGTTGGCTTGCCACCGGAGCACGCCACTTTCCCGTTGGCTTGCCACCGGAGCACGCCACTTTCCCGTTGGCTTGCCACCGGAGCACGCCACTTTCCCGTTGGCTTGCCACCGGAGCACGCCACTTTCCCGTTGGCTTGCCACCGGAGCACGCCACTTTTCCGTTGGCTTGCCACCGGAGCACGCCACTTTCCCGTTGGCTTGCCACCGGAGCACGCCACTTTCCCGTTGGCTTGCCACCGGAGCACGCCACTTTCCCGTTGGCTTGCCACCGGAGCACGCCACTTCTCCGTTGGCTTGCCACCGGAGCACGCCACTTTCCCGTTGGCTTGCCACCGGAGCACGCCACTTTCCCGTTGGCTTGCCACCGGAGCACGCCACTTTCCCGCTGGCTTGCCACCGGAGCATGCCACAGTCCCGTTGGCTTGCCACCGGAGCACGCCACAGTCCCGTTGGCTTGCCACCGGAGCACGCCACTTTCCCGTTGGCTTGCCACCGGAGCACGCCACTTTCCCGTTGGCTTGCCACCGGAGCACGCCACTTTCCCGTTGGCTTGCCACCGGAGCACGCCACTTTCCCGTTGGCTTGCCACCGGAGCACGCCACTTTCCCGTTGGCTTGCCACCGGAGCACGCCACTTTCCCGTTGGCTTGCCACCGGAGCACGCCACTTTCCCGTTGGCTTGCCACCGGAGCACGCCATTTTCCCGCTGGCTTGCCACCGGAGCACGCCACAGTCCCGTTGGCTTGCCACCGGAGCACGCCACTTTCCCGTTGGCTTGCCACCGGAGCACGCCACTTTCCCGTTGGCTTGCCACCGGAGCACGCCACTTTCCCGTTGGCTTGCCACCGGAGCACGCCACTTTCCCGTTGGCTTGCCACCGGAGCACGCCACTTTCCCGTTGGCTTGCCACCGGAGCACGCCACTTTCCCGTTGGCTTGCCACCGGAGCACGCCACTTTCCCGTTGGCTTGCCACCGGAGCACGCCACTTTTCCGTTGGCTTGCCACCGGAGCACGCCACTTTCCCGTTGGCTTGCCACCGGAGCACGCCACTTTCCCGTTGGCTTGCCACCGGAACACGCCACTTTCCCGTTGGCTTGCCACCGGAGCACGCCACTTTCCCGCTGGCTTGCCACCGGAGCACGCCACAGTCCCGTTGGCTTGCCACCGGAGCACGCCACAGTCCCGTTGGCTTGCCACCGGAGCACGCCACTTTCCCGTTGGCTTGCCACCGGAGCACGCCACTTTCCCGTTGGCTTGCCACCGGAGCACGCCACTTTCCCGTTGGATTGCCACCGGAGCACGCCACTTTCCCGTTGGCTTGCCACCGGAGCACGCCACTTTCCCGCTGGCTTGCCACCGGAGCACGCCACAGTCCCGTTGGCTTGCCACCGGAGCACGCCACTTTCCCGTTGGCTTGCCACCGGAGCACGCCACTTTCCCGTTGGCTTGCCACCGGACCACGCCACTTTCCCGTTGGCTTGCCACCGGAGCACGCCACTTTCCCGTTGGCTTGCCACCGGAGCACGCCACTTTCCCGTTGGCTTGCCACCGGAGCACGCCACTTTCCCGTTGGCTTGCCACCGGAGCACGCCACTGTCCCGTTGGCTTGCCACCGGAGCACGCCACAGTCCCGTTGGCTTGCCACCGGAGCACGCCACTTTCCCGTTGGCTTGCCACCGGAGCACGCCACTTTCCCGTTGGCTTGCCACCGGAGCACGCCACTTTCCCGTTGGCTTGCCACCGGAGCACGCCACTTTCCCGTTGGCTTGCCACCGGAGCACGCCACTTTCCCGTTGGGTTGCCACCGGAGCACGCCACTTTTCCGTTGGCTTGCCACCGGAGCACGCCACTTTCCCGTTGGCTTGCCACCGGAGCACGCCACTTTCCCGTTGGTTTGCCACCGGAGCACGCCACTTTCCCGTTGGTTTGCCACCGGAGCACGCCACTTTCCCGTTGGCTTGCCACCGGAGCACGCCACTTTTCCGTTGGCTTGCCACCGGAGCACGCCACTTTCCCGTTGGCTTGCCACCGGAGCACGCCACTTTCCCGTTGGCTTGCCACCGGAGCACCCCACTTTCCCGTTGGTTTGCCACCGGAGCACGCCACTTTCCCGTTGGCTTGCCACCGGAGCACGCCACTTTCCCGTTGGCTTGCCACCGGAGCACGCCACTTTCCCGCTGGCTTGCCACCGGAGCATGCCACAGTCCCGTTGGCTTGCCACCGGAGCACGCCACAGTCCCGTTGGCTTGCCACCGGAGCACGCCACTTTCCCGTTGGCTTGCCACCGGAGCACGCCACTTTCCCGTTGGCTTGCCACCGGAGCACGCCTCTTTCCCGTTGGCTTGCCACCGGAGCACGCCACTTTCCCGTTGGCTTGCCACCGGAGCACGCCACTTTCCCGTTGGCTTGCCACCGGAGCACGCCACTTTCCCGTTGGCTTGCCACCGGAGCACGCCACTTTTCCGTTGGCTTGCCACCGGAGCACGCAACTTTCCCGTTGGCTTGCCACCGGAGCACGCCACTTTCCCGTTGGCTTGCCACCGGAGCACGCCACTTTCCCGTTGGCTTGCCACCGGAGCACGCCACTTTTCCGTTGGCTTGCCACCGGAGCACGCCACTTTCCCGTTGGCTTGCCACCGGAGCACGCCACTTTCCCGTTGGCTTGCCAACGGAGCACGCCACTTTCCCGTTGGCTTGCCACCGGAGCACGCCACTTTCCCTTTGGCTTGCCACCGGAGCACGCCACTTTCCCGTTGGCTTGCCACCGGAGCACGCCACTTTCCCTTTGGCTTGCCTCCGGAGCACGCCACAGTCCCGCTGGCTTGCCACCGAAGCACGCCACAGTCCCGTTGGCTTGCCACCGGAGCACGCCACAGTCCCGTTGGCTTGCCACCGGAGCACGCTACTTTCCCGTTGGCTTGCCACCGGAGCACGCCACTTTCCCGTTGGCTTGCCACCGGAGCACGCCACTTTCCCGTTGGCTTGCCACCGTAGCACGCCACTTTCCCGTTGGCTTGCCACCGGAGCACGCCACTTTCCCGTTGGCTTGCCACCGGAGCACGCCACTTTTCCGTTGGCTTGCCACCGGAGCACGCCACTTTCCCGTTGGCTTGACACCGGAGCACGCCACTTTCCCGTTGGTTTGCCACCGCAGCACGCCACTTTCCCGTTGGCTTGCCACCGGAGCACGCCACTGTCCCGTTGGCTTGCCACCGGAGCACGCCACTGTCCCGTTGGCTTGCCACCGGAGCACGCCACAGTCCCGTTGGCTTGCCACCGGAGCACGCCACAGTCCCGTTGGCTTGCCACCGGAGCACGCCACTTTCCCGTTGGCTTGCCACCGGAGCACGCCACTTTTCCGTTGGCTTGCCACCGGAGCACGCCACTTTCCCGTTGGCTTGCCACCGGAGCACGCCACTTTCCCGTTGGCTTGCCACCGGAGCACGCCACTTTCCCGTTGGCTTGCCACCGGAGCACGCCACTTTCCCGTTGGCTTGCCACCGGAGCACGCCACTTTCCCGTTGGCTTGCCACCGGAGCACGCCACTTTCCCGTTGGTTTGCCACCGGAGCACGCCACTTTCCCGTTGGCTTGCTACCGGAGCACGCCACTTTCCCGTTGGCTTGCCACCGGAGCACGCCACTTTCCCGCTGGCTTGCCACCGGAGCACGCCACAGTCCCGTTGGCTTGCCACCGGAGCACGCCACAGTTCCGTTGGCTTGCCACCGGAGCACGCCACTTTCCCGTTGGCTTGCCACCGGAGCACGCCACTTTCCCGTTGGCTTGCCACCGGAGCACGCCACTTTCCCGTTGGCTTGCCACCGGAGCACGCCACTTTCCCGTTGGCTTGCCACCGGAGCACGCCACTTTCCCGTTGGGTTGCCACCGGAGCACTTCACTTTCCCGTTGGCTTGCACCGGAGCACGCCACTTTCCCGTTGGCTTGCCACCGGAGCACGCCACTTTTCCGTTGGCTTGCCACCGGAGCACGCCACTTTCCCGTTGGCTTGCCACCGGAGCACGCCACTTTCCCGTTGGCTTGCCACCGGAGTACGCCACTTTCCCGTTGGCTTGCCACCGGAGCACGCCACAGTCCCGTTGGCTTGCCACCGGAGTACGCCACTTTCCCGTTGGCTTGCCACCGGAGCACGCCACTTTCTCGTTGGCTTGCCACCGGAGCACGCCACTTTCCCGTTGGCTTGCCACCGGAGCACGCCTCTTTCCCGTTGGCTTGCCACCGGAGCACGCCACTTTCCCGTTGGCTTGCCACCGGAGCACGCCACTGTCCCGCTGGCTTGCCACCGGAGCACGCCACTTTCCAGCTGGCTTGCCACCGGAGCACGCCACTTTCCCGCTGGCTTGCCACCTCAGCACGCCACTTTCCCGCTGGCTTGCCACCGCAGCACGCCACTTTCCCGCTGGCTTGCCACCGCAGCACGCCACTTTCCCGTTGGCTTGCCACCGCAGCACGCCACTTTTCTGTTGGCTTGCCACCGGAGCACGCCACTTTCCCGTTGGCTTGCCACCGGAGCACGCCACTTTCCCGTTGGCTTGCCACCGGAGCACGCCACTTTCCCGCTGGCTTGCCACCGGAGCACGCCACAGTCCCGTTGGCTTGCCACCGGAGCACGCCACAGTCCCGTTGGCTTGCCACCGGAGCACGCCACTTTCCCGTTGGCTTGCCACCGGAGCACGCCACTTTCCCGTTGGCTTGCCACCGGAGCACGCCACTTTCCCGTTGGCTTGCCACCGGAGCACGCCACTTTCCCGTTGGCTTGCCACCGGAGCACGCCACTTTCCCGTTGGCTTGCCATCGGAGCACGCCACTTTCCCGATGGCTTGCCACCGGAGCACGCCACTTTCCCGTTGGCTTGCCACCGGAGCACGCCACTTTTCCGTTGGCTTGCCACCGGAGCACGCCACTTTCCCGTTGGCTTGCCACCGGAGCACGCCACTTTCCCGTTGGCTTGCCACCGGAGCACGCCACTTTCCCGTTGGCTTGCCACCGGAGCACGCCACTGTCCCGTTGGCTTGCCACCGGAGCACGCCACTGTCCCGTTGGCTTGCCACCGGAGCACGCCACAGTCCCGTTGGCTTGCCACCGGAGCACGCCACAGTCCCGTTGGCTTGCCACCGGAGCACGCCACTTTCCCGTTGGCTTGCCACCGGAGCACGCCACTTTCCCGTTGGCTTGCCACCGGAGCACGCCACTTTCCCGCTGGCTTGCCACCGCAGCATGCCACTTTCCCGCTGGCTTGCCACCGCAGCACGCCACTTTCCCGCTGGCTTGCCACCGGAGAACGCCACTTTCCCGCTGGCTTGCCACCTGAGCACGCCACTTTCCCGCTGGCTTGCCACCGGAGCACGCCACTGTCCCGCTGGCTTGCCACTGGAAGCACGCCACTTTCCCGCTGGCTTGCCAAGGGAGCATGCCATCATCCATTTAATAAAATGGGCCACACTTAGCTTTTTTTTTTATATAATGGGCCCATATAGTTTTTCATTGAATATATTGGGCCCTACATAACCTTACATTTAATATATATAATCGTCTTATCATGTCTGTCTGTCTGTCCTTCTGTCCAGGAAGTCCTGCGTCGCTGATTGGTCCGACCGTGGTCAATCAGCGACGTGGGATTTCAGAAAAAGATGGCGGCCATTAGCAGCTCATCTGCCGCACGGAGGTCAGCGGCGATGTAGCCGGGAGATGACCGGCGCTAGCCGGTCAACTCCCGGTTGCTCGCAGCAGAAGTACCCCGACCAGCGGCGCCGCTGACCTCCATGCGGCTACCGTCGGGAGATCAGCGGTTAGGGCCGCTGATCTTCCGACGGAAAGTGTGAAGGGAGGACCGGGGAGCGGCGCCACCGGTCGGGATACTTCTGCTGCGATCAGCCGGTCATTTCCCGGCTGCTCGCAGTGGAAGTACCCGCACAGGCAGCGCCGCTCCCCTGTCCTCACTAATACGATTCGGCGGCCACGACCAATCACCGATATTGGCTCCAAATTTAAACACCGCTCTGCATAGAGGTCAGTGGCGATGCAGCCGGTCATCTCCCGGCTGCTTGCAGCAGAAGTACCCCGACCTGCGGCGCCGCTGACCTCCATGCGGCTACCGTCGCTAGATCAGCGGCTAGGGCCGCTGATCTCCCGACGGCAAGTGTGAAGGGAGGATCGGGGAGCGGCGCCGCCGGTTGGGATACTTCTGCTGCGAGCAGCCGGTCATCTCCCGGCTGCTCACAGTGGAAGTACCCGCTCCCCGGTTCTCACTAATATGATTCGCTGATTGGTCGCGGCCGCCATCCGTGACCAATCACCGGTTTTGGCGCCAAATTTAAACATGCTCTCCGGTCCTCACTAACACGGCTCGCTGATTGGTCGCGGCCGGCCGCATACATATTCTAGAATACCCGATGAGTTAGAATCGGGCCACCATCTAGTTTAATATAATGGGCCACAAATTGCCTTCTAGTTATTACAAGAGGTCCTGCATAGTCTTCCATTTATTTTAATAGGCCCCATATAACCATTCAGCATCTGAAACAACGGATACTGAAAGCCTGTGCTAGCATTTCTTCTGCGGTGTTGCTATCAGTGTGTCAAGAGTGGGAGAAGAGGGTTGCATTGACAATCCAACACAATGGGCAGCACTTTAAACACATTTTATAAGTGGTCATAAACTTGTAAAAAATTCATGAAAGAATAAAGTTATGTTAAAACCAAGCACACCATTGTATTTTCTTATGAAATTCTCAATGAGTTTGATGTGTCACATGACCCTCTTCCCATTGAAAAAAATAAAGTTAGATCCAAAATGGCCGACTTCAAAATGGCCGCCATAGTCACCACCCATCTGGAAAAGTTTCCCCCTCCCATATACTAATGTGCCATAAACAGGAAGTTGACATCACCAACCATTCCCATTTAATTTAGGTGTATCCATATAAATAGCCCACCCTGTATTATTACCATTTTTATTATTGCTGTACATACTGTAGCTTTTCATTTAATTTATTGGGCCCCATATAGGCTTCCATTTAATATAATGGGCCCCACATAGCCTTCCATTTAATTTAATGGGGTCCACATAGCCTTCCATTTAATTTAATGGGGTCCACATAGCCTTCCATTTTATTTAATGGGACCCACATATGTTTTTATTTAATATAAAGAGCCCCACATAAGCCCCTAATTAATATAATGGGCCCCACCTTGCTTTCCATATAAAATAATGGGTCCCACATAGCCCTCCCTTTTGTTATGATGAGCCTTACATATCACACCATTTCCCGATGGTCTGCCACCGAAGTACACCATTGGCTGCTGGGGTGCCACTGGAACACACTCTTTACAGTTGGGGTGCCAACAGAGCACACCTTTCACCATTAGCATGCCACCAGAGTACACTTTTTGCCACTGGCATGCCACTGAAGCACACCCTTTACCATTGGAGTACCATCGGGCACACCCTTTACCGTTGTTGTGCCATCGGAGAACTCTATTTCCCGTAGGCCTACCAGAGGGGCCCAATATGTGACCTTTTTTGCTTACCACCGGAGCACCCATCTTGGGCTTTTTAGCTTCCACCGGGGTGCACTCTTTGGCCTTTTAGCTTACCACCGGGGCACCCAACTTGGGCTTTTTAACTGCGACCGGGGTACACTCTGACCATTTTGCTTACCACCGGGGCACTCATTTTAGGCTTTTTTAGCCTGCCACCGGGGTGCACTTTTTGGCCTTATTGCTTACCACTGGGGCGCACTCTAGGGCTTTTTAGCCTACCACCAGGGTACATTCTTTGGCCTTATTGCTTATCACTGGGGCGCACTCTAGGGCTGCTCAGTCTGCCACCAGAGTCTACTCTTTGGCCTTTTTGCCATTGGTGTGCCACCAGAGCACACCCTATGACGTTGGAGTGTCACCGGAGCACACCCTTTACCTTTGGAGTGCCACCGGAACACACAATTTGCCATTGGCAAAAGTATAATGGACCCCCACATAGAATTCTATAAAGTATAATGGCCCCCACATAGCCCTCTATATAGTATAATGAGCCGCACATTGCCTTCTATGTACTATAATTTAATTTATTGGGCTCCACATAGCTTTTCATTTAATTTATTGAACCCCACATAACCGTCAATTTAATATAATAGGCCGCACTGGACTCCATTTAATATATTGGACCTGACATAGCCTTCCATTTAATAAAATGGGGCCAAAATATCCCTCTATTTAATATAATGGGCACCAAAAAGCCTTCCATGTTTTATATTGGGCACCACATAGCCCTCTATTTAATACAATTGGCCCCACTTAACCTTCTATTTAAAATATTGGGCCCCACATAGCTTTACATTTAATTTACTGGGCTCCATATAGGCTTCCATTTAATATAATGGGCCCCACATAACCCTCCATTTAATATAATGGTCCCCACATTGCCTTCCATTTATTATAATGGAGCCAAGATACATCTCTATTTAATATAATGGACAAAACACAGGCTTCCATTTAATATAATTGGCGCTACATAGCCCTTTATTTGATAAATGCGCCTCACATAGCCCTCCATATAATATTATGAGCCCCGCAACGCTTTCCATTTAATTTAATAGGCCTCACATAGCCCTCAATTTAATACAGAGGACCCCACAAAACCTTCCAGATAACATAGTGGGCCCCAATATAGCTTTCTTTTTAATGTATTGGTCCCCACATAGCTTTCTCTTTAACATAATGGGCCCCACATAGCTTTCCCTTTAATATAATGGGCCCCACATAGCGTTTTCTTTAATATAATGGGCCCCACATAGCTTTCCCTTTAATATAATGGGCCCCACATAGCTTTCTCTTTAATATAATGGGCCCCACATAGCTTTCTCTTTAATATAATGGGCCCCACATAGCTTTCTCTTTAATATAATGGGCCCCACATAGCTTTCCCTTTAATATAATGGGCCCCACATAGCTTTCTCTTTAATATAATGGGCCCCACATAGCTTTCTCTTTAATATAATGGGCCCCACATAGCTTTTTCTTTAATATAATGGGCCCCACATAGCTTTCTCTTTAATATAATGGGCCCCACATAGCTTTCTCTTTAATATAATGGGCCCCACATAGCTTTCCCTTTAATATAACGGGCCCCACATAGCTTTCCCCTTAATATAATTGGCCCCACATAGCTTTCCCTTTAATATAATTGGCCCCACATAGCTTTCCCTTTAATATAATGGGCACCACATAGATTTATTATAATATAATGGGCCCCACATATCCGTCCCTTTAATATTATGGACCCCACATAGATTTATTATAATATTATGGACCCCACATAGATTTATTATAATATAATGGGCCCCACATAGATTTATTATAATATAATGGGCCCCACCTAACCCTCCAGTTTATACACTGCAGTCGCTCTCTTTCTTCTCTTCTTTACCTAGTCCAGTCTTTCGTGACGACTTCCCGCCATGATTCGTCTTTGCAGTTTGCTGTCCAGGTTTCGGCTGCTCCGCACTTTTCAGCAGATCACCGCACTCCTGAAAAACAAAAATGTTACAAATATAAGCGACTTAAATAAATAATGCCGCCCACTGTGCCACCAAATGCAAATATGTGCCACACTGTGCCCATGAGTATATCATTCACCGCAATGAAGTCTGCTCCACTGAGAATATAAATCAGTCACTAGCTTGTGCTCCCATTATAAATAGTGTTGAGCGAGCACTAAAATGCTCGGGTGCTCGAAGCTTGGCCCGAGCTCGCCGTGATACTCGGGTGCTCGACCTGAGCAACGAGCCCATGTTAGTCTATGGGAGACCCGAGCATTTTTGCGGAGGCACCCCCGGCAGTCTGTAGAAAGCCTAAAAAGTGCCCAAAATGA
This sequence comes from Phyllobates terribilis, assembly GCF_046119375.1. NCBI lineage: Eukaryota > Metazoa > Chordata > Amphibia > Anura > Dendrobatidae > Phyllobates > Phyllobates terribilis. The sequence continues at coordinate 1,041,145 of NW_027363283.1, forward strand.
TAGTGACAGTGCTCAGATGACATGGGGACAGCATGGGGATCGCCCCAGGAAGCATTTCTGACCCCCAGGTCACTGTTGTCAACAACGTGGTCAGAGGTATTAAGCCACTTTTACAGGCTCATAAGAAAATGTTCAAAAACGAAAGTGAAACTTTTTTCCTGGGAAATATGTTAAGGAATTTCTTTTCCAGGGTAAAGACTTGTGTATAAGGTAAAATAAATAACCAAAAACAAAAATACTCCTCCACACCTTGGGCTATGTTCACAAGTAGCATTTTTTATGCGTTTTTGCACTTTTGTATTGCTTTCAACTGTGACAAATGCATTCACCGGGAAATGTCATTTTAATATTTTACAACCTTATCTGGCCATGTGCTGTGTGACACATGCATATAGTGCTGAAAAGACATGGGAACAGCATGGGGAAGACCCCTGGACGGATCTCTGACTCCCAGGTCACTGCCTAAAAGTGTGCCCATCAGAAGTGATCCTTGCCGCATCAGAAGATGCAGACTTGCAACTATCCCCGTGCAAGTCCTTGTCCCAGGGCAGTGTTCAATTGTACCTCCCCCATTCCTTGCAATGCAAGCGCAAATATGCAGCCAACCACCCACCCACCCCCAGGCTGCAATACCATACTGCTAGCTTGCACTTGAAATTGGGCTTTTTAGTTTTGAGGAGGCCGAAACTGGCCACTACCTCATGGCTGCTTCGGCAGCGAGGTATCCATACTCAGTCCCCAGCCGCCCGGCGGCCGGGTGTCCACACCTGGTCCCCAGCCGCCTGGGGGCGGCCGGGTGTCCATAGACGGTCCCCAGCCACCCCGATTTCTCCGCGGAACATCCCCACACACTTTTCTTAGACTGGCCTGCTTTAGGGCAGCATTGGACGAGCCCACTAGAGAACCCGACTCCATCAGGGGAGGTGAGAATGCCAAGGTGAGGAGCATGATGATGATAGAAGTTAGCATCTGCTTTGTTTTGTTGGAATGCAAGCATAAGTGTGCAACCTGCCACCAACCCACCCCGAGGCTGCAATACCATACTGCTAGCATGCGTGCACTTGAAATTGGGCCTTTTAGGCATGTGGAGGCCAGAGCTGGCCACTACCTCATGGCTGCTTCGGCAGCGAGGTATCGATACTCAGTCCCCAGCCGCCCGGCGGCCGGGTGTCCATGCTCGGTCCCCAGCCGCCAGGGGGCGGCCGGGTGTCCACACTCGGTCCCCAGCCGCCCCGCGGCCAGGTGTCCATAAATGGTTCCAAGCCGCCCCGATTTCTCCGCGGAACATCCCCACACACTTTTCTTAGACTGGCCTGCTTTAGGGCAGCATTGGACGAGCCCACCAAAGAACCCGACTTCTCCGGTGGGCCCTGGCTTCTCTATCAGGGGAGTTGAGAGTGCCAAGGTGAGGAGCATGATGAGGATGATAGAAGTTAGCATCTGCTTTGTTTTCAAGGAATGCAAGCGCATGTATGTAGTAGCGGCTAGGCCTGAGGTGGTCAGCGTTTTGGCGCATATCCTACCTCCTCCGAGGATTGCTGGATGTTTTCCTGCTACTATCCAAGTTCTATGACTCTCGTTAAAACAAAGCTTCAAGTGATAAATGATGGATGAGGTAGTGGCAAAGGAGAAAGAGCAGGAGGAACAGGGACCATTCACATCAATATCAGGCCAGTCAACCACATATGTCTTGTAGGATATGTTTCTGTAACAAAAGGAGCGGTTTGGCTACACAGTTATAGGGCATACAGTGAGTGCAATGCCTACCAAAACTTTTGAGGCACTCCAATGCCCCTTGGAAATGACATGGAGGTCAGAGGGCCTTAACTAAACCTTTTTTTCCATTTATGGCAACTGGGTCTCCTGTGCACTGTTGGCCTAAGCAGTGAATGGAAGGCTTTCCAAAAATTATAAGGAACTGCAATGCCCCTGGAAACAGACGTGGATTGCAGCGTACTAAAAACCTTCTACCCATTATTGGGGAGTGTGTCTCCCTTAGTTTTCACCTTTGCATTGAAAAGCAAAAGCTGACTAAAATTAGGAGGAAATGCAATGCCCGTTGGAAGAGTCGTGGAGATTAGAGGTAAGGTAATTAAAAACAACATTTCAATGCCCCTTGGAAGAGCTGTGGAGTTCAGAGTGGCTTAAGAAGACGCTTTTAATGCCCCTTTGAAGAGACGTGGAGGTCACAGTAGCTTAACAAGACGGTTTTAATGCCCCTTACAAGAGCCATACAGTACAGCATCTTAAAAACATTATTCCCATTATTGGGGAGTGGGTCTCCCATAGTATTTGCTTATGTCTTCCAAGCAAAAGCTTCCAAAAATTATGAGGAAATGCAATGCCCGTTCGAAGAGTCGTGGAGGTCCCAGTAGCTTAAGAAGACGCTTTTAATGCCCCTCAAAAGAGAAGTGGAGGTCAGAGTGGCATAACAAGACAGTTTTAATGCCCCTTACAAGACACGTGGAGGTCAGAGTGGTATAACAAGACGCTTTTAATGCCCCTCAGAAGAGACGTGGAGGTCAGAGTGGTATAACAAGACGGTTTTAATGCCCCTTACAAGAGACGTGGAGGTCAGAGTGGTATAACAAGATGGTTTTAATGCCCCTCAGAAGAGACATGGAGGTCAGAGTGGTATAACAAGACGGTTTTAATGCCCCCCTGAAAAGACATGGAGGTCAGAGTGGTATAACAAGACGGTTTTAATGCCCCTTACAAGACACGTGGAGGTCAGAGTGGTATAACAAGACTCTTTTAATGCCCCTTACAAGAGACGCTCATTATTCTGGCATTTGGCAAATATTAAAAATGATGGTAATCCTAATTGACCTAAAATGGGAAAGGTTTATTCTGATTTCATGTCAGATATTGAGAAAAACATGCAGATGTGTCTATTTATACAGTGTATGGAAACTTCTGATTTCAACTGTGTATATATATATATATATATATATATGTGTATAATATATACACGGCGAAGCTCACACAACACAACACCCACAGCAGAGGAACTGGCTGCACACACACCTGCTCCTGTCAGTGCTGTGAGCGCTCCTCATATCGCTGCTGGCTCCGCCCCTCATATCGCTGCTGGCTCCGCCTCTCATATCACTGCTGGCTCCGCCCCTCATGTCGCTGCTGGCTCCGCCCCTCATATCGCTGCTGGCTCTGCCCCTCACATCGCTGCTGGCTCCGCCCATCAGCCGCTCACAGTCCTCAGCAATATGGAGACATCCGCACTGATCAGAATCCTCGGGGGCGTGGCCTGTCACTGTAGTCACACAAGGGTTGTCATGGAGATCTCAAGGGAAGGCAGGTGGGCGGGGCTTAGAGCAGGAAGTAGAAGCCGTGCAGTGTGATTGGCTCCTTACCTTCTGCCAGTAATGGAGCAGATATATGGCTCCTATATAATGGAGGGGGCTCAGGAGGGGTTCCCCACCCTAAAGGTCAGGGGATAAATAATACTGGACATGAGCGAGGGCAGGAGGACATTATTCTATATTGTAAGAAATCTGATTTCTTCTTTCCTCACAGTTTTTCCTGTACAAGGCCACATGTATTGTGCGATAATCTGTGAATATGGGGGGGATCTGCTCCTCACATCCACATCAATCCCCCCACATCTGAGCTCTCCCTTACAGGGGTCTTCTGCTCTGCACACTGATGCCGTATCCATGGAGATGACATCATGGCCGGTACATGCGGATCTCCCCGATGGGACCCTCATGTATCTGGAGGACGAGGCACTGCTGCTCCTCGGGGAGAGGGGGCACAATTCCTGTACACATGATACAGGGGCTTCTGCCATCTCTGGGCTGAGAATAATGCTGGCAGCGCGCAGTCTACATGATGTGAGGATTACAAGTCTGCAGTCACAGAGAGTCACACAGATGACTGCAGCCTTCAGCTTCACACCGGACAATCCCTTTAAATACATGTATATTGGTCTAAAAAGACTTTTTACTATTTTGCTTCATGTAACATTTGCTCTGTTCGGCCTTTACCAGCTTTTTGTTTCCCAGCAGCACATTGATGGCTGCAGAATGAGTTAACTTGAGATTCAGTCAGTGAGCTCCTTATGATGTCGAGTTTCCAGCGCTTTTATTTCTGCGATGATTTATGACTGCATCAGAGATCAGCCCAACTTTCATGCTGGTCTGTGAACATAATCAGCACAGAGAAGGTCAGAATGAGCTCACTGATAAATTCTCAGTGAGCTCATTCTGCAACTAGCAATGCAAAGGAAATAAAAAAGCCAAATTGTTTATGAAACGTTATTGAAAAAATATTTGTATGTATATATTTAGCCCAAAATGTCTGAGTGTCCATATCCTTAGTACCAGCACAGCTGAGGATTTGGTATAATCAGGGGCGTACATAGGACGCAGAAGTTCTAATTGGGCCCCCCCCCCCCAGCAACAAAAATGTAAATAATTGTCGGGGTCGCAGAAGATCAGATCTCACAACCTTCCAGCCTTTACATAGTAATTTTCCTCCTGCTGAAGTGCTAGATTCCTTTTTCATTGCCCCATAAAGTGTGGTGCCAACAAAAGTGCCCCCCAAACATGGTATGATACCCCCATGGTGAATTCCTCCATATGCACAGTATAATGACCCTACTGTACCCGACCTCAACTCCCAGGGTAAAGTATGATCCCCCAACTGCCCCACACCTCTCCACACTCCATAGAGTATAATGCACTCAGTATAAGACTCTCGCCATGGTTCTCCACACAGTATAAGGCACTCGCCATGGTCCTCCACGCAGTATAATGCACTCTCTCGTGGTCCTCCACGCAGTATAATGCACTCCCACGTGGTCCGCCACGCAGTATAAAGCACTCCCTCGTGGTCCTCCACACAGTACAATGCACTCCCCGTGGTCCTCCACACAGTATAATGCACTCCCCCATGGTCCTCCACACAGTACCATGCACTCCCCCATGGTCCTCCACACAGTACAATGCACTCCCCCATGGTCCTCCACACAGTACAATGCACTCCCCCATGGTCCTCCACACTGTACAATGTACTCCCCCATGGTCCTCCACACAGTATAAAGCCCCCGTCTCACATAGCGATATCGCTAGCGAGATCGCTGCTGTGTCACGGTTTTGGTGACTCACCAGCGACCTCACCAGCGATGTCGCTATGTGTGACACTTTGCAACGATCAGGCCCCTGCTGTGAGGTTGCTGATCGCTGCAAAGTATCCTGGACCATTTTTTGGTCGCTGGCCTCCCGCTGGCCAGCACACATCGCTGTGTGTGACCAGCGGGACCAACGATCTGGCTGATAACCATGGTAAACATCGGGTTACTAGGGGCACACACGCACTTAGTAACCCGATGTTTACCATAGTTACCAGCCTGCTCCTGCTTAAGCAGCAGGCTGGTGACAGGAGCAGGACATCGTGGAACGATTCTTTCCACGATATCGCTGCTCCCCTGATCGCTGGTGAGCCTGCCTGTTTGACAGCTCCCCAGCGATGTATTAGCGATGCAGCAACGATCCCTGACAGGTCGTATCGTTGTCGGGATCGCTGCTGCATCGCTTAGTGTGACGGGGCCTTAAGACACTCGCCATGGTTCTCCACTCAGTATAATGCATTCCCCCATGGTCCTGTACGCAGTATAATGCAGCCCCCCATAGGGTAAAATGCAGCACCCCCCCACCCGTAGGGTAAAATGCAGCCCCAGTCCTCCAGTATTATCAGTACTCAATGATTTAAAAAATAAATACATACTTACCGCTCCTCGTTCCCCGCTGCTTCAGTCTCTGCAGCTGATCACCTCAGCAGCTGTCAGCTCCACTGTCTGACACAGCGCGGCGCGTCATCATGCTGCTGCGTCAGACGCAGAGGAGGAATGATGGGAGAGGGAGTGTCACATGATGCTCCCTCCTTCAGGTTTTCGTGGGCCCCGTGCGAAAGAGTCTCAGTGGCCCCTTTAACACATCCAACCATTCATGATGTACAGATACAGCAGAGAAATTATAGATATAGTACAATGCCAAAAATTTCACTGACTTCTTACATTTCATGAGTGATATCTTTTGTAAATTCTACAATAGCTCAGAAACCGGTGAATCCTCACAGCGCACAGTGCAGACCGGACAGTATAGTCCTCCATACAGTGTTATGGCACCACATAGTCCTCCATACAGTATTATGAGCCCTATATAATGCTCCATACAAAATACTGGATCCCATATAATTCACCATAGAGAATACTGCCTGGTCCCCATGTAATGCCATATGCAGGCTGGACCCCATACAGAGGCCCCACAAGCCCGCTGCATCCTCCCCGGGGCCCCCACAAGCCGGCTGCAACCCCCCAGGGCCCCCCTCAAGCCTGCATCACCCCCCCCAGAGCCCCCACATGCCTGCAGCATCCCCCCCATAGACCCCACAAGCCTGCAGCATCCCCCCCAGAGCACCCACAAGCCCACAGCATCCCCTCCAGGGCCCCACAAGCCCGCAGAATCCCCCCCAGGGCCCCACAAGCCCGCAGCATCCCCTTAGGGCCCCCACAAGCCCGCAGCATCCCCCCGGGGCCCCCACAAGCACTGGACCGTACCTGCATCACCACCAGTAAAGGTATTGAAGTTTACCCTTGTGTGTGTGCCTGTACTTCCTCTGGGACAGTCCTGCCGTCTCCCTCCTGCTTCCACCATCTTTCTACACCTCTACACTGCCCTGAGGCCTGCTCTACCTGTGGGGAGCCGTTCCATCATAGCTGCCCCTAACATCAGCCTCAGTGGACTGTCGCAGCGCTGGTAACCTCTTACCAGAATCCACAGGTGGCGTCACGACAATTTCCCCTATAAGCATTCCCCCCCCCTTTGAGTGACCGCCCTGGGCCACGGACTGGGCCAGCCACCGTGATATCCCCCAGCAACAAGAGGCCCGGCTGCCGAGTGCCCCACGGACCTGGGGGCGAGTCACTATGCACAGTGGTTCATGAATTAATATTCACAGTGACCCTCCATCCTGTGATTAAAAGGGTCCGTACATTTGACACCTCCGTCTGACTCCCACAGTCTCCTCCGCACAGATCGATATTAAGATGGCCACCGCAATGGCATGGGGAGTGCAGCGGTGAGTCCAGAGCGCAGCTCCTCGCTCTAAAATGCCCATCAGAAAGAAGAGGTCAGACATTTATTTTCTATGTGCGCTCTATTATCCTATTTATCAAACATCAGCACTACAAGAATCCGTCCTGAGCCGTGCTGGGATCTTTGAACGTGGGCCCCCGGGAGGATCGGGCCCCTCATGGTGGAGCAGATCACACTCATTATAATCCATCACTGATAGAAGATACATAAACAACAACACAGGATGATTGTAAAACAGTGAGGTAATATTTTATTGAGCCACCAAACACACAATAAACATATCGAACAGTCCCAGCAAATACCTAATATGGTGCAAATTACAGAGTCTCACCCTTCCGCTGACTCGCTGGGATTACAGCAGCTGCCAATCCGAGGGGCTTCTGGGGCTGACTACCCCCACCAATGGCACCCGCACCAAAGAGCACCCACAAAGAGGAGGTAACAACAAGCTTAGAAAGCTGACAGTCCATTGAGGTACGTGGCCAGGAGACCAGAAAGTTCCAACCTGGCTTCTCCGAACATATCCATGGAACTAGGTGACCGGAAGGTCCCGACTTGGCTTTTTCCGAGCATATTCACGAGTTCCAGGTGTCCGGAGTGTCCCAACCTGGCTACTCCAAACATCTCCATGGGACCAGGTGACTGGTGGGTCCCAACCTGGTTTTCCCAGATGTATCCATGGGTTCTATAGTAGTCAATGGAGCAGATCTGTATTCCTCCAGCCAGGGCTGTGGTCCCTTAAGCTGGCATCCTGTAGAAACCAAATCTGTGTCCCTCTTAATGGATTCATGGTGTTCTGTAGAGCTGTCCCATAGAGTGTTCCTGGCAGTGGTTTTGTAAAAAGACTCCTTTATGTAGTTCACAACTGTCCTTCTTCATGACTTCATTCACAGGTCAAGAGAAAGGGGTGGTGTTACTAATTTCCATTACTGGAGCATCCACAGTTCATCCCCCAATGTTGACTTGCAAACATTGCAAACATTGAAGGATAAACTATAAATTCCGAAACAATGCAAGTCAACAAATTGCATGGACTTCTAAAATGGTAATCAACATATTTAGCAAACATCCATTGTTCAAAGAGCCTGCGTCCCTGTATTGCAAAGATAACAGTACAATAAACCAGAAGAGTTGATATAAGAGGTAAATAACCATTTATCAATTAACAAATATCACTTCAACCTACAAGATGAGTCAACATTCAGAGTCATGACAAAAGATCATGTGCGTTGACCAACCGAAGAAAGAAACACATAAATTCAATAGTTAATAATTCAGGCAATAGTCTATCATTCTGGGCCTATGGAATTTACATCTGGATAATTACGATTAAATGCTGTGTCGTCACAGGCCCCTTTAGTTTTAGGGACTGGCAGGGGTCCTTTACAGTTGCTCTCCCACTAGTTGATCCTTCTTTCCTTTACTCCGTTTCAATAAAATATTTGGAAATATACAAAGTAAAAACTCAAATATAATTTTTTTTCTTACATTAAAACTAGATTTTATTAAAATAAACCCCCAAAAAACAAGAACAAAAAAACTAAACCTGATTAACATCGCAGAGAACAACAACCCAAACTGTACAACGATCACATGATTTATCCGGCACGAAAAACAGCATCAAGAATAAAATAGTAAGAATTAATGGCAAAATTGTAGCTTTTGTTCATTTTGTCTCTATACTGCACGATAAACGCTGGAAAGAAAAAATATAAGAACCATTCCTGGGGTTTTGCCATTGAATGCTGGAAAAAATAAAAAAACATCAGCAGAATTGTTTTTTATTAATCTCACGCAAAAGAAAAATGGAATAAAAATTATAAAAACGTTGTCTGTTCCCCAAAATGTTACCAGTGAATCCTATAGCTGCTCCGCATGGACCCAAACTGGTAAACTAAAAACTCCTGCATGCCCCGTGTGTGTGTATGTATATATATATATATATATATATATACATACACATATATATATATACTCCTCTGTACTATATGCACGGCAGAGCTCACACACCACAACACGCTCCGCTGCGGCGCCACAAAAAGAGCGGACCTGGCTGCACACACACCTGCTCCTGTCAGCTGTATACACAGTTGAAACCAGAAATTTACATACACTATATAAATGTTAGAACCCTCCTGTTTGTTTTTTCCATCTTGTGTTTTGTGGTCACAAGACCATCTGCCTTTATATTCCAGCTCCGCCCTTTTGGCTGTGTTGGACTTCAGTGTTGTTTGACTGCTTTTCTAGCCAGGTGCTTCTGTGCCTTTCTCTGTCAGTTCGCTTGGTCCTTCTGGGACCTCTAGTACCTTTTTGTCAGTTTATCTTTTTGTGTTCTGTAACAACTTCTCTGTTTAGGAGATGTCCCATTTTTGTTCCAGTCCTTAGTTCTTTTAGGGACCCCTCTCCTTTATGCTATAGGTCTTCGTTCAGACTAGCCGAGGACTAAGGCGGGTCTGTTCGCTAGGAACAGGCAGCCCGCTACATCGTAGGGATTCAGCTTAGTCTTACTGTAGGGATAGCTTTCTCCTTTCTTTCCTTAGTACTTGTTGCAGATCATAACAATAAAAAGACACATCTGCATGTTTTTCTCAATCTCTGACATGAAATCAGAATAAACCTTCACGTTTTAGGTCAATTAGGATTACCATAATTTTTAAGATTTGCCAAATGCCAGAATAATAAGAGAGAGAGAGAATGTTTTAAAGCATTTTTATTACTTACTGCAAAGTCATAAGTTTACATACACTAATATTGCTATACCTTTAAAAAATTCTGGACTGCCCATATGATGATGTCATGTGTTTGGAAACTTCTGATAGTTTTTTTGGCAACATCTCAGTTAATTAGAGACACACCTGTGGATGTATTTTAATGCACACCTGAAACACACTGCTTCTTTGTGTAGCATCATGGGAAAGTCTAAAGAAATCAACCAAGATATCAGGAAGAGAATTGTGGACTTGCACAAGTCTGGCTCATCCTTGGGTACAATTTCAAGATACCTGAAGGTGTCTCGTTAATCTGTACAAACAATTATATGCAAGTACAAACAAGATGGGACTGTCCAGCCATCATACCGCTCAGGAAGGAGACGGGTTCTGTGTCCCAGAGATGAACGTGCTTTGGTCCGATATGTGCATATCAAGGACAAAAGCAAAAGATCTTGTGAAGATGATAGGGGAAGCTGATAAGATTGTGTCTATATCCACAGTGAAATGAGTACTGTATCAATATAGGCTGAAAGACCACTGTGCCAGGAAGAAGCCATTACTCCAAAAGAAAGATAAAAAAGCCAGATTAATGTTTGCAAATGCACACAGGAACAAAGACCTTAATTTTTGGAGACATGTCCCGTGGTCTGATGAAACTAAAACTGAACTTTTTGGGCATAGTGACTATCGTTACTTTTGGAAGAAAAAAGGAGAAGCTTGGAAGCCTAAGAACACCATCCCAACTGTGAAACATGGGGGTGGCAGCATCATGTGGGGTTGATTTCCTGTAGGAGGGACTGGCGATAGCGCCACTCACAGGCATCACGTGACCCCCCGGCAGCAGCCGGCTCTTTCTTCCGCTGATGTCACGTCAAATGAGGGGTGACATTAGTGTCGCGGACCCCGCGGTGGATGCTGGGCTGTGGGCGGGGGTTACCCCGCGCGTCCCACCCAGCATCCTCCGCGCCCCACTCCCAATGAATGAGGAGAGGGAAAGAGGTAAACTTTTGACTTAGCAGTAAGTAATAAAAATGTCCTAAAACATTCTCTCTCTCTCATTATTCTGGCATTTGGCAAATATTAAAAATGATGGTAATCCTAATTGACCGAAAATGGGAAAGGTTTATTCTGATTTCATGTCAGATATTGAGAAAAACCTGCAGATGTGTCTATTTATACAGTGTATGGAAACTTCTGGTTTCAACTGTGTATGTATATATATATATATATATATATATATATATATATGTGTATATTATATACACGGCGAAGCTCACACACCACAACACCCACAGCAGAGGAACTGGCTGCACACACACCTGCTCCTGTCAGTGCTGTGAGCGCCCCTCATATCGCTGCTGGCTCCGCCCCTCATATCGCTGCTGGCTCCGCCCCTCATGTCGCTGTTGGCTCAGCCCCTCATATCGCTGCTGGCTCCGCCCCTCACATGCAGTATAATGACCTTACTGTACCCCACCTCAACTCCCAGGGTAAAGTATGATGACACCAACACAGTATGATCCCCCAACTGTCCCACACCTCTCCATACTCCATAGAGTATAATGCACTCGCCATGGTCCTCCACACAGTATAAGACTCTCGCCATGGTCCTCCACACAGTATAAGGCACTCGCCATGGTCCTCCACGCAGTATAATACACTCCCCATGGTCCTCCACGCAGTATAATGCACAACTTCGTGGTCCTCCACGCAGAATAATGCACTCCCTCGTGGTCCTCCACGCAGTATAATGCACTCCCACGTGGTCCTCCACACAGTACAATGCACTCCCCGTGGTCCTCCACACAGTATAATGCACTCCCCCATGGTCCTCCACACAGTACAATGCACTCCCCCATGGTCCTCCAAACAGTACAATGCACTCCCCCATGGTCCTCCACACAGTACAATGCACTCCCCCATGGTCCTCCACACAGTATAAGACACTCGCCATGGCTCCTCACTCAGTATAATGCATTCCCCCATGGTCCTGTACGCAGTATAATGCAGCCCCCCATAGGGTAAAATGCAGCACCCCCACCCGTAGGGTAAAATGCAGCCCCAGTCCTCCAGTATTATCAGTACACACTGATTTAAAAATAAATACATACTTACCGCTCCTCGTTCCCCGCTGCTTCAGTCTCTGCAGCTGATCACCTCAGCAGCTGCCAGCTCCACTGTCTGACACAGCGTGGCGCATCATCATGCCGCTGCGTCAGACGCAGAGGAGGAATGATGGGAGAGGGAGTGTCACATGATGCTCCCTCCTCCAGGTTTTCGTGGGCCCCGGGCGAAAGAGTCTCAGTGGCCCCTTTAACACATCCAACCATTCATGATGCACAGATACAGCAGACAAATTATAGATATAGATATAGTACAATGCCAAACATTTCACTGACTTCTTACATTTCATGAGTGATATCTATTGTAAATTCTACAATAGCTCAGAAACCGGTGAATCCTCACAGTGCACAGTGCAGACCGGACAGTATAGTCCTCCATACAGTGTTATGGCACCACTAAGTCCTCCATACAATATTATGGGCACCACATAGTCCTCCATACAGTATTATGAGCCCCATATAATGCTCCATACAAAATGCTGGACCCCATATAATTCACCATAGAGAATACTGCCTGGTCCCCATGTAATGCCATATGCAGGCTGGACCCCATACAGAGGCCCCACAAGCCCGCTGCATCCCCCCCGGGGCCCACACAAGCCTGCTGCATCCCCCTGGAGCCCCCACAAGCCTGCAGCACCTCCCCCCAGAGCTCCCACAAGCCTGCAGCATCCCCCCCAGAGCTCCCACAGGCCTGCAGCATCCCCCCCAGAGCCCCCACAAGCCCGCAGCATCCCCCCAGAGCACCCACAAGCCCGCAGCATCCCCCCCCAGAGCACCCACAAGCCCACAGCATCCCTCCCAGGGCCCCACAAGCCCGCAGCATCCCCCCCAGGGTCCCACAAGTCCACTGCATCCCCCCCAGAGCACCCACAAGCCTGCAGTATCCCACCAAGGGCCCCCACAAGCCCATAGCATCCCCCCAGGGCCCCACAAGCCAACAGCATCCCCCCTAGGGTCCCCACAAGCCCACAGCATCCCCCCCCCAGGGCCCCACAAGCCCACACCATCCCCCTCAGAGCACCCGCAAACCCACAGCATCCCCCCCAGGGCCCCACAAGCCCACAGCATCCCCCCCAGGGCCTCACAAGCCCACAGCATTCCGCCCCCAGAGCCCCCACAAGCCCGCAGCATCCCCCCACCCCAGGGCCCCACAAGCTCGCAGCATCCCCCCCCCAGGGCCCCCACAAGCCCGCAGCATCCCCCCCAGAGCCCTCATAAGCCCGCAGCATTCCCTTAGGGCCCCCACAAGCACGCATTATCCCTGCATTATTCCCCAGAGCCCCCTAAGATCTCCACAAGCATTAATTAACCCCACCAGACTGCCCTCCAGCATTAACCCCCCCCAAATCCCTCACTCGCAAGTATCAAGCCCCCTCACCCCAAAAACAACAAGAAGAAAAGACATCAGACCAGCAATTAATAGAACAATCTCCTGTTTCTCAGCTTAGGATACTGACCTCCTCCTGCAGCTTCACCGGCAGCTCTGTCTCTGCATGAGACTCTGGCGTCTGGTGCTGAACTAGAACACGCCCTCGGAAATGACATCACACCTGGAAGGATCCCATACATTCTAGCGTCTAGGGCACGGGAAGAGGTAAGTATTGTGCCGGCCGGGGCCCTGAGCAGGCGGGGGTGGCGCATAGCTCGCCGGGATGCCCGACGGCGAGTAAGCCCCCCGCCTGCTCAGGGCCCCGCCGCTTACCTGGGTGCAGGAGGGGGACCCGATGCGGGGGTACACAGTGCAGGCGACTGCTATGGGGCCCCCCCAGCTCACGGGCCCCATAGCAGTCGCGTGGCCTGCCGCCATTGGCGGGACGCCACTCGGTACAATGGTGTCTGGCCTGGACAATCCTCTGTAAGGGAAACCAAGTCCGAACTGATAGATTTTCCCTGCACTGATACATTGTAGCAAACCGTCAGGACAGGAGAGAGATCGTCTAGACTGAATACCATTGTAATAAATACTCCGCTGCTGTCAGGATTAGATTTTTTTCAGGTTCTGGATATTAACAAGAATGATTTTATTCTCAGACAACAAGCAGAGATCTTACAAATGGCAGAAAAGTTGAATAATCCTTCATTGCAGAGACGAGAACTTTCCTCCTGTATCCGGCGGATCGTCCTGTGGCTGAGAACAGTCTTTGCGGAGCGATTCCTCCCTATGAGGGGAACGTCGGCGCGGTGGAGCTGCTGTATCAGCCACGGAGGGGAATGAAGAGCAAGAAAGATTTATCCCTCATCCTGGAGGATCCGGAACTGAAGACTGCGGAGATCAAAGCTGAAGGTGAAGCCACATGTGATCTGTATACATCGGCAGAGGGGTCGTCACATGAGGAAATCCCCCCATATCTATGGAGATGGCGATCTGTGGGGGCCAGACACAGAATGGGTGTGTGGTGTAACCAAAGAGAACACTAAGTCAGCACAGGAGCTGTGTACACAAAACGGAAGCATTCTGCAAAGTTACTTTATTCTCTTTATCCCCTTCCCGACATCCGCAGAATTTAAGTGTCGCAATTCCAATGAGTTGTGGATTTTTGGTTCAAGTTGCCCAACGGGACCAAAAAATAATGTGATAGAAAAGTATTAAAATTGAAATTTATATATATAAAAAAAATCCTTTTAAATTTCCTACCTCCATTTGTCAATACAAAACAAGACTAAAAGATTATATATATATATTTATTTATTTAGTATTGACACACTGACAAAAAGTCCAATCTATCAAATCATAAATATATTAACCCCTACAGCAAATGCCCAACAGCAAAGATAATCTAAACACCCAATTTTTTTTTCTTTTTGGGTAATTTTACCTCCCAAAAAATGCATCAAAAAGAGATGAAAAGTTTGTAGACAGCAGAGAATGGCATCAATAACCCCCGCAGGTCGCCGAGCAGAAAGCGAACCTCGCCCAGATTCATCAGCAGAAACATGGAACAAATGCCGGGTCTCACAAAATGGTGACACAATACCGGGTTATTTATTACTGTTTGGTGACACCATAATACGGCAATTCTGGCTTCTTAATTTATTTTTCCGCTATTTAACGTGCGGTTTAAATAATTTGGGCTTTGATAGGTCGGACTTTTACAGACACGACAATATAAAATGTTTCTTTTTTAATTTCTTTTTTTTTACCTTGGAAAATAGGGGTGATTTAACATCTTTGTTTATTTTTTTTCCTTTGTAAAACTTTTTTCTTTTTTTTCCATTTTTACTTTATTTTTTTATGTCCCCTTAGGGCACTTGAACCTGCGATCTCTTGACTGCTTATTCTATATACAGTAATCCTCTAGTAATGCAGTATACAGTTTATAAGATTAAGTTCAGACTGTGGATGAACTTCACAGGAGTACCAAGATGGCAGCCATGCCGGCCTTCACCATTCCCCTGACTGCCATTCTCATCCATTTCCTGGCGATAGCGCAATATAAATGCCGCTGTTGGCTCAGGTGGCCACAGTCTACTCAAGTCGCTGCTGTCGGCTCAGGTCACCGCTGTTCTGGGCTGGCTGGCAAATTGCACACAGTAGCAACCCATCCTTACTGAGTTTTATCTGTGGCTGATTCATAAAGTGAGTAAAGGTTACAAAGCTTTAAAAAGATAAAGCCGGTGTTATGATGTAATAGTTGAGGTCAAATGCCGACTAGATTCTCATCCACTTCTATCAGTGGGCTACTCAGAGAGGTGTCTGAGACTCTAGCCAGCATGTGACCAGGCTCGGACTGGCCTGCTGGGGAATTCCCCGGTGGGTCCCACTGCAGGGCCAGAACTGACAAGAGAAGGAAGGCTCCTCCCACTCCTACCCTAGCACAGCTATGCACTTGTCTATATACTGTATGCTGTGTGTGTTTGGGGGGGACTTGTCTGTATACCGTGTGTGGGAGGTGGGGGACTTGTCTTTATACCGTATGCTGTGTGGGGGACTTGTCTATATACCGTATGCTGTGTGTGGGGGACTTGTCTATATACCGTATGCTGTGTATGGGGGACTTGTCTATATACTGTATGCTGTGTGTGTGTGTGGGGGGGACTTGTCTGTATACCGTGTGTGGGAGGTGGGGGACTTGTCTATATACCGTATGCTGTGTGTGGGGGACTTGTCTATATACTGTATGCTGTGTGTGTGGGGGACTTGTCTATATACTGTATGCTGTGTGTGGGGGGGACTTGTCTATATACCATATGCTGTGTGGGAGGGACTTGTCTATATACCGTATGCTGTGTGGGGGACTTGTCTATATACCGTATGCTGTGTGGGGTATTTGTCTATATATCGTATGCTGTGTGTGGGGGACTTGTCTATATACCGTATGCTGTGTGGGGTATTTGTCTATATACCGTATGCTGTGTGTGGGGGACTTGTCTATATACCGTATGCTGTGTGTGGGGGACTTGTCTATATACCGTATGCTGTGTGTGGGGGACTTGTCTATATACCGTATGCTGTGTGTGGGGGACTTGTCTATATACCGCATGCTGTGTGTGGGGGACTTGTCTATATACCGTATGCTGTGTGTGGGGGACTTGTCTATATACCGTATGCTGTGTGTGGGGGACTTGTCTATATACCGTATGCTGTGTGTGGGGAACTTGTCTATATACCGTATGCTGTGTGTGGGGGACTTGTCTATATACCGTATGTTGTGTGTGGGGGACTTGTCTATATACCGTATGCTGTGTGTGGGGGACTTGTCTATATACTGTATGCTGTGTGGGAGGGACTTGTCTATATACCGTATGCTGTGTGGGGGACTTGTCTATATACCGTATGCTGTGTGTGGGGGACTTGTCTTTATACTGTCTGCTGTGTGTGGGGGACTTGTCTATATACTGTATGCTGTGTGTGGGGGACTTGTCTATATACTGTATGCTGTGTATGGGGGACTTGTCTATATACCGTATGCTGTGTGTGGGGGACTTGTCTATATACCGTATGCTGTGTGTGGGGGACTTGTCTATATACCGTATGCTGTGTGGGGGACTTGTCTATATACCGTATGCTGTGTGTGGGGAACTTGTCTATATACCGTATGCTGTGTGGGGGACTTGTCTATATACCGTATGCTGTGTGTGGGGGACTTGTCTATATACCGTATGCTGTGTGTGGGGGACTTGTCTATATACCGTATGCTGTGTGTGAGGGACTTGTCTATATACCGTATGCTGTGTGTGGGGGACTTGTCTATATACCGTATGCTGTGTGTGGGGGACTTGTCTATATACTGTATGCTGTGTGTGGGGGACTTGGCTATATACCGTATGCTGTGTGTGTGGGGGACTTGTCTATATACCGTATGCTGTGTGTGGGGGACTTGTCTATATACCGTATGCTGTGTGTGGGGGACTTGTCTATATACTGTATGCTGTGTGTGGGGGACTTGTCTATATACTGTATGCTGTGTGTGTGTGGGGGGGGACTTGTCTGTATACCGTGTGTGGGAGGTGGGGGACTTGTCTATATACTGTATGCTGTGTGGGGGGGACTTGTCTATATACTGTATGCTGTGTGTGTGGGGGACTTGTCTATATACTGTATGCTGTGTGTGGGGGGGACTTGTCTATATACCGTATGCTGTGTGGGAGGGACTTGTCTATATACCATATGCTGTGTGGGGGACTTGTCTATATACCGTATGCTGTGTGGGGTATTTGTCTATATACCGTATGCTGTGTGTGGGGGACTTGTCTATATACCGTATGCTGTGTGGGGTATTTGTCTATATACCGTATGCTGTGTGTGGGGGACTTGTCTATATACCGTATGCTGTGTGTGGGGGACTTGTCTATATACCGTATGCTGTGTGTGGGGGACTTGTCTATATACCGTATGCTGTGTGTGGGGGACTTGCCTATATACCGTATGCTGTGTGTGGGGGACTTGTCTATATACCGTATGCTGTGTGTGGGGGACTTGTCTATATACTGTATGCTGTGTGTGGGGGACTTGGCTATATACCGTATGCTGTGTGTGTGGGGGACTTGTCTATATACCGTATGCTGTGTGTGGGGGACTTGTCTATATACCGTATGCTGTGTGTGGGGGACTTGTCTATATACTGTATGCTGTGTGTGGGGGACTTGTCTATATACTGTATGCTGTGTGTGTGTGGGGGGGGGACTTGTCTGTATACCGTGTGTGGGAGGTAGGGGACTTGTCTATATACTGTATGCTGTGTGGGGGGGACTTGTCTATATACTGTATGCTGTGTGTGTGGGGGACTTGTCTATATACTGTATGCTGTGTGTGGGGGGGACTTGTCTATATACCGTATGCTGTGTGGGAGGGACTTGTCTATATACCATATGCTGTGTGGGGGACTTGTCTATATACCGTATGCTGTGTGGGGTATTTGTCTATATACCGTATGCTGTGTGTGGGGGACTTGTCTATATACCGTATGCTGTGTGGGGTATTTGTCTATATACCGTATGCTGTGTGTGGGGGACTTGTCTATATACCGTATGCTGTGTGTGGGGGACTTGTCTATATACCGTATGCTGTGTGTGGGGGACTTGTCTATATACCGTATGCTGTGTGTGGGGGACTTGTCTATATACCGTATGCTGTGTGTGGGGGACTTGTCTATATACCGTATGCTGTGTGTGGGGGACTTGTCTATATACCGTATGCTGTGTGTGGGGGACTTGTCTATATACTGTATGTTGTGTGTGGGGGACTTGTCTATATACCGTATGCTGTGTGTGGGGGACTTGTCTATATACTGTATGCTGTGTGGGAGGGACTTGTCTATATACCGTATGCTGTGTGGGGGACTTGTCTATATACCGTATGCTGTGTGTGGGGGACTTGTCTTTATACTGTATGCTGTGTGTGGGGGACTTGTCTATATACTCTATGCTGTGTGTGGGGGACTTGTCTATATACTGTATGCTGTGTATGGGGGACTTGTCTATATACCGTATGCTGTGTGTGGGGGACTTGTCTATATACTCAGCATACGGTATATAGACAAGTCCCCCACACACAGCATACGGTATATAGACAAGTCCCCCACACACAACATACAGTATATAGACAAGTCCCCCACACACAACATACAGTATATAGACAAATCCCCCACACACAGCATACAGTATATAGACAAGTCCCCCCCACACACAGCATACGGTATATAGACAAGTCCCCCATACACAGCATACAGTATATAGACAAGTCCCCCACACACAGCATACAGTATATAGACAAGTCCCCCACACAGCATACGGTATATAGACAAGTCCCCCACACAGCATACGGTATATAGACAAGTCCCCCACACACACAGCATACGGTATATAGACAAGTCACCCACACACAGCATACAGTATATAGACAAGTCCCCCCCACACACAGCATACGGTATATAGACAAGTCCCCCCCACACACAGCATACGGTATATAGACAAGTCCCCCCCACACACAGCATACGGTATATAGACAAGTCCCCCCCACACACAGCATACGGTATATAGACAAGTCCCCCATACACAGCATACAGTATATAGACAAATCCCCCACACACAGCATACAGTATATAGACAAGTCCCCCCCACACACAGCATACGGTATATAGACAAGTCCCCCATACACAGCATACAGTATATAGACAAGTCCCCCACACACAGCATACAGTATATAGACAAGTCCCCCACACAGCATACGGTATATAGACAAGTCCCCCACACAGCATACGGTATATAGACAAGTCCCCCACACACAGCATACAGTATATAGACAAGTCCCCTACACAGCATACAGTATATAGACAAGTCCCCCACACACAGTATACGGTATATAGACACGTCCCCCACACACAGCACACGGTATATAGACAAGTACCCCACACAGCATACAGTATATAGACAAGTCCCCCACACAGCATACGGTATATAGACAAGTCCCCCCCCCACACAGCATACGGTATATAGACAAGTCCCGCCCCACACAGCATACGGTATATAGACAAGTCCCCCACACAGCATACGGTATATAGACAAGTCCCCTACACACAGCATACGGTATATAGACAAGTCCCCCACACAGCATACGGTATATAGACAAGTCCCCCACACACAGCATACGGTATATAGACAAGTCCCCCATACACAGCATACGGTATATAGACAAGTCCCCCACACACAGCATACAGTATATAGACAAGTCCCCCACACACAGCATACGGTATATAGACAAGTCCCCCACACACAGCATACGGTATATAGACAAGTCCCCCACACACAGCATACGGTATATAGACAAGTCCCCCACACACAGCATACGGTATATAGACAGGTCCCCCACACACAGCATACGGTATATAGACAAGTCCCCCACACACAGCATACAGTATATAGACAAGTCCCCCACACACAGCATACAGTATATAGACAAGTCCCCCACACACAGCATACGGTATATAGACAAGTCCCCCACACACAGCATACGGTATATAGACAAGTCCCCCACACACAGCATACGGTATATAGACAAGTACCCCACACAGCATACGGTATATAGACATGTCCCCCACACAGCATACGGTATATAGACAAGTCCCCCCCACACACAGCATACGGTATATAGACAAGTCCCCCACACACAGCATACGGTATATAGACAAGTCCCCCACACACAGCATACGGTATATAGACAAGTACCCCACACAGCATACGGTATATAGACAAGTCCCCCACACAGCATACGGTATATAGACAAGTCCCCCACACAGCATACGGTATATAGACAAGTCCCCTACACACAGCATACAGTATATAGACAAGTCCCCCACACACAGCATACAGTATATAGACAAGTCCCCCACACACAGCATACGGTATATAGACAAGTCCCCCACACACTGCATACGGTATATATAGACAAGTCCCCCACACACAGCATACAGTATATAGACAAGTACCCCACACGGCATACGGTATATAGACAAGTCCCCCACACAGCATACGGTATATAGACAAGTCCCTCCCACACAGCATACGGTATATAGACAAGTCCCCCCCACACACAGCATACGGTATATAGACAAGTCCCCCACACACAGCATACGGTATATAGACAAGTCCCCCACACACAGCATACAGTATATAGACAAGTACCCCACACAGCATACGGTATATAGACAAGTCCCCCACACAGCATACAGTATATAGACAAGTCCCCCACACAGCATACGGTATATAGACAAGTCCCCCCCCACACACAGCATACGGTCTATAGACAAGTCCCGCCCCACACAGCATACGGTATATAGACAAGTCCCCCACACAGCATACGGTATATAGACAAGTCCCCTACACACAGCATACAGTATATAGACAAGTCCCCCACACACAGCATACAGTATATAGACAAGTCCCCCACACACAGCATACGGTATATAGACAAGTCCCCCACACACAGCATACGGTATATAGACAAGTCCCCCACACACAGCATACAGTATATAGACAAGTCCCCCACACACAGCATACGGTATATAGACAAGTCCCCCACACACAGCATACGGTATATAGACAAGTCCCCCACACACAGCATACAGTATATAGACAAGTCCCCTACACAGCATGCAGTATATAGACAAGTCCCCCACATACAGTATACGATATATAGACAAGTCCCCCACACACACAGCATACGGTATATAGACAAGTCCCCCACACACAGCATACAGTATATAGACAAGTCCCCCACACACAGCATACAGTATATAGACAAGTCCCCTACACAGCATACAGTATATAGACAAGTCCCCTACACAGCATACAGTATATAGACAAGTCCCCCACACACAGTATACGGTATATAGACAAGTCCCCCACACACAGCATACGGTATATAGACAAGTCCCCCACACACAGCATACAGTATATAGACAAGTCCGCCACACACAGCATACAGTATATAGACAAGTCCCCCACACACAGCATACAGTATATAGACAAGTCCCCCCCACACAGCATACGGTATATAGACAAGTCTTCCCCACACACAGCATACGGTATATAGACAAGTCACCCCCAACACAGCATACAGTATATAGACAAGTCACCCACACACAGCATACAGTATATAGACAAGTCCCCCACACACAGCATACGGTATATAGACAAGTTCCCCATACACAGCATACGGTATATAGACAAGTCCCCCACACACAGCATACGGTATATAGACAAGTCCCCCACACACAGCATACGGTATATAGACAAGACCCCCACACAGCATACAGTATATAGACAAGTCCCTCACACACAGCATACGGTATATAGACAAGTCCCCCACACAGCATACGATATATAGACAAGTCCCCCACACACAGCATACGGTATATAGACAAGTCCCCCACACACAGCATACGGTATATAGACAAGTCCCCCACACACAGCATACGGTATATAGACAAGTACCCCACACAGCATACGGTATATAGACAAGTCCCCCACACAGCATACGGTATATAGACAAGTCCCTCACACAGCATAAGGTATATAGACAAGTCCCCCACACACACAGCATACGGTATATAGACAAGTCACCCACACACAGCATACAGTATATAGACAAGTCCCCCCCACACACAGCATACGGTATATAGACAAGTCCCCCCCACACACAGCATACGGTATATAGACAAGTCCCCCCCACACACAGCATACGGTATATAGACAAGTCCCCCCCACACACAGCATACGGTATATAGACAAGTCCCCCATACACAGCATACAGTATATAGACAAATCCCCCACACACAGCATACAGTATATAGACAAGTCCCCCCCACACACAGCATACGGTATATAGACAAGTCCCCCATACACAGCATACAGTATATAGACAAGTCCCCCACACACAGCATACAGTATATAGACAAGTCCCCCACACAGCATACGGTATATAGACAAGTCCCCCACACAGCATACGGTATATAGACAAGTCCCCCACACACAGCATACAGTATATAGACAAGTCCCCTACACAGCATACAGTATATAGACAAATCCCCCACACACAGTATACGGTATATAGACACGTCCCCCACACACAGCACACGGTATATAGACAAGTACCCCACACAGCATACAGTATATAGACAAGTCCCCCACACAGCATACGGTATATAGACAAGTCCCCCCCCCACACAGCATACAGTATATAGACAAGTCCCGCCCCACACAGCATACGGTATATAGACAAGTCCCCCACACAGCATACGGTATATAGACAAGTCCCCTACACACAGCATACGGTATATAGACAAGTCCCCCACACAGCATACGGTATATAGACAAGTCCCCCACACACAGCATACGGTATATAGACAAGTCCCCCATACACAGCATACGGTATATAGACAAGTCCCCCACACACAGTATACGGTATATAGACAAGTCCCCCACACACAGCATACGGTATATAGACAAGTCCCCCACACACAGCATACAGTATATAGACAAGTCCGCCACACACAGCATACAGTATATAGACAAGTCCCCCACACACAGCATACAGTATATAGACAAGTCCCCCCACACAGCATACGGTATATAGACAAGTCTTCCCCACACACAGCATACGGTATATAGACAAGTCACCCCCAACACAGCATACAGTATATAGACAAGTCACCCACACACAGCATACAGTATATAGACAAGTCCCCCACACACAGCATACGGTATATAGACAAGTCCCCCATACACAGCATACGGTATATAGACAAGTCCCCCACACACAGCATACGGTATATAGACAAGTCCCCCACACACAGCATACGGTATATAGACAAGACCCCCACACAGCATACAGTATATAGACAAGTCCCTCACACACAGCATACGGTATATAGACAAGTCCCCCACACAGCATACGATATATAGACAAGTCCCCCACACACAGCATACGGTATATAGACAAGTCCCCCACACACAGCATACGGTATATAGACAAGTCCTCCACACAGCATACGGTATATAGACAAGTCCCCCACACACAGCATACAGTATATAGACAAGTCCCCCACACACAGCATACGGTATATAGACAAGTCCCCCACACACAGCATACGGTATATAGACAAGTCCCCCACACAGCATACGGTATATAGACAAGTCCCTCACACACAGCATACGGTATATAGACAAGTCCCCCACACAGCATACGATATATAGACAAGTCCCCCACACACAGCATACGGTATATAGACAAGTCCCCCACACACAGCATACGGTATATAGACAAGTCCTCCACACAGCATACGGTATATAGACAAGTCCCCCACACACAGCATACAGTATATAGACAAGTCCCCCACACACAGCATACGGTATATAGACAAGTCCCCCACACACAGCATACGGTATATAGACAAGTCCCCCATACACAGCATACGGTATATAGACAAGTCCCCCACACAGCATACGGTATATAGACAAGTCCACCACCACACAGCATACAGTATATAGACAAGTCGTCCCCCCCCCCCCACACACACACAGCATACAGTATATAGACAAGTTCCCCAGACACAGCATACAGTATATAGACAAGTCCCCCACCCCCTCCCCCCCCACACACAGCATACGGTATATAGACAAGTCCCCCACACAGCATACAGTATATAGACAAGTCCCCCACACACAGCATACAGTATATAGACAAGTTCCCCAGACAGAGCAGACAGTATATAGACAAGTCCCCCACACAGCATACGGTATATAGACAAGTCCCCCATACACAGCATACAGTATATAGACAAGTCCCCCATACACAGCATACGGTATATAGACAAGTCCCCACCACACAGCATACAGTATATAGACAAGTCCCCACACAGCATACGGTATATAGACAAGTCCCCCACACACAGCATACGGTATATAGACAAGTCCCCTACACACAGCATACAGTATATAGACAAGTCCACCACACACACAGCATACAGTATATAGACAAGTCCCCCACCCCCTCCCCCCCCCACACACAGCATACGGTATATAGATAAGTCCCCCACACAGCATACAGTATATAGACAAGTCCCCCACACACAGCATACAGTATATAGACAAGTCCCCCACACACAGCATACAGTATATAGACAAGTTCCCCACACACAGCATACAGTATATAGACAAGTCCCCCACATCCCACACACGGTATACAGACAAGTCCCCCCCACACACACACAGCATACAGTATATAGACAAGTCAAACCACACACCCCCACACACACAGCATACAGTATATAGACAAGTGCATAGCTGTGGTAGGGTAGGAGTGGGAGGAGCCTTCCTTCTCTTGTCAGTTCTGGCCCTGCAGTGGGGCCCACCGGGGAATTCCCCAGCAGGCCAGTCCGAGCCTGGTCACATGCTGGCTAGAGTCTCAGACACCTCTCTGAGTAGCCCACTGATAGAAGTGGATGAGAATCTAGTCGGCATTTGACCTCAACTATTACATCATAACACCGGCTTTATCTTTTTAAAGCTTTGTAACCTTTACTCACTTTATGAATCAGCCACAGATAAAACTCAATAAGGATGGGTTGCTACTGTGTGCAATTTGCCAGCCAGCCCAGAACAGCGGTGACCTGAGCTGACAGCAGCGACTTGAGTAGACTGTGGCCACCTGAGCCAACAGCGGCATTTATATTGCGCTATCGCCAGGAAATGGATGACAATGGCAGTCAGGGGAATGGTGAAGGCCTGCATGGCTGCCATCTTGGTACTCCTGTGAAGTTCATCCACAGTCTGGACTTAATCTTATAAACTGTATACTGCATTACTAGAGGATTACTGTATATAGAATAAGCAGTCAAGAGATCGCAGGTTCAAGTGCCCTAAGGGGACATAAAAAAATAAAGTAAAAATGGAAAAAAAAGAAAAAAGTTTTACAAAGGAAAAAAAATAAACAAAAATGTTAAATCACCCCTATTTTCCAAGGTAGAAAAAAAGAAATTAAAAAAGAAACATTTTATATTGTCATGTCTGTAAAAGTCCGACCTATCAAAGCCCAAATTATTTAAACCGCACGTTAAATAGCGGAAAAATAAATTAAGAAGCCAGAATTGCCGTATTATGGTGTCACCAAACAGTAATAAATAACCCGGTATTGTGTCACCATTTTGTGAGACCCTGCATTTGTTCTATGTTTCTGCTGATGAATCTGGGCGAGGTTCGCTTTCTGCTCGCCGACCTGCGGGGGTTATTGATGCCATTCTCTGCTGTCTACAAACTTTTCATCTCTTTTTGATGCATTTTTTGGGAGGTAAAATTACCCAAAAAGAAAAAAAATTGGGTGTTTAGATTATCTTTGCTGTTGGGCATTTGCTGTAGGGGTTAATATATTTATGATGTGATAGATCTGACTTTTTGTCAGTGTGTCAATACTAAATAAATAAATATATATATATAATCTTTTAGTCTTGCTTTGTATTGACAAATGGAGGTAGGAAATTTAAAAGGATTTTTTTTATATATATAAATTTCAATTTTAATCCTTTTCTATCACATTATTTTTTGCTCCCGTTGGGCAACTTGAACCAAAAATCCACAACTCATTGGAATTGCGACACTTAAATTCTGCGGATGTCGGGAAGGGGATAAAGAGAATAAAGTAACTTTGCAGAATGCTTCCGTTTTGTGTACACAGCTCCTGTGCTGACTTAGTGTTCTCTTTGGTTACACCACACACCCATTCTGTGTCCGGCCCCCACAGATCGCCATCTCCATATATATGGGGGGATTTCCTCATGTGACGGCCCCTCTGCCGATGTATACAGATCACATGTGGCTTCACCTTCAGCTTTGATCTCCGCAGTCTTCAGTTCCGGATCCTCCAGGATGAGGGATAAATCTTTCTTGCTCTTCATTCCCCTCCGTGGCTGATACAGCAGCTCCACCGCGCCGACGTTCCCCTCATAGGGAGGAATCGCTCCGCAAAGACTGTTCTCAGACACAGGACGATCCGCCGGATACAGGAGGAAAGTTCTCCTCTCTGCAATGAAGGATTATTCAACTTTTCTGCCATTTGTAAGATCTCTGCTTGTTGTCTGAGAATAAAATCATTCTTGTTAATATCCAGAACCTGAAAAAAATCTAATCCTGACAGCAGCGGAGCATTTATTACAATGGTATTCAGTCTAGACGATCCCCCTCCTGTCCTGACCGTTTGCTACAATGTATCAGTGCAGGGAAAATCTATCAGTTTGGACTTGGTTTCCCTTATGGAGGATTGTCCAGGCCAGACACCATTGTACCCAGTGGCGTCCCGCCAATGGCGGCAGGCCACGCGACTGCTATGGGTCCCGTGAGCTGGGGGGGCCCCATAGCAGTCGCCTGCACTGTGTACCCCCGCATCGGGTCCCTCTCCTGCACCCAGGCAAGAGGCGGGGCCCTGAGCAGGCGGGCACAATACTTACCTCTTCCCGTGCCCTAGACGCTAGAATGTATGGGATCCTTCCAGGTGTGATGTCATTTCCGGGGGCGTGTTCTAGTTCAGCACCAGACGCCAGAGTCTCATGCAGAGACAGCTGCCGGTGAAGCTGCAGGAGGAGGTCAGTATCCTAAGCTGAGAAACAGGAGATTGTTCTATGAAATGCTGGTCTGATGTCTTTTCTTCTTGTTGTTTTTGGGGTGAGGGGGCTTGATACTTGCGAGTGAGGGATTTGGGGGGTTAATGCTGGAGGGCAGTCTGGTGGGGTTAATTAATGCTTGTGGAGATCTTAGGGGGCTCTGGGGAATAATGCAGGGATAATGCGTGCTTGTGGGGGCCCTAAGGGAATGCTGCGGGCTTATGAGGGCTCTGGGGGGGATGCTGCGGGCTTGTGGGGGCCCTGGGGGGGGGATGCTGCGAGCTTGTGGGGCCCTGGGGTGGGGGATGCTGCGGGCTTGTGGGGGCTCTGGGGGCGGAATGCTGTGGGCTTGTGAGGCCCTGGGGGGTTGCTGTGGGCTTGTGGGGCCCTGGGGGGGAAGCTGTGGGTTTGTGGGTGCTCTGAGGGGGATGGTGTGGGCTTGTGGGGCCCTGGGGGGGATGCTGTGGGCTTGTGGGGGCCCTAAGGGGGATGCTGTTGGCTTGTGGGGCCCTGGGGGGGATGCTGTGGGCTTGTGGAGGCCCTTGGTGGGATACTGCGGGCTTGTGGGTGCTCTGGGGGGGGGATGCTGCGGGCTTGTGGGTGCTCTGGGGGGATGCTGCGGGCTTGTGGGACCCTGGGGGGGATGCTGCGGGCTTGTGGGGCCCTGGGAGGGGATGCTGCAGGCTTGTGGGAGCTCTGGGGGGGGGGTGCTGCAGGCTTGTGGGGGCTCCAGGGGGATGCAGCAGGCTTGTGGGGGCCCCGGGGGGGATGCAGCGGGCTTGTGGGGCCTCTGTATGGGGTCCAGCCTGCATATGGCATTACATGGGGACCAGGCAGTATTCTCTATGGTGAATTATATGGGGTCCAGCATTTTGTATGGAGCATTATATGGGGCTCATAATACTGTATGGAGGACTATGTGGTGCCCATAATATTGTATGGAGGACTTAGTGGTGCCATAACACTGTATGGAGGACTATACTGTCCGGTCTGCACTGTGCGCTGTGAGGATTCACCGGTTTCTGAGCTATTGTAGAATTTACAATAGATATCACTCATGAAATGTAAGAAGTCAGTGAAATGTTTGGCATTGTACTATATCTATATCTATAATTTGTCTGCTGTATCTGTGCATCATGAATGGTTGGATGTGTTAAAGGGGCCACTGAGACTCTTTCGCCCGGGGCCCACGAAAACCTGGAGGAGGGAGCATCATGTGACACTCCCTCTCCCATCATTC
The DNA here is from genome assembly GCF_046119375.1 of Phyllobates terribilis. Lineage (NCBI taxonomy): Eukaryota > Metazoa > Chordata > Amphibia > Anura > Dendrobatidae > Phyllobates > Phyllobates terribilis. The sequence goes on from NW_027363283.1 coordinate 1,069,927, forward strand.
CTCCTCTGCGTCTGACGCAGCGGCATGATGACGCGCCGCGCTGTGTCAGACAGTGGAGCTGGCAGCTGCTGAGGTGATCAGCTGCAGAGACTGAAGCAGCGGGGAACGAGGAGCGGTAAGTATGTATTTATTTTTTAAATCATTGTGTACTGATAATACTGGAGGACTGGGGCTGCATTTTACCCTACGGGTGGGGGTGCTGCATTTTACCCTATGGGGGGCTGCATTATACTGCGTACAGGACCATGGGGGAATGCATTATACTGAGTGAGGAGCCATGGCGAGTGTCTTATACTGTGTGGAGGACCATGGGGGAGTGCATTGTACTGTGTGGAGGACCATGGGGGAGTGCATTGTACTGTTTGGAGGACCATGGGGGAGTGCATTGTACTGTGTGGAGGACCATGGGGGAGTGCATTATACTGTGTGGAGGACCACAGGGAGTGCATTGTACTGTGTGGAGGACCACGTGGGAGTGCATTATACTGCGTGGAGGACCACGAGGGAGTGCATTATTCTGCGTGGAGGACCACGAAGTTGTGCATTATACTGCGTGGAGGACCATGGGGAGTGTATTATACTGCGTGGAGGACCATGGCGAGTGCCTTATACTGTGTGGAGGACCATGGCGAGAGTCTTATACTGTGTGGAGGACCATGGCGAGTGCATTATACTCTATGGAGTATGGAGAGGTGTGGGACAGTTGGGGGATCATACTGTGTTGGTGTCATCATACTTTACCCTGGGAGTTGAGGTGGGGTACAGTAGGGTCATTATACTGCATGTGAGGGGCGGAGCCAGCAGCGATATGAGGGGCTGAGCCAACAGCGACATGAGGGGCGGAGCCAGCAGCGATATGAGGGGCGGAGCCAGCAGCGATATGAGGGGCGCTCACAGCACTGATAGGAGCAGGTGTGTGTGCAGCCAGTTCCTCTGCTGTGGGTGTTGTGGTGTGTGAGCTTCGCCGTGTATATAATATACACATATATATGTGTATGTATATATATATATATATATATATATATATATATATATATATATATATGTATATACATACACAGTTGAAACCAGAAGTTTCCATACACTGTATAAATAGACACATCTGCAGGTTTTTCTCAATATCTGACATGAAATCAGAATAAACCTTTCCCATTTTCGGTCAATTAGGATTACCATCATTTTTAATATTTGCCAAATGCCAGAATAATGAGAGAGAGAGAATATTTTAGGACATTTTTATTACTTACTGCTAAGTCAAAAGTTTACCTCTTTCCCTCTCCTCATTCATTGGGAGTGGGGCGCGGAGGATGCTGGGTGGGACGCGCGGGGTAACTCCCGCCCACAGCCCAGCATCCACCGCGGGGTCCGCGACACTAATGTCACCCCTCATTTGACGTGACATCAGCGGAAGAAAGAGCCGGCTGCTGCCGGGGGGTCACGTGATGCCTGTGAGTGGCGCTATCGCCAGTCCCTCCTACAGGAAATCAACCCCACATGATGCTGCCACCCCCATGTTTCACAGTTGGGATGGTGTTCTTAGGCTTCCAAGCTTCTCCTTTTTTCTTCCAAAAGTAACGATAGTCACTATGCCCAAAAAGTTCAGTTTTAGTTTCATCAGACCACGGGACATGTCTCCAAAAATTAAGGTCTTTGTTCCTGTGTGCATTTGCAAACATTAATCTGGCTTTTTTATCTTTCTTTTGGAGTAATGGCTTCTTCCTGGCACAGTGGTCTTTCAGCCTATATTGATACAGTACTCATTTCACTGTGGATATAGACACAATCTTATCAGCTTCCCCTATCATCTTCACAAGATCTTTTGCTTTTGTCCTTGATATGCACATATCGGACCAAAGCACGTTCATCTCTGGGACACAGAACCCGTCTCCTTCCTGAGCGGTATGATGGCTGGACAGTCCCATCTTGTTTGTACTTGCATATAATTGTTTGTACAGATTAACGAGACACCTTCAGGTATCTTGAAATTGTACCCAAGGATGAGCCAGACTTGTGCAAGTCCACAATTCTCTTCCTGATATCTTGGTTGATTTCTTTAGACTTTCCCATGATGCTACACAAAGAAGCAGTGTGTTTCAGGTGTGCATTAAAATACATCCACAGGTGTGTCTCTAATTAACTGAGATGTTGCCAAAAAAACTATCAGAAGTTTCCAAACACATGACATCATCATATGGGCAGTCCAGAATTTTTTAAAGGTATAGCAATATTAGTGTATGTAAACTTATGACTTTGCAGTAAGTAATAAAAATGCTTTAAAACATTCTCTCTCTCTCTTATTATTCTGGCATTTGGCAAATCTTAAAAATTATGGTAATCCTAATTGACCTAAAACGTGAAGGTTTATTCTGATTTCATGTCAGAGATTGAGAAAAACATGCAGATGTGTCTTTTTATTGTTATGATCTGCAACAAGTACTAAGGAAAGAAAGGAGAAAGCTATCCCTACAGTAAGACTAAGCTGAATCCCTACGATGTAGCGGGCTGCCTGTTCCTAGCGAACAGACCCGCCTTAGTCCTCGGCTAGTCTGAACGAAGACCTATAGCATAAAGGAGAGGGGTCCCTAAAAGAACTAAGGACTGGAACAAAAATGGGACATCTCCTAAACAGAGAAGTTGTTACAGAACACAAAAAGATAAACTGACAAAAAGGTACTAGAGGTCCCAGAAGGACCAAGCGAACTGACAGAGAAAGGCACAGAAGCACCTGGCTAGAAAAGCAGTCAAACAACACTGAAGTCCAACACAGCCAAAAGGGCGGAGCTGGAATATAAAGGCAGATGGTCTTGTGACCACAAAACACAAGATGGAAAAAACAAACAGGAGGGTTCTAACATTTATATAGTGTATGTAAATTTCTGGTTTCAACTGTGTATACAGCTGACAGGAGCAGGTGTGTGTGCAGCCAGGTCCGCTCTTTTTGTGGCGCCGCAGCGGAGCGTGTTGTGGTGTGTGAGCTCTGCCGTGCATATAGTACAGAGGAGTATATATATATATGTGTATGTATATATATATATATATATATATATACATACACACACACGGGGCATGCAGGAGTTTTTAGTTTACCAGTTTGGGTCCATGCGGAGCAGCTATAGGATTCACTGGTAACATTTTGGGGAACAGACAACGTTTTTATAATTTTTATTCCATTTTTCTTTTGCGTGAGATTAATAAAAAACAATTCTGCTGATGTTTTTTTATTTTTTCCAGCATTCAATGGCAAAACCCCAGGAATGGTTCTTATATTTTTTCTTTCCAGCGTTTATCGTGCAGTATAGAGACAAAATGAACAAAAGCTACAATTTTGCCATTAATTCTTACTATTTTATTCTTGATGCTGTTTTTCGTGCCGGATAAATCATGTGATCGTTGTACAGTTTGGGTTGTTGTTCTCTGCGATGTTAATCAGGTTTAGTTTTTTTGTTCTTGTTTTTTGGGGGTTTATTTTAATAAAATCTAGTTTTAATGTAAGAAAAAAAATTATATTTGAGTTTTTACTTTGTATATTTCCAAATATTTTATTGAAACGGAGTAAAGGAAAGAAGGATCAACTAGTGGGAGAGCAACTGTAAAGGACCCCTGCCAGTCCCTAAAACTAAAGGGGCCTGTGACGACACAGCATTTAATCGTAATTATCCAGATGTAAATTCCATAGGCCCAGAATGATAGACTATTGCCTGAATTATTAACTATTGAATTTATGTGTTTCTTTCTTCGGTTGGTCAACGCACATGATCTTTTGTCATGACTCTGAATGTTGACTCATCTTGTAGGTTGAAGTGATATTTGTTAATTGATAAATGGTTATTTACCTCTTATATCAACTCTTCTGGTTTATTGTACTGTTATCTTTGCAATACAGGGACGCAGGCTCTTTGAACAATGGATGTTTGCTAAATATGTTGATTACCATTTTAGAAGTCCATGCAATTTGTTGACTTGCATTGTTTCGGAATTTATAGTTTATCCTTCAATGTTTGCAATGTTTGCAAGTCAACATTGGGGGATGAACTGTGGATGCTCCAGTAATGGAAATTAGTAACACCACCCCTTTCTCTTGACCTGTGAATGAAGTCATGAAGAAGGACAGTTGTGAACTACATAAAGGAGTCTTTTTACAAAACCACTGCCAGGAACACTCTATGGGACAGCTCTACAGAACACCATGAATCCATTAAGAGGGACACAGATTTGGTTTCTACAGGATGCCAGCTTAAGGGACCACAGCCCTGGCTGGAGGAATACAGATCTGCTCCATTGACTACTATAGAACCCATGGATACATCTGGGAAAACCAGGTTGGGACCCACCAGTCACCTGGTCCCATGGAGATGTTTGGAGTAGCCAGGTTGGGACACTCCGGACACCTGGAACTCGTGAATATGCTCGGAAAAAGCCAAGTCGGGACCTTCCGGTCACCTAGTTCCATGGATATGTTCGGAGAAGCCAGGTTGGAACTTTCTGGTCTCCTGGCCACGTACCTCAATGGACTGTCAGCTTTCTAAGCTTGTTGTTACCTCCTCTTTGTGGGTGCTCTTTGGTGCGGGTGCCATTGGTGGGGGTAGTCAGCCCCAGAAGCCCCTCGGATTGGCAGCTGCTGTAATCCCAGCGAGTCAGCGGAAGGGTGAGACTCTGTAATTTGCACCATATTAGGTATTTGCTGGGACTGTTCGATATGTTTATTGTGTGTTTGGTGGCTCAATAAAATATTACCTCACTGTTTTACAATCATCCTGTGTTGTTGTTTATGTATCTTCTATCAGTGATGGATTATAATGAGTGTGATCTGCTCCACCATGAGGGGCCCGATCCTCCCGGGGGCCCACGTTCAAAGATCCCAGCACGGCTCAGGACGGATTCTTGTAGTGCTGATGTTTGATAAATAGGATAATAGAGCGCACATAGAAAATAAATGTCTGACCTCTTCTTTCTGATGGGCATTTTAGAGCGAGGAGCTGCGCTCTGGACTCACCGCTGCACTCCCCATGCCATTGCGGTGGCCATCTTAATATCGATCTGTGCGGAGGAGACTGTGGGAGTCAGACGGAGGTGTCAAATGTACGGACCCTTTTAATCACAGGATGGAGGGTCACTGTGAATATTAATTCATGAACCACTGTGCATAGTGACTCGCCCCCAGGTCCGTGGGGCACTCGGCAGCCGGGCCTCTTGTTGCTGGGGGATATCACGGTGGCTGGCCCAGTCCGTGGCCCAGGGCGGTCACTCAAAGGGGGGGGGAATGCTTATAGGGGAAATTGTCGTGACGCCACCTGTGGATTCTGGTAAGAGGTTACCAGCGCTGCGACAGTCCACTGAGGCTGATGTTAGGGGCAGCTATGATGGAACGGCTCCCCACAGGTAGAGCAGGCCTCAGGGCAGTGTAGAGGTGTAGAAAGATGGTGGAAGCAGGAGGGAGACGGCAGGACTGTCCCAGAGGAAGTACAGGCACACACACAAGGGTAAACTTCAATACCTTTACTGGTGGTGATGCAGGTACGGTCCAGTGCTTGTGGGGGCCCCGGGGGGATGCTGCGGGCTTGTGGGGGCCCTAAGGGGATGCTGCGGGCTTGTGGGGCCCTGGGGGGGATTCTGCGGGCTTGTGGGGCCCTGGAGGGGATGCTGTGGGCTTGTGGGTGCTCTGGGGGGGATGCTGCAGGCTTGTGGGGTCTATGGGGGGGATGCTGCAGGCATGTGGGGGCTCTGGGGGGGGTGATGCAGGCTTGAGGGGGGCCCTGGGGGGTTGCAGCCGGCTTGTGGGGGCCCCGGGGAGGATGCAGCGGGCTTGTGGGGCCTCTGTATGGGGTCCAGCCTGCATATGGCATTACATGGGGACCAGGCAGTATTCTCTATGGTGAATTATATGGGATCCAGTATTTTGTATGGAGCATTATATAGGGCTCATAATACTGTATGGAGGACTATGTGGTGCCATAACACTGTATGGAGGACTATACTGTCCGGTCTGCACTGTGCGCTGTGAGGATTCACCGGTTTCTGAGCTATTGTAGAATTTACAAAAGATATCACTCATGAAATGTAAGAAGTCAGTGAAATTTTTGGCATTGTACTATATCTATAATTTCTCTGCTGTATCTGTACATCATGAATGGTTGGATGTGTTAAAGGGGCCACTGAGACTCTTTCGCCCGGGGCCCACGAAAACCTGAAGGAGGGAGCATCATGTGACACTCCCTCTCCCATCATTCCTCCTCTGCGTCTGACGCAGCAGCATGATGACGCGCCACGCTGTGCCAGACAGTGGAGCTGACAGCTGCTGAGGTGATCAGCTGCAGAGACTGAAGCAGCGGGGAACGAGGAGCGGTAAGTATGTATTTATTTTTTAAATCATTGAGTACTGATAATACTGGAGGACTGGGGCTGCATTTTACCCTACGGGTGGGGGGGTGCTGCATTTTACCCTATGGGGGGCTGCATTATACTGCATACAGGACCATGGGGGAATGCATTATACTGAGTGGAGAACCATGGCGAGTGTCTTAAGGCCCCGTCACACTAAGCGATGCAGCAGCGATCCCGACAACGATACGACCTGTCAGGGATCGTTGCTGCATCGCTAATACATCGCTGGTGAGCTGTCAAACAGGCAGGCTCACCAGCGATCAGGGGAGCAGCGATATCGTGGAAAGAATCGTTTCACAATGTCCTGCTCCTGTTACCAGCCTGCTGCTTAAGCAGGAGCAGGCTGGTAACTATGGTAAACATCGGGTTACTAAGTGCGTGTGTGCCCCTAGTAACCCGATGTTTACCATGGTTATCAGCCAGATCGTTGGTCCCGCTGGTCACACACAGCGATGTGTGCTGGCCAGCGGGAGGCCAATGACCAAAAAATGGTCCAGGATACTTTGCAGCGATCAGCAACCTCACAGCAGGGGCCTGATCGTTGCAAAGTGTCACACATAGCGACATCGCTGGTGAGGTCGCTGGTGAGTCACCAAAACCGTGACACAGCAGCGATCTCGCTAGCGATATCGCTATGTGAGACGGGGGCTTTATACTGTGTGGAGGACCATGGGGGAGTACATTGTACAGTGTGGAGGACCATGGGGGAGTGCATTGTACTGTGTGGAGGACCATGGGGGAGTGCATTGTACTGTGTGGAGGACCATGGGGGAGTGCATGGTACTGTGTGGAGGACCATGGGGGAGTGCATTATACTGTGTGGAGGACCACGGGGAGTGCATTGTACTGTGTGGAGGACCACGAGGGAGTGCTTTATACTGCGTGGCGGACCACGTGGGAGTGCATTATACTGCGTGGAGGACCACGAGAGAGTGCATTATACTGCGTGGAGGACCATGGCGAGTGCCTTATACTGTGTGGAGAACCATGGCGAGAGTCTTATACTGAGTGCATTATACTCTATGGAGTGTGGAGAGGTGTGGGGCAGTTGGGGGATCATACTTTACCCTGGGAGTTGAGGTCGGGTTCAGTAGGGTCATTATACTGTGCATATGGAGGAATTCACCATGGGGGTATCATACCATGTTTGGGGGGCACTTTTGTTGGCACCACACTTTATGGGGCAATGAAAAAGGAATCTAGCACTTCAGCAGGAGGAAAATTACTATGTAAAGGCTGGAAGGTTGTGAGATCTGATCTTCTGCGACCCCGACAATTATTTACATTTTTGTTGCTGGGGGGGGGGGGCCTAATTAGAACTTCTGCGTTCTATGTACGCCCCTGATTATACCAAATCCTCAGCTGTGCTGGTACTAAGGATATGGACACTCAGACATTTTGGGCTAAATATATACATACAAATATTTTTTCAATAACGTTTCATAAACAATTTGGCTTTTTTATTTCCTTTGCATTGCTAGTTGCAGAATGAGCTCACTGAGAATTTATCAGTGAGCTCATTCTGACCTTCTCTGTGCTGATTATGTTCACAGACCAGCATGAAAGTTGGGCTGATCTCTGATGCAGTCATAAATCATCGCAGAAATAAAAGCGCTGGAAACTCGACATCATAAGGAGCTCACTGACTGAATCTCAAGTTAACTCATTCTGCAGCCATCAATGTGCTGCTGGGAAACAAAAAGCTGGTAAAGGCCGAACAGAGCAAATGTTACATGAAGCAAAATAGTAAAAAGTATTTTTAGACCAATATACATGTATTTAAAGGGATTGTCCGGTGTGAAGCTGAAGGCTGCAGTCATCTGTGTGACTCTCTGTGACTGCAGACTTGTAATCCTCACATCATGTAGACTGCGCGCTGCCAGCATTATTCTCAGCCCAGAGATGGCAGAAGCCCCTGTATCATGTGTACAGGAATTGTGCCCCCTCTCCCCGAGGAGCAGCAGTGCCTCGTCCTCCAGATACATGAGGGTCCCATCGGGGAGATCCGCATGTACCGGCCATGATGTCATCTCCATGGATACGGCATCAGTGTGCAGAGCAGAAGACCCCTGTAAGGGAGAGCTCAGATGTGGGGGGATTGATGTGGATGTGAGGAGCAGATCCCCCCCATATTCACAGATTATCGCACAATACATGTGGCCTTGTACAGGAAAAACTGTGAGGAAAGAAGAAATCAGATTTCTTACAATATAGAATAATGTCCTCCTGCCCTCATTCATGTCCAGTATTATTTATCCCCTGACCTTTTGGGTGGGGAACCCCTCCTGAACCCCCTCCATTATATAGGAGCCATATATCTGCTCCATTACTGGCAGAAGGTAAGGAGCCAATCACACTGCACGGCTTCTACTTCCTGCTCTAAGCCCCGCCCACCTGCCTTCCCTTGAGATCTCCATGACAACCCTTGTGTGACTACAGTGACAGGCCACGCCCCCGAGGATTCTGATCAGTGCGGATGTCTCCATATTGCTGAGGACTGTGAGCGGCTGATGGGCGGAGCCAGCAGCGATGTGAGGGGCAGAGCCAGCAGCGATATGAGGGGCGGAGCCAGCAGCGACATGAGGGGCGGAGCCAGCAGTGATATGAGAGGCGGAGCCAGCAGCGATGAGGGGCGGAGCCAGCAGCGATATGAGGAGCGCTCACAGCACTGACAGGAGCAGGTGTGTGTGCAGCCAGTTCCTCTGCTGTGGGTGTTGTGTTGTGTGAGCTTCGCCGTGTATATATTATACACATATATATATATATATATATATACACAGTTGAAATCAGAAGTTTCCATACACTGTATAAATAGACATATCTGCAGGTTTTTCTCAATATCTGACATGAAATCAGAATAAACCTTTCCCATTTTAGGTCAATTAGGATTACCATCATTTTTAATATTTGCCAAATGCCAGAATAATGAGCGTCTCTTGTAAGGGGCATTAAAAGAGTCTTGTTATACCACTCTGACCTCCACGTGTCTTGTAAGGGGCATTAAAACCGTCTTGTTATACTACTCTGACCTCCACGTGTCTTGTAAAGGGCATTAAAACCGTCTTGTTATACCACTCTGACCTCCATGTCTTTTCAGAGGGGCATTAAAACCGTCTTGTTATACCACTCTGACCTCCATGTCTCTTCTGAGGGGCATTAAAACCATCTTGTTATACCACTCTGACCTCCACGTCTCTTGTAAGGGGCATTAAAACCGTCTTGTTATACCACTCTGACCTCCACGTCTCTTCTGAGGGGCATTAAAAGCGTCTTGTTATACCACTCTGACCTCCACGTGTCTTGTAAGGGGCATTAAAACTGTCTTGTTATGCCACTCTGACCTCCACTTCTCTTTTGAGGGGCATTAAAAGCGTCTTCTTAAGCTACTGGGACCTCCACGACTCTTCGAACGGGCATTGCATTTCCTCATAATTTTTGGAAGCTTTTGCTTGGAAGACATAAGCAAATACTATGGGAGACCCACTCCCCAATAATGGGAATAATGTTTTTAAGATGCTGTACTGTATGGCTCTTGTAAGGGGCATTAAAACCGTCTTGTTAAGCTACTGTGACCTCCACGTCTCTTCAAAGGGGCATTAAAAGCGTCTTCTTAAGCCACTCTGAACTCCACAGCTCTTCCAAGGGGCATTGAAATGTTGTTTTTAATTACCTTACCTCTAATCTCCACGACTCTTCCAACGGGCATTGCATTTCCTCCTAATTTTAGTCAGCTTTTGCTTTTCAATGCAAAGGTGAAAACTAAGGGAGACACACTCCCCAATAATGGGTAGAAGGTTTTTAGTACGCTGCAATCCACGTCTGTTTCCAGGGGCATTGCAGTTCCTTATAATTTTTGGAAAGCCTTCCATTCACTGCTTAGGCCAACAGTGCACAGGAGACCCAGTTGCCATAAATGGAAAAAAAGGTTTAGTTAAGGCCCTCTGACCTCCATGTCATTTCCAAGGGGCATTGGAGTGCCTCAAAAGTTTTGGTAGGCATTGCACTCACTGTATGCCCTATAACTGTGTAGCCAAACCGCTCCTTTTGTTACAGAAACATATCCTACAAGACATATGTGGTTGACTGGCCTGATATTGATGTGAATGGTCCCTGTTCCTCCTGCTCTTTCTCCTTTGCCACTACCTCATCCATCATTTATCACTTGAAGCTTTGTTTTAACGAGAGTCATAGAACTTGGATAGTAGCAGGAAAACATCCAGCAATCCTCGGAGGAGGTAGGATATGCGCCAAAACGCTGACCACCTCAGGCCTAGCCGCTACTACATACATGCGCTTGCATTCCTTGAAAACAAAGCAGATGCTAACTTCTATCATCCTCATCATGCTCCTCACCTTGGCACTCTCAACTCCCCTGATAGAGAAGCCAGGGCCCACCGGAGAAGTCGGGTTCTTTGGTGGGCTCGTCCAATGCTGCCCTAAAGCAGGCCAGTCTAAGAAAAGTGTGTGGGGATGTTCCGCGGAGAAATCGGGGCGGCTTGGAACCGTTTATGGACACCTGGCCGCGGGGCGGCTGGGGACCGAGTGTGGACACCCGGCCGCCCCCTGGCGGCTGGGGACCGAGCATGGACACCCGGCCGCCGGGCGGCTGGGGACTGAGTATCGATACCTCGCTGCCGAAGCAGCCATGAGGTAGTGGCCAGCTCTGGCCTCCACATGCCTAAAAGGCCCAATTTCAAGTGCACGCATGCTAGCAGTATGGTATTGCAGCCTCGGGGTGGGTTGGTGGCAGGTTGCACACTTATGCTTGCATTCCAACAAAACAAAGCAGATGCTAACTTCTATCATCATCATGCTCCTCACCTTGGCATTCTCACCTCCCCTGATGGAGTCGGGTTCTCTAGTGGGCTCGTCCAATGCTGCCCTAAAGCAGGCCAGTCTAAGAAAAGTGTGTGGGGATGTTCCGCGGAGAAATCGGGGTGGCTGGGGACCGTCTATGGACACCCCGCCGCCCCCAGGCGGCTGGGGACCAGGTGTGGACACCCGGCCGCCGGGCGGCTGGGGACTGAGTATGGATACCTCGCTGCCGAAGCAGCCATGAGGTAGTGGCCAGTTTCGGCCTCCTCAAAACTAAAAAGCCCAATTTCAAGTGCAAGCTAGCAGTATGGTATTGCAGCCTGGGGGTGGGTGGGTGGTTGGCTGCATATTTGCGCTTGCATTGCAAGGAATGGGGGAGGTACAATTGAACACTGCCCTGGGACAAGGACTTGCACGGGGATAGTTGCAAGTCTGCATCTTCTGATGCGGCAAGGATCACTTCTGATGGGCACACTTTTAGGCAGTGACCTGGGAGTCAGAGATCCGTCCAGGGGTCTTCCCCATGCTGTTCCCATGTCTTTTCAGCACTATATGCATGTGTCACACAGCACATGGCCAGATAAGGTTGTAAAATATTAAAATGACATTTCCCGGTGAATGCATTTGTCACAGTTGAAAGCAATACAAAAGTGCAAAAACGCATAAAAAATGCTACTTGTGAACATAGCCCAAGGTGTGGAGGAGTATTTTTGTTTTTGGTTATTTATTTTACCTTATACACAAGTCTTTACCCTGGAAAAGAAATTCCTTAACATATTTCCCAGGAAAAAAGTTTCACTTTCGTTTTTGAACATTTTCTTATGAGCCTGTAAAAGTGGCTTAATACCTCTGACCACGTTGTTGACAACAGTGACCTGGGGGTCAGAAATGCTTCCTGGGGCGATCCCCATGCTGTCCCCATGTCATCTGAGCACTGTCACTATCATTTTGGGCACTTTTTAGGCTTTCTACAGACTGCCGGGGGTGCCTCCGCAAAAATGCTCGGGTCTCCCATAGACTAACATGGGCTCGTTGCTCAGGTCGAGCACCCGAGTATCACGGCGAGCTTGGGCCGAGCTTCGAGCACCCGAGCATTTTAGTGCTCGCTCAACACTATTTATAATGGGAGCACAAGCTAGTGACTGATTTATATTCTCAGTGGAGCAGACTTCATTGCGGTGAATGATATACTCATGGGCACAGTGTGGCACATATTTGCATTTGGTGGCACAGTGGGCGGCATTATTTATTTAAGTCGCTTATATTTGTAACATTTTTGTTTTTCAGGAGTGCGGTGATCTGCTGAAAAGTGCGGAGCAGCCGAAACCTGGACAGCAAACTGCAAAGACGAATCATGGCGGGAAGTCGTCACGAAAGACTGGACTAGGTAAAGAAGAGAAGAAAGAGAGCGACTGCAGTGTATAAACTGGAGGGTTAGGTGGGGCCCATTATATTATAATAAATCTATGTGGGGCCCATTATATTATAATAAATCTATGTGGGGTCCATAATATTATAATAAATCTATGTGGGGTCCATAATATTAAAGGGACGGATATGTGGGGCCCATTATATTATAATAAATCTATGTGGGGCCCATTATATTATAATAAATCTATGTGGGGTCCATAATATTATAATAAATCTATGTGGGGTCCATAATATTATAATAAATCTATGTGGGGTCCATAATATTAAAGGGACGGATATGTGGGGCCCATTATATTATAATAAATCTATGTGGTGCCCATTATATTAAAGGGAAAGCTATGTGGGGCCAATTATATTAAAGGGAAAGCTATGTGGGGCCAATTATATTAAGGGGAAAGCTATGTGGGGCCCGTTATATTAAAGGGAAAGCTATGTGGGGCCCATTATATTAAAGAGAAAGCTATGTGGGGCCCATTATATTAAAGAGAAAGCTATGTGGGGCCCATTATATTAAAGAAAAAGCTATGTGGGGCCCATTATATTAAAGAGAAAGCTATGTGGGGCCCATTATATTAAAGAGAAAGCTATGTGGGGCCCATTATATTAAAGGGAAAGCTATGTGGGGCCCATTATATTAAAGAGAAAGCTATGTGGGGCCCATTATATTAAAGAGAAAGCTATGTGGGGCCCATTATATTAAAGAGAAAGCTATGTGGGGCCCATTATATTAAAGAGAAAGCTATGTGGGGCCCATTATATTAAAGGGAAAGCTATGTGGGGCCCATTATGTTAAAGAGAAAGCTATGTGGGGCCCATTATATTAAAGAGAAAGCTATGTGGGGCCCATTATATTAAAGAGAAAGCTATGTGCGGCCCATTATATTAAAGAGAAAGCTATGTGGGGCCCATTATATTAAAGAGAAAGCTATGTGGGGCCCATTATATTAAAGAGAAAGCTATGTGGGGCCCATTATATTAAAGAAAAAGCTATGTGGGGCCCATTATATTAAAGAAAACGCTATGTGGGGCCCATTGTATTAAAGGGAAAGCTATGTGGGGCCCATTATATTAAAGGGAAAGCTATGTGGGGCCCATTTTATTAAAGAGAAAGCTATGTGGGGCCCGTTATCTTAAAGGGACATCTACGTATATGATAAATTCTATATGGGGCCCATGATATTTAATGGAAGGCTATGTGAGGCCCATTATATTAAATAGAGAGCTATGTGGGGACCAATACATTAAAAAGAAAGCTATATTGGGGCCCACTATGTTATCTGGAAGGTTTTGTGGGGTCCTCTGTATTAAATTGAGGGCTATGTGAGGCCTATTAAATTAAATGGAAAGCGTTGCGGGGCCCATAATATTATATGGAGGGCTATGTGAGGCGCATTTATCAAATAAAGGGCTATGTAGCGCCAATTATATTAAATGGAAGCCTGTGTTTTGTCCATTATATTAAATAGAGATGTATCTTGGCTCCATTATAATAAATGGAAGGCAATGTGGGGACCATTATATTAAATGGAGGGTTATGTGGGGCCCATTATATTAAATGGAAGCCTATATGGAGCCCAGTAAATTAAATGTAAAGCTATGTGGGGCCCAATATTTTAAATAGAAGGTTAAGTGGGGCCAATTCTATTAAATAGAGGGCTATGTGGTGCCCAATATAAAACATGGAAGGCTTTTTGGTGCCCATTATATTAAATAGAGGGATATTTTGGCCCCATTTTATTAAATGGAAGGCTATGTCAGGTCCAATATATTAAATGGAGTCCAGTGCGGCTTATTATATTAAATTGACGGTTATGTGGGGTTCAATAAATTAAATGAAAAGCTATGTGGAGCCCAATAAATTAAATTATAGTACATAGAAGGCAATGTGCGGCTCATTATACTATATAGAGGGCTATGTGGGGGCCATTATACTTTATAGAATTCTATGTGGGGGTCCATTATACTTTTGCCAATGGCAAATTGTGTGTTCCGGTGGCACTCCAAAGGTAAAGGGTGTGCTCCGGTGACACTCCAACGTCATAGGGTGTGCTCTGGTGGCACACCAATGGCAAAAAGGCCAAAGAGTAGACTCTGGTGGCAGACTGAGCAGCCCTAGAGTGCGCCCCAGTGATAAGCAATAAGGCCAAAGAATGTACCCTGGTGGTAGGCTAAAAAGCCCTAGAGTGCGCCCCAGTGGTAAGCAATAAGGCCAAAAAGTGCACCCCGGTGGCAGGCTAAAAAAGCCTAAAATGAGTGCCCCGGTGGTAAGCAAAATGGTCAGAGTGTACCCCGGTCGCAGTTAAAAAGCCCAAGTTGGGTGCCCCGGTGGTAAGCTAAAAGGCCAAAGAGTGCACCCCGGTGGAAGCTAAAAAGCCCAAGATGGGTGCTCCGGTGGTAAGCAAAAAAGGTCACATATTGGGCCCCTCTGGTAGGCCTACGGGAAATAGAGTTCTCCGATGGCACAACAACGGTAAAGGGTGTGCCCGATGGTACTCCAATGGTAAAGGGTGTGCTTCAGTGGCATGCCAGTGGCAAAAAGTGTACTCCGGTGGCATGCTAATGGTGAAAGGTGTGCTCTGTTGGCACCCCAACTGTAAAGAGTGTGTTCCAGTGGCACCCCAGCAGCCAATGGTGTACTTCGGTGGCAGACCATCGGGAAATGGTGTGATATGTAAGGCTCATCATAACAAAAGGGAGGGCTATGTGGGACCCATTATTTTATATGGAAAGCAAGGTGGGGCCCATTATATTAATTAGGGGCTTATGTGGGGCTCTTTATATTAAATAAAAACATATGTGGGTCCCATTAAATAAAATGGAAGGCTATGTGGACCCCATTAAATTAAATGGAAGGCTATGTGGACCCCATTAAATTAAATGGAAGGCTATGTGGGGCCCATTATATTAAATGGAAGCCTATATGGGGCCCAATAAATTAAATGAAAAGCTACAGTATGTACAGCAATAATAAAAATGGTAATAATACAGGGTGGGCTATTTATATGGATACACCTAAATTAAATGGGAATGGTTGGTGATGTCAACTTCCTGTTTATGGCACATTAGTATATGGGAGGGGGAAACTTTTCCAGATGGGTGGTGACTATGGCGGCCATTTTGAAGTCGGCCATTTTGGATCTAACTTTATTTTTTTCAATGGGAAGAGGGTCATGTGACACATCAAACTCATTGAGAATTTCATAAGAAAATACAATGGTGTGCTTGGTTTTAACATAACTTTATTCTTTCATGAATTTTTTACAAGTTTATGACCACTTATAAAATGTGTTTAAAGTGCTGCCCATTGTGTTGGATTGTCAATGCAACCCTCTTCTCCCACTCTTGACACACTGATAGCAACACCGCAGAAGAAATGCTAGCACAGGCTTTCAGTATCCGTTGTTTCAGATGCTGAATGGTTATATGGGGCCTATTAAAATAAATGGAAGACTATGCAGGACCTCTTGTAATAACTAGAAGGCAATTTGTGGCCCATTATATTAAACTAGATGGTGGCCCGATTCTAACTCATCGGGTATTCTAGAATATGTATGCGGCCGGCCGCGACCAATCAGCGAACCGTGTTAGTGAGGACCGGAGAGCATGTTTAAATTTGGCGCCAAAACCGGTGATTGGTCACGGATGGCGGCCGCGACCAATCAGCGAATCATATTAGTGAGAACCGGGGAGCGGGTACTTCCACTGTGAGCAGGAGGAGATGACCGGCTGCTCGCAGCAGAAGTATCCCAACCGGCGGCGCCGCTCCCCGATCCTCCCTTCAGACTTGCCGTCGGGAGATCAGCGGCCCTAGCCGCTGATCTAGCGACGGTAGCCGCATGGAGGTCAGCGGCGCCGCAGGTCGGGGTACTTCTGCTGCAAGCAGCCGGGAGATGACCGGCTGCATCGCCACTGACCTCTATGCAGAGCGGTGTTTAAATTTGGAGCCAATATCGGTGATTGGTCGTGGCCGCCGAATCGTATTAGTGAGGACAGGGGAGCGGCGCTGCCTGTGCGGGTACTTCCACTGCGGGCAGCCGGGAAATGACCGGCTGATCGCAGCAGAAGTATCCCGACCGGTGGCGCCGCTCCCTGGTCCTCCCTTCACACTTTCCGTCGGAAGATCAGCGGCCCTAACCGCTGATCTCCCGACGGTAGCCGCATGGAGGTCAGCGGCGCCGCTGGTCGGGGTACTTCTGCTGCGAGCAACCGGGAGTTGACCGGCTAGCGCCGGTCATCTCCCGGCTACATCGCCGCTGACCTCCGTGCGGCAGATGAGCTGCTAATGGCCGCCATCTTTTTCTGAAATCCCACGTCGCTGATTGACCACGGTCGGACCAATCAGCGACGCAGGACTTCCTGGACAGAAGGACAGACAGACAGACATGATAAGACGATTATATATATTAAATGTAAGGTTATGTAGGGCCCAATATATTCAATGAAAAACTATATGGGCCCATTATATAAAAAAAAAAGCTAAGTGTGGCCCATTTTATTAAATGGATGATGGCATGCTCCCTTGGCAAGCCAGCGGGAAAGTGGCGTGCTTCCGGTGGCAAGCCAGCGGGACAGTGGCGTGCTCCGGTGGCAAGCCAGCGGGAAAGTGGCGTGCTCCGGTGGCAAGCCAGCGGGAAAGTGGCGTTCTCCGGTGGCAAGCCAGCGGGAAAGTGGCGTGCTGCGGTGGCAAGCCAGCGGGAAAGTGGCGTGCTGCGGTGGCAAGCCAGCGGGAAAGTGGCGTGCTGCGGTGGCAAGCCAGCGGGAAAGTGGCGTGCTCCGGTGGCAAGCCAGCGGGAAAGTGGCGTGCTCCGGTGGCAAGCCAGCGGGACAGTGGCGTGCTCCGGTGGCAAGCCTGCGGGAAAGTGGCGTGCTCCGGTGGCAAGCCAACGGGAAAGTGGCGTGCTCCGGTGGCAAGCCAACGGGACAGTGGCGTGCTCCGGTGGTAAGCCAACGGGAAAGTGGCGTGCTCCGGTGGCAAGCCAACGGGAAAGTGGCGTGCTCCGGTGGCAAGCCAACGGGAAAGTGGCGTGCTCCGGTGGCAAGCCAACGGGACTGTGGCGTGCTCCGGTGGCAAGCCAAAGGGAAAGTGGCGTGCTCCGGTGGCAAGCCAACGGGAAAGTGGCGTGCTCCGGTGGCAAGCCAACGGGAAAGTGGCGTGCTCCGGTGGCAAGCCAACGGGAAAGTGGCGTGCTCCGGTGGCAAGCCAACGGGAAAGTGGCGTGCTCCGGTGGCAAGCCAGCGGGAAAGTGGCGTGCTCCGGTGGCAAGCCAGCGGGAAAGTGGCGTGCTCCGGGGGCAAGCCAGCGGGAAAGTGGCGTGCTCCGGCGGCAAGCCAACGGGAAAGTGGCGTGCTCCGGCGGCAAGCCAATGGGAAAGTGGCGTGCTCCGGTGGCAAGCCAACGGGAAAGTGGCGTGCTCCGGTGGCAAGCCAACGGGAAAGTGGCGTGCTCCGGAGGCAAGCCAACGGGAAAGTGGCGTGCTCCGGCGGCAAGCCAACGGGAAAGTGGCGTGCTCCGGTGGCAAGCCAACGGGAAAGTGGCGTGCTCCGGTGGCAAGCCAACGGGAAAGTGGCGTGCTCCGGTGGCAAGCCAACGGGAAAGTGGCGTGCTCCGGTGGCAAGCCAACGGGAAAGTGGCGTGCTCCGGTGGCAAGCCAACGGGAAAGTGGCGTGCTCCGGTGGCAAGCCAACGGGAAAGTGGCGTGCTCCGGTGGCAAGCCAACGGGAAAGTGGCGTGCTCCGGTGGCAAGCCAGCGGGAAAGTGGCGTGCTCCGGTGGCAAGCCAACGGGAAAGTGGCGTGCTCCGGTGGCAAGCCAACGGGACTGTGGCGTGCTCCGGTGGCAAGCCAACGGGAAAGTGGCGTGCTCCGGTGGCAAGCCAACGGGAAAGTGGCGTGCTCCGGTGGCAAGCCAACGGGAAAGTGGCGTGCTCCGGTGGCAAGCCAGCGGGAAAGTGGCGTGCTCCGGTGGCAAGCCAGCGGGAAAGTGGCGTGCTCCGGTGGCAAGCCAACGGGAAAGTGGCGTGCTCCGGTGGCAAGCCAACGGGACTGTGGCGTGCTCCGGTGGCAAGCCAACGGGACTGTGGCGTGCTCCGGTGGCAAGCCAACGGGAAAGTGGCGTGCTCCGGTGGCAAGACAACGGGACTGTGGCGTGCTCCGGTGGCAAGCCAACGGGAAAGTGGCGTGCTCCGGTGGCAAGCCAACGGGAAAGTGGCGTGCTCCGGTGGCAAGCCAACGGGAAAGTGGCGTGCTCCGGTGGCAAGCCAACGGGAAAGTGGCGTGCTCCGGTGGCAAGCCAACGGGAAAGTGGCGTGCTCCGGTGGCAAGCCAACGGGACTGTGGCGTGCTCCGTTGGCAAGCCAACGGGATTGTGGCGTGCTCCGGTGGCAAGCCAACGGGACTGTGGCGTGCTCCGGTGGCAATCCAACGGGACTGTGGCGTGCTCCGGTGGCAATCCAACGGGACAGTGGCGTGCTCCGGTGGCAAGCCAACGGGAAAGTGGCGTGCTCCGGTGGCAAGCCAACGGGAAAGTGGCGTGCTCCGGTGGCAAGCCAACGGGAAAGTGGCGTGCTGCGGTGGCAAGCCAACGGGAAAGTGGCGTGCTCCGGTGGCAAGCCAACGGGAAAGTGGCGTGCTCCGGTGGCAAGCCAACGGGAAAGTGGCGTGCTCCGGTGGCAAGCCAACGGAACTGTGGCGTGCTCCGGTGGCAAGCCTACGGGAAAGTGGCGTGCTCCGGTGGCAAGCCAACGGGAAAGTGGCGTGCTCCGGTGGCAAGCCAACGGGAAAGTGGCGTGCTCCGGTGGCAAGCCAGCGGGAAAGTGGCGTGCTCCGGTGGCAAGCCAACGGGAAAGTGGCGTGCTCCGGTGGCAAGCCAACGGGACTGTGGCGTGCTCCGGTGGCAAGCCAACGGGACTGTGGCGTGCTCCGGTGGCAAGCCAACGGGAAAGTGGCGTGCTCCGGTGGCAAGCCAACGGGAAAGTGGCGTGCTCCGGTGGCAAGCCAACGGGAAAGTGGCGTGCTCCGGTGGCAA
Organism: Phyllobates terribilis; assembly: GCF_046119375.1. Taxonomy (NCBI): domain Eukaryota; kingdom Metazoa; phylum Chordata; class Amphibia; order Anura; family Dendrobatidae; genus Phyllobates; species Phyllobates terribilis. The sequence continues at coordinate 1,089,577 of NW_027363283.1, forward strand.
GCCAACGGGAAAGTGGCGTGCTCCGGTGGCAAGCCAACGGGAAAAGTGGCGTGCTCCGGTGGCAAGCCAACGGGAAAGTGGCGTAATCCGGTGGCAAGCCAACGGGAAAGTGGCGTGCTCCGGTGGCAAGCCAACGGGAAAGTGGCGTGCTCCGGTGGCAAGCCAACGGGAAAGTGGCGTGCTCCGGTGGCAAGCCAACGGGAAAGTGGCGTGCTCCGGTGGCAAGCCAACGGAAAAGTGGCGTGCTCCGGTGGCAAGCCAACGGGAAAGTGGCGTCCTCCGGTGGAAAGCCAACGGGAAAGTGGCGTGCTCCGGTGGCAAGCCAACGGGAAAGTGGCGTGCACCGGTGGCAAGCCAACGGGAAAGTGGCGTGCTCCGGTGGCAAGCCAACGGGAAAGTGGCGTGCTCCGGTGGCAAGCCAACGTGAAAGTGGCGTGCTCCGGTGGCAAGCCAACGGGAAAGTGGCGTGCTCCGGTGGCAAGCCAACGGGAAAGTGGCGTGCTCCGGTGGCAAGCCAACGGGAAAGTGGCGTGCTCCGGTGGCAAGCCAACGGGAAAGTGGCGTGCTCCGGTGGCAAGCCAACGGGAAAGTGGCGTGCTCCGGTGGCAAGCCAACAGGACTGTGGCGTGCTCCGGTGGCAAGCCAACGGGAAAGTGGCGTGCTCCGGTGGCAAGCCAACGGGAAAGAGGCGTGCTCCGGTGGCAAGCCAACGGGAAAGTGGCGTGCTCCGGTGGCAAGCCAACGGGAAAGTGGCGTGCTCCGGTGGCAAGCCAACGGGAAAGTGGCGTGCTCCGGTGGCAAGCCAACGGGACAGTGGCGTGCTCCGGTGGCAAGCCAACGGGACAGTGGCGTGCTCCGGTGGCAAGCCAACGGGACAGTGGCGTGCTCCGGTGGCAAGCCAACGGGACAGTGGCGTGCTCCGGTGGCAAGCCAACGGGACTGTGGCGTGCTCCGGTGGCAAGCCAACGGGAAAGTGGCGTGCTCCGGTGGCAAGCCAACGGTAAAGTGGCGTGCTCCGGTGGCAAGCCAACGGGAAAGTGGCGTGCTCCGGTGGCAAGCCAACGGGAAAGTGGCGTGCTCCGGTGGCAAGCCAGCGGGAAAGTGGCGTGCTCCGGTGGCAAGCCAACGGGAAAGTGGCGTGCTCCGGTGGCAAGCCAACGGGAAAGTGGCGTGCTCCGGTGGCAAGCCAACGGGAAAGTGGCGTGCTCCGGTGGCAAGCCAACGGGACTGTGGCGTGCTCCGGTGGCAAGCCAACGGGAAAGTGGCGTGCTCCGGTGGCAAGCCAACGGGAAAGTGGCGTGCTCCGGTGGCAAGCCAACGGGAAAGTGGCGTGCTCCGGTGGCAAGCCAACGGGACTGTGGCGTGCTCCGGTGGCAAGCCAACGGGAAAGTGGCGTGCTCCGGTGGCAAGCCAACGGGAAAGTGGCGTGCTCCGGTGGCAAGCCAATGGGAAAGTGGCGTGCTCCGGTGGCAAGCCAACGGGACTGTGGCGTGCTCCGGTGGCAAGCCAACGGGAAAGTGGCGTGCTCCGGTGGCAAGCCAACGGGAAAGTGGCGTGCTCCGGTGGCAAGCCAACGGGAAAGTGGCGTGTTCTGGTGGCAAGCCAACGGGACAGTGGCGTGCTCCGGTGGCAAGCCAACGGGACAGTGGCGTGCTCCGGTGGCAAGCCAACGGGACAGTGGCGTGCTCCGGTGGCAAGCCAACGGGACAGTGGCGTGCTCCGGTGGCAAGCCAACGGGAAAGTGGCGTGCTCCGGTGGCAAGCCAACGGGAAAGTGGCGTGCTCCGGTGGCAAGCCAACGGGAAAGTGGCGTGCTCCGGTGGCAAGCCAACGGGAAAGTGGCGTGCTCCGGTGGCAAGCCAACGGGAAAGTGGCGTGCTCCGGTGGCAAGCCAACGGGAAAGTGGCGTGCTCCGGTGGCAAGCCAACGGGAAAGTGGCGTGCTCCGGTGGCAAGCCAACGGGAAAGTGGCGTGCTCCGGTGGCAAGCCAACGGGAAAGTGGCGTGCTCCGGTGGCAAGCCAACGGGAAAGTGGCGTGCTCCGGTGGCAAGCCAACAGGACTGTGGCGTGCTCCGGTGGCAAGCCAACGGGAAAGTGGCGTGCTCCGGTGGCAAGCCAACGGGAAAGAGGCGTGCTCCGGTGGCAAGCCAACGGGAAAGTGGCGTGCTCCGGTGGCAAGCCAACGGGAAAGTGGCGTGCTCCGGTGGCAAGCCAACGGGAAAGTGGCGTGCTCCGGTGGCAAGCCAACGGGACAGTGGCGTGCTCCGGTGGCAAGCCAACGGGACAGTGGCGTGCTCCGGTGGCAAGCCAACGGGACAGTGGCGTGCTCCGGTGGCAAGCCAACGGGACAGTGGCGTGCTCCGGTGGCAAGCCAACGGGACTGTGGCGTGCTCCGGTGGCAAGCCAACGGGAAAGTGGCGTGCTCCGGTGGCAAGCCAACGGTAAAGTGGCGTGCTCCGGTGGCAAGCCAACGGGAAAGTGGCGTGCTCCGGTGGCAAGCCAACGGGAAAGTGGCGTGCTCCGGTGGCAAGCCAGCGGGAAAGTGGCGTGCTCCGGTGGCAAGCCAACGGGAAAGTGGCGTGCTCCGGTGGCAAGCCAACGGGAAAGTGGCGTGCTCCGGTGGCAAGCCAACGGGAAAGTGGCGTGCTCCGGTGGCAAGCCAACGGGACTGTGGCGTGCTCCGGTGGCAAGCCAACGGGAAAGTGGCGTGCTCCGGTGGCAAGCCAACGGGAAAGTGGCGTGCTCCGGTGGCAAGCCAACGGGAAAGTGGCGTGCTCCGGTGGCAAGCCAACGGGACTGTGGCGTGCTCCGGTGGCAAGCCAACGGGAAAGTGGCGTGCTCCGGTGGCAAGCCAACGGGAAAGTGGCGTGCTCCGGTGGCAAGCCAACGGGAAAGTGGCGTGCTCCGGTGGCAAGCCAACGGGACTGTGGCGTGCTCCGGTGGCAAGCCAACGGGAAAGTGGCGTGCTCCGGTGGCAAGCCAACGGGAAAGTGGCGTGCTCCGGTGGCAAGCCAACGGGAAAGTGGCGTGTTCCGGTGGCAAGCCAACGGGACAGTGGCGTGCTCCGGTGGCAAGCCAACGGGACAGTGGCGTGCTCCGGTGGCAAGCCAACGGGACAGTGGCGTGCTCCGGTGGCAAGCCAACGGGACAGTGGCGTGCTCCGGTGGCAAGCCAACGGGAAAGTGGCGTGCTCCGGTGGCAAGCCAACGGGAAAGTGGCGTGCTCCGGTGGCAAGCCAACGGGAAAGTGGCGTGCTCCGGTGGCAAGCCAACGGGAAAGTGGCGTGCTCCGGTGGCAAGCCAACGGGAAAGTGGCGTGCTCCGGTGGCAAGCCAACGGGAAAAGTGGCGTGCTCCGGTGGCAAGCCAACGGGAAAGTGGCGTGCTCCGGTGGCAAGCCAACGGGAAAGTGGCGTGCTCCGGTGGCAAGCCAATGGGAAAGTGGCGTGCTCCGGTGGCAAGCCAACGGGAAAGTGGCGTGCTCCGGTGGCAAGCCAACGGGACTGTGGCGTGCTCCGGTGGCAAGCCAACGGGACTGTGGCGTGCTCCGGTGGCAAGCCAACGGGACTGTGGCGTGCTCCGGTGGCAAGCCAACGGGAAAGTGGCGTGCTCCGGTGGCAAGTCAACGGGAAAGTGGCGTGCTCCGGTGGCAAGCCAACGGGAAAGTGGCGTGCTCCGGTGGCAAGCCAACGGGAAAGTGGCGTGCTCCGGTGGGAAGCCAACGGGAAAGTGGCGTGCTCCGGTGGCAAGCCAACGGGAAAGTGGCGCGCTCCGGTGGCAAGCCAACGGGAAAGTGGCGCGCTCCGGTGGCAAGCCAACGGGAAAGTGGCGCGCTCCGGTGGCAAGCCAACGGGAAAGTGGCGCGCTCCGGTGGCAAGCCAACGGGAAAGTGGCGTGCTCCGGTGGCAAGCCAACGGGAAAAGTGGCGTGCTCCGGTGGCAAGCCAACGGAAAAGTGGCGTGCTCCGGTGGCAAGCCAACGGGAAAGTGGCGTCCTCCGGTGGAAAGCCAACGGGAAAGTGGCGTGCTCCGGTGGCAAGCCAACGGGACTGTGGCGTGCTCCGGTGGCAAGCCAACGGGAAAGTGGCGTGCTCCGGTGGCAAGCCAACGGGAAAGTGGCGTGCTCCGGTGGCAAGCCAACGTGAAAGTGGCGTGCTCCGGTGGCAAGCCAACGGGAAAGTGGCGTGCTCCGGTGGCAAGCCAACGGGAAAGTGGCGTGCTCCGGTGGCAAGCCAACGGGAAAGTGGCGTGCTCCGGTGGCAAGCCAACGAGAAAGTGGCGTGCTCCGGTGGCAAGCCAACGGGAAAGTGGCGTGCTCCGGTGGCAAGCCAACGGGAAAGTGGCGTGCTCCGGTGGCAAGGCAACGGGAAAGTGGTGTGCACCGGTGGCAAGCCAACGGGAAAGTGGCGTGCTCCGGTGGCAAGCCAACGGGAAAGTGGCGTGCTCCGGTGGCAAGCCAACGGGAAAGTGGCGTGCTTCGGTGGCAAGCCAACGGAAAAGTGGTGTGCTCCGGTGGCAAGCCAACGGGAAAGTGGCGTCCTCCGGTGGAAAGCCAACGGGAAAGTGGCGTGCTCCGGTGGCAAGCCAACGGGAAAGTGGCGTGCACCGGTGGCAAGCCAACGGGAAAGTGGCGTGCTCCGGGGGCAAGCCAACGGGAAAGTGGCGTGCTCCGGTGGCAAGCCAACGTGAAACTGGCGTGCTCCGGTGGCAAGCCAACGGTAAAGTGGCGTGCTCCGGTGGCAAGCCAACGGGAAAGTGGCGTGCTCCGGTGGCAAGCCAACGGGAAAGTGGCGTGCTCCGGTGGCAAGCCAACGAGAAAGTGGCGTGCTCCGGTGGCAAGCCAACGGGAAAGTGGCGTGCTCCGGTGGCAAGCCAACGGGAAAGTGGCGTGCTCCGGTGGCAAGCCAACGGGAAAGTGGCGTGCTCCGGTGGCAAGCCAACGGGAAAGTGGCGTGCTCCGGTGGCAAGCCAACGGGAAAGTGGCGTGCTCCGGTGGCAAGCCAACGGGAAAGTGGCGTGCTCCGGTGGCAAGCCAACGGGACTGTGGCGTGCTCCGGTGGCAATCCAACGGGACTGTGGCGTGCTTCGGTGGCAAGCCAGCGGGAAAGTGGCGTGCTCCGGTGGCAAGCCAATGGGAAAAGGTGTGCTGCGGTCACATGCTAATGGTAAAGGTGTGCTCCGGTGGCATGCTAACGGGAATAGGTGTGCTCCGATGGCATGCTAACGGGAATAGGTGTGCCCGGTGGCATACTAACGGGAAAAGGTGTGCTACGGTGGCATGCTAGCGGGAAATGGTGTGCTTCGGTGGCATGATAACGAGAAAAGGGGTACTCCATTGGCACCACAATGGTCAAGGGACTTGGAAATGTCACATGTGAAGTCATACTCGCATAGTGTCTGTTGTTGCAGGGATCAAAAGAGCGACCCGGTGGAACAAGATGTGGACACTGTGCGGCAGATGGTGGTTTAAGGACAGCAAACAGCAAAATAAGACCAAGCAACAGCAAGAAAACAATCCAAGAATTACCGCAGCAGACAAGTAAGTGATTGTGATTCTTTTAAACGGTGACGTATGATCAGATGAAGTGGAATGCAGTAAGTTTGGAAATATGATTAACATGTTAATAAAGTGTCTGAAATGTATGAGCGAGAAAGAGAAAAAGGTGGATTGTTACAAGGGGACAGCTGAGAGTAGGGAGTTGCAGAGAAAGTCCTTGTGACAGGTTTAGGATGTATACGGCTGTTTATTGCCTCCTCCACATACAAAGGCAGGAGATGAGACTATCAAACTATTGAACTTGGAGTTGTCAGTAATGTTGGAGGTGAAATTAATAAAGCAAGTAAAATGGGAAAGAAAAAAAGGGGTTGTATGTTTGCCTGGTCAGAGGGATGTTTGCCTGGTCATGGGGATGTTTGTCTGGTCAGAGGGATGTTTGCCTGGTCAGAGGGATGTTTGCCTGGTCAGGGGGATGTTTGCCTGGTCAGGGGGATGTTTGTCTGGTCAGGGGGATGTTTGTCTGGTCAGAGGGATGTTTGCTTCACGTTGGGGAAGAGGAAAAGGACTGAATGATCCGGCACCTGTCCTATCCACAGGATGGTCAGCTAGTGCCGCCATTGGGAAAGAGCTGACCTAGTGTCACTATCAATCATCAGAGTCTGCAGTACAACTGATTAGGGGTCCAGCAGGGGGGCGCTGATGACACAGGTGGACCTTGGGGCGGTTTTCCGGTTGCGGACGCTGCACCTAGAGGGTTTTCTTCATGTAATTATCCTCCTCACATTGCAGACTTGTGAACTTTATAAATTTTCTTCATTTGCTTATTTTCTTCCTTCTCTCCCAAACACGTTGCTGAAGTGCTGTCTCACCCCCACTGCCCCCATCCAGAAGCTTCTTGTGGCTGCTGTTCAGTGAGATTTGTCCTCTATATACCAGCAGTCTGTGTATGGGCCTGTCTCTGTCTGATCCTCTCTGCTCTCCACCCCTGCACTCAGACATGGGAAACCCTGTACTCGGATTACTTCACATCTTGGTGAACAACAGCTGAAAGGACCCTATAAAGGAGCCTGTACCAAGCAGGTGACAGCGGTGCAGCATTGTGCTTGTGGGGGCAATCGGGCGGTGGAGTCAGAAATTGGGGAATACTTGGGTGCTCTCTGGACGGACAATATTAGTGCTGCAGTAATTTCCCACAAGTTTTTGCACAGAGCGGCCACTAATATAGACTAAAGTAAAACAATTGTGCCCTGTAAATAATGGCTGTGCTTTGCTACAAATGCTTCATGTTTGCAGGAGGTTTTTTTTTCTTTAATAAATTTTATTTAGTTTATAATTGATTTTTTCTCCTTCTGCTAGATATCAGCACATGATAGAGGCCGTACGGGACTGGTATAAGAAGTTCTTGGCTGAGAAGGAAAGAAGCTTCATTCCTCCATGAGCTGCAGTTCTTTGTGTCCAGTCGGGAACTCTATTAGTAAGTAGATTTTATCACCGGCGCAGACATTTCCGGGAAGGTTCCAATTGGCCGAATACAAGACGTTCATTAAACTCTTCATTTGAAATAAACGTCTGGTTATCATCCACAATATTTAATACCGGTCACTTGTCACAAATTTGTTTATTTTTACCTGTTATAAAATGCTGCTCATCCCTTGAATCTTTTCTTTTTTTTTGTCATTTTAGACAAAACATTACATATTTCTGACAAGTCCCAGGTCTTTTCACACCACTCGTTTTGCAGGTTCTTTAATGCTACAGCACTTATGTTATTGGGGTCATTTTTGTGCAGTTTGCAGTTACATGATTTTTTATACATGTTTTTTTTTAGCTTTGTCTTGTTATTACATCACATTCATCTTTTTCCTCTCTTGCTTTCCTGGACTGAAGGAAACATATCTCCAAGTCACTCTGAGCTGCCGGCAGGAGAGATGGACCCTCAGGAGCCTCCTAGTCTTCAGAATCCACATGAAGGAGAAGTCCAAGAACAAGAAAGGCCTCCGACAGCAGAGCAACCTGTCCGCCAAAAAGTCCCAGAAGAAGAAGCGATGGTCCCGCAGCTCATCTGTGTTTTTCCTAAATGTGGTTTATACTTTTACTGATTGTAATTTTCTTGGTCGATACCAGATAAAGTTTTGGATGACAACTGTCTGAACTTGTGTCTTATTTTACATTTCTCCTTTTTTCTTCTTGCTTCCCCTCCAGTGAGATCTGGCTTAGGTGATAAAAGCCTTTCTCTATCCGGTATTTTTGCAGCAGGCTGGAGAATGACTTTCTGGATGATAACTTGCCTTAGTCTCAGATGCCCATACACTAGTTAGCTTTAGACCGGACGCTTGTCCACACAACACATCCCGACTCCCCCATATACATGAATGTGGTTATATGTGTGGGGGAGATGGCCCCATACACAGCATATGGTCGGCTGCTCCAGCAAAAATCCTTGGGTTTGACCTACCTTCCTGTAATATATATGGGGGGCCATTAGTTGGATGTTTGCAGGACCCCTCTTTGTCCGACAGCTTCCCTCCCCCACACATAGCAAGCAGTGTACAGACAAGCTCCCTTCCCGCACATACAGCATATATATCATATAAAGAAAAAACCTAGAAGTCTGAACTGAAACATAAATTGATGTGCATGCAAAATGTAAATGCATGTTCACACACGGCCACTAGACAAAGAAAAACCAAAGACAAGCAAAATACCCAAGTAACTGGAAGTAAATGGGTAAATCGCACAGTGCAAAAATAATAAATAATGAAGGGTATTTAGTTAACATAATTTTGATCAAAATAATGTAAAAGCTATCCCGCCACGTCATAGCAACCCTTATGGGACAGTCCTAACTCTAATATTAAAACCTTACCATTTGTCAAGTGACGTACATATGGATAAGGGCAGAGAGACTAACCCCCTAGTAGAAGCATAGACCTGAGGCAGAATAAACATTTCAGCTCAGACAAAGGGTGGCCACACCCTAATATGTACTAAAGCACACTGAACTACAAAGAAAAAACCTAGAAGTCTGAACTGAAACATAAATTGATGTGCATGCAAAATGTAAATGCATGTTCACACAAGGACACTAGACAAAGAAAAACCAAAGGCAAGCAAAATACCCAAGTAACTAGAAGTAAATGGGTAAATCGCAAAGTGCAAAAATAATAAATAATGAAGGGTATTTAGTAGTGAAGAGCGAGCACTAAAATGCTCGGATGCTCAAAGTTCGGGCCGAGCTCGCCATGATACTCGGTTGCTCGACCTGAGCCACGAGCCCAATGTTAGTCTATGGGAGACCCGAGCATTTTCGCGGCGGCATCCCCGGCTGTCTTTTAAAAGCCTAACAAGTGCCCAAAACGATAGTGACAGTGCTCAAATGACATGGGGACAGCATGGGGATCGCCCCAGGAAGCATTTCTGACCCCCAGGTCACTTCTGTCAACAACGTGGTCAGAGGTATTAAGCCACTTTTAAGGGCTCACAATAAAACGTTCAAAAACTAAACTGAAACTGCTTTCCTGTGAAATATGTTAAGGAAGTTCCTTTCCAGGGTAAAGACTTGTGTATAAGGAAAAATAAATAACAAAAAAAAAAAAAAATACTCCTCCACACCTTGGGCTATGTTCACAAGTAGCATTTTTAATGTGTTTTTGCACTTTTGTATTGCTTCAACCGTGACAAATGCATTCACCGGGAAATGTCATTTTAACATTTTACAACCTTATCTGGCCATGTGCTGTGTGACACATGCATACAGTGCTGAAAAGACATGGGGACAGCATGGGGAAGACCCCTGGAAGCATCTCTGACTCCCCGGTCACTGCCTAAAAGTGTGCCCATCAGAAGTCATCCTTGCAGCATCAGAAGATGCAGACTTGCAACTATCCCCGTGCAAGTTCTTGTCCCAGGGCAGGGTTCAATTGTACCTCCCCCATTCCTTGCAATGCAAGCGCAAATATGCAGCCAACCACCCACCCACCCCCAGGCTGCAATACCATACTGCTTGCTTGCACTTGAAATTGGGCCTTTTAGGCATGTGGAGGCGGAATCTGGCCACCATGTCAAGGCAGCGTTGGCGGCCTGGTATCCATACTCAGTCCCCAGCCGCCCGGCGGCGGGGTGTCCACATTCGGTCCCCAACCGCCAGGGGGCGGCCGGGTGTCCATACTCGGTCGCCAGCCGCCTGGGGGCAGCCGGGTGTCCATAAACGGTCCCCAGCCACCCCTATTTCTCCTTGGAACATCCACCCACACACTTTTCTTAGCCTGGCCTACTTTAGGGCAGCATTGGACGAGCCCACCAGAGAACCAGACTAAACCGGTGGGCCCTGGCTTCTCCATCAGGGGAGTTGAGAGTGCCAAAGTGAGGACCATGATGATGATACAAGTTAGCATCTGCTTTGTTTTGTTGGAATGCAAGCGCATGTATGTAGTAGCGGCAAGGCCTGAGGTGGTCAGCGTTTTGACGCATATCCTACCTCCTCCGAGGATTGCTGGATGTTTTCCTGCTACTATCCCAGTTCTATGACTCCCGTTAAAACAAAGCTTCAGGTGATGAATGATGGATGAGGTGGTGGCAAAGGAGAGCAGGAGGAACAGGGACCATTCACATCAATATCAGGCCAGTCAACCACATATGTCTTGTAGGATATGTTTCTGTAACAAAAGGAGCGGTTTGGCTACACAGTTATAGGGCATACAGTGAGTGCAATGCCTACCAAAAATTTCGAGGCACTCCAATGTACCTTGGAAATGACATGGAGGTCAGAGGGCCTTAACTAAACAGTTTTTTCCATTTATAGCAACTGGGTCTCCTGTACACTGTTGGCCTAAACAGTGAATGGAAGGCTTTCCAAAAATTATGAGGAACTGCAATGCCCCTTGAAACAGACGTGGATTACAGCGTACTAAAAACCTTCTACCCACTATTGGGGAGTGGGTCTCCCTTAGTATTCGCCTTTGCATTGAAAAGCAAAAGCTGACTAAAATTAGGAGGAAATGCAATGTCCGTTGGAAGAGTTGTGGAGGTTAGAGGTAATTAAAAACAACATTTCAATGCCCCTAGGAAGAGCTGTGGAGTTCAGAGTGGCTTAAGAAGACTGTTTTAATGTCCCTTTGAAGAGACATGGAGGTCACAGTAGCTTAACAAGATGGTTTTAATGCCCCTCGCCTTCCAAGCAAAAGCTGCCAAAAATTGGGACGGAGGAACTTGCAATGCCCCTTACAAGAGCCATGCAGTACAGCATATTCCAAACATTATTCCCATTATTGGGGAGTGGGTCTCCCATAGTCTTTGCTTATGCCTTCCAAGCAAAAGCTGCCAAAAATTAGGACGAAGGAGCTTGCAATGCCCCTTACAAGAGCCATGCAGTACAGCATATTACAAACATTATTCCCATTATTGGGGAGTAGGTCTCCCATAGTATTTGCTTATGCCTTCCAAGAAAAAGCTGCCAAAAATTAAGAGGAACTGCAATGCCCGTTCGAAGAGTCGTGGAGGTTAGAGTTAATTAAAAACAACATATCAATGCCCCTTGGAAGAGCAGTGGAGTTCAGAGTGGTTTAACAAGACGCTATTAATGCCCCTCAAAAGAGATGTGGAGGTCCCAGTAGCTTAACAAGATGGTTTTAATACCCCTTGGAAAAGTGGTGGAGGTCCCAGTAGCTTAACAAGACGGTTTTAATACCCCTCGGAAAAGTGGTGGAGGTCACAGTAGCTTAAGAAGACGCTTTTAATGCCCCTCAGAAGAAACGTGGAGATCCCAGTAGCTTAACAAGACGGTTTTAATGCCCCTTGGAAAAGTGGTGGAGGTCGCAGTAGCTTAACAAGACGCTATTAATGCCCCTCAGAAGAGACGTGGAGGTCCCAGCAGCTTAACAAGACGGTTTGAATGCCCCTTGGAAGAGACGTGGATGTCACAGTAGCTTAACAAGACGCTATTAATGCCCCTCAGAAGAGACGTGGAGGTTCCAGCAGCTTAACATGACGGTTTTAATGCTTCTCAGAAAAGTGGTGGAGGTCCCAGTAGCTTAACAAGATGGTTTTAATGCCCCTCAGAAACGTAGTGGAGGTCCCAGTAGCTTAACAAGACTGTTTGAATGCCCCTTGGAAGAGACGTGGAGGTCCCAGTAGCTTAACTGGCCGGTTTAAATGCCCCTTGGAAAAGTGGTGGAGGTCACAGTAGCTTAACAAAACGCTATTAATGCCCCTCAGAAGAGACGTGGAGGTCTCAGTAGCTTAACAAGACGGTTTTAATGCTCCTCAGAAAAGTGGTGGAGGTCCCAGTAGCTTAACAAGACGGTTTTAATGCCCCTTGGAAAAGTGGTGGAGGTCGCAGTAGCTTAACAAGACGGTTTGAATGCCCCTTGGAAGAGACGTGGAGGTCCCAGTAGCTTAACAAGACGGTTTTAATGCTCCTCAGAAAAGTGGTGGAGGTCCCAGTAGCTTAACAAGACGGTTTTAATGCCCCTTGGAAAAGTGGTGGAGGTCGCAGTAGCTTAACAAGACGGTTTGAATGCCCCTTGGAAGAGACGTGGAGGTCCCTGTAGCTTAACAAGATGGTTTGAATGCCCCCTGGAAGAGACGTGGAGGTCCCAGTAGCTTAACAAGACTGTTTTAATGCCCCTCGGAAAAGTGGTGGAGGTCACAGTAGCTTAACAAGACGCTTTTAATGCCCCTCGGAAGAGACGTGGAGGTCCAAGTAGCTTAACAAGACGGTTTGAATGCCCCTTGGAAGAGACATGGAGGTCCCAGTAGCTTAACAAGACGGTTTGAATGCCCCTTGGAAGAGACGTGGAGGTCCTAGTAGCTTAACAAGACAGTTTTAATGCCCCTCGGAAAAGTTGTGGAGGTCACAGTAGCTTAACAAGATGCTTTTAATGCCTCTCAGAAGAGACGTGGAGGTCCCAGTAGCTTAACAAGATGGTTTGAATGCCCCTTGGAAGAGAAGTGGAGGTCCCAGTAGCTTAACAAGACGGTTTTAATGCTTCTCGGAAAAGTGGTGGAGGTCCAAGTAGCTTAAAAAGACGTTTTTACTGCCCCTCGAAAAAGTGGTGGAGGTCGCAGTAGCTTAACAAGACGGTTTGAATGTCCCTTGGTAGAGACGTGGAGGTCCCAGTAGCTTAACAAGACAGTTTGAATGCCCCTTGGAAGAGACGTGGAGGTCCCAGTAGCTTAACAAGACGGTTTTAATGCCCCTCGGAAAAGTGGTGGAGGTCACAGTAGCTTAACAAGTCGCTTTTAATGCCCCTCAGAAGAGAAGTGGAGATCCCAGTAGCTTAACAAGACGGTTTGAATGCCCCTTGGAAGAGACGTGGAGGTCACAGTAGCTTAACAAGACGGTTAGAATGCCCCTTGGAAGAGACGTGGAGGTCACAGTAGCTTAACAAGATGGTTTTAATGCTCCTCGGAAAAGTGGTGGAGGTCCAAGTAACTTAACAAGATGCTTTTAATGCCCCTCGGAAAAGTGGTGGAGGTCCCAGTAGCTTAACAAGACGCTTTGAATGCCCCTTGGAAGAGACGTGGAGGTCACAGTAGCTTAACAAGATGGTTTTAATGCTCCTCGGAAAAGTGGTGGAGGTCCCAGTAGCTTAACAAGATGCTTTTAATGCCCCTCGGAAAAGTGGAGGTCCCAGTAGCTTAACAAGACGGTTTTAATGCCCCTTGGAAAAGTGGTGGAGGTCGTAGTAGCTTAACAAGACTGTTTGAATGCCCCTTGGAAAAGTGGTGCAGGTCCCAGTAGCTTAACAAGATGGTTTGAATGCCCCTTGGAAGAGACGTGGAGGTACCAGTAGCTTAAAAATACGGTTTTAATGCCCCTCGGAAAAGTGGTGGAGGTCCCAGTAGCTTAACAAGACGGTTTTAATGCCCCTCGGAAAAGTGGTGGAGGTCCCAGTAGCTTAACAATACGCTTTTAATGCCTCTCAGAAGAGACGTGGAGGTCCCAGTAGCTTAACAAGACGGTTTGAATGCCCCTTGGAAGAGACGTGGAGGTCCCAGTAGCTTAACAAGACGGTTTTAATGCTTCTCGGAAAAGTGGTGGAGGTCCCAGTAGCTTAATAAGACGCTTTTAATGCCCCTCGAAAAAGTGGTGGAGGTCGCAGTAGCTTACCAAGACGGTTTGAATGCCCCTTGGAAGAGACGTGGAGGTCCCAGTAGCTTAACAAGACAGTTTGAATGCCCCTTGGAAGAGACGTGGAGGTCCCACTAGCTTAACAAGACGTTTTTAATGCCCCTCGGAAAAGTGGTGGACGTACCAGTAGCTTAATAAGACGCTTTTAATGCCCCTCAGAAAAGTGGTGGAGGTCCCAGTAGCTTAACAAGACGGTTTGAATGCCCCTTGGAAGAGATGTGGAAGTCCCAGTAGATTAACAAGACGGTTTTAATGCTCCTCGGAATAGTGGTGGAGGTCGCAGTAGCTTAACAAGACGCTTTTAATGCCCCTTACAAGAGCCATACAGTACAGCATTTTAAAAATATTATTCCCATTATTGGGGAGTGGGTCTCCCACAGTCTTTGCTTATGCCTTCCAAGCAAAAGCTGACAAAAATAAGGACGGAGGAACTTTCAATAATGGCAACACGGACCACGGTCACCCTAGTGGTATAGTGGTGGTGGAGGCTGAGGATAAGGAGAAGAACATAAAACAGCCGAAATGAGGAAGCGTATACCCATGTGTGGGTGTGAAGCGGTGCATGTGAATACACCTTCCGAAATAACACAGTGGATTTGACTTTATGTTACTCTGCTGTCATTTGGTGGTGATGAGAAGTCTGGCCCAATCCAGCTACTGTTCATTTTGATAAGAGTCAGCTTGTCAGCATTGTCAGTTGACAGGCGAGTGCGCTTATCAGTTATAATTACCCCAGCAGCACTAAAAACACGCTCTAATAACACGCTAGCGGCAGGGCAGGCCAGGACCTCCAAGGCGTACAGAGCGATTTCATTCCAAGTGTCCAGCTTGGATACCCAATAATTAAAAGGCACAGAGGAATCACGGAGGACGCTGGTACGGTCGGCAAGGTACTCCCTCACCATCTTTTGAAACTTTCCACTGCTTGTGAGAGTACCCCGCGCCTCAGGGCCTGTAAGCTGGGCAGGTCTCAGAAAACTGTCCCAGAATGTTGACAGTGTTCCCCTGCCTCTGCTGGATTGGAGTTGCCTCTCTCTCGCTTGTACGCCTTGGTTGGTCAACGAACTGTGACCTCTGCCGCTAGCGTGTTCAGATGGGAATTTTTTTTTAACAGTTCTGCAGCAAGGGCCTTCTGGTACTGCCCCATTTTCGTAGACCTCTCCACCTCAGGAATAAGAGAGTGAAAGTTCTCCTTGTAGCGGGGGTCTAAAAGTGTCACCAACCAGTAATGACTGTCACCCAACATTTTGACAACGTGAGGGTCACGGTTAAGGCAGAGTAACATAAAGTCAGCCATGCGTGCCAGACTGGTAACGGGCAAGACTTCCGTGTCCTCACCAAGATGACGACTGACCATGCTCTCCTCCTCCTCCTCCTCCCCCCCCCTGTCCTCAGGCCACCCACGCTGAACTGACAGTATGACAGTTGTACAGGTACTACCGTCTACAGCGCATGATACAAGCTCCTGTTCTTCCTCCTCCTCCTCTCCCTCATTGTCCCCCAATGCACGTTGGGATGAGATGAGGCTGGGCTGTGTGTAATCGACCGCTACGGCTTTTTGATCCATTTCATCATACTCTGGCTGCAATGCCTCCTCTTTAATTCTCTGCAGAGAGCATTGCAAAAGAAAGACAAGTGGAATGCTGACGCTAATGATGGCGTCATCACCACTCACCATCTTGGTGGACTCCTCAAAGTTTGTCAAGATGGTACATACAGTACAGACCAAAAGTTTGGACACACCTCATTTAAAGATTTTTCTGTATTTTCATGACTATGAAAATTGTACATTCACACTGAAGGCATCAAAACTATGAATTAACACATGTGGAATTATATACTTAACAAAAAAGTGTGAAACAACTGAAAATATGTCTTATATTCTAGGTTCTTCAAAGTAGCCACCTTTTGCTTTGATGACTGCTTTGCACACTCTTGAGAGACTGCCATAAAGACTGAGAGGAGGGGGTATCTTTGCATGCAGTATGGACAGGGGATTGCCATGCACACACAACAGGTGACACCCGCTGACACTGGTCATGGACCCTGGGGTTCGCCCCACAAAGTCGGGTGCTTTGCTGCCATGTGCTTGATCATGCTGGTGGTGGTCAGGCTGGTAGTTTTGTCACCCCTGCTGATGCTGGCATGGCAGGTGGTACAAATGGCCTTTTTGGGGATATCAGCAGAGTCTTTAAAAAAATTCCAGACTCTGGAAGACCTACAGGTTGTACTGGCAACGTCCCTCGTGTTGGTGTTACGGGGAACTGTTGCCGGCCTTCTGTGTGCGGCCACCACACTGCTTTTTTCTGCCTGTTGGGGTACTCTGCCTCCCTCACCCTGTCTGCTGCTGGCTTCGCTCTGCATGTCCTCCTGCCACATTGGGTCAGTTACTAGATCATCCACCACCTCCTCCTCTTCCACTTGCGCACCACGATCCTCCTCCTCACTTCCTGGCAATTGTGTCTCGTCATCGTCAACCTCTTGTGACAAATTGACTTCCTCTGGCCGTGGCTGTTCAAATATTTGGGCATCTCTACATGGGATCTCCTCTTCCACCACTTCAAGCGGAGCAGGCGAGGGGCACAAATCTGGAAATGGACCAGTGAACAGCTCTTCAGAGTGTCCAAGTGTGGGATCAGTTGCTGTCTGACGACACTCGGCATGGTGGGAGGGAGGAGCATCAGGGTGAGGAGGAGTATGCGGTCGAGACTCATGGCTACTAAGAGTTGACCGTGTGGAAGACAGACCGGAGGTGGTGGTGCCCAGGTAACTGGAAGTATTATCTGCTATCCAATTAATAACCTGTTCACACTGATCTGGTGTTGTTCTGTGCTTCCCTAGTAATTCGGTCAAGAAGTGGGAGCGAGAAGATATGGCTGTTGGTTGTGGCACATTTTCACCTTGGCCACGGCCCCGTCCTCTGCATGCACCATCACCAGAACGTCCACTTCCATGTCCCTTGCCACGCGCCTTGCCCATTGTAAAGTAAGTAAAATAGCTTACACTCGCACCATCAATGGAAAAAGGGTAATAAAGTAGATTAGAACCGTGGAAGAGGAAAACCACAGTTCTATTTCTCTGGCCTACACCCGACTCTTTTAAACAATCTGAACAATCAGGGAGAAACTATTACTGTTTTTCTTTACGGAAAAAATACCAAAAGGTGAATAATAGAGATTTTTTACCGTGGAATGGCAAAACCACAGTTATTGTTTACTGGGGTATACCAGAAAATTTTAAATAGATATATTTGTGTCTGAACAATCAGGAGACAGTACTGTTTTTCTTTACAGCAAAAAATGCAAAAAAGCAGGATAATACAGAGATTTGACCCGTGGAACTGCAAAACCACACTTGTATTTCTCGGGCCTACACCAGACTATTTTCAACAGATATATTTGTGTCTGAACAATCAGGAGACACTACTACTGTTTTTCTTTGCGGCAAAAAATGCCAAAAGCAGGATAATAGAGATTTTTTACCGTGGAACAGCAAAACCACAGTTATAATTTACTGGTGTATACCAGACTATTTTCAACAGATATATTTGTGTCTGAACAATCAGGAGACACTATTAGTTTTTTTTTTTTACGGTGACACATATTACGATAACTTGCACCCATAGTGCAAAAAAAACAAAAACCCTAAAAAAACACAATGGGTTCAACCGTACTCAAATTGTTAACTAGGAGCAATGATTAGTTTGAATAATATAATATTTTGATTGGAGATGATCCAACCTCTGGTTCCACCACTGATCCTGAGAATGAAGGAATGGGGAACCTATCAGCTTTTTTTTTTCCTGCACAGCTGTGCTCCCAACCACCCACAGTGCAAAAAAAAAACCTAAAAAAACAATAGGTATAACCGTACTCAAATTGATAATTGGGAGCAGCGATTAGTGTGAAGGATATAATATTGTGATAGGCGATGTTCCATCCACTGATTCTGAGAAAGAAGGAATGGGGAACCTATCAGCTTTTTTTCCTGCACAGCTGTGCTCCCACCCATTGCGCAAAAATACCCTAAAAAAATGCACGTACTCAAATTGTTAATTGGGAGCAATGATGAGTGTGAAGGGATATAATATCTTGATTGGCGATGGTCCGACCTGTGGTTCCGCCACCGATCCCAAGAATGAAGGAATTGAGAACCTGTAAGCTTTTTTTTTCCTGCACAGCTGTGCTCCCAACCACCCACCCATAGTGCAAAAAATAAAAAAAACAATAGATCCAACTGTACTCAAATTGTTAAATTGGGAGCGTGAAAAAAATAATGCATCCACTTCTTTCTAAATTAGGCTGTCAGACCCCCAAGAATGACATCCTAGTAATATGCCATGACTTATACCTCTTTAAATGTATGCAAAGGATAAACCTGGATATCCAGGTATACGTTCTATTGATTGATTTCTATAAGGGCCTATTTCCACATGTAAATGTGTATCTGCTACGGACATGAATGATCGGCTGCAGCCCTTCCACGTGGCCAGTCAATGGATCCGCAAATCACAACAAGTAATTCAAGGAAATGGAAAAGTAACAAAAAAAAATTCTAGTAACATTGCATAGCGTACCGGCGATTGTGCTATTTAACTTGCCATCAGTGATTGACAGCATATAAATGGTTAAACAGCAGTGATTGACGCTTCGCTCTGGCCGCTGCTGTGACAGCAAGATGTCAGCTGTGTAGGATGGGGGCTCTGCTCCTGAGCCCACCCGAAACAGCAATCCAATGGACGGTTTCACACACCACATTATCCAGTGGTGTTTAATTTGCTTTCCTATTTAGGAAACAAAACCGTTTTAATAACGTTTTCCTTCTCTGGTATCTAGGAGCCATTTCAGCTATTTGTAAAGGGAATCTGTCAGCAGGTTTTTCTTGGCTATTCTGAGAGCAGCATGATGTGGTGAGCGCCACACTAGGAGTAGGACCACCGAGCCCAGAGCTATTGCAAGACGTGCAGACAATATATACCAGGTATGAATGAATCCAATACAACATTATTGTTACTTGGGAATGAACCTACTTGGATATAATACATCCCTTGATATGTATATACCAAAAGGTCATTATCTTGGGAATGCCTATATTGGCTTTTATTATTTGGGATTATATCCTTTTACTATGTGACCTAGGATATACTATCAGTATGCATTAGCACAATTGGAGCTACTACTATTTAGCCCTGGTGTCTGCAATTCAAATATTTACATTATACCTCCTCACTATTATATGGTATTACTATATATATGTGTGTGTGCTCTTTTCTTTGCCGCCATGTACCCAAATTATTATAATAAAGGTCTTTTTTAACACATTGACCCCTTGTCGGATGTACTATATATTGGTTGTTGTTGAGAGCAGCATGATGTAGAGACAAAGACCCCTTACAGGTCTTTTATTAGCAGAAGATTATCACTAGAGGACTAGTAAACCTGCAGCCAGGTAGTCCAACCACGCCCCCCACCACTGATTGGCAGTTTAAATACAGTGTACACAGAAAGCGGCCAATCAGAGGTGTGGGTGGGGTTATTATACAGAGCTCAGCATTCAGAGATCTGCATGAGAAAAAAAAACCTGCAATTTTATCAAAATAACACCAAGCAGCCCAGTAAGTGATACATCGTTGGAATCAGGGCCTCGGATTATGCTGCTCTCAAATGGGGTAGCAAAAACCTGCTGACATATTCCATTTAAAGGGGCAGCTGCTACTAAATCCAGACATGGTGCAAAATGTAAATTCTGCTGCAGATTTACTGCTGTAGATTTTTAATTCCTAAAAATCCCTGTAGATTCAGAGGATCTCAACCTATTCAATGCAAATTATTTTCAAGACTTATTCACAGATATTATGAAATATTACAGTAGAAATAAAAAAAAAAAAAGCACAATACCTAAACCCCTTCCTTGGGAAAAGTATACGGCAAGTATAAGAAAGACAAAAATTTATTCTGGAGTCATATTGAAGTCTAAATAGAATTGTAACCATACAATGTAAACAGCAGCAAATGTAAGTAGGATCCACTGGATCTATATAAGAGGAACGTTTTCCAAAGCTGATCTTCTGAGCCCACCGCTATGCTGGCTGGACCGGCATTGTGATCGTCAGCACCTGGAATATACGTCACGTTTTACTGCAGCTCATAGAACCAAATGATAAGACGCAGAGCAGTGCGAGGCTTGTGACTCGCTATACACAAAATATACGACATGTTTGATGAATGGCATAAAGGAAAGCCGATGCATTCAGATGTCTCTGGGCAACTATATGTTGTGATAGATAAGTTCCTGTCAGGATGAGGGGCAGCATCCTATCTGCTCACTCATCATGACAGGTTTACAACATGTTGACTCATGGACGTGATCAGTCAGTCAATCAATGACAGATGCACGTTCTTGATTCCGACAGGTAGGTCAGAGATGTCCGTCTCAAACAGTTTACCTTCACCCATCTAGGATGGATGGCTGCTGACATCGTTGGCCATTATGTCCATATGCAATTATTATCCCCTAATTGTGATGTACAGTACAAATTTATATTGTGGTACCGTGTTAGCCAGAAAATTTGATGGAAATAATTTTATGCCCAAAAATGGCAAAAGTATTCTCGGAGTGATACCTTTATTGGCTAACCAGAAAAAAAATATATATATGCAAACTTACAGAGCACACAGGCTCCTTCTTCAGGCAGGATTACAAATGTTAAGAATTCATTTGTAATATTGCCTGAAGAAGGAGCCTCTGTGCTCTGAAAGCTTGCATATATTTTTTTTTCTGGTTAGCCAATAAAGGTATCACTCCAAGAATACTTTTGCCATTTTTGGCCATAAAAGTATTCACATAGAATTGTCCACTAATTAAAAGAATTTATTTTTGCTAAATAAATGTATACATTTTTTAAAATTTTATTTTATACATTTTCTCAGAGAACCTCTTTAAGAAGGAGATTTCAGAATGGGCTATAAGACATGTCCAGCTTTGCTTAATTGTCTCACCTTACTGTCCTTGTTGAACTGAGCTCCACTTTGTTCTTGGATGATATTGTAAGGAATGAAGACGTCTAGATGATACAAATCGGGACGTCTGACTATTCTGTCTTCACCCAAGTCCAACACAAGAGATCTAGCAGAAGACTGTAAAGAGAAGACCAGCGTGGTAACAACGCTTATGTCGCTGAATGCTTCTGTACGGGAAAGAAAGTTGTAACCAACAAGTGCACAAAAATCTAAACTTTTATCTTGATACGTGGCCAACTAGAAGTTACTGTGTAGCTCCACACGTCTCCTACATTAAATCTGACACGTGGAGGAACTGCTCACAGAAAAGGCTTCAAATATTTTTTATGATTCACACTGCATTAAAAGGGGTTGTCCTTCACTTTAATACTAATGGAATATCCTTAGGATAGGTCATCAATATGAAAGTGCCAGACAACCCCTTTAAGTGAGGCATAATGAATGGTACCAGAATTTCAGATAATGTAGCCTTCATTAGGCAGAAGGCCCACTCGGTTATATGAAGAAATCTGGGGTCCCCAAAAGCAAACCCCGTAATCACCAGATTCCCGTGTGGTGACTACTTAATCTGCTTTTTGGGAAGACCAGAACTGACCCCTATATTTAACCAAGTGGGTCCCCTTAAGCTACATTATCCTGTCTGATGAAGGCTACATTAGCTGAAACATTCTTCATCTTCATTATGCCTCATTTAACGCAATGTGAATCATGGACATGAGAAAAATCAAATTAAAAAATAAATACATTTAAAGCATTTTCTGTGCGATTCCTCCAAATGTCGCATTAATATAGAAAAAATAAAGAGCGGCGTGTTCTACACTATTGCAACAAGCCTCTTTCATCATTTATATCATCATTATAACATCATTTATATGCACCAGCACCATGGAATCAATGACACTATATAATTAAATAATAATAATAATATATACATCTTCCCACCAGCTTGTTTTCCCTCTATCTCCTCTCTGGATCTATGAAGCCAGAACTGTCAAAGAAGAGGTGATGGTGGAGATGGAGGGGAAACAAGCAGGGGGGAAGGCTTATATAAATGACTGGTCCCGCCGTGAAGCACTGGGCGTCTGTGCTTGGTTTGAACAGTCATTCTCCGCTGACAGAGTCGTTTACAGAGATCTTCTTTCCAATTCCAACAGCTTGCAAACAACCCACCATGGTATGAAAAAAAAAATTATATCATCATCATCCAGTAAATGTGTCACAGCTGCCAGCAATTGGCTACTGTGGACACATCAAAGCTGTGATGATAAAAGTTGGCAGAGGAGGACCGGTAGCACGAGGTTGGTACAGATTTTTAATAAGGGAAGACTTTTGGAAATCACATGAAATGCAAAAAGGTCACAATCCTAAACCACATCTAAGGGTCTCACCACTTTAGGTAAAGAGACTTCAGCCACCAGAAAACTTGGGTGTCCTACAGGAGGTTCCGCCACAATCATGTAATCTGGTTTCACGGGTGAACTGATAAAAAAAGGAAGGAAGCAGTATACTGCAAGGGTACACCATCAATTTATGATCTGTTGGGGTCGATCTCTAATATAATAAAGGGGCACTGATGCTGGTAAAGAGGAACAGCCCCTTTCAGGGTCATTCCCTGCAGATTGGCATCATGGCCTCCACTGTGCAGTGGAACGACAGCATAGATCCAGCAAAGTGAATGGGCTTAGCTGCAGTTCTCCTGCACAGTGAATATCCGGGTAGCTGCCCCACACCAGCATATTCTTTAAAAAGGGCAGCGGGGTTACTTCCAGGCTGCAGCCCCCTTATTCTTGGAGTCCAAGAAGTTGGATATCCTATATCTTTTGTAAGATGGGATTCTAAAAAAAGTAAATGCATGCATTAAACCTCAAAGTAACCCAAACCTTTCAACTTCTGAGATGAGGGACTTGCTTGGAGTTAGCTGGGAGGGTCTGTAGGAAAAAAATAAAGACCATAAAGGCATAATAGTTAAAACAAAAAAAAAAACAATGTCCACATTGTTCTTGCACCATAACAAGCCATTCTGCAACTTCCCCCATCTGTTGGGTTTAACCCATCACCACGAGGAGTGGCGCTCCCCCATCTGTTGGGTGTAACCCATCACCACGAGGAGTGGCGCTCCCCCATCTGTTGGGTGTAACCCATCACCATGAGGAGTGGCGCTCCCCCATCTGTTGGGTGTAACCCATCACCATGAGGAGTGGCGCTGCCGCTTCTGTTGGGTATAACCTATCACCAGGAGGAGTGGCGCTCTTCATACTTTGTGTACCTAGAGGAAATGTGGTATTATAAGACATCCAATCAATTGAATGGCCGACCATGTACTGCATGGATGAGCGAGGAACATCAGAGAAGAAGCCGCCGATGCTCAACAGCAGCCTACTCTGTCGTCTTTTACAGACTGTATGCCATAGACTTGTACCTTACAGTTGGGACTTACCCCATTATGTTCATTTCCTGAATCATCGGTTTTGATTTGGTTCTGATATTCTGTTCAAAAATGGATCCCAGGAACTTCCGATTTTTCGGCATTTTCCACTCTGAAGGGAAACCATAGATGATTAACAGGGTCGGACTGGAACTGAAACTCAGCTCTAGCATGTGAGAGCACGCAGGCCCGCCCGACGCGCGTTAAATTTGAAATATTTTCGTCAATTATTTGGGTATATGTCACAATAAAAATTGCTGCAAACTGCACTTTATCATCGATAGACAAAAACTGACATAATGTAAAATATAAACTTCCCTCCAGGAAAATGTTAATTTCTTTCAACTGGAGGGACGGACATATTTGTAATATAAAGCTCCAAGTTCCCAAAAATGCTATGTTTGATAGTACCAGGAAAAGCAGGAAAAGTGAATCCTTGCAGATTTGAAGCAGTTCCATGTCTATTCTTTCAGTATTTTTGCAGCGTTTCTAAAGAACGGGAAAAAAAATCTCAAAAAACGCAATTTCAAGGGGATTTTCCTGCTGAGCGACACGCTTTTTGTGCAGAAATGTTCTCCCCTTTCTTTTTTGTTTATATTTTGTGTTATACACTAGTGGCGAAAATTGAGGCAACACCTTCAGTTTTTCACCATCACCAATATTTAATGGAGGTTTTCACTGACCTACTTACTTGTACACACGCCCTCTTCTGCCATATGTATTCTATGTTGGTTTATAGTGACCTGGGTGTGATGTAAGACAGATATTGTGCGATTAAAATTCGGTTTTTATATTTTAATGCCAGTTTGTCATCAGAAGGTAAGCAATTACATGTTTTCGTTCTCAAAGTGTGTAAGCGGTTTCAAGAGACTGGTTCGATAAAGAATAAACCAGGTAGAGAAAGGAAGAAGGCTACAACTCCTCAGACTGATAGAAGAATTGTTAGAATCACCCTAAATAACAGGGAATAAACTGCTGTTAACATCAACAAGGAGCTTGTCAACACCGGAGTGACAGTGTCTGACCGGACGGTTCGACGCCGACTGGTAAACGCGGGGTTAAGAGCCAGAATACCAGGTAAAAAGCCATTTTTGAAAACCTCACAGCATCAGAAACGTCTGCAGGGGCCAAAGAACATTGTAAATGGACCATTGAACAATGGAGAAATGTTATATGGAGCGATGAGACACGCATATCCATCTTTGGCAGCGACGGTGTCCGCTACGTTCGACGACGACCTGGAGAGGACTGGTTGCCAGAGGGTACAGTACCCACCATGAAGCCTCCTCTGAGTGTTATGGTAGGGGGCTGCGTGTCCAGAGATGCAGGTGGTCGGCTGCAGGTAATTGAAGGAACAGTTAATGCTGAAAAGTACATCAAGGAAGTCCTTCAGCCTAAACTCATTCCTTCGGCACATGATGTATTTGGTGAAGGGACACCGTTTATTTTAAGATGGAGCCCCATGCCATACAGCTAAAAAATGTCTCTCTTGGTTCAAGGACAAAAATGTCCAGCTATTGAATTGGCCAGGAAACAGCCCAGATCTCAATCCTATTGAGAATCTCTGGGCTCGGCTCAAAAGAGCGGTGTCAAAACAGCGGGCTTCACACAAGCAGGAACTCACTGCAGCCATCATCAAATCATGGCTTCATATCATCACACCATCTGATTTACACAAACTGGTAGATAGCATGCCAAGTAGATGCCAGGCAGTCATCAAGGCCGAGGGCTGTCCAACTGAGTATTAACATTTAGTGTTAGATATGAAAATAGGACAAATCAATGGCTTTTCTCCCACAGTCATCTGAGTGACAATAGTGTCCAATTTGTTGACAAATGAACAAATTTCCTGCTAATATTGTGTTTCTATATGAGATTTTATTTCTACTTAAAAACTTTACTGTGAAATCAAAAACATTCATGAAATTAGTATTTGTATTGGCAAAATGCTAAAAATTCATAAATCTTGGGGGTGTTGCCTCAATTTTGGCCACTAGTGTATAGAGTTCCTCAGTATATTTATATGTTGTCCCCCATCACCTTTTTCATCTCTCCTTACAAGTATGCCTTGTATCTTAACTAAAACATGGTAGTAAGTAGCATATTAAACCCTTTTATAATGGATAGTGTAGAATCGCTGCATATTTCAGGGTTATGCGCTCCTGAGAACTCATTAGTGCTGCCCTCCTCAGGCGAAACCTGGTTGTGACCTCGTATAATATGGGGCTAGCCGGTCTCACCTACCAGTTTGGGTCACAAACCCTTTTTCATTTGCTTTGATGTTTTACTCATTGTTTATTACGTTTACACCAAAAATCTCTCCTAATCCTGGAGATCAAACCTATGAAAGCAATTTATGAATGATCGTAACACCTCTATGAAGGGTAATTATCACATCCGTCATAAATATACATTTATATGTATAAATACATATGAGGTCAATGCATAGTACTGGCACATGACTTATCACTTTCCAGGACCTTACAAAGCACCAGGAACATTCATAACAAGCGGAGGAGAAGCGATTCTGGCAACTTAATAGGAAAGGATTCTTTACAGTTAGAGCAGTCAGACTGTGGAATGCCAACCACAAGATATAGTAATGGCAGATAGCATAACAGCATTTATAGAAGGGCTGGATACTTTTTTTAACAAAACATGACATTGTGGGTTATAAATAATCTAGTAATAGAAAATGTATAACTTTGGAGATAGACCTAGGACATTAAAGTTCAAACTTTTTCAACCTATGTAACTATGCAAGTATGCAGAATGCACATTAGGAAAATGCTTGAAATGCAGTTCCCTATAATATTATTTTACAAGTAATTTCCTCTTAATTTTCCGCTTTGTAAAGTGCTAGTTATAAGCCCAATCTATGGATCTAAAAAGTGCAAAACACTCCTGAAACACTTGTACGTATGTTCTATAATCTTTATTTCTTATGGTGCCTAAGGGAAGCCGTAATGATAAGACTCCTGCTTGGTAACAAGTGCAGTTATTTGCCTCCATAATGAAAGTGAATTACCAATGATGAAAGGGTTAATACTTGGACCCTGCATCAGTAATAGCCCTTGTAGTAACCATGACAACTATTGTGAGGGCATAAACAAGTGTCATAAAGAAGATTCCATAAAAGAATGCCGCGCTGCCATGATCAGCGCCATTACTGATGATGCGCCTGAGGACCTTGAGCTTGACCACCCCACGTAATGTGCCAATGTTGGTGTAATTTGGAGGTTCTAGCAGGGAAAGGGGTTGTCTTCTTAGACACCCCGGGGGGAAGGGAAGGTAACAGAGGGGGGGTCCCCAAAACAGGATCCCCTTCTGTTACTATGTACAAAGAGCTGCTCTTCTTTGGGAGTTCATGGATGGATCGTTGACTTTAATGGGTGATAAATTGGGAGGGGGAGGGGATACGCATCCTATTAGGGGTTATCCATAATGAGCAACCCCTGTAACCAAGTACCCAACATCTTGAGAGACGGAGCTGGATCTGTAAGGGAGAAGTGGTAGATCCACCTGGGAAATCAGATCAACTAAATTCGTTCCAGCAATAAATGTGGTGACAGATATCGCAGCCAGATCTCGCCCACATCCAGTTTATCACATTAATAGTTTATATTTGTTATGTCGTTCTCTGTAAATATGTAGAAATTCTAAAACTCCGTCATATATCGGCACTAACTCTCTAAGCCCAAGGGAAGGGCAGCCCTCCAGCCATGGTTCCCTAGAGGTTTCCTCCACAGGGGGTTTTCCTCTCCTGAGCGCTGGAGGGTGACTCTTCGTGAGTCGAGGGTTGTGCCATTTTCGGTGTCATGTAAATTTAAATAAAGTTGAGAACGTTTGACACCTAATTGCAATGATTTGTGTATTTCTTTTGTATGTGTCTGATTCATTTTGTTTGGGAGTCGGGGTCCATCACATATCACTGAGTCATACGTCTGGACATCTGCCGCCAGAAATTTTGCTCCAGGGGTTGCCCCTGCTCTGGGGAGTTTGATGGAGCAGAGAAGACAAGAATTACAGAACTCATCCTCAGAATAAGGGCTTCTATTACAGTACTACAAGCAGCTACCTCGCCTCATTCACACAGTGAGTATTTTGGGCACTAATTTACATCAGTATTTGTAAGCTGAAAACCAGAGGGGAACAAACACAGTGAAAAATAGTAACTGAAACACTTTCACCTCTTCTGTTTTGGATCCACTCCTGGCGTCTGCTAACAAATACTGATGCAAAATATCGCCATGGAAGTTCCCTAAATTCTTACTGACTGATTTGACTGTTTGAGTAGCAGTCAAGCAACAGAGATTGCAAGCGTTAAAGGAGTTTTCTGGTATCAAAAACCCCTGTCCCCCTTGCCATTTTTCTCTATCCTGAACCTGTGCTTCCTGCCCTGATCTCAGACTGTCTGACCTAGTCCTTGTCTTCGCTCTCCTGAGTCTGGTACCCTGGTACCTCCGGAATGCTGCTGCAGTCCCGGGAACTGCACTGAAGTGGTACCTGGTGTCTACCGGCGGCCCAGTCTATCCTCACCACCAGAGGTTCTAGTGGAGACCCAGTAGACACCTAGTCACAACCCTCCCGTGGGGCAGTGGGTCCATATCCACCAGGGTTACACCCACAAAGCAAATGTGGTACCAATATTCAAGAAGGGGATAACATCTGAGCCTGGAATTTATAGGTTGGTAAGTTTAACTTGTACTGTGGGCAACAACTTTGAGGGTTTTCTAAGAGATACTAACCTGGAGCACTTCAATAAGAATAACCTAAACATATGATTATGAGGGATCTGTCCTGCAAACTAATCTGAAAAGATTCTATGGGGAGGTAAGTTCAGGTTGGACCAGGGAAACTTAGTGGATGTTGTCTATCTGGACTTTTCAAAGGCATTTGATACGGTGCCATACAACAGGTTGGTACATAAAAATGTTCAATATATTATATGGTAAACTTGCTCCACGAAAGAACAAGTCCTTGTGTGGTCGATGGAAAAATCAAGGAAAATATCAGTGATGCGGTCGTTACCTCTTGACAGCTCCATTTCGTACTTGTTCTCTAGTCCCTCCATGGCCACGGTGATAAAAAATTCCCTGAAAAGCTCATTATTCTAATAAAAAAATAAAAAGTAAGGAGCTGACACAAAGGAGAGCAGACAGCTCGTATGTCGGAATAAGCAATTGCAGTTACCGTAATTTTCTCAAAGACGGTGCCATTAATCAGTATGTCGTACGCCGTGCAGCTGCCTCCACCTGTAGGACAAAGTGCACCAGGACTTAGATACTTTGCGGTGCCGACTCAATCCATTGACCTTAGTAGGGCTGCTATGAATAAGTGGTATAAGTTCTTAAAGGGGAATCCAAGTAGTGGACAATCCCTCTAAGTCCCAAATCTAAACCAAAAAAGTTCAAAAGTCAACAACAAGATGTCAAACTTTATTCCGCAGACTGGAAGTGGACCTACCAGAACCTGTGGAGATGGCACCTTTGACCATTGAGGATTAGTAAGTTGTAATACTTGCTATTTTAACCCCTTTAAGGATATCTCTGGACTATCCCTTTAAAAAGAGAAGCGCTGTATTAAAAAAAAACATACTATTATCAACTTCAACGTGGGGCTCTCCAAGGCTCATGGGGACTCGATAGCCGGAGGGATCATCAGATTCCAGGATGCTGACTAACTCCTCCTCCGTCAGGTCCGGGGCCGCTGGGATCTGGTTCGACTTGCAGATGTTAATAAAGATTTTGGTATTTTTGGATGTGCGAGTTTTAATGCAGAAACCTAACACAGAAATAAAAACAAAAAGCGAACAAAAACACAATAAAATCGGCAAAAGCCAAGCAGCATTTACATGTAATCAACTGCATAAGAAATTATGTGACCCCCCACGTTGGTTGCATCATGTGACCGTTGCAGTCAATAAGACCTCACTGCCCCACTGTGGTATCTGTCACATAATATGCACAAAGTAATCTGGATAATAATCACAGGATGCCCATCTCACCCGGCTGGGGTCTGATCTCTCTGCGTTCTGGTAAGTTCGGTATTCTGCTCTGTATCTCCTGTTTGGCCTGAAATGAGGCAACAAGTGAGAATCAGTGAGTAACATGAACAGGATGGTTCTGCAAACTGATTTTTCCTGCACCAAAATAGTACAACTGTGAGGGGTCTAAAGCCAACAATACACATTAGGTAAATGTTGGAGACTGCCGCGCCCCCGGCGGCTGACGGAAGAGACATTCACCCGGTGATTGCTGGCCTCTCCAATTCATCTTTCGTACCTTCATCAGCATCTGTTCATACAGCGCTTCCTCCATGTTTGTGTTAATTTCTGCAGACAGCAGCGACTTGTCAGACGCCATTTTTTCGGTCAAAGACAGAAGCTCAGGGATCTTGTTTTATAAGAGAAAACCTGAAAAATGAAAATATGTATTAATCTTCTCCACAGACAACGACAGGGGGAGAGTGCGGGAGCCTGACAGCTGACGACACGAGGGGGTGCGGGAGCCTGACAGCCCTTGACACGAGGGGGTGCGGGAGCCTGGCAGCCCACGACAAGAGGGGGTGCGGGAGCCTGGCAGCCCACGACAAGAGGGGGTGCGGGAGCCTGACAGCCCACGACACGAGGGGGTGCGGGAGCCTGACAGCCCACGACACGAGGGGGTGCGGGAGCCTGACAGCCCACGACACGACGGGGGGCGGGAGCCTGACAGCCCTCGACGCGAGGGGGTGCGGGAGCCTGGCAGCCCACGACACGAGGGGGCGCGGGAGCCTGGCAGCCCACGACACGAGGGGGTGCGGGAGCCTGACAGCCCTCGACACGAGGGGATGCGGGAGCCTGGCAGCCCACGACACGAGGGGGTGCGGGAGCCTGACAGCCCATGACACGAGGGGATGCGGGAGCCCGACAGCCCACGACACGAGGGGGTGCGGGAGCCCGACAGCCCACGGCACGAGGGGTGCGGGAGCCCCGACAGCCCATGACACAAGGGGGTGCGGGAGCCTGACAGCCCACGACATGAAGGGGTGCGGGAGCCTGACAGCCCACGACACGAGGGGGTGCGGGAGCCTGGCAGCCCACTACACGAGGGGGTGCGGGAGCCTGGCAGCCCACGACACGAGTGGGTGCTGGAGCCTGGCAGCCCACTACACGAGGGGGTGCGGGAGCCTGGCAGCCCACGACACGAGGGGGTGCGGGAGCCTGACAGCCCACGACATGAAGGGGTGCGGGAGCCTGACAGCCCACGACACGAGGGGGTGCGAGACCCTGACAGCCCACGAAACGAGGGGGTGCGAGACCCTGACAGCCCACGAAACGAGGGGGTGCGGGAGCCTGGCAGCTCACGACACGAGGGGGTGCGGGAGCCTGACAGCCCACGACATGAGGGGGTGCGAGACCCTGACAATATTGGGAGTGGGATTCTGCACACCTACAGCTAGCTATTTATTGTCCTGAATGTAGTAATCACCTTGGCACATTCCCATCTTCTTACCTGTAGTGCAGACACCAAACACCACTACTCTGACTGCAATCACCCAGCTACAGCGTCACCACGCCCCAGCAACAAGGGAGTGTCTAGATTGGAGTTGATTTCTTGAGGGGGAGGAGTGATTTCATGGAACCATGACGTCACCGGAAGGGGCGGGGCTTCCTTAGTCCAGTCAGTGGACACTATTCCACCTGCAGCTGCAGCAGTGTGCACATTGTGCCGGGACAGGAGGACTGGTGATGAGGAGCTCGTGTTCTGCGTTGTGCTGTGAGGACTGAGGCGGGGAGAACACAATATTAATTATAATAATTTTTTTTAGGCTGTGTGCCCACTATGCGTTTTTTAAGCGTTTCCGCGGTGGCAATTCCGCTGCAGAAACGCTTAAAAACGCTTGGTAGAAGGTCTGCCATGTTCCCCAATGATAATCCTCATGTGCTGTGCACATGCTGTGTAAATTTCCGCTGCGGATTATCATTGCGGAAAAATCCGCTGCACTACCAATTATTTTGCGGAAGCACGGCGCTTTCGCCGCCATTGACTTGCATTAGAACACATGGAATCCGCATCACTGGATCTGTACATGCAGAATCCATGCGCTTCAATGTGCGGATGGTACCCGGGTTTGGAGAAGAGGAGACTGTCCTCCGGACCCGGGTACCATAGAACCTGTAAAAAAAGAATAAAATAAAAAATAAATATTATACTTACCTTCTGATGGCCCCCGGTGTCTTTATCCGATGCGTCCTGGCTTGCCAGCAGCTCGCGATGGTCTGAAAAGGACCTGCCGTGACGTCATTTAGTCATGTGACGGGTCACGCGACCGCTGACGTCGGCAGGCCATCAGAAGGTAATTATATATTTATTTTTTACCATTCTTTTATGGTCACACTATATAAATCCATGCCGGTTGCATGTATTTATATAGTGTGACCAAGTTGTCAAGCACTTTCCAAGTGATGCTAAAATCGCTTGTCAACCCGCATGCGGAAATGCAAGTGAAGAACGCTTCACATCAGCAAGTCCCTGGCAGGAAAAAAGCATGTACAATCCGCATGTACAATCCACATGCGTTTTTTCTGCCAGGGAGACGCGGAAACGCTCAAAAAAAATCCGGAGCATTTCTGCATCGTGGGCACATAGCCTTACATTAATTGTATGACTCAATATTGAGCACACGTAACCATCTATACACAGCTGGAGGCCGCACGTAGCCATCTATACACAGCAGGAGGCCGCACGTAGCCATCTATACACAGCGGGAGGCCGCACGTAGCCATCTATACACAGCGGGAGGCCGCACGTAGCCATCTATACACAGCGGGAGGCCGCACGTAGCCATCTATACACAGCGGGAGGCCGCACGTAGCCATCTATACACAGCGGGAGGCCGCACGTAGCCATCTATACACAGCGGGAGGCCGCACGGCGCCATCTATACACAGCGGGAGGCCACACGGCGCCACCTATACACAGCGGGAGGCCCACAGCGCCCCCCCCAGAGAGAGCAGGAGGCCGCACTGCGCAATCTATACACAGCGGGAGGCCGCACAGCGCCCCCACCACAGAGACAGCAGGAGGCCGCACGGCGCCATCTATACTCAGCAGGAGGCCGCACGGCGCCCCCGACCCCAAAGACAGCAGGAGGACGCACGGCGCCATCTATACTCAGCAGGAGGCCGCACGGCGTCACCTATACACAGCGGGAGGCCGCACGGCGCCACCTATACACAGCGGGAGGCCGCACGGCGCCACCTATACACAGCGGGAGGCCGCACGGCGCCACCTATACACAGCGGGAGGCAGCACGGCGCCACCTATACACAGCGGGAGGCCGCACGGCGCCACCTATACACAGCGGGAGGCGCCACCTATACACAGCGGGAGGCCGCACGGCGCCACCTATGCACAGCGGGCGGCGCCACCTATACACAGCGGGAGGCCGCACGGCGCCACCTATACACAGCGGGAGGCCCCACGGCGCCACCTATAAACAGCGGAAGGCCGCACGATGCCATCTATACACAGGGGGCCGCACAATGCCATCTATACACAGCGGGAGGCCGCACGGCGCCATCTATACACAGCGGGAGGCTGCACGGCGCCATATATACACAGCGGGAGGCTGCACGGCGCCCCCCCCCCAGAGACAGCAGTAGGCCGCACGGCGCCATCTATACACAGCGGGAGGCCGCACGGCGCCCCCCCCAGAGACAGCAGGGGGCCGCACGGCGCCATCTATACACAGCGGGAGGCCGCACGGCGCCCCCCCAGAAACAGCAGGAGGCCGCACGGCGCCATCTATACTCAGCAGGAGGCCGCACGCAGTCACGCACACACAAACATATACATACACGCATAAACACATTTGAAACACAAAAATACATATAAACAGACATCACACAATGACATCTGCCTGCACACACACACACATACATACATATACACACACACACTCACCATCCCCCGACTCGGCTCCAGCTCTTTTCCGGTGCAGCACTGCAGGCCGGGTGCGCACTGCGTGACATCACAGCTAGGAGACACGGCCGCGCACAGGGCCGTGTCTCCTAGCAGTGACGCGGCCGGGCCAGCACAGGGAAGTTAACTGCTGCAGTGCTGGCCCGGCCGAAGAAGAAGCAGCGGCTGTGTGCCGCTGCTGGGGGAGCGATCCTTGGGCCCCCCCCCACTGTCTGCCGGTATGTGCCGTGGCGCCGCACATATAATGAGGACAATCTGGCCATAGACACCCCGGAGCCCCGGGCCCCCTGGAGGTTCGGGGCCCCGGGCGGTAGCCCAGATCGTCCTCATTATAATCCGCCTATGCTTATATACATGTAACACTCACTACCCCCTATTCCTGTGTATTGCTGTAATATATAACCTATACTCGTTATCCATCATTATAAATTAAGAAGATTTTCCACTTTATCCGATATATCCACACTCAATCAGTAGATTAGATGTCTGCTGAAGAGGCAATACACATGAACGTCTCCACATCATCCTCCCCGACTGTATCTATATGTGCCCCGTGACCCCCGATCAAGTGTCTCCATCACGTGCTCGCAGCATCACAGGTCACATAGTTTCCTCGTAGCGTTGGTGCGCGTTGTGTATCGAGCCACGCCTCCTCAGCACCCATTGGTTGGTGGAGACATACCTCCATCCTGATTGGCTATAGTTGGCCGTTTAACTCTTAGCTCTTTCCGAATGATGCCACCCCCTGACGAAGACAAGAAGCCGAAACATACATCGGGTAGACGCCAATCAGGAGTGGGATCTGCATCTGCTATAGCATGAGTACAATGCACATGTGGTCACCTTTTTTAAAAACGCTTAAAGTGGATACAAATACATATCTGTCAACAGCACATATGCCCAAGTCAGTGCACTACTCTCTACAGCAGAGGTCCCCAACCGCCGGTCCGCGGACCAGGACCGGGCCGTTGGGGTTTTTCAGCCGGTCCGCAGCGCCGCTGACAGTTGTAGAGGATCAGCAGAGAGAAAGCCAGCATGTGATCAGTAGCCTATAAGAAAAGAGGAGGAGGGACTGGCAGTGAATAGATAATTAGCCATGCGGCCCTACTCGCAGAATGTGCTCAGGCAGGAGCAGGGACAAGCAGGTCATGTGTGTCCAGCGCTCCTTCCCCTCCTGCTAGCTGCGAGTTGGAGGGGGAGGGGCTCTGGATGCTAATGGGCAGCTAGATATGACGTCAGGTGTCCCACCCTTATGACTCCTGTAGCTGTGTTCTGGTGTCGTGCGGCCCAGCAGCAGATTTTCTGGTTAAAGTGAAAAAAGCAAATAACAGTGAAAATTCATAGCAGCAGTGGCTGTGTCCAGTAGCAGTAGTAGTGGTCATCATCATCAGATGGGACCTAGATGGGATCGTCTTGTTGCAGGAAAACAAGCCCAGTGCTCCCACTGATCCAGGGAAACAAGCCTGGTGCTCCCACTCATTCTGAACCTATGGTAAGTTGAATCACATTCTCATTATAAATGTCATAATTATATGATAAGTATGCACTAAGCTCCACCCCTCCATAACCCCACCCACATATGACCAAAGCTCCGCCCCCACCCCCACCGGGCCATTGAAAACTGGTCTTGCTTAAAGCGGGTCCCTGGTGCAAAAAAGTTTGCCGACCACTGCTCTACAGGATTCACACCGACATCCAAATAATAAGGGACCAGCCCTTGTATATATACATACACAGGTGCATCTCACTAAAATAGAATATCATCAAAAAGTTACTTTATTTCAGTTCTTCAATATAAAAAAAGTGAAACTCGTATAGCCATAATCATCAGCATTAACAGAAATAAACAATAACTGTTTGATTATATTCTAATTTAGTGAGAAACACCTGTATTTGTTCACATATGAGATATATAATTTATGTAGATTTATTCTTTGGAGGCACTTGCACTTTATGTAAAGTTTATGATAATTAAACAATCATATGTACAGATATATCTAACTAATGATATGTATATATATTTTTATATACTGGATTAATTTGTGGCTTGATTCTCTGTATTATCCCTTTGCTGTTCTAATCATGATCCATTCCCACTGGTGTTAATTGTAATTCCTGTCTCGACGTCCCCTTTGCGTATAGTTAATTCCCCCCTTTTTCTGCATTTCCTCCTCTTCCACCTGGTTATCAATATAATAATTATTAGCATCACCCACATGCCTGGACTCTTCTGGTCGATGTCTCCTTTCTGCTATACACTAGAGTGGTATACTATGTGCACAGATACATGGAGTGCCATATACTTCTCAGGAGGTGCGCAGCGTCCACCTCCTCACCGCACAGGCCCACAAGCTCCTCTCCGGCAGGAAGAAGATGCATTCAGGCGGCTCCTACCACTGCAGCAGACGGCAGTGCACAAGTATACAGGGAGCAGTGTGGATGTGTCTGCACCACTGGGATGTGGCCGACCAGCATGTATACATATGCCCCTCTGCAGGGGGGACTGGCCCACCGGAGGATCGGGAAAACCCCGGGGTCCCGCCCCCTACCCCCCTGGGCCCTGTACAGAGAACAGATGCGCCCCCCCCCCCCCCGGTTCGCAGCACTGCCGATATGATTAGTGATGGGCCCTCTGCCTCCTCTGCGCAGCGACACTGCCGGCGCGTGCGCAGGAGGTCAGTCTCAGGGTGATGACGTCATTGCCCTGGGACTGCTTCCTGTGCGCGCGGTGGAGTACGGACCCTGCGTCTCTCCAGGCAGCGGCTGCAGCTCATCTCGACGCGTCAGTATGAAACGGGGAGGGGTGGGGGGAAGGGATAGGGGGGAGGGGTGACTGGGAGGACCCCTGGCCGAGGCTGGCAGTAAATACTACTGGGCAATGGGCATGATTATCATCATGCCCATTGCCCAGCATGTCCTGCTGCCAGCCTCTGGTTACTGGTACTATGCCCAGCAGCATGTACTATTACCAGGGGCTGGCAGGACATAGTGGGTGGGTCTGATAGTACAAAGGAGGCTGGCAGGACATACTAGGCATGAATCATGCCCAGCATGTCCTGCCAGCCACTGGTGGTACCATCATGCATGCCCATTGCCCAGCCACTGGTGGTGTGGTACTATCATGCTACTACTAACACCAGTGGCTGGCTGGCAGGACATGCCATGTGAGCTTGAATGCTAATACCACAGAGGCTGGCAGTACATACTGGGCAATGGGCATGATAGTACCACCAGTAGACTGACTAGGCGGTCTCCAGGGCTCCGTCTCCCCTTCTCGCTGCTGTTAGGCTGGGTTAACATTGCGTTTATGCTGTGCGTTACAACGCATCCGTTGTAAATCAGTGCAGACGCAATGTACTGTAGACTTGCATAGCAAAAATAGGCATGTGTTTGAAAGTATGCATTATTTGCAACGCACAGGAAAACATGGTCGGCGGCTGGAGGCCAGCTGAGCACTTCTCTGACAACTGGGTTCTAGTGTCATTCTGTGCCTGCTCATCTCTGTCAGCAGGCATATTTGTCTGATGGCAAAGATGTAGCAGAGCTGGAGACAGAAGATCCGTGGATTACGTCAGAGCGAGGGTTTTGTTTTTAATTAAAGATGGAGTCCCTACATGTGTTTTGTGTTTTATTTTTATTAAAAAAAAAATTCTGTGTTGTGTTTTTTTCTGTTTACTGGAAATTCATGGTGGCCATGTCTAGTTTGGCGTGACTCCATGAATTTCAGGCTTAGTTCCAGCTGATAATACAAAGCTGGTATTAACCCCATTATTACCCAGCGTGCCACCCCCCACCAGGGCCATTGGAAGAGCCGGATAAAGTGCCTGGAAATGGCGCTACGATGAATGCGCCAATTCCAGGGGTGGCTGCAGGCTGCCATTTTCAGCGTGGGGGGCCCAGAATGCTTGGGCCTTACCATGCTGAGAATCCCAGCCCCCCCAATCAAAATATGGCGGGAGCCCACGCATTTTTTTTTTTTAATTATTTTTTTAAATAATTTAAAAAAAACATTGGGCTTTCCTGACTTTTGATCGCCAGTCAAGGTAAAACCAGGCAGATAAAGCAGACAGCTACAGGCTGCCACCTCTATCTGCGCTGAGAATCAAAATTTCTGCAGAGCGCTATGTCATTTTTGTTTTATTATTTATTTATTTTCACACTTCTATATGTGTGACAGTCCCAACAGCCAATCACAGACGCTGACACAGAGAATGGGCATCTGTGACTGACTGGGGGCTGGGATTCACAGCATGGTAAGGCCCATGCGTTCTTGGCCCTCCACGCTGAAAATCGCAGCCCACAGCCACCCCTGAAAATGGCGCATTCATCATGGCACCATTTCCAGGTGCTTTACCCGGCTCTTCCAGCGGCCCTGGTGGTGAGTGGCAACCTGGGTAATAATAGGGTTAGTACCAGGCCATCTTTGCCTTATCAGCTGGAACTAAGCCCGAAATTCATGGTTTCACGCCAAATTAGACATAGCCACCATCAATTTCTAGTAAACAGAAAAAAAAAAGACAGAATTTTTTTTTTTTATTATTAAAAATAAAACACATTTAGGGACTCCATCTTTAATAAAGAAAAATCCTCACTCCCAACGAAATCCATAGGTCTTCTGTCTTCATCTCTCTTAGATCTTTGCCATCAGACAAATATGTCTGCTGACAGATGAGCAGGCACAGAATGACACTGGAGCACTGTTACTGTGTAGTGCAGTGCTATGTTTCTTTTTTTGTCATTTCATGCAGTGTAGAAATCTTGGGAAAAGTGTGGATTGTGCTCTGGAAGTGATCAGTTATAGCTAACTAGGTTATTTTCTGCAGAGATAAGTCCTGTATAGAAGATATGATATATCGGTCTGCAGTTAAAGAACTTCACCTAGAGACATCACTGGTGAGTATGTGTATTACCTATACACACACACACTGACACTATATACAGAGCTCCTGTGCATAATGTCACTGGTGATCACTGTATTACCTGTACACTGACACTATATACAGAGCTCCTGTGTATAATGTCACTAGTGATCCCTGTATTTCCTATACACACACACACTGACACTATATACAGAGCTGTGCATAATATCACTGGTGATCCCTGTATTACCTGTACACTGACACCATACACAGAGCTCCTGTGTATAATGTCACTGGTGATCACTATATTACCTGTACACTGACACTATATACAGAGCTCCTGTGTATAATGTCACTGGTGATCACTATATTACCTGTACACTGACACTATATACAGAGCTCCTGTGCATAATGTCACTGGTGATCACTATATTACCTGTACACTGACACTTTATACAGAGCTCCTATGCATAATGTCACTGGTGATCACTATATTACCTGTACACTGACACTATATACAGAGCTCCTATGCATAATGTCACTGGTGATCACTATATTACCTGTACACTGACACTATATACAGAGCTCCTGTGTATAATGTCACTGGTGATCCCTGTATTTCCTGTACACTGACACTATATACAGAGCTCCTATGTATAATGTCACTGGTGATCACTATATTACCTATACACTATATACAGAGCTCCTGTGTATAATGTCACTGGTGATCACTGTATTACCTGTACACTGACACTATATACAGAGCTCCTGTGTATAATGTCACTGATGATCACTGTATTACCTCTACACTGACACTATACACAGTGCTCCTGTGTATAATGTCACTGATAATCTCTACATTATCTGTACACTGACTCTATATACAGAGCTTTTTTACATTTTCATTATCAGTCACTATCTGGTGCCATTATGTGCCATGGTCATGGCGTGGCGGTATTTGTCCCTTGTATGTGGTATTATTCAGACAGTCACTATGTTGTGCTAATATGTGGTCTTATCATGGTGTGGCAGTATATATACCTTGTACTTGGTAGTATTTGATCACTATGTGGTGGTATGTGTTCTGGTCATGGTGTGGCGGTATTTCTCTCTTCTATATGGTATTATTAGTCTAGGTATAGTGGATTGTTGTCAGTCATTTGTTTTTTCGGATATTAAGAATGGGAACATTCTTTATTTGCAATACATATTAATTACTTGGATGTTTAACCTCTCCCTGTGTTGTGACTACTACACAGCAGCACAGATTTATTGGTTAATAAAGTTGATTCATTTTGAAAGAGTTTGTGGACTTATGTTATTCCTATATACGGTAACTGCATGGTGCTGGTGGGCCCCAAGATTGATTTTTTCCTGGTGGGCCCCAGGTACTCCAGTCCGGCGCTGGTCCCAGACAGTTACCTCCTCATCTGTCCTGCTGCCGGCTGGGAGTCCTGTACAGTGCAGCATGTAGTGTGATGTGAATGCCACACTATGGAGATGCTGCTCCTACTACTGCCAAGTGAGGATCTCACCTCCCCAGTATTGTGCCCTCAGGAGCTCCCACAGGGCATCACAGGCCTTAGTATGAAGCAATTCCACAAGTCTTCTAGTATTGCTTCATACTAAGGCCTGTGATGTCCTGTGAGAGCTCCCTGAGGAGGTGAGAGCCTCACCTCATACGGCCCCATGATCTCTATGTACGATCCCTGACTGGGCCCCATGATCTCTATGTACGATCCCTGACTGGGCCCCATGATCTCTATGTACGCCGCTGACTGGGCCCCATGATCTCTATGTAAGCCGCTGACTGGGCCCCATGATCTCTATGTACGCCGCTGACTGGGCCCCATGATCTCTTTGTACGCCGCTGACTGGGCCCCATGATCTCTTTGTACGCCGCTGACTCGGCCCCATGATCTCTATGTACGCCGCTGACTGGGCCCCATGATCTCTTTGTACGCCGCTGACTGGGCCCCATGATCTCTATGTACACCGCTGACTGGGCCCCATGATCTCTATGTATGCCGCTGACTGGGCCCCATGATCTCTATGTACTCCGCTGACTGGGCCCCATGATCTCTATGTACGCCGCTGAGGGGGTCCATGATCTCTATGTACACCCCTAACCTGATTGGCCCCATGATCTCTATGTACGCCGCTGACTGGGCCCCATGATCTCTATGTACACCGCTGACTGGGCCCCATGATCTCCATGTACACCCCTAGCCTGATTGGCCCCATGATTTCTGTATACTCCCCTGACTGAGCCACATGATTTCTATGTACGATCCCTGACTGGGCCCCATAATCTCTGATCTCTCATGATGTTTTTTTTTTATTAAAGATGGAGTCCCTAAATGTATTTTGTGTTT
This sequence comes from Phyllobates terribilis, assembly GCF_046119375.1. NCBI lineage: Eukaryota > Metazoa > Chordata > Amphibia > Anura > Dendrobatidae > Phyllobates > Phyllobates terribilis. The sequence continues at coordinate 1,129,847 of NW_027363283.1, forward strand.
TATTTTTACTGTGTAGTGCGGCACTATGTTGCATTTTGTCATTTCATGCAGTGTAGAAATCTTGGGAAAAGTGTGGCTTGTGCTCTCAAAGTGATCAGTTATAGCTAACTGTTATTTTCTGCAGAGATAAGTCCTGCATAGAAGATGTGATATATCGGTCTGCAGATAAAGAACTTCACCTAGAGACATCACTGGTGAGTATGTGTATTACCTATACACACACACTGACACTATATACAGAGCTCCTGTGCATAATGTCACTGGTGATCACTGTATTACCTGTACACTGACCCAATATACAGAGCTCCTGTGTATAATGTCACTGGTGATCACTGTATTACCTGTACACTGACACTATATACAGAGCTCCTGTGCATAATGTCACTGGTGATCACTGTATTACCTGTACACTATATACAGAGCTCCTGTGTATAATATTATTGGTGATCACTGTATTACCTGTACACTGACACTATATACAGAGCTCCTGTGTATAATGTCACTGGTGATCACTGTATTACCTGTACACTATATACAGAGCTCCTGTGTATAATATTATTGGTGATCACTATATTACCTGTACACTGACACTATATACAGAGCTCCTGTGTATAATGTCACTGGTGATCACTGTATTACCTGTACACTATATACAGAGCTCCTGTGTATAATGTCACTGGTGATCACTGTATTACCTGTACACTATATACAGAGCTCCTGTGTATAATATTACTGGTGATCACTGTATTACCTGTACACTGACACTATATACAGAGCTCCTGTGTATAATGTCACTGGTGATCACTGTATTACCTGTACACTATATACAGAGCTCCTGTGTATAATATTATTGGTGATCACTATATTACCTGTACACTGACACTATATACAGAGCTTCTGTGTATAATGTCACTGGTGATGACTGTATAACCTGTACACTATATACAGAGCTCCTGTGCATAATGTCACTGGTGATCACTGTATAACCTGTACACTGACCCAATATACTGAGCTTTTTTACATTTTTATTATTTTAGCAATATTTGTCACTATGTGGTGGCATTATGTGCTTTGGTCATGACATGACGATATTTGTCCCTTCTATGTGGTATTATTCAGTCACTATGTGGTGGTAATATGTGGTCTCATGGTGTGTCAGTATTTATACCTTGTATCTGGTAGCATTTGATCACTATGTGGTGATATTATGTGCTTTGGTCATGGTGTGGCAGTATTTGTGCATTGTATGTGGCATTATTTGGGCACTATGTGGTGGTAATATGTCATCTGGTCACGGTGTGGTGGTATTTCTGCCTTCTATCTGGTAATATTGGTCTTGGTAGAGTGGATTGTGGTTGGTCATTTGTTTTATCTGATATCAATAAGGGGAAACCTCTTTATTTCCAATAGATATTAAATACTTGGATGTTTAACCCCTCCCTGCCCTGTGACTATTACACAGCAGCAGAGATGCAGTTACAGAGGTTCACCAGAGAAAGCAAGTTGGCATTTGGTGAGATTTTCACCTCTGTATTTATAAGACAAAACCAGGAGTGGGTGAGAAATGCATAAAACATGACCTCGGATTGCTCCACTCCTGGTTTTGTCTTATAAATACTGAGGTAAAAATCTCACCAAATACTCAAAGTGCCACAATCTTCTGACAGTGCGGATTCCACCAATAAATAAGTGATCCCCTTCCCAACCTGTGCATCGCTGATAACTTGTTTTCACCAATAAAAACCCTTTAATGCAAACTACAGTAATTGTACATCGCAGTTCTGGTGAGCGCACAGTGATGGGCAGGAGCCGCCAGTATAATGGGTATAACGGCTAACAGGTATTTGCAAATAGCTGAAGGGTGGGTGGGCCCCTGGAGTCAATGTCCCTGGTGGGCCCCAGACACCCCAGTCCGGCTCTGCCCCCGCCCCAGCCCGCCCCTGATTTGTCACGCACGGACCCGAAGCGACTGTGCCCTGCGATACACACATCCTGTTGAAATTTCTGCTGGCGTTTACAAGCCCCAAACCCCCCTGGGCCCGGTCGCAGTGACTGCCACTGCGACCGCGGACATTACGCCCCTGGCTGCATGAATCATATGTCCCATTTTGGTGCTCCTCACCATTTGCATGGCACAGTCATGCATGCTTCTCTATCACCATAGCATGCTGCAAACAATCAGGATGGCTTCTGCTACATCTCTATATAAAAAGATAGTACATCTGTATTTCTATGATACGTAGAGTGGATGGAAATCATACATCTTGCTAATATTTATTATATTACATTCATCTGATGCTCTGTAGTAACAATGTAAATTAAATTGGCGACTTAGTGCAGTTCTATTACTATTAGTATATGTGGCACCTTGTGTTCCACAGAATATCTGAATATTACCTGAATATTTAATCTCAGCTAATGTTCATTTATCTCTTAAATATCATTGGTCAGATGCTGATCACATGACCAGTGGTGGTGCATGCATGATGATTCCATATGAAGTGCACTGAGTGACAGTTGGAAGTGACAGTTGGAATTGACCAACAACAGTGGAGGAGATGTCGGCTAACTCTAAGCAAAGCAATAATATGGATATAAAAGAGGAGGAGATTGTGGTGAGCAGAGAAAGAGTGAAGACACGAAGACCTTCCCATGACACATCTGATGATGAGAGGAAGTCTTCAGTCAACAGGACAAAACCACCAGTCCAGAAGAAAGAAGAAGTAGAGGAGAACGTGGTGAGGAGAGAAGGAGCGAAGAGACTAAGACCTTCCCATGACACATCTGATGATGAGAGGAAGTCTTCAGTCAACAGGACAAAACAACCAGTCCAGAAGAAAGAAGAAGTGGAAGAAAAGGAGAAGGTAGAAAGTCAGAAGATGGGAGCCAAGAAGAGAGGAGCCATCTTCATCTCATCAGGGGACAAAAAGGAGAAGAAAAGAAGAAGGATTACATTAGGACAGAAACCCATGGATCTAAAGCAGAAGGCTGAAGAAGCTGAAGGAAGCAGCGGTGTTCGGCCAGCCAGCTCCAAAAGCACAGTCTCTGATACCATCAAGAGGAGATTATTATTCCATCAAGTGCTTGGCCGGGGATGCTATGGAACGGTCCTGCTGGCGGAAGATTCATCTACCCGCAAACATTTTGCTGTTAAGATCATCGGCAAAAGAGCCCTGCTTGCTGACGGTGATGAGCGTGTGATGGTGGAGCGACGGGTTTTACAGCTGGCATCTGGGAGCCCCTTCCTTGTCCACGCAGACTTTGCATTCCAGACCAAGGTACAGTATTGATTGCTCGATATTAGGAAATGTCACACGTACCACACACTGCTCTGCCTCATGGACCCCACTGATATCATCTTACATTTCAATATAGCATGTCCCAAGGTAACCGCTGACAATAAGATGAATGTGATGACTATACTCATGGGATATTGTGGCCCCTACTGTAATCAATAACATTTATGGCGGGGCTTGGTACATTGGGAATCATTTATTAAAACAGCCTTTTTGCTTATCCCAGCCAATCACAGAACAGCTTTTACTTTTCCAGGTCAGTTAAAACAACCTTAGCTGAGCTCTAATTGGTTAGTATGGGCTACTAGTTTTCTAGTGAGCAGATTTATTAATGAGGCCCAATGTACCCCGCTCTATAAATGATTGAAAATATTAGATGTCATCATAGAGGTCAATGAACTGTAGAAAATCACTTGCCCGGACCTCATGTGTCTAATTGGGTGACTGGTAATATTTGTATCATTTACAGCATTAGCTGGGCATTATCTTGTTCGTAGGCATCATCGCCATGTAGTAGTCTCTAGCTCATTTCTTTGACACTGTAGAATTTTACATATTATTATCTTGTATAGACATGGGATTTCAGAATAGATTAAATGTATTTGTTATTTTTGGTTATTTCCTGGATGACATTGTATTTTGTGTATACCATGTGGGGGGACGGGACCCTGTGTACACTATATGTCAGGGCTATTGACTTTTGTGCACTTTATATACAATTTGAGAATGTGTTAATATTTTTGTATACAAGTATTATCTGTATCTTAAAGGCTTTTTTTAATTAATGTTGGGACATTTTTATGCACGTGCATCTACTTGTTTTTCATTGCCATGTTTTCTATGTATAAATATACTGGAATAAAGTACAAAATCCACTGTCTTGGAGTGAAATTTCTTCTAACCTCACCAAGTAATGAAAAAGATGGTATCATATTGACCAGGGGCGAGGTGGGCCAGAGGGGCACATGCCCTCCAGGCCGGTGGCCAAGCAGCTGCTTCTTTACAGACTGCAGGGCGGCCCTGTATCTTTCATTGTGTACATGTGCCAGCTGGGCATCTGCAGCCCAGAACAGCCGGCACAGGCCACGTTCTTATGCCTGCCGGAGAGAAGCTTCAGCCGCTGAGCAGTACGAGAGGGCAGACATCTTTGATTCTTGTAAGGCCACGGCCCCACTATCAGTATTCGGTCAGTATTCGGTCAGTATTTTATCACAGGAGTGGGAGACAAAACCAGGAGTTGGTGATAAATGCAGAATTGGTGACTTGTTTCTATTATACCTTTTCTCTGATTGTTACTGACCTGGTTTTGGCTCCCACTCCTGAGAAAATATACTGACCAAATACTGATAGTGGGGCCGTGGCCTTAGCCTGAGCTCCGGATAGTGGTCAGGACAGGAGATTTATACTTTTTATAGAGTGTGGAAGTGGCAGGATGCTGCTCACCTCCTGACAAGTCCAGGGCCAGATCCTGAATGTTATCTATGGTCGCTCTGCTGAGGATCAGACAGATTTATTGTAGCAGATGGACCCTTCAAGCAGGTTGGGGTCGCGCTGTCAGTGTGAGATCATCGGCTCTCGATCTGTATGAATGTTCAAATCACATCGGACCTGAGATCGAGACACTTCAGACCTTACTATACAGACCCCTGCCCCAGACTGATCCTGCACCAGCTACAGGGCCAGAGCCGGCATAACCACCCATTGCACCAGGGCAAGTGCCAGGGCCCTGGGCAAGAGGGGGGGTGGGCCACTCACAGTTGGGGACACTGGAACGCTATTGGGCCTGTGAGTTGGGGGGGCCGGGAAACCTCCCCCCCCCGTGCTTTACGGTGTTTGAAATACTCACCTCTCCTCATACCCTGCTGGCCGCAGGTCCAGTCTCCTCTGCGTCTTCTGACTCTGTGACGTCTCAGTGTTGAAGAGACAGGACCTGTAGCCAGCAGGGTATGAGGAGAGGTGAGTATTTTATTTATTTTTTTATGGATCGAGCCCATTCTCTATGGAGCATTATATGGGACCCATTCTCTATGGAGCATTATATGGGGCCCATTCTCTATGGAGCATTATATGGGGCCCATTCTCTATGGTGCATTATATGGGGCCCATTCTCTATGGAGCATTATATGGGGCCCATTATTCTGTATGGCATATTTCATGACGCCCATTATTCTGCATGGAGTAATATATGGGGTCAATTATGGTGTAATGAGCATTATATGGGGTTCATTATTCTGTATAGAGCATTATATGGGGCCTATTATTCTGTATGGAACATTATATGGGGTCCATTATTCAGTATGGAGCCCATTCTGTATAGATGACTATGTGGTGCCCATAATACTGTATGGAGTACTATGTAGTGCCCATAATACTGTATGGAGTACTATGTAGTGCCCATAATACTGTACGGAGGACTATGTGGTGTCCATAATACTGTATGGAGGACTATGTGGTGCCCATAATACTGTATGGAGGACTATAATGTACAGTCTAAAATGAAAACTTTTGAATCCCCCCATGACACGCCCCATGCACTGTGAGGATTCGCCGGTTTCTGAGCTATTATAGAATTTACAATAGATATCACTCATGTAATGTATGAAGTACCGTATTTTTCGGACTATAAGATGCACCGGACCATAAGACGCACCTAGGTTTTAAAGGAGGAAAATAAAAACATTTAAGCCAAAAATGTGTTCATGATGCACTTTTAAGGGGGAGGGGGTCTTCTGCTGACACTGGTATAGTGGTAATGTCCCCCAATTCTGACAATATCCCCCATCCTGGTATATAAGCCTCCCCCTTTTATACGTAGTCCCCATCCCCATCCTGGTATGCATGGCACCCCTCATCCCTATCCCGGTATGCATGGCACCCCTCATCCCTATCCCGGTATGCATGGCACCCCTCATCTCTATCCCGGTATGCATGGCACCCCTCATCCCTATCCCGGTATGCATGGCACCCCTCATCCCTATCCCGGTATGCATGGCACCCCTCATCCCTATCCCGGTATGCATGGCACCCCTCATCCCTGTCCTGGTATGTATGGCACCTCTAATCCCCATCATGCTGCACATTGCCCCCTCAGCATTACCCTGGTATGTATGGCCCCCTCAGCGTTACCCTGGTATGTATGGCCCCCTCAGCCTTACCCTGGTATGTATGGCCCCCTCAGCCTTACCCTGGTATGTATGGCCCCTCAGCGTTACCCTGGTATGTATGGCCCCCTCATCCTTATCCTGGTATGCATGGTCCCCCTAATCCTTATCCTGGTATGCATGGTGCCCCTAATCCTTATCCTGGTATGCATGGTCCCCCTAATCCCCATCATGCTGCACATAAAAAAAAAACAAAAAAACACTGATACTCACCTTTCTTCTTTCCTCCAGCGCTGCGTCCTGTCTGCCCGCACTGATCTCTCCATGTGAGCCGCGCATGATATGACTGCCATGCGTGGCTCACAAGGAGAGATCAGCTGCCAGAAGTCACTGCTCCCCATGCCGGGACTGTGTGCGCGGGGAGCAGTGACTTCACTCTCCTTCATAGCCGGCACACAGCGTAGCTAACATTTTGGAGGGAAAAAAGTGCGTCTTATAGTCTGAAAAATAAGGTAAGTGAAATCTTTGGCATTGTACTATATCTATATTTCTCCGCCTTATCTGTGCACCATGAATTGTGGTATGTGTTAAAGGGGCCACTGAGACTCTTTTGAGCCTACGAAAACCTGGAGCCGGCCCTGTACAGGACATCACAGATTATATCTATACTGCCATCTATACAATGTGATGTCTGGTAGTCGGTGCAGGATCAGTCCAGGGCATATATGATCTAATGTCAGTGCACAATAAAGTACATACTGTACATTGCTGACATACTGTGACTACAGACATCAGATCTTATACAGTATATATATTGCTGTATGTATATACATATATATGACTGTAGATACCACCAAAATGGAACAATAGGTGCTTATTGATGCTAAAATAAATATTGCAAAAATTAAAAGACAATTCTACAGAGTATAACATTGGAGGACCCCAAGTCACCAACTCATGAGTATCACATATATAGAGACATTAGTGAATATATATATATATATACTAGATGGTGGCCCGATTCAAACGCATCGGGTATTCTAGAATATGAATGCGGTACACCGGGCGCAATCAGCACAGCGGTTTTAAATTTGGCGCCAATATCGCTGATTGGCCGCGACCAATCAGCGAATTGTATTAGTGAGGACCGGGGAGCGGCGCTGCGGGAGATGACCGGCTGCTCGCAGCAGAAGTATCCCGACCGGCGGCGCCGCTCCCCGGTCCTCCCTTCACACTTACCGTCGGGAGATCAGCAGTCCTAGCCGCTGATCTCCCGACGGTAGCCGCATGGAGGTCAGCGGCGCCGCCGGTCATATCCCGGCTGCATCGCCGCTGACCTCCGTGCAGCAGATGAGCCGCTAATGGCCGCCATCCGCGTCGCGGACCAATCAGCGACGCGGGATTTTCTGGACAGACAGACAGACAGGTTGACGGGATAAGACAATTATATATATTAGATATATGCCTATAACATGGTTGCCAAAAAAAATCCTAATGATTGCACGCATATGTAGCACAATGTGCATGTTAATCTATATAGTTGACAATAACCAAGGGGAAATGTAAGTGTCTTTAGAACTACTAAGAAGATAGCTCCTTACACTCACAAGCCCAAGTGAGTACACATATATAGTATATAATATTAAACTCTGTAAAGAATCTCCTATAAAATAATACATTCAAAATGGAGGAGCAGTAGTTACAAGGCAACTTAAATGTCCAAGTGAGTAAATGTGGGATGTGGTCCTATGTGCACCAATGTACCTTTCGTCCTTGCTTCATCAGGGGCCCCCAAAACATCCATTTTGGATGTTTTATTTTATAGGAGATTCCTTATAGAGCTTAATATTATATACTATATATGAGTACCCACTTGGGCTTGTGAGTCTATTGTGGTATAGCGACAAGCTCGGCTGTATGCGTAGGTAAAACACAAGATACTGTCTCTTTAAATTCTCAGGTTAGTTTATTTAGCAGTCATAAACTACCCTTGAGTCCATAAATAAAATCACAGCCCATTCAGCTAAAGAGACAAAACTAAATGCAAAACTTTCAGAACTTTCAGCAGAGTCCTTATCTCGGCCAAGGTCTGGCCACTCACAATTAGCTACACACAGGTTCATCACAGCATGTGCTAGCTCCTTCCTAGAACAAAGTTTCCCCAGGTACTGAACACACCTGAGTGTCAGGGCTGACTATTTAAAGCCTAGACACTCCCCTGATTGGAATGAAGGTGGATAACGTTCCTCCCTACACTTTCGTTATCCACTGAAAACATTCCCTTGTAAATATCGTTCTATTAACTCTCTCTGCACCTACTTGTGCATGAGAACTTGCATGTTTTCACATCACTGAGTCTAAGAGTCTCAGCGACACATACCTCCCTTCTGACACACTACCAGAGACTTTGTCACAGTATGAAGATATCCTTTTAGTAGTTCTACAGACGCTTACATTTCCCCTTAGTTAATGTCAATTATATAGATTAACATTCACATTGTGCTACGTATCTGTGCAATCACTAGGATTTTTTATTTTTGGCAACCATGTTATAAATATATATGTATATATATATATATATATATATATATATATATATATATATATATATATATATATATATATATATATATATATACACACACACACACACACACACTAGCTATTGAACCTGTTCTACGCCCGGGTGGCGAGCATTTTTATTGGTATATGGTCTCCCATGCTGGTATGTGCTGCCCCCCATCCTGGTATTTGTGCTGCCCCCATCCTGTCCCCTCATCCCCAATCCGGGTATGCATGGCACCCCTCACCCCAATCCGGGTATGCATGGCACCCCCTCATCCCAATCCGGTATGCATGGCACCCCATCTCTCATCCTGGTATGTATGGCACTGCTCATTCGCCAATCCTGGTATGTATGGCACTCAATCCCTCTTCCTGATGTGCATGGCACCCCATCCCTCATCTTGGTATTTATGGTGCACCTCATCCCTATCCTGTTATGTATGTTACCCCTCATCCTGGTATGCATGGCAACCCATCCCTCATCCTGGTATGCATGGTACCCCTCATTCCTATTCTTGTATTTATGGTACCCCTCATCTTGGTATACATGGCACCCCTCATCCCAATCCGGGTATGTATGGTACCCCTCATCCCCCAATCCTGGTATGTATGGCCTCCTCATCCCCCATCCTGGTATGCATGGCTCTCTCATCCCCAATCCTGGTATGCATGACTCTCTCATCCCCAATCCTGGTATGTATGGCCTCCTCATCCCCCAATCCTGGTATGCATGGTCCCCTCATCCCCCAATCCTGGTATGCATGGTCCCCTCATCCCCCAATCCTGGTATGCATGGTACCCCTCATCCCTATTCTGGTATGCATGGAACCCCACTTTCCTATCCTGGTATGCATGGTACCCCTCACCCCCCAATCCTGGTATGTATGGCACCACTCACCCCCCAATCCTGGTATGTATGGCACCCCTCACCCCCCAATCCTGGTTTTCATGGTTCAGTCACCCCCCAAGTCCTGGTATGTATGGCACCCCTCACCCCCCAATCCTGGTATGTATGGCACCCCTCACCCCCCAATCCTGGTATGTATGGCACCCCTCAACCCCCAATCCTGGTTTTCATGGTTCAGTCACCCCCCAAATCCTGGTATGCATTGTACCCCTCATCCCCCAATCCTGGTATGCATGGTCCCCTCACACCCCTTTCCTGGTATGTATGGTACCCCTCACACCCCTTTCCTGGTATGTATGGTACCCGTCACACCCCATTCCTGGTATGTATGGCACCCCTCATCCCTTTCACGGTGCACACATACAAAAAAATAAACACATACTCACCTTTCTTCCCTGTGCTCCAGTACTGCTGTATCCTGTTCTGCCGGGGGAGCAGTGCGGCGCCAGAGTACGCGCGTGACCATACCGTGCTGTTCAACGCCATTTTACTGAAGACACACTGCAAATATGTCTTCAGTAAAATGGCGCCGGATAGAGTTATGCATATGTGCCGATTCCAACGCCTTCACTCCTGCCCTGGTCTCCGGCGAGAAGAGAAACGCCGCTGCAACGCTCCTCCCGGTCAGGTAAGTATGGCGCCGGAGATCGCGGTATGTGTTCAGTGTCTACGCATACCGCAATCTCCGGCGCCATACACTCCTCTTACCTGTAACGTAATAGGTTCTTCTGTCTAGAGCCAGACTGCGCAGGCACGTAGCACTTGCCAAGTCTTTAAAGGCTTCAGACAGAGGGAGACATGTAGCATTATATTATATATACAGTACAGACCAAAAGTTTATTTAAAGATTTTTCTGTATTTTCATGACTCTGAAAATTGTACATTCACACTGAAGGCATCAAAAGTATGAATTAACAAATGTGGAATTATATACTTAACAAAAAAGTGTGAAACAACTGAAAATATGTCTTATATTCTAGGTTCTTCAAAGTAGCCACCTTTTGCTTTGATGACTGCTTTGCACACTCTTGGCATTCTCTTGATGAGCTTCAAGAGGTACAGTAGTCATAGGAAATGGTCTTCTAACAATCTTGAAGGAGTTCCCAGAGATGCTTAGCACTTGTTGGCCCTTTTGCCTTCACTCTGCGGTCCAGCTCACCCCAAACCATCTCGATTGGGTTCAGGTCTGGTGACTATGGAGGCCAGGTCATCTGGCGTAGCACCCCATCACTCTCCTTCTTGGTGAAATAGCCCTTACACAGCCTGGAGGTGTGTTTGGGGTCATTGTCCTGTTGAAAAATAAATGATGGTCCAACTAAACGCAAACCGGATGGAATAGCATGCCGCTGCAAGAAGCTGTGGTAGCCATGCTGGTTCAGTATGCCTTAAATTTTGAATAAATCCCCAACAGTGTCACCAGCAAAGCACCCCCACACCATCACACCTCCTTCTCCATGCTTCACGGTGGGAACCAGGCATGTAGAGTCCATCCGTTCACCTTTTCTGCGTCGCACAAAGTCACAGTGGTTGGAACGAAAGATCTCAAATTTGGACTTATCAGTAGTGTTGAGCGATACCTTCCGATATCAGGAAATATCGTATCGGATTGGATCGGACCGATACCCAAAAAGTATCGGATATCGCCGATTCCGATACCGGAAACCAATGCAAGTCAATGGGACACAAATATCGGAATGAAAATAAACCCTTTCTTTCCTTGTAGGTTAATTCTACATGAAGTAAAACAACTAAGAATAATGTAGAATGTATTATGCGAAAAGCCGGCAATTCATCAGCGGCATACACCTTTACCCGACAATTTACAACAGAAAGAATAGAGCTTCACACATAGATTAGATAGATAGAAACATGTCAGTCACATATATATGAAGTACAGTGATAGTGTTGATTACTGTACTTGTCATTTAGTGTTAAAATAAGGATTTATTTAAAAAAAAATTGGCATGGGGTTCCCCTTAATTTTAGTCTCTAGCGGAGGTTAAGCAGACAGCTGGGGCAGATATTTGAAGCCTGGGAAGGGGGTAATACCCACGGAGCTTCCCAGGCTACTAATATTAGCCCCCAGCTGAATACCTAGCCTTTATTAGCTATTAAAATGGGGGACCCCCCCAAAAAAATGACGTGGGGTCCCCCCTAATTTAATAGCTAGCAAAGGCTAGGCAGACAGATGGGGGCCGATATTAATAGCCCAGGAAGGGTTCCATGAATATTGGCCCCCTCCCAGGCTAGAAACACCAGCCGTCAGCCGCCCCAGAAATGGCGCATTCATAGGATGCACCAATTCTGGCACTTAGCCTCGCTCTTTCCACTGCCCTGTAGCGGTGGCAGTGGGGTAATAGGTTTGGGGTTGATGTCAGCTTATAATGCCAGCTGACATCAAGCCCAGGTTAGTAATGGAGAGGCGTCTATAAGACACCCCCATTACTAACCCCATAGTCAAAGTTAAAAAAAAAAACACAAACACCCAGAATAAAGTCCTTTAATTGAAATAAACACACAATTCTTTAGGCTATGTGCCCACGTTGCATTTATGAAGCAGAAAATTTCTGCTGCATAAATGCAAGTCCTCTCCCGGAAAAACGCATGCGGAATTCCGCACGCGTTTATCGCGCATTTTTCGCGCGTTTATCACGCGTTTTCCACATGCGGAATTGCCTTGCGTTTTTTATGCATTGGACAAAGGCAATTCCGCTTGCGGAAACGCAAAATTAAATGACATGCTGCGGATTTTTGAACGCGGCATAAACGCTGCGGAAAAATCCGCAGCATGTGCATAGAACTTGCGGAATCCCATTGGGGACCATGGGGTGCGGATATACATGCGTTTTTCAAGCGTTTACGCTGCGGAAATTCCGCAGCATATACGCTTGAAAAATGCTACGTGGGCACACAGCCTTATTGTTCTAAATTAAACTCTACTTACCATCACGCCCATTCCAGCTGAAGCCAACGATCTCCTGCAATAAAAGAAAAATAATAAACCAACATCATCCTTACCTTTCCATGGTTCCCACAACAGCTTCAGCTCTGCTACATCGAGATGACAGGCTGGACCGCAGCAGAACGCTGCCATCCAGCCTGTCATCCCGCGGACACTGAGAAGCGCAGGCATGCTTGCGCTCCTCAGTGTCTCTCTGTGACGGCATCCAGATGAGCCGAGGTCATGTCCAATGAACTCAGCTCACCTCATGCACGTCACTGACAGCGTGGGAGAATTCTCCTGCACTCAGCGCTTCAGCGTGAGAATTTTCCCACGCTGTCAGTGACGTGCATGAGGTGAGCTGAGTTCATTGGACATGACCTCACCTCATTCACGTCACTGACAGCATGGGAAAATTCTCACGCTGAAGCGCTGAGTGCAGGAGAATTTTCCCACGCTGTCAGTGACGTGCATGAGGTGAGCCGAGTTCATTGGACATGACCTCGGCTCATCTTTATGCCGTCACAGAGAGACACTGAGGAGCGCAAGCATGCCTGCGCTTCTCAGTGTCCGCGGGATGACAGGCTGGATGGCAGCGTTCTGCTGCGGTCCAGCCTGTCATCTCGATGTAGCAGAGCTGAAGCTGTCGTGGGAACCATGGAAAGGTAAGGATGAGGTTGCTTTATTATTTTTCTTTTATTGCAGGAGATCGTTGGCTTCAGCTGGAATGGGCGTGATGGTAAGTATAGTTTAATTTAGAACAATAAAGAATTGTGTGTTTATTTCAATTAAAGGACTTTATTCTGGGTGTTGTGTTTTTTTTAAATACTTTACTAGAAATTCATGGTGGTCATGTCTAATATTGGCGTGACCCCATGAATTTCGGGCTTAGGGCCAGCTGATAATGCCAAGCTGGCCCTAACCCCTTTATTACCCAGTGAGCCACCGCACCAGGGCCCTGGATGAGTTGGGTACAGCGCCAGAAGATGGCGCTTCTATGAACGCGCCATTTTCCGGGGTGGCTGCGGACTGCAATTTGCTGCGTGTGGGCCCAGAAAGCTTGGGCCTCCCTGCGCTGCGGATTCCAGCCCCCAGCTGCCTAGTTGTACCTGGCTGGACACAAAAATAGGGCGAAGCCTCACGTATTTTTTTTTTTTATTATTTCATGAAATTCATGAAATAATTAAGAAAAAAAGGGCTTCCCTATATTGTTGCGTCCAACCAGGTACAAATAGGCAGCTGGTGGTTGGGGGCAGCCCGTTCCTGCCTGCTGTACCTGGCTGGACACAAATATAGGGCGAAGCCCCACATCAATTTTTTTTTAATTATTTCATGAATTTCCTGAAATAATTTAAAAAAAAAATACGTGGGGCTTCTCCCTATTTATGTGTCCAGCCAGGTACAACTAGGCAGCTGGGGGATGGAATCTGCAGCGCAGGGAGACCCAAGCTTTCTGGGCCCCCCCCCCCCCGGTGCAAATTGCAGTCCGCAGCCACCCCGGAAAATGGCGCGTTCATAGAAGCTGGATGCTGTACCTGGCTGGCATACAAAAATATGGCAAAGCCCACGTCAAAATTTTTGGGAAAAATTAATTAAAAAATAAATAATAATTTAGGGACTGCATCTTTATTAACTCCTCAAATGTCATTTAGTGTTAAAATAAAGGATTTATTTAAAATAAAATTGGCGTGGGATCCCCCATAATTTTAGGCTCTAGCGGAAGTTAAGCAGACGGCTGGGGCAGATGTTTGAAGCCTGGGAAGTGGGTAATACCCACGGAGCTTCCCAGACTACTAATATCAGCCCCCAGCTGAATACCTAGCCTTTACTAGCTATTAAAATGGGGGACCCCCTATTTAATAGCTAGCAAAGGCTAGGCAGACAGCTGGGGGCTGATATTAATAGCCCAGGAAGGGTGCCATGAATATTGGCCCCCTCCCAGGCTAGAAACACCAACCGTCAGCCGCCCCAGAAATGGCACATCCATAGGATGCGCCAATTCTGGCACTTAGCCTCGCTCTTCCACGCTGCCCTGGTGCGGTGGCAGGGGGTAATAGGGTTGGGGTTCATGTCACCGCCAGCTGCCATGAAGCCCAGGTTAGTAATGATGGGCGTCTATAAGACACCCCCATTACTAACCTACAAAGTGTTAAAAAGAAAAAACACACTACACCCAGAAAAAAATAATTTATTTGAAATAAAACACACAATTTTATTTAATTCTTAGTTTACTAAAAAAAAATAGTTACCTGTCCACGTTCCTGCGCTGATCTCCCATGCACAGCTGTCACATCTGGAGATGGTGACAGCTGTGCATGGCTGCTGTAAGCTCACACTGCCGGGAACACGTCCGCTCCCGGCAGCGGGAGCCACTGACTGAGGTCACCGGAGTGCATTCAGGCAGCGCAGCTCCGGAGACCTCCTTTACGGCAGTGCTGTACCGTGGGAATTTCTCACGATACAGCAGGGCCGTAAAGCAGCTAACCGGAGCAGCGCTGCCTGAACTCCGGCGAACCCGCTTATGCAATGACGGGGCTGCTTTACGGCCCCATCATTCTAGCAGCGGCAGCGGTTCAGAGCGGTCACATTCTATGTGGCTGCTCTAAACTGGAGATCATCGTGGGACACTCGTGGACTACTACGGAGGGGTAAGGATAAGGTTGTGGTTTATTATTTTATATTTTATTACAGGAGATCGATGGCTTCGGGGAATTAGGTGTCTAGGTGAGTATAGGTGTAGTTTTTTATTTTTTACTTTATTTTAGGTGGCGATCGGCGGGGACAGGTAATGTATGAACTAATTTATTGTAGGCAACCACTGGCCACCAATGACATGTATTTAACATTTATTGGGGACACAGTAGGGCAATTTAAATAGCAGGATCAGGCTGATGGGAACTACTGCTCCCATCGAGCTGATGCTGCTGGCACGAGTGGACGGGGGACAGACATAGGCCGATGGGAGTAGTAGTGTCACATCGGCCTATGTCTGCCTGCACGCACACACCCGCAGACATCGCACAGACACCGCACACACTCGCAGACATCGCACAGACACCGCACACACCCGCAGACATCGCACAGACGCCGCACACACTCGCAGACATCGCACAGACACCGCACACACTCGCAGACCTCGCACAGACACCGAAGGCATCGCACAGACACCGCACACATCGCACAGACACCGCACACACCCGCAGACATCGCACACACCCGCAGACATCGCACAGACACCCCGCACACACTCGCAGACATCGCACAGACACCGCACACACTCGCAGACATCGCACAGACACCGCAGACATCGCACAGACACCGCACACACCCGCACACATCGCACAGACACCGCACACACCCGCAGACATCGCACACACCCGCAGACATCGCACAGACACCCCGCACACACTCGCAGACACACGCACAGACACCCACACACACCAATCATGACGGGCTGATCGTCTGGGAGGTGAGGCTGACCTGTGCGACCGTGGGAAAGTTCATGTGAGTTCATGCAATGCAGTCAAGCATGAACTCACATGAACCCTCTGAGGGCAGCGGCTACTTCAAATGAACAGCTGATCAGCATCACCTGATACCTCAGCTGTTCATTTGAAATAACCGGCGGGAAAGCGCAGCACAGAACGGGAAAGCCGGCGGTGAAGTCTTTTCACTGCCGACTTCCCCGCCCGGGTCCTTCGCTCCCCGCTCCTTGGTGCTGCGCTCCCCGCCCGGTCCTAACTTACGATCGGGATGGGAGGTGGCGAGGGGAGCGGAGGATCGGGTGGGAGGCTGCAGGGAAGCAGTATGGGGCTGTGTGATTGTTTAAAAGCCGGCGGCTTTTTACCGCCCGCCGGCTTTTAAACGATCAGTAGAATTCTCCCACGCCGGGATGGCATTCTGATGAGAGGCTGGATCTCAGCTGAGCGCTGCCATTATGGGAACTTCCGATTCCGGTATTCGATATTGTAAAAGTATCGGAATTAAGTATCAGAATTCCGATACCGCGAATATCGGCCGATACCCGATATTACAGTATCGGAATGCTCAACACTAGTGATGAAAAAAATGTGAACATTTGTAAATAAAAACCATTGGGTTTGTGCGTCCATTTTCTAAGACCTGCAAATGTTTTATTCTTTTTTTTGTGAGGTGGGGAGATGTTTTGATCACATTTTATTGCCTTTTGTTAGGAAAGTGTGTCGGCCAAAAACACACTTAATTGAATATTTTGATAATAATATAATTATTTTTTTTTATACTTAATAAAGGAAAAGGGTTGATTCAAATTATTATAAGTTTTTATTTGTTTTATATTTTTGACACGTTTTTATGTATGTTTACTTTATTTTTTCAGTCCTCTTATGGAATTTAAAGGGTTTCCCACAAACAAAGTACATTTTAACTAATAGATCTTGGAGTAAAAATAAGTTCTACAATTGGATGTGTTAAAAACATGTTCCTGTGCTGAGATAATCTTATAAATGTGCCCCTGGTTTGTACTGTGTAATGGATGTGTCTGACCTTACAGGGCCATGGTCTGATCATACCACAGCTCCTGGGCAGGGGAGGACACAAAAGAGTATACAGACATTACAACACGGGATCACAGCTGATTCATTTTGTGAGGCAAAACATTTTGCTGTCTGTTTTTAAGCAATATTTTTCCTGAAAGAAATAATCCTTTGTGATCCTGTCTGTATCCTCTTTTGCTTCCTCCTGCCCAGGAGCTGTGGTATGATCAGACCATTGTCCAGCACGGTCAGACACGGCCATTACACAGTACACAGCAGGGGCACATTTATAAGATTATCTCAGCACAGGAACATTTATTTTTACACTCATCCTAGTAGTTCTCATAGTCAGCTGCCATGATAACCCATCCGCAGCCAGTGATCAGTGTAACAGCAGCGATCAGAACAATCTCTGATGGCTGCGGTTACAGATGCCGGCTGTGTACAGGCATCTCCCTGTAGAACCGCGAGCAAAACGCCTGTGGGTGGAGGTCACACAGCCCTACCCTGCTCGTGCCATACTGCCTCTGGATTTGGCTCATCCCATCTTTATTTCTTCATTATATCCTGATATTTATTCTTATGTTGGCCAATGACTTTTGCACTATGTACATTATTACGGCCATATATTCAAGTTATGTGTCACAAGAATTATATGAGATTTTTCCTATTTGTTACATTAGATGTACTGTTTTTCTCTTTGATGTTATTCTGGTATATACATATATATATCTGCACATGCACTTTATGTATTTAATATATCGATGGTGTTAATTTACTTGTATTCATGTATTTACTGGATGAAATCCAATATATGTGCATCCTAGGGAGAACCACTATTCAATACATAGGCTGTGTCTCTACACCCCACGTGTGTTTTAATGTATAGTTGTCAATTACATGTTTTTTAACGTATTTTTCTATGTCTGATCACTGATTTATCCAAATAAAGAATTTACTCCATTATGTCTGCTGTATTATTTAATCCTTACTGGATTGTTGTAGGTCATTTCATACTTGAATTGTGGTCCAGTGGACCTTAATGATTATACACATCTATTTTTTTCCTGAATGTGCAGCTATACCCCATTCATTGTCGGTGTTATGTGTACAGGCATCTGCCCAGTATGATGCGGGCTCAGCTCCTGAACCTGCTCCATACATAGAGACCTGACATTGGAGGAGCTATTACATCATATGTCGGCAAACGCTTTTCTGCCTCCTTTATAAGTTAGCAGTGGGAGAGCATGATAAAAAGGCTTACCTACCCCTGAGACCGACTTTAGCTCTTAGGCCACGGCCCCACTATCAGTATTTGGTCAGTATTCAGTCAGTATTTTTTCTCAGGAGTGGGAGCCAAGACCAGGAGTGGGTGATAAATGCAGAGTTGGTGACTTGTTTCTATTATACCTTTTTCTGATTGTTCCTCACCTGGTTTTGGCTTTGAGGTGACAGCTAATATTTTAACAATAGTAGGGGTAACATTAGGCCTTATTCAGAAATACTGTCTGTTATTAAAATTGGCTTTGTTATCAATAGTAATAAAACCTCAATTTTTTTATTTTTTTTATTTTATTTTTAAAAAGCAGATTTATCAGCCATCACCCCAAGATTCCCCTGATTCTTTAGGTCATGGTGCTCTTTGGATGACAGCTAATATGTCTAGAGTTTACAGTAGGATGCACTGGTCCATGTTTATAGACGTCACAATGATTTAGTAACGTGCGGCATTGTACTCATTACACTGAGCTCTGACTTTTTGGGATGGGTAACAAGGACATTTTTGGGGTAAATGAGGCCCAATATACCCCTTACTATAGATTATTACATTTTTCGCAGTGTTCCCTCATCTGTATAATAACATCTTAGGTCCTGATTAGTGTTGAGCCACCCCCGTAGTGTTCGGGTTCGGTTCGGTTCGTCGAACACCGGGATGTTCGAGGAACTGTTCGTCGAACTGTTCGTCGAACACCTTAGAACACCGTCGAACACCGTTAAAACCAATGGCAGGCAAACAAAAACACATAGAAACACATAGAAAACACCTGCAAAGGTGTCCAAAAGCTGACAAACTGCTCAGAAGACACTCTCTTTAAAAAAGCCGGCCGGCAAATTCAGCAGCGGCATACACCGGTACCCGACAATTTAGACAAGAAGGAATAGAGCATCACACATAGATTAGATAGATAGAAACATGTCAGTCACACATATAAGAAGCACAGTGACAGTGTTGGTTACTGCACTTGTCATTTAGTGTAAAGGATTTATTAAAAAAAATATTAGTGTTTTCATGCACCGTCTCTTTAAAAAAGCCGGCCGGCAATTCAGCATCTGTACCCGACAATTTAGAACAGAAAGAATAGAGCTTCACACATAGATTAGATAGATATAAACATGTCAGTCACATATATATGAAGTACAGTGACAGTGTTGCTTACTGTACTTGTCATTTAGTGTAAAGGATTTATTTAAAAAAATAATAGTGTTTTCATGCACTGTCTCTTTAAAAAAGCCGGCCGGCAATTCAGCAGCGGTACCCGACAATTTAGAACAGAAAGAATAGAGCTTCACACATAGATTAGATAGATAGAAACATGTCAGTCACATATATATGAAGTACAGTGATAGTGTTGGTTACTGTACTTGTCATTTAGTATTAAAATAAAGGATTTATTATTAAAAAAATTGGCGTGGGGTTCCCCTTAATTTTAGGCTCTAGCGGAGGTTAAGCAGACGGCTGGGGCAGATGTTTGAAGCCTGGGAAGGGGGTAATACCCACGGAGCTTCCCAGGCTACTAATATCAGCCCCCAGCTGAATACATAGCCTTTACTAGCTATTAAAATGGGGGACCCCCCCCAAAAAAATGACGTGGGGTCCCCCCTAATTTAATAGCTAGCAAAGGCTAGGCAGACAGCTGGGGGCTGATATTTATAGCCCAGGAAGGGAGCCATGAATATTGGCCCCCTCCCAGGCTAGAAACACCAGCCGTCAGCCGCCCCAGAAATGGCGCATTCATAGGATGCGCCAATTCTGGCACTTAGCCTCGCTCTTCCACGCTGCCCTGGTGCGGTGGCAGGGGGTAATAGGGTTGGGGTTGATGTCAGCTTATAATGCCAGCTGACATCAAGCCCAGGTTAGTAATGGAGAGGCGTCTATAAGACACCCCCATTACTAACCCCATAGTCAAAGTTAAAAAAAACACAAACACCCAGAATAAAGTCCTTTAATTGAAATAAAGACACAATCCTTTATTGTTCTAAATTAAACCATACTTACCATCACGCCCATTCCAGCTGAAGCCAACGATCTCCTGCAATAAAAGAAAAATAATAAAGCAACCTCATCCTTACCTTTCCATGGTTCCCACGACAGCTTCAGCTCTGCTACATCGAGATGACAGGCTGGACCGTAGCAGAACGCTGCCATCCAGCCTGTCATCCCGCAGACACTGAGAAGCGCAGGCTTGCTTGCGCTGCTCAGCGTCTCTCTGTGACGACATCCAGATGAGCCGAGTTCATGTCCAATGAACTCGGCTCACCTCATGTACGTCACTGACAGCGTGGGAAAATTCTCACGCTGAAGCGCTGATTGCAGGAGAATTTTCCCACGCTGTCAGTGACGTGCAGGAGGTGAGCTGAGTTCATTGGACATGAGCTCACCTCATGCACATCACTGACAGCGTGGGAGAATTCTCCTGCACTCAGCACTTCAGCGTGAGAATTTTCCCACGCTGTCAGTGACGTGCATGAGGTGAGCCGAGTTCATTGGACATGACCTCGGCTCATCTGGATGCCGTCACAGCGAGACAGTGAGGAGCGCAAGCATGCCTGCGCTTCTCAGTGTCTGCGGGATGACAGACTGGATGGCAGCGTTCTGCTGCGGTCCAGCCAGTCATCTCGATGTAGCAGAGCTGAAGCTGTCGTGGGAACCATGGAAAGGTAAGGATGAGGTTGGTTTATTATTTTTCTTTTATTGCAGGAGATCGTTGGCTTCAGCTGGAATGGGTGTGATGGTAAGTATGGTTTAATTTAGAACAATAAAGAATTGTGTCTTTATTTCAATTAAAGGACTTTATTCTGGGTGTTGTGTTTTTTTTAAATACTTTACTAGAAATTCATGGCGGTCATGTCTAATTCTGGCGTGACCCCATGAATTTTGGGCTTGGGGCCAGCTGATAATACGAAGCTGGCCCTAACCCCTTTATTACCCAGTGAGCCACCGCACCAGGGCCCTGGATGAGTTGGGTACAGCGCCAGAAGATGGCGCTTCTATGAACGCGCCTTTTTCCGGGGCGGCTGCGGACTGCAATTTGTAGCGGGGGGGGCCCCAGAAAGCTTGGGCCTCCCTGCGCTGCAGATTCCAGCCCCCAGCTGCCTAGTTGTACCTGGCTGGACACAAAAATAGGGCGAAGCCCCACGTACTTTTTTTTTAATTATTTCATGAAATTCATGAAATAATTAAGAAAAAAAGGGCTTCCCTATATTGTTGTGTCCGGCCAGGTACAAATAGGCAGCTGGTGGATGGGGGCAGCCCGTTCCTGCCTGCTGTACCTGGCTGGACACAAATATAGTGCGAAGCCCCACTTCAATTTTTTTAAATTATTTCAGGAAATTCATGAAATAATTTTAAAAAAATTGACGTGGGGCTTCGCACTATATTTGTGTCCAGCCAGGTACAGCAGGCAGGAACGGGCTGCCCCCAACCACCAGCTGCCTATTTGTACCTGGCCGGACACAACAATATAGGGAAGCCCTTTTTTTCTTATTTCATGAAATAATTTAAAGAAAATTGACGTGGGGCTTCGCCCTGTTTTTGTGTCCAGCCAGGTACAACTAGGCAGCTGGGGGCTGGAATCCGCAGCGCAGGGAGGCCCAAGCTTTCTGGGCCACCCCCGCTGCAAATTGCAGTCCGCAGCCACCCCGGAAAATGGCGCGTTCATAGAAGCGCCATCTTCTGGCGCTGTACCCAACTCATCCAGGGCCCTGATGCGGTGGCTCACTGGGTAATAAAGGGGTTAGGGCCAGCTTGGCATTATCAGCTGGCCCTAAGCCCGAAATTCATGGGGTCACGCCAATATTAGACATGACCACCATGAATTTCTAGTAAAGTATTTAAAAAAAACACAACACTCAGAAAAAAGTCCTTTAATTGAAATAAACACACAATTCTTTATTGTTCTAAATTAAACCATACTTACCATCACGCCCATTCAAGCTGAAGCCAACGATCTCCTGAAATAAAAGAAAAATAATAAAGCAACATCATCCTTACCTTTCCATGGTTCCCATGACAGCTTCAGCTCTGCTACATCGAGATGACAGGCTGGACCGCAGCAGAACGCTGCCATCCAGCCTGTCATCCCGCAGACACTGAGAAGCGCAGGCTTGCTTGCGCTCCACAGTGTCTCTCTGTGAGGGCATCCAGATGAGCCGAGTTAATGTCCAATGAACTCGGCTCACCTCATGCACGTCACTGACAGCGTGGGAAAATTCTCCTGCACTCAGCGCTTCAGCGTGGGAGAATTCTCACACTGAAGCGCTGAGTGCAGGAGAATTCTCCCACGCTGTCAGTGACGTGCAGGAGGTGAGCTGAGTTCATTGGACATGAGCTCACCTTATGCACGTCACTGACAGCGTGGGAAAATTCTCCTGCACTCAGCGCTTCAGCGTGGGAGAATTCTCACGCTGAAGCGCTGAGTGCAGGAGAATTCTCCCACGCTGTCAGTGACGTGCAGGAGGTGAGCTGAGTTCATTGGACATGAGCTCACCTCATGCACATCACTGACAGCGTGGGAGAATTCTCCTGCACTCAGCACTTCAGCGTGAGAATTTTCCCACGCTGTCAGTGACGTGCATGAGGTGAGCCGAGTTCATTGGACATGACCTCGGCTCATCTGGATGCCGTCACAGCGAGACAGTGAGGAGCGCAAGCATGCCTGCGCTTCTCAGTGTCTGCGGGATGACAGACTGGATGGCAGCGTTCTGCTGCGGTACAGCCTGTCATCTCGATGTAGCAGAGCTGAAGCTGTCGTGGGAACCATGGAAAGGTAAGGATGAGGTTGGTTTATTATTTTTCTTTTATTTCAGGAGATCGTTGGCTTCAGCTGGAATGGGCGTGACGGTAAGTATGGTTTAATTTAGAACAATAAAGGATTGTGTCTTTATTTCAATTAAAGGACTTTATTCTGGGTGTTTGTGTTTTTTTTAACTTTGACTATGGGGTTAGTAATGGGGGTGTCTTATAGACGCCTCTCCATTACTAACCTGGGCTTGATGTCAGCTGGCATTATAAGCTGACATCAACCCCAACCCTATTACCCCCTGCCACCGCACCAGGGCAGCGTGGAAGAGCGAGGCTAAGTGCCAGAATTGGCGCATCCTATGAATGCGCCATTTCTGGGGCGGCTGACGGCTGGTGTTTCTAGCCTGGGAGGGGGCCAATATTCATGGCTCCCTTCCTGGGCTATTAATATCAGCCCCCAGCTGTCTGCCTAGCCTTTGCTAGCTATTAAATTAGGGGGGACCCCACGTCATTTTTTTGGGGGGGTCCCCCATTTTAATAGCTAGTAAAGGCTATGTATTCAGCTGGGGGCTGATATTAGTAGCCTGGGAAGCTCCGTGGGTATTACCCCCTTCCCAGGCTTCAAACATCTGCCCCAGCCGTCTGCTTAACCTCCGCTAGAGCCTAAAATTAAGGGGAACCCCACGCCAATTTTTTTAATAATAAATCCTTTATTTTAATACTAAATGACAAGTACAGTAACCAACACTATCACTGTACTTCATATATATGTGACTGACATGTTTCTATCTATCTAATCTATGTGTGAAGCTCTATTCTGTCTGTTCTAAATTGTCGGGTACCGCTGCTGAATTGCCGGCCGGCTTTTTTAAAGAGACGGTGCATGAAAACACTATTATTTTTTTTTATAAATCCTTTACGCTAAATGACAAGTACAGTAAGCAACACTGTCACTGTACTTCGTATATATGTGGCTGACATGTTTCTATCTATCTAATCTATGTGTGAAGCTCTATTCTGTCTGTTATAAATTGTCGGGTACCGCTGCTGAATTGCCGGCCGGCTTTTTTAAAGAGACGGTGCATGAAAACACTATTATTTTTTTTGATAAATCCTTTACGCTAAATGACAAGTACAGTAATCAACACTGTCACTGTACTTCATATATATGTGACTGACATGTTTCTATCTATCTAATCTATGTGTGAAGCTCTATTCTGTCTGTTATAAATTGTCGGGTACCGCTGCTGAATTGTCGGTCGGCTTTTTTAAAGAGACGGTGCATGAAAACACTATTATTTTTTTTGATAAATCCTTTACGCTAAATGACAAGTACAGTAATCAACACTGTCACTGTACTTCATATATATGTGACTGACATGTTTATATCTATCTAATCTATGTGTGAAGCTCTATTCTTTCGGTTCTAAATTGTCGGGTACAGGTGTATGCCGCTGCTGAATTGCCGGCTTTTCATGTTTCACTGTTGGCACTGTTCCCATCGATTTGGGCAATCACTGTAATGCCACAACCACCATGGCTGTGGCATTACAGTGAGTGGCAGACAATCCCTGCATGATTGGTGCTCTAAATAGCGCCAGACATGCAGGACACGCTTTTGGTGCACGAACAGTTATCGAACATAACCTCGAACAGCCGAATTTTTTGCAAATCGTTCGGGTTCGTCGAACAACTCGAACACCGCCCAAAACAGCTCGAATTTGAGATTGGCGAACAGTTCTAGTCGAACACCGCTCATCTCTAGTCCTGATGCTCCTAGGGAAACCACTAATATTAGTATCATTTGGAAAAAAACAGAGAAACTAGGAGTTTCTTATGCAAAGATATGACAAAATCTTGATTAAATACACATGTATACATAATAGCAAATAGACAATAAAGACAAAAACAGTGTGCATAGGGGTAAGTGTAAGGAAACCCCCCAGGGGAAAACCAATCAGAGATTATATATAGCTCTATGCAAGGTATAGGCTGGGAAAAGCGGGGTGTTTTAGGCTAGTGGTAACAGGTTGACCCAGGTAATCTATATAGGGCAAGTGGTGAGAGTATAAGACTAAGTGTGCCACTAAAATACCAACTCCCAGGGCCACCATCAGCAAATGTATAAGTATCAGAATAATGGACCAGAGGGCCTATGACCGCTTACCCTAAATTGTAGTATCCCAAGGACCCTCAGACCGGTGGCTAGGGTGGTTTAGCTTCTTCCCAGGGAAACCACTAATATTAGTATAATTTACAGTATGGGGTAAATTATCACATGAATGTAAGCATCAAATCCATTTAGTAGCCCTTGGACATTGAAGACCATCTCTGAGACCAGCACAGTTGTAATATGTGATATGTCTGTTTACATGTATTTTTCTGTATGTCTTCAAATATGTTTATGTCTGTATGTGTCTTTGTATATGTCTGTATATGTTTCTGCGACCCGTATATGTGCAAGTCTGCATGTGTATACGTGACTCCGTGTGCGTATATGCGTGACTGCATGTGCATGACCGTGTGTGTATGACCATGTGTGCGCATGCCTGCTGGTGTCTGACTGTGTGCATGACCGCGTGAGTGTATGTGACTGCGTGTGTGTGACTGCTTGTGTAAAAGACTGCATGTGTGTACAAGACTACGTGTGTGCGTGACTGAGTGTTGACTGCATGTTTGTGTATTTGCAAGACTGCATGCGTATGTGCGTGACTGCGTATGTGTGTGTATGTGCGTGACTGCATGTGTGTGTATGTGCATGACTGCGCGTGTGTGTCTGTGTGTGACTGCATATGTGTATGTGCGTGACTGCGTGTGTGTGTATGTGTGTGACTGCGTATGTGTGTGTATGTGCGTGACTGCATGTGTGTGTATGTGTGTGACTGCGTGTGTGTGTATGTGCGTGACTGCATGTGTGTGTATGTGCGTGACTGCATGTGTGTGTGTATGTGTGTGACTGCATGTGTGTGTATGTGTGTGACTGCATGTGTGTGTATGTGCATGACTGCGTGTGTGTATGTGCGTGACTGCGCGTGTGTGTATGTGTGTGACTGCGTATGTGTGTGTATGTGCGCGACTGCATGTGTGTGTATTTGTGTGACTGCATGTGTGTATGTGCGTGACTGCATGTGTGAGTATGTGCATGACTGCGTATGTGTGTATGTGTGTGACTGCATGTGTGTGTATGTGCGTGACTGCATGTGTGTGTATGTGCATGACTGCGCGTGTGTGTATGTGTGTGACTGCATGTGTGTATGTGCGTGACTGCGTGTGTGTGTATGTGTGTGACTGCGTATGTGTGTGTATGTGCGCGACTGCATGTGTGTGTATTTGTGTGACTGCATGTGTGTATGTGCGTGACTGCATGTGTGTGTATGTGCATGACTGCGCGTGTGTGTATGTGTGTGACTGCATGTGTGTATGTGCGTGACTGCATGTGTGAGTATGTGTGTGACTGCGTATGTGTGTGTATGTGCGCGACTGCATGTGTGTGTATTTGTGTGACTGCATGTGTGTATGTGCATGACTGCGCGTGTGTGTATGTGCATGACTGCGCGTGTGTGTATGTGTGTGACTGCATGTGTGTATGTGCGTGACTGCGTGTGTGTGTATGTGTGTGACTGCGTATGTGTGTGTATGTGCGCGACTGCATGTGTGTGTATTTGTGTGACTGCATGTGTGTATGTGCGTGACTGCATGTGTGTGTATGTGCATGACTGCGCGTGTGTGTATGTGTGTGACTGCATGTGTGTATGTGCGTGACTGCATGTGTGTGTATGTGCATGACTGCGCGTGTGTGTATGTGTGTGACTGCGTATGTGTGTGTATGTGCGTGACTGCATGTGTGTGTATGTGTGTGACTGCATGTGTGTATGTGCGTGACTGCGTGTGTGTGTATGTGTGTGACTGCGTATGTGTGTGTATGTGCGCGACTGCATGTGTGTATGTGCGTGACTGCATGTGTGTGTATGTGCATGACTGTGCGTGTGTGTATGTGTGTGACTGCATGTGTGTATGTGCGTGACTGCGTGTGTGTGTATGTGTGTGACTGCGTATGTGTGTGTATGTGTGTGACTGCATGTGTGTGTATGTGTGTGACTGCATGTGTGTATGTGCGTGACTGCATGTGTGTGTATGTGTGTGACTGCATGTGTGTGTATGTGCGCGACTGCATGTGTGTGTATTTGTGTGACTGCATGTGTGTGTATGTGTGTGACTGCCTGTGTGTGTATGTGTGTGACTGCATGTGTGTGTATTTGCGTGACTGCATGTGTGAGTATGTGCATGACTGCGCGTGTGTGTATGTGTGTGACTGCATGTGTGTGTATGTGTGACTGCATGTGTGTGTATGTGCGTGACTGCATGTGTGTGTATGTGCGTGACTGCATGTGTGTGTATGTGTGTGACTGCGTGTGTGTATGTGTGTGACTGCCTGTGTGTGTATGTGTGTGACTGCGCGTGTGTGTATGTGTGTGACTGCATGTGTGTGTATGTGTGTGACTGCATGTGTGTGTATGTGTGTGTATGTACGTGACTGCATGTGTGTGTATGTGTGTGACTGCATGTGTGTGTATGTGCGTGACTGCATGTGTGTGTATGTGCGTGACTGCATGTGTGTGACTGCGTGTGTGTATGTGTGTGACTGCCTGTGTGTGTATGTGTGTGACTGCGCGTGTGTGTATGTGTGTGACTGCATGTGTGTGTATGTGTGTGACTGCATGTGTGTGTATGTGTGTGACTGCCTGTGTGTGTATGTGTGTGACTGCGCGTGTGTGTATGTGTGTGACTGCATGTGTGTGTATGTGTGTGACTGCATGTGTGTGTATGTGTGTGTATGTGCGTGACTGCATGTGTGTGTATGTGCGTGACTGCATGTGTGTGTATGTGTGTGTATGTGCGTGACTGCATGTATGTGTATGTGTGTGACTGCATGTGTGTGTATGTGCGTGACTTCATGTGTGTGTATGTGCGTGACTGCATGTGTGTGTATGTGTGTGACTGCGTGTGTGTATGTGTGTGACTGCCTGTGTGTGTATGTGTGTGACTGCGCGTGTGTGTATGTGTGTGACTGCATGTGTGTGTATGTGTGTGACTGCATGTGTGTGTATGTGTGTGACTGCATGTGTGTGTATGTGTGTGACTGCATGTGTGAGTATGTGCATGACTGCGCGTGTGTGTATGTGTGTGACTGCATGTGTGTGTATGTGTGTGACTGCCTGTGTTTGTGAGTGAGTGTGTGTGTCTACATGTGCGTGTGGACCAGTGTACAAAAAACAGATGTATATCTGAGGATTAGTAATAACTAGCTAACAAATTTATCCATTTAAAAATTAAAAATGTATTCAATTTAGATTAATAGCAAAGAGCTATGCAGGGGCTCATACTGTATCTAGGAGGCTATGCAGGGGCTCATACTGTATCTAGGAGGCTATGCAGGGGCTCATACTGTATCTAGGAGGCTATGCAGGGGCTCATACTGTATCTAGGAGGCTATGTGGGGTCTCATACTGTATCTTGGGAGCTATATGGGGTCTCATACTGTATCTAGGAGGCTATGTGGGGTCTCATACTGTATCTTGGGAGCTATGCACGGGGCTCATACTGTATCTAGGAGGCTATGCAGGTGCTCATACTGTATCTAGGAGGCTATGCAGGGGCTCATACTGTATCTAGGAGGCTATGCAGGGGCTCATACTGTATCTAGGAGGCTATGTGGGGTCTCATACTGTATCTTGGGAGCTATGTGGGGTCTCATACTGTATCTAGGAGGCTATGTGGGGTCTCATACTGTATCTTGGGAGCTATGCACGGGGCTCATACTGTATCTAGGAGGCTATGCAGGTGCTCATACTGTATCTAGGAGGCTATGTGGGGTCTCATACTGTATCTTAGGAGCTATGCACGGGGCTCATACTGCATCTAGGAGGCTATGTGGGGTCTCATACTGTATCTAGGAGGCTATGTGGGGTCTCATACTGTATCTTGGGAGCTATGCACGGGGCTCATACTGTATCTTGGGAGCTATGCACGGGGCTCATACTGTATCTAGGGAGCTATGCGGGGGCTCATACTGTATCTACTGTATCTAGGGAGCTATGCGAGGGTTCATACTGTATCTACTGTATCTAGGGAACTATGCGAGGGTTCATACTGTATCTAGAGAGCTATATGGGGGCTAATACTGTATCTAGGGAGCTATGCGCAGGCTCATACTGTATATGGGAGGCTATATGGAGGCTCATACTGTATATAGGAGGCTATATTGAGGCTCATACTGTATCTAAGGTGCTATCTGGGGGCTCACACTATATATAAGGAGCTATGTGGGGCTCTTACTGTATGTAGGGGGCTATGTGGTGGCTCATACTGTATGTAGGGGGTGATGTGGGAGGGCTCATACTGTATATAGGGGGATGTCAGCATACTTAATTGTGCTCAATATTAAGTTATTATTTATTATTATTAAATATTATATTATAAAAAATAATTATAATTAATATGTTAATATTAACATTGAGCAGAATTAATTTCAGCCTATTGGTTTGGTCTCCACAACAATCATGGTCTCTCATGTGGCCCCTTGGGAAAATTAATCTCCCACCCCTGCTCTATTTTATATAGTGCCATTTTCTGTATGGTGCTGTACATAAGGGTAAACTTTGCGCTGCGCGCTGTGTGCACCGCTGTCTTTGTCCATCTACAGATGTGTACAAGCGCACCTATGTGTTACTTTTCTTGGTCATGCCCTCAGCACTCTCTTAAAGGAGTTATTTGAAGAGCCCCACGTGAATGGCGCAGCAGTGCGCATCATCAACCACAGCTCCATTTATCTTTTCACAGTTCCGTTTCTCTGGATCATGGTGGTCCCAGTGGTTAGGTCCGCAGTGATCAGAAAGTCATCCCCTATCCATAAGAAGGGGGATAACTTCCAAACTTGGGATAACCCATTTAAACAGGATTTCAAAATGTATTTTTATTTGCCCATAGGAATATAGAAAATTATAAACCAATAATGACTCTACCTAACTGTAATACAGCCTCTCCAACAATAGGACCGAGGAAATGGCACTGTGCAGTCTATATGTATACAGAATAATCCAAATACTGAAAATTACACTCCATATACAGGACAGGAGAAGTGGTACTGTGCAGTCTATATACAGTCTATATACAGTATATACACAGAATAATACAGATACTGAGAATTAAAACCAGAATACAAGACGGGAGAAGTGGTACTGTGCAGTGTATATATACAGATTAATACACATACTGAAAATATTGCAGTCAATTTATATACACAGAATAATACAGATACTGAGATTTACATCAGTATACAGGGCAGGAGAAGTAGTACTGTGCAGTGTATATATACAGATTAATACACATACTGAGAATATTGCAGCCAATTTATATACACAGAATAATACAGATACTGAGATTTACATCAGTATACAGGGCAGGAGAAGTGGTACTGTGCAGTGTATATATACAGAATAATAAAGATACTGATAATTACACCCAGTATACAGGGCAGGAGAAGTGGTACTGTGCAGTGTAAATATGCAGAATAATACAGATACTGAGAATATTGCAGTCAATTTATATACACAGAATAATACAGATACTGAGATTTACATCAGTACACAGGGCAGGAGAAGTGGTACTCTGCAGTGTATATACAGTCTATATACAGTATACACACAGAATAATACAGATACTGAGAATTAAAACCAGTATACAAGACAGGAGAATTAGTACTGT
The DNA here is from genome assembly GCF_046119375.1 of Phyllobates terribilis. NCBI lineage: Eukaryota > Metazoa > Chordata > Amphibia > Anura > Dendrobatidae > Phyllobates > Phyllobates terribilis. The sequence continues at coordinate 1,160,957 of NW_027363283.1, forward strand.
GCAGTGTATATATACAGATCAATACAGATACTGAGAATATTGCAGTCAATTTATATACACAGAATAATACAGATACTGAGATTTACATCAGTATACAGGGCAGGAGAAGTGGTACTGTGCAGTGTATATATACAGAATAATAAAGATACTGAGAATTACACCCAGTATACAGGGCAGGAGAAGTGGTACTGTGCAGTGTAAATATACAGAATAATACAGATACTGAGAATTAGGCCACAGCCTCACTATCAGTGTTTGGTCAGTATTCGGTCAGTATTGTTTCCGCAGTATCTGTATTATTCTGTATATACAGTATACACTGCACAGTACCACTTCTGTCTGTATGCTGGTTGCAATTGTCAGTATCCGTATTATTCTGTATATATACAGTACACTGCAAAGTACCACTTCTCATGTCCTATATATACTGTGTGTAAGGCCACGGGCCCACTATCAGTATTTGGTCAGTATTTTTTCTTAGGAGTGGGAGCCAAAACCAGATGAGGAACAATCAGAGAAAAGGTGTAATAGAAACAAGTCACCAATTCTGGATTTATCACCAACTCCTGGTTTTGTCTCCAACTCCTGAGAAAAAATACTGACCGAATACTGACCAAATACTGATAGTGGGGTCGTGGCCATAGGGAGAATTATACACAGCATACATAGCTCCAAAATATACAGTCATATGAAAAAGTTTGGGCACCCCTATTAATCTTAAGCTTAATGTTTTATAAAAATTGGTGTTTTTGCAACAGCTATTTCAGTTTGATATATGTAATAACTGTTGAACACAGTAATGTTTCTGCCTTGAAATGAGGTTTATTGTACTAACAGAAAATGTGCAATCTGCATTCAAACAAAATTTGAAAGGTGCATAAGTATGGGCACCCTTATCATTTTCTTGTTTTAAACACTCCTACCTACTTTTTACTGACTTACTAAAGCACTTTTTTTGGTTTTATAACCTCATGGAGCTTTGAACTTTATAGCCAGGTGTATGCAATCATGAGAAAAGCTACTTAAAGTGGCCACTTGCAAGTTGTTCTCCTGTTTGAATCTCCTCTGAAGAGTGGCATCATGTGCTCCTCAAAACAACTGTCAAATGATCTGAAAAAAAAGATTATTCAACATAGTTGTTCAGGGGAAGCATACAAAAAGCTGTCTCAGAGATTTAACCTGTCAGTTTCCACTGTGAGGAACATAGTAAGGAAATGGAAGAACACAGGGATAGTTCTTGTTAAGGCCAGAAGTGGCAGGCCAAGAAAAACATCAGAAAGGCAGAGAAGAAGAATGGTGAGATCAGTCAAGGACAATCCTCAGACCACCTCCAGAGAGCTGCAGCATCAACTTGCTGCAGATGGTGTCACTGTGCATCGGTCAACTATACAAGGCACTTTGCACAAGGAGAAGCTGTATGGGAGAGTGATGCGAAAGAAGCCATTTCTGCAAGCACGCCACAAACAGAGTTGGCTGAGGTATGCAAAAGCACATTTGGAGAAGCCAATTTCTTTTTGGAAGAAGGTCCTGTGGACTGATGAAATCAAGATTGAGTTATTTGGTCATACAAAAAGGCGTTATGCATGGTGGCAAAAAAACACAGCATTCCAAGAAAAACACTTGCTACCCACAGTAAAATTTGGTGGAGGTTCCATCATGCTTTGGGGCTGTGTGGTCAATGCTGGCACTGGGAATCTTGTTAAAGTTGAGGGACGCATGGATTCCACTCAGTATCAGCAGATTCTTGACAATAGTGTTCAAGAAACAGTGACAAAGTTGAAGTTACGCATGGGATGGATCTTTCAGCAAGACAATGATCCAAAACACCGCTCCAAATCTACTCAGGCATTCATGCAGAGGAACAATTACAATGTTCTGGAATGGCCATCCCAGTCCCCAGACCTGAATATCATTGATCATCTGTGGGATCATTTGAAGAGGGCTGTCCATGCTCGGCGACCATCAAACTTAACTGAACTGGAATTGTTTTGTAAAGAGGAATGGTCAAAAATACCTTCATCCAGGATCCAGGAACTCATTAAAAGCTACAGGAAGCGACTAGAGGCTGTTATTTTTGCAAAAGGAGGATCTACTAACTATTAATGTCACTTTTCTGGTGAGGTGCCCATACTTATGCACCTGTCAAATTTTGTTTGAATGCAGATTGCACATTTTCTGTTAGTACAATGAACCTCATTTCAAGGCAGAAACATTACTGTATCCAACAGTTATTACATATATCAAACTGAAATAGCTGTTGCAAAAACACCAATTTTTATAGAACATTAAGCTTAAGATTAATAGGGGTGCCCAAACTTTTTCATATGACTGTATGCTACAAACATCTAAATATATATATATATATATATATATGTATATATATATATATATATATATACCCACACAAACACTGGGACCCTTGTATATACATGTAGTAAATATTATAGTATATATATTATAGTATGAACCATGAAGCTATGTATATAGTTATTTAGTGTGGTGCTGTGCCTGAGTACATAACTTTTAGTGGGAAGTCCACACCATATACAGAGCTCCACACTATATACTGGGTTATAAAACATGGTATGGAGCTGTGTGTATACTATATAGTGTAGAGATGTGCCTTTTATATAAAATGTGCAGCCCACACTATATGCTATACACACATATTATATTCACATCACATCTACACTATATATTACAAACAGCACCTCACTACATGCTATATACACAGGTCCACACTATATACAGTACTTAGTTATGCTGTTTACATCAGATAGTATAATCTGGGGCCGATGCATATACATAACATAGGATACACTGGGGATGATATGTATACATTACATAGGATACAATGGGGCCGATGTATATACTTCTGAGGGGATATGCTGTGGGCGATCTATATACATCACATAGGATACGCTGGGGCCGATGTATATACATCAGATGGGATACGCTGGGAACGATGTATATACATCACATGGGATACACTGGGGCTGATGTATATACGGATTATAATGAGGGCAATTTGGGCTACCGCCCGGGGCCCGAGGCTTCAGGGGGACCCATGGCCAGATTGCCCTCATTATAATGTTTTGTGCGGAGGCAGGGGCAGGTTTGGCAGGGGGACCGCACTGTACCTTTTAGACGCCGGCCACATCACAGGGAGGCAGACACGCACCCTGCGCGCTATGTGCTGCGTCTCCAGGACTGACATCACACAGCAGCGCCTGGAGCTTCTTTATCCTGCGGGAGAGGAGCTGGTGGATCAGGTCAGTGAATGGCGGTAAATATGAGGTCTGGAGAGGATGTCTGGAGTGAGTAGGGGGCTGCAGGATGCTGCTCCCCTCCTGATGAGTTTGCATAAGATTCCATAGTGTCAGTTCAGCGGCCGCTCTGATAGGGCTCTGTATAAGTTATTGCAGGACTTTCATCGTTGCTGCAGATCAGGTCACTCTGGGTCATCGGCTCCAGCATCACCAGATCTGCAGGAAAATTCAGAGTCCTGTAATAAATCCCACTGAGCCCCAGCAGAGCGACCACAGACATTGCATAGAGGATCCTGCACTGACTGATCAACCCTGAACCTGCAGGACATCACATACTGTACTGATCCATATATGATATGTGAGGTCCTGTAGGCAGGTGTGATCAGTACAGTGTATATCCCTGTACAAAATGTCACATCCAGTAAACAGATTAGTGTATATTATACTGTGGTACAGACATGAGATGGGATATAACAATGTGTATAGTATAACATCTAATGTCTGTATCACAGTATATTATACTAGCTATTGAACCCGTTTTACACCCTGGTCACAAGCATATTTAGTGGTACATTTCTGGCGCCATTTTTTTTAAGACACTGTGTCTGCGAATTCTCATAAACACTTCAATAAAATGGCGCTGGATAGCATGGTAAGCGCATGCACTGACTCCGGCACCATTTCATTGAAGTAATGTACTACAAAATTAAAGGGTTCCTTTCATCGGAAATAACGCTATTAACCTGCGTTCAGGTAAACAGGGTTTTTATACTGCCCAGTAGCTGAATGCAGTGGGGAGAAAATGATCTTTATTCTCCTCGCCAGCATTCGGTTTCAGTCATGAGGGCAGTGCCGGTTCGGTCACCACTCTGAGTATACAGAGCGTCCTCTGCAACCGAGCCCCCGGCCCTGACTGACACTGACTCTACATTGAGACCGGCTGTCAGTCAGGGCCAGGATTACAGGGGTTGCTCTGTATACTGAAAGTAATGACTGAACCGGCGCCGGGCCAGACCCCATTACTAAAACCAAATGCTCCCCCATCCTGGTATATGCTCCCTCCCCATCCTGATATATGCTCCCTCCCCATCCTTATCCCCCATCCTGGTATATGTTCCCCCATCTTGCCTGCTCTGATGTTCTTCCATCCATACAAAAAAAAAAACAACACTCCTACTCGCCTTTTCCCCTCTCGCTTGCAGCGCATCCTCGAACACCGGCAAGGCTGGAGGAGTGTGGCGCCAGAGTTCGCACCTGCGCATGCATGAACCACAACGCCACACTCCTCCAACCTCGCCGGACATCAAGGTATGTGTCCTAATGGCGCCGAAGATGGCAGTATGAAATCAGCGTTTCCCTGTCACCTGTAACATCTGATGTGTTCTTCTGTCTCCGGCCAGACTGTGCAGGCGCATTGCGTGCACAGTCTATAGAGGCTTCGGACAGACGGACACATCCCTGATTATATTATAGATAGTCATGTATTCTCATATAGACTCTACAGGGCCGTACCTAGGGGAAGAGGAGGGGCATGTGACCTGGGTACAGCCGTCAGGGGGGTGTCTTCAGGCCACCTCATGCGGTGGTCAGAGGTGTCTCCCAGGCAGCTGCAATTTGCCGCCCCCAGAGTGGGAGTCGACCATTCTCTGAGCTTGCTGCGGAACCGACAGTCGATGAGAGAAGGGAGCTATGTGCGGGGTCATACTGTATATAGGGAGCTATGTGCGGGCTCATACTGTATATAGGGAGCTATGTGTGGGCTCATACTTTATATAGGGAGCTATGTGCGGGCTCATATTGTATATAGGAAGCTATGTGCGGGCTCATACTGTATATAGGGGCTATGTGCAGACTCATATTGTATCTAAGTAACTATGTAGGGGCTCATACTGTATGTAGGTGGCAGTGTGTGGGCTCATACTGTATGTACAGGGCTATGCGGGGGCTCATACTGTATGTAGGGGGGTGTGTGGGGGCTCATGCTATATGTACAGGGCTCTGCGGGGGCTCATACTGTATCTAGACCGCTATGTGCGGGCTCATACTGTATATAGGGAGCTATGTGCGGGCTCATATTGTATATAGGGAGCTATGTGCGGGCTCATATTGTATATAAGGAGCTATGTGCGGGCGCACACTGTATATAGGGAGCTATGTGCAGGCTCATATTGTATATAAGGAGCTATGTGCGGGCTCATACTGTATATAGGGGCTATGTGCAGACTCATTTTGTATCTAAATAACTATGTAGGGGCTCATACTGTATGTAGGTGGCAGTGTGTGGGCTCATACTGTATGTACAGGACTATGTGGGGGCTCATACTGTATGTAGGGGGCTGTGTGGGAGCTCATACTATATGTACAGGGCTCTGCAGGGGCTCATACTGTATCTAGGGAGCTATGCGGGGCTCATACTGTATATAGGAGGCTATGTGGGGGCCCATACTGTATATAGAGGGGCTATGCGGGGGCTCATACTGTATCTAGGGAGCTATGCGGGTGCTCAGACTGTATCTAGGGAGCTATGCGGGGGCTTATACTGTATATAGAGGGATGTCAGCATACTTAATTCTTCTCAATATTAAGTCATACAATTAATATAATTTTTTTTAATTATTTTGTTAATATTAATATGGAGCAGAATTAATTTCAGCCTATTGGATCGGCCTCCATAACAGTCACGATCTCTCATGTGGCCCCCCCGGAAAATTAATCTGCCACCCTGATCTACTATATATAGTGCTATGTTATGGAAATTTTTTTCCCTCATTCTCTGTCTATAGATGTGATCAGAACATCTGTGTGTTGATCACATGACCAATCACATGATCTATCAAAGGGGATCATGTGACATGTCACGTGATACATCCGGTACCTTGGGGGGGGGGGGTTCCACACCTTTTAAACTGCCCGGGGCCCTGGCTACTCTTAATCCACCCCTGTGTATATACATCATATAGGATACGTTGGGGACAATGTATATACATCACATAGGATACGTTGGGGACGATGTATATACATCACATGGGATACACTGGGGCCGATGTATATATAGGTGCATCTCACTAATTTATAATATCATCAAGAAGTTAATTTATTTCAGTTCTTCAATACAAAAAGTGAAACTCATATATTATATAGAGTCATTAATATAATTGTCTTATCCCGTCTGTCTGTCTGTCCTTCTGTCCAGGAAATCCCGCGTCGCTGATTGGTCCGGCGCGGCCAATCAGCGACGCGGCATTTCAGAAAAAGATGGCGGCCGTTAGCGGCTCATCTGCCGCACGGAGGACAGCGGCGATGCAGCCGGGAGATGCAGCCGGCTGCTCGCAGCATAAGTCCCCTGACCGGAGGCGCCGCTGACCTCCATGCGGCTACCGTCGGGAGATCAGCGGCTACGGCCGCTAATCTCCCGACGGCAAGTGTGACGCCCCCCCCTCTCCTCCCCTCTCCTCTCCTCCCCTCCTCTCCCCTCTCCCCCCCTCCCCTCCCCCCGCTTGCTCAGGGCCCCGGCACCCGGCGCCATACTTACCCCTCCCTGTGCCTCCGCAGCAGATCCTGTGTCTTCCACTGCCTCTCTGTGACGTCTCAGGTCAGAGGGCTTGGTGACGTCTTTACACTGCACTCTCTCCTGAGCGGTCACAGAGCGCAGCGGGAAGATGCCGGCTACGCTGGAGTCCGGAGCAGCAGCTGAGAATTGAGGTGAGTATTGGATTTTTTTTTTTTATTGTATGGGGGCATAGGGCATTAAATGGTGGGGTGGGGGTGTGTGACATCGTGGAGGGGCCATTATAAGCCAGGGGGGGTGTGACATCCTGTCTGGGCCACTATGGGGGGGATGTGACATCCTGCATGGGGTATTATATAGGGGGGATGTGACTTCCTGCATGGGGCATTATAAGGGAGGGGGGGATGTGACATCCTGCATGGGGCACTATGGGGGGGATGTGACTTCCTCCATGGGGCATTATATAGGGGGGATGTCACTTCCTGCATGGTGCATTATAAGGGAGGTGGGATGTGGCTTCCTCCATGGGGCATTATAAGGGGGGTGGTGACATCCTGCATGGGGCATTTATATGGTGGGGGGGAGTGACATCCTGCATGGGGCATTATAAGGGTGGGGGGGATGTGACATCCTGCATGGGGCACTATGGAGGGGATGTGACTTCCTCCATGGGGCATTATATAGGGGGGATGTCACTTCCTGCATGGGGTATTATATAGGGGGGATGTGAGTTCCTGCATGGGGCATTCTATAGGAGGGATGTGACTTCCTGCATGGGGCATTATAAGGGAAGGGGGGATGTGACATCCTGCATGGGGCATTATAAGGAAGGGGGGGGTGTGACATCCTGCATGGGGCATTATACAGGGGTGGATGTGACATCCTGCATGGGGCATTATAAGGGAGGGGGGATGTGACATCCTGCATGGGGCATTATCCTGCATGGGCCATTATATGGGGGGGGATGTGACATCCTTCTTGGGGCATTATAAGGGAGGGGGGATGTGACATCCCGTATGGGGCATTATAAGGGAGGGGGCGATGTGACATCCTGCATGGGGCATTATATTAGAATCGGGCCACCATCTAGTATATTATATAGAGTCATTACAAACAGAGTGATCTATTTCAAGTGTTTATTTCTGTTAATGTTGATGATTATGGCTTACAGCCAATGAAAACACAAAAGCCATTATCTCAGTGAATTAAAATAATTAACAAAAAACCACATGCAAAGGCTTCCTAAGCATTTAAAAGGTCCCTTAGTCTGTTTCAGAAGGCTCCACAATCATAGGGAAGACTGCTGACATGACAGATGTCCAGAAGGCAGTCATTGACACACTCCACAAGGTCCCAGAGTTCCAATTTTCATTTGGAAATCAAGGTCCCAGAGTCTCGAGGAAGAGTGGAGAGGCCACAATCCAAGCTGCTTGAGGTCTAGTGTGAAGTTTCCACAATCGGTGATGGTTTGGGGAGCCATGTCATCTTCTGGTGTAGGTCCACTGTGTTTTATCAAGACCAAGGTCAGCGCAGCCGTCTACCAGGACATTTTAGAGCACTTCATGCTTCCCTCTGCTGACAAGCTTTTTGGAGATGGAAATTTCATTCTCCAGCAGAACTTGACACTAGTGTTGAGCGAGTATGTTCTGACCGAGTATGCTCGGGCCGAGCTCCAAGTATTTACAGCTGCTCGGTGATAAGGTTAAATCGCTCCTGTGTGCATGATTTGCAACTGTTTGACAGCTTTATTACATGTGAGGAATGTATATTTCTTACACATTCCTCACATGTAATAAAGCAGTCAAACAGTTGCAAATCATGCACACGGGAGCGATTTAACCTCATCACCGAGCAGCTGGAAATACTCGGAGCTCGGCCCGAGCATACTCGGTCAGAACATACTCGCTCAACCCTACTTGGCACCTGTCCACACTGCCAAAAATACCAATACCTGGTTTAAAAACAACAGTATCACTGTGCTTGATTGGCCAGAGAATCTATCGGGTATTGTCAAGAGGAAGATGAGAGACACCAGACCCAACAATGCAGACGAGCTGATGGCTGCTATCAAAGCCACCTGGGCTTCCATAACACCTCAGCAGGGCCACAGGCTGATCGCCTCCATGCCACATTGCCGCATTGATGCAGTAATTGATGCAAAAGGAGCCCCGACCAAGTATTGAGTGCATTTACTGAACATACATTTCAGTAGGCCAACATTTCGGATTTTAAAAACATTTTTCAAGCTGTTGTTGCTGTAAAGTATTCTAATTTACTGAGATAATGACTTTTGTTCATTGGCTGTAAGCTATAATCATCAACATTAACAGAAATAAACACTTGAAATAGATCACTCTGTGTGTAATGACTCTATATAATATATGAGTTTCACTTTTTGTATTGAAGAACTGAAATAAATTAACGTTTTGATGATATTCTAATTTAGTGAGATGCACCTGTACATCATATAGGATGCTGGGGCTGATCAGTATACATAATATAAGATACACTGGGGCTGATGTATATACGTCATGTAGGATACACTGGTGATGATGTACATACATTACATAGGATATGCTGGAGACTATGTATATACATCATATAGGATACGCTTGTGCCAGTGTATATGCATCATATAGGATACCTTGGGAGCGATGTACATAGATCATATAGGATATGCTGGGGCCGATATATATACATCATATAGAATACACTGGGGCTGTGTCATGGTGTGACTGTGGGATAGCAAGTGTGCTCCTATTCTGACCCTCAGGCTAGGGGTCCCTAGCTATTTCTGTTCCCAGGATTACTCCTGAATGTGGAGATGCCCGAGCCTCGTTCCTTACTATGCTCCTAAGCAGCACTAGTTTGTACAGTGTATGGGGGGAATACAAAACAAGATAGGACAGAACTGAAGCACAGTCACACAACACGCTCTCAGGGAAATACACAAAGGAATATAAAGTCTAAAACCAGAGAGGCAACAAAGTAATATAAAGACACCTAGGGAAAAAGGAAAGGGTTACCAAACAACGCTTGCAACAACTTTAGCAATAACCACTAAACCAGTATGTGTTCACCTTTCCAGAACAGGATAGAGAAAAACTATACTGGCATTGCCAGCAAAGCACAGCCGGCTTAAATGGAGAAACAGCAGACACGAGTGGTTCTCCTCTAGCATGTGATCAAAGGCAGTCAACAACCTCAGCCCAGCAAAGACTAACTTTTGCTCACCTGCCAAGGAGCTGCAGCTCTAAGAGTCGATGCCCTAGTCACCCTGCACTGACCATAGCTATCAATGGAGTTACAAGGAGCAGTATATGAATCTGTGGAATCCACAGACTTGGACGCCGCCATCACAGTTTGTGATGTTAGAGAAAACCTCCTTGTGACATGCTGATGTATATATATCATATAGGATACACTAGGGCTGATGTATATATAGTACATCTTAAAGGATATACGGGTGCTAATGTAGAGTATATACATCATATAGGATACACTGGGGCTGATGTATATACATCATATAGGATACACTAGGGCTGATGTATATATAGTACATCTTAAAGGATATACAGGTGCTAATGTAGAGTATATACATCATATAGGATACACTGGGGCTGATGTATATACATCGTATAGGATACACTAGGGCTGATGTATATATATCATATAAGAGATACTTGAGCTAATGTACAGTATATACATCGTATAGGATACACTAGGGCTGATGTATATATATCATATAAGAGATACTTGAGCTAATGTACAGTATATACATCGTATAGGATACACTGGGGCTGATGTATATACATCATATACAGTAGGATACACTGGGGCTGATGTATACACGTCATATACAGTAGGATACACTAGGGCTGATGTACATACATTACATGGCCTCTGCTTGTTAACTCATCCATAGCCTGGAGATGAATCAGTGTAGCATGCAGCCCTCCCAGAGCTTGAAGATGAGCCTGCAGGAAAGTAAGGAGCCGGCGCGCAGAGAGCGGTAGCCCCTCCTACCAAGAACATCCTGATAACACTATCTGGCACTAGGCCTGGCAAAGAGTACGCCACTGCGGTGTACTGAACGCTGTGCGTGTGCGTCGTGCATGGGCGCGCATGGGCGGGTACACACGACATGGACATGAAAAAATATTAAAAGGCCAGCAGCTGCAAAACCACGGCCGATGGCCCACAATGTAGGTGAGGGCTGCAGCCCAGTGAGCATGTGCCTGTTGGGCTTGTAGTAGTGGCATGGTTCTAGAGGTCAATATATCTTTGAACATAAGTATGAGATATACGACCAATACCATTTTAATGGCAACTCTCGCATATATATATATATATATATATATATATATATATATATATATATATATATACAGTATATATATACATATATATATATATATATATATATATATACATATATATATATATATAGTGTCGGACTGGGGTGTCTGGGTCCCACAGGAGGAATTGATCCTCAGGGCCCACCCTACAGCCATATGTAAATACCTGATAGCCGATATCCCCGTTATAGTGGAGCGTCTGCTGTAAATCACAGGCGGCTCCTGCACATCTACTGTGCACATGCTATAACTAGGATGTACAATTACGGTAGTTTGCAGTAAAGGGGTTCTTTGGTTAAAACAAGTTATCACCGATCCAAGGGCTCCACGGGATAGGTGATAACTGACTGATCGTTTGGGTCCGAACATTGGAAACCGCACCGATCAGAAGTATGGGGAAGTTTTATCCCTGTCAGGATACTTATCCCCATTTTAAAATGCAGCGGCAGGTGGGACGTCTGACTGCAGCTCCCTTCATTCTCTTTGGGGTTTCCAGAAAAAAAACAAGAACAGCCACTGAGGGAATGAATGGATCAGTGGTCAAGTCGCACATGAGCTCCAGTCTAATGGGGATAAAAGCTCCACATTCTGCCGATCGCTGCAGGTCCCAGCATTCAGACCCCACTAATCAATAACTTATCACTTATCCTGTGGAGAGGTGATTACTTGTTTTCATCGGAGAACCCCTGTAAGTGCATCTTGTTCCAAGTATTTAATTAATCACTAATGGAAATAAAGAATCTTCTCCTAATTAATATCAGAGAGAACAAATGACTGCCATACACAACACAATCCACTGTACCAACACAAACAGTACCACATACAAGGGAGAAATACTGCCACACCATGACTGGACTACATATTACCACCACATAGTGAGCGAATAATACTACATACAAGGGAGAAATACCACCACACCATGACCAGACCACATATTACCACCACATAGTGACCGAATAATACCACATACAAGGGAGAAATACCACTAAACCATGACCAGACCACATATTACCACCACATAGTGACCGAATAATGCTACATACAAGGGAGAAATACCACCATGCCATGACCAGACCAGATATTAACCGCAAATAGCGTCCAAATAATTCCCCATGATTTCTCTTTCCTACCTCCATAATTGCTCTTCCCCATCCCAATCATTGCTCTCCCCCACCTTCTCCAACATTGTCATATCTCCCCCACCTTCTCCATCATTGCCATATCTCCCCCACCACCTCCATCATCATTGCCATATCTCCACCCACCTGCCCATTGTTCTCCCTCAAAAAAAAACAAAACTTGTCTCTCAGCGCGCTCCCCCGCAGCACTGTCCTCTGCTTCCTGCCCGGCATCTTTCTCCCTGACACAGGCTCATGCTGCATGATGACGTCATCAAGCAGCGCGAGCCTGTGTGAGGGAGGAAATGCCGGACAGAAAGCAGAGGTGAGGACGGACCCTGCAGCTACGCTGCCATTTTCCTCCTGTCGGCAGTGGAGCTGGAGGGATCGCTCCTTGCCTGCCGCACAGGATGAGGGTAATCTGCCCATGGAACTGAGAAGCAGGCCAGATTGCCTTCATCAGCCGCACTGCAAGGGCCCCCCTGACCCTCCAGGCCCTTGCAGTGCGGAGCACCGGCGGCCATGTTAACCAGGGGCACCCGTGTGTCCTGCTCGGGGGCCCGCTGAGGACCCGGGCCCACCGGAGAATTCTCCGGTGTCCCGGTGCCCCAGTCTGACCCTGTATATAGACACACTTACACATTGGTGTGTACATACAGTACATGTGCATGTGTGTGAGTATATACAGTATGTGTATATGTGTATAGTGGCGTTGCTTGAAGTTTATAGACCCTGTAAGGCAGCGCTAGTCATCATGCTGGGGGACACTCGCTGCATCGGGTCAATTAAAGCACACCAGCCACGTTTTCCAGTATTTCACAATCCAGCAGTTTATTACACTTCACTACTGCTTATCACCGAGTCCAACTCAGTGGCTCGCCGACATACACATATAATGTCCAGGAGCCTTTCAAGTGGCAGACAGGCCCACTTGGCTCCAGTTACAGCCATCAGCAAAGTCACTTATATCAACGTCCATATAATGCAGTGCTTTACCTTTGCCGGGTTTTAGCTGCTTCAGTCAGATTTGTTCTGCCACCACTGTGGCTTTATGGCTTCCCAGATGGGGGTCTCCAGCCCTCGTTCCTTCAAAGGCTACTGGTATGTTTTCTCACCTAACATCCAGCCTCTGCCTTCCAGGACTCTTGCCTTCCAAGCCTCTGGCCCTCCAAGGCTACTGGTATCGCTTACATGTAAGGATCCAGCCTCTGCCTTTCAGGCTTCACTAGGCCTCACTAAGCCTCTCCAGGCTAACGGTGTCCCACACACGGGAACAGGCCTCACACCTTTCACACCTGTCTCAAATCTACCAGAGTTTATATATCCTCTAGTGCTCACACAGGACCTGTGCTGATGTCACAGTCATGTGATCAAACCTTCTGTATGCACAGGACCTGTGCGATGTCACAGTCATGTGATCAGTCACCTCGGGAGATACATGGTCGGCCAAAACACACCCTGGACCATTACAGTAATGCCGCAAGCCGCTGAATTACAGCCCCAATGAAAAATTTCCAACATGGCCCCCAACCATTACAGATCTTTAATAGTACTGGTGTTCTCTTCTGGGCCAAAAGGATATTTTGGACCCATAGGCTCCAGGGCTAAGTGCGACTGCAACACATGTACCTACTATAGTTATGTCTCTATGTTTGTATCTGGACAATCAGACAGGCATTTACCATGTAGCCTATAGTTATTCTGTAGTAGATGTGTAGGTACTGTAATAATCTGGCAATTCACCTATATCTCTGCTCTGTACAACAGCTGCATTTGCTCCTTGGTCTGGAATACGTGAGCTGCGGGGACTTTTACAGCTACTTACTGATGAAGGGGCAGCTTGACATCCCCAGTGCAAGGTAAAGTTTTATTTTTATGTAATTATACACGAATAGAAATATACAGTATATATAAACAGCAGTTCCGTCATCAGTATTGATTGCTCTTTGATGCCAATATGGATTAGACTAAAGCAATATATTAGTCATCAGAACCTGGACAGAATCCTGACCGGCCACTTTATTACACTATGGATAGGGCAGGATTTCTTGTATTTCTGTAGACACTCATTAATTTCTTCTCTCTCTGTCAGATTCTATGCCGCTGAACTCGTCTGTGGAATCCAACATCTCCACTCAAAGGGCGTCATCCACAGAGACCTCAAGCCCGAGAACATCTTGGTGGCTGAAACGGGCCATATTAAGATCACAGATTTCGGTCTCTCAATTGACAACATGCATGGAGACCGAACAGCCACTGGATACGCTGGAACTGCAGGCTACATGGCTCCTGAGGTGAGAAGAACAAGGATTTTCTCTTTTTTTCATACTATAATTGTATGTCTGCCTGGATCACACACATAATCCAACAAATGTCCATTACAGTAAATGGGACATTCTGACATTGACATCTGGCATGCCATACACATTAGATAGGCAGCTTGCCTCAGCTGAGTGTACATGCGTTCTGAATGGGAGGGGGGAGTATGACCATGCCAGACACAAAGGATCGGGCACTGAAATTCAGCATCCAGTGTTTGAGCTGAATTGGGATGTCTCCATACACATTAGATGATCTCTCCGGAATCTGTGAGTCCGGCCACAATACATGATCATGCTATATGATTTGCCAGCATTAGAGACCCAAAGAGTTACAAGTCAGCCCACAAAGGTTCTGGAGCTCAGAAGAGCAGCATGGCTCCTTTCAGTCATTAGTGTAGTAATCATAATATTCAAGTGATGCCACAACCAGAGGAATCATCCACTCTCACTATATTACATAGTCTTACAATTATTATGCTGAGAACTTTGTTACACTGAAGATATGGAACTTTTTGACCAACTCTTTATCTATTTTCTTCTTCTTTATGTAGATTTTGGCTGGGAAGGAGTATAACGCCGGAGTAGACTGGTATTCTTTTGGTGTCATCTTAAAAGAAATGGTTACCGATGAGTGCGCCTACCATCAGACACTCAACGATAAATCCTCCGGCATCAGGAACATCATTAAACAGGTCAGTTGTCTTAACAGTCATTAGTACTATGATGTATACAATGTTATAGTTGTAGAGATGAGCAAACCTTTTGAAATTCAAATTAACCAGCTTGTTCCAATTTTTTCCCAAAAATGTTAAAATCGCAAGTACTCAACATAAGTGGGTAAACTTGTGGTAACCGTTCTTTACTACTGTGCTGTCACATACTATCTGTGCAGTCTTTTACTGTTTTATGTCTTTCTCTCTCAATCTCTACTGCTAAGCTGTGATGTGCTCTCCCTATCCAGATTCACCACAAAATGACTCCTACATTCATTGCTTTGGCTTTCATACAGGCTATGATAGTCCCTCCTGATTGTGCTATAACATGTGATGTGACACCTTAAAGCATTATGGTGAAGCCTGGACGGCTTACATCAGAGGTCCTATAAGTCTTCTCTGACTGATGTAATTTTTAGTAATACTGTATGAAAATTGGCTGCAATCATTTTAGGTGATTCCCAAGAAGCAAATCACAAATTGTTGAAATTCACCGGGTTCAGCAGATTCACAAAAATTCAACACAAATTCAGTTTGCATCAAGTGGATTTGCTCATCTCTGCATAGTAGTCATCATTTTCTCTCCAGTTTACATTCATGGATTTTGGTTTTATCTTTATTAGCTCCTTCAGAAAGATCCTGCCAGTCGCTTAGGAGCCAACGGTAGCATCAGAAAGCACAGGTTTTTTCAGCGTATCGACTGGGTCTCTGTGGAAGCCCTGAAACTGCCTCCACCATACATCCCTGTAGTAAGTATATGAGCAGATATGGTTTCTTAGTATTAAAATCTTTGTGTCTATTCTTTTACTAGTTTTCAATCAACACAACTTGTTTTTAACGGAGACTCTGATATAAAGTCATAATTTTAATGTTATAATTTCTTTTTTCCTTTATAGCCATCTGAGCCTCCCCGTCGTCATAAACCATTCCATCTGGAGAAACTAGAAGCAGCAGAGGCCACAGCACCTATATCAACAAAGGACCAGGCATTGTTTGAGGGATTTTCATTTGTCAACTTGGAAACCCTTGAGCAGACCCCAGCTCTATAGTCATCAGAGCGAGCGGCCCACCTGAGCCTCCGGAAGACTGAAAATCAGAAGACTGGACATCACTGGAACAAACGCTGCAAGAATGAAGGTGACCATGGAGACGTCGAGGGACCCCGAATGAAGACACAGAGAATGACGGAGCCAGCAGATCCACCTATGGGCTGGCGGTAAGAATAAGCGCCATAATATCTGCGCTTTATGCCAATCATAGGCATGTGCCAAACATTTTTCACTGACCGGTAATAGGATTTCCTCCTGCTCATTTTAGCTGCATTTTTTGGTGCTGTCTTGGGCAATGATGAAATACTGAGGTGCGTGATGGCCGGCTATTAAGGGGTGGCAGGAGGCCGGATTTTTTTTTTTTTAACAACATCTTGCACTTGCCTATGATAAATCTACCATTACCGGCAGTTGGATTTCCTCATACTTATGACAGTGTTGTCATAGGAGTGGGGAAAAAGGTGAGAGATGGCCGGCTATTAAGGGGTGGCAGGAGGCCGGATTTTTTTTTTTTTTTTTTTTTAAATAGGGAAAATTTGGCCTATGGAGAACACAAGAGCTTACAGCTAGTGGACCTGCACATCCTCCAGATGTAAGTGTAAAATGAGAGCCGCAGTCCTACAAAGTACATTTTGTTAAAACCCTGAGGATGGCAGAGCCGGCAGATCCACCTATGAGCTGGGGGTAAGAATGGAGGACTATTTCATCAAAGTCCTGTGAAGACACCCATGCCAATGTCATTCCAGTCCATGCCAGGGGTACCCATTCCAGAAGCCATTGAGCCTTCTCATGGAACATCTATATAGTTAAACAAAGCAAAAAAAACTGCAAAGCTTTTTAATGCAACTAAAACCTCTTACATTTTTCTTAGATCTGTAAATAACAACAGAATGAAGTGGGTTAAAAGTGTATTTTGAATATTCCCATTTTTTAAGGCACCTAAACAGGAAAGGGTTCTTTACAGTCAGAGCAGTCAGACTGTGGAATTCCCTACCACAAGAGGTAGTGATGGCAGACACTATAACAGCTTTCAAAAAAGGGCTGGACGATTTCCTCGATACACATAACATTGAGGGTTACCGTTAAATTAGACAAAATGTTACACCTATAGAAGTACATTTAATACCATAATAGTAATTACATAATTAGTATCATAATTTGGTTTGATCCAGGGTTCCAGGACTGATCGCCTATTTTCGGGGTCAAGAAGGGATTTTTCCCCTGTGACACAAATTGGCTGAAGGTGTCCTGGGGTTTTTGCCTTCTTCTGGATCAACAATGTAGGCATAGGGCAGTATTATTAGTGATAGGAAAGTTAGAATAATACTGTAATAAGATAGCAGGATGTTAATAATAGTAACAATATCAAATAGTCACATTTATAAAAATAAAAACAAATTAAATAATAACTGCAGTAGTACAATAAGTAGTGTAATATTAAATATATAACTAGTAAAAACATAATTAGGTTTGATCCAGGGTTCTAGGACTGATCGCCTTTTCTTGGGGTCAAGAAGGAATTTTTCCCCGTGATGCAAATTGGCTGAATGTGTCCTGGGGTTTTTACCTTCTTCTGGATCAACAGATTTAGGCATAGGGATTCTGGTAATACCATTATTAGAATCACAAGAGTAATACAAAATATAAAATTAATTAAAAATATGTAATTATAAACGGGTACATTCTTAATTGTTATAGTGCAGCAATAATAAAAAAGGTAATAATAATAATAACAGTAATACATTTGTGAGGCCTAGTGCCAGTTAGTTAGTAAGTTAGTGTAGTGTTAGTGTACGGAGTACAATTGGGGGAGGAAAGTTGAACTTAATAGACCGAGATCTTTATTCAACCTACATTACAATGTTACTAATATTTGCGCTTTATTCCAATCATAGGCATGTGCCAAATATTTTTCACTGACCGGTAATAGGATTTCCTCCTGCTCATTTTAGCTCCAATTTTTGGTGCTGTCTTGGGCAATGATGAAATACTGAGGTGCGTGATGGCCGGCTATGAAGGGGTGGCAGGAGGCCGGATTTTTTTTTTTAACAACATCTTGCACTTGCCTATGATAAATCTACCATTACCGGCAGTTGGATTTCCTCATATTTATGACAGTGTTGTCATAGGAGTGGGGAAAAAGGTGAGAGATGGCCGGCTATTAAGGGGTGGCAGGAGGCCGGATTTTTTATTTTTTTTTTAAATAGGGAAAATTTGGCCTATGGAGAACACAAGAGCTTACAGCTAGTGGACTTGCACATCCTCCAGATGTAAGTGTAAAATGAGAGCCGCAGTCTTAAAAAGTACATTTCATTAAGACCCTGAGGATGGCAGAGCCGGCAGATCCACCTATGAGCTGGGGGTAAGAATGGAGGACTATTTCATCAAAGTCCCGTGAAGACACCCATGCCAATGTCATTCCAGTCCATGCCAGGGGTACCCATTCCAGAAGCCATTGAGCCTTCTCATGGAACATCTATATAGTTAAACAAAACAAAAAAACCTGCAAAGCTTTTTAATGCAACTAAAACCTCTTACATGTTTCTTATATCTGTAAATAATGAATGAAGTGGGTTAAAAGTTGATTTTGAATATTCCCATTTTTTAAGGCACCTAAGCAGGAAAGGGTTCTTTACAGTCAGAGCAGTCAGACTGTGGAATTCCCTACCACAAGAGGTAGTGATGGCAGACACTATAACAGCTTTCAAAAAAGGTCTGGACGATTTCCTCGATACACATAACATTGAGGGTTACCGTTAAATTAGACAAAATTTTACAACTATAGTAGTACATGTAGTACGGTAATAGTATTATTATTATTTATTATTATAGCGCCATTTATTCCATGGCACTTTACATGTCAAGAAGGGGTATACATACAAGAACTATTACAATAATCTTGAACACAATGTGACGGCGACTGGTACAGGAGGAGCGAGGACCCTGCCCGTGAGGGCTCACAGTCTACAAGGGATGGGTGAGGATACAGTAGGTGAGGGTAGAGCTGGTCGTGCAGCGGTATTGGTGGAGTGGTGGTTAATGCAGGTTGTAGGCTTGTCATAAGAGGTGGGTCTTCAGGCTCTTTTTGAAGGTTTCCACGGTTGACGAGAGTCTGATGTGTTGGGGTAGAGAGTTCCAGAGTAGGGGGGAAGCACGGGAGAAATCTTGTATGCGATTGTGGGAGGAGGAGATTAGAGGGGAGTAGAGAAGGAGATCTTGTGAGGATCGGAGATTGCGTGCGGGTATGTAGCGGGAGACTAGGTCAGAGATATATGGAGGAGACAGGTTGTGAATGGCTTTGTATGTCATGATTAGGGTTTTGAACTGGAGTCTCTGGGCAATGGGGAGCCAGTGAAGAGATTGACAGAGAGGAGAGGCCGGGGAATAGCGGGGGGCAGGTGGATTAGTCGGGCAGCAGAGTTTAGGATGGATTGGAGGGGTGCAAGAGTGTTGGAAGGGAGGCCACAGAGCAGGAGGTTGCAGTAATCAAGGCGGGAGATGATGAGGGCGTGCACTAGTGTTTTTGCAGATTCATGGTTGAGGAATGTGCGGATCCGGGAGATATTTTTGAGTTGGAGTCGGCAGGAAGTGGAAAGGGCTTGGATATGTGGTTTGAAGAAGAGTTCAGAGTCCAGGGTTACCCCAAGGCAGCGAGCCTGAGGGACTGGGGAGAGTGGGCAGCCATTGACTATGATGGATAGGTGAGTTGGGGGGGTCGAATGAATTGGCGGAAAGATGATGAATTCTGTTTTGTCCATGTTAAGTTTTAGAAATCTAGCAGAGAAGAAGGATGAAATAGCAGACAGACATTGTGGGATTTTGTTTAGTAAGGAGGTGATATCGGGTCCAGAGAGGTAGATCTGTGTGTCATCAGCACAGAGGTGATAATGAAAGCTATGAGACTCTATGAGCTGTCCCAGGCCTAAGGTGTAGATGGAGAAGAGCAGGGGTCCTAGAACTGAACTTTGGGGGACACCGACAGATAGGGGGCGAGATGAGGAGGTGGTCTGTGAGTGAGAGATACTGAATGTCCTGTCTGTTAGGTATGAGTAGATCCAGGATAGGGCCAAGTCTGTGATGCCGAGAGATGGGAGAGTTTGTAGTAAGAGGGAATGGTCCACTGTGTCGAAGGCAGATGACAGGTCTAGGAGGAGGAGGACAGAGTAGTGTCGCATAGATTTGGCGGTTAGTAGGTCATTGGTGACTTTAGTCAGTGCAGTTTCAGTAGAATGGTGCGGTCGGAAACCAGATAGTAGGCTGTCGAAGAGGGAGCAGGAGGAGAGGTGGGAGGACAGCTCAGAATGGACGTGTTGTTCCAGTAGTTTTGAGGCATAGGGGAGAAGTGATATAGGGCGATAGCTAGACAGAGAGGATGGGTCAAGGGAGGGCTTTTGAGGATTGGTGTGATTGAGGCATGTTTGAAGCATGAGGGGAAGACACCAGTTGTTAGTGACAGGTTGAAGAGGTTGGCTAGGGGTGGGATGAAGATAGTGGTAAGGTTTGGGATGAGGTGGGACGGGATTCGGTCAAGTTTACAGGCGGTGAGGTGTGATTTGGAGAGTAAAGAGAAAAGTTGATCTTCTGTAATGGTGGAGAATGTGGTTTTGGAGGAGGAGGGTTGAGTAGGTGTGGGGAGGGGCTGTGGGGGCTTTAGGCAAAAGCTTTGTCTGATGGTGTCAATCTTCTGCTTGAAGAATGAGGCAAAGTCTTCGGCTGAAATAAGAGGAGAGGGAGGAGGCACTGGGGGACGGAGGAGAGAATTGAAGGTGTTGAATAGTTGTTTGGGGTTGTGAGACAGGGAGGATATGAGAGATGAGAAGTATGTTTGTTTTGCTGCAGTGAGTGTGGACTTGAAGGTAGTGAGGGACTGTTTAAATGCGATGAAGTGCTCATTGGAGTGGGACCTTTTCCATCTGCGCTCAGCAACCCTGGAGGGCCATCGCAGTTCTTTAGTTAGGCTGGTGTGCCAGGGTTGTCTGTTGGTTGTGCGAGCTTTGGTATGTGTGAGGGGGGCGACTGAATTGAGAGCTGCAGCTGTTGTGGTGTTGTATAAAGTGGCAGCAACATCTGTATCATGTAAGGAACTAATGTCTGTAAGAGGGAGAAGGGATTCAGAGAGTGACTGTAGGTCAAGGTGTTTGAGATTTCTGCGAGGGTATGACGCGCCCCCTGGGCCTGTGCTGTGTAGGGGAGGGGATACCCGGAGCCGGATCGCTGGGGGTTGTAGTCCTCCGTGGCTGTGACCCGGTCCGTGCCCAGGGCGGTCAAACCAGTGGCAGTATTAGTAATGTGACAAATGTCCGACTACGCCACCCGTGGATTGCGGTCAGTGGGGACCGCCGCTGCGCTGCAGACAGCTGAGGCTGATGTTATATGCGCAGCCAAGTATGGGATGAGTATAGCCTCAGGGCAGTTAGTGTGGAGATGATGGGAGTGATGGTGTGAGCGTTCCAGTACTAATGGTGCTGGTGCGGCGATGAAACACAGAGACGTTGGGCTGCAGTTTCCAATGCTTTACTCACAGTTGTTATTCGTGTCAATCCTGCAGGCGATGACTGCCCAAGCCGTGCTGCGTCCACCAGGCAAGGGGCTCGACCAACTCCCATGCAATTTCAGAGCTTGGCACAGGGCTCCCTTCTCTTCCCTTCTCTGGCCGTCCTCACCAGTGACCCACCTTTGTCCAGCTTCCTCGGGCCTTCTATTGGCGAAACCTATCTCCGGTTTCCCTGACCCTACGTGGTATGCTTTCCTGGTGGATGTAGTGAGGGGTCGCACCAGGATGTGGTCACAACCTCCGGTCTTTGGCTGAGGAATCTGTTGCCTCCACCAATTTGGGTCCCGGTACCCTGCTCTGCCAACCCTTCACCAGCAATCTCCTGGGCCTATGGGGTTCCTTCTGTCCTCGTGTCTCTGGGCCTTTCTTAATGTTCTGTTCCTTGTTTCCTTTCTCTTCTGTTCCTGTTCTCTCTGCTGTTTCTTGCCTCTACTCCAGGCCCGCCTCATGGAGCTGGGCCCAGACTGAGCCACAGCTCCCTGTCAGCCCTCTCTGGCTGAACTCCTCTCTGAACTGAACTCTGTTCTAAGATGGTGTCCACCTTATATACCTCCCTCTATGTGTGAGCCCAGGTGACTAGCAACCAATGGGCTCCTACCTATGCCCAGAGACCCACCCCTATCTGCTCCTACACCACTGGGTTTTCCTCCCCCTCCCCACTCCAGCCAGGGACAGAAGCTGTCGTGCCTGCACTCCTGTCTCGTGGGAGCACCGTTGACCTGTCCCTCGGAAATGGGGTGTGTGTGGTGCATGCAGCCTAACGAGTCCTGGTCCACACTCCATCCTTACCCGGGAGTGGAATATCACACCTCTGGTTTGAGGTGCAATACCCCTGTAGCAGCCGAGCCCTCGGGGTGCTACATTCCCCCCTGGTAAATCACAGCACGTCCTCGGGCTGGAAAAGAGCAAAAATAATTTAAAACATACAAAAATTTTAGAATGCATTCGTATATAAGACAATAACTATTAACCCATCCCTTTATGGAAGGCACTCTTCTCTTTTAACGTTACTGGTACTCTTTTATCATATATAACATCACATAAAACATTTGCATTATTGCTCTAACAGCATATAAAACTTTTTCATTATAAAACACTCGCAAGGAAAACATTCTCAAAACACATTCTTGAATCCTGGCCGCGGTGCAACTTGTGACCAGGTGCTCGATCTTCTTTTTAAGTGCAAAAACTTCAGTAAACTTGTAAACTGGAGGGATTCTCGGTCCCGAGGTAGACGTTGCAGTCTTTTTATAAAACCAGTAGGGGGCGCTTTAAGAAGCGCAACTATTTACAAGGGATTGGCCGTTCCCAGTCCTCGGCCGGTGGGGATAGTGGAATGGCTGCTCACAGTCCTCAGCCTGGTTAGGGATTGAGGGGATTAACTTGCACACAGTCAACAGTTCCACAACAATAAACAGTTCTCTGTACCCTTACGGGTAACTATGCACAGTTCCACTTTACCATTCACTGGTAACGGTGTCCTCCTCGCTCTTCCGGGTAGTCTTCAGATCCGTCCGGACCCTCAGGGTAGTCCATGTCTGGGCGGTACCGCAGTTCCTCCTCCGTTAGACGGTGGACATGGAGGGCGTACAGTCCCTTTGCGCCCTTGTGCCGTGTGTAGGTGACCACGTCGCCGGGGTACAGGTCACGGCCGTGATGTCCCTCTGGCAAGTGGCTTTCCACGTCTCTCCAGGTGACGAAGACGTCGGTGTCAGCCTCCGGGTCTCTTATGAAGCCCCAGCCGTGCTCCAGCTGGAACTTTACTATGACTACGGTCCCGGTGGCTCGGGGACCGCGGATGGCTTGGGAGTCCTGACGGGCTCTCCTCTTCTGCTCTGCGCTCCGGACTTGGAGTCGCTCCTCCCTGATGCGCCTCTGCCGCCGCTCCCTTTCATAGGTGGCCAGCTGTTGACGGCAGCAGTCCAGGTGACGATCTGCGTCCGCCTGTGTTTCTTGTAGTGCGGGCGGGGCGACTTCCGCGGGCTCCGGAGCCGGTATCAGAGGCTCACGCGGGGGTGGAGCTCTCCAGGGCTGACCGCTGGTCAGTTCGGCCGGCCACACCAGGGGCCGTGTGCTGGGCGAAGAGATCCGCGCCCAGGGGTGGTATGGCTCCGGACCCCCTTTGGGGAGCAGCGCCTGGGGGCACTCAGCCTTACGACCAGGCCGGTGTCGTCTGATGGTCGCGCCCGGGGATGGCACAGTCACGGTAAGGGGCGCTGGTGGGGCAGCTGCGCCCGGGTGTACCAGGCCCTGCGTCCCGGCCTGTGACGTCTCCTGCTTTACGGCGCCCGGGTTCAGAGGGCACAGCGCGGGGCGGGGCGTGTCAGCGACGCTTGCACCCTGAGGCCTAGCTGGCGGCGGTGGAGGCGTGGTGTCAGGTACGGTCCCCGGGGCTTCGGGTCCCGCAACGGAGGGTGGGGGCAGGCTGGTGATCTCAGGGCGTAGAGTGGTGGCGTCCCCGTTACCTGCCTCGGCCTCCGTTGCCTCCTCCGCGGCGTCGTTCGCAGCCGCCGGTCCATCTTCACCTCCCTCAGAGGCAAGCTCACTGCTCGGTCCTCGCGGTGTCTCCTGCTGGCCGGTTACGTGCTGCCGGGCCAACTCCTCCTTCCACCCGGCAAACACATCCCGCTGCGCCCGGACCATCCTCCTATTTAGGTCCTCCAGCGCAGCTCGCGCGCAGTCCGGGTCTCTGGACAGCTGTGCCAGCAACTCCGTTAAGCTGCAGGGTGGCTCAGCTTGCAGCAGGCTGCGGGCCAGGGTGCTGGTGGGGTTCACTGCTCCCTCCATCTCCGGGTGCAGCAGGTCCAGACTGATCCAGGCCGCACCTGGCCCCACAGTTTTCTTTCCTATCCGCCCCCATGGGGGGTGGTCTTGGGGGCATCTGCTGACAATCACCTTTAGGGGCAGCCAACCCACGTTGATGGACATTTCCACTGCTGCACTCATAGTTGCTGGGGCAGGCCCCTTCTTTGGCGCCACTCTGGGACCTGGCCCACGATGGGAGGCGGCTTCCTGCTGTCTTTTGGTGCGCACATAATGGCGTCCGCTCTGCCAGGGCGGGAAAAACAGATTAAGATGGCGGGAAACGGTCCAAGATGGCGTCCGATGGCGGGAAACGACTCCGGACGGCGGGAAACTTCTCTCAGGTAAGTGCAAAAAGTCTTTTTTTTCAGGCACGCAATACCCGTTGGGGCGGGTTGGTTTGAATCCTGCCGACTACGCCAAAAGTTGACGCGCCCCCTGGGCCTGTGTTGTGCAGGGAATACCCGGAGCCGGATTGCTGGGGGTTGTAGTCTCCGTGGCGCTGACCCGGTCCGTGCCCAGGGTGGTCAAACCAGTGGCAGTCTGAGTGTGATAACAAATGTCCGACTACGCCACCCGTGGATTGCGGTCAGTGGGGACCGCCGCTGCGCTGCAGACCGGTGTGGCTGATGTTGTATGCGCAGCCAAGTATGGGATAACTCCCCACGGGAGAAGTATTGCCTCAGGGCAGCTAGTGTGGATGATGAGAGTAATGGTGTGAGCATCCCAGTACTGATGGTGCTGGTGCGGCGATGAAACACAGAGACGTGTGGTGCAGTTCAGGGTCTTTACTGATGGAATAACGCAGACTCTCCCAGGAGTACTGGTTAGTAGTAGGGGCCTGGTCAGTCTGTAAGCAAGTAGGATCTCCCCTGGCCAGGTGGAGTTGTAGGCCTCCCCGACTATCTGCACTCTTTCCTGGCTACCTTGCTCTATGCGGGTAGAAGTAGCCCACGTCCCTGAGTATACCGTCTGGTGCTCACCCGTATGGCCGGTGACTTGGGGCCTTCCGTTAGCCTCCGCTTCACGATGGCGGTGCTGGTCCCTTGCTTGTGACCGTGCCTCCGGGCTTCTATGGCCAGAGGACATGGAATCCCCTGCCGGTTGGATTCTGCTGCTGGACCTGGATGTCCCCACAGCCTCGGACTCCGTGTCCGGGTTTAGTGTCTTCAGTCAAGGCGAACTTTCTAGCTTCCAGCCTCTGGCACTCGCTCCTGCTCCTACAGAGCTCCTAGTTCTTGCTTTCCCTCTCCAGCTCTAACTGACTTAATCCCGCCCCAGACCCAGTTTATAAGGGCAGATTCCTCCCCTCCCAGGTCTGGGCGGGCAGTGTTGCATGCTTAGGGCTCCTGACCAGAGAAACCTCCCACTTGATCTCAGACATATTTCTATTACTGTGGCAACCAGACCCCTGGGGTGCCACAGGTATGCAAGTTTGTGGAGTGGGGATTGTTGCCCTGGAGAGGAGAGGGTATAGAATGTAAGTAGGTTGTGGTCAGAGAGGGAGAGGTGAGTTACAGAGGTTAGATAGGGAACAGAGGCGGGTGAAGATGAGGTCCAGCGTGTGGCCGTCTTTGTGGGTGGGTGTGGAAGAAAACTGGGAAAGACCAAAGGAGGAAGTGAGGGATAGGAGCTTAGAGACAGCTGAGAGGGAAGTGTCAATGGGGATGTTGAAGTCGCCAATGAGGATAGTGGGGATGTCAACAGAGAGGAAATGAAGTAGCCAAGTGGTGAAGTGGTCAAAGAAAGTGGTGGCTGATCCTGGAGGGTGGTAGATGGCAGCCGGTTGGAGGGGGAGTAGATGCGCACGCAGTGCACTTCAAAAGAGGGGACAGTAATTGCGGGCAGCAGAGGGATATGGGTGAAGGAGCAGTTATCTGAGAGGAGGAAACCTATTCCTCCACCATGCTTGCCGGTGGGGCGGGGGGCATGGGAAAGGTGGAATCCGCCGTACGAAAGTGCAGCAGGAGAGGCCGTGTCGGAGGGGGTGAGCCAGGTTTCAGTGATGCCAAGGAAGGAAAGCTTGTTAGTGATGAAGAGATCGTGAATGTAGGAAAGTTTGTTGCAGAGAGAGCGAGCGTTCCATAGAGCTCCTGTTAGGGGGACTGGGGAGGCGGGGGCTGGGCGGATGGGTATAAGGTTAGAAGGGTTACGAGAGTTTGGGATAGATTGTGGGTAGAAGGTAGAAGTGACTGTAGGGATGTGGTGAGGAGGGCGGTACTGTGGTGAGGAGTACGGTAATTACATAACTAGTATGATAATTAGGTTTGATCCAGGGTTCCAGGACTGATCGCCTTTTCTCGGGTTAAGAAGGAATTTTTCCCCTGTGACACAAATTGGCTGAAGGTGTCCTGGGGTTTTTGCCTTCTTCTGGATCAACAATGTAGGCATAGGGTAGTATTATTAGTGATAGGAAAGTTAGAATAATACTGTAATAAGATAGCAGGATGTTAATAATAGTAACGATATCAAATAGTCACATTTATAAAAATAAAAACAAATTAATTAATAACTGCAGTAGTACAATAAGTAGTGTAATATTAAATATATAACTAGTGATAACATAATTAGGTTTGATCCAGGGTTCTAGGACTGATCGCCTTTTCTCGGGGTCAAGAAGGAATTTTTCCCTGTGATGCAAATTGGCTGAATGTGTCCTGGGGTTTTTGCCTTCTTCTGGATCAACAGATTTAGGCATAGGGATTCTGGTAATACCATTATTAGAATCACAAGAGTAATACAAAATATAAAATTAATTTAAAAAATTTAATTATAAATGGGTACATTCTTAATTGTTATAGTGCAGCAATGATAAAAATGGTAATAATAATAATAATAATAATAATAATAATAATAATAATACATTTGTGAGGCCTAGTGCCAGTTAGTTAGTAAGTTAGTGTAGTGTTAGTGTAGGGAGTACAATTGGGGGAGGAAAGTTGAACTTGATGGACCGAGGTCTTTCTTCAACCTGCGTTACAATGTTACTAATATCTGCGCTTTATTCCAATCATAGGCATGTGCCAAATATTTTTCACTGACCGGTAATAGGATTTCCTCCTGCTCATTTTAGCTGCATTTTTTGGTGCTGTCTTGGGCAATGATGAAATACTGAGGTGCGTGATGGCCGGCTATGAAGGGGTGGAGGAGGTTGGATTTTTTTTTTTAACAACATCTTGCACTTGCCTATGATAAATCTACCATTACCGGCAGTTGGATTTCCTCATACTTATGACAGTGTTGTCATAGGAGTGGGGAAAAAGGTGAGAGATGGCCGGCTATTAAGGGGTGGCAGGAGGCCGGATTTTTTTTTTTTTTTTTTTTAAATAGGGAAAATTTGGCCTATGGAGAACACAAGAGCTTACAGCTAGTGGACTTGCACATCCTCCAGATGTAAGTGTAAAATGAGAGCCGCAGTCTTAAAAAGTACATTTCATTAAGACCCTGAGGATGGCAGAGGCGGCAGATCCACCTATGAGCTGCATGTAAGTATAGGCGCCATAATATCTGCCCTTATGTTACAGGGTGGTGTTCCGTATATTAATTATTAATGTCAGGCTTGACTATTAATAATCGGTATCCGGCTAATACCTCACCTGTTACTACTCTGATTCCTTTGCTATATGCGATACTAACGGCGACTAACTGAGACGAAACCGTGTATCAATAAAATACATTTATTACACACAAGTCTACAGTTAATATACTACCAATTTCCACAGTACACAATAATATTAACAATAGCACACAATACGGATATACAATTAACCCCACCAATAACCTAATTATACTTCCCACCCACTTGCCTAAAAGCATACAAACATTAATTACAAACCACCCGCCTATCAATCACTATCCCTACAGCAATCAAGGGGTTTATGAGGCTATGTGCCCATGATGCAGAAATGCTGCAGATTTTTTACGCTTCTCCCTGCAGGAAAAACACATGCGTTTTTTTCATGTGTTTTTCCAGCCAGGTAGAAGCGTTTGTCGAGCGTTTTTTGCAGCATTTCAGCATGCGGGTTATCAAGCGCTTTTCCAAGCGATTTTAGTGTGGCACCCCAGGGGTCTGGTTGCCACAGTAATAGAAATATTATGTCTGAGAGCAAGTGGGAGGTTTCTCTGGTCAGGAGCCCTAAGCATGCAACACGGCCCACCCAGACCTGGGAGGGGAGGAATCTGCCCTTATAAACTGGGTCTGGGGCGGGATTAGACAGACAGAGCCTGCAGAACAAGCAGAGCAGTCAGAGTCAGTGTGAAGTCCCAGACAGAGACGCAGTCAGGTCTGGAGGACAGCAGACAGAGGGAAAGCAAGAACTAGGAGCTCTGTAAGAGCAGGAGCGAGTGCCAGAGGCTGGAAGCTAGATTGCTCGCCTTGGCTGAAGACACTAAACCCGGACACGGAGTCCGAGGCTGTGGGGACATCCAGGTCCAGCAGCAGAATCCAACCGGCAGGGGATTTCATGTCCTCTGGCCTTAGAAGCCCGGAGGCACGGTCACAAGCAAGGGACCAGCACCGCCATCGTGAAGCGGAGGCTAACGGAAGGCCCCAAGTCACCGGCCATACGGATGAGCACCACACGGTATACTCAGGGACGTGGGCTACTTCTACCCGCATAGAGCAAGGTAGCCAGGAAAGAGTGCAGATAGTCGGGGAGGCCTACAACTCCACCTGGCCAGGGGAGATCCTACTTGCTTACAGACTGACCAGGCCCCTACTGCTAACCAGTACTCCCGGGAGGGTCTGCGTTATTCCATCAGTAAAGACCCTGAACTGCACCACACGTCTCTGTGTTTCATCGCCGCACCAGCACCATCTGTACTGGGACGCTCACGCCATCACTCCCATCATCCACACTAGCTGCCCTGAGGCAATACTTCTCCCGTGGGGAGTCATCCCATACTTGGCTGCACATACAACATCAGCCTCCGCGGTCTGCAGCGCAGCGGCGGTCCCCACTGACCGCAATCCACGGGTGGCGTAGTCGGACATTTGTCATCACACTCAGACTGCCACTGGTTTGACCGCCCTGGGCACGGACCGGGTCACCGCCACGGAGGACTACAACCCCCAGCGATCCGGCTCCGGGTATCCCCTGCACAGCACAGGCCCAGGGGGCGCGTCAACTTTGGCGTAGTCGGCAGGATTTCGTGCCCGCAACCACCGGGTACTGCGTGCCTGAAAAAAGACTTTTATACTTACCTGTGGCGAAGTTTCCCGCCGTCCGGAGTCGTTTCCCGCCATCGGACGCCATCTTGGACCGTTTCCCGCCATCTTCCCGCCATCCGCAGCTGCTTCCCGCCTTCAGACGCTATCTTCGGGACGCCGCACGGGAAGAAGAGGGGCGTGGACGCCGAAAGCGCGCGAGATCCGAAGCTCCGCCCCACGCACTGACGCTGCGCAAGGTCCTGGAAGGTAGGAAGAGAGAGACGCTGACGTCATCGGAGCGCGACTCCAGGTCCTCTACCCCGACGATTGACTGCGGAGTCGCGGCCTACGGAAGAAGAGCATCGCAAGGTAGGCCACGGTCCACTAGGGGGGAAGGAGGATGTCGGACACCGAGGGGAGCTCCACCACCACACCGGCCGCCAGCGCAACCACAGCAGCGGTCATGCCATTCACCATGCCCTATATCCCGGGGGCAACCTGGCTACCCCAGTACTCAGGGGAGTCACATACTCTAAGTGACTTTAGGGAAAGACTGGATAGCCTCTTCCAGGTATACCCCCTCACAGAAGAGCAAAAAGTGAGCATCCTGGTGGCCCAGTTAATCGGGGCAGACCAAAGGGAGGTAAAGTCCTGGTCACCTGGGAAGAAGAGGACTGTCAGAGAGATACTAGCCCGGCTGAAAGACACATTTGACACCCGCACCTCTGCCGAGATAAAACTCAGATTTTACGGGTGCAAACAGCGGGCACATGTAAGTATAAGAGACTATGCTCTAAACCTACAAGAGGCCCTGAGAGCCATTAAGCAGGCAGACCCTGACAGCGTGGGAAATGAAGACAAGCTGTTGACCGAACAATTTATTGAGGGTCTACTTTGCAATGCCCACCGAACCCAGTTGCGAGCAATGGCCTTACAGGACCCTGACCTGTACTTTGCACAGTTCAAGGACAGAGCCATCCGGGTGCTCCGAGAACCGGCACCAGGTGGCGCTGTGACCCACAGGCGCCCTGCTATCACTTATCACCAGGACGCGGCGCCCTTGTCTGCAGGGCCTGTGGGAGCTGATGCGCAGGCTTTGAACAATGACCCCGCTACAGACCTGCACCATCAGGTCCAAGAGCTGACTAAAAGCTTTGCCGCGCTAACCAGAACTGTGCAGTCTTTACAGGTCTCTTCTCCAGGAAAGATCCAGCTGGCATCCGGACCGGAGGACGTCCCGTGGCGCCGACTGAGGAGGACCCCACCGGCCAGAGGGAGACCCAGCGACAGATACAACGAGGACGGACGACCCATCTGCCGCCGCTGCAATCAACCCGGACATATGGCAAGGTACTGTCATTTAAACGGGCACAACCTGGGGTAGAGGGCCAACCCCCAGGCATAAGATCATCAGGCCCATCAAACTGGCGTGATAAATACGTAGGGGGACGTCCGGTCTTGCCTGTGGTACTGGATGGCATTCCTATGAGTGCCCTACTAGACACTGGGTCACAGGTGACTACCATCCCGTACGTGCTCTTCAAGCGGTACTGGAATGACTCGGACATAACCCGCTATCCAGATGACGACCTGAGCATTATCGCCAGCAATGGTCAGCCCGTGCCACAGATAGGATTTAAGGAAGTGACCATCAAGGTCGGTAAAGTTGAACTGCCGGCACAAGGACTGATCATTGTGGACATTGACCGTCGCGAGAGTCACCCAAAAATAACCCTAGGTACTAATGTAATCGAAAACTGTCTTGCAGAGGTGATTCTTATTTTGCAACAGGTTGCCAAGAACGCCAGTTCCAGCCAGCAGCGTGTCCGGGCACTGATGAAACGGCAACAGGTGGAACTATCTGTTGGTGAGATAGGTAGCGTGAGAATGTGTGACCCGTTCCCTATTGCCATGCCCCCAAAAAGTGAGATGATGATTTGGTGCCGGGCAGCTATTGGTCTAAGAGGTAGAGACTACCAAGCAATGGTAGAACCCGTCTACTCAGACAGTAGGCCCACCATTTTGACAGCACGGGGGGTGGTCGATGTACGTCATGGGAGGGTGCCCGTCCACATCATAAATATCGGGGAGAGAGAAGTATACCTGCCCCGGTATGCCACGCTAGCCAAATTGTTCACCATCAACCAGAACTCTGTACAGGCCGTGGAACCCTTGCCTCCATCTCAACCAGAGGAAGGTAACGGCTCTAAGAAACCAATGGAGGACTGGTGTCAGCAACTGCATTTGGGTACTGACTCCACTCCCTCACACCAAAAACAGGGAGTCTATCGGGTGGTTCAAGAGTAAGAGAGAGTGCTTAGTAAAATGCGTACCCGTTACCAAGGATAGAAGAGTCCTTAGCTGCATTAAAATCTGCTAACTTCTTCTCTACTTTGGATCTCACTAGCGGGTACTGGCAGGTTCCTGTAGCAGAGGCGGACCGGGAGAAGACCGCATTCACCACCCCGATGGGACTCAGCGAATTTAACTGTATGCCGTTCGGGCTCTGCAACACACCAGGAACCTTCCAACGGTTGATGGAATGCTGTCTGGGACACCGGAACTTCGAGACGGTCCTATTATACCTGGACGACGTCATCGTCTATTCCAAGACCTATGAGGACCATCTGGAACACCTGGCAAGTGTTTGAAGCCCTGGCAAACTATGGCCTAAAGGTAAAACCCTCGAAGTGTCATCTACTGAAGCCAAAGGTACAGTACCTGGGACACGTGGTGAGTGCTGACGGAGTGGCTCCCGACCCTGACAAGATCACCGTGATTAAGGATTGGCCAAGACCATCCAGCATAAAGGAAGTACGGCAGTTCCTCGGGTTGGTAGGCTACTACCGAAGATTCATTCCCGGTTTTACCAAGAAGGCAGCTCCTATGCAGGACCTCCTGATAGGCCAGTCCAGGAAGGCCAAAAACCAGAAGCCACCCTTCAAGTGGGAAAAGCTGGAAGAGGAGTCCTTCCGCCAGCTGAAGATGGCCCTCACGGGGGATGAAATCCTGGCATACCCTGATTACAGCCAGCCCTTTATCCTCCACACGGACGCAAGCAACATCGGGCTAGGGGCCGTACTGTCCCAGATCCAGCAGGGGAGAGAACGGGTAATTGCTTACTCCAGCCGAAAACTGCGACCCACGGAAAGAAACCCTGAGAATTACATCTCGTTCAAGCTAGAGTTCCTGACAGTGGTGTGGGCAGTAACCGAACGTTTCAAGCATTACCTTGCCTCTTCCAGGTTCACCGTGTACACGGACAACAACCCGTTGACACACCTGGACACTGCAAGACTGGGTGCCCTGGAGCAAAGATGGATGGCCCGCCTGTCCAATTATGAGTTCACAATCAAATACCGGGCAGGGCGCTCCAATACCAATGCGGACGCCCTGTCCAGGATGCCAAACCTACCGGACGAAGGGGAGGATCCAGAAGAATTGGAAGAGATCGAACTCCCTGCGTTTCACCGTCATGGGATTACCCAGTATTCCCACCGTGTGAGGGGCCAGCGGTCCGCTACGTTCAACCCCTTACCCCACTACAACTGGGCGGAGACGCAAGACAGTGACCCTGCAGTCCGTCTGGTGAAGGAGATGCTGACCCAGGCTGACGCCCGCCTGGACCCAGACGCTCCGGAAGAGACCAAGCAACTGTGGACGGAAAAGAGCAGACTGTTTCTCTATAAGGAGAAGTTGTGCCGCAGAATGGTCAATTCCCGGACACATGAACTGATCTGGCAGGTGGTGGTACCGAGACGGGACACAGCTATGGTGCTGGAGGCCTACCACAATGGGGCAGGGCACTTCGGATGGAAGAAGCTGGAGTTCCTGCTGCGTGCACGGTTCTACTGGATAGGCATGAGAGGAGCCATTGAGAGGTGGTGTAGAGACTGTGGCCCTTGCAATCTAAGAAGAAGGGACCGTGCCAGCCAGAGGACTCCCCTGCAGCCCATCATCACCAGGCAGCCGCTGGAACTGGTCGCTCTGGACCATGTTAAACTGGCTCCAAGCAGAAGCGGGTATGTCTACGCCCTAACCATCGTGGATCACTACTCCCGATTCCTAGTGGTGGTCCCCGTCAAAGACTTAACAGCACAAACAGCAGCTAGAGCCTTCCAGCTGCACTTCTGCCGCCCACACGGGTACCCGGACCAAGTGCTGACGGACCAAGGACCAGCCTTCGAAGCGGAGGTCTTCCAGGAGTTCTGCAACCTGTATGGCTGCAAGAAGATAAGAACAACGCCCTATCACCCCCAAACCAATGGACTCTGTGAGAAGATGAACCAGGTGGTGATAGATCTGTTAAAAACATTGCCCCTGGAAGAACGCAGTCTGTGGCCTGAGAAACTGCCCGATCTGGTGGACCTGTATAACCACATCCCGGTAGGTTCCACCAACTATACCCCGGTTTACCTAATGAGAGCAAGACTTGGTAAGCTGCCTATTGACCTGGATATGGGAGTCCTGATACCCGAGGACACCTCGCCAGAGGCAGACTGGGATACAGAACGGCAGCAGCAGTACCGGAAAGTACAGGAGAGCGTCGAGCGAAGTCTCTGTCAATGAAGAGAAAGGCAGGAGAGGACTTATAACCAACATGCTCCCGCTGTTCCCCTGGTACCTGGAGAGGAGGTCTTGAAAAGAAAAAGGCGGCTCCATAAGTTGGACGACCAGTGGGAAAAGGACCCATACACCGTACTGCCCTCAAGCCACAATAATCCAAAGGTGTACGTCATCAGCAAGGATGGAGGAGAGACCACAGCCACTGTCTCCAGAGACCACCTGAAAAAGTGCCCGGAGAAGTTGCAAAGCACGGATGAAGATCAGGAAGACCCTCAACCCGTAGAGGAAAAGGAGGAAATGATCAGCACCGTACTCGGAGACTTTCCCCGGTCCTGGACACAAGTAAACAATGCTATCGTGGTGCCCGTCCTCACATTTCTCCACCCAGCCCCTCAAGTGCCTACAGAAGACCAGGTAGAGCTGGAAGAGCAGCCGGCCCAGACTGACCAGGCCCCTACTGCTAACCAGTACTCCCGGGAGGGTCTGCGTTATTCCATCAGTAAAGACCCTGAACTGCACCACACGTCTCTGTGTTTCATCGCCGCACCAGCACCATCAGTACTGGGACGCTCACACCATCACTCCCATCATCCACACTAGCTGCCCTGAGGCAATACTGCTCCCGTGGGGAGTCATCCCATACTTGGCTGCGCATACAACATCAGCCTCTGCGGTCTGCAGCGCAGCGGCGGTCCCCACTGACCGCAATCCACGGGTGGCGTAGTCGGACATTTGTTATCACACTCAGACTGCCACTGGTTTGACCGCCCTGGGCACGGACCGGGTCACCGCCACGGAGGACTACAACCCCCAGCGATCCGGCTCCGGGTATCCCCTGCACAGCACAGGCCCAGGGGGCGCGTCATTAGCATCACTTGGAAAAGTGCTTGACAACTTGGTCACACTATATAAATCCATGCAACCGGCATGGATTTTATATAGTGTGACCAAGTTAGTTAAAAAAAAAGAATAAGAATGGTAAAAAATAAAAAATTTATTTTATACTCACCTTCCGATGTCCTCCCGATGTTCTCTCCGATGGGTCTGGTGTCTTGGGCGGCTCGCGGTGGTGTGAAGGACCTGCGGTGACGTCATTGAGTCATGTGACAGGTCACATGACTCAATGACATCATGGCCGGTCCTTCACAACACCGCGACCCATAGAGAAGACCAGACGGAGGGGAGAAAACCCCGGGAGGACATCGGAAGGTAAGTATAATCTTTATTTTTTATTTTAAATTCTTTTTTAACAGGTTCTATGGAACCTGGGTCTGGATGAGTCTCCTCTCATCCACACCCGGGTACCATCTGCACATAGAAACGCATAATATCCGTGTATACAAATGTACTGACACGGATATTATGCGTTTCAATGCAAGTCAATGGCGGCAATTGATGCGTATTTTTCCGCAATGATAATAAGCAGCGGAAATTTCCGCAGCATGTGCACAGCACATGAGGATTGTCATTGGGGACCATGGAGCACGTATTACCAAGCGTTTTTTAAGCATTTTCGCTGCAGAAATTCCGCAGCAAAAACGCTTGAAAAACGCATAGTGGGCATGCAGCCTAATAGTGCGATACTTAGCCCAGTAGCTGTCGTCAGGCTGATTCTGGGCTGCTTGGCACTTGGTGTGGCTATGAGAAAAGTAGAGGAAAGTGACACAAGGAGAGAGGGCACTTGAGCTGAGTACTTCTAGAGCACAAGGGGACTGAGGGGATGCTGCTGTCAGAGAGCAGTCAGAGAGCAGCTGAGGGAGGATGGGGCAGAGGAGCTGCACAGAGAGGCTATAGGCTGAGAGGTAGAAAGCTGAGGGGCTGAGGAGAATAGCTGCTGTGAGCAGGGGTGTGGGTAAGGAGAAGAGGTAGGAAGATGAGGGGCTGAGGGGGACAGCTGCGGTGAGCAGGGCTGTGGGCAAGGGGAAGGGGTAGGAAGCTGAGGGGCTGAGGAGGACAGCTGTGATGAGCAGGGCAGTGGGCAAAAAGAAGAGGTAGGAAGCTGAGGGGCTGAGGAGGACAGATGCGGTGAGCAGGGGTGTGGGCAAGAAGAAGAGGTAGGTAGCTGAGGGGCTGAGGAGAACAGCTGCGGTGAGCAGGGGTGTGGGCAAGGCGAAGAGGTAGGAAGCTGAGGGGCTGAGGAGGACAGCTGCGGTGAGCAGGGGTGTGGGCAAGGAGAAGAGGTAGGAAGCTGAGGGGCTGAGGAGGACAGCAGCGGTGAGCAGGGCTGTGGGCAAGGGGAAGGGGTAGGAAGCTGAAGGGCTGAGGAGGACAGCTGCGGTGAGCAGGGGTGTGGGCAAGGAGAAGCGGTAGAAAGCTGAGGGGCTGAGGAGGACAGCTGCGGTGAGCAGGGCTGTGGGCAAGGAGAAGAGGTAGGAAGCTGAGGGGCTGAGGAGGACAGCTGCGGTGAGCAGGGCTGTGGGCAAGGGGAAGGAGTAGGAAGCTGAGGGGCTGAGGAGGACAGCTGCGGTGAGCAGGGGTGTGGGCAAGGAGAAGAGGTAGGTAGCTGAGGGGCTGAGGAGGACAGCTGCAGTGAGCAGGGCTGTGGGCAAGGGGAAGGGGTAGGAAGCTGAAGGGCTGAGGAGGACAGCTGCGGTGAGCAGGGGTGTGGGCAAGGAGAAGAGTTAGAAAGCTGAGGGGCTGAGGAGGACAGCTACGGTGAGCAGGGGTGTGGGCAAAGAGAACAGGTAGGATGCTGAGGGGCTGAGGATCACAGCTGCTGTGAGCAGGGGTAGGGGGAAAGGAGAAGAGGTAGGAATCTGAAGGGCTGAGGAGGACAGCTGCGGTGAGCAGGGGTGTTGGCAAGGAGAAGAGGTAGGTAGCTGAGGGGCTGAGGAGGACAGCTGCGGTGAGCAGGGGTGTTGGCAAGGCGAAGAGGTAGGAAGCTGAGGGGCTGAGGAGGACAGCTGCGGTGAGCAGGGCTGTGGGCAAGGAGAAGAGGTAGGAAGCTGAGTGGCTGAGGAGGACAGCTGCGGTGAGCAGGGGTGTTGGCAAGGAGAAGAGGTAGGTAGCTGAGGGGCTGAGGAGGACAGCTGCGGTGAGCAGGGGTGTGGGCAAGGAGAAGAGGTAGGAAGCTGAGGGGCTGAGGAGGACAGCTGCGGTGAGCAGGGGTGTTGGCAAGGCGAAGAGGTAGGAAGCTGAGGGGCTGAGGAGGACAGCTGCGGTGAGCAGGGCTGTGGGCAAGGAGAAGAGGTAGGAAGCTGAGTGGCTGAGGAGGACAGCTGCGGTGAGCAGGGGTGTTGGCAAGGAGAAGAGGTAGGTAGCTGAGGGGCTGAGGAGGACAGCTGCGGTGAGCAGGGGTGTGGGCAAGGAGAAGAGGTAGGAAGCTGAGGGGCTGAGGAGGACAGCTGCGGTGAGCAGGGCTGTGGGTAAGGAGAAGAGGTAGGAAGCTGAGGGGCTGAGGAGGACAGCTGCGGTGAGCAGGTCTGCGGGCAAGGGGAAGGAATAGGAAGCTGAGGGGCTGAGGAGGACAGCTGCGGTGAGCAGGGGTGTGGGCAAGGCGAAGAGGTAGAAAGCTGAGGGGCTGAGGAGGACAGCTGCGGTGAGCAGGGCAGGGGTGTGGGCAAGGAGAAGAGGTAGGAAGCTGAGGGGCTGAGGAGGACAGCTGCGGTGAGCAGGGCTGTGGGCAGGGAGAAGAGGTAGGAAGCTGAGGGGCTGAGGAGTACATCTGCAGTGAGCAGGGCTGTGGGCAATGGACTTAGTCTAAGGCATGATTAAAGTAGATTTTACAAAAAAATTTTTTTTGCTAAAATATGAAAACAGTAAGCTCCTTTTCAGCTCCTGTTTAAAAATGCCAGAGCATATCTCAAAAGTATTAATTAGATACCATAGTACATGAGCTCTTGACTGGCAGTGAAACTGTGAATTCAACATTTTATTATATGGAGGTAACCAATTCTGGTTTTCCAAAGTTAGAAAAAGTTGTTACAGGGGACGGTTCATGGAGTTTTTGCAACTTTTAAAAGGGCTCTCACAAACACTCTTGGAGCTAGCCACTTAGCTTAGCTTTGATGAACCGGGTCCACAGACTCTTCAGCTGGACATCACCACCAGCCCCAGCCTCACTAATATGCTTGGATGCATGCACCACACTTGCATCAACAGTGCCATCCACAGTGTAAGAGTGGTGACGCCTGATGAAAGAGGTTGCAGTTGGGGCAGTTTCAGACCAGAAGGTAACATTTTTATATCAGTGACCTTTGCAGCATTTTGGTTCTCCACTAGTGGAATTACCGGTGCCATACAAATGGCACCTTTAAAAACACAATCCAGGGCAATATACAGAACGGACTGACCCAGGCGTTTTGTTATGAAATGGCTACTGCTGTTCTCCTTCATCAGATTCAAGAGGCAGCAGACCTAGGTGATCACAATTATTTGACATGTTGAAAGTGTAAACTGTTAGGCTATGTGCCCACGATGCAGAAATGAAGCAGAAAATTTCTGCAGCATTTCTGCATCTCCCTGGCAGAAAAAACGCGTGCAGATTGTGCATGCGTTTTCCCTGCAGAATACATGCGGATTCACATGCGTATCCACATGCATTAACGCATGTGTTTCCGCTTGCGGACTGACAAGCACTTTCCAGGCGGTAGCATCACTTGGAAAGTGCTTGACAACTAGGTCACACTGTATAAATCCAGGAAACGGCATGGATTTATACAGTGTGACCGTAAAAAATAAAAAAAATAAAGCTATACTTACCCCCGATCCCCCGCCGCGTGTGCTGCCGCGCTCGTCCTGGCTTCTTCCAGGTTGCCGGCACATCGCGAGACAGCCTGCGGTCACATGACCGCGACGTCATCTCAGGTCCTGGAAGGAGAAGCGCTGCCGGCATGTAGAGAGAAGCCGCCGGACAGGTGAATATAAACTTTATTTTTTATTTTATTCTTTTTTTTACAGGTACAATGGTACCCAGGTCTGGAGGAGAGTCTTCTCTCCTCCAGAACTGGGTACCATCCGCACATTGAGACGCATGTTATCCGCTTGTACAAATGTACAGACGTGGATATTATGCGTCTCAATGCAAGTCAATAGCGGCGCTTCCGCTGCGCTTCCGCAAAATTAATGAACATGCTGCGGATTTATTTGCGCTGCAGAAACGCTGCGGAAAAATCCGCAGCATGTGCATTGACATTGCTGAATGCCATTGGGAACCATGGGGTGCGGATTACCATGCGTTTTTGATGCGTTTCCGCTGCGGAAATTCCGCAGCATAAACGCATGAAAAACGCATCGTGTGCACGCAGCCTTATACACATCTTCTAAATAAGAACACCATCCCATCTGTAAAACATCAGGGTGGCAGCATCATGTTGTAGGGTTGTTTTGCTGCAGGAGGGACTGGTGCACTTCACAAAATAAATGGCATCATGAGAAAAGAAGACACAGGCGTGTCTCTGATTAACTCAGATGTTGCCAAAAAAATCAGAATCTTCCAAACACATGACATCATCATATGGGCAATCCAGAATTGTTTAAAGGCATTGTAATCTTAGTATATGTAAACTTTTGACTTTGTAGTAAGTAATAAAAATGCCTTAAAACATTCTCTCTCTCTCATTATTCTGACATTTGGCAAATATTAAAAATTTTGGTAATCCTAATTGACCTAAAACGGGAAATGTTTATTCTGATTTCATGTCAGATATTGAGAAAAACCTGCATATGTGTCTTTTTATATAGTGTACTGTATGTAAACTTCTGGTTTCAACTGTATCTGCAAAGCCAAGTTGTCAATTTAATAGGTCTCTAAGAGACACCCATATCTAGGGACAGTCTCCTTCTACTAAGAAAACACTGATTTGGGTGGTCATATCATTTCACATTGATCATTAGCCAGAGGCACCACAGTCGCCACAGTCTTGGTTAAGCAATCTCATCCATTCATAGAAATCACTGATGCGAATGACAAATATATTCTAATTTGCCTGATCTGACACAAAGTTTTTTTTATAGGGGTTTACATCCCAAACCATACTCCTCCACTGCAATTAATGACATAATAAATGTGTTGATGTGTTGCCAATTACCAACTAGTTCCTTTCTACCGACTAGTATCATCTAATGATTATCTTCTTTTTAAATGAGATGAACACAACCTGTGACCTGGAGAACCAAATGCACCCCACAATGCTATTCTGTGTGTCACCCAAAACATCTGGTCACCGATATACAGTGCCTTGAAAAAGTATTCATACCCAGTGAACCTGTGACGCCCAGCTGCGCTTGGTATCACAGATCCTAGAAGAGTGCATTGATGGATTCCTCCACAAGAGGCCCCCATAAACATTCACACATCTCCACCTTCCACCTCAGACCAGCAGGGGGAGCCCGTTAGGGATATAAATAGGGAAGGTGGAGCCAGGCAGTTCAGTTCCTCTGGAGAGTTCAGCTAGTACACATCTGAATACAGAGTCGAGCTCAGTCAGTCTGTTGAGAGAGTTTCTGCAGTAAGAGAATCCTGAGAGAGGTCAGTCTGCAGTGGAGCATAGTCCAGACTCAGTTGTAGCTCAGAATAGTGAGCTTTAGGTGTGCCGGCACCATAAGATCGGTGAAGCGCGGCAAGCTGCCATTAGTGTGAGTAGCCTAGTGAGGGCCCGAGTAGGCCGAAGGCGAGTGGAGAGTTAGTACATAGGGGGCAGAGGAGCTTACCTAGCTCACCCCGAATAATTTACCGGACACCGGGTCCTAAGCTTGCCGGGATCTCTACGACCCAGTAAGGTATAACCGGAATCCCTGGAGAACTACAAGTCCGAGGATCGCTAAAGTGCTGATACATAACAGAGCCAGGAGACTCATAGGCCCCGCAAGCTGAGGAGCGTGTACTCCAAGAAAAGGCCCTACTACAAGGTCAGCCAGCGCAGGGCAGAGACAAAGTTAGGCCTAGCTCCAGGCAGGTCAAAATCTTACTACGCAGAGGCAAGAAACAGGAGGCCCTACACCTGCTCATTGGGGAGGATCCTGATATGCACCCTTCACCCTACAGTGCTCCGGGATGTGCCTGATTTTCCATCAGTAAAAGGTACTGAAGTGACTATCGTGTCCGTCCCCGTTCTTGCTCTGACCCGGCTGAGTCTCGCCTGTCCTGCATCCCCCTCTCCGTACGCTGCCCTGAGGCCAAGCTCCACCTGTGGGGAGCTATACCATCGAGCTGCCTTATCACCGGCCTCAGTGGGCTGCCGCAGCGCTGGTGATTCTCACCAGAAACCACAGGTGGCGTCACAAGCTTTTATAAAATAAACAAATATCCACCCTTTTGAAGAGTGACCCCAGGGTACGTGCCCGGGAGCCGACCACCCCGACATCACCAAGGCGAGGCAAAGGCCCGGGTACCGACTTATCCCCATCCCCTGGGCTAGTCAAACCTTTCCACATTTTTTCATATTTCAACCACAAACTTAAATGTATTTGATTGGGATTATATGTGATATACCAACATAAAATAGCAAGTATTTATGAAGTGTAAAGGAAATAACACATGGTTTTCTAATTATTTTAAAAATATAAATCTGAAAATTGTGATGAACATTTGTGACGCCCCCAAGGGATGGGGACTCAGCGCCCGGGCCTTGCTGTTAGTTTTGAGGTATGCCGCGGTGGCCGGCTCCCGGGGCCGTACCCTGGGGTCACTCTTAATAAAAAGCAAGGAATTGGGGGAAAGGTGTATGGGAAAAAGGGAAAGTTCGTGACGCCACCTGTGGTGTCTGGTGAGACTCACCAGCGCTGCTACAGTCCTCTGAGGCCGGTGGTCGGGCAGCTTAGTTGGTTCTGCTCCCCACAGGTGGAGCGGGGCCTCAGGGCAGCGTAGGAGAAGGGATGCAGGACAGAGGGGACCCAGCCGGGTCAAAGGAAGAATAGGCACACACAGGACAGTTCACTTCAGTACCTTTACTTGTGG
This sequence comes from Phyllobates terribilis, assembly GCF_046119375.1. NCBI lineage: Eukaryota > Metazoa > Chordata > Amphibia > Anura > Dendrobatidae > Phyllobates > Phyllobates terribilis. The sequence goes on from NW_027363283.1 coordinate 1,203,261, forward strand.
TGTTTTCAGGCACATCCGCGGTACTGTAGGGTGAAGGGTGCATTTCAGGACTCTCCCCAGTGAGCGGGTGTGGGGCCTCCTGTTTCTTGCCTTTTCCTAGTAAGTTTATGACCTGCCTGAAGCTAGGCCTAACTTGGTCTCTGTCTTGCACCTGCTGACCTGGTGGTAGGGCCTTCTGTTGGAGTTCACACTCCCTGGTTTCTTGGGCCTCAGTGACTCCTGACCCTGGTATTACGGTCAGCTTTTGGTATTCCTGGGACATGTAGTTCACCAGGGATCCCGGTTGTTTCTGCTGGTCCTAGAGATCCTTGCAGACACGGACCCGGTGTCCGGTAAATTCTTATGGGGTGAGATGGTTAAGCTCCTCTGCCCCCTATGTAGCTCGCTTACTCCACTTGCCTTCGGCCTGCTCGGGGCCCTCACTAGGCTTCACACTGGCAGTAGGCCTCGCTACTTTTCACCGCTCTTATGGCGTCGGCACACCTTGGGCTCACTACCTGAGCTCAATGAGTCTGGACTGTGCTCCACTGCAGGATGGCTACTGCAGGAGCTCCTCTCAACAGGCTTCCTTCTACAGACTGGATCCTCAAAGACTGGAACTAGCTCTGTCCCAGAGGAAACTGTTCTCCAGACTGACTGCCTAGCTCCACCTTCCCTTTTTATATACCTAACGGCTCCCTCTGGTGGTATGAGGTGGAAGGTGGAGGTGTGTGTATGCTATGAGGGCCTCTTGTGGAGGAATCTGTTCATGCACCCCTCTAGGCTCTGTGGCACCAATGCACAGCAGGGCGCCACATTCCCCACTAGAAAAGCTCAGTACTCCCAGAGTGAAGTACTTTTTATAACAACAATAATAACAATTTTCCCTTTATGGGAGGCACTTGCTTGAACGTTACATAATAAACATTATAAATAATAGACATATGTACAATAAGCAACCTCAGAATTCAAGTCTCTTTTGGTGAGGTTCCCTCACAGGATGTCCATCTCACAGGGCATAGTATTTGATAGCTTGAGGGACCTGTCCCAAACCATCAACGTAGGCCCTGGGGTGGCTGCAGGGCATGGCGATCCTGAGTTGGACCTCCGTTAGTGCCACTCCAGACAGGTTTTTCTTCTGAGGTCACATAAAGGGGCACTCCAGGGAGTGCAATTATTTACAAGAATCAGTTTTTGGGCTGCACATATGTGGCACCCCAGGGATCTGGTTTCCCACAGTAATGTAATGTTATGTCTGAGAGCAGGTGGGAGGTCCTTTGGTCAGGGATCCTGTGCATGCCACACCTCCTGCCCAGTCTTGGGAGGGGAAGAACTTCCCCTATATAAACCCGGGGCTGAGGCAGGGTTAGGAGTCAAGGAGAGTAGAGACGAGAAACAGTCATAGGAAGAAACAGCAGAAGCTCAGTGGGAGCAATACTACTACGAGTCAGGGGCTGGCAGCTGCAGAGCTCGCCCTGACTGAGAAGCTTTCTTACCGGACCCGGCGTCCGAGGCTGTGGGGACTAACTCTTACCCAGCAGCAGAAGCCGACCGGCAGGGGATTTCAGGTCCTCAGGCCCAGAAACCCGAAGGCAAGGTCACACGCGTGGGACCAGCACCGCCATCGTGGAGCGGAAGCCATTAGAAGGCCCCGAGTCACCGGCCATACGGGTGAGCACCACACGGCACACTCAGGGACGTGGGCTACTTATATCCGCTTCTAGCAAGGTAGCCAGAAGAGTACAGTCAGTTTGGGAGGCCTACAACTCCGCCTGGCCAGGGGAGATCCCATCTGCTCAAGGACTGACCAGGCCCCGTTCGCTAGCAAGTACTCCGGGAGGGTCTATCGTTGTTACCAGTAAAGACCCTGAATTACACCGCACCGTCTCTGAGTGGTTCCTGCTACCCCCATCTTCCACGTCGGCTGCCCTGAGGCCATACCCCTCCCGTTGGGGGTTATACTATCACGCTGCACAATTCTACACCGGCCTCAGCGGTCTGCCCTGCAGCGGCAGCTCCATAGCTGCAAATCAACGGGTGGCGTAGTCGACACTCAAATAACACCTATCAAGACTGCCACACACTGAGTTTGACTCCCTGGGCACGGACCGGGTCCCCGCCACTCGGAGACTACAACCCTCATCTGATCCGGTTCAGGGTAAGCCCCCGTGCGCGAGACGCTGCGCGACACAGCAGGCCCAGTGGCGCGTCACATACTCCTCAGCCACTAAGTTCTGTATGTACCCTTACGGGTAACTAAAGGCAACAAAGAAAAGTGTCCATTTCACTTAAATTGTCCATTATAAAGCAAAACACAAGTTAATAAATACATACATGAAAATACACATCATAATACCCCAGGGGCACTATTTACACTGTCAGAGTTTCCTTCTTTACTTTCTGTATCTGACAGGGGTCTGACCTCGTGTGCTACGTGTCGACCTACGTGGTACTGGGATGCATGAGGCACTAGTATTTGCACTACCTCCCATTCTGTCAGTTCTAAGTGCTGGGGAACTGCAGGGTTGCCTTAACCTCTCTAAGGGACTGGCGAGTATACCATTGGCTGGGCCTTCTTGCTCTGCTCCAACCAGGGATTCTTCTTGAGCAGGCTCTTCTGAAGCACTTACAGGCTCTACTTGCTGTGGAGGGTCTTCTGCCTGTTGAAATAAGTGGATCACAGGTATTATTACTGCTCCTCCTAGTTGAGGCCAATCTGCCGGGAAATCTCCTAAGTCAGTATGGAGTACTGCTTCTTTAGCCTCCTCCAGTACGGTGAGAGGCACTTCTTCTTGGGGCTTTAGCAGGTCTGGACACAACTTCAGATGGTCTCTAGATAGCATTGCAGTCGTTCTTCCTCCGTCCTTATTAATTAGACAGGTCTTCCTGTTACCAAATCTTGAATTTAACACAGTGTAGGGTTCTCTCTCCCACTGGTCATCAAGTTTGTGGTTTCTCCTTTTTCTTTTTAACACCACTTCTCCTGGTGTGAAGGGTTCTGCGGGCGCACTTTTATTGTAGTTTGCTTCCTGCTTGTCCCTCACATGAGTGAGACTGTCTTCGACACAAGCCTGTACTCTTCTGTACTGCTCCTGTCTGGTCGTGTCCCAGTCCTCAGTGGACATATCTGCTTCTGGTTCCACTACACCTAGCTCCAGGTCCATGGGCAACTTCCCGGGTCTGGCTCGCATGAGATATGCTGGAGTACAATTGGTGGAACTCACAGGTATGTGGTTGTACAGATCTACCAGGTCAAGTAGTACGTCTGGCCACTGATTTCTCTCCTCTAGTGGTAAGGTCTTCAGCAGGTCGATGACGATGTTCTTCATCTTTTCACAGAGACCGTTGGTTTGGGGGTGGTACGGTGTGGTCCGGATCTTTTTACACCCGTACAGATGGCAGAACTCCTTGAACAATTCATCCTCGAAGGCTGGGCCTTGATCCGTCAGCACCTGCTCCGGGTTTCCATGGGGCCTGCAGAAGTACGCCTGAAACGTCTTCGCCGCAGTTTCTGCCGTTAGATCCTTGACGGGGGCGACCACCAGGAACCGAGAGTAGCGATCCACCATGGTCAGGGTATAGGAATATCCTGACCTGCTGGGTGACAGCTTGACATGATCCATGGCCACGATCTCCAAAGGTCGAGTTGTCTTGATGGGTTGCAGGGGTGCCTTCTGGCTGCTGTAGTCATTTCTTCTGAGGCTACAGGGTCCACAATTCCAGCACCACCTCTCAATGGAACTGCGCATTCCTACCCAATAAAACCAACACTTCAGCAGGGTTTCTAGCTTCTTCCAGCCAAAGTGCCCCGCCTGATCGTGGCAGGCTTCCAAAACCATATGGATGTCTGTCTTTGGCACTACGATCTGCCATACCATCTCATGGGTTTTAGGGTTGACGTACCTCTGGCACAGCTTCTCTCTATAGATGAACAGCCGGTGATGCGCCCCCTGGGCCGTGGGGTACCCGGAGCCTGTAGATGCTGGGGGTTGTAGTCACCGTGGCGGTGACCCGGTCCGTGACCCAGGTGGTCAACCTAAGGGTAGTTTATGTATATCTGTTATGTATAGTCCGACTACGCCACCTGTGGAATGCAGTTATTGGGAACCGCCGCTGCGAAGCAGTCCACTGAAGCTGGTGGTATGTGCAGCAAGGTGATGTAACTCCCCACAGGAAGAGTGGAGATTCAGGGCAGCGTGTATGGATGATGGTGGTGGTAGTGCAAGGTATCAGTAATGACAACACGGAGTCTTTGCAGTGCAGTCCCAGGGTCTTTACTGTTGGCAATTATATGGGCCCCAACGGGAGTACCGGCTAGTGATGAGGGCCTGATCAGTCTGGGAACAATCCTAGAGTCCTCCTGGCCAGGTGAAGTTGTAGGCCTGCCGTTCTGACTATACTTTTTGGGCTATCCCGCTTATAGTCATGTTGTAGCCCACGTTCCTGAGTGTAACGTGCTCCGCTCACCCGTATGGCTGGCGACTCGGGCCTTGTGTATTCCTCACTCCTCTGTGGCGGTACAGGTCCTTTCGTGTGGCTGAGCCTCCGGGCTTCTGTTGGGCCAGGAGACCTGCAATCTCCTGCCCTGCGGTATCTGCTGCTGGATATGCAATGCCCACAGCCTCGGACTCCGGTCCTATGTGGATACTATCCAGGACGAGCTAACTCCAGCTCCAGTCCCTGGCTCTTTACTCCTTCGTGTCCTACTTGACTCCACACACTGAACTCTAGACTCAGACTCCCTAACCCCGCCTCCAGATCCAGTTATAAAGGGCAGGATCCTCCCCTTTCTGGTCTGGGGCAGGAGGTGTTGCATGTAATGTGTTCCTGACCAGGAAACTCCTGCTTTGCTCCCAGACATGGTATTACTACCACTGTGGCAACCAGACCCTCTGGGGTGCCACATTCCCCCCCTAGTAAATTTCAATACTCTGGGACTGAGCATATTTTGCAAAAATATAACAGATAACAATAAACAATAGCAATAACAATACATGAACATATTTACAGGCATTACAGTCCTTATAGGTCACGGTATCATCCGTAACCAGGTGTCCATTTCACCCAACAAGGTACAGTTGTAGAATGGGGGACGTGTCCAAAACAAACCCCAAAGTTGGCCTTGGGCGTGGCTGCAAGGCTTAGGCAGTCCCGTTGGACCACAAGTGGGGCCACACCAGACAGGTTTTTGTTCCGTGGTCTGTTGCAAGGGGGGCACTTTATAGGTGCAATTATTTACAGGGCAAGTTTTTGGTTACTCACTGTCCATAACCTGAAAGTCTTTGAACCCTGTCGGGTAACTGGAAAAACATAATCAGTACACACATATAAAACATTTCAACATTTGCAATACTACAGTTATGGGTTACATCTAAATCCTCCAGCGAGCAGGGATTTGACCTCTGGTGCTTCTGGTAGATCTACGTAACACACTGTCTATCTGTGTTCTACCTTGGTCCCCTATATTTACCCCTGGTGTGGTGGGTTCAATGTTCACCACACTACAGGTGTTTGGAGGTGTCTCTGGTAGGTTGGGCAGCTCCCTATGGATCCTTTGGCTTACCGTGGGTATGACAGGTTCGCTACTAGCAGAGAGTAGATTCTCCTGGTCTGCCGATGAGGAATCTTCTGTCTCTGGGGCCAATGGTTCTTCCAACTCTTCTGGGACTTCTACAGCTCCCTGAGGGGCTGGTTGGAGAAATGTAAGGACTGGCACAACAATGGCATTATTCACTTGCGTCCATGACCGGGGAAATTCTCCGAGTACTGTGCTGACCATTCCTTCCACTTCCTCTGCGGGTTGAGGGATATCTTGGCCTTCTTCAGCATGCTGTAGTTGCTCAGGACATTTCTTCAGGTGGTCTCTGGAAACTGTTGCTGTCGTTTCTCCTCCATCCTTACTTATGATGTACACCTTGGTGTTATCATGACTTGATGGTAGAATGGTATACGGCTCTTTTTCCCACTGGTCATCCAATTTATGGAGCCGCCTTTTTCTCTTTAGGACTTGCTTTCCAGGTGACAAGGGGGTTGCTGGTGCATGTTGATTGTAAGTCCTCTCTTGCCTTTCTCTTGCTTGGGACAGACTTCTTTCAGCACTTTCCTGTACCTTACGGTATTGTAGTTTCCGCTCAGTATCTCAATCCGCATCTGGTGAGGCGTCCTCTGGTGTCAGAACTCCCATATCCAGATCGATGGGCAGCTTACCAGGTCTTGCTCTCATCAGGTAAGCAGGTGTGCAGTTGGTGGAATTCACTGGAATGTGATTGTAGAGATCCACCAGGTCTGGCAACTTTTCTGGCCACAGGCTACGTTGCTCCAGGGGCAACGTCTTCAGTAGGTCTATCACCACCTGATTCATCTTTTCACACATCCCGTTGGTCTGGAGATAATAAGGAGTTGTACGGATCTTCTTGCAGCCGTACAGGTTGCAGAATTCCTGGAATACTTCTGCTTCGAAGGCCGGACCTTGGTCAGTTAGCACACGTTCTGAGTAACCATGCGGGCGGCAGAAGTGCTGTTGGAAAGCTCTGGCTGCTGTCTGAGCCGTTTGGTCCTTGACTCTCACTACTACCAGGAACCGGGAGTAGTGGTCTACGATGGTGAGAGCGTAGACTTAGCCTGACCTGCTCGGGGATAGCTTCACATGGTCCAGGGCTACCAGTTCGAGTGGCTGCTTGGTGATGATGGGCTGCAGGGGAGCCCTCTGGCTGTCACGGTCTTTTCTTCTCAGGTTGCATGGTCCGCATTCTCGACACCACCTCTCGACTGCTTTCCTCATGCCAACCCAATAGAACCGTTCACGTAGCAGGACTTCCAGCTTCTTCCATCCAAAATGTCCCGCTCAATCGTGGTACGCTTCCAGGACCATGTAAAATAATACTCTTCCTGTATTATTTTTTTCTACTGAGGACTTCGCAAAGTATCAATATCACGATATTCTTATAAAAAAATGTATCTATTTATTCTTGGATTGTCCATTAAAAAGAATCAGATTGCAGCAGGTACATACAATAATTAGTTATAAAGTAATTGTCCATTTGTCCATAATTAGCTTAATTGTTGAGATTCACCCATCTTTCCTTGGATCCTGGCTGGTAAATCATGTCTTTGTCCAGCACGTGTCCAGGCCTACATGTCAACTGCTTCTCAGCATGAAGATTCTTCTTGTGGGGTGGGAAGAGCAAGAGAGCCCCCCCTTTCTGTACCATGGTCTTTTATAGCCAGTCGTATGGCACACCTGTTCTACATATGGTAGTGAACCAAAAATACACACACAAATAGCGCATGTCAACTAGACACAATGGCTGAGGCAATCCTTGTATAGAACTCAAAATTAAGGATAAAATGAATATCCTTTATTAATTAACATTCCAAATGAATTTCCATAATTAACCATTTAACATTTCCCCCTTTTTTGAGGATGACAGAGTTCAACTGAAAATCCTCAAAAGAAGATAGGTTCATCATTAGGATAAGGCTATGTGCCCACGTTGCGGACCTGAAGCATATTTTTTACGCTTCTCCCTGGCGGGAAAATCGCATGCGGATATTACATGCGGTTTTCCCGCCAGGTAGAAGCGTTTGTGAGGCGTCTTTGCATGCATTTCCGCATGCGGGTTATCAAGCACTTCTCCAAGCATCACTTGGAAAAGTGCTTGACAACTTGTTCAGAATGGTAAAAAATAAAAAAATAAACTTTATACTCACCTTCTGATGCATTCTCTGCCCCGTCCGGAGTCTTGAGCGGCTCACGCTGTTGTGTGCAGGACCTGCGGTGACGTCATTGAGTCATGTGGTGGGTCACATGACTCAATGACGTGGCAGGTCCTTCAGACAACAGCGCGACGGAGGGAAAACATCAGAAGATAAGTATAAACTTTATTTTATTCTTTTTTTTACAGGTTCTTTGGTACCCAGGTCTGGATGAGAGTCTCCTCTCCTCCAGACTTGGGTACCATCCGCACATTGATTCCGCAGCGCTTCCGCAAAATTAATGAACATGCTGCGGATTTTTGACTGCAGCATATACGCTGCGGAAAAATCCGCAGCATGGGCATTGACATTGCGGAATGCCATTGGGGACCATGGGGTGCGGATCTACATGCGTTTTTCAAGCGTTTACGCTGCGGAAATTCCGCAGCATATACGCTTGAAAAACGCTACGTGGGCACACAGCCTAACAATCATTGTTTCTTTCCTTCTTCCTTGGCAATATCATCAAATTTCCATAATAATAATAATAGTAATATCAATATCTGATTATTGTTATATAATGATGTGAATTCATGTTATGGTAAGCCGTGACTAATATTCATTTAATATGTATAATTATACTTCCCTATATCTAAATTGAAGTAATCGCGGGTCCAATCGTCATCGTCTGATGTCATCGGGTCGTCGTCTCGTCTTCTTCTTGGTTCTTTTATAACACAGTCTTTAGATGAAAACTCCTTTGAAATAAATGACAGCGTGTAGATATTGTACAGTCCATAATTGTGTTCATTATTGTGCAGTCTATCAACTGTACTCTTTATTAGAAAGATCATGTGTGTCAATTGATAAGAAAACAAAGTCCATGGATGAAATGTAGCTTTAATATCTGTGCGATGTCACCTGGACTTACGTTGGATAGTTCTGGAATCTTCCGTGTCGTCCGCACTGGTCTCGTGTCACTTTTGGAACAGATGTGACGTCTTTGGTCAGTAAAGCAAGGGTTAACTTGACACTTCCCTGCTTTATATAGCCCCATAACCAGTACTCAGTCCTTTATATACAGGACACATACGCCAGGTATTACCTGTTCACCAGCTTTCATTGAAGCGTTGCAGGTGATAAGAAACCACTGGAACGTGATGAAACTTGAACACAACACAGTTCATATAGGATCATCGTCCTCTGCCGTCCCGGTGATCAGTGGTGTGGATTGTATTGTATGTACTGGACACAGTCTATGATCACTCAGCATTCACACCTGTTACCTTCTGAGACCTCCGGATATCGGTTGCGTCTTCTTGTAACCTTTGAGAGTCTCTTTGATTTATAAATATGAAAAGTCTTTATTAAGATAGAATTCATAATTGCGATGTCTTGATTGAAGTCTTCATTCCCTAATCTGATACCAAATCTGGCAATTTTTCCTAACCTATAATATCACAGCATACCATAGCAATCAATAATATCCATCTAATTATTATCAAAACATTAAAATAAATTATGTTTGGAATAATAAACAATAATAGATAATAATTCATTATTAATCAAGTTCTCCATATGATAGAACATTTTTATGTCATAGGTGTAATTACCTTTTCCAACCCATAGGTGTCAGTGTGTTTTGAAACAACAAGTGTTTATATCTTTATTAAACCAATAATACCAAAGAATGTATACTCCTGAATCAAAATGAATAAATATATGAATGAATGAATGAATGAATAAATGAATGAATGAATTGTTGTGTTTACTCAGAAAATGTAAACATTTTTTTCCTTAACAATATATATTTAATGAAGCAATACTCTTGTATTAGACATTACTTTATTAAATATTAATGTGTTTTCTCAATTGAGATATTGAACTGAAATAAAATCAAATGAGAATTAAAAAATGAAAAAATAGAAAAATAAGAAGTATAAAGTAAGAATAAAATTTTAAAAATGAAAAATAAAATTAAGAGTAAAAATAAGAATAAAAATAAAAATAAGGCCTTTACATTTTAATGACAAATGCAGAGTAATTATATTCTCCATAAAAAATACCCTTATATCTCCATTATCTGGATGATTTCATATTTGTCATAACCTTGTATCACCAAAAAATTATTAAACTATGCAACTTTGCATGTAACACCCTTCTTAATTATATCATTGTACCTTATTATTGTTTCTTCTTTATTAAAATGTGTGGAAAATAAGTATTGATCAAAAGTGATTATGTAATCAGGATCAAAAATATTATTTTATAAAATTTATGTATATATCAGAACCAAATTAAAAATAATTATTCTTCTAGAAATATTGTGCATAAATTTCATATCGATGAGTAGCATAGATTTGTCTAAAGAGAGGTGTGTACCTATTTAGGTAACCATTAAAAATAATATTATAGTTATTCAAGAATATTATCATGTGGAAAATTATTCTAAATGTAAATTTGCTTTGTAAACCATTTGATGTGTGGTTGCTCTTATCCACTATTAGTTAAATCAAGAAATAATAATTATTAAAGAAATATAGAAATATATATATGTAGATAATACCTAATTATGTATTATAATTTCCTCAGAATTAAATATATTTTTGTACCTTCACATAAAGAAACATTTTTTTTTCTTTCCAAACATACAAACATACGAGGCCTCTGTCACATCAATCACACTTAGCAGCTGCTGATTTACTCATCTGTCACCTTCACTCTGACATTCACAGATCTGTTCAACTCAAACATTCCACATATGAAGTTTTATATATATATATATATATATATATATATATTTAACCCAAAATTGTATCCCAATTTATTAATGCGCATTGTAAACTATCAGTTAAATTGAATATCTTTATATTTCTTTGAATATTCCCCAAGTACATATTATATAATATGAGAGTAAGTCACTGGAATTTCAGACACTTGAAAAAACTCTTGACTTAGATTCTTTTTTCACTGGCTGCCAGGTTTTAAGTTACATCAGCTGAAAATAGAATGAATGGGATCTATACTATTAGCTCAAAGTTCAAAGGCCGCAGCTGTCACACGTCATGCTGTAAAGGTTGCTTTGATAGCAGCCTTCAGCTCGTCTGCATTGTTGGGTCTGGTGTCTCTCATCTTCCTCTTGACAATACCCCATAGATTCTCTATAATAGATTCTCTATGAGGATTAGGTCAGGCGAGTTTGCTGGCCAATCAAGCACAGTGATACTGTTGTTTTTAAACCAGGTATTGGTATTTTTGGCAGTGTGGACAGGTGCCAAGTAGGGTTGAGCGAGTATGTTCTGACCGAGTATGCTCGGGCCGAGCTCCGAGTATTTCCAGCTGCTCGGTGATGAGGTTAAATTGCTCCCGTGTGCATGATTTGCAACTGTTTGACTGCTTTATTACATGTGAGGAATGTGTAAGAAATAGACATTCCTCACATGTAATAAAGCTGTCAAACAGTTGCAAATCATGCACACAGAAGCAATTTAACCTTATCACCGAGCAGCTGGAAATACTCGGAGCTCGGCCCGAGCATAGTCGGCGAAAGGGTTAATAGAACATACTCGCTCAACTCTAGTGTCAAGTCCCAGCAGATGACATGGCTCCCCAAACCATCACCGATTGTGGAGACTTCACACTAGACCGCAAGCAGCTTGGATTGTGGCCTCTCCACTCTTCCTCGAGACTCTGGGACCTTGATTTCCAAATGAAAATTGGAACTCTGGGACCTTGTGGAGTGTGTCAATGACTGCCTTCTGGACATCTGTCATGTCAGCAGTCTTTCCTATGATTGTGGAGCCTTCTGAAACAGACTAAGGGACCTTTTAAATGCTTAGGAAGCCTTTGCATGTGTTTTTTTGTTAATTATTTTAATTCACTGAGATAATGGCTTTTGTGTTTTCATTGGCTGTAAGCCATAATCATCAACATTAACAGAAATAAACACGTGAAATAGATCACTCTGTTTGTAATGACTCTATATAATATACTAGATGGTGGCCCGATTCTAACGCATCGGGTATTCTAGAATGTCTCCCGACGGTGGCATACTTATTTTAAATCTGCCGCCAATTGGCCGGAGACCGTGTATAAATTTGGCGCCACAATCGCAGATTGGTCGCCGCGGGCGGCCGCGAGCAATCAGCAGAGCGGTGTTTAAATTTGGCGCCGAAATCGCTGATTGGTCGCGGCTGCGACCAATCAGCGAACCGTGTTAGTGAGGACCGGGGAGTATCCACCTGCCTTATAATGCCCCATGCAGGTTGTCACTTCCCCCCCCCATATAATGCCCCATGCAGGATGTCACATCCCCCCATCCCTTATAATGCCCCATGCAGGATGTCACCCCCCCTCCCTTATAATGCCCCATGCAGGATGTCACTCCCCCCCCATATAATGCCCCATGCAGGATGTCACATCCCTCTCCTTTATAATGCCCCATGCAGGAAGTCACATCCCCCCTCCCTTATAATGCCCCAAAAAGGATGTCACACCCCCCCCATATAATGGCCCATGCAGGATAATGCCCCATGCAGGATGTCACATCCCCCCCCTGTATAATGCCCCATGCAGGATGTCACATCCCCCCCCTTCCTTATAATGCCCCATGCAGGATGTCACATCCCTCCTATAGAATGCCCCATGCAGGAAGTCACATCCCCCCTATATAATACCCCATGCAGAAAGTGACATCCCCCCTATATAATGCCCCATAGAGGAAGTCACATCCCCTCCATAGTGCCCCATGCAGGATGTCACATCCCCGCCTCCCTTATAATGCCCCATGCAGGATGTCACTCCCCCCCACCATATAAATGCCCCATGCAGGATGTCACCACCCCCCTTATAATGCCCCATGGAGGAAGTCACATCGCCCCCTCCCTTATAATGCCCCATGCAGGAAGTGACATCCCCCCTATATAATACCCCATGGAGGAACTCACATCCCCCCCATAGTGCCCTATGCAGCATGTCACATCCCCCCCTCCCTGATAATGCCCCATGCAGAAAGTCACATCCCCCTTATAAAATACCCCATGCAGGATGTCACATCCCCCCATAGTGGCCCATGCAGGATGTCACACCCCCCCCTCGCTTATAATGGCCCCTCCACAATGTCACACACCCCCACCCCACCATTTAATGCCCTATGCCCCCATACAATAAAAAAAAAAAATCCAATACTCACCTCACTTCTCAGCTGCTGCTCCGGACTCCAGCGTAGCCGGCATCTTCCCACTGCGCGCTGTGACCGCTCAGGAGAGAGCGCAGTGTAAAGACGTCACCGAGCCCTCTGACCTGAGACGTCACAGAGCAGCAGCGGCAGACACAGGAGCTGCTGCGGAGGCACAGGGAGGGGTAAGTATGGCGCCGGGTGCCGGGGCCCTGAGCAAGCGGGGAGAGGGGAGGGGGGAGAGGGGAGAGGAGGGGAGAGGGGGGGAGAGGGGAGGGGGGGCGTCACACTTGCCGTCGGGAGATAAGCGGCCGTAGCCGCTGATCTCCCGACGGTAGCCGCATGGAGGTCAGCAGCGCCTCCGGTGGGGGACTTATGCTGCGAGCAGCCGGCTGCATCTCCCGGCTGCATCGCCGCTGACCTCCGTGCGGCAGATGAGCCGCTAACATCCGCCATCTTTTTCTGAAATGCCGCCTCGCTGATTGACAGCGCCGGACCAATCAACGACGCAGGATTTCCTGGACAGAAGGACAGACAGACAGACGGGATAAGACAATTATATTAATGACTCTATATAATATATGAGTTTCACTTTTTGTATTGAAGAACTGAAATAAATTAACTTCTTGATGATATTATAATTTAGTGAGATGCACCTATATATACATCGGCCCCAGTGTATCCCATGTGATGTATATATAGCACCCCGAGGACTCGGCTGCTACAGGGGTATTGCACCTCGATCCAGAGGTGTGGTATTCCACTCCCGGGTAAGGATGGAGTGTGGGACTGAGCTCAGCTAGCTGCATGCACTACACTCATCCCATTTCCGGGGGACAGAACAACGGTACTCCCACCAGATAGATGTGCAGGTACGACAGCGTCTGTCCCTGGCTGGAGTGGGAGGGGGGGAGGAACATCCCAGTAGTGTAGGGGCAGATAGGGGAGGGACTCTGGGCATAGAGGTAGGAGCCCATTGGGTGCTAGTCACCTGGGCTCACACATAGAGGGAGTATATATGGTGGGCACCATCTAGAGACAGGGAGAGCAGAGCTGAGGGAGTCAGAGGGAGAGTTCAGCCAGGAGGGCTGACAGGGAGCTGTGGCTCCGGCTGGGCCCAGCTCCAGGACCAGGCCTGCAGTGGAAAGGAGGAGGAAGAGAGGCCCAGAGACGCAAGACAAGAGGGAACCCTGAGATCCCAGAAGTAAACCAAAAGGGGTGAAGGGTTGGCAGAAAAGGGTACCGGAACCCAAACTGGTGGAGGCTAATGATCCTCAGCCAGGAACCGGAGGTCGTGGTCAAGTTTTGGCGCGACCCTCACCACATCCACCAGGAAGGCACACCACGAATAGGGTCAGGAAAGCCAGAGAAGGTTTTACCACCAAGAGGCCCGAGGGAGCCGGACAAAGGTGGATCCCTGGTGGGAACGGCCAGTAGGAAGGAAGAGAGGGGAGCTCAGGACCACGCTCTGGACTGCCTGGGAGTTGGCCGAGTCCCACACCTGGTGGACGCAGCACGGCTCGGGTGGTCACTCAAGGCCGGAGTGACCGGAACAACACCTGTGAGTAAAAACCCTGAAACTGCATCGCATGTCTCTGAGCTTCCTTGCTGCACCATCACAACCACCATCTTCCACATCTGCTGCCCTGAGGCCATACCCCTCCCGTTGGGGGTTATACCATCCTTGCTGCACAATCCTACCACCGGCCTCAGCGGCCTCCTAGCCGCAATCAACGGGTGGCGTAGTCGACACTTAAACAACATCTACAAAAGACTGCCACACACTTAGTTTGACCACCCTGGGCACGGACCGGGTCACCGCCACAAGGACTACTACCCCTATCCAGATCCGGCTCCGGGTGTCCCTTGAACATGGCCCAGGGGGCGCGTCATATATACATCGTCCCCAACGTATCCTATATGATGTATATACACAGGGGTGGATTAAAAGTAGTGTTGAGCCACCCCGGTAGTGTTCGAGTTCGGTTCGGTTCGTCGAACACCCGTGTGTTCGCCGAACTGTTCGTCGAACTGTTCGTCGAACACCTTCGAACACCGTTAAAACCAATGGCAGGCAAACAAAAACACATAGAAACACATAGAAAACACCTTCAAAGGTGTCCAAAAGCTGACAAACTGCTCAGAAGACATAACTAACACATGGAAAAGTGACAAGTACATATAGTCATGCGAAAATAAAAGAGGTGGAGGAGTAAAAGGAGGGGGAGACACAGATATAGGCATGTCATGCCCTTCTAAAATCCAAAAAGTGAGAAGCCGACACGGCCAGTCCGCTCCTGCCCGTGCCACCTCCGTGTCGCCGGGTTTGTGCCAGAGCCGCGGTGAACCCTGATGGCCAGCCCCCCTCTCCCAATACTGGTGCCTGTCCGCTGGTGGGTCGAGCGAGCCCCCCTGTGGTGGAGGCAGCTCTAAGCTTTTTAATTTAAATTGTCTCTCTAATTTGAATGAATACACTTTAAATCCATTTACAAGGATCTATTGGAGGGCAAGTCTCATGCCAGCAGCCGCGTAATTCCAGCTCCAGTAGCGTCCACTAAAGCTGCTGCAGTTAAAAAGCTTTTATAAGGATCGAGCTCGGCTGTCCACCGCAAGGCATCCTACTGCCAGTCCCAGCCCCTATGCCTTGGGGTGCCTCCTGATGCTCTTCACTGAGTATCCCGTGGTCCCGAAGCATTTCCTTTGAAAAAATTAAGTGTCTAAACTACAGGTGGTGTAGCTTGCTTAACAGCCGGGATAATCCGCTGACTAGCAGACACTGCTACTAGGCACAAAGTATTTCCTGGGCTAGATGCAGTTAAAAATTTGTAATTAGATACTCTCGTTGGATGCTGAGAAAGCATTCCATAGAGTCTCCTGGCACGCCATATATGATTCTCTTAAAAAGCTTGGGGTAGGGGTCTAGGGGACCCTTTTATAGCCAAAATCACGGCCCTGTATCACAATACGTCACCTAGGCTGAAGATAAATGGAACTGTAGCACCCTGAGGGCTCGGTTGCTACAGACGTATTGCACCTCACCCAGAGGTGTGATATCTCACTCTCAGGTAAGGATGGAGTGTGGATCAGGACCCGACACCTGCATGCATTACACCACATTGCCGTGGGGCAGGGCGACCAATATGCCCCTGAGATGGGCACGACAGTCCCTGTCCCTGGCTGGAGTGGGGGGAGGGAACACTGAGGAAGGGGAACCCTGTAGTGCAGGAGCAGGGAGGAAGCAGTTCCTGGGTGCATTGAGAAGGGAGTATAAAAGGTGGGCACCATCTTAGTTCAGTGCAGAGAAGTCTGAGCAGAAGTGGCAGGGAGCAGGGGCTCTGCATGAGCTCTGCTCCGGAGGCGGGCCTAGTAACAGAGGCCCAGGCCTGGAAGAGGGAGAAGGAAGGAAGAGGAGCGGAGAAGGCTCCAGGAACGAGGAATGAAGGGATCCCAGGGGTGTGGACGGGCGAGTCGCCACCGCACGCCCGAATCCACCTGCGTGGAGGGGTCAGGCCAAAGGGGGAGACCGGTCCCCGAACTAGTGGAGGCAGGAAACGACCCTCAGCTAGAAACCGGAGGCTCTGACATTTTATGTGGCGCAGCCCCTCGCTACACCCGCTAGGAAGGCACCACATAGGGTCAGGGAAACTGGCGCCAAGTTTACCAAGAGGAGGCCCGAGGCAGCCGGACAGAAGTGTTGGTAAGAAAGGCCAGACAAAGGACACACAAAGGGGGTCCTGTGAAGTGCTCCAAAGTTATCTGGGAGTTGTCTGAGCCCCTCACAGTACGACGTGGGCAGCCGTTACCTGCAGACGTGGGCTGGATAATAAGAACTGTGAGTAAAGGCCCTGAACTGCATCACTGACTCCGTGTCGTTACTGCTGCTGCCCTGCACCATCACCCCCATCCTCCGCATACACTGCCCTGAGGCTATACTCCTCCCGTGGGGAGTTATGCTACGCTCTGCTGCACCCACAACACCAGCCTCAGTGGTCTGCCCTGTAGCGGCGGTTCACTCTGACCGCAATCCACGGGTGGCGTAGTCGGACATTTAAACATCAAAACCACATAAATAGTTCCGCCACTGGTTTGACCGCCCTGAGCCACGGAACCGGGTCGCCGCCACGAAGACTACAACCACCAGCATCCACCAAAAAGGGTCCGGCTCCGGGTGTCCCAAGGCCCAGGGGGTGCATCAGAACATTTTCATCACCTTTCACAATCACCAATGGGACAAGGCAGGGATGTCCTCTGTCCCCTCTCTTATACATCCTAGTGACGGAGCACCTGCTCTCATCAATTCGCCATAACCCCAATATTAGGTGGATTGAGGTGGGAGGCACCGAGTACAAGTGCTCTCTATTTGCTGATGATGTCCTAGTATATATCACTCAATCACATATATCCATCCATGCTGTTATGGCTGAAATAGATCACTTTGTTACATGGTCAAATTTTAAAATCAATGCAGCGAAGTCTGAGGCCCTCGATGTCTCCCTCCCCAAATCCATATAGGATTCCATCCAGTCCAACTTTCCCTTTGCCTGGCCCTCACAGGGTATCAAATACTTAGGAATTCCTATTCATAGATACCTCTCCCATCTATGTTATCTTAATTTTGGGCCCTTTATTGAACAACTCCATACAGACCACGGTTGGCAAGTTAGAACTGTAAGATTCACTACGTGAACCGCTGGTGTTTTGTGGAAAAGCACATGTACACTGCGTTCCAAATTATTATGCAAAAAGTGTTTAGGAGTGATAAGGGAAGAATTTGTTTGTTTGTCAGTTAAACTCATTGATGGTGATGTGTGTCAGGGCTCTTTATATCACTGTAAGCAATTGCAGACACCTGTGCTAATTAGTTTGGCAGGTGTGTCCAATGAAAGGCAAGACTACTTAAGAAGGCTCTCTCACATTATTAAGCAGCCTACATTTTCTGCCAAAATGGGAAAGAAAAAGGATGTGTCGGCTGCTGAGAAGCAACAAATTGTGGAGTGTTTAGGTCAAGGCATGACTACAATCAACATTGTGCGATGATCAGGATGAAGTGTCTTGGCAATCAAGAAGTATGTAGCTGATTCACAGTACACACGTGTGCGTGCTGATAAGGGCAAATTGAGGACTCTTTCCTACAGGCAATTACGTCAGGTTGAAAGAGCAGCGGCAAAAAAGCCTTGTCATAGCAGCAGACAAGTTTTTGAAGCTGCTTGTGCCTCCAACGTCCCCCGAACAACAAGATGCAGGGTCCTTCAGAGGTTTGCAGCTGTGCATACGCCATCCTGTCGACCTCCTCTATCCACTTCACACAAGCAGAAACGGCTCCAGTGGGCCAAACATTACATGAAGACTGATTTCAAAACAGTTTTGTTCACGGATGAGTGCCGTGCAGCGCTCGATGGTCCAGATGGATGGAGTGGAGGATGGCTGGTTGATGGACACCCCACGCAAACACGGCTACAGTGCCAACAAGGAGGAGGTGGAGTAATGTTTTGGGCTGGAATCATGGGGAGAGAGATTGTCGGCCCCTTTAGGATCCCTGAAGGCGCTAAAGATGAACTCCATAATGTATGTGGATTTTCTCAAACAGCACTTCCTGCCATGGTTCAAGAAGAAGAACCGTGTATTTCACAGCAAGATCATTTTTCTGCATGATAATGCACCATCTCATGCTGCACATAAAACATCTGCATCTCTGGCTGATATGGGCATAAAAGGGGACAAACTTATGGTGTGACCCCCATGCTCCCCTGACCTCTACCCCATTCAGAACCTTTGGAGCATCATTAAAAGGAGTGTCTATGATGGCGGGAGGCAGTTCACATCTAAGCAACAGCTCTGGGAGGGTATTCTGTCCTCATGCAAAACAATTGAAGCAGAAACCATCCAAAACCTGACAAATTCAATGGACGAGAGAGTTCAGAAGCTCCTTTCGAACAAGGGGTCCTATGTGAAAATGTAACATCACCTAGAATAAAGTTTTGAGTTGAAAACTGTTTGATTTCAGTTTCTAACAACCTGCTAATGCTTATAATTTCAAAAATGACCATTTTTTTGGTCTTTATTAAAATGAAAAGGTTGATCGAAAAGTTTGGGGGATCTAAGAGTGTGGCAACCCAGTAGTCATGATTACTTCGAATTCTGACAATATGAGGGTCATGCTGCAGGTAGTGCAGCAAGAAGGCACTTATGTGTCTTGCGCATCTCGGAGCCCCAAAATTATTTTCCGGGCTAGATGCAGCTAAAAATTATTTTTAATTTTAAATCTGGTGAAGCTTTAGTATAGATGGCCTAATAGGATCAGTGCTGCACACTGCTACAAAGCCCAAATTATTTT